>NC_091092.1:18717016-19967016 GCF_032405125.1 Capricornis sumatraensis | reverse complement strand
AGGTATGAGAGAAAAGCCTGATATTGGGAATGTTGAGAGAAGACTTGAAAGAAGAAATGGAAAGCTTGACTCTGGAAGTATTCGGGGAGAACACATATAGCTCTGAAATCACTAGATCAGTAAGAACTTAGGTTTATGTAAGAGAAAGCAGATAGAAAGTGAGGAACAGTTAAAGTTCTACTCAGGCTGGGAGGTAACTATGGTTATTGGATGTTTTATAATAGAAAGAAACTAATGTGGCTCTCTGGACTGAACAGATCAGTGATATCATTGCCTCTGAGTTCTTGCAGGTTAAGGCCAGCTTCTTGTACTGAACATAACTGCATGTATGGTCTACTTTTCATGTGCCAGAATCTGGCTAGGCCCTTCACATATATTATCTCCTGTCATCCTCAAAACAACTTCACAAAGTACAGTCCCTAACAGATGGGAAATGTAAGGCCCATGGAGATAAAGTGACAATTCCAAGTTCACACAGATTGTAAGTGGCTGAGCTCAGGCCTGCTTGACTCCAAACCACACGTGCTTTCCCAGATGCTCCATCTTGGGCAGTGTACTGATCTTTCCATCCTTTACAATATGGGACAGAACTCAAGAAACTAGCATGGCTGGCAGGCAGACTAGTAGCTCTCTGATGAGTCATCTTGTAAAGGATATATGCAATCATTTGTGATTCTACTTGCCTCTATTGAAATCTACACATAATCTGAAATAACAATGTTATTCTCCTCTCTCTACTATTAAACTTCTTACCAGGCTGATTCATAAGGGATAATCAGTTATCAGTATCAATTCAGTCACCCAGTCATGTCCAACTCTTTGCGACTCCATGGACTGCAGCAAGCCACACTTCCCTATCCATCACCATCTCCTGGAGCTTGCTCAAGCACATGTCCATTGAGTCGGTGATGCCATTCAACCATCTCATCCTCTGTCATCCCCTTCTCCTCCCACCTTCAATCTTTCCCAGCATCAGGTTCTTTTCCAATAGGTCAGTTTTTTGCATCAGGTGGCCAAAGTATTGGAGCTTCAGCCTCAGCATCAGTCCTTCCACTGAGTATTCAGGACTGATTTCCTAGGATTCACTGGTTTGATAGCCTTGCCATCGAAGGGACTCTCAAGACTCTTCTCCAACACCACAGTTCAAAAGCATCAGTTTTTCGGCACTCAGCTTTCTTTATGGTCTAACTCTCACATCCATACATGACTACTGGAAAACCATAGCTTTGATTAGATGGACTTGTCAACAAAATAATGTCAGGGTTCGTCATAGTTTTTCTTCTAAGGAGCAAGTATTTTTTCATTTCATGACTGCAGTCACCATCTGCAGTGATTTTGGAGCCCAAGAAAATAAAGTCTGTCACTGTTTCCATTGTTTCATAAGGGATAACAGTGGATAGGGATAATAGTGATTGATAAGGGATTGATAATGGATAAATCACTTTATGGGAAATAGATGGGGAAACAGTGGAAACAAGGTCAGACTTTATTTTGGGGGGCTCCAAAATCACTGCAGATGGTGACTGCAGCCATAAAATTAAAAGACACTTACTCCTTGGAAGGAAAGTTATGACCAACCTAGATAATATACTGAAAAGCAGAGATATTACTTTGCCAACAAAGGTCTGTTTAGTCAAGGCTATGGTTTTTCCAGTGGCCATGTATGGATGTGAGCGTGGGACTGTGAAGAAAGCTGAGTGCCAAAGAATTAACGCTTTTGAACTGTGGTGTTGGAGAAGACTCTTGAGAGTCCCTTGGACTGCAAGGAGATCCAGCCAGTCCATTTTAAAGGAGATCAGCCCTGGGTGTTCTTTGGAAGGAATGATGCTAAAGCTGATACTCCAGTACTTTGGCCACCTGATGTGAAGAGCTGACTTATTGGAAAATACCCTGATGCTGGGAGGGATTGGGGACAGGAAGCAAAGGGGACGACAGAGAATGAGATGGCTGGATGGAATCACTGACTCGATGGACATGACTTTGAGTGAACTCGAAGAGTTGGTGATGGACAGGGAGGCCTGGCATGCTGTAATTCATGGAGTCTCAAAGAGTCGGACATGACTGAGCGACTGAATTGAACTGAACTGAAGAGATAATAGTGATCAATTTTTGCTTATCATTTCTCTTGGTGGAAGAATATCTGTGCAATAAATCAGTCGATAAACAGAAAACAGGAAGACAGGAGGCAAATAAAGAAGCCGTCCAGCCATTAAGGTTCCACTAGGCAGTTAACACATGAATTCATCCATGGCTCCCTATTAACTATAGGAAAATATAAACATAGATCTAGAAAATTTGTGGTACTTCCTGGTCCCAGGTAACATTAGTTATATGGGGTGAGACAATTAACTTTTCTTCTAAGAGATTATGTTACAAGGTTTTTGTTTTTGTTTTTGTTTTAAATAAATACATTTATAAAACTATATAAATCTGTAGTAGTGCCAGAATCTCTAGGATTCCATCCCTCAGATACTATATATTTATATGTTGCTCAAATGTGGTGAAAACACATAGCATAGAATGTATCATCTTAACCATGTTAAGTGTACAATTCTGTAATGTTAACTATATTCACTCTGCTATACATCAAATCTCCGGAACTTTTTCATTCTGCAAAACAAAAACTCTGTATGCACTAAACAATTCCCTACTTCCCCTCCCTGCAGCCTGTGGTAATCTCCAATCTACTTTGTGTCTCTATGTGTTTGACTAGTTAAAATACTTCATATAAGTGGCATCATAGAGTTCTTGTCTTTTTGTGACTGGTTCACATCACTTTCCTGGAGGCTCAGAGGATAAAGCGTCTGCCTGCAAGGCAGGGGACCTCGATTCTATCCTTGGGTCAGGAAGATGCCCTGGAGAAAGAAATGGCAACCCACTCCAGTATTCTTGCCTGGAGAATCCCATGGATGGAGGAGCCTGATATGTTACAGTCCACAGGGTCACAAAGAGTCGGACATGACTAAGGGACTTCACTTTTTTTTTCTTTTTCACATCACTTAGCATAATATCATTAAGGTTCATTTAGATCCTATATTAAAACTTCTTGAAGGCCCTCCTTGTATAAGTGAGAGTTATTACTTTTTTTCATTGTCGTGAAACACATGTAAGGTTTAACTTTAGTGACATTTAGTATATTCACAACATTGTGCAGTTATTACCATTTTCTACTTCCAGAACATTTTACTACCTCTAAGTTCAGTTCAGTTCAGTCGCTCAGTCGTGTCTGACTCTTTGCGACCCCATGAATCGCAGCATGCCAGGCCTCCCTGTTCATCACCATCTCCCAGAGTTCACTCAGACTCACATCCATCGAGTCCGTAATGCCATCCAGCCATCTCATCCTCAGTCGTCCCCTTCTCCTCCTGCCCCCAATCCCTCCCAGCATCAGAGTAGTTTCCAATGAGTAAACTCTTTGCATGAGGTGGCCAAAGTACTGGAGCCCCAGCTTTAGCATCATTCCTTCCAAAGAAATCCCAGGGCTGATCTCTTCAGAATGGACTGGTTGGATCTCCTTGCAGTTGAAGGGACTCTCAAGAGTCTTCTCCAACCCCACAGTTCAAAAGAATCAATTCTTCGGTGCTCAGCCTTCTTCACAGTCCAACTCTCACATCCATACATGACCACAGGAAAAATCATAGCCTTGACTAGACAGACGTTAGTCGGCAAAGTAATGTCTCTGCTTTTGAATATACTATCTAGGTTGGCCATAACTTTTCTTCCAAGGAGTAAGCGTCTTTTAATTTCATGGCTTCAGTCACCATCTGCAGGGATTTTGGAGCCCCCCAAAATAAAGCCTGACACTGTTTCTACTGTTTCCCCATCTATTTCCCATGAAATGATGGGACCGGATGCCATGATCTTTGTTTTCTGAATGTTGAGCTTTAAGCCAACTTTTTCACTCTCCTCTTTCACTTTCATCAAGAGGCTTTTTAGCTCCTCTTCACTTTCTGCCATAAGGGTGGTGTCATCTGCATATCTGAGGTTATTGATATTTCTCCTGGCAATCTTGATTCCAGCTTGTGTTTCTTCCAGTCCAGTGTTTCTCATAATGTACTCTGCATAGAAGTTAAGTAAGCAGGGTGACAATATACAGCCTTGACGTACTCCTTTTCCTATTTCGAACGAGTCTGTTGTTCCATGTCCAGTTCTAACTGTTGCTTCCTGACCTGCATACAGATTTCTCAAGGGGCAGGTCAGGTGGTCTGGTATTCCCATCTCTTTCAGAATTTTCCACAGTTTATTGTGATCCACACAGTCAAAGGCTTTGGCATAGTCAATAAAGCAGAAATATATGTTTTTCTGGAACTCTCTTGCTTTTTCCATGATCCAGTGGATGTTGGCAATTGGATCTCTGGTTCCTCTGCCTTTTCTAAAACCCGCTTGAACATCAGGGTTTGCATTTTTGCATTTCTTTTCCATGGGGATGGTCTTGATCCCTGTCTCCTGTACAATGTCATGAACCTCATTCCATAGTTCATCAGGCACTCTATCTATCAGATCTAGGCCCTTAAATCTATTTCTCGCTTCCACTGTATAATCATAAGGGATTTTATTTAGGTCATACCTGAATGGTCTAGAGGTTTTCCCTACTTTCTTCAATTTCAGTCTGAATCTGGTAATAAGGAGTTCATGATCTAAGCCACAGTCAGCTCCTAGTCTTGTTTTTGTTGACTGTATAGAGCTTCTCCATCTTTGGCTGCAAAGAATATAATCAATATGATTTCGGTGTTGACCATCTGGTGATGCCCATGTGTAGAGTCTTCTCTTGTATTGTTGGAAGAGGGTGTTTTCTATGACCAGTGCATTTTCTTGGCAAAGCTCTATTATTCTTTGCCCTGCTTCATTCCGCATTCCAAGGCCAAATTTGCCTGTTACCTCAGGTGTTTCTTGACTTCCTACTTTCGCATTTCAGTCCCATATAATGAAAAGGACATCTTTTAGGGGTGTTAGTTCTAAAAGGCCTTGTAGGTCTTCATAAAACTGTTCAACTTCAGGTTCTTCAGCATTACTGGTTGGGGCATAGACTTGGATAACTGTGATATTGAATGGTTTGCCTTGGAAACGAACAGAGGTCATTCTGTCGATTTTGAGATTGGATCCAAGTACTGCATTTTGGACTCTTTTGTTGACCATGATGGCTACTCCATTTCTTCTGAGGGATTCCTGCCCACAGTAGTAGATATAATGGCCATCTGAGTTAAATTCACCCATTCCAGTCCATTTTAGTTCGCTGATTCCTAGAATGTTGACGTTCACCCTTGCCGTCTCTTATTTGACCACTTCCAATTTGCCTTGACTCATGGACCTGACATTCCAGTTTCCTATGCAATATTGCTCTTTACAGTATTGGATCTTGCTTCTATCACCAGTCACATGCACAACTGGGTATTGTTTTTGCTTTGGCTCAATCCCTTCATTCTTTCTGGAGTTATTTCTCCACTGATCTCCAGTAGCATATTGGGCACCTAATGACCTGGGGAGTTCCTCTTTTGGTATCCTATCATTTTGCCTTTTCATACTGTTCATGGGGTTCTCAAGGCAAGAATACTGAAGTGGCTTGCCATTCCCTTCTCCAGTGGACCATGCTCTGTCAGACCTCTCCACCATGACTCGCCTGTCTTGGGTTGCCCCACAGGCATGGTTTAGTTTCATTGAGTTAAACAAGGCTGTGGTTCTAGTGTGATTAGATTGACTAGTTTTCTGAGTATGGTTTCAGTGTGTCTGCCCTCTGATGCCCTTTTGCAACACCTACCATCTTACTTGGGTTTCTCTTACCTTGGGCGTGGGGTATCTCTTCACAGCTAGTCCAGCAAAGCACAGCAACTGCTCCTTACCTTGGACAAGGTGTATCTCCTTACCACCACCGTTCAGAAAACCCCATATCCATGAAGCAATCAGTCTCCATTCCTCCCTCATTCTAACTTCTGGCAACCACTAAATTGACTTTCTGTTTATATGGATTTACCTATTTAAGTTATTTTGTATAAACAGCATCATATAGTATGTCGCCTTTGGGGTCTAGTTTCTTTTACTCAGCAGAATGTTTTTAAGTTTCAGCCATATTTTAGCATGTGTCAGAATTTCCTTCCTTTTTATGGCTGATTAATATTCCATTGTATGGTTATATTACATTTTGTTTATTGACTTATCTTTTGGATATTTGGGTTGTTTCTACCTTTTGGCAATTTTATTTTTAAATTTATTTATTTATTATAATTGAAGACTAATTACTTTACAATATTGTGGTGGTTTTGCCATACATTGACATGAATCAGTCATGGGTGTACATGTGTCCCCCCATCCTGAACCCCTCTCCCATCTCCCTCTGCATCCCATGCCTCTGGGTTGTCCTATTGCACTAACTTGGAGTGCTTTGTTTCATGCATGGAACTTGGACTAGTTATCTGTTTCACACATGGTAATATACATGTTTAAATGCTATTCTCTCAAATCATCCTACCCTCGCCTTCTCCCACAGAGTCCAAAAGTCTGTTCTTTATCTATGTCTCTTTTTCTGTCTCACATATAGAGTCATCGTTTCCATCTTTCTAAATTCCATATATATGCATTAATATACTATATTGGTGTTTTTCTTTCTAACTTACTTCACTCTGTATAATAGGCTCAAGTTCATCCACCTCATTAGAACTGACTCAAATGTGTTCTTTTTAATAGTTGTGTAATATTCCACTGTGTATATGTACCACTGCTTTCTTATCCATTTCTCTGCCAATGAACATCTAGGTTGCTTCCATCTCCTAGGTATTGTAAACAGTGCTGTGATGAGCATTGAGGTACATGTGTCTCTTTCAGTTCTGGTTTCCTTGGTGTGTATGCCCAGCAGTGGGATTACTGGGTCATATGGAAGTTCTAGTTCCAGTTTTTTAAGGACTCTCCACACTTTTCTCCATAGAGAATGCAGCTATTCTAGTTGCATTCACACCAACAGCATAAGAGGATTCCCTTTTTTCCACACCCTCTCCAGCATTTATTGTTTGTAGACTTTTTGATAGCAGCCATTCTGACTGGCATAAGCCATTCTGACCTCATTATGATATTGATTTGCATTTCTCTGATAATGAGCAATATTGAGCATCTTTTCATGTGTTTGTTAGACATCTGTATGTCTTTTTGGAGAAATGTCTGTTTAGTTATTTGGCCCATTTTTTGATTGGGTTGTTCTGGTATTGAGCTACATGAGCAGCTTGCATATTTTTGAGATTAATTCTTTGGCAGTTGCTTAGTTTGTTATTATTTTCTCCCACTCTGAAGGCTGTCTTTTCACCTTGCTTATAGTTTCCTTTGTTGTGCAGAAGCTTTTAAGTTTAATTAGGTCCCATTTGTTTATTTTTGTTTCTATTTCCATTACTCTGTGAGGTGGGTCATAGAAGATCTTGCTGTGATTTATGTCAGAGAGTGTTCTGCCTATGTTTTCCTCTAGGAGTTTTATAGTTTCTGGTCTTACATTTAGATCTTTAATCCATTTTGAGTTTTTTTTTGTGTATGGTGTTACAAAATGTTCTAGTTTCATTCTTTTGCAAGTGGTTGACCAGTTTTCCCATCACCACTTGTTAAAGAGGTTGTCTTTTTTCTATTGTATTTTTTTGCCTCCTCTGTCAAAGATAAGGTGTCCATATGTGCATTGATTTATCTCTAGGCTTTCTATTTTGTTCCATTGATCTATATTTCTGTCTTTGTGCCAGTACCATACTGTCTTGATGACTGTAGCTCTGTAGTATAGTCTGAAGTCAGGCAGGTTGATTCCTCCAGTACAATTTTTCTTTCTCAAGATTGCTTTAGCTAGTCAAGACTTTCTGTATTTCCATGCAAATTGTGAAATTATTTGTTCTAGTTCTCTGAAAAATACTGTTGGTAGCTTGATAGGGTTTGCATTGAATCTATAGATTGCTTTGGGTAGTATACTCATTTTCACTATATTGATTCTTCCAATCCATGAACATGGTATATTTCTCCATCTATTTATGTCAGCTTTGATTACTTTCATCAGTGGCTTATAGTTATGTATATATAGGTCTTTTATTTCTTTAGGTAGATTTATTCCTAAGTAGTTTATTCTTTTCGTTGCAATGGTGAATGGAATTGTTTCCTTAATTTCTCTTTTTCTGTTTTCTCATTGTTAGTGTGTAGGAATGCAAAGGATTTCTGTGTGTTAATTTTATATCCTGAAACTTTGCTATACTCATTGATTAGCTCTAGTAATTTTCTGGTGGTGTCTTTAGGGTTTTCTATGTAGAGGATCATGTCATCTGCAAACAGTGAGAGTTTTACTTATCCTTGCCAATCTGGATTCGTTTTATTTCTTTTTCTTCTCTGATTGCTGTGGCCAAAACTTCCAAAACTATGTTGAATAGTCGTGGTGAGAGTAGACATCCTTGTCTTGTTCCTGACTTTAGGGGAAATGCTTTCAATTTTTCACCATTGAGGATACTTTTTGCTTGGGTTTATCATATATGGTTTTTATTTTGTTGAGGTATGTTCCTTCTATACCTGCTTTCTGGAGGGTTTTTGTCATAAATGCATGTTGAATTTTGTCAAAGGCTTTCTCTGCATCTATTGAGATAATCATATGGTTTTTATCTTTCAGTTTGTTGATGTGGTGTATCACATTGATTGATTTGTGAATATTGAAGAATCCTTGCATCCCTGGGATAAATCCCACTTGGTCATGATGTATGGTCTTTTTAATATGTTGTTGGATTCCGTTTGCTAGAATTTTGTTGAGGATTTTTGCATCAATATTCATCAGTGATATTGGTCTGTAGTTTTCTTTTTTTGTGGCACCTTTGTCTGGTTTTGGATTTAGGGTGATGGTGGCCTCCTAGAATGAGTTTGGAAGTTCACTTTCCGCTGCAATTTTCTGGAAGTTTGAGTAGGACAGGTGTTATCTCTTCTCTAAATTTTTGGTAGAATTCACCTGTGAAGCCACCTGTTCCTGGGCTTTTTTTTTGGGGTGGGTGGGGAGATTTCTCATTACAGTTTCGATTTCTGTGTTTGTGATGGGTCTGTTAAGATTTTATATTTCTTCCTGGTTCAGTTTTGGAAGGTTATGCTTTTCTAAGAACTTGTCCATTTCTTCCAAGTTGTCCATTTTATTGGCATATAGTGGCTGATAATAGTCTCTTATGGTCCTTTGTATTTCTGTGTTGTCTGTTGTGATTTATCCATTTTCATTTCTAATTTTGTTGATGTAATTATTTTCCTTCTTTTTCTTGTTGAGTCTTCCTAATGGTTTGTCTATCTTATTTATCTGCTCAAAGAATCAGCTTTTAGTTTTGTTGATTTTTGCTACAGTCTCCTTTGTTTCTTTTTCCCTTATTTCTCCTCTAATTTTTATGATTTCTTTCCTTCTACTAATTTTGGGGTTCTTCCCTTCTTCTTTTTCTAGTTGTTTGAGGTGTAAAGTTAGGTTATTTATTTTTATTTTTCTCTGGTTTATTGAGGTAAGATTCTATTGATATGAACCTTACTCTTAACACATTTTTACTGAATTCCTTCGGTTTTGGGTTGTCATGTTTTCATTTTCATTTGTTTCTATGCATGTTTTGATTTCCTTTTTCATTTCCTTTTTCATTTATTCCATGATTTGTCATTTATTCAGAATCATGTTGTTTAGCCTCCATGACAAAGTAAATGGCAATGGGATCATACGTATCAATAATTTCCTTAAATGTAAATAGGTTGAATGTCCCAATCAAAAAACAAAGACTGGCTGAATGGATACAAAAACAAGACCCCTATATATGCTGTCTGCAAGAGACCCACCTCAAACCAAGAGACACAAACAGACTGAAAGTGAAGGGCTGGAAAAAGATATTCCACACAAATAGAGACCAAAAGAAAGCAGGAGTAGCAATACTCATATCAGATAAAATAGACGTTGAAACAAAGACCATGAAAAGGTACAAAGAAGGACACTACATAATGATCAAAGGATCAATCCAAGAAGAAGCTATAACAATTATAAATATATATGCATCCAACATAGGAGCACCTCAATTCATAAGGCAAATGTTAATACGTATGAAAGGGGAAATTAATAGTAACACAGTAATAGTGGGAGACTTTCATACCCCACTCACACTTATGGATAGATCAACCAAACAGAAAATTAGCAAGGAAACACAAGCTTTAAATGATACAATGGACCAGTTAGACCTAATTGATATCTACAGGACATTTCACCCTTTTGGCTATTTTAAATAGTGTTGTTGTGAACATCTGTGTACAAGTGTTTGTATCAACACATTTTATCAATTCTTTATTGTATATACCTGACAGTTATGACATTTTATTAGGGGATATTTTTCTCCTGACTGCCTTGCCAGGAAACTGTATAACTTTCTACATCCTTTCACTCTTAAGATAGTTGTTTCTCTGTCCCTAAGGGGATACTCCAGCTCATGGTTTCAAGAAGGTAATTCTATAAGCCAATTTAGAACAATACTAAAACTATGATATCATAACTATAGTTATCTAACAACAGATAATCAAGTAATAACTATGACAATCACTGATAACTGCTGTGGTTCATGGGGTCACAAAGAGTTGGCCATGACTGAGCGACTGAACTGAACTGATAGATCATCTAACTATTAGGTAATTAATAACCATGATAACCAATACCTACTACCTCCTAAATACTATTCTTATCTTACCAGTTCCATGAATCCTCCTCCCATAGTACTAACATAACATCCTGCACATTCTTATGCCTAAACATAGTGTATCATATCATATGTGGATATCTAGCTTTTGAAACTAGAAGCCAATCAATTCCTTCCATAGCCAGACTTAATTATCTTAAATCTCATATGTCCTCAGATGCACATAGACTGGTATCTTGCTCAAAATATTAGGTAAGAACATGAGTTTCTGTTCCAACTTCATCACCAGCTGTGTAACCTTGAGCAAATTTTTGCTTAACCCATCTGAGTCTCGGTTTCTTCATCTATAAACTAAGGATAATATTAGCATCTATCTCATTGGTGTTTTGTGAGAACAAATGATTTAACGTGAAAGAGTTGGACATGACTGATTGACTGAACAACAACAAAAGTTCTTTAGATTAATACCTGGGACATAGTAAGTGATCAGCAAACATTAGGTTTTATTATTCATAGTAGTAGTAGTACTTAGAGTCAGGTGGGACTGAGTTAAAAATCTCACTTCTGTCAGTGATTAATACTATGTATGGCTCCCACTTGCATACTCTGTCATTGCAAGCTTGTTGCTTACAGTACACATATGTCTATACTGGTGCAGTCTCCTGTGTTACATCTCTGTGACAGAGACATGCTAATTTTTCACCAACTGCCATCTGTATTTTCTCCTTTGGTATCTTGTAAGACTGAATTGATAGCTCAGTTGATAAAGAATTTGCCTGCAATGTGGGAGACCTGGGTTCCATCCCTGGGTTAGGAAGGTCCCCTGCAGAAGGGAAAGGCTACCCACTCCAGTATTCTGGCCTGGAGAATTCCATGGGCTAGTCCATGGGGTCACAAAGAGTTGGACATGACTGAGCGACTTTCACTTCACTTCAAGACTGAATTGTATTCTGTCCAATGGAATGTGGAGAGAAGTTTTGTGTATGATTTCCAGGCCTGGCCCATAAAATTTCCCCTGAAGTCCTCCACACATTCTTCTCCCTTCATCTCCTGATTGGATGTGGAGTCTATAGCAGGGGATGCTAAGCCATTAGAAGATGATGGGAGGAAACTGGGTCTATCTGCCAAACACATGATTGGATTATGGAGTGAGTGAGAAATAAACCTTTTTACTATGTTAAGTCCCAAAGATGTTGAGGTTGTTTGTTACAGCAATTAACCTCTAAGACAAATATAGTAATCCTCTACTTTGCATGCTCAATACTCAACTAGATTAAAATGATAGCAACTGCAACAGAAATGCACAAACACAGGTGTAAAATTCGTCTCCAACATATGGCCTTTTCTCCAGTTCTGCACAGACTAATTTATCCAAGCTGGACTAGATTGATGAAGAAGCAAGTTGGCTGCCCAGGGCTCACACTTTAAGAAGGCGCTCACTCCTAGCATTGTGCAAGTGCAGAGTCCTCACTTAAGAGTGGTGCCTCCTTAAAGCTGGCACCCTAGGCACCTCAATTGCCTAACCTGAATCTTGATCCTGCATCCCAGTACCACTAGTAATGATGTCACCCTATATTCTGCTCCACTTCCTAACACTGATTCTAAGCCAGACATCTTACTGAAAGCTGATTTGTCCACTAATTTATTGTTACTGAAAGCAAGTTAAATGACTTCTCTGGGCCTCACTTTCATCTTCTGAAAAGAACACTTGGTTCATAGTGTACAATAAGTGGTACAATTGATACTATTGTGTTTTATTTTCATATAGTGTATATTTATTGAAAAAATCTGCATGTAAAGTGGACCAGTTCAGTTCAGTTCAGTCGCTCAGTCATGTCCAACTCTTTGCGACCCCATGAATTGCAGCATGCCAGGCCTCCCTGTCTTTCACCATTTCCCAGAGTTCACTCAGACTCACGTCCATCGAGTCCGTAATGCCATCCAGCCATCTCATCCTTGGTCGTCCCCTTCTCCTCCTGCCCCCAATCCCTTCCAGCATCAGAGTCTTTTCCAATGAGTCAACTCTTTGCATGAGGTGGCCAAAGTACTGGAGCTTCAGCTTTAGCATCATTCCTTCCAAAGAACACCCAGGGTTGATCTCCTTCAGAATGGACTGGTTGGATCTCCTTGCAGTCCAAGGGACTCTCAAGAGTCTTCTCCAACACCACAGTTCAAAAGCATCAACTCTTCAGCACTCAGCTTTCTTCACAGTCCAACTCTCACAATCATACATGACCACAGGAAAAACCATAGCCTTGACTAGACGGACCTTAGTCGGCAAAGTAATGTCTCTGGTTTTGAATATACTATCTAGGTTGGCCATAACTTTTCTTCCAAGGAGTAAGCGTCTTTTAATTTCATGGCTGCAGTCACCATCTGCAGTGATTTTGGAGCCCCCAAAAATCAAGTCTGACACTGTTTCTACTGTTTCTCCATCTATTTCCCATGAAGTGATGGGACCGGATGCCATGATCTTCGTTTTCTGAATGTTGAGCTTTAAGCCAACATTTTCGCTCTCCTCTTTCACTTTCATCTTCAAACCTGTAGTTTTCAAGGGTCAACTGTAGTTTACTTGTCATACATTAGTTATCTTCTGAGTCTTGTTTTGTAAGAACAGTCCCAAATTACATCTGTTTTGTGGTATATGAAGTCTGTGCTTTGGACTTTGAGGATATTCTTAGGTAGTCTGTGGCTTTGAATATTTGTAGTTGTTGGCTATTGTCTCATTATTTTAGAACATTATCCTGCTTGAAATACAGTCATTTTCAGTTCACTGCTATCTTCCTGGTCCAATGAAAACTAGACCTTCTGTTCAATTTTGATCTAATGCAAAGATTTGGAAACCCCAAATGATATGACATTGAGAAGGCACTGAGGGCTTTCATTTTCTCTTTTAGAAAATAAGGTACACACCTACATAGATTTCTAGAGAAACCTGAGGCTATGACAGATTCTGAGAATCCCATGATGAAATAGTACTATTTCAGAGTGGAGAAGCATCAGGCAGCTTATGGATGGATTTTCTCCTGGTTAGCTCCTCCAGGTTACAGAAGTGCACACATTAAAGATGAGCATTTATGTATAGGCTATGTTGCCAGTTTGGGCATTAGTAGAAATCCTAAGCCTGAATTTAATTCCCCCTTTTCTTTTTCACTATTAGATAGGATTGTTATTCTCACAATTGCTGAGGAGAATGAGTGAATTCCTTTGCTCACATCCTCAGTAATTCTCTGCTCCCACGACTGCTTCCCTCTAGCTCTTCTGGTCATCCCTTGGCATCTATATGAGCTAGGACACATATGCCCACAGATTCCTTAAATGGGAGAGCTATGGCTACAAACCCAAAGAAACTTTGTTTGGAAACCCAGGTGATTTTCAGGGCTAACCAGACAAAAGGCGCTTGCTAAGCAAAAGCAGCCCACGTGTTTCCATTTCCACAAGGTGCTTTCCTTTGCTGAACTGGCTGAGCTGTCCTGACCTCTCCATAAAGATGGTCTGCCATGATTCCTTTGGGGAATTAACTTGCCCTTTTCTGTGGCTTACTGGCTGTCTCTGTCTCAGGGACATGTGTTCAATGACCTGATTTGGCCTTGGAACAGGCTCCACATCCAGCCTTTCAGGACTGGTGATAAAGCAAACATAGGGAGCTGTAGCCATCTAGTACTCTCCACTCACCGCATGGCCACAACCCACCCATCTATACATAGTTCCTCATGTACCTGTTGCCAAAATGTAACCTGTACAGGATTCCAGTAGGAGGTACTTCCTAGATTAACTTTTCCAACTCCTGCACCTCATATTAGAGGTCTAAGGGATTGGGTTCCCATCCATTCTAATTTGAAATAAGAGAAACTGAAAATGGGAAGAGGAGAGAAAGCATGGAGGATGGTGATGCTCTGCTACTAAAAATAATGTTAATTATGAGAGAGAAACAGAAAACGGGAAAGAGAGAGAAGAGACACTGTTATGCCAGGGGATAGGAAACCCATGGTATCAATAGAAAGAATGGGAGATACTACAGTGGATGAGAACAGAAGGAGAAAAGGAAAGAAAAACTTTGTGACACAAAAAGAAAGGGAAACATAAATAGAGATATTAGAAGGAAGAAATTTGAAAAGTAGCAATTGGGGAATAAGAAGGTGACAACCCAGGAGCCAGCAGGGTGGTGGTGGGGAAAGCAGTGGCAGAGCTCATGCCTCAAAGAGCTCAGATAGTGCCAGAGGAGAAAGGCCAGTTCTGGCGTGGCCAGCCTCAGTGTAAACTTAGTGTAAACCATGGTCTTACCACTACTAGCTCTGAGTCTGTTTCTTTGGCTATTCAATGGGCACAGCAGTTCATACCTCATTAGATTGGGAGCCTACTCTAAGGCTATGGTGACCCACCTGGGACCATTTCTTGAATGTTCTCAGCAATTTTAAAGGCCCCATCACAAGCTTGCTACAGCTTTATGTCATTCGATATCTGTCATGGGTACTGGTTCAAATGAGCAAATAAGGAAAACAAGTGTCCCTCACCGCTGCTCTCCCACAGTCTTTGCTTCGGGGGCTAGAGATTTTGGACTCTACTCTCATGACAATAGTGCATGAAAGAAGGGAACTATGAAGGAAGTTATTGGGTACAGAAAGGGTTCTGGGTTAAATTGCCATCCATTTCAATGTCTCCTCTGTTGCTCCAAGGGATTCAGATAGCTGTGATCATTTAGGAGAAAAGCATAGCATGAAGAGAGGAACAGTAGAGCCGGGACACCATGGGGAGCCATGTTACCTACCTATTCTGGACCTCCTCTTGTTGATGCTGGAGGCAAAGAGGAAGCGCATGTCGGTTTGGAAAGTTTGAGAGACTCCTCTTCTGCCTTGGCCAAAGCCTGCAGCCTCCCGGTGTTGATGCCAACTCCTCAAGGCACAAGGGCCTCCCGAAAACATAAAGCCTGACAAAGCCACTGATAGTCCTATTTTCAGGATGACTGTGTAGAACAAATAGGGCTGGTGAAGAGTTGCTGGGGACTAAGGGTGAGTGGGGAGCATTGTAAGTTAAATAACAACTCCTAAATCTTCCCAGTTCCCAATATTTTCTGTCTCCCTCCCTATTCCTCTTCTTTTTTTTCTCTCTCTCTCTTTTTCTTTTACATTAGGTACAGTTGGATTACTTATATAATCCTTGGTTCATAATATATTATCATCATTGGTGCATATGTGACTTCATATATTATTTGTAGATTTTTTGATGATGGCTATTCTGACTGCTGTGAGGTGATAACTCATTGTAGTTTTTTTTTTTTTTTTTGATTTGCATTTCTCTAAGATATCCGAGAGAAGGCAATGGCAACCCACTCCAGTACTCTTGCCTGGAAAATCCCATGGACAGAGGAGCCTGGTGGGCTACAGTCCATGAGGTCGCTAAGAGTTGGACATGACTGAGCGACTTCACTTTCACCTTTCACTTTCATGCATTGGAGAAGGAAATGGCAACCTACTCCAGTGTTCTTGCCTGGAGAATCCCAGGGACGGGGGAGCCTGGTAGGCTGCCGTCTATGGGGTTGCGCAGAGTTGGACATGACTAAAGCGACTTAGCAGTAGCAGCAGCAAGATATGCAGATGACACCAGCCTTATGGCAGAAAGTGAAGAGGAACTAAAAAGCCTCTTGATGAAAGTGAATGAGGAGAGTGAAAAAGTTGGCTTAAAGCTCAACATTCAGAAAATGAAGATCATGGCCTCTGGTCCCATCACTTCATGGGAAATAGATGGGGGAACAGTGGAAACAGTGTCAGACTTTATTTTGGGGGGTTTCAAAATCACTGCAGATGGTGATTGCAGCCATGAAATTAAAAGACGCTTACTCCTTGGAAGGAAAGTTATGACTAACATAGATAGCATGTTAAAAAGCAGAGACATTACTTTGCCAACAAAGATCCATCTAGTCAAGGCTATGGTTTTTCCAGTGGTCATGTATGGATGTGAGAGTTGGACTGTGAAGAAAGCTGAGCGCCGAAGAATTGATGCTTTTGAACTGTGATGTTGGAGAAGACTCTTGAGAGTCCCTTGGACTGCAAGGAGATCCATCCAGTCCATGCTAAAGGAGATTAGTCCTGGGTGTTCATGGGAAGGACTGAGGCTGAAGCTGAAACTCCAGTACTTTGGCCACCTCATGCGAAGAGTTGACTCATTGAAAAAGACCCTGATGCTGGGAGAGATTGGCAGCAGGAGGAGAAGGGGACGACAGAGGATGAGATGGCTGAATGACATCACCGACTCGATGGACATGAGTTTGTATAAACTCTGGAAGTTGGTGATGGACAGGGAGGCCTGGCGTGCTGCGATTCATGGGGTCACAAAGAGTTGGACACAAGTGAGTGGCTGAACTGAACTAAGCTGAATAATTAGTGATGTTGAACATCTTTTCATGTGCCTTTTGGCCTTCTGTATGTCTTCTTTGGAGAAAAGTCTATTTATATTTTTTAAATGTCCCGATTTTTAATTGGGTTGTTAGTTCTTTTTGATATTGAGTTGTGTGAGCTGTTTGTATATTTTGGATATTAACCACTTGTCAGTCACATCCTTTGCAAATTTTCTGTCACATTCTGTAGATGATCTTTTTGCTTGGTTGATGGTTTCCTTTGCTGTGCAAAAGCTTTCAAGTTTGATCAGATCCCATTTGCTTATTTTCATTTTTATCTCTTTTGCCTTGGGAGACTGACCTAAGAAAATATTGCTATGATTTATGTCTGAGAATGTTTTGCGTTTGTTGTTCTTTTCTAGGAGTTTTATAGTGTTATATATTATTACTATATAACTGTCATATTCTGCTTATTGTTTCCATGATTTCATGATTTTAATTTTCATATATGTGTGTGTATGTGTGTGTATGTATAGAGAGTATTTATGTTTATGTGTGTGTGTGTGTGTGTGTGTGTGTAGAGAGAGAGAGCACACATTATGTGACCAAGCTGTGTGACCTAAGGCAAGTTTCTCAATGTCTTTAGGTTTCAGTTCTCTCTTGCATACAACAATAATAATAATATCTAACTTGGAGGGTTGTTGTGAAAATTCAGTGCCTTAATGTATAGAAAACCCCTAGAGAAGCACTTGGAATATGCTATGCTTATGGATAGTGGGAGTGGTAGTAGCAGTAGTAATAATGATAGTGTCCCTTTTTACTCTTTTGCTAGCTTATGTGCCACCCCCTCTAGGAAGACTAACCTGATTTCCTCTGTTGAAGGCAATTATCATTTTTTTACATTTCGATGGTACCTATTCACACCTTTATTCTGGCCCATATTTTATGCTAGGTCTATTAGTAAGTCTGTTTCCCCTTAAAGCAGCCATTCTTAATATTATCAGCACATTAAAATCATCTGGGAACTTTTAAAAAGTCATGATCTAAGGCCTGTGCCAGACCAGTTTGAGAATTTCTGAGGATGTGGTGCAGATGTTAGCATTTTTAAAGCTCTCCAGGTGATTGTAATGTGTAGCCAAGGTTAAGTTCCACTTTTAAGTTCCACTCTTTAAGGCAAGAGTTGGCACACTCTGGCCCACAGGTCAAATTCAGATCACTGTATTTCTGTAAATAAAGTTATATTGGTCTATTTGCTTATGTTATCTATGGCTAATTTCACACTACAGTAGGAGTGTTGAGTAGTTACAACAGAGGTCCTCAAAGCCTAAATCAGGTACTATCTGGATCATTGCAGAACGTTTGTTGATCCCTGCCTTTAGAACATAATCTCACTGAGTATAGGGATCATGTCTTATTCAGCTCTCCTTTGTCTACATATGCCTAGCACAGTGCCTTGCCCATAGTCACTTAATAAGTGATTGTCCAAGGAACAGATAGAAATAAGGTGGGATGTCCTGTCTGCCAAATTCCAGCCTGAGTTTTATTGAGTTGGCCAAAGAGCTTGTTTGGGTTTTTCTGTAATGAACTTTTTGGCCAACCCAATATTTTTCTAGTAGCACTGACATTAGCCTGTGCAGTTGTCCCTCAGTATCTACAGGGGATTGGTTCCAGGGGTCCCTGCATATACCCAAGTCCACCAATGCTCGAGTCCCATAGTGGGCCCTTCACATCCATGGTTCCACCTCCACAGATTCAACGAGCTACACATGGTGTAGTACTGGATGTATTTATTGAAGAAAATCCATGTATAAGTGGACCCGTGCAGTTCAAACCACTGTCGTTCAAAGGTCAACTGTGTTTTGAAGGATGTGAATTCCAGTCTTCTTTGAGGTAGGGAGAAGATGACCTGGAGAGAGCATTAGAAACAGGAAGTTAGGGAAGCTAGCTTGCTTTGCTCCCTGCATGGATTCTAGCATAGCGCTGGCCTCATGGTCATAAGCCTATTTCACTTTTAGAATCTCTAACTGGTTTCCATCTCTCCCAAGTTGCTTTAGGTTGAGAAACACCTGAATTGATTGACTTTTGGCGATCTCTTCCAAATATGTCTTATGGGATGTCTTGTGGTTTAATTGTTTAGGTTACAGCGGTTAAAAGTTGAGGCTTTAGAGTCAGGCACAGTCGGGTGTGAGTCTTGGCTATGTGACCCTGGTCTTAACTGCTTACTGGCTCTGAGCCTCTTTTTCTGCAGCTATAAAATAGCACAGCTGTACATACCTCATAGGGTTCTTGGAGTAAATGAGTTAATGCCTGTAAAACTCTAAGCACAGTATTGGGCAAATACTATGCACTCAGTTAAAGGGTAGCTATTACCATTTTCATTACAGCTGTCATCACCAAACAGAGATCTATTAGACCCTGCCATGTTACAAAACCCCCTTGTAGGCAAAGGCCATATCCTAGCCAATTCTGTATTTCTGCCACACCTGGTACATACATAGTGGGCTCTCAGTGTGCATCAGTTGTTTGAATGGTATTCTGTCAAGCCCAAATAAGGCTATGGCAATGATACAGATGTCAAACTCCACCTTGTCTCACACTCTGCACTGCCTTCATCCCTAGGCATCTGTGTACTAATCAAGGCCATATATCAAAAATAGGCACTGACACATGTGGTAACTTTACTAGCCTTGGGGCCATCAAAAATCCATTTGTCTACATTCTCCAAATGAACAGTAACTTTATTAAAATTCCCACCTATAAACAACACATAGCACATTCAGTTCAGTTCAGTTCAGTCACTCAGTCATGTCTGACTCTTTGCAACCCCATGAACTGCAGGACGCCAGGCCTCCCTGTCCATCACCAACTCCCAGAGTTCACCCAAACCTATGTCCATTGAGTCGGTGATTCCATCCAACCATCTCATCCTCTGTCGTCCCCTTCTCATCCTGCCCTCAATCTTTCCCAGCATCAGGGTCTTTTCCAATGAGTCAACTCTTCGCATGAGGTGGCCAAAGTATTGGAGTTTCAGCTTCAACATCAGTCCTTCCAATGAACACCCAGGACTGATCTCCTTTAAGATGGACTGGATGGATCTCCTTGCAGTCCAAGGGACTCTCAAGAGTCTTCTCCAACACCACAGTTCAAAAGCATCAATTCTTCTGTGCTCATAGCACATTATTTTTTCTTAAAGAAAGGAACTGCTGTTGGGATGGTGTCATCAAAACACTTGTCTCAATAAGTCTAAATTGCTAAGATAGTGCTTATATTCAAAACTCATGGACATGTAATGGGCCAGATTCTCCATCTTTGACAGGACAAAAGCAAAAAGGCGTTTTAAAGCTGGTGACCATTTTTCCTGCTTCAACACCAAATTGGGCTCAGGGACTGCTATGTTAGCCTGGGAATAATGCACTGTGTTTTGGAAATGTAATTGTTTGTATTAACAAAATGCCACTGAACAGATGCTCCCAGGCCAGCATGTCTGGACTTGGCCACTTCCATTGATTTATTTAACGCTGTCCCCAGGAGGATAAGTGGGGCAGACACCTTAGCCAGTGAGAGATCGCTGTGGGGCAGCGCTGTGCTTGTCAGCTCAACAGCAAAAAGCGCAAGATCTGGGGTCCTCATTAAAGGTCAAGCCTGTGGGTTTCAGGGCCAACAGCAAAACCCATGGAGTGGGGAGAGTGGAGTTCATTTTCCCTAGCCTCTGCCTCCTTTTTTTGTGCCCTTTGACTACCACCCCAATTCCACAGCAGGTGCTACATATCTTTACACTCAGTCTATATTAATGGCAATTTTTAATGTGGCCCCTTCCCAGGGGTGTTGCATTTGTACAGAGGTCAATGGACTCAAAAGAATAACATGCTAGTAGTAAATAAACCTAAAGAGAGGCATGCCAAGACACATTTTAGTCAAACTTCTGAAAACTGAAGACAGAAAAAAAATAATGAAAGTGATGAGAGAAATAATATTTTGCCTAGAGTGGAAAAACATAATTCAAGTTACAGTGGATTTTTAAAATCAGAAACTATGGTGGCCAGAAAGATGTGACACAAGATTGTTAGAGTGTCAAAAAATAGAACTGTTAAACATATATCCCACCTCCAGCAAACATATCCTTCAAGGAATTAAGAGGCAATCAAGGCTCTTGTCCCCCATGGGTAGGTTATTTTATTTAATTATTGTTGTTAATTCTTTTAAGTGATTTTTGACATTTTATTTTATTAAAGTATAGTTGATTTACAGTGTTGTGTTTCTGGTGTATAGCAAAGTGTTTCATATGTGTGTATATATTTTTTCATATTATTTTCCATTATGGTTTATTATAGGATATTGTATATATTTTCCTGTGCTATACAGTAGGGTCTTATTTATTTTATATACAATAGCTTGCAACTGTGAATCCCAAACTCCCAATCCTTACCTTCCCCACCCACACTCCCCCTTGGTGACCTCAGTCTGTTCTCTATGTCTGTGAGTCAGTTTCTGTTTCATAGATAAATTCATTTGCATCATATTTTAGATTCCACATAAAAGGAATATCTTATGGTATTTGTCTTTCTCTCTCTCTCTCTCTTTTTTTTTTTTTGCTGCACCTTTTTGGCATGCAGGTTAGTTTCCTGACCAGGGATCAAACCCATGTTCCCTGCAGTGTAAGCAAGGAATCTTAACCACTAGACCACGAAGGATGTTCCTGTCTTTCTCTTTTTGACTAACTTCACTTAGTATGATAATCTCTAGGCCCATCCATGTTGCTGCAAATGGCATTATTTTATTCTTTTTTTATGGCTGAGTAATGTTCCATTGTATATACATTTCATATCTTCTTTATCCATCCACCTGTTGATGGACATTTAAGTTTGTTTCCATGTCTTGGCTATTGTAAATATTGTAAATAGTGCTGCTGTGAGCACTGGGGTGCATGTACCTTTTTGAATTATGTTTTTCTCAGGGTACATCCCTAATAAGTGGGATTGCTGGGTCATATGACAAACAAGACATTCTTAGATGAAGGCAAACTAAGAACACTCACTGCCAGCAGAGAGTGAATGTCTGCTACCTTAGAAGATAGTTCAAGAAGTTCTTGGAGGAGAAAGGAAATTATAAAAGAAAGAATCTTGGAATGTCTGGAAGGAAGAAAGTTGACATCACATTTGACAGTAAAAACATCCTTGATTCTATAGTGAAAGGGAATGGGGAGGGTAGAGAGAAGGAAAGCCTGGAAGTGATTCTTTATAGAATAATGCTAACTAATAAATATAGAAGGAAAAGTAGAATTAGTGAGCCACCATTTTACATCCTCCAGTGTAATAACAAGTGCAAGCATAGATCATTACTGGAGAGTAGAACCATTGGGTGAAAAGTTTTTGGGAGCTGAGAGTCAAAAGGACTCAGGGTATCACTGTATAGTTAACTTTAGCTATGAAGGAAAAAAGGTACATTTACAGTGTAGAGAGGGTGTTTGCTATGACCAGTGCATTTTCTTGGCAAAACTCTATTAGTCTTTGCCCTGCTTCATTTCGCATTCCAAAGCCAAATTATCCTGTTACTTGACTTCCTACTTTTGCATTCCAGTCCCCTATAATGAAAAGGACATCTTTTTTGGGTGTTAGTTTTAAAAGGTCTTGTAGGTCTTCATAAAACCGTTTAACTTCAGATTGATTATATTCTTTGCAGCCAAGATGGAGAAGCTCTATACAGTCAACAAAAACAAGACCAGGAACTGACTGTGGCTCAGATCATGAACTCCTTATTACCAAATTCAAACTCAAATTGAAGAAAGTAGGGAAAACCACTAGATTATTCAGGTATGACCTAAATAAAATCCCTTATGATTATACAGTGGAAGTGAGAAATAGATTTAAGGGACTAGATCTGATAGATAGAGTGCCTGATGAACTATGGAATGAGGTTCGTGACATTGTACAGGAGACAGGAATCAAGACCATCCCCATGGAAAAGAAATGCAAAAACGCAAACTGGCTGTCTGGGGAGGCCTTACAAATAGTTGTGAAAAGAAGAGAAACGAAAAGCCAAGGAGAAAAGGAAAGATATAAGCATCTGAATGTGGAGTTCCAAAGAATAGAAGGAGAGATAAGAAAGCCTTCTTCAGTGAACAATGCAAAGAAATAGAGGAAAATAACAGAATGGGAAAGACTAGAGTTCTCTTCAAGAAAATTAGAGATACCAAGGGAACATTTCATGCAAAGATGGGCTTGATAAAGGACAGAAATGGTAAGGACCTAACAGAAGCAGAAGATATTAAGAAGAGGTGGCAAGAATACACGGAAGAACTGTACAAAAAAGATTTTCACAACCCAGATAATCATGATGATGTGATCACTAATCTAGAGCCAGACACCTTGGAATGTGAAGTCAAGTGGGCCTTAGAAAGCTTCACTATGAACAAAGCTAGTGGAGGTGATGGAATTCCAGTTGAGCTGTTTCAAATCCTGAAAGATGATGCTGTGAGAGTGCTGCACTCAATATGCCAGCAAATTTGGAAAACTCAGCAGTGGCCACAGGACTGGAAAAGGTCAGTTTTCCTTCCAATCCCAAAGAAAGGCAATGCCAAAGAATGCTCAAACTACTGCACAATTGCACTCATCTCAAGTGTTAGTAAAGTAATGCTCAAAATTCTCCAAGCCAGGCTTCAGCAGTACATGAACTGTGAACTCCCTGATGTTCAAGTGGTTTTAGAAAAGGCAGAGGAACCAGAGATCAAATTGCCAACATCTGCTGGATCATGGAAAAAGCAAGAGAGTTCCAGAAAAACATATATTTCTGCTTTATTGACTATGCCAAAGCCTTTGAATGTGTGGATCACAATAAACTGTGGAAAATTCTAAAAGTGATGGGAATACCAGACCACCTAACCTGCCCCTTGAGAAATCTGTATGCAGGTCAAGAAGCAACAGTTAGAACTGGACATGGAACAGCAGACTGGTTCCAAATAGGAAAAGGAATACGTCAAGGCTGTATATTGTCACCCTGCTTATTTAACTTCTATGCAGAGTACATCATGAGAAACGCTGGACTGGAAGAAACACAAGCTGGAATCAAGATTGCCGGGAGAAATATCAATAACCTCAGATATGCAGATGACATCACCCTTATGGCAGAAAGTGAAGAGGAACTAAAAAGCCTCTTGATGACAGTGAAAGAGGAGAGTGAAAAAGTTGGCTTAAAGCTCAACATTGAGAAAACGAAGATCGTGGCATCTGGTCCCATCACTTCATGGGAAATAGATGGGGAAACAGTGGAAACAGTGTCAGACTTTATTTTGGGGGGCTCCAAAATCCCTGCAGATGGTGATTGCAGCCATGAAATTAAAAGACGCTTACTCCTTGGAATAAAAGTTATGACCTACCTAGATATATATTCAAAAGCAGAGACATTACTTTGCCGACTAATGTCTGTCTAGTCAAGGCTATGGTTTTTCCTGTGGTCATGTATGGATGTGAGAGTTGGACTGTGAAGAAGGCTGAGCACCGAAGAATTGATGCTTTTGGACTGTGGTGTTGGAGAAACTCTTGAGAATCCCTTGGACTGCAAGGAGATCCAACCAGTCCATTCTGAAGGAGATCAACCCTGGGATTTCTTTGGAAGGAATGATGCTAAAGCTGAATCTCCAGTAGTTTGGCCACCTCATGTGAAGATTTGACTCATTGGAAAAGACTCTGATGCTGGGAGGGATTGGGGGCAGGAGGAGAAGGGGACAACAGAGGATGAGATGGCTGGATGGCATCACAGACTCGATGCACGTGAGTCTGAGTGAACTTGGGAGATGGTGATGGACAGGGAGGCCTGGTGTGCTGTGATTCATGGGGTCGCAAAGAGTTGGACATGACTGAGCGACTGAACTGAACTGAACTGAACTGAACAGTGTGGAGAGCTGATAGCCCCCTAAGGTGACCATAGGATTAAGCCCAGCATTATCAACACAGGGACAAATTAACATGCCTGCTGAAGTGGTGCATTGGGAAGTCTACAACATCATCTAAGCAGTGGTGTTTTTCAAAATGTTTAATCGGAATATAATGATGGACTTTCAGAAAACTCGAGAATGTGGGACACTCTATATGACAGAACTGACCTGGACTCTTTGAATCTCTCGGTGTCATTAAAAAGAAGCCACCAGCAACAAAATAGCAAGGACCTATTCAATATTAAAAGAAACTAAAGAGATGTTACAACTCAAACATAATGGATGACCTCGCTTGAATTTTCAACCATAAATAGAGCTGTGCAAGACAATTTTAGGAGAAATGGAAGAATTAAATATGGACTACATACTATATGAATTCATTACTATTGAATATGAATTCATATATTATTGAATTCATGTTAAATTTTCTAAGTGTCATGTAGAATGTTTTTTTTTTTTATGTCAAGAGATGGCTGCTGAAGTATTTAGAGCTAAGTGCCACGCTATTTGCAATTTAGACAGAAAGAGGGAGGGGGAAAGGGAGAGAAGGAATGACTGGGAGAAACGAAGAGGATGACAGTGAAAGAAAAGCTCATCAAATGTTTAAAATTGGTGAATCTAGTTAAAGGGTTGTAGTTGATTTAATGGTGCATCCTCAAAAATTATGTCCAAGCCCAAATTCCTGATACTTGTGAACATGAGCTTATTTGGAAAATACAGTCTTCACAAATATACTTAGGTCAAGAATTGCAAGATGATAACATACTAGGTTAGTGTGGGCCCTAAACCCAATGACTCATGCCCTCATAAGATAAATGAGAAGACATAGGGGTACAAAGAATAAATCTCTGTAAATTGGAAGTGTCACTGGCACAGTAGTGTTTGATTCATTGTGACCCATGGACCATAGCCCTCCAGGCTGCTCTGTCCTTGGAATTCTTAGACAAGAATACTGGAGTGGGTTGCCAATCCTTCCCCTAGGGGATCTTCCTGACCCAGGAATCAAACCTACATCCCCTGCATTGTGGCCAGATTCTTTATTTTCTGAGCTACCAGGGAAACCAGTCCTGTAAAGATGGAGCAGAGACTGGAGTTACCACAAGCTAAGAGTCCCCAGGAGCCACCAGAATCTGAAAGTGGCAAAGAATCTTCTACAGAGGGTGCTTGGCCTGGGCACTGCATCGATTTCGGATTTTTAGCCTCTGGAATTGTGAGAGAATAAACTTCTGCTGTTTTAAGCCATCCAGTTTGTGATTATTTGGTGCAGCAGCCCCAGGAAATTAATACAAAGGTGTTCAGTTTCGCACCATGCTTTCTTTCAGGTTTCCTGTAGGTTTTAAGTTTTTCAAAAAAACAAAAAAAAAAAACTTAAAATACCATCCTGACAGATCAAGAGAGACTGCACAGGAAAGAGAAAGTGTGATATTTAATACCTTTCATGACACTTTCCTGCGTTTTAAACCAGAGTCTTCACATCTTCATTCTGCCGTTTGCCACAAATTCTATAGCTATTCCTGCTGTTGAATAAACTCTGGGGTTAAAATAGATCTTAAACCATTCCTCTCATGGTGGTCAGTTCACTAATGCCAGCCTGAATTTGTGAGGGCAAGGAAACCCAATAGGAGGAGGGCCAAGGGCCGCAGTGCCTGGGAACTGGGCAAGGCCTAACAAGGGACTTTGACAGCCTTGAAAGATTAGAACGAAATCAGCAATCCTTTGCACTGTCTGCTTTCTTTCCTACTTATCACCTCAACAAGACTTTAAGATATTCAAGTGCCAAGACCTCTCCTTCTGCTTCTTTGAATCACTTACACCTCATGGCATTGTTTTAGGTCAGAGTTAGTTAGATTGTCAATGATTACTCGAATTGGGATTTGTGCTGATGTTCAAGCTGGTTTTATAAAAGGCAGAGGAACCAGAGATCAAATTGCCAACATCCGCTGGATCATGGAAAAAGCAAGAGAGTTCCAGAAAAAAACATCTATTTCTGCTTTATTGACTATGCCAAAACCTTTGACTGTGTGGATCACAATAAACTGTGGAAAATTCTGAAAGAGATGGGAATACCAGACCACCTGACCTGCCTCTTGAGAAATCTGTATGCAGGTCAGGAAGCAACAGTTAGAACTGGACATGGAACAACAGACTGGTTCCAAATAGGAAAAGGAGTACGTCAAGGCTGTATATTGTCACCCTGCTTATTTAACTTCTATGCAGAGTACATCATGAGAAACGCTGGACTGGAAGAAGCACAAGCTGGAATCAAGATTGCCGGGAGAAATATCAATTACCTCAGATATGCAGATGACATCACCCTTATGGCAGAAAGTGAAGAGGAGCTAAAAAGCCTCTTGATGAAAGTGAAAGAGGAGAGTGAAAAAGTTGGCTTAAAGCTCAACATTGAGAAAACGAAGATCGTGGCATCTGGTCCCATCACTTCATGGGAAATAGATGGAGAAACAGTGTCAGACTTTATTTTTGGGGTCTCCAAAATCACTGCAGATGGTGACTACAGCCATGAAATTAAAAGACGCTTACTCCTTGGAAGAAAAGTGATGACCAACCTAGATAGTACATTCAAAAGCAGAGACATTACTTTGCCGACTAATGTCCATCTAGTCAAGGCTATGGTTTTTCCTGTGGTCATGTATGGATGTGAGAGTTGGACTGTGAAAAAGGCTGAGCGCTGAAGAATTGATGCATTTGAACTGTGGTTTTGGAGAAGACTCTTGAGAGTCCCTTGGACTGCAAGGAGATCCACCCAGTCCATTCTGAAGGAGATCAGCCATGGGATTTCTTTGAAAGGAATGATGCTAAAGCTGAAGCTCCAGTACTTTGGCCACCTCATGTAAAGAGTTGACTCATTGGAAAAGACTCTAATGCTGGGAGGAATTGGGGGCAGGAGGAGAAGGGGACGACAGAGGATGAGATGGCTGGATGGCATCACTGACTCGATGGACGTGAGTCTGAGTGAACTCAGGGAGTTGGTGATGGACGGGGAGGCCTGGCGTGCTGCGATTCATGGGGTCACAAAGAGTCGGACACGACTGAGTGACAGAACTGAACTGAACTGAACTGAACTGAAAGGGAGTTTGGGGCTTCACTAAGTGTCCATCAACAGATGATTGGAAAAAGATGTGGTATAATCTATAATGGAATATTAGCCATAAAACAGAATGAAATGTTTTTCCATTTGTAACAACATGGTTGGACCTGGACGGTATTATGCTTAGTGAAAGAAGTCAAAGACAAAGACTATATGTTATCACTTACATGTAGAATCTAAAAAATAATACAAGTGAATATAACAAAGTAAAAACAGACTCACAGATACAGAGAACAAACTAGTGGTTAACAGTGGGGAGAGGGAAAGTTGGATGGGTAAGGTAGGGGTATAGGATTAAGAGGTACCAACTACTGTGGATAAATTAAATAAACTATAAGAATGTAATGTACAGCACAAGGAAATATATTGAGTTTGTCAAAAGGACCATTTGAGTTTTTCTGTAATGTTGTATAACCCAAATAAACTTATTGGCCAACCCAATAATTTACTTTGTAATAAATTTAAGTGGAGTGTAATCTATAAAATACTAAATCACTGCATCATCTATCTAGTCACATATAGCAGACACAGTGTATTTCAGGTTTCTCAAGGAGTTTTCTACAACTATTAGAAACACAAATGAAATCTGAAAGTTCTGGAAGACATTGATTTGCTATGTGCTTCTTTTATAGACTATAGTCCAGAACATGCATTTCAACCATCACTATATGAATACCAGTTACTAGAATGGCCTTTCTCTACTGAGTGGCTTTGGGAGGTGTAATAGGGTCAGTTAGGGTGGTCATGAACGGTGTGACTTAACAGAGCTTTCCTCCTCTATCAGAGATAAGCTCTGCCATTAGCAAGATACTGCTTTCAAATCCTAGCCCTGCCACTTACTAGCTATGTGTGAATTTAAGGCGGGTAAGTTAACTGATCCGAACTTTCGTGTCATCATCTTTAAATTGAATAACACCTGCCCCATAATGTAGTAAGCATTAAGTGCCAGAAATGAATATTCTATTTTTTAGTAATGTGAAATTCAATGAGTATCATTAACAAAACCTGAGCACAGTGTCTGGCATAAACTAATTATTAATTCCCTTTCTTTAGATGCACACAAAGCCAGATTTTTATGTACAAAGGGATGAGTCTTCTACTCATAGGGAAAATTGAAATTCTACAGGGTTTTCCATGTGAAAGTAAATGGGGTGGTTGGAATGCAGTCACTGTTGGCTTATCAGTGAGATGGAGATAGAAGAAAACAAGTGCCATGTAATGTATATACTAGAAATCAGTGAGCAAGAAAGAGGACTGCAGAATCAAAGCCAATACCAGAAAGTAATACCAATAATTTAGTGCATGAGTACTCAAAGTTATAGAGGCAATCAATGACTGGAGAGTGTAGTCCAGATACCAAGACAGTTGTACTGATTCTACTAAATGGTTTAACTCACTTCTAGGACCTTTTCTTGTGAAGTGTGGGCAGTGACTCTTGCACAAAGGTGACACTGAAAATTCATGATATTATAGTCCGTTGAATGTTTTTTCCATTTTCCTGGCCAAGTGAGATAAGAAAGCATGACCATCAATGTAGAAGGCTTTACAGATATATCACAAGCTTCCAGAGCTCTCCCAGGGGAATGAGGTGTTGGATTTTGCCAAGATGCTGATATATCTTAAATTCTCTATTTTGTTTCAGCAATACCTATATGGTCATAAGCCACATGATGGTGGGTGAGGATGTTCCAGAATCCCCTCAAAAGGTTGATATTTGTTTTAACCATCATGGATAGAGGTGAAGGCAGTGACACAGGTCTCACAGGTCTCATGTGTTGCCAAATGGACAGAATGGAGGTGGTGAGAATTAGGTCAATCATACACTCTTGTCTCTCTAAAGGTGTGTGTCAGGGGCTCATGTCTACAGTTATGTGTTGTGTCTTCATCCAGGGCAGTGTACTCTGATGGTTAGACTGAACTACCTGGTATTATAAGAGCAATGACTTATGCCAGGCACCATGGTGCTGGAGATGAGTGGAAGTAAGTGCAGGAAGTAAAAAACCATAGGTATTTAGAAATATCGTTAAAGTTGTAGACACATGAGAAAGAGAGAAACAGGGAGACTTTTGAGGCAAGGCTCCCAGGGAGGACAATCTTCAGTGAATTCACAGTAGATCATACTGTGAATCCTGACATTGCACAGTGAGAATCTTATTTTGTTTCCAGTGTGCTCAGAGTTGATTAGGGTCTGGAGGATTGATGCTATTAAAACCACAGAAGTTGATGTATAAGCCAAACAACAATTTATTCTCTTTTAATGAAAATTAACTGCCAAGAAGGTAGAATACTTTATGTCAATTTGTTAGCAAATTTTCTCCCCATAACAAAATTTATATGGGAAAGTAAGGAAAATCAGATTATATCTTAGAGCATGGACTCAGAACAAGGGGGTTAGGTGGCAATCTTAATGGCTAATGGCACAAATTGAGATGACCTGGGGCCTCTGTCCCAATGTAGATGGACCTGTGAAATCATCTGCTGGTCAGCATCCTCTCTCTGACTCTGGGGAGATTACTGATGCTCTATGGCTCTTTAACTGCTCCCCCCACTACATCTAGATCCCAAGCAAATGATTCTCATGTTAACAACTCCTTCTTCAGACTTGTAAACTGATTAGATTCTTTCTTGCTTGGTGATATCAACCATGTAGCAGATATGCCCCCCTAAACTACAACCTTGGTTGGACCTGAGGATTCCCCAAGCCTTTACAATTACAGACTGCATCTTTGAGTAGGGTACATGACATTTGTTCTTTATAGATTTTAGTTAGTTTCACTCTCAGAGAAATTCACTTAGGTATAGGACTCATCCATGCAACTCTCTTTATGCTAAGTAATGAACTGATTCTAATTGAAGAGGATGGTGTCACTATAACAAAATGTTTAAGTAGTAAACAAAATGCTTGCTAGCTAGTAGGTAGTAAAGCATTGTCCCAGCATCCTTTTCATACACTCAGTCTGGCTGTTGGATTGCACAAGATAGAGTACAAGAGATCTCTGACTGGAAATTTCTCAAAAAGGGCCTTCTAGAAGTAGGAGGTGAACAGAACTTCATAGCCCAGGTTTAATTATCTGCTCTGAGAGGTGATGAAATCTGAGGAAGAAGGTAATGTTGCTGCAGAGGGAACGTTTTCCTCATAACATAGTGTGTATGCTAAGTCACTTTAGTCATTTCTGACTCTTTGTGACCCTGTGGACTGTAGCCTGCCAGGCTCCTTTGTCCATTGAATCTTCCAGGCAGGAATACTGGAGTAGGATGCCTTTTTCTACTGTAGGGAATCTTCCCATAAAACAGTGAAATTTTTATATGTCAAATTTTTATATGCACATAAAGTGTACATAATAATAAATTGTTGTCATTGTTTAATTGCTAAGTTGTGTCCAACTCTTTTTCAATCCCATGGACTACAGCCCACTATGTTCCTACTCCATGGGATTTCCCAGGCAAGAATACTGAAGTTGGTTGCCATTTCTTTCTCCCGGGCATCTTCCTGACCCAGGAATGGAATCTATGTCTCCTGCTTGGCAGGTGGATTATTTACTACTGAGCCACCTGGGAAGCCCATGATAAATTGTGGCCCTAAGATACAATTGATGGTTAAGTCAATTAAATGCTCCTATCAACATATCAGGACCACACTGAAGTCAGTAACAGAAGTGACTGGAGTCCACTGGGTTAGTCGTTTATGACAGAATTGGTGGTGGTAGATTAGGATACCTGCAGGTAATGCCAGAGTCACTTAAATTTCAAGTAGAGCTACCTATTAGAGGCTCTCATACAATCCCAGTACACTAGTGGGAATTTTTCAGCACAATGGGAATTTGTGCATTCAGGTCTCCTTGTTGTAAGAGCATATGAAATAAGGTGGATAGGATATATAGCAAGCTATTGATAAGGGAGACTCCTTGCAAATACAAACCAGAATTGACACATTGGTTAGTGTGGCACTGGTGGGTGAAAAGTGCTGTTGTTAGTGCTATAGGCTAAGACTAATAAAGTCCTAGCTGGGCCTAGGTAGGGTCAAAGCATAATTTTCTAGGACAAACTACAGTGGTGCTTCATGTTCTGAGAGGTCTTGGTGGCTGCTGCTGCTGCTGCTGCTGCTAAGTCGCTTCAGTCGTGTCCGACTCTGTGCGACCCCAGAGACGGTAGCCCACCAGGCTCCTCCGTCCCTGGGATTCTCCAGGAAAGATGGTGGCTGCTAGGAAATACTTATTTAATGATTTTACTTCAGGGAATTCATTACAGGGATATACTTCAGCACCAAGAAGGGAACTAGGAGCAGATAGTTACCAGAAAACACCAATTATCCCTGCATAGCCTTAACGTTTTAGGGATTTTTACCTTTCAGCATAGCCCAAGTTTTGTTCAGTTCCATTAGGAATCCATATGCAGAGTGGAGGGATGCCAAAAGCATAGCACAAGCAATGTTACCCCCATTTCGTGATTTTTTGTAAAGATGATGTTGATGTATATACCCCAGGATTTTAAACATGAGATGGTTTAGAAAATTATCATTAATTGCTCTTTAAGAAACTCAACTAGGTAAGAGTCCCCAGAGGTGATCTATAGGGGTAGAGCTTAGTATCAATGGGCAGAGATCCTAGATGGTGACCATGCTTAGGCCTTTAGAGTCAGAAACGACTGAAGGGCCTGATTCTCAGTCTACACTGGAGATTTAGTCAGTCACTGCCGCCCCTCCCCCCCCATCTAAGGCAGCAATGACATGCTTCAGACATAGTCATTATGATGTAACACATTCTCCAAATCTCACTAAATAGTTATCAGAGGTCATTATCCTAGAGCATTTTGAATTGTCCCAAGACATGCTGGAACCTGAAGTTGGTTTGGAGCAAAACAGAGGAGGCTAGGGCTTGGCTAAAAGCATGTTCCTGCCTGAAGGGCTAATTTTAAAAGAAGTGGACCCAAAGTTGCAAGCAGAGAGCTTGGAGGTCCATACCATATAGTTTGTCAATAGCAAAGGATCCAGGTAGTTGGGCAAGCAGAAGCATTTAAATAGTAATAAAATAAATAATCATGAAATGGTGGCAGTGTTGTGGTTCCATGAAATTTGGTTTATTTTAAGATAAATTCTAGTCAACAGATGGAACATGAATCAGCTTCTAGGAGAAAATGTTGGTAGGATATGGAAATACAACTGGGACTTCAGCAAAGAGTCCTAAACCCACAGGGAACTAGCATACAGGACAGTGAGAGTGAAGGTAAAAGACTTGGGCCACAATGTAGGTGCAAAGACTTGGGCCACAACTCTCAATCTAGGTATCTATTACCCATTGGTGAGGATGGAGTTTTCCAAGGCATTACCAGGATGGTTTCCATTGGGTCTTAAAGGGCAGAGTTTTGCCTGCAGGCTTCAGTACTCTTGGAAAATTAGTCCCAGCTGCAGAAAGTACCTAGAAGTTGTTTTCATCATTGCTGGATCAGGTTTGGTGATGAGTCACCTAATAAACAAGATCTGTTTGCTGAAATTCTCAGAAGCATGAATTTATGACAGTCTATAAAGTGGTATCATAGTTCCCCATCTGTATTTTAAATGTTAACGTAGGATATAAATCAGTAAGGCTGGAGGTGAGAGGGGTATATTAACAATGTAAATTGTCTGGGCTCCTCTTACTGATGAGTTGGGTTATTTATCCTTGCTTGGGCTTGAAAACTTTTGGCAAGGCAATCTATTGTGAACTGACCAGCATGGCTGCAGTAGAGGCATGCCTGAATTTTTTGCTCGTGGGCTCGTTTGACTGGAGTGAGAGGTGGCTCACTTGCTTGCAGCTGAATAGGGTCTTCCTTGGGTGTTGGCTCTGTAGAGTTGAAGAAGCTTGGTAGAATCTCTGGCTGGTCATTATGCTTCTTGCCCAACTGAATACACTGAGTTATGACAAGGTCTGGGAGATTGTCCTTCAGATCTGGGCCACTAACTTCATCTTGAATGGAGTCAGCTAGTTCTTTTTGGAAATGATCACTTTGATTAGATTCATCATCTCTCAGATTCTCAGGAAGGAGCTGAAAAGTAGTAGCATCCTGCTGAGAGAAGTTGGCTTCTCTGTCAACCTTAGTATTCAACAGGGGGTTCATTTTCTGTTTTGTGGGCTCACCAAATGACTGCGGAACTCAATAAGAAATTTCTCATACTGCTTTAACAGAGCACTCTGGTAGGTGGTGATTCTGTACAATTGTCTATTGTATCTTCTGGAATCAAATAAGACTAGGCAGAATTGAATACCAGGACTGGATACCAGTGGGCAGACAGTGGTTTTGCTGTCATTAGGACAGCGTCATGAGCAAGTAGCCAAATCTATTAGCTATGAGGTCACAAAGGTATGCTGAGAGCTCAGAGATGCTCAAAACTGTTGTTCACTTTTCAATGTTGCCTGTTCTTCATGAAGAATGACAATGTTTTGCATATTCAGAAGAAATGAATTACCTTAGGACACACAGAAGATTTGGAATTAAGATAAAAGAAAAGTTATAGTAGATTACTTTTTCCCCTCCCCTTCTTAATAATACCGGGGCATTTGCCCTCAGACTAAGCCTTTGGTTATAAAGTTTCTTTCTTTATAAGATAATCAATCGATTTTATAATCCAAAGTGATCTTAGAAATCATCCAGGCCACATTCATAATTTCACAGAGAATAAAAACAGACCCAGAGAGGTAAACATGTTTACCCAAGGTCACACAACTAGTTAATATCTGAGGTGGCATGTTCAGCAGGAATGCTGTTTAAAACAGCACTTCCTCCAGAACTACAAACATGCTTAAGCTGCTGCTGCTGCTGCTGCTAAGTTTCTTCAGTCATGTATGACTCTGTTGGACCCCATAGATGGCAGCCCACCAGGCTTCCCTGTCCCTGGGTTTCTCCAGGCAAGAACACTGGAGTGGGTTGCCATTTCCTTCTCCAATGCATGAAAGTGAAAAGTGAAAGTGAAATCGCTCAGTGGTGTCCGACTCTTAGAGACCCCATGGACTGAAGCCTACCAGGCTCCTCCGTCCATGGGATTTTCCAGGCAAGAGTACCGGAGTGGGTTGCCATTGCCTTCTCCCATGCTTAAGCTACTTGAGCATAATGACAGTTCTTTACCCTTGCTACTCCAAAAGCTCTCAGGGAGCCATCAGCTTTGGCATCACCAGGGAGGTTCTTGGATATATGGACTCTAAGGCCCCATTCTAGACCTATTGGAACAGTATTCCATTTGTTTGTTTGTTTTTAATTTTATTTTTTCTAATTTTTTTTAAATTTTAAAATCTTTAATTCTTACATATGTTCCTTGTCTGGGAACAGTATTCCATTTGAACAAGATTCTCTAGGTGATTTGAGTGTTCACTGAAGTTTGAGAAGTATTGCTCTAGAGGATACTTAGCCAGAAATGGAATACTTACTGGTTGAACTTGATTCTCAGTGCATATCCTGCAGTGCTCTGGGGATCTGATTGCTGTGCTGGTTGTTAATGTATTTTTTCTGGGTTTCTAGTCTGTGTTTGAGGTCACATGGCTGCCATGGAGATGATTAAGACATCACAGACAAAATGAAGAGGTGAGATTCACAACCTAGGAAACAAGAACAGAATATACTTAAAAGTATAAAGATAAAAATCGTCAGTCTCCCCTTCATTGATAACACAAATTAAGAAACCAGGTAACGTTTAAAAGACATCCAAACGTTGTATATTGGTTGAACTCTTCTGTTATATATTTAATTTCTCTTATTGTCCTTTACTTGTGCAGCAAATTGGCCCTTTGAGGGCAAAAAAAAAAAAAGTGTATCACTGAGTGTAAGAGTTGATTCTCTAGGTTTTATTTGATGACACCTCCTCTCTAGACCTATAGAAGATATTATTGGAAAAATGAAATTGTTTAAGATTGGAGGCAGAAACTTGGGCTGGAAACTTACCCAAATCATCAGTTGGATGATTTGATTGAAGAACTTGTTTTCTTCTTAATTTCTTCTTTTATAATGAGGATAAGTATACTGTCAAAATGGTGTTGTGAGTCTCAATGAAACAATAGATAGGCGCTCTGAGTAGCAACATAAAAAATGAGTGATTCCCTTCCAATATTTTTCCAATGCAGCTGAACAATTCCAATGTTGAGACTCTATCCTCATCACATAATACCAAAGTAGGAAGATCCTGTCATACATCCTTTCTCCTTTTCTATATCTCATCTATATATTTTCCTATTCACCTTTCAGAGATCTTTTACTTTCTAAGGCCCATCCATGAGTTTATTCCTGCCTACTCAGCTAGGTTTCAACTAATATAAGATGTTAATTTTTGAAGGTAAATGATTGGCCTTTCTCAGGGCATTCATTTTTTTTTCCCCCTCAAACTTTATTGTGTGTAAGAGTCTGCTTGGTACTGGTCTCTAGCAATTTTGATTCAGTATGTCTGGAGTGGATACCAGGAACCTGTACCAGTTAACTAGGAGATTTATTTTGCTGATGGTCCTTGTGAGAAAAGCCATACACAAACATCATGGAATAAACCCATATTAGTTGCATCTCACAGTAGGAATGGGGAGGTGACATTTGTAAGTAGGAGGTTGACCCTCATGTGACATACAATGGGTGATAGCCTATTCCACCTCCATATAAAGCCCACAAAGAGCCCTCACTGTCCTTAACAACTGTTCATCTCTTTATGGTAGTAGAAAGCAAGAGTTCAGCATAAATGTTCTAGAGTCATAATAATCTGGGTCCAAACCCTGGCTTGCCAAATGCCGTGTGGCTCTGGACAAATTATTTAACCTCTGTGATAATCAGTTCCAAACTTTAAAATGGAGATGATTTTAATACCTCATGGTATCATTAGTATTAAATGAGATGAAAAGAGATTAGCAAAGCTCCATGCAGATGGCAAATGCTCCATAAATGTTAGCTATCATTATTCTAGGTCTATAGTCTATGTTTTAGAATTTAAATTATTTTCATATTTTAGACTGTATGTATGTACTGTTTATTACATAACACCCCCAACAGTGTCTGGGAAAACATCCCATAATTTATCCATTAACATTTCTGCAGGAAAAAATGTCTAAATATTCAAATACTAAGTTCATGTCAGTTTAGGTCAGGTTTTAGTGCCAAAAAAATTTTGGCACCAAATTGATAAAAAAAAAAAAATAACTTCTGTTGTATACAGCATTTTGATTTACAAATTGAATATAAGGGTTTGTGCACTGCTATCAAACTCTTTTGGGGGAGATGTGCAATTACAACTTTTCCCTCTCTGTCCCTGCTTTCTGCCCTTTCTCTCTACCGTCAGAAGTTTCAGAATATCTGTTAAGGTCTCCTGTTTCTTTACAGAATTATGTATTCAAAATGGCAGAACTTTTTCTAATTAATGTGGCACTGGTGAAATGCTTGCTAAAATTATAAGCCTTAGCCCAAATGCAAATCACACAATGACACTGTTGTCAATGGCAATTGCTTAATCCCTCAAATAAAATCTACCTTACCTTATTATTTTGGAAATTTCTTTTCCTCTAGATGTGAATGGCTTCCTATTGGATTGTTCCAGCAGATCCTTTTGGGTGAGGCTGACAATCTAGATGAGTTCCAGACCACAATCTTTTGGAGATGAAGTAGAAACAGAGCTCATAACTCAAATGAACAGGCTTGAGAGATCCAACTCGTGAGCCTAGACTAGGTGTGATAGAAAACTGCATGTGCTTAAACTTTTCCTTATCAGTATGAATGTCAACTATGAAAACAACAGCATGGAAATAAGTTTCGTGAACTATTGCAGGTCACTTGGGTATTTGTGTTCAGTTTGACTCAAAGTGATAGTTAAGAGTTTGCCCAGATATATAATTACTCCATTCTGGAGTTCCCTGAGACTTATTTGGAGAAGGGCCTGTCATACCCTGCTGCTTATAAGAGAGCTTTGATACCTTACCCTGCTTTATTTTCAGGCTGTTCTACATAACCCATTGGTAGTTGCATTCTTATTCTTGGTCACCAGATCTTATAAGGGATGCTACTAATGGGAGCTAAATGTGTATGCGTTAGTCATTCAGTCATGTCCAGATCTTTGCTACTCCATGGTCTGTAGTCTGCCAGCCTCCTCTGTCCATGGAGTTCTCAAGGCAAGAATGCTGGAGTGGGTAGCCATTCACATCTCCAGGGGATCTTCCTGATCCAGGGATTGAACCTGGGTCTCCTAATTGCAGGCAGATTATTTAAGGTCTGGGCCAGGGAAGCTCATAGGAGCTAAACTGAAACACAGATAACCCTCATAAGGTGACCACAGGGCATACTGTTAGGATGTATCTGAAGACTTGGCTGTGACCCCCACCTCTGCCACCATCTATATTTACAACCTTGGGCAAGTCACTTCCTCTCTCTGGGTCAGTTTCTAAATCTGTATAATGAAAGCATTGGGTTTTTCTCAAAGTTTATCAAGAAAAGAAATCATGATTCAGAAGGGTTAGCAAGAGACCTTGGAATCTGAATTTTTATGTTTGGCTACCCCCAAATTATTCTGTGTCAAGAATTCTTCACATTTTACCTTTGGAATATTGGGGGACTGATTACTGCGAAATTCAGACTTAAATTGAAGAAAGTAGGGGAAACTGCTGGGCCATTCAGGTATCACCGGAATGAAATCCCTTACAATTATACAGTGGAAGTGACAAATAGATTCAAGGGATTAGATTTGATACACAGAGTGAAAGTAGAACGATGGACAGAGGTTTGTGACATTTTACAGGAGGTAGTGATCAAGTCCATCCCCAAGAAAAACAAATTCAAAAAGGCACAAGGGTTTTTTTGAGGAGGCCTTACAGTTAGCTAGGAAAGGAGAGAAGCTAAAAGGCAAGTGAGAAAGGAAAGATATACCCATCTGAATGCAGTGTTCTGAAGAATAGCAAGGAGAGATAAGAAAGCCTTCCTAAGTGACCAGTGCAAAGATATAGAGGAAAACAATAGAATGGGAAAGATTAGAGATCTCTTCAAGAAAATCAGAGAACCAATGGTACATTTCATGCAAAGATGGGCACAGGAAAGGACAGAAACAGTAGGGACCTAACAGAAGCAGAAGATATTATGAGGAGGTGGCAAGAATACACAGAAGAACCATACAAAAAAGATCTTAATGACCCAGGTAACCACGATGGTGTGACCACTCACCTACAGCCAGACATCCTGGAATGCTAAGTCAAGTAGGCCTTAGGAAGTATCACTAGGAACAAAACTAGTGGAGGTGATGGAATTCCAGCAGAGCTATTTCAAATTCAAAAAGATGATGCTGTGAAATTGCTACCCCCAATATGCCAGCAAATTTGGAAAACTCGTGGCGACAGGACTGGAAAAGGTCAGTTTTTATTCCAATCCCAAAGAAAGACAATGTCAAAGAATTTTCAAACTATGGCCAAGTTGCACTCATCTCACGTGCTAGCAAAGTAATGCTCAAAATTCTCCAAGAAACACTTCAACAGTACGTGAACTCAGAAGTTCCAGATGTTCAAGCTGAATTTAGAAAAGGCAGAGGAGCCATAGATCAAATTGCCAACATCTGTTGGATCACAGAAACAGCAAGAGAGTTCCAGAAGAACAGTAACTTCTGCTTCATTGACTATGCAAAGCCTTTCATTCTGTGGATCACAACAAACTATACAAAATTCTTAAAGAGGTTGGAATACCAGACCACCTTACTTTCCTCCTGAACAATCTGTGTGCAGGTCAAGAAGCAACAGTTAGAACCAGACATGCAACAACAGACTGGTTCCAAATTGGGAAAGGAGTATGTCAAGGCTGTATGTTGTCACCCTGCTATTTAAATTATATCGAGAGTGCATTATGAAAATGCCAGACTGGAAGAAGCACAAGCTGGAATCAAGATTGCTGGGAGAAATATCAATAACCTCAGATATGCAGATGACACCACCCTTATGACAGAATGTGAACAGGAACCAAAGAGCCTCTTGATGAAAATGAAAGAGGAGAGTGAAAAATCTGGCTTAAAACTCAACATTCAAAAAACGAAGATCATGGCATCTGATCCCATCTCTTCATGGGAAATAGATGGGGAAACAATGAAAACAGTGACATACAATTTTTTGGGCTCCAAAATCACTGCAGATGGTGACTGCAGCCATGAAATTAAAGGCACTTTCTCCTCAGGAAGAAAGCTATGACAGTCCTAGAGAGCATATTAAAAAGCAGAGACATTACTTTGCCAAAAAAGATCCATCTAGTCAAAGCTATGGTTTTTAGACCATAAAGAAAGGTGAGCACCAAAGAACTGATACTTTTGAACTCTATAGTTGGAGAAGACTCTTAAGAGTCCCTTGGACTGCAGGGAGATCAAACCAGTCAGTCATAAAAGAAATCAGTCCTGAATATTCATTGGAAGAACTGGTGCTGAAGCTCCAATACTTTGGCCACCTGATGCGAAGAATTGACCCATTGGAAAAGACCCTGATGCTGGGAAAGAAGGCAGGAAGAGAAGGGTACAACAGAGGATAAGATGGTTGGATGGCATCACCTACTTCATCAACATGAGATTGAACAAGCTCTGGGAGTTGATGATGGACAGGGAAGCCTGGCATGCTGAAGTCCACAGGGTTGTAAAGAGTCGTACATGACTGAGTGACTGAACTGAAGTGCGTACACAAAATTCCTATATTTATCAGAGTTTTTCAAATTTCAGGATATATCAGAATCCCCCAAAATTTTAAAATTCACATTTTTCTGGTCTCATCCCTTGGCAATGTGATCTAATGGATCCAGGATGCAGATAATGTGCATTCCAATCAAAGTCCATAGATAAAGTTGCCGTGGAAGTGTCCCCATAAACACTTCCCAAAAGCTCTAGGCTGAATAGTCTTGAAAGGCACTTTCTATTTTGGCACTCTTTTCATTTTTGACTGTAGAAAGTATTTGACTCCAAAAGTGGCTCCTGACATGTGTGAGATGTGGATTGCTTCCTTCCTGGACTCTGCTTGAGGCCGCATGGTCACCTCTAAACAGTGGGCTAGAACAGACCTGGCTCAGGCTTGGGACATGTAACACCTCAGAGGAAAGAGAGAGGATAGCAGTTGAGTTAATCCTGTTCTCAGGACCCTCCAATTCCTACTGAGTGTTATGCACTATTTTACTCTGCTCTGTCAATGAGTGAGGTAGAAAAAGCATCCTCATATACACATATAAGAGACAGAATAGTCCAGTTGGGATTAATTTGCCTATTGCTATGACTCAGATCAGACCTGGAGAGTGCAATGGCAACCCACTCCAGTACTCTTGCCTGGAAAATCCCACGGATGGAGGAGCCTGGTGGGCTGCAGTCCATGGGGTCACTAAGAGTCGGATACCACTGAGCGACTTCACTTTCACTTTTCACTTTCATGCATCGGAGAAGGAAATGGCAAGCCACTCCAGTGTTCTTGCCTGGTGAATCCCAGGGATGGGGGAGCCTGGTGGGCTGCCGTCTATGGAGTCACACAGAGTTGTACACGACTGAAACGACTTAGCAGCAGCAGATCAGACCACACAACGTCCTTTAAGCATCAACCTTCTTCTGGCTCAGTTGGACCCATGGCCTAGCTGCATATGAAGTTCAACATATCATGAACACTCTCTACATGTATTCATTGTCAGTTTCCCAATTTTCCTTCCTGATGTGCACAGCACTATTAAGGAGCCTCAGCAGCCTTGCTGCTCAATGGGCCTATTTAACAATCCTCTTAAGGTCATGTTTCCCAGTCTCTGCCATCACCTAGCTTCCCTCCTTTGCCTACTCTCTGCTGGCAGCCACATCACATGTCTGAATGATTCTACTCAGTCACCAGCCAGGATAAGATTGTCCCTGGAATACATGTCCAATAACATGGTCCTCTCAATACATGACCCACTCGCACTGTTCTTTTCTCTCTGTCCAACAAAGAGCAGGCCTAGAAGCAATGGGAGAGTTTTTCTAGGTAGACAAGGATCTGGATGTCTAATTAGATCCAGATAGGATCTGCCTAATGGCAGATTAGGCTGACATCATATCACTAGGGTTGAACATAGAGCATTACATGGTATCAAGAAGAAACCCCAAAAACAGACTATATTGCTTCTTGGTTGTACTTGCCAATTTGATTCAGGCCCTGAGGGATACCAACATTTCTATGTGTGGTAAATGAAAACATTAGGGAAAGTAGCCATGTCCTTGAGGTTTTTCAACCTAAAGATCAAGTGTGCTGCTACTTATAGCTCATAAGAGATGTTACAACATATGGCAGATAACCTTTGTAGCAGGATTGGGTCTCAGTCTCATGGCAGACCTTCAAGGGCAGAAGACATGGCAGGCCTCTGACACACTGTAAATGCAGAGAGTTTCACTTGTATTTGGCAAGAATAGGAAGGATAATTCCTGCATTCTTTCAGTTGTATCCAACATTTTGTGGGTCTCAGGGGGTTATAACGCTTAAGACTTCTTGAGTACCTAATTTATGCCAACTGCATGCTCCAGTTGGTATTGGCTGCCTGGAGCTGTATGTAACAGAATTCTGGGCCTGTGACTGGCCTCACTGGTAGAATGTTGTAAAGGACTGTCAATGTCTGCCATGGGCTCTGGAGGAATAATGGCACCATGCTGAACTTGTATTTGTTACCTCTCTCCTAGACCGTATAATCCTCACAGTGGTCTTACAAAGTAGGTATGATTATTTGCATTCTACATGTAAGGAAGCCAAGACCCTACCTCCACTTCAGAACATGTAGTCATGCCCACTCTTGCTTTTAATCTCTCTCTCCCCTCACCTAAAAGCCCTTTTCTTCCCATGTTCAGTTTAAGCCTCCTCAGTAGTCTCTGACTACACATGCGCTTCCCCAGTGGCTCAGTGGTTAAAACTACCCTGCAATTCAAGCAACACAGGTGACCTGGCCTCGATCCCTAGATCCGGAAGATCTCCTGGATAAGGAAATGGCAAGCAATTCCAACATTCTTGCCTGGAGAATCCCATGGAGAGAGGATCCTGGTGGCCTACAGTCCATGGGAGAGCGTGCAGAGTGAGTTTAGAGAATGTGGGAGACAGCAGAAGAAATTTGAGAATCTTGAACCTAGTTTTTCCTAGGTTACCAAAATGAAACAAAAGTACAGCTCTGAAATTGACTTGTATCATGTTAGGGATTATGTAATAGGAGAGAAGCATACAGGCTTCCCTAGTTGGGAAAGGGAAGGACTATATATGTTGAGCTCATTATTGAATTCTGTCCATATGTAGCTTTCAACCAAGACATATCTGCAATTGTCCCAATGGATAAAAAGAAAAAAAAATTCATGATATGGGATTGAGTGACCTAGGATAGAATAACGTATCCTATGTATCAGATTTAAAGATCTTTTCTCATCCAGTGATATCTGTGTTGTGTTTCCATCATGTATCATATTGGTTTGGGACCATGTATTATTTGACAGATCCTCTGCAGATATCTTAAATGTTTGTAGAACTTGTATGCTGTTTATTCACTTTTGTAACAATACTTCTGTAGTGGTTATTTTGTGTGTGTTGGTTGCTCACTTGTGTCTGACTCTTTGTGACCCAGTGAACTGTAGCCCACCAGGCTTTTATGTTCCTGGGATTTTCCAGGCAAGAACACTGGAGTGGGTTGCCATTCCCTTCTCCTGGGGATCTTCCCAGCTCAGGGATTGAACCCAGGTCTCCTGCATTACAGTCGGATGCTTTACCATCTGAGCCACCAGAGAAGCCCAGTTATTGTACAAATGGTACTATTTTAAGTTTTTTATAAATAATAACTTAGAGTTTATAATCCTATGAGTCTGTTAGTTGCTCAGTTGTGACTTTCTCTTTGACTGTAGCCCTCTAGGTTCCTCTGTCCATGGACTTCTCCAGGCGAGAATACTGGAGTGGATTGCCATTCCCTTCTCCTGGGGATCTTCCTGATGCAGGGATCAAACCTGGGTCTGCTGCATTGTAGGCAGATTCCCCACTGTCTGAATCACTATAGAAACCCTCATAATCCTATACAAAGTAGGAAATTGAGGCACAGAGAGGTTACGGAAATTATGAAAGTTCAACTAGTTAGTGAGAGATGGAGTCCAGGATTTGAACACAAGCAGCGTTCCTCTCTCTTAACCCACAATACTATACTGTCTTGCTTTGTACATGGCAAAGGTGCAGGTGTTGATGATGGGATAAGAAGTCCTAGGCCACAACCTGTCCCCCAAATGTTAAGCAACCATCTCAAATTTAAGTAATGACTGAAACTTTGGGGCAGAAGTTTGTATTTGGGAAGATGATGGGTTTACACAGAATGAGTCTGCATGTGCCCAGTAGGCCAGACAAAACTCACAAATCCTTCACCATCTCCCGAAGCTCGCTGAAACTCATGTCCATTGAGTTGATGATGCCATCCAATCATCTCGTCCTCTGTTGTCCCCTGCTTCTCCTGCCTTCCATCTTTCCCAGCATTAGGGTCTTTTCTAAAGAGTTGGCTCTTCACAACAGGTGGCCAAATTATTGGAGCTTCAGCTTCAGTATCAGTCCTTCCAGTGAAATTTCAGGATTGATTTTCTTTACGATTGACTAGTTTTATCTCCTTTCAGTCAAAGGGGCTCTCGTGAATCTTCTCCAACACCACAGTTAAAAGCATTAGTTCTCTGGTGCTCAGCCTTCTTTATGGTCCAACACTCACATCCATACATGACTACTGGAGAAACCATAGCTTTGACTAGATTGTCCTTTGTCAGTAATCTAACGTCTCTGCTTTTTAATATGCTGTCTAGGTTTGTCATAGCTTTTCTTCCAAGGAGCAAGTGTCTTTTCATTTCATGGATGTAGTCATTATCTGCAGTGATTTTGGAGCCCAAGAAAATAGTCTGTCACTGTTTCCACTGTTTCCCCATATATTTGCCATGAAGTGATGAGACCAGATGCCATGATCTTAGTTTTTTGAATGTTGAGTTTTAAGCCAGCTTTTCACTCTCCTCTTTCACCTTCATCAAGAGGCTCTTTAGTTCCTCTTCACTTTCTACCATAAGCGTGGTGTCATCTGCATATCTGAGGTTATTGATATTTCTCCTGGCAATCTTGATTCTAGCTTGTGCTTCATCCATCTTGGTATTTCTTATGAGGTATCCTTCATATAATTTAAATAGCAGAGTGGCAATATACAGCCTTGACATACTCCTTTCCCAATATAGAACCAGTCCATTGTTCCCTGTCCTTTTCTAAGTATTGTGTCCTACCTGAATGCAGGTTTCACAAGAGGCAGATAAGGAAGTCTGGTATTTCCATCTGTTAAGAATTTTACACAGTTTATAATGATTCACACAGTCAAAGTTTTATTGTAGTCAATGAAGCAGAGGTAGGTGTTTCTCTGTAATTCTCTTGCTTTTTCTGTGATCCAACAGATGTTGGCAATGTGATCTATTGCCTTTTCAATTTGTTCTTCTGCCTTGTCTAAATCCAGCTTGTACATCTGGAAATTCCTTGTTCACATACTGGTGAAGCCTAGCTGGAGAATTTTGAGCATTACTTTACTAGCATGTGAAATGAATGCAATTGTGTGGTAGTTTGAACATTCTTTGGCATTACCCTTTTTGAGATTGGAGTGAAAACTGAGCCTTACCAGTCTTGTGGCCACTGCTGAGTTTTCCAAATTTGCTGGCATATTGAGGGCAGCACTTTGATGGCATCATCTTTTTAGATTTCAAATAGATCTGCTGGAATTCCATCACCTCCACTAGCTTTGTTGTAGTGATGCTTCCTAAGGCCTACTTGACTTCACACTCCAAGATGTCTGCTTCTAGGTGAGTGATCATTCCATCATGGTTATCTGGGTCATTAAGATCTTTTTAATATAATTCTTCTGCATATTATTGCCACTTTTCAGAGCTATCCCAAGGGCATGAGGTGTTAGATTTTTACCTAGATGCTGGTGTATCTTAAATTCTCTGTTTGGTTTCAGTGATGACTATTATGGTCACATGCAAGATGGTGCTGGGTGAATATGTTCCAGAGTCCCCAGAAAAGGGTGATATTTGTCTTAACCATCATGGATAGAGGTGACATCAGTGATATAAGTCTCATGTGTTGTCAGCTGAACAGAATGGAGGTGGTGAGAATTAGGTCAATCATATATTCTTCTCTCTCTTAAGGTGTGTGTCAGGGGCTCATATCTACAGTTATGTGTTGTGTCTTCATCCAGAGCAGTATATTCTGATGGTTAGACTGAATTATGTGGTATTATAAGAAGCAATTTCTTATGCCAGGTACCATGGTACTAGGTATAAGTGGAAGTAAGTATAGAAAGTGAAAACCATAGGTGTTTAGAAAGTGAAAACCATAGGTGTTTAGAAATGTTATGAGAGTTGTAAACAAATGAGGTAGAAATAAGGAGGCAAGGGAAGAAATAGAAATGTTGAGGCAAAGCTCCCAGGCAGAACAATCTTCAGTGAATTAACTATAGTTCATACTGTGAATGTTAACTTTGCATGGTAAGAATCTTATTCTGTTTCCAGTGTGCTCAGAGGTGATTAGGGTCTAGAGGATTGATGCTATTAAAACCACAGAAATTGATGTATAAGCCAAGCACTAATTTATTCACTTATAATGAAAATTAACTGCCAAACAGGCTAGAACACTTCACATCAAGTTGTTAACAGAATTTCTCCCCATAACAAAGTTTATATGGGAAAGTAATTAAAATCAGATTATATCTTAGAGCATGGAGTCAGAGGATGGGGATTTAGGTGACAATAATAATGGCTAATGGCAAAAAATTGGGATAACCCATTGCCTCTATCTTACTGTAGATGCACCTGCCAAATTGTCTGCTGGTCAGCATCCTCTCTCTGGAGAGATTACTGATGCCCTATGGCTCTTTAATTGCTCCCAGTCCCAAATTTATATCCCATGCAAACCATTGCCTTGTTAACAAATCCTTCTTCAAAATTTGAAGATCTCAAAAAAAATGCAGTGTCCATCTCTGAGTAGAGTACATGTCATTTGTTTTCTACAGATTTTAATTGGGTTCACTCTCTGAGAAATTCACTGAGGTATAAGACTCATCTATGTAACTCTCTTTATGCTAAGTAATTAACTCATTCTAATTTAAGAAGATGGTGTCACTATAACAACGTGTTCAAGTGGTAAACAAAATGGTTGCTAGCTAGTAGGCAGTAAAGCGCTGACCCAGCATCCTATTCCTATGCTCAGTCTGGCTATTGGATTGCGCTACATAGAGTACAAGAGGTCCCTGATTGGGAATTTCTCAACAAGGGGCTTCTAGAAGTAGAAGGTGAACTGAACTTCATAGCCCACATTTAATTATCAGTTCTGAGAGGCAATGAAATCTGGGGAAGAAGGTAATGTTGCTGCAGAGGGAAAGTCTTCTGCATAAAATAATGCATGTGCTAAGTCGCTTCAGTCATCTCCGACTCTTTGTGACCTCAAAGACTGTAGCCTGACAGGCTCCTCTGTCCATCTGTTTTCCATGCAAGAATACTGGAGTGGGTAGCCTTTTCCTATTCCAGGAATCTTCTTGACCCAGCGATCAAATCTGCGTCTCACATCTCCTGCATTGGCAGGCGGGCTCTTTACCACTAGTGCCACCTGGAAGTCTGCATAAAATAAAGTGACATTTTTATATGTAAAAAGTACATAAAGAGTACACAATGATAAACTGTCATTGTAATTTTTTATTTGATAAGTCTTGTCCGACTTTTTGCAACCCCATGGACTATAGCCCACCAGGTTCCTCTGTCCATGGAATTTCCCAGAAAAGAATACTGGATTGGGTTGCCATTTCCTTCTCCAGGGGATCTTTCTGATCCATGGATTGAACCCATGTTTCCTACTTGACAGGCAGTACCACCGGGCTACCTGGGAAGTCCATGACAAGTTGTGGCCCTAAGATAAGGAAAGATTGGTAGTTAAGTCAATCAACATACCAGGACCAACTGAAGTCAGTAAGGAAAGTGATTGGAGTCCATTGGGTTATTTGTGGTGCTAATCAGGATACCCGCAATTAATGCCAGAGTCACTTAAATTTCAAGTGGAGCTACCTGTTTGAGGCTCTCATACAATCTAGTGGTAATTTCTGACAGTAGTGGGAATTTCTCACCACAATGGAAATATGTGCATTCAGGTCTCCTTGTTATGAGAGCGTGTAGAGTAAGGTGGATGTATAGCAAGTTATTGATAAAGGAGACTCCTTGCAAATACAAATAAGAACTGGCACAGGGGTTAACGAGGCACTGATGGGTGAAAGATCTATTTGTTAGTGCTATAGGATAAGATAATATGCTCCTAGCTGGGTTTGGGTATTGTCAAAGCATAATTTTAAGGACAGACTACAACTGTGCTTCATGTTCCGTGAGGCTTTGGTGGCTGCTATGGATATTCTGATTTACTGAGTTTACTTTAGGAAACCATTATGGAGACATATATCAGCACCAAGAAGCAGAGAACAAAGAGCAGATAATTACCAGAAAATACTGGTTATCACTGCATAGTCTTAATATTTTAGGGCTTTTTACCTTTTCAGCAAAGCCTTGTTTTGTTCAGAAGCATAAGGAAGCCACACACAGAGTGGATAAATGCCAAAAGCTAGCACAAGCAAGCATACTGCCATTTCATGAGTCTTATGTACAGATGGTGTTCACGTATATGCCCCAGGATTTTAAACATGAGATGGTTCAGAAAATTGTCTGCCATTAATTGCTCTTTAAGATCCTCAACTAGGTAAGGGGTCCCCAGAGGTGATCTATAGAGGTAGAGCTTAGCATCAGTGGCCAGAGATCCTAGATGGTGAGGCCTCTAGAGTCAGAAACAACTGGAGGCCCAATCCTCAGTCTTCAGTGGAGATTTAGTCAGCCAATTCCTCTAAGGCAGCAAGGACAAGATTCAGACATAGTCATTATGATGTAACACATTCCCCAAGTCTCACTAAATAGTTATCAATGATCATTATCCTAGAGCATTTGGACTTGACCATAAGACATGCTGGAACTTGAAGTAGGTTTGGAGCAAAAGGGAGGATGCTAGGATTTGGAAAAAAAACATGCACCTGCCTGAAGGGCTAATTCTCAAAGAAGAGGACACAAATTTCCAAGCAGAGAGCTTGGAAGTGCATACCACCTAGTCTGTCAATAGCCAAAAGATCCAGTTGATTGGGCAGGAAAAAGACTTTAAATAGTAATAAAATAAATAACCATAGGAAATGGTGGCAGAGCTGTGTTTCCATGAACACTGATTTATTTTAAGCTTGACTCTGGTCTTTAGGTAGAACAGAATTAAGCTTTTAGTAGGAAAAGTTGGTAGAATATGGAAATACAACTGGGATTTCAACCAAGAGTCTTACACCCACAGGGAACTAGCATACAAACCACTGAGAGTGAGGGTGAAAGACTTGGGCCCAACTGTAGGCACAAAGACTTGGTCCAACAAACTCAACCCAGGTATCTATTACCCACTGGTGAGGATGGAGTTTTCCAAGGCATTGCCAGGGTGGTTTCCATTGGGTCAGACTGGGAAGATATTGCCTGCAGGCTTCAGTACCCTTGGAAAATTAGTCCCAGCTGCAGAAAGTGCATAGAAGTTGTTTTCATCATTGCTGGATCAGGTTTGGTGATGGGTTACCAAATGAACAAGATCTGGTTGTTGAAATTCTCAGAAGTATGAATTTATGACTGTCTGTAAAGTGGTATCACAGTTCCCCATCTGTAGTTTAAACATTAATGCAGGATATAAATCAGTAAGGCTGAAGGTGAGAGGGCTATGTTTGCAATGTGCCTTACCTGGAGTCCTCTTACTGATGAATTCAGTTATTTATCTTTGCTGGGGATTGAGAATGTTTGGCAAGCTAATCTACTGTGAACTGACTGGCATGACTGCAGGAGAGGCATGCCTTAATTTTTTGCTGGTGGGCTCTTTTGGCAGGAGTGTGACATGCCTGGCTTCCTCACAGCTGTATAGGGTCTTTCTTGAGTGCTGGCCCTGTGGGGTTGGAGAAGGCTTGGAGATGGATCTGGGGAGCCAACCCTGGAATCTGGACCTCTGACTGTAGGAGCTCTGGCTGGTCGCTATGTTTCTTGTTCAGCTGAATACATTGAGTTATAATAAGGTCTGGGAGATTGTCCATCAGATCTAGGCCATTCCATTCATCCTGAATGGAGTCAGCTAGTTTTCATTGGAAATGATTACTCTGATTGGATTCATCATATCTCAGATTCTGAGCAAGGAGCTGGAAAGTAGTGGCATCCTGCTAAGAAAAGTTGTCCTCTTTGTCAACCTTGATATTAACCAGGGGGTTCATTTCTTGTTTGGGGGGCTCAGCAAATGACTGCTGGAATTCAATAAGAAAGTTCTCATACTGTTTCAACAGAGCACTTTGGTAGGTGGTGATTCTGAATAATTCTCTATTGTATCTTCTGGAATCAAGTAAAACTAGGTAGAATTGAGTACCAGTATGGGATACCAGAGGGCAAACAGTGGTTTTGCTCCATCATCATCAGGACAGAGTCATGAACAGGTATCCAAAGCTGTTAGCTGTGAGATCACAAAGATATGCTGAGAACTGAGAAATGTTAAAATTGTTGTCCACCACTCAATGTTGCCTCTTGTTCACAAAGAATGCCAATATTCTGCACATTCAGAATATATAAATTACCTTAGGACACTTAGATGATTTGGAGTTAAGAAGATAAATACAAAATTTTTAGTAGATTGCCTTCCCCACTCCCCTTCTTGGTAATATAGGGACATTTTGTCCTCAGACTGACCTTTGGTTCTAAAGTTTCTTTAGCCTATTATACAGAGTGAAGTAAGCCAGAAAGAAAAACACCAATATAGTATACTAACGCATATATATGGAATTTAGAAAGATGGTAATGATAACACTGTATGCGAGACAGCAAAAGAAACACAGATGTATAGAACAGTCTTTTGGACTCTGTGGCAGAGGGTGAGGGTGGGATGATTTATGAGAATGGTATTGAAACATGTATAATATCATATATGAAATGAATCGCCAGTCCAGGTTCAATGCATGATACTGGATGCTTGGGGCTGGTGCATTGAGATGACCCAGAGGGATGGAACAGGGAGGGAGGAGGGAGTGGGGTTCAGGATGGGGAGCATGTGTATACCTGTGGCGAATTCATGCTGATGTATGGCAAAACCAATACAATATTGTAAAGTAATTAACCTCCAATTAAAATAAATAAATTTATATTAAAAAAAGAGAGAATCAGTTTTACGATCCAAAATGATCTTAGAAATCATCCAGGCCACATTCATTATTTCACAGAGGAGAAAAACAGAAACCCAGAGAGGTAAAACTGTTTATCCAAGGTCACACAACTAGGTAATATCAGAGGTATCATGTTCGTCAGGACTGCTGTCCAAAACATCTCTGTCTCCAGGACTACATATGTGCTTACACTATTTGGGCATAATGACAGTACTTGGCTCTTGCTACTCCAAAAGTTCTCAGGGAACCAGAGGCTTTGGCATCGCCAGGGAGGTTGTTGGATATATGGATTCTAAGGCCCCATACCAGATCTACTGTATGACTATTCCATTTTAACACGATTCTCTAGGTGATTTGAGTGTTCACTGAAGTTTGAGAAGTGCTGCTCTAGAGGATACATGGCAAGAATTGTAATACTGACTAGTTGAACTCCCTCAGTTCTCCAACCATAGCCCACAGTGCTGTAGGGACCTGATTGCTGTGGTGGTAGCTAGTGTATTTTTTCTGGCTTTCTAGTCTGTGTTTGAGGTCACATCGATTGCAATCAGTTCAGTTCAGTCGCTCAGTCGTGTCCGACTCTTTGCGACCTCATGAATCGCAGCACGCCAGGCCTCCCTGTCCATCACCAACTCCTGGACTTCACTCAGAGTCACGTCCACTGAGTCAGTGATGCCATCCAGCCATCTCATCCTCTGTCGTCCCCTTCTCCTCCTGCCCCCAATCCCTCCCAGCATCAGAGTCTTTTCCAATGAGTCAACTCTTCACATGAGGTGGCCAAAGTACAGGAGCTTCAGCTTCAGCATCATTCCTTCCAAAGAAATCCCAGGGCTGATCTCCTTCAGAATGGACTGGTTGGATCTCCTTGCAGTCCAAGGGACTCTCAAGAGTCTTCTCCAACACCACAGTTCAAAAGCATCACTTCTTCGGTGCTCAGCCTTCTTCACAGTTCAACTCTCACATCCATACATGACCACGGGAAATACCATAGCCTTGACTAAATGGACCTTAGTCAGCAAAGCATATTCTTATACACATTAAAGTTTGAGAGGAAAAAAAAGAAGATGTTAATTAGTTATTGAAGGGAAATAATTGGCCCTTCTCGGGGCATTCATTTTTTTCCCCTCAAACTTTAACGTGTATAAGAATATGCTTGGTCCCAGTCTCTAGCAATTTTGATTCAGTAAGTCTGCAGCAGATATCAGAAAATGGTGCCAGTTTTTTTGCTGGTGGTCCTTGCATGAAAAGCCATACACATAAACATCATGGAATAAAGCAATATTAGTTTCATTTCACAAATGTAGGCATGGAAGGCAACATTTAGAGGCAGGAGGTTGACCCTCAAATGACATAAAATAGGTGGCACCCTATTCTACTTGCCTATAAAGTCCACAAAGAGCCAACACTGTCCTTGAGAACTGTTCATCTTTCCCTGGTAGTAGAGAGCAAGAGTTCAGTGTGGATGTTCTAGAGTCATACTGACCTGGGTCCAAACCCTGTCTTGGCCAAAAGCTGTGTGACTCTGGACAAGTTATTTAACCTCTATGAGAATTAGTTCCAAACTTTAAGTGGAGATGATTTAATACCTACCTCATTGTGTCATTAGGATTAAATGAGATGAAAAGAGATTAGCACAGAGCCATGCAGATGGCGAATGCTCCATAAATGTTAGCTATCATTATTCTAGGTCTATAATCTGTGTTTTAGAATTTATATTATTTTCAGATTTTAGAAAAGTAACCCAGAGTATGTGCTATTTATTACATAACACTTCAAATAGTATCTTAGAAAACATCTTATAATTTAGCCATTAACATTTCTGCAGGGAAAAAAAAATGTGTGAATATGCAAAGACTAAGTTCATGTCAGTTTAGGTCAGGATTTCATGCTAAATGAGTTTTGGCACCAAATCAGTAAAAAAAAACTTAGATAGCTTCTATGTATACAGTGCTTTGATTTCAGAATTGAAGATAAGGATTTGTGTACCTCTACCAAATGTTTTTGGAGGAGATGTGCAATTTTAACTTTTCCTTTTCTGTCCCTGCTTTCTGCCCTTTCCATCCACTCTCAGAAGTTCCAGAATATCTGTTAAGGTCTCCTGCTTCTTTACATAATTATGTATTCAAAGTGGCAGATTATTTAATTTTTTCTAATTAATGTAGCACTGGTGAAACACTTGCTAAAATTATAAGCCTTAGCCCAAATGCAAATCACACAACAGCACTGTTGTCAATGGCAATTGCTAAATCCCTCAAAGAAAATCTACCTTGTGTTATCATTTTAGAAATTTAGAAATAGACTCCTTTTGGAAGTCAGTGGATTTTTATCGGATTGTCCCAGCATATCCTTTTGGGCTGAGCTGACAGTCTAGAGTTCCAGACCACAGTCTTTTGGAGATGAAGTAAAAACAGAGTTCGTAACACAAATTCACAGGCTTGAAGGATCCAACTTCTGAGTCTGGACTAGGTCTGACATAAAACTGCAAATGCTTAAACTTTTCCTATATCAGTATGAGTTTCAACTACGAAAACAACAACACAAAAATGTTTGGTAAACTATTGCAAGTCACTTTGATATTTGTGTTCCGTTTGACTCACAGCCATAGTTAAAAGAGTTTCCCCAGTTATAAAATTACTCCACTTTGTGGTTCCCTGAGACTCCACTTGGTGAAGGGCCTGTCGTACCCTGCTGCTTATAAGAGTTTTGATACCTTATCCTGCTTTATTTTCAAGCTGTTCTCCATAGCGCACTGGAGGAGATGCTTTGAACTAGGGTTATGCACTCCCCAGAGTACTTAAATTCTTACTCGTGGTCTCCAGATTTTCTAAGTGTTGCTACTATAGGAGCTAAACATGTGTGTGTGTTGGTTGCACAGCTGTATCTGATGCTTTGCGCCTCATGGACTATTATCTGCCAGGCTTCTCTCTCCATGGAAATATCCAGGCAAGAATACTGGAGTGGGTAACCATTCACATCTCCAGGGGATCTTCCTGACCCAGGGAATGAACCTGTGTCTCCTGTATAGCAAGCAGATTCTTTACCATCTGGGCCACCAGGGAAGCCCATAGGAGCTAAACTGATACACAAATAACCCTCATTAGGTGACCACAGGTCATACTGTTTGGACTTTTCTGAAGACTTGGCTGTGACCCCAGCTCTGCCACCATCTACACTTACAACCTTGGTCAAGTCACTTCCTCTCTCTGGATCAGCTTCTAAATCTGTATAATGAAAGGATTGGGTCTCTGCAAGTTTATCAAGACAAGATATCATGATTCAGAAGAGTTAGCAGGAGACCTAGGAATCTGAATTTTTATGTTTGTATACCCACCAAATAATTCTGTGCTAAGAGGTCTTCAGAATTTACCTTGGAAATACTAAGTGACTGCTTATTGCAAAATTCAGATTTAAATTGAAGAAAGTAGGGAAAACCACTACACTATCCAAATATGACCTAAATCAAATTCCTTATGATTATACAGTGGAATTGACAAATAGATTCAAGGGAATAGATTTGATAGACAGAGTGCCTGAGGAACTGTGGATGGAGTTTTGTTACATTGCACAAGAGGTGGTGATCAAGATCATCCCCAAGAAAAATTAATGCAAAAAGGCAAAATGGTTGTCTGAGGAGACCTTACAAATAGCTGAGAGAAGAAGAGAAGCTAAAGGCAAGTGAGAAAAGAAAGATATACCCATCTGAATGCAGAGTTCCAAAGAATAGTGAGGAGAGCTAAGAAACCCTTCCTCTGATCAATGTAAAGAAATAGAGGAAAACAATAGAATGGGAAAGACTAGAGATCTCTTCAAGAAAATAGAGATACCAAGGGAACATTTCATGTAAAGATGTACACAATAAAGAACAGACAGTATGGACCTAACAGAAGCAAAAGACATTAGGAAGAGGTGGCAAGAATATACAGAAGAACTATACTATAAAGATATTAATGACCCAGATAACGACTGGGTGTGATCACTCACCTAGAGCCAGACATCCTGAAACAGGTCAAATGGGCCTTAAGAAGCATCACTATGAACAAAGCTACTGGAGGTAATGGAATTCCAGCTGAGCTGTTTCAAATCCTAAAAGATAATGCTGTTAAAGTGCTGCTCTCAATCTGCCAGCAAATTTGAAAAACTCAGCAGTGGCCATAGGACTGGAAAAGGTCAGTTTTCATTCCAATCCCAAAGAAACACAATGCCAAAGATTGTTCAAACTACCACACAGTGGCACTCATCTCACACACTAGTAATGCTCAAAATTCTCTAAGCAAGGCTTTAACAGTACATGAACTGAGAACTTCCATATGTTTAAGCAGGATTTAGAAAAGGCAGAGGAACCAGAGATCAAATAGTCAACATCCATCGTATCATAGTAAAAGCAAGAGAGTTCCAAAAAAAACATCCATTTCTGCTTTATTGACTATGTGTGGATCACAACAAATGAAAATTCTTCAAAAGATGAGAACACCAGACCACCTTACCTGCCTGCTCAGATAGCTGTACGCAGGTCATGAAGTAACAGTTAGAACCAGACATGGAACAACTGATTGGTTCCCAATTGGGAAGGAAGTACATAAGGCTGTATATTGTAACCCTGCTTATTTCACTTATATGCAGAGTACATCATGTGAAATGCTGGGTTGGATGAAGCACAAGCTGGAATCAAGATTGCTGGGAGAAACACCAATAACCTCAGATATGCAGATGGCACTATCCTTATGGCAGAAAGTGAAGAGGAACTAAAGAGCCTCTTGATAAAAGTGAAAGAAGAGAATGAAAAAGCTGGCTTAAAACTCAATATTCAAAAAACTAATATAATGGCATCCAGTCCCACGACTTCATGGCAAATAGATGGGGAAATAATGGAAACAGTGACACTTTATTTTCTTGGGCTCCAAAATCACTGCAGATGATGACTGTGGCCATGAAATGAAAAGATGCTTGATCGTTGCAGAAAAAAAGCTATGACAAACCTAGACAGCATATTAAAAAGCAGAGACATTATTTTGTCAACAAAGGTCTGTATACTCAACGCTATGATTTTTCCAGTAGTAATGTATGGATGAGAGAGTTAGGCCATAAAGAAAGCTGAGCACTGAAGAACTGATGCTTTTGAATGGTGGTGTTGGAGAAGACTCTTGAAATTCCCTTGGACTGCAAGGAGATCAAACCAGTCAATCATTAGGGAAATCATTCCTAAATATTCATTGAAAAGACTGATACTTAAGCAAGGCTCCAATACTTTGGCAACTTGATGAGAAGAACCGACTCATTGGAAAAGACCCTGATGCTGGGAAAGATTGAAAGTGGGAGGAGAAGGGACTGACAGAGGATGAGATAGTTGTATGGCATCACCAACTCAATGGACATGAGTTTGAACAAGCTCCAGGAGTCAGTGATGGACAGGGAAGCCTGGCGTGCTATGCTCCTGAGCGTCTGAACTGAACTGAACTGCCCACAGAAAATTCCTATATTTATCAGAGTTTTCCAAATTTCAGGATACATCAAAATCCATGGGAACTTTAGCATTCAGATTTTTCAGGCTCAACTCTAGGCAATGTGATTCAGTGGGTCTAGGATGAGATCAGATAATTTGCATTCCAATCAAATTCCATAGATAATGTTGATGTGGAAGTTTTCCCATCAGTACTTTCCAAAAATCTCTAGGCTGAATAGTGTCAAAAGGCCATTTCTGTTTCGGCACTCTCTTGAGTTTTGACCGTAGAAGTGTTTGACTCCAAAACTGGCCCCTGACATGTGTGAGATGTGGATTGCTTCCTTCCTGGACTCTGCTTGAGGTTGCATGGTCACCTCTAAACAGTAAGCTGGTGTGAGTGAGCTAGTTTAGAACTACAGTCATCTCTAAACAGACCTGGCTCAGGCTAGGGACATGTAGATGACTCAGAGGCAAAACCGAGGATAGGAGTTGAGTTAACCCTGTTCTCAGGACTTGGTAGTTCCTACTTTGAGTTATGCACTATTTTACTCAGCTCTGTAAGTGAATGAGGTAGAAGAAAACGTCCTGATATCCTCATATCAGATATAGAATAGTCCAGCTGAGATCAATTTGCCATTGCTATGACTCAGATCAGAACTCACAGCTTCCTTTAAGTTTTAGCCTTCCTCTGGCTCAGCTGGACCTATGGTCTAGCTGCTTATAAAGTTCAGCATGTCATGAACACTCTCTCCAATATTCCCTTTAAGTTTCCCAGTTTCCCTTTCTAATGTGCACAGCAGTATTAAGGAGCCTAAGCAGCCTTCATGCTCAATGGGCCTACTTAAGATTCCTCTTACTGTCATGTTTCCCAGTCTCCTCCATCACCTACCTTGTCTCCTTTGCCTACTCTCTGCTGGCAGCCACATCACGTGTCTGAATGATTCTCCTCAGTGCACATCCAGAATAACATTGTCCCTGGAATACATGTCCAATAACATGGGGCCCTCAATACATGACCCATTTGCACACTGTTCTTCCCTCTCAATCCAACAAAGAAGAGGGCCTAGAAACAGTGGGGAAGTTTTCTAGAAAGGCATGGATCTGGATGCTGGATGGAAGGCAAAGTGGTCTGCCATTAGGCAGACAACGTATCACTAGGGTTGAACATAGAGCATTACATGGAGTCAAGAAGAAATCGCAAAGACAGACTCTATTGCTTTGTGATTGTACTTGCCAATTTGATTCAGGCCCTGAGGGATTCCAACATTTCTATGGGAGGTAAATGAAAACATTAGGGAAATTAGCCAGGTTCTGGAGGTTTTTCCCCTCCTAAAGATCAAGTGTGCTGCTACTCGCAGTTCTTAAGAGATGTTACAACATATGGTAGATAACCTTATTAGCAGGATTGGATCTCAGTCTCATGTCAGACCTTCAAGGGCTGAAGACATGGCAGGCCTCTGACACAGTGTAAATGCAGGAACTTTCACTTGTATTTGGTAAGAATAATAAGGGCAATTTCTGTGTTTCTTCAGTTGTACCCAACATTTTGTGGGTCTTTGCAGGTAATGACACTTATGATTTCTTGAGTATGTAATTCGTGCCAGCTATATACGCTGATTGGTACTGGCTGCCTGGAGCTGTATTTAAGAGAATTCTGGGCCTCTGACTGGCTTCTGGTGGAAAGTTGTGAAGGAGTGTCAATGTCTACCATGGACACTGGAGGAATAACTGCACCATGCTGACCATGTATTTCTTACCTCTCTCTTAGACCTTATAATCCTCAGACTGGTATTACAAAGTAGAGTCCTGCCAACTCCTACTTTTAGTGTCTCTCTCCCCTCACCTAAAATCTGTCTTCCCATGTTCAGTTTACATTCAGCCTCCTCAATATAATCTCCTCTGACTACACAGGTGCTCCCCCCATTTCTCAGTGGTTAAAAATTCCCTTGCAGTTCAAGAGACACTGGAGACTTGGGCTGAATCCCTTGGTCTGGAAGATCCCCTGGATAAGGAAACGGCAACCCTCTCAAGTATTCTTGCCTGGAGAATCCCACGGGCAGGGGAACCTGGTGGGCTATAGTCCACGGGTTTGTAAAGAGTCAGATATGAATGAGCGCCCAGAGAGAGTTTAAGAAATGTGGGAGACAGCAGAAGAAATTTGGGAATCTTGACCTAGTCTTTCCTAGGTCACTAAAATGAAACCTAATACAGCTCTGAAATTGATTTGTGTCATTTGGGGAGATTAAGTAAACGGAGAGATGCATAAATGTGTCGCTAGTTGGGAAAGGGGAAGACTATATGTTGAGTTCACTATTGAGTTCTGTCCATATAGATCTTTCAACCAAGACTACATCTGCAATTGTCCCAACAGATTAAAAAATGAATTCATGATGTGAGATTGTGAGTTGGATAGGATAGAATAACCTATCCTTTGTATCAGATGTAAAAATCTTTCTCATCCAGAGATATCTGTGGTATATTTCCATCATGTATCTTATAGGTTTGGGACCATGTATTTTTTGACAGATCCTCTGCAGATATCGGAAATGTTTGTAGTACTTGTATTCTATTTAATCATCATTTTAACAAATACTTCTGTTGTGGTTATTGTGTACCAGGTACTCTTTTATGTTTTTTTATAAATATTTAGACTTCATAATCCTATATGTGTGTTAGTTACTCAGTTTTGCCCAACTCTGGGATCCTGTTGACTATAGCCCACCAGGCTCCTCTGTCCATGGGATTTTCCAGGCAAGAATACTGTAGTGGATTGCCACTCTTTTCTCCTGGAGATCTTCCTGATCCAGGGATTGAACCTGGGTCTCCTGTATTGCAGACAGATTCTTTACTGTCTGAATCACCAGGGAAATTGTCATAAGCCTATAGAAAGTAGGAAATTGAGGCGCAGAGAGTTTAATGAAATTGAGAAAGTTCATCTAGTTATTGAGAGATAGAGTCTAGCATTTGAACCTAGGCAGAGTTCCTCATTCTTAACCCACTATACTTTCCTGTCTTGCTTTGTACATGGCAAACATGCAGGTGGTAATGATGGGGAAAAAAGTCCTAAGCCATAACCTCTCCCCCAAATGTTAGGCAACCATCTCATATTCATTTAAATAATGGCTGATCTTTGGGGAGAAGTTCATATCTTTTTGGAAGATGATGGGTTTACACAGATGAGTCTGTATCTGCCCAGTAGGCCAAACAAAATTCATGAATCCAGAAGACTCTACAAAGCTGCTGCTAGCTGAAAGTATTATGTTAAACTTGAGTCAGTGTACATAAGTCTGTTCTTTTCCCAATACCACCACTGCAATGTAGAAACTTGTTTTTTTTTTTTTTTTCTGTTACTAGGGATTGACTCCTCAAACTGATGTAAGAGATTGAGCTGAAAATAGTGTAGTTGTAGTAGGGAAAATCACTGTGTCAGAATTCTTTGTGCTTCTGTAAAAGGATTTTTATTTGTTTCAAGGATAAATACCTTCAACCATAAGTGAATTTAGTGATTCAAAAACTATCATCACATGCATGCACCTCAGTGTTCATAGCAGGGCTATTTACAATAACCAAGTATAGAAGCAACCCAAGTGTCCATCAACAGATGAATGGATAAAGATGTGGTATAATCTACAATGGATTATTAGTCAGCCATAAATGAAATGTTTTGCCATTTGTAACAACATGGACAGAACTGGATGGTATTATGCTGAGTGAAAGAAGTCAGAGAAAGACAAAGAGTATATGTTATCAGTTATATGTGGAATCTAAAACTTAAAAAAGATAAAATGAATATAACAAAACAGAAACAGTCTCACATCTATAGAGAAAAAACTAGTGGCTACCAGTGGGGAGAGGGAAAGTTGAAGGAGTGAGATAGGAGTATAGGATTAAGAGGTGCCAACTGCTATGTATAAAATAAACTGCAAGGATATTATGTACTGCTCTGGTAAATATATTGGGTTGGCCCAAAAGTCCGTTTGGGTTTTTCTGTAACATCAAAACCCAAATGAACCTTTTGGCCAACCTAAAAACTTATTTTGTAATAACTTTAAGTGACGTACAATCTATAAAATATTGAATCACTATGTCATCACTAAAAGTAATATCGTAAATCAACTATATTTCAATAAATAATTTATATTTAATAATAATATCAGGACTTTATTTCTTCCTCTCTGCCCCTAAATTCTACTTCTCCAGGAAGCCTCCACTCTTTATGGGCTCTCCTCTCTTTGTCAGAAGGGCTGTCAGCAATCATCAGGGCCATATCCTTCTACATCTGATTCCAGTGGTGGAAAAAATAAGAGTATTTTTCTAACATTTCCAAGAAAGGCCATAAGATTCACTCATTTTGGATACATTTAAGACACAATTCCCCACCTGAAACAGTAACAGTGGGCACATAGATGCCCCAGATTATTGGTTTAGGCCTAGGTCTCAGGCTTGGAGGTGGGCTGCCACCCAGGAAGGTAGACGGCAGTGAGAAAGAATTTGGATCTCTATATGAAAATTAGGGACCATTGCCAAAAGTACAATGCTTGCTCTTGTTGTTCAGTTGCTAAGTCATGCCTGACTCTTTGCAGTCCCGTGGACTGCAACATGAAAGGCTCCTCTATCCTTCCCTATCTCCCTGAGTTTGCTCAGATTCATGTCTATTGTTTCATTGATTCTATCTCACCATCTCATTCTCTGCCACTGTTTTCAACCGTGCTTGGTGGGATGAGGGGCAAACAGTAACTGTGTCCTTCAACCAAACCTGAACAATCTATTAGAGTTGTCTGTGTGGATCACAATAAACTGTTGAAAATTCTGAGAGAGATGGGAATACCAGATCACCGGACCTGCCTCGAGAAATCTGTATGCAGGTCAGGAAGCAACAATTAGAACTGGACATGGAACAACAGACTGGTTCCAAATAGGAAAAGGAGTACGTCAAGGCTGAATATTGTCACCCTGCTTATTTAACTTATATGCAGAGTACATCATGAGAAACGCTGGACTGGAAGAAACACAAGCTGGAATCAAGATTGTCGGGAGAAATATCAATAACCTCAGATATGCAGATGAAACCACCCTTATGACAGAAAGTGAGGAGGAACTAAAAAGCCTCTTGATGAAAGTGAAAGAGGAGAGTGAAAAAGTTGGCTTAAAGCTCAACATTCAGAAAACGAAGATCATGGCATCCGGTCCCATCACTTCATGGGAAATAGATGGGGAAACAGTGGAAACAGTGTCAGACTTTATTTTTTTGGGCTCCAAAATCACTGCAGATGGTGACTGCAGCCATGAAATTAAGACGCTTACTCCTTGGAAGAAAAGTTATGACCAACCTAGATAGCATATTCAAAAGCAGAGACATTACTTTGCTGACTAATGTCCGTCTAGTCAAGGCTATGATTTTTCCTGTATTCATGTATGCATGTGAGAGTTGGACTGTGAAGAAGGCTGAGCACCGATGAGTTGATGCTTTTGAACTGTGGTGTTGGAGAAGACTCTTGAGAGCCCCTTGTACTGCAAGGAGATCCACCCAGTCCATTCTGAAGGAGATTAGCCCTGGGATTTCTTTGGAAGGAATGATGCTAAAGCTGAAAGTCCAGTACTTTGGCCACCTCATGTGAAGAGTTGACTCATTGGAAAAGACTCTGATGCTGGGAGGGATTGGGGGCAGGAGGAGAAGGGGACGACCGAGGATGAGATGGCTGGATGGCATCACTGACTCAATGGATGTGAGTCTGAGTGAAGTCCGGGAGTTGGTAATGGACAGGGAGGCATGGCGTGCTGCCATTCATGCGATTGCAAAGAGTCGGACATGACTGAGCCACTGAACTGAACTGAACTGATGCAGAAAGTAGTCATTTAATAACAGATCACTGATGAAATTTAACTAGAATACCAAAAACATCCTATGTTAAGCGTCTGTAAAAATCCCATTGTTTCATCAAATAGATGAGACTAATTTAGAGGCAAGAAACAAAATAATAGGGATAAATGGGCAATTTGAAATGAGAGCAATAAATGATAAGATGCTTCCATGAGCAGGTTTGACTTAATACTTTAATTTGTTTAAATCAGGGGTCAAAGCTTTTTCTGTAAAGGAACAGATTGTTAATGGTTTTGGCTTTGTGGGCCATGCATGTCCCAGCATGAAAGAACCCAAAGACAACATGTAAATGAGTGTTATGACTGAGTTCCAATAAAATTTTATTTTTAAAAATAGGCAATAGGCTGGATTTGGCCCATAGGTGGCAATTGGTTGACTCTGGCTCTAGATGGATAGTAATGTACTGTGTAGAAGTCTGGACTTTGCTATTAGAAGTATCTAGATTTGAGTCTTGCCTTTCACTTAATTAGTTCTATGCATAATTTCCTTTACTATTCTAAGCCTCAATTTCCTCATTTGCCTAGTATGGATAATGATAACAGATGTCTATGAGTGTTGGTATAAGAATTAAGAGAGAAAATGCACCTAAAGCATAATGCCTGGCATGTAGTAAGTGGTTGGTATTGATATGTGGTTCCCTTGTAGCTCAGTTGGTAAAGAATCTGTCTGCAGTTCAGGAGACCCGGATTCAATCCCTGAGTTGGGAAGATCCCCTGGAGAAGGAAATGCCAACCCACTCCAGTAGTCTTGCCTGGAAAATCTCATGGACAGAGGAGCCTGGAAGGCTGCAGTCCATGGGGTCGCAAAGAGTCAGGCATGACTGAACTACTAACACTTACTTACTAGTATCATAATTAAAGTCACTGGGTTAAAAAAACAATAAGAAAACCTTGTGAGAGGGAAGAAAGATGAGCTTCAGTGTTGTGTGTGCTCTTTACATCTAGTGTCCACTGGGAAGCCCAGTGTTAAGAATAACTATTTATTAAACATTCCAACTATATTTTAAGGTAGTGGGATTTGTGTCATCAATTACATCTCAGGAAAGAGAATAGAAGCCTTCAGGGAAAGGACTAGAATGACTCTTTAATCATGGTACCTATGAAACTCCAAAAGGTCAAAAAGTTACTGGATATTATTTTTAAAAGCTTTAGTAACAAAAAAGAAAATGCTATTCAGATTTTTTGCATCTACTCAAGGAATTTTGGGTAATTGTGGCATAATTATTTTTCACTGACGACAGAGTGGGGATAGAAAAGATTTGGAAATGGTGTGCTGAAGAGATTACTGGCCTGCATAAAAGATTAAGACTTTTCAGACTGGGATGTCAGTGTTCGAGAGACAGGTAGCATAATGGTCAAGTAGATGTCCTTTTCTGTTAGATACATCTGGAGATGAATCCTGGCTCCATGACTTATTAGCTTCAATCTTGGACAAATGAGTTAAACCTTATGAGTTTACTTGTTTTCACCTGCTAAAATGCAAATATTGATAGTGCTACTGTAAGGATTATGCCCCCAAATCTTTTGCTCAGCACATAGTAAGCACCCAGGGACTATTGTTATTATTTGAAGACTCTAAAATCACCTGTGAAGTGATCAGTATCAAGACAGACTCTTCCATATACCAGAACAATTGAATGGGGAGAGGAATATCTTTAAATTATACCTTGATGAAGCTAATGGGAGTAAGGCAAATTCTGAAATAAATGACAATCAGCCAATGGTATCCATTGTCCCCATGAAGCATTAGAGACTGAAAACATATTTAATAAAGGATCTGTACATGATAGACTTATCATGGGTTAGTAAGGGAACATGTTTGATAGCTCTTGCTAGTGTGTGTGGGCTCAGTAGTGTCCAACTCTTTGCGGACTGTAGCCTCAAAGGCTACAAAGCCCCATAGACTGTAGCCTGCCAGGCTCCTCTCTCCTGAAGTTTTCCAGGTAGGAATAGTGGAGTGAGTTGCCATTTCCTTCTCCAGATCTTTCCTGGATGGCTCAGCAGAAGACTCAGGAGACAGGGGTTTGATCTTTGGGTTGGGAAGGTTCCCCTGGAAGAGGAAATGGCAACCCACTCCAGCTCTTGCTAACCTCATGATTAATGTAAAAGAAAACATGGCTATCTTCCCACAAATGCTCCTTAGAGACAGATTGTTTAACTGGAAATTCCCTAAGGTTGACATAGTGGGAATAGAACTCATTTAAATGGCCAGAAAACTACTGCCAGAAGTAATCAAACTGTAAAATTTGTGATATTCTTATGACAATGGCAGGTAACAACCATCAGAAAACTTCAAAATCTTTGTTGTCCCTTGGCATTGTAAAAACACAAATGAAATCACAAAGTTCTGGAAGGCATTGATTTGTTTTGTGCTTCTTTTATAGATTGTTATCCAGAAGACACATTTCAACCAGTCACTATGTGAATACCAGTTACTAGAATGGCCTTACTCTACTGGGTGGTTTGGGGAGGTGCAATAGGGTCAGTTAGGCTGGTCATGAAGGGTGTGACTTAAGACATTCTCCCTCCTCTATCAAAAATCAGCTCTGCCATTAGCAAATACTAGCTGCAAATCCTAGCCCTGCCACTTACTAGCTGTGTGTGAATTTAGGGTGGATAAGTTAAGTGTTCTGAACTTTCATATCATCATCTTTAAATTGAATAATAACACCTGCCCCATAATGTAGTAGCATTAAATGGTGGAAATGGATATTCTACTTTTTTATGAATATGAAATTAAATGAGTATCACTAACAAAACACTGAGCACAGTGTCTGGCATAAACCAATTATTAATTCCCTTTCTCTAGATGGGCACAGGCCCAGTTTTTATACCAAAAGGGATGAGTCTTCTACTCATAGGGAAAACTGAAATTCTACAGAGTTTTCCATGTGATAGTAAATGGGATGGGTGGAAAGTAGTTACAGTTGGCTAATCACTGAGGTGGAGATATAAGAGAACCAGTGTCATGTAAGTTATATACTAGAATCAGTATATCAAGAAGCATGTTCAAATAGACTGCAGAATAACAGCCAATACAAGGAAGTAATACCGATTATTTAGTGCATGACTTCTCAAAGTTATAGAGACAATCAATGATTGTAAAGTGTGGTCAAGATACCAAGATAGTCCAGACTGATTCTACTAAATGGTGTAACTCACTTCCAGGACTTTTGCTTGCAAAATGTTGGTGGTGGCTCTTGCAGAAAGTGACAATGAAGATTTATGACACTATAGTCTATTGAATATGTGTTTCATTTTCCTGGCCAAGTGAAGATTCATAGTGAGATAAGAAAGCATGGCCATCAATGAAGAAGGCTTTACAGATGTAACACAAGCTTCCGGAGCTCTCCCAGGGGCATGAGATATTAGATAGTAATGTACTGCATAGGAGTCTGTACTCTGCTGTTAGAAGTATCTAGTTTGAGTCTTCCCTTTTACTTACTAGTTCTATGTATAATTTCCTTCACTGCTCTAAGGCTCAATTTCCTCATTGCCTAGTAGGGATAATAATAACACACGTGTATGACCACTGGTGTAAGAATTAAAAGAGAAAATGCACCTAAAGCACAATGCCTGGTATGTAGTAAGTGGTTAGTTTTTATACCTGTTAGTATTATAATTAAAGTTAATGATGAAAAAGCTGAAAGAAAGACTGATGGAAGGGAAGAATGCTGAACTTCAGTGTATTGTGTGCTCTATACTGCTAGCACCACCTGGGAAGCCCAGTGTTAATGATACCTATTTATTGTTGATTTTTAGTCACTCAGTTGTGACTGAAACTTTGCAACCCCATGGACTGCAGCATGCCAGGCTTCCCTGTCCTTCACCATTTCCCAAAGCTTGCTCAAACTTATGTCCATTGAGACAGTGATGCCATCCAGCCATCTCAACCTCTGTCATCTTCTTCTCCTCCTGTTTTCAATAGTTTCTAGCATAAGGGTCTTTTCCAGTGAGTCAGGTCTATGCATCAGGTGACCAAAGCATTGGAGCTTCAGCTTCAGCACACCCTTTTCAATGAATATTCTGGATTAATTTTCTTTAGAATTGACTGTTTTAATGTCCTTGCAGTCCAAGAGACTCTCAGGAGTCTTCTCCAACACCACAGTACAAAAATATCAATTTTTCAGCCCTGATCCTTCTCTATGGTCCTACTCTCACATCCATACATGACTACTGGAAAAACCATAGCTTTCACTTGATGGTTTTTGTTGGCAAAATAATGTCTCTCTCTGCTTTTTAGTACACTGCCTAGATGAGTCATAGCTTTTCTTCCAGAGAATAACCATCTTTTAATTTCATGTCTGCAGTCACTGTACAGAGTGATTTTGGAGGCCAAGAAAATAAAGTCTGTTACTGTTTCCATTGTTTCCTCATCTATTTGCCATGAAATGATGGGACCAGATGCCATGATCTTAGTTTGTTGAATGTTGATTTTTAAGCCAGCTTTTTCACTCTCCTGTTTCACTTTCATCCAGAGGCTCTTTAGTTCTTTTTCGCTTTCTGCCACAAGGGTGGTGTCATGTGCATATGTGAGGTTATTGATATTTCTCCCAGTAATCTTGATTCCGGAGAAGGCAATGGCAACCCACTCCAGTACTCTTGCCTGGAAAATCCCATGGACAGAGGAGCCTGGTAGGCTACAGTCCATGGGGTCTCGAAGAGTCAGACACGACTGAGGGACTTCACTTTCACTTTTCACTTTCATGCATTGGAGAATGAAATGGCAACCCACTCTAGTGATCTTGCCTGGAGAATCCCAGGGATGGGGGAGCCTGGTGGGCTGCCGTCTATGGGGTAGCACAGATTTGGACACGACTGAAGCAACTTAGCAGCAGCAGCAGTCTTGATTCCAGCTTCTGCTTCATCCAGCCTGGCACTTCTCATGATGTACTGTGCACATAAGTTAAATAAGCAGAGTGACAATATACAGCCTTGACATATTCCTCCTCCAATTTGGAACCAGTCTGCTGTTCCATGTCCTGTTCTAACTATTGCTATTTTTTAGTTGCTTATGGAATGCAACCAAGACTTCAGCCAAGAGTCCTAAACCTACAGGAACTAAGATACAGAACAGCGAGCATGAAGGTGAAAGGCTTTGGCCCAACTGTAGGTACAAATACTTGGACCAACAAACACAACCCAAGATTCTATTACCCATTGGTGTTGATGGAGTTTTCCAGTGCATTGCCAGGGTGATTTCCATTGGCTCAGACTAGGCAGAGTTTTGCCTGTGAGCCTTCAGTTCTGTTGGAATATTAGTCCCAGCTGTAGAAAGTTCCTGGAAATAGTTTTCATCATTGCTGGATCAGGTTTGTTGATGGTAGTTGAAATTCTCAGAAGCATGACTGTCTGTAAAGTGGCATCAGTTTCCCATCTCTATTTTAAACATTAATGCATGATATAAATCAGTAAAGCTGGAGGTGAGTCAGGAGTTCTCTGGTGGTCTCAGGATTTGGACTTAAGCCTCCTGCTTCTGGTTTTCAGTCTTATTTTTACAGTAGCCTCAAGACTTGCCCATCTATACAGCACCATTGATAAAACATCTTCATTAACATGAAAAGTTTCTCCACACTGAGGGACACCCATAGAGGTTCACAGAGTGACATGGAGAAAAGAAGAGGGAGGAGGGAGATAGAGGTGATCCGAATGAGATGAGGTGGAATCAAAAGAGGAGAGAGCAAACTAGCAAGTAATCACTTCCTTATGTGTGCTCCACAGTCTGGACCACTCAGAGATGTTCATGGAGTTATACAGAGAAGAGAAGAGGGAAGAAGGAGACAGAGGTGGCCAGGAGGGTAAAGGGGAGAATCAAAAGGAGAGAGACAGATCCAGCCAGTAATCAGTTCCCTAAGTGTTCTCCACCATCTGGAACACACAAAGAGATTCACAGAGTTGGGTAGAGAAGAGAAGGGGGAGGGAGGAGATAGAGGTGACCTGGTGGAGAAAAAAGAGAGTCCAAAGGGGGAGTGAGCAGTCAAGCCAGTAATCTTGCTCCCAAGTAAAAATGGGTCTTGAAGATTGGGTTCTTAAAGGTACAAAATTGATAACAAATATCAAAAAGCAAAGATTAAAAATCTAAAGTAGAGGTTGGATTTTCAAAAATACAGTATTAAAGGAAAGAAAAAAAAGTCACAAAAATTATAATATATATATATATATATATATGAAGTATGCTTTAAAAAAATAGGGTCTCTTTTTTTTTGCAAAGTAATAGTAGGTTATAAAAATGAAAATTAAAGGAGTAATAGAGGACTTAAAAATTTTAAAAAATAATTTAAAAAAGAATGGTAGTAAAAATAGTAAAAATATATCTGGGACTTTCTCTGGTGTTGTTGTGGGCAGTGTGTGGTCAGTTCATTTTCAGATAGTTCTTTGGTCCAGCTTATATTTCTCAAGATCTATAGGCCCCTTCCTCAGAGAAGGCAATGGCAACCCACTCCAGTATGCTTGCCTGGAAAATCCCATAGATGGAGGAGCCTGATAGGCTGCAGTACATGGGGTCGCTAGGAGTTTGACACGACTGAGCGACTTCACTTTCACGCGCTGGAGAAGGAAATGGCAACTCATTCCAGTGTTCTTGCCTGGAGAGTCCCAGGGACGGGGGAGCCTGGTGGGCTGCCATCTATGGGATCGCACAGAGTCGGATACGACTGAAGCGACTTAGCAGCAGCAGCGTAAGCCCCTTCCTATGTAGTCAGTACTAACTACAGGGTTTTAATCTATTGCACCTGTCACTTCCAAGGCAGTTTCCTCTGTTTTAGCTTCTTCTGTTTGCTGTTCTCTTCAGTGTCTAATTTCCTCTCTGACACAAGGGGGCGGTGATGGACACTTTTTTAGGCTCACTTGTTCAGCTGTGCTGTGGGTGGGGGGAGGGACGCTGCAAACAAATAACACTGGCATATGCTCGCAGTGTCTCAGCCACATTGGTCCTGCCCCTGCTCATGGTGTGTGTGCCCTCCCTGCCCACACTGCTCAGGCTCTAGGTTGCTCTGCCAGGAACTGTCCAAGGCTGGCCCTGGGCTGCATGCACCTCCCAGGTCTAAGCCACTCAGGTTCAGGCACTTGGGTAGTCCTCAGAGGCACAGACTCAGTTGGGCCTGCATTTTGTGCCCTTCCCAGGTCCGAGCAGTTCAGGTGATGAGGTATTTGGCAAGTGTAGTCGCTGCGACTTATCACCTCCCCCGTCCCTGCCACTCAGTTTTCTGGGTGTACAACTGGTGCACCTTCTCAGGCGGATGTTGACCATCCAGAATCCCTAGAAGTCTTAGTTAGCAAAGAAGCCTGCTTGCAGTTTGGTAGATAATGCCTCTCTGGGGCCGCAATTGACCCCTTCTGGCTCTGGCCACCTATCACTGGAGGGGGATGGTCTGCAGCCAGCTATCTCTGTTCATTCCTTTGTTCTGTGAGTGGGCCTGGCATTGTTTTAGGTTAAGGCTTTTCATGTGGTAGCTATCTCACAGACTGGTTTGCTAGCCAAAGTTACTTCCCTCAGATTTCCCTCAGGGCATTCAGGCCCAGTCCTTACTCTAAGCAATGCAGCCTGCGTCTCTCTGCCCAGCGCCCACTTGCTAGTGGCAGATGCAGGTGTCTGTACTGCTTCTCCACTGGGGGAGCTACCTTTGGGCACATAATCTGTGGGTTTTAATTATTTATTTATTTATCCTCTCAGTTATGTTGCCCTCTGTGGTTCCAAGGCTCGCCACAGACTCGGCAGTGAGAGTGTTTCCTGGTGTTTGGAAACTTCTCTCTTTAAGACTCCCTTCCCAGGACAGAGCTCCATCCCTACGTCTTTTGTGTCTCTTTTTGTCTTTGATATTCTTTTCCTACCTCCTTTCCAAGACAATGGGCTGCTTTTCTGGGTGCCTGATGTCCTCTGATGGAATTCAGAAGCTGTCTTGTGGAATTTACCCAGCATTTAAATGTTCTTTTGATGAATTCGTGGGGGAGAAAGGGGTCTCCCTGTCCTATTCCTCTGCCATCTTCTGTCTCTGCTTTTTAATATCCTGTCTAGGTTGGTCATAACTTTTCTTGCAAAGAGTAAGCATCTTTGAATTTCATGGCTGCAATCACCATCTGCAGTGATTTTGGAGCCCCTCAAAATAAAGTCTGACACTGTTTCCACTGTTTCCCCATCTATTTCCCATGAAGTGATGGAACCAGATGCCATGATCTTAGTTTTCTGAATGTTGATCTTTAAGTCAACTTTTTCACTCTCCTCTTCCACTTTCATCAAGAGGCTCTTTAGTTCTTCTTCACTTTCTGTCATAAGGGTGGTGTCATCTGCATATCTGAGGCTATTGACATTTCTCCCGGCAATCTTGATTGTAACTTGTTCTTCATCCAGCCCAGTGTTTCTCATGATGTACTCTGCATATAAATTAAATAGGCAGGGGGACAATATACAGCCTTGACATACTCCTTTCCTTATTAGTTCTAACTGTTGTGTACTGATCTGTACACAGATTTCTTAAAAGGCAGGTCAGGTGGTCTGGTATTCCCATCTCTTTCAGAATTTTCCACAGTTTGTGGTGGTCCACACAGTCAAAGGCTTTGGCATAGTCAATAAAGCAGAAATAGATGTTTTTCTGGGACTCTCTGTTGTTTCAATAATTCAATGGATGTTGGCAATTTGATCTCTGGTTCCTATGCCTTTTCTAAAACCAGCTTGAACATCTGGAAGTTCATGACTCACATACTGTTGAAGCCTGGCTTGGAGAATTTTGAGCATTACTTTACTAACGTGTGAGATGAGTGCAATTGTACAGTAAGTAGTTTGAGCATTCTTTGGCATTGCCTTTCTTTGGGTTTGGAATGAAAACTGACCTTTTCCATTTTTATGTTTGTGTATTCCCAAATTATTCTGTGATCAGAGGTCTTCAGATTTTACCTTGGGAATATTTGGTGACTGCTTATTGCAAAATTCAGACTTAAACTGAAGAAAGTATGGAAAACCACTAGACCATTCAAATAGGTCCTAATCAAATTCCTTATGATTATAGAGTAGAAGTGACAAATAGATTCAAGGGATTAGATCTGACAGAGTGGCTGAAGAACTATGGATAGAGGTTCATGTCACTTCACAGGAGGTGGTGATCAGGACATCCATGAAAAGAAGAAATGAAAAAAGGCAAAATGGTTGTCTGAGGAGGCCTTACAAATAGCTGAGAAAAGAAGAGAAGCAAAAGGCAAGTGAGAAAGGGAAGATATACCCATCTGAATGCAGAGTTCCAAAGAATAGCAAGCAGAGCTAAGAAGGCCTTCCTCGGTGATCAATGCAAAGAAATAAAGGGGAAAAAATAGAATGGGAAAGGCTAGAAACCTCTTCAAGAAAATTAGATACAAAGGGAACATTTCATGCAAAGACGGGCACAATAAAGACCAGACAGTATAGACCTAACAGAAGCAGAAAATACTAAGCAGAGGTGGCAAGAATACACAGAAGAACAATACAATAATAGTAATGACCAGATAACCACAATGGGGTGATCACTCACTTAGAGCCAGAAATCCTGGAATGTGAAGTCAAGTGGGCCTTAGGAAGCATCACTATGAATGAAGCTAGTGGAGGTGAAGGAATTCCAGCAGAACTAGTTCGAGTCCTACAAGATGATGCTGTAAAAGTGCTGCACTCAATATGCTAGCAAATTTGGAAAACTCAGCAGTGGCCACAGGGCTGGAAAAGGTCAGTTTTCATTTCAATCCCAAGGAAACACAATGCCAAAGACTGGTCAAACTACCACACATTTGCACTCATCTCACATGCTAGTAAAGTAATGCTCAAAATTATCTAAGTGAGGCTTCAATAGTACATAAACTGAGAACCTCCAGATATTCAAGCTAGATTTAGAAAAGGCAGAGGGACCAGAGATCAAATTGCCGACATCTGTTGAATCATAGAAGAAGCAAAAGAGTTCCAAAAAACATCTACTTCTGCTTTACTGACTATGCCAAAGCCTCTGACTGTGTGGATCACAACAAACTGTGGAAAATTCTTCCACAGTGAGAATACCAGAGAGATGAGAATACCTGACCACCTTACCTGCCTCCTGAGAAATCTGTATGTAGGTCAAGAAGCAACAGTTAGAACCGGACATTGAGTAACAGACTGGTTCCAAATTGGGAAAGGAGTACGTCAAGGCTGTATATTGTCACCCTGCTTATTTAACTTCTATGCAGAGTCCATCATGCAAAATGCCAGGCTGGATGAAGCACAAGCTGGAATCAAGATGGCCAAGAGAAATATCAGTAACCTCGGATATGCAGATGACACCACCCTTAGGCAGAAAGTGAAGAGGAACTAAAGAGCCTCTTAATGAAATTGAAAGAGGTGAGTGAATAAGCTGGCTTAAAACTCAGTATTCAAAAAACTAGGATCATGGCATCCGGTCCCACTGCTTCATGGCATATAGATGGAAAGACAATGGAAACGGTGAAAGACTTTATTTTTATGGTCTCCAAAATCACTGCAGATGGTGACTGTGGCCATGAAATTAAAAGATGCTTGCTCCTTGGAAGAAAAGCTGTGATAAACCTAGACAGCATATTAAAAGGCAGAGACATTACTTTGCAAACAAAGGTCCACCTAGTCAATCTATGATTTTTCCTTAGTTATGTATGGATATGAGAGTTGTAACATAAAGAAAGCTAAGCACCAAAGAACCGATGCTTTTGAACAGTGGTGTTTGAGAACACTCTTGAGAGTCCCTTGGGCTGCAAGGAGATCAAATCAGTGAATCCTAAAGGAAATCAGTTCAGTTCAGTCACTCAGTCGTGTCCGACTCTTTGTGACTCCATGGACTGCAGCACGCCAGGCTTCCCTCTCCATCACTAACTCCTGGAGCTTACTCAAACTCATGTCCACCGAATCAGTGACGCTATCCAACCATCTCATCCTCTATCGTCCCCTTCTCCTCCGGCCTTCAATCTGTCCCAACATAAGTCTTTTCCAATGAGTCAGTTCTTTGCATCAGGTGGCCAAATGTCTGAAATCAATCCTGAATATTTTTATGAAGGACTGATTCTTAAGCTGAAACTCCAATACTCTGGCCACCTGATGGGGAGAAGTGTCAGAGTTGGACACTTCTGAGTGCCTGAACTAAACTGAACTGCCCACAGAAAACTCCTATATTTTTCAGAGTTTTTCAAATTTCAGGATACATCAGAATCCCTGGAAATTTTAACATGCAGATATTTGGGTCTCAACTCTAGGCAGTGTAAATTATGGGTCTAGGATGAGACTAGATAATTTGCATTTCAATCACATTCCATAGATAATGTTGATGTGGAAGTTTCCCCATCAGCACTTTCCAAAACACTCTAGGCTGAGAATTCTCAAAACACCCTTTCTGCTTTGGCACTCTCTTGACTTTTGAATGTAGAATGTATGTGACTCAAAAAATGGCCCCTGAGATGTGTGAGATGTGGATTGCTTCCTTCCTAGTGTCTGTTTGAGGCTACATGGTCACCTCTAAACAATGGGCTAGAACAGACCTGGCTCAGGCTTGGGACATGTAGCTGGCTCAGAGGCAAGAGAGAAATAGGAGTTGAGTTAACCCTGCTCTCAGGACTTGGTAGTTCCTACTTGGAGTTATGCACTATTTCACTCTGCTCTGTAAGTTAATGAGGTAGAAAAACCATCCTGATATCCTCATATCAGATATAGAACAGTCCAGCTGAGATCAATTTGCCCATTGCTATGGCTCAGATCAGACCTCACAGCTTCCTTTAAGCTTTAACCTTCCTCTGGCTCAGTTGGACCCATGACCTAGCTGCTTATAAAGTTCAACACGTTATGAACACTCTCTCCAATATTCCCTTTCAGCTTCCCAGTTTTCCTTTCTAATGTGCACAACAGTAGTAAGGAGCCTCAGCAGCTTTCCTGCTCCATGGACCTGTTTAACGTTCCTCTTAATGTCATGTTTCCCAGGCTCCTCCATCACCTACCTTGTCTCCTTTGCCTACTCTCTGCTGGCAGCCGCATCGCATGTCTGAATGATTCTGCTTAGTCACCATCCAGAATAACTTTGTCTCTGTAATACATGTCCAGTAACATGGGCCCCACAATACATGACCCATTTGCACACTGTTCTTTTCTCTCAGTCCAACACAGAAAGAGGCCTGAAAACACTGAGAGAGTTTTTTTAGTAAGGCAAGAATCTGGATGCTGGATGGATGGCAAGGTGATCTGCCATTAGGCAGACATCATATTACTAGGGTTGAATGCAGAGAATTACATGGAGTCAAGAAGAAATCGCAAAGACAGACTCTATTGCTTCTTGATTGTACTTGCCAATTTGATTCAGGCCCTGAGGGATTCTCACATTGCTATGGGAGGTAAATGAAGACATTAGGGAAATTAGCCATGTTCTAGAGGTTTTACAACTCCTAAAGATCAAGTGTGCTGCTAATTATAGCTCATAAGAGATGTTACAACATATTGCAGATAACCTTTGTAGCAGATTGGGTCTCAGTCTCTTGTCAGACCTTCAAGTGCTAAAGACATGGCAGGCCTCTGACACACTGTAAATGCAGAGAGTTTCACTTGTATTTGGTAAGATTAGGAAGGGCAAGTTCTGCATTCTTTAGTTGTACCCAACATTTTGTGGGTCTCTAGGGGTTATAACATTTATGATTTCTTGAGTACCTAATTTATGCCAACTACATACTCTGATTAGTACTGACTATCTGTAGCTGTGTGTAAGAGAATTCTGAGCCTGTGACTTGCTTCTCTGGTAGAATGTTGTGAAGAACTGTTAATGTCTGCTATGGGCTCTGGAGCAATAACTGCACCATGCTGAACAAATATTTGTCACCTCTCTCCTAGAACTTATAATCCTCGCAGTGGTCTTACAAAGTAGGTATGATTATTTGCATTCTACATGTGTGGAAAACAAGCCCCTACCTCCACTTAAGACCATGTACTCATGCCCACTCCTGCTTTTAATCTCTCTCTCCCTTCACCTAAAAGCCCTCTTCTTCCCATGTTCAGTTTAAGTTCAGTCTCCTCAATACAGTCTCATCTGTCTCCCCTGGGGATTCCTCAGTGGCTCAGTGGTTAAAATTTCCCCTGCAGTGCAAGAGACACAGGAGACCTTGGCTCAATCCCTGGGTCTGGAAGATCCCTTGGAGGAGGAAATAGCAACCCACTCCAACATTCTTGCATGGAGAATCCCATGGACAGAAGATCCTGGTGGCCTATAGTCCATGGGGTTGCAAAGAGTCAGACATTCCTGAACATGCAGAGTGTGTTTAGGGAATGTGGGAGACAGAAGAAATTTGAGCATCTTTGAATCTAATCTTTCCTAGGTTAGTAAAATGAAATGAAAGTAATAAATTGTATCATTTTGGGGATTAGGTAAAGGGAGAGAAGCATAAAGGCTTCTTTAGTAGGAAAAGGGAAAGACTATATGGTGAGTTCACTATTGACTTCTATCCATATATGGTTTTCAACGAAGACTGCATCTGCAATTGTCATGATGTATAAAAAGCAGAATTCCTGATATGTGATTGTGACTGGATAGGATAGAATGACCTATCTTATGTATTAGATTTAAAGGTCCTTTCTCATCCAGAGATATTTATGCTGTTTTTCCATCATGTATTATATTTTGGGGGGACCATGTTTTTTTGACAGATCCTCTACAGCTGCCAACAAAGGTCCATCTAGTCAAGGCTATGGTTTTTCCAGTGGTCATGTATGGATGTGAGAGTTGGACTGTGAAGAAAGCTGAGTGCCGAAGAATTGATGCTTTTGAACTGTGGTGTTGGAGAAGACTCTTGAGAGTCCCTTCGACTGCAAGGAGATCCAACCAGTCCATTCTGAAGGAGATCAGCCCTGGAATTTCTTTGGAAGGAATGATGCTAAAGCTGAAACTCTAGTACTTTGGCCACCTCATGCGAAGAGTTGACTCATTGGAAAAGACTCTGATGCTGGGAGGGATTGAGGGCAGGAGGAGAAGGGAACGACAGAGGATGAGATGGCTGGATGGCATCACTGACTCAATGGACGTGAGTTTGAGTGAACTCCGGGAGTTGGTGATGGACAGGGAGGCCTGGCATGCTGTGATTCATGGGGTCACAAAGAGTCCGACACGACTGAGTGACTGAACTGAACTGAACTACCGCTATCTCAAATGGTTGTAGTACTTGTATGCTCTTTATTCATTTTTTCACAAACACTTCTATAGTGGTTATTGTGTACCAGGTACTATTTTAATTTTTTTTAAATATTAATTTATACTTCATAATCCTATGTGTGTTTGTTGCTCAGTCATGCCTGACTCTCTATGATCCCACTGACTCCAGCCCACCAGGCTCCTCTGTCCATGGAATTCTCCAGGCAACAATACTGGAGTGGGTTGCCATTTCCTTCTCCTGGCAATCTTCCTGACTCAGAGATTGAACCTGGGTCTTCTGAATAGCAGGCAGATTTTACTCTCTGAAACACCATGGAAATCCTCATAATCCTATACAGAGTAGGAAATTGAGGCACAGAGTAGTTAAGGAAACTGAGAATTTTCATCTAGTTAGTGGGAGGTAGAGTCCAGCATTTGAATTCTGTCCAGGTTTCTCACTCTTAATCTGCTATACTTTGCTGTGTTGCTTTGTACTTGGCATAGTGCAGGTGTTGATGATGGGAAGAGAAGTCCTACGCCACAACCTGTCCCCAAAATCTTAAGCGGCCATCTCACATTTGTTTACGTAATGGCAGGACTTTGGGGCAGAACTTTCTATTCCTTTTGGAAGTTGATGCGTTTATACAGGATTAGTCTGTATCTGTCCAGTAGGCCAAACAAAACTCATGAATCCAGAACACTCTACAAAGGTTTTTTTTTTTTTTTTTTTTTTTTTTTAAGGCAGAAATGCTTGTCTCTGTATTAGAAGGTTAAACTTGGGTCAGAGTACATAAGTCTGTTCTTTGCCCAATACCACCACTGCAATATAAATTTTCCTTTTTTGCTGTTAATAGGTATTAACTCCTCAAACTGATATAAGAAATTGAGCTAAAATAATGTAGTTTTGTGGGGAAAATCATTGTATCAGAACTCTTTGTGCTTCTGTAAAAGAATATAATTAGCTTCAAGGCTAAACACCTTCAAGCATAAGTGGATTTAGTGATTCAAAGATATGATTACTTACATGCACATCAATGTTCATAGTAGCACTATTTACAATAGTCAAGATATAGAAGCAACCTAGGTGTCCATCAACAGATGAATGGATCAAGATGTAGCATAATCTAGAATGGAATATCAGTCAGCCATAAAACAGAATGAAATATTTTGCCATTTGTAACTACATGGATGGACCTGAATGGTATTTTACTGAGTGAAAGAAGTAAAAGACAAACACTATATGTTATCACTTATATGTAGAATATAAAAAAAATAAAACAAATAAATATAACAAAACAGAAAAAGACTCATAGATATAGAGAACAATCTAGTGGTTCCCAGTGGGGAGAGGGAAAGAGGGAGGAGTAAGACAGGGGTATAGGATTAAGAGGTACTAACTACTATGTATAAGAAAAAATAAACAACAAGAATGTAATGTACAGCACAGGGAAATATATTGAGTTGGTCAAAAGGTCCATTTGGATTTTTCTGTAATGTATTAAAACCCAAATAAACTTATTGGCCAACCCAATATCTTATTTTGTATACTCCACTTTAACTGGAGTATAATCTATGAAAATATTGAATCACTATCATCACTTAAAATAATATTATAAATAAACTACATTTCATTAAAAAGATTAATACTTAAAAAAAAATTCAGGACTTCATTTCTTCCTCTTTGCCCCTAAATTCTACTTCTCAGGAAGCCTCCACTCTTAAATGGGCTCTCCTCTCTTTGTCAGAAGGGATGTCAGCAATCATCAGGGCTATATCTGTTTACATTTGATTCCAGTGGGGAGAAAATGAGAGTACTTTTCTAACATTTCAAGAAAGGCTATAACATTCACTCTTTTAAAACATGTTTAAGAAAAAAGCCCACACCTGGAACAGTCACAGTGGCCAGGTAAATGCCATGAGATTATTGCCTTAGGTTTCATGCTGGGAGGTGGAATGCCACCCAGGAAGGTAAACTAAAGTGGAAAAAAAGTTTGATCTCTATATGAAAATTCGGTACAATTGCCAAAATTACAGTGTTTGCAGGAGAAGGGTGGGGGTGGGAGGGGTCGGGAGGAAGCATTAAACGTCCCCTATAACCAACCCAGATAATCAGAGTTTTCTGACGCAGAACGTAGACATTTGATAATGGATCACCATTGAAATTTATTTAGGATACTAAAACACAGTAAGTAAGCTGCTACAGAAATCCCATTGTTTCATCATGTAGATGAGACTAACTTAGAGTGAAGAAACAAAAAATAGGGACAAATGGGCCATTTTAAATGAGAAATATAAACAATGAGATGCCCCATGAGCTGGTCCGATTTAATACCCTAATATGTTTAGACCAGGGGTCAAAGCTTTTTCTGAAAAAGAACAGATAGTTAATGTTTTTAGCTTTGTGGGCATGCATGTCCCAGCATGAAAGCACCCACAGACAACATGTAAATGATGGGTATGACTGAGTTCCAATAAAATCTTACTTTTGAAAACAGGCAGTAGGCTGGGGTTGGCCCACAGCTGGCCATTGGTTGACTCTGGTTGTAGATCAATAGTAATGTACTGTGTAGGAGCCTGGACTCTGCAATTAGAAATATCTAGATTTGAGTCTTGCTTTTACTTACTGGGCTTCCCTGGTAACTCAGTTGGTGAAGAATCCACCTACAATGCTGGAGACCCAGGTTCAATATCTGGTGCAGGAAGATCTGCTGGAGAAGGGATAGGCTATACACTCCAGTATTCTTGGGTGTCCCTGGTGGCTCAGCTGGTGAAGAATCCGCCTGCAATGTGGGAGACTTGGGTTCAATCCTTGGGTTGGGAAAATCCCCTGGAGAAGGGAAAGGCTAGCCACTCCTGGAGAATTCTATAGAATGTATAGTCTGTGGGGTCACAAGGAGTTGGACACAACTGAGAGACTTTCACTTACACTTTCTTTTTTCACTTTTTACTTACTAGTTCTTGCATAATTTCTTTCATCATTCTAAGCCTCAATTTATTCATTTGCCTAATAAGGTTAATAATAGCAGATGTCTAAGACCATGGTTATAAGAATTAAAAGAGAAAATGAACCTAAAGCACAATGCCTGGCATGTAGTAAGTGGTTCGACTTGATGCCTGGTAGTATTATAATTAAAATCAATGGAGAAAAAAATAACAAAAATTTATGAAAGGGAGAAACATGAGCTTCAGTGTTTGCATGCTCTTTACTACTTAGTGCTACGTGGAAAGTCCAGTGTTAAGGATACCCCTTTATTAAAAAGTTCCAACTATATTTTTAGGGTAGTGGGATTTGTGTCATCAATTACATGTCAGGAAAGAGAATACAAGCCTTCAGGGAAGGGTCTACTCTGACTCTTTCCTCAAGATATGGATAAAACTACAAAAGGCCAAAAAAATTACTGGATATTATTTTCAACAGCTTTAGTAGTGAAAAAGAGAATGCTGTTAAGACTGATTTTGTGTCCACACAAGGAATTCTGGATAAGGGTGAAATAGTTATTTTTCACTGAAGACAGAATGGGGATAGAGAAGGTTTATAAAGAGTGTGCTGAAGAGATTACTGGCCTGCATAAAAAGACTGACTTTTCAGCCTGGGACATCAGTGTGGGCAGGACAGGTAGCATAGTGGTCAAATAGATGTCCTTTTCTGTTAGATAGACCTGCGCTTCAGTCTTTGGACAAATTACTTACACCTTATGAATGTACTTGTTTCACCTGTAAAATGCAAATACTGATAATATTGGCTCAGTTCAGCTCAGTTCAGTTGCTCAGTCGTGTCTGACTCTTTGCGACCCCATGAACTGCAGCATGCCAGGCCTCCCTGTCTATCATCAACTCCAAAAGCCTACCCAAACTGATGTCCATTGAGTCGGTGATGCCATCCAATCATCTCATCCTCCGTGGTCCCCTTCTCCTGCCCTCAATCTTTCCCAGCATCAGGGTCTTCTCAAATGAGTCAGCTATTTGCATCAAGTGGCCAAAGTATTGGAGTTTCAGCTTCAACATCAGTCCTTCTGATGAACACCCAGGACTGATCTGCATTAGGATGGGCTGGTTGGATCTCCTTGCAGTCCAAGGGACTCTCAAGAGTCTTCTCCAACACCACAAATTGAAAGCATCAATTTTTCAGTGCTCAGCTTTCTTTATAGTCCAACTCGTACATCCATACATGACTACTGGAAAAACTATAGCTTTGACTAGACAGACATTAGTTGGCAAAGTAATGTCTCTGCTTTTTAATATGCTGTATAGGTTGGTCATAACATTCCTTCCAAGGAGCAAGTGTCTTTTAATTTCATAGGTGCATCAACATCTGCAGTGATTTTGGAGCCCAAGAAAATAAAGTCAGCCACTATTTCCACTGTTTCCCCATCTATTTGCCATGAAGTGATGGGACCAGATGCCATGATCTTAGTTCTCTGAATGTTGAGCTTTAAGCCAACCTTTTCACTCTCCTCTTTCACTTTCATCAAGAGGCTCTTTAGTTCCTCTTCACTTTCTGCCATAAGGGTGGTGTCATCTGCACATCTGAGGTTATTGATATTTCTCCCGGTGATCTTAATTCCAGCTTGTCCTTCTTCCAGCCTTGCGTTTCTCATGATGTACTCTGCATATAAGTTAAATAAGCAGGGTGACAATATACAGCCTTGACGTACTCCTTTTCCTATTTGGAACCATTCTGTTCTTCCATGTCCAGTTCTAAGTGTTACTTCCTGATCTGCATAGAGATTTCTCAAGAGGCAGGCCAGGTGATCTGGTATTCCCATCTCTTTCAGAATTTTCCACAGTTTATTGTGATCCACAGAGTCAAAGGCTTTGGCATAGTCAATAATGCAGAAATAGATGTTTCTCTGGAACTCTCTTGCTTTTTCGATGATCCAGCAGATGTTGGCAATTTGATCTCTGGTTCCTCTGCCTTTTCTAAAACCAGCTTGAACATCTGGAAGTTCCCAGTTCACGTATTGCTGAAGCCTGGCTTGGAGAATTTTGAGCATTACTTTACTAGCATGTGAGATGAGTGCAATTGTGTGGTAGTTTGAGCATTCTTTGGCATTTTCTTTATTTGGGATTGGAATGAAAACTGACCTTTTCCAGTCTTGTGGCCACTGCTGAGTTTTCCAAGTTTGCTGACAAATTTATGTAGTATTGGCTACTGTAAGGTTCACACCAATAAATCTTGTACTTGGCACATAGTAAGCACTCAGTGACTTATTATTATTCGAAGCCTCTAAAATCATGTGTGAAGTGATCCGCATCAAGACAGACTCTTTCATATCCTGGAACAATTGAACGAGGAGGGGAATGCCTTCATATTATACCTAGATGAAGTTAATGTAAGTAAGCGGAATTCTGACATAAATGACAGATAGCAAGCCAGTGGTATCTATTTCCCCGTAAGGCATTTGAGACCCAGACTGAAAACATATTTAATAAAGGATACATATATGATAGATTTATCATGAATTACTAAGGAAATATGATGTTTGATAGTTCTTGCTACTGTGTGTGTTCATTAGTGCCTGACTCTTTGCAACCCCAAGGACTGTGCTGCCAGGATTCTCTGTCCATAGAATTTTCCAAGCAAGAATACCAGAGTGTGTTGCCATTTCTTATTCCCAGAGATATTCCCCTGATGTCTCAGCAGTAAAGAATCTACGTGCAATGCAGGAGATGAGGGTTCAATCCCTGAGTTGGGAAGATTCCCTGAAGGAGGAAATAGGACTCCCCTCAGGTTTTTGCTAACCTCATGGTTAATCAAAAAGAGAACATGGCTATCTTCCCGCAAATACTCCCTAGAGAGAGATTGTTTAACTCGAAATTCCCTAAGGTTGATATAGTGGAAGCAGAACTGAAAAATAAACGGCCAACTGACTACTGTCAGAAGTAATCACACTCCTGTTTTAATTTTGATATTCCTAGGACAATGGCAGGTAAAAACTATCAGAAAACTTCAAAGTCCTTGTTGTCTCTTGGCATTGTAAAAACACTATAAACGTCATTGAACTATTATTCAAAAAGACTCTATAGCTTTGAATGAAAATCTGTAAAAATACAGATGTGTTGTGATAGCTGAAACTTTTGTTAGAATCCTGACTCAACAAGCAAGACCCTATCCAATCACATAAAACAGATGCAGTGTATGTCCAGATTTCTCAAGGAATTTTCTAAAACTATTAGAAACACAAATGAAATCTCAAAGTCCTGAAAGACATTGATTTGCTTGTGCTTCTTTTATAGACTTTGGTTCAGAACATGCATTTCAACCAGTCACTATGTGAATACCAGTTACTAGAATGGCCTTTATCTACTGAGTGGCTTTGGGAGGTATAATCGGATCAGTTAGGCTGGTCATGAAGTGTGTGACTAAAGAGAGTCTTTCTCCTCTATCAGAGATCAGCTCTGCCATTAGCAAGATACTGCTACAAGATCTTAACCCTCCAAATTACTAGCTGTGTATGAATTCAGGGTGGATAAGATAACCAATCTGAACTTCCATGCCATCATCTTTAAATTGAATAATAACACCTGACCCATAATGTAGTAAGCATTAAATCCCCAAAATAGATATCCTATTTTTTAGTAGTGTGAAATTAAGTGAGCTCATTAACACAGCACTGAACACAATATCTGGCATAAGCCAATTATTAATTCACTTTCTTAAGATGCACACCAAGCCAGATTTTATGCCCAAACTTATGAGTCTTCTACTCATAGGTAAAACTGAATTCTATAGGATTTTGCCAGTTAAAGTAAATGGAGTGGGTGGAAGGCAATTACAGTTGGCTTATCACTGAGGTAGAGATATAAGAGAACCAGTGCAATGTAATATATGTACTAAATCAGTGAGCAAGAAGCAGGTTCAAATAGACCGCAGAATCAAAGCTAATAGCAGGAATTAATACCAACAGTTTAGTGCATGACTGCTGCTGCTGCTGCTGCTAAGTCGCTTCAGTCATGTCCAAATCTGTGTGACCCCAGAGACGGCAGCCCACCAGGCTCCTCTGTCCCTGGGATTCTCAAGGCAAGAACACTGGAGTGGGTTGCCATTTCCTTCTCCAATGCATGATAGTGAAAAGTGAAAGTGAAGTTGCTCAGTCGTGTCTGACCCTTTGTGACCCCATGGACTGCAGCCTACCAGGCTCCTCCATCCATGGGATTTTCCAGGTAAGAGTACTGGAGTGGGGTGCCATTACTCAAAGTTAAATGCAGGAAGTCAAGAAACACCTGGAGTAACAGGCAAATTTGGCCTTGGAGTACAAAATGAAGCAGGGCAAAGGCTAATAGAGTTTTCCCAAGAGAACATACTGCTCATAGCTAACACCCTCTTCCAACAACACAAGAGAAGACTCTACACATTGACATCACCAGATGGTCAATACTGAAATCAGATTGATTATTTTCTTTGCAGCCAAAGATGGAGAAGCTCTATACAGTCGCAAAAACAAGACTGGGAACTGACTGTGGCTTAGATCATGAACTCGTTATTGCCCAATTCAGATTTAAATTGAAGAAAGTGGGGAAAACCACTAGATCATTCAGATATGACATAAATCAAATCCCTTGTTGTAGGGGACAGGAAGAATAAAAGAAAAGCAGGCCCCGACAAGGTCCACAAAAGAAATTTATAATTATTGATAAACTGGGTGCTATAAGGCATGAGACTCTTGGAATAAGTCCAGAGGGAACAGTTCATAATCTTGAAAACAAGATGTAATCCTCGGGTCAGAAAACCGACCCCAGACTGTTTCTCAACTGGCATCTCAGAGTCACATGTTTACGTATCTGGTGGAAAATCTATAGATAAGAATATTAGTCTTAGTTACTGATTACTTATTGATTATGCTTTCCTAATTACTCAATCCAACCAATCCATTCGGAAGGAAATCAGCCCTGGGATTTCTTTGGAAGGAATGATGCTAAAGCTGAAACTCCAGTACTTTGGCCACCTCATGCGAAGTCTTGACTCACTGGAAAAGTCTTTGATGCTGGAAGGGATTGAGGGCAGAAGGAGAAGGGAACGACAGAGGATGAGATGGCTGGATGGCATCACTGACTCGATGGACGTGAGTCTGAGTGAACTCCGGGTGTTGGTGATGGACAGGGAGGCCTGGTGTGCTGCGATTCATGGGGTCACAAAGAGTGGGACACGACTGAGCGACTGAACTGAACTGAACTGAATGATCATTTTGTTCTTTGGCCCTGAAAGCCACATGAATTATAGTTTAACTACCTGCATATTCTCTCACTCATGGCTGAAAGTAAAATAAAGCTGGCTTGGGTTCAGTTTCAGCACGTTGACCTTGGAGCAGTGTTGGTCCTCTGATCCTGGTTTTTCTCTGAATTCTTGTGTCTCGTTTCTCATTCTCTCACTGTATCGTGCTTTTAGAAACCCTGCTTGTTGAGCTGGTCTCGACATCTTATGATTATACAGTGGAAGTGAGAAATAGATTTAAGGGACTCGATTTGATAGACAAAGTGCCTGATGAACTATGTATGGAGGTTCGTGACATTGTACAGGAGACAGGGATCAAGACCATGCCCAAGAAAATGAAATGCAAAAAACCAAAATGGCTGTCTGAGCAGGCCTTACAAACAGCTGTGGAAAGAAGGGAAGTGAAAGGCAAAGAGACAGGGAAAGATATACTCATTTGAATGCAGAGTTCCAAAGAATACTAAGGAGAGATAAGAAAGTATCCCCCAGTGATCAGTGCAAAGAAATAGAGGGAAATAATAGAATGGAAAAGACTAGAGATTCTTCAAGATGATTAGAGATTCAAAGCGAACATTTCATGCAAAGATGGGCACAATAAAGGACAGAAATGGTATGAACCTAACAGAAGCAGAAGATATTAAGAAGCAGTGGCAAGGATACACTGGAGAACTGTACAAAAAAGATCTTCATGACCCGGATAATCACGATGGTGTGATCAATCACCTAGGGCCAGACATCATGGAATGTGAAGTCAAGTGGGCCTTAGGAAGTATCACTACAACAAAGCTAGTGGAGGTGATGGAATTCCAGTTGAGCTATTTCAAATCCTAAAAGATGATGCTGTGAAAGTGCTGCACTCAATATGCCAGCAAATTTGGAAAACTCAGCAGTGGCCACAGAATAATTTGGGGATACGCAAACATAAAAATGGAAAAGGTCAGTTTTTATTCCAAACCCAAAGAAAGGCAATCCAAACAATACTCAAACTACCATACAACTGCACTCATCTCACACGCTAGTAAAGTAATGCTCAAAATTCTCCAAGCCAGGGTTCAACAGTACATGAACCGTGAAATTCTAGATGTTCAAGCTGGTTTTGGAAAAGGCAGAGGAACCAGAGATCAAATTGCCAACATCCACTGGATTATCGAAAAAACAAGAGAGTCCCAGAAAAATATCTAATTCTGCTTTATTGACTATGCCAAAGCCTTTGACTGTGTTGATCACAATAAACTATGGAAAATTCTTATAGATATGGCAATACGAGATCACCTGACCTGCCTTTTAAGAAATCTGTATGCAGGTCAGGATGAAACAGTTAGAACTAATAAGGAAAGGAGTATGTCAAGGCTGTTTATTGTCACCCTGCTTATTTAACTCATATGCAGAGTACATAATGAGAAACACTGGCCTGGATGAAGCACAAGTTATAATCAAGATTGCCAGGAGAAATGTCAGTAGCCTCAGATATGCAGATGACACCACCCTTATGACAGAAAGCGAAGAAGAACTAAAGATCCTCTTGATGAATGTGGAAGAGGGGAGTGAAAATTTTTACTTAAAGCTCAACATTCAGAAAACTAAGATCATGGCATCTGGCCCCATCACTTCATGGCATAGATGGAGAAACAGTGGAAATACTGGCAGACTTTATTTTTATCAATTTCTGCTTTATTGACTATGCCAAAGCCTTTGACTGTGTGAATCACAAGAAACTGGAAAATTCTGAAAGAGATGGGAATACCAGACCACCTAACCTGCCCCTTGAGAAATCTGTATGCAGGTCAGGAAGCAACAGTTAGAACTGGACATGGAACAGCAGACTGGTTCCAAATAGGAAAAGGACTGAGTCAAGGCTGTATATTGTTACCCTGCTTATTTAACTTCTATGCAGAGTACATCATGAGAAACGCTGGACTGGAAGAAACACAAGCTGGAATCAAGATTGCCGGGAGAAATATCAATAACCTCAGAAATGTAAATGACACCACCCTTGTGGCAGAAAGTGAAGAGGAACTAAAAAGCCTCTTGATGAAAGTGAAAGAGGAGAGTGAAAAAGTTGGCTTAAAGCTCAACATTCAGAAAATGAAGATCATGGCCTCCAGTCCCATCACTTCATGGGAAATATATGGGGAAACAGTGGAAACAGTGCCAGACTTTATTTTTTTGGGCTCCAAAATCACTGCGGATGGTGACTGCAGCCATGAGATTAAAAGAGGCTTACTCCTTGGAAGAAAAGTTATGACCAACCTAGATAGCATATTCAAAAGCAGAGCCATTACTTTGCCGACTAAGGTCCGCCTAGTCAAGGCTATGGTTTTTCCTGTGGTCATGTATGGATGTGAGAGTTGGACTATAAAGAAAGGTGAGCACCGAAGAATTGATGCTTTTGAACTGTGGTGTTGGAGAAGACTCTTGAGAGTCCCTTCGACTGCAAGGAGATCCAACCAGTCCATTCTGAAGGAGATCAACCCTGGGATTTCTTTGGAAGGAATGATGCTAAAGCTGAAGCTCCAGTACTTCGGCCACCTCATGCAAAGAGTTGACTCATTGGAAAGACTCTGATGCTGGGAGGGATTGGGGGCAAGAGGAGAAGGGGACGACGGAGGATGAGATGGCTGGATGGCATCACGGACTCGATGGACGTGAGTCTGAGTGAACTTGGGAGATGGTGATGGACAGGGAGGCCTGGCGTGCTGTGATTCATGGGGTCGCAAAGAGTCAGATACGACTGAGTGACTGAACTGAACTGAAAATCACTGCAGATCATGACTGCAGCTATGAAATTTAAAGACACTTACTCTTTGGAAGAAAAGTTATGATCAACCTAGAAAGCATTTTAAAAAGCAGAGACAGTATATATGGAGTTTAGAAAGACGGTAATGATAACCTTATAGGTGAGACAGCAAAAGAGACAGAGATGTATAGAACAGTCTTTTGGACTCTGTGGGAGAAGGCGAGGGTGGGATGATTTGAGAGAATAGAATTGAAACATGAATATTATCATATGTTAAACAGATCGCCAGTCCACGTTTAATACATGAGACAGGGTGCTCAGGGCTGGTGCACTGAGATGATGAAGAGGGATGGAATGCAGAGCGAGGTGGGAGGGGGGTTCAGAATGGGGAACACATGAATCATGGCTGATTCATGTCAATGTATGGCAAAAACTACTACAATATTGTAAAGTAACTAGCCTCCAATTAAAATAAATAAATTTAAAAAATAAATATACTTAGAATTGTATTATTTTTTCACCAGGAAAAGCAGATGACAGATTGTAGTGGATGCATACACCGTCTGATCACAGTATCTCATGCTCATTCCAGTTTGACAGTGGTTTCACACTAATGTACCAGATTTGATGATTTGAAAAGACATGTCTTTCAAGTTGCCTTTATGGATAAACCTCATTTTTATAGGTTGATAAGTTATGGATATCCTGACATAATAAGTCCAAGACTTGATGGGACTGTACATATTTGATGCATTTTCGTCATCACATCCTGTTTAACCTCTCATATCCTGTTGACTTCTTTCTCAGTTCATAAAATAATACTGGCTTAAAAGATTATGGTACAATATCACATAAGTCAGTATATGTTCATTGCCTATTATTCAGTAGGAACTTAATACATGGTCATGTTTCCCCATTTGTTGGATGACATTCCCTATTATATGTATACATATATAATTATTATGATGATCAGTTCAGTTCAGTCGCTCAGTCATGTTCGATTCTTTGCGACCCCATGAATCGCAGCACGCCAGGCCTCCCTGTCCATCACCAACTCCAAGAGTTCACCCAGATTCACGTCCATCGAGTCAGTGATGCCATCCAGCCATCTCATCCTCTGTCATCCCCTTCTCCTCCTGCCCCCAATCCCTTCCAGCATCAAAGACTTTTCCAGTGAGTCAAGACTTCGCATGAGGTGGCCAAAGTACTGGAGCTTCAGCTTTAGCATCATTCCTTCCAAAGAAATCCCAGGGCTGATCTCCTTCAGAATGGACTGATTGGATTTCCTTGCAGTCGAAGGGACTCTCAAGAGTCTTCTCCAACACCACAGTTCAAAAGCATCAATTCTTCAGCGCTCACCTTTCTTTATAGTCCAACTCTCACATCCATACATGACTACTGGAAAAACCAGAGCCTTGACTAGATGGACCTTTCTTGGCAAAGTAATGTCTCTGCTTTTGAATATGCTATCTAGGTTAGTCATAACTTTTCTTCCAAGGAGTAGGCGTCTTTTGATTTCATGGCTGCAATCACCATCTGCAGTAATTTTGGAGCGCCGAAAATAAAGTCTGACACTGTTTCCACTGTTTCCCCATCTATTTCCCATGAACTGATGGGACCAGATGCCATGATCTTCGTTTTCTGAATATTGAGCTTTAAGCCAACTTTTTCACTCTCCTCTTTCACTTTCATCAAGAGGCTTTTTAGTTCCTCTTCACTTTCTGCCATAAGGGTGGTGTCATCTGCATATCTGAGGTTATTGATATTTCTCCCAGCAATCTTGATTCCAGCTTGTGTTTCTTCCAGTCCAGCGTTTCTCATGATGTACTCTGCATAGAAGTTAAATAAGCAGGTAACAATATACAGCTTTGATGCAGTCCTTTTCCTATTTGGAACCAGTCTGCTGTTCCATGTCCATTTCTAATTGTTGCTTCCTGGCCTTCATATAGATTTCTCAAGAGGCAGGTCAGGTGATCTGGTATTCCCATGTCTTTCAGAATTTTCCACAGTTTCTTGTGATCCACACAGTCAAAGGCTTTGGCATAGTCAGTAAAGCAGAAATCGATGTTTTTCTGGAACTCTCTTGCTTTTTCCATGATCCAGCGGATGTTGGCAATTGGATCTCTGGTTCCTCTGCCTTTTCTAAAACAGCTTGAACATCAGGAATTTCACAGTTCACGTATTGCTGAAACCTGGCTTGGAGAATTTTGAGCATTAATTTGCTAGCATGTGAGATGAGTGCAATTGTGAGGTAGTTTGAGCATTCTTTGGCATTGCCTTTCTTTGGGATTGGAATAAAAACTGGCCTTTTCCAGTCCTGTGGCCACTGCTGAGTTTTCCAAATTTATTGGCATATTGAGTGCAGCACTTTCACAGCATCATCTTTCAGGATTTGAAACAGCTCAACTGGAATTCCATCACCTCCACTAGCTTCGTTCATGGAAATGCTTGCTAAGACCCACTTGACTTTGCATTCCAGGATGTCTGGCTCTAGATGAGTCATCACACCATCGTGATTATCCAGGTCATGAAGATCTTTTTTGTACAGTTCTTTTGTGTATTCTTGCCACCTCTTCTTAATATCTTCTGCTTGTGTTAGGTCCGTAATATTTCTGTATTTATTGAGCCCATCTTTGCATGAAATGTTCCATTGGTATCTCTAATCATCTTGAAGAATCTCCAGTCTTTCCCATTCTGTTGTTTTCCTCTATTTCTTTGCATTGATCGCTGATAAAAGCTTTCTTATATCTTCTTGCTATTCTTTGGAACTCTGCATTCAGATGCTTAGATCTTTCCTTTTCTCCTTGGTTTTTCGCCTCTCTTCTTTTCACAGCTATTGGTAAGGCCTTCTCAGACAGCCATTTTGCTTTTTTGCATTTCGTTTCCATGGGGATTGTCTTGATCCCTGTCTCCTGTACAATGTCACGAACCTCATTCCATAGTTTATCAGGCTCTCTATCTATCTCTGTCTTGGGTTACCCCACGGGCATGGCTTAGTTTCATTGAGTTAGACAAGTCTGTGGTCCTAGTGTGATTAGATTGACTAGTTTTCTGTGAGTATGGTTTCAGTGTTTCTGCCCTCTGATGCCCTCTTGCAACACCTACCATCTTACTTGGGTTTCTCTTACCTTGGCGTGGGGTATCTCTTCATGGATGCTCCAGCAGAGTGCAGTCACTGCTCCTTACCTTGGATGAGGGGTGACTCATCACTGCTGCCCTTCCTGACTTTCAGCGTGGGATGGCTCCTTTAGGCCCTCCTGCGCCCACTGCTCCTTAGACATGGGGTTGATCCTCTGGGCTGCCACCCATGGCCTTGGACGTGGGGTTGATCCTCCGGGCTGCCGCCCCTGGCCTTGGGCCTGGGGTGGCTCCTCTCAGCCACCGCCCCTGACCCCAGATGCGGGGTAGCTCCTCTCGGCCATTCCTGCACCGTCGCAGCCTGGCACTCTCAGCCTCTACCCCTGACCTCGAACGTGGGGTAGCTCCTCTCAGCCCCGCTTAGTGCACCAGCCTGCCATGCAAAGAGGATAGGTAAAATAAATAAATAAATAAACAAAAAGAAAGCAGAGACATTACTTTGAGAACAAAGTTCCGTCTAGTAAAGGCTATGGCTTTTCCAGTAGTCATGTATGGATGTGAGAGTTGTACTATAAAGAAAGCTGAGCACCGAAGATTGGACCCTTTTGAACTGTGGTGTTGGAGAAGACTCTTGAGAGTCCCTTGGACTGCAAGGAGATCCAACCAGTCCATCCTAAAGGAAATTAGTCCCGACTGTTCATTGGAAGGACTGATGCTGAAGGTGAAACTCCAATACTTTGGCCACCTGATGCGAAGAACTGAATCATTTGAAAAGACTCTGATGCTCAGAATGATTGAAGGTAGGAGGAGAAGGGGACAACATGTTGGGAGCCACATTAGGCATTACTGACAAAATGGAGGCACGGATCCAATCCCCTCTCCTCATCTCTCAGGCATAGTCCCAGGATGAAGGAGTTAGGCCTTGTGATTCTGACTTGTTCTTTCCTTTCTTTGGTTGAGTTGGCTGGAAAGAATGTTAAGGTGCTTGAGAGAAACATGAGAAAGCACAAAGCCTTCTACAGTTGTGCCCAGAAAATAATCTATAAAATAATCATTGACATTTGTTCAAGGATCTTTACAAAGAATGTCCCAGGATGAGCACGTAGGCTGCAGCCTGAGGTCATGGGAAGGATTCTTATCTGAGACCTGTTTGTGAGGGGAATGTTTATGGCAAAAGAAGTTTGCTGAATTTAAGGTTTAAGATTAATTAAGAATAGCTAGGCTTCCCTGTTGGCTCAGATGGTAAAAGAGTCTCTCTGCAATGCGGGAGACCTGGGTTCGATTCCTGGGTCAGGAAGGTCCCCTGGAGAAGGAAATGGCAATCCACTCCAGCACTCTTGCCTGGAAAATCTCATGGACGGAGGAGCCTGATAGACTACAGTCCATGGGGTCACAAAGAGTCAGACAGGACTGAGAGACTTCACATAAGAATAGCTAGAAGCCTTTTTAGGAGAAAATGATCTTGAGATGCTAAGGGCAAACAGGATTTAGAAAGATAAGAAATAAACTGAGGATTTCAGCATGCTGCTGCTGCTAAGTTGCTTCAGTCGTGTCCAACTATGTGCGACCCCAGAGACGGCAGCCCACCAGGATCCCCCATCGCTGGGATTTCCAGGGAAGAACACTGGAGTGGGTTGCTACTTCCTTCTCTAATGCATGAAAGTGAAAAGGGAAAGTGAAGTCGCTCAGTCGTGTCCGACTCTTTGCACCCCATGGACTGCAGTCTACCAGGCTCTTCCATCCATGGGATCTTCCAGGTAAGAGTACTGGAGTGGGGTGCCATTGCCTTCTCCGGAGGAATGTAGCATGAGTTACAATGTAATCACAACTTAAGTAAAGTAAATCTGGGTGGGAGAAACTAAAAACATCAAACCTCTGAACTAATGCTTTTTCCAAACTATAAAAGAAAACCTGAAGCTTGAAATAAACATGTAGTCCCATACTTTGAGTCAAAGGCTCCATCATTGTCAGCCGGAAGTCGTCCGCTACTTTGAAACAGAGGCTACATCATCATCGCCAACACCTTCCATCTCTTCAGATTGAATCCCTGACTGTGGTTGGATGGCATCACTGACACAATGGACATGAGTTTGCATGAACTCCATCAGTTGTTGATGGACAGGGATGCCTGGCATGATGCAGTCCATGGGGTCACAAAGAATAGGACACAGCTGAGCAACTGAACTGAACTGCAACATAAAAATACAGATTCCTAAGCCTCCTGATAACCCTTGTGAATCATGATATCTTATCTCGATGAACTTTGAGAAACCTCTCCTTTCATTATGCAGATTCAGAAACTGACCCAGAGACATGAAGTAACTTGCCCCAGTTTGTCAGTACAGATGGTGGCAGAGCTGGGGTCACAGACAAGTCTTCAGATAAGTCCAAACAGTATGCCCCTGTGGTTACCTTATGAGGGTTATTTGTGTACCAGTTTAGCTCCTGTGGGCTTCCCTGGTAGCTCAGATGGTAAAGCATCTGCCTAGAAGGCAGGAGAGCCAGGTTTGATCTAGGGTCAGGAAGATCTCGTATAAAAGGGAATGGTTACCCACTCTAGTATTCTTGCCTAGAAAATTCCATGGACAGAGGAGTCTGGCAGACAATAGCTCATGGGGTCGCAAAAAGTTGGACACAACTGAAGGAATAATATGCTGATATTTAGCTTCTATAAGCGCAGGCAGCGGCGGCGGGCTGGCGCACTAAGCCCAGGCAGCGGCGGTGGCGAGGCAGCGCACCAAGCGCAGCTGAGAGCTACCCCACGTCCGAAGTCAGGGACACCGGCCCAGAGTGCCAGGCTGTGATGGCGCAGGAACAGCCGAGAGGAGTAACCCCGCATCCGAGGTCAGTGGTGGCCAGGAGGAGACACCCCGCATCCGAGGTCACGGGCAGCCGGGAGAAGCCACTTCCTGCCCAAGGCCAGGGGCGGTGACCCTGAGGAGCCACCCCGAGCCTGATGCCAGGGGCGGCAGCTGGGAGGAGCCACCCACGCCCGAGGCCAGGGCCGGCGGCCGGGAGGAGCAACCCGAGGAGAGGGTGGCTGAGCAGGTACAGGAGGGCCTAAAGGAGCTATCCCATGTTGAAGGTCAGGAACGGCGGCGATAAGGAGATACCCCTCATCCAAGGTAAGGAGCAGTGGCTGTACTTTGCTGGAGCAGCCGTAAAGAGATACCCCACGCCCAAGGTAAGAGAAACCCAAGTAAGATGGTAGGTGCTGCGAGAGGACATCAGAGGGCAGACACACTGAAACCATACTCACAGAAAACTAGTCAATCTAGTCACACTAGGACCACAGCCTTGTCAAACTCAATGAAACCAAGCCATGCCTACGGGGCAACCCAAGATGGACGGGTCATGGTGGAGAGGTCTGACAGAATGTGGTCCACTGGAGATGGGAATGGCAAGCCACTTCAGTATTCTTGCCTTGAGGACCCCATGGACAGATGAAAAGGCAAAATGATACGGTACCAAAAGAGGAACTCCCCAGGTCATTAGGTGTGCAATATGCTACTGGAGATCAGTGGAGAAATAACTCCAGAAAGAATGAAGGGATGGAGCCAAAGCAGAAACAATACCCAGCTGTGGATGTGACTGGTGATAGAAGCAAGGTCCGATGCTGTAAAGAGCAACAATGCATAAGAACCTGGAATGTCAGGTCCATGAATCAAGGCATATTGGAAGTAGTCAAACAGGAGATGGCAAGGGTGAATGTTGACATTCTAGGAATCAGTGAACTAAAATGGACTGGAGTGGGTGAATTTAACTCAGATGACCATTATATCTACTACTGTGGGCAGGAATCCCTCAGAAGAAATGGAGTAGCCATCATGGGCAACAAGAGTCTGAAATGCAGTACTTGGATCCAATCTCAAAATCGAAAGAATGACCTCTGTTCATTTCCAAGGCAAACCATTCAGTATCACAGTAATCCAAGTCTATGCCCCAAGCGGTAATGCTAAAGAGCCTGAAGTTGAACGGTTTTATGAAGACCTACAAGACCTTTTAGACCTAACACCCAAAAAAGATGTCCTTTTCATTATAGCGAAGTGGAATGCAAAAGTAGGAAGTCAAGAAACACCTGGAGTAACACACAAATTTGGCCTTGGAATGCGGAATGAAGCAGGGCAAAGACTAATAGAGTTTTCCCAAGAAAATGCACTGGTCATAGCAAACACCCTCTTCCAACAACACAAGAGAAGCCTGTACACATGGACATCATCAGATGGTCAACACCAAAATCAGATTGATTATATTCTCTGCAGCCAAGGATGGAGAAGCTCTATAGAGTCAACAAAAATGAGACCAGGAAATGACTGTGACTCAGATCATGAACTCCTTATTACCAGATTCAGACTGAAATTGAAGAAAGTAGGGAAAACCGTTAGACCATTCAGGTATGACCTCAATCAAATCCATTATGATTATACAGTGGAAGTGAGAAATAGATTTAAGGGACTAGATCTGATAGATCGAGTGCCTGATGAACTACGGAATGAGGTTTGTGATATTGTACAGGAGACAGGGATCAAGACCATCCCCACGGAAAAGAAATGCAAAACAGCAAAATGGCTGTCTGGGGAGGCCTTACAAATAGCTGTGAAAAGAAGAGAGGTGAAAAGCAAAGGAGAAAAGGAAAGATATAAACATCTGAATGCAGAGTTCCAAAGAATAGCAAGAAGAGATAAGAAAGCCTTCATCAGCGATCAATGCAAAGAAATAGAGGAAAAGAAGAGAATGGGAAAGACTAGAGATCGCTTTAAGATAATTAGAGATACCAAGGGAACATTTCATGCAAAGATGGGCTCAATAAACGACAGAAATGGTAAGGACCTAACAGAAGCAAAAGATATTAAGAAGAGGTGGCAAGAATACATGGAAGAACTGTACAAAAAAGATCTTCACGACCCAGATAATCATGATGATGTGATCACTAATCTAGAGCCAGACACCTTGGAATGTGAACAAAAGTGGGCCTTAGAAAGCAACACTACAAACAAAGCTAGTGGAGGTGATGGAATTCCAGTTGAGCTGTTTCAAATCCTGAAAGATAATGCTGTGAAAGTGTTGCACTCAATATGCCAACAAATTTGGAAAACTCTGCAGTGGCCACAGGACTGGAAAAGGTCAGTTTTCATTCCAATCCCAAAGAAAGGCAATGCCAAAGAATGCTCAAACTACCGCACAATTGCCCTCATCTCACATGCTAGTAAAGTAATGCTCAAAATTCTCCAAGCCAGGCTTCAGCAATACGTGAACCATGAATTCCCTGATGTGCAAGCTGGTTTTAGAAAAGGCAGAGGAACCAGAGATCTAATTGCCAACATCCGCTGGATCATGGAAAAAGCAAGAGAGTTCCAGAAAAACATCGATTTCTGCTTTATTGACTATGCAAAAGCCTTTGACTGTGTGGATCACAAGAAACTGTGGAAAATTCTGAAAGAGATGGGAATACCAGATCACCTGACCTGCCTCTTGAGAAATCTGCATGCAGTTGAGGAAACAACAATCAGAAATGGACATGGAACAACAGACTCATTCTAAATAGGAAAAGGAGTATGTCAAGGCTGTATATTGTCACCCTGCTTACTTAACTTCTATGCAGAGTACATCATGAGAAATGCTGGACTGGAAGAAACACAAGCTGGAATCAACATTGCCAGGAGAAAAATCAATAACCTCAGATATGCAGATGAAACCACCCTTATGGCAGAAAGTGAAGAGGAGCTAAAAAGCCTCTTGATGAAAGTGAAAGAGGAGAGTGAAAAAGTTGGCTTAAAGCTCAACATTCAGAAAACGAAGATCATGGCATCCGGTCCCATCATTTCATGGGAAATAGATGGGGAAACAGTGGAAACAGTGTCAGACTTTATTTTTGGGGGCTCCAAAATCACTGCAGATGGTGACTGCAGCCATGAAATTAAAAGACACTTACTCCTTGGAAGAAAAGTGATGACCAACCTAGACAGTATATTCAAAAGCAGAGACATTACTTTGCCGACTAAGGTCCGCCTAGTCAAGGCTATGGTTTCTCTTGTGGTCATGTATGGATGTGAGAGGTGGACTGTGAAGAAGGCTGAGCGCCGAAGAACTGATGCTTTTGAACTGTGGTGTTGGAGAAGACTCTTGAGAGTCCCTTCGACTGCAAGGAGTTCCAACCAGTCCATTCTGAAGGAGATCGACCCTGGGATTTCTTTGGAAGGAATGATGCTAAAGCTGAAGCTCCAGTACTTTGGCCACCTCATACGAAGAGTTGACTCATTAGAAAAGGCTCTGATGCTGGTTGAGATTGGGGGCAAGAGGAGAAGGGGACGACCGAGGATTAGATGGCTGGATGGCATTACAGACTCAATGGATGTGAGTCTGGGTGAACTCCGGGAGATGGTGATGGACAGGGAGGCCTGGCATGCTGCGATTCATGGGGTCGCAAAGAGTCGACACGACTGAGCGACTGAACTGACTGAATAGCACCCCTTAGAATATCTGGAGACCAAGAGTAAGAATGCAACTACTCTGCTGAGTGTAGTTGCATAACCCTAGTTCAAAGTGTCTCCTCCAATTGGTTATGTAGAACAGCTTGAAAATATAACAGGGTGAGGTCTCAAAGATCTCTTAAATACAGCAGGTTACAGCAGGTCCTTCTCCAAAAGGAGTCTTAGCAAAGCCCAGAGTGGTGCAATTTTCTATCTGGGGACTCTCTTAACTATGGCTTAGAGTCAAACTGAAGACAAATATCCAAGCGACCTGCAATAGTTCAATAAGCCTATTTTCATGCTGTTGTTTTCGTAGTTGATACTCATACTGATCAAGGAAAAGTTTAAGCATGTGTAGTTTTCTATCAGACCTGATCCAGGCTCAGAAGTTGGATCCCTCAGGCCTGTTCATTTGAGTAATGAGCTCTGTTTCCACTTCATCTCCAAAAGGCTGTGGTCTGGAACTCTGCCAGACTGTCAGCCGAGTCCTGAGGATCTGTTGGGACAATTCAATAGGAGGCCACGGACTTCTGAAAGGAGAGCAATTTCTGAAATGATATGGCAAGGTGGGTTTTTTGGAGAGTTTAGGCCATTGCCATTGACAAGAGTGCCGTTGTATGATTTGCATTTGGATTAATGCTTACAGTTTTAGCAAGTGTTTCACCAGTGCCACATCAATTAGGAAAAAATTAAATGATTTGTCATTTTGAATCCATAATTCTGTAAAGAAACTGGAGACCTTAACAGATATTCTAGGATTTCTGAGGGTAGAAAGGGCAGAAAGCAATGACAGAGAAAGAAAAGTAATAATTGCTCATCCTCCCCAAAAGAGTGTGGTAGAGGTGCACAAACACTTACCTTCCATTCGAGATGAATGCTGTATACAACTGAAGCTACTTTTTATTATTATTATTATTATTATTATTATTACTATGAATTTGGTGCCAAAACTCATTTGGCACAAAAACCTGACCTGAACTGACATGAACTTAGTCTTGGAATATTTAGACATTTTTCTTGCAGAAATGTTAAAAGATAAATTATGAGATGTTTTCCCAGACACTATCGGGAGTGTTATATAATAAACAGTACATACTCTGTGTCACCTTCTAAAATCTGAAAATAATTTAAATTCTAAAACACAGACTATGGACCTAGAATAATGATAGCTAACATTTATGGAGCATTGCCATCTGCATGGAGCTTTGCTAATCTCCTTTCATCTCATTTAATCCTCATGACACCATGAGGCAGGCATTGAAATCATCTCCATTTTAAATTTTTGCAACCGATTATCAGATAGGTTAAATAACTTGCCCAGAGTCACTCAGGTTTTGGAAAGCCAGGGTTTGCACCCAGGTCAGTAAAACTCGAGAACCTCCGTGCTGAACTCTTGCTCTCTACTATCAGGGAGAGATGAACAGTTGTTAAGGACAGTGAGGGCTCTTTGTGAGCTCTGTATGGAAGTAGAATAGGCTACCACCTATTTCATGTCATTTGAGGGTCAACCTCCTACCTACAAATGTCATCCCCCCATCCCTACTTCTTTGAAATGTCATCTCCCCATCCCTACTTCTCTGAGATGCACTATAATATGGCTTTATTCCATGATGTCTGTGTGAATGGCTTTTAGAGCTTCCCTGGTGGCTCAGACAGTAAAGCATCTGCCTGCAATGCAGGAGACCCGGGTTCGATTCCTTGGTCGGGAAGATCCCCTGGAGAAGGAAATGGCAATCCACTCCAGCACTCTTGCCTGGAAAATCCCATGGATGGAGGAGCCTGATAGGCTACAGCCCATGGGGTCACAAAGAGTCGGACACGACTGAGCGACTTCACTTTCACATTCACCAGCTAAAGAAGTCTGCTACCCAACTGGTACAGGTTCCAGGTATCCACTCCAGGCTCACTGAATCAAAATTGCTAGACACTGGGACCAAGAAGATTCTTATACACATTAAAGTGGGGAAAACCGGAAGGCCTTGATAAAGGTCAATCATTAAGCTTCAATAATTAATTAACATCTTTTATTAGTTGACACCTAGCTGGGTAGGCAGTAAGAAACTCACGGATGGTTCTGGAAAGTGAAAGGTAAATAGGAAAATAGGTAGGTGAGATATGTTAAAGAGGAAAGGATGTATGACAGTTTCTTCCTACTTCAGTACTGTGCAATGAGGGAAGACTTTCACCACTGGCATTGTAGACGTACATTGGAACAAACTTGGAGGCAAATCACTCATTTGTTTATTGCTACTCAGCGCACCTACCTATTGTTTCATTAACAACACTCTTGTTGTTTCATTAACAACAACATTCACGGTTTCATCACAACACCCCTTTTAGGTAGACAAAATAGTCATTCTTAATACATAAAAGAGAAAACTGAGTAGCAAACAAATCTTCAGTCAAATCATCCAACTGATGATTTGGGCAAGTTTCCAGCCCAAGTTTCTGCCAGCAATGTTTAATTAATTAATTCTTCCAATAATACCTTCTATAGGTCTAGAGAGGAGGTGCCATCAAATGAAACGTAGGGAATCAAATCTTGCATTCAGTGATACACACTTCTTGCCCACAAAGGGACAATTTAAATGCTACATAGCACAAGGAAAGGACAATAAGGAGAATTAAATATGTATCAGAAAAGTTCAACCAATATACAAATGGTTAGGGTGTGTCTTTAAGCATCTCCTGGTTTCTTAACTCTTGTTATCAATGCAGGGAAAACTGAACATTTTGAACTTTATGCTTTAAGGATATTTTGTTCTTGTTGCCTAGGTTCTCAATCTCACCTCTTCATCTTGCCTGTGATGTCTTAATCATCTCCATGGCAACGGTTGTGACCTCAGAGACAGACTAGAAAGCCAGGAAAAATACATTAACAACCAGCGCAGTGATCAGATCCCCACAGCACTGCAGACTATGGTTGGAGCACTGAGGATCAAGTTAAACGAGTAAGTATTCCACTTCTGACTGAGTGTTCTCTAGAGCTGCACTTCTCAAACTTCAGTGAACACCCAAATCACCTAGAGAATCTTGTTAAAATGGAATACTCATCCAGGAGGTCTGGGACGGGGTCTTAGGGTCTATATTTCCAACAACCTCCCTAGAGATGCCAAAGCTACTGGTTCCCTGAGTTTTTGGCGTAGCCAGGGCCAAGAACTGTCATTATGTCAAAGTAATGTAAGCACATTTGGAGTCCCAGAGGAAGTGCTGTTTTGGACAGCAGGCCTGATGAACACAACACCTCTGATATCAACTGGTTGTGTGTTCTTGGGTAAATATTTTTACCTCTCTGAGCCTGTTTTTCTTCTCTGTGAAATTATGAATGTGGTCTGGATGATTTCTAAGATCATTTTGGATTGTAAACTTGTTTGAGTCTCTTATAAAGAAGAAAAATTTAGAACCGTAGGCGTAGTCTGAGGGCAAAATGCCCCTATATTATCAAAGGAAGGATGAAAGTAATCTACTATAACTCTTTCCTTTATCTTCTTAATTCCAAATCTTCTGTGTGTCTTCAGGTAATTAATTTCTTCTAAATGGGGATAATACTGGCATTTTCCTAAAGAAGAGGCAACATTGAATGGTGGATAAGAGTTTTGAGCATTTCTGAGCTCTCAGCATACACTTGTGACCTAATAGCTAACAGCTTTGGCTACTCACTCATGACGCTGTCCCTCTGATCACAGAGCAAAACCACTGTCTGCCCACTGGTATCCAGTTCTGGTACTCAATTCTGCCTAGCCCCATTTCACTCCAGAAGATACAAGAGAGAGTTACTCAGAATCACCTCCTACCTTATCGCTCTGTTGAAGCAGTACGAGAAATTTCTTCGTGAGTTCCGCAGTCATTTCGTGAGCCCACAAAACAGAAAATGAACCCCCTGGTGAATACTAAGGTTGACAAAGAGGACAACGTCTCTCAGCAGAATGACACTACTTTTCAGCTCCTCCCTGAGTATCTAAGATATGATGAATCCAGTCAGAGTGATCATCTCCAAGAAGACCTAGCTGACTCCATTCAGGATGAAGTTAGTGGCCCAGATCTGAAGGACAATATCCCAGACCTTGGCATGACTCAGTGCATTCAGTTCGGCAAGAAACGTAGTGACCAGCCAAAGCTTCTACCTAGCTTCTCCAACGGCACGCAGCCAGCACCCATGGAAGACCCTATACAGCTGCAAGGAAGCGAGACACCTTTCACTCCAATCAGAAGAGCCCACAAGCGAAAAATTCAGGCATGCCTCTCCTGCAGCCACGCAGATCAGTTCCCAATAGATTGCCTGGACAAAAGCTCTCAAGCCCCAGCAAACATGAATAACCCAACCGATCAGTAAGAGGAACCCAGGCAAGTCACATTGTTAACATACTCCCTCACCTCCAGCCTTACTGATGTATATCCTGCATTAACGTTTAAAATACAGGTGGGGAACTGGGATACCACCTTACAGACAGTCATAAATTCATGCTTCTGAGAATTTCAACAACCAGATCTTGTTCATTTGCTGACCCATCACCAAACCTGATGTAACAATGATGAACTTCCATGCACTTTCTGCACCTGGGACTAACTTTCCAAGAGTACTGAAAGCCTGAAGGAAAAACTCTGCTCATTCGGACCCAATGGAAACCAGCCTGGCAATGCATTGGGAAACTTCATCCTCACCAATGGGTAATAGACACCAGGGTTGAGCTTTGTGGCCCTAGTCTTTGTGCCTACACTTGGCTCCGAGCCTCTCACCCTCACTCTCATGGGTCTGTATGCTAGTTCCTTGTTTTTTTAAGACTCTTGGCTGAAGTCCCAGTTGCATTTCACATCCTACCAACATTTCTACCAGAAGCTGAATCCTGATCCACCTGTTGACTAGTGCTACCTTAAAATAAACCAACTTTCATGGAAACACAGTTCTGCCACCGTTTCATGTGCTACTTTATTTTATTACTATTTAAATGCTTCTGCTTGCCCAACCACCCGAAACTTTTGCTACTCGCAAACTAGATGGTATCGACCTCCCAGTTATCTGCTTGGAACTCTGGGTACACTTATTTGAGAACTAGCCCTTCAGTTTGGTGCATGTTTTTGGCCAGGCCCTAGCCTCCTCCCTATTGCTTCAAACCTACTTCAGGTTCCAGCATGTCTTATGGCCAAGTCAAAATGCTCTAGGATGATGACCTCTGATAACTATTTAGTGAGAGTTGGGGAATGTGTTACATCATAATGACTATGTCTGAAGCATGTCCTTGCTTCCTTACATAGGGGACCTGGCTGACTAAGTCTCACTGAAGGCTGAGGATCAGGCCCTTCAGTAGTTTCTGACTCTAGAGGCATCAGCATGATCTAGGATCTCTGCCCCTTGACGCTAAGCTCTACCCCTATAGATAACCTCTGGGGACCCTTTAACTAGTTGAAGATCTTAAAGAGTAGTAAATGGCAGACAATTTTCTGAACCATCTCATGTTTAAAATCCTGGGGTATAAAGATCAATGGGCTTCCCTGTTGGCTCAGACAGTAAAGAATCTTCTTGCAATGTGGGAGATCGTGGTTCGGTCCCTGGGTTGAGAAGATCCCCTGGAGCAGGGCATGGCAACCCACTCCAGTATTCTTCCCTGGAGAATTCCCATAAATGGAGGGGCCTGGGGGCTACAGACCATGGGGTCGCAAAGAGTTGGACGCGACTAAGCATACAGCACACAAACATCAACACCCTCTGTCCATAAAACTCACAAAATGAGGGTATGATTGTTTGTGCTATGCTTTTGGCATAGCTCCACTCAGTATGGATCCCTAATGCTACTGAACAAAAGCAGGGCTAGGCTGAAAAGGAAAAGTCCCTAAAATGTTAAGGGTATGCAGTGATAATTGGTGTATTCTGGTAATTATCTGCTCTTTGTTCCCTGATTCTTCATGCTAGAGTATGTTCCCATAATGGCTTCCCTGATGTAATATTAGTAAATCAGTATTTCCTAGCATCCAGCAAGGCCACTCAGGACTTGAAGCGCCACTGTAGTCTGTCCTAGAAACTTATGGTTTGACAATACCTAAACCCAACTAAGACCTTATTACCCTTAGCTTAAAGCACTAACAAAGAGAGATTTTCACCTATCAGTGCCTCACTAACCACGGTGCCAATTCTTATTTGTATTTGCAAGGAGTCTGCTTTATCAATAGCTTGCTATATATCCACCTTACTGCATATGCTCTCACAACAAGGAGACCTGAATGCACATATTTCCCCTGTGCTGAGAAATTCCCACAAGTGTATTGGGATTATTTGAGAGGCTCTATCAGGTAGCTCTGTTTGAAATGTAAGTGACTCTGGCATTACCTGCAGGTATCCTGATCTAGCACCACCAATTCTGTCATAAAGGACTAACCCAATGGCCTCCAGTCACTTTCCTTACTGACTCCAGTGTGGTCCTGGCATGTGGATAGGAGCATTCAGTTGATGTAACCACCAATCTTTCTTTATCTTAGTGCCACAATTTATCACAGACTTCCCAGGTATCCCCATGGTAAAGAATCTGCCTACCACGTAGGAGACATGGGTTCAATCCCTGGGTCAGGAAGATGCACTGAAAAGAAATGTCATCCCCCTTCAGTATTCTTGCCTGGGAAATCCCAAGGATGTAGGAAGCTGGTGGGCTACAGTCCATGGGGTCACAAAGAGTTGGACATGACTTAGCAACGGAGCATTGACAACAACAATTTATCATCAATTTCTATGTTCTGTTTAGTTCAGTTCAGTCGCTGAGTCGTGTCCCACCCTCTGCGACCCCATGAACCACAGCACGACAGGCCTCCCTATCCATCACCAACTCCTGGAGTCCACCCAAACCCACACCCATTGTGTCAGTGACGCCATTCAACCATCTCATCCTCTGTCGTCCCCTTCTCCTCCTGCCCTCAATCTTTCACAGCATCAGAGTATTTTCAAATGAGTCAGCTCTCCCCATCAGGTGGCCAAAGTATTGGAGTTTCAGCTTCAACATCAGTCCCTCCATTGAACACCCAGGACTGATCTCATGAAGAATGGAATGGTTGGATCTCCTTGCAGTCCAAGGCACTCTCAAGAGTCTTCTCCAACACCACAGTTCAAAAGCATCAATTCTTCGGCACTCAGCTTTCTTTATAGTCCAACTCTCACATCCATACATGACTACTGGAAAAATCAGAGCCTTGACTAGACGGACCTTTGTTGGCAAAGTATTGTCTCTACGTTTTAATAAGCTGTCTAGGTTGGGCATAACTTTCCTTCCAAGGAGCGAGTTTATTTTATTTTCATGGCTGTAATCACTATCCGCAGTGATTTTGGAGCCCAGAAAAATAAAGTCAGCCACTGTTTCCACTGTTTCCCCATCTCTTTGCCATGAAGTGATGGGACCAGATGCCATGATCTTCGTTTTCTGAATGTTGAGCTTTAAGCCAACTGTTTCACTCTCCTCTTTCACTTTCATCACGAGGCTCTGTAGTTCTTCTTCACTTTCTGCCATAAGGGTGGTGTCCTCTGCTCATCTGAGGTTATTGATATTTCTGCCGGCAATCTTGATTCCAGCTTGTGCTTCCTCCAGCCCAGCGTTTCTCATGATGTACTCTGCATATACGTTAAATAAGCAGGGTGACAATATACAGCCTTGACGTACTCCTTTTCCCATTTGGAACCAGTCTGTTGTTGCTTCTCGAGTTCTAACTGTTGCTTCCTGATTGGCATAGAGATTTCTCAAGAGGCAGGTCAGGGGATCTGGTATTCCCATCTCTTTCAGAATTGTCCACAGTTTGTGGTGATCCACACAGTCAAAGGCTTTGGCAAAGTCAATAATGCAGGAACAGATGTTTTTCTGGAACTCTCTTTCTTTTTTGATGATCCATCATTTGTTGGCAATTTGATCTCTGGTTCTTCTGCCTTTTATAAAACCAGATAAAACTGGAAGCTCCCAGTTCACCTATTGCTGAAGCCTGGCTTGGAGAATTTTCAGCATTCCTTTACCAGTATGTGAGATGAGTGCAATTGTGTGGTCGTTTGAGCATTCTTTGGCATTTTTTTTCTTTGGGATTGAAATGAAATCTGACCTTTTCCAGTCCTGTGGCCACTGCTGAGTTTTCCAATATTGCTGACATATTGAATGCAATACTTTCACAGCATCATCTTTTAGGATTTGTAATAGCTCAACGGAAATTCCATCTCTTCCACTAGCTTTGTTCATAGTGTGCTTCCTGAGGCCCACCTGACTTCACCTTCCAGGATGTCCCACTCTAGGTGATGTGAGTAATCACATCTTCGTGATTATCTGGATCATGAAGATCTCTTTTTTGTACAGTTTCTGTGTATTCTCGCCACCTCTTCTTAATATCTTCTGCTTCTGTTAGGTCCATCCCATTTCTGTCCTTTATTGAGCCCGCCTTTGCATGAAATGTTCCCTTGGTATCTCTCATTTTCTTGAAGAATTTTTATGTACATGTACTTTTGCCATGTAAAATGTCCCTTTATGTTATGCAGACTTTCCAGGTGGCCCTAATGATAAAGATCCTGCCTGCCAATGCAGGAGCCAAGTGATGCGAGTTTGATCCTTGGGTAAGGAAGATCCCCTGGAGAGGAAACGGCAACAGACTCCAGTATTCTTGCCTGGGAGATTCCATGCACACAGGAACCTGGCGGGCGACAGTACACTGGGTCACAAACAGTCAGAGATGACTGAAGAGACTTAGCACACACACGCTTTATTTTATGCAGAAGACTTTCCTTCTGCAGCAACATTACCTTCTTCCCCAGATTTCATAGCCTCTAGGAACAGTTACCCATGGGCTAGGAAGTTCCGTTCACCTCCTACTTCTAGAAGCCACTTGTTGAGAATCTCCCAATGCGGGACTTCTTGTACTCTATGTGATGTAAGCCAACAGCCAGACTGAGTATATGAAGAGGATGCTAGGTCAATGCTTTCCTGCCCACTAGCTAGTGACCATTTTGTTTACCACTTCAACAAGCTGTTGTAGTGATACCATCCTCTTCAATTAGCATGAGTTAGCATAAAGTTACATGGATGATTCCTATACCTAAGTGAATGTATCTCAGAGTGAAACTAATTAAAATCTACAGAGACCAAATGACATATACTCTACTCAAAAAATTGCAGTCTGCAATTGCAAAGGCTTGGGGAAGCCCAAGGTCCAATCAAGGTTGTAATTTCAGAGGGGGGCAAATGTGCTACATGTTTGATGCAAGCAAGCAAGAAATAATCTAATCGTTTTACAACTATGAAGAAGGAATTGTTAGCAAGAGAATGGTTTTCATGGGATATAGAAGTAGAAGGGAATAATTAAAGAGTCATAGGGTACAAGTAATCTCTCCAGTGTCAGAGAGGGAACACTAACCCACAGACGATTTGGCAGGTCCATATACAATGGGATACAGGCACCGGGTCATCCCAATTTGTGCCATTAGCCATTAAGATTGTCAGCTAACACCCCTTGACTCCATATTAAAAAACAGAGACATTCCTTTGCCAACAAAGGTCCACCTAGTCAAGGCTATGGTTTTTTCAGTAGTCATGTATGGCTGTGAGAGTTGGACTATAAAGAAAGCTGAGTGCCAAAGAATTGATGCTGTTGAACTGTCGTGTTGGAGAAGACTCTTGAGAGTGCCTTGGACTGCAAGGAGATCCAACCAGTCTATCCTAACGGAAACCAGTCCTGAATGTCCATTGGAAGGACTGACGTTGGAGCTGAAACTCCCATATTTTGGCCACCTGATGTGAAGAGCAGACTCATTTGAACATATCCTGAGGCTAAGAAAAATTGAAGGCGAGAGGAGAAGGGGAATATAATCAATTTGATTTCGGAGTTGACCATCTGGTGATGCCCATGTGTAGAGTCTTCTCTTGTGTTGTTGGAAGAGGCTGTTTGCTATGACCAGTGCATTCTCTTGGCAAAACTCTATTAGCCTTTGCCCTGCTTCATTCTGTATTCCAAGGCCAAATTTGCCTCTTACCCCAGGTGTTTCTTGACTTCCTACTTTTGCATTCCAGTACCCTATAATGAAAAGGACACCTATTTGGGGTGTTAGTTCTAAAAGGTCTTGTATGTCTTCATAGCACCATTCAACTTCAGTTTCCTTGGCATTACTGGTTGGGGTATTGCCGGGGTCCAGCCCCTGCAGGATCCAAGGGAACCCTCAGGAGAGATGGCGTCGGCAAAGAGAATGATTTAGAGAGAGATAAAGAAAGAATAAGAAAGAAAGAAAATAGATGAGAAAATAGAGGAGAGAAAGAGGCTGATATTAATTTGTTTACACAGAAAGCGACTAAAGTCCCAAGACAAGAGACTTGCTCTGTTCATGTAGGCTGCAGGCGCCCTCCTGGTCTCCCGAGGGAGTGAAGATGCAGAGCACCTTCCCATTCAGGTCTTAGAAGCCCAGGCAGATAAGTGAAATCAGAAAGCCTCTATGCTCTATTGGATCAGCCTGCAAAAGAGAGTGAGAGAAAGAAAGAAAGAAAGATAGACAGACAGACAGACATGGGGAGACCAAGCTTCTTCAGTGAGCGAGGCCCATAACTTTCTTTTGAAAAGCAACTTTTATACCTTGACTTGGACATAGAGGGAAATGAAAGATGCAAAGTCATACAGAGTCAGCTCAAACATTACATCTGTTTTGTCTTTATTGAAACCAGGATTTTTTTTGCATACCTTTCCCATAAACAATATTGTGTACATTATCTTCTGGCCTTGGAGGCCTGTGAACTTTTTATGGCCCTCTTTTGATAAAGGCTGCTCAACCAGAAAACTTATTTGCCCTTGAAATGTTTTTTCTTTATATTTCTAATCTATGTCAGCCTCAGAAAGTATTAAGCAGAGTTACATTTCTCACGGAGCAAAGGTATAGTGAGTTACAACAAAGAAAGAACCAATTAGCTCAAAGGTCTGACATGGTTAATTCCAAGGCTACACTTGTCTTTCTTACATTCCAACTACATTAAGTAATGCACTCCCAGGTGCACAGTGGATAAGAGATATGGGAACTTAGCAGCAAGCATTGGCTCAACAATAAAATCCTACACCAGTACTATTCTAATAGCTTTTAACTCTTTGAAAGGCTCTATATTTTTAGGATGTTTTATGCTTCCTGTACCTCTCACAGTTGGGAGGCTGTGAATAAACACATGCATAGCTGCAAGAGTCTGGATAAACCTGCCAAGCAAGCTTGAATGCTGGGGGGTGGGGTGGGGGGGTGATTTGAAATATTCCTTTCATGTCCAGGAGACTTATTAGCTAGAGCCCTAAGTTGATTTTCTCTAGAGAAAGGTGGTCAGGGATAGCCCCCTGTTGATGTTAGAAGAGTTGGTGAAAGGCACAAAATAGTAAGACATACGGATTCTGGTTTTGGCTAGATGCTTGAGCAAGTCCAGGGGGTCTCTCGAGTCCTGAAGCCTTGCTTATCAGGTCTCTTCCACATGACCTTGTCATGGGTGAGATCTCCTGTGCTGGCTCCTGGCAGGGCATAGACTTGGATTACTGTGATATTGAATGGTTTGCCTTGGAAACAAACAGAGATCATTCTGTCGTCTTTGAGATTGCATCCAAGTACTGCATTTTGGACTCTTTTGTTGACCATGATGGCTACTCCCTTTCTTCCAAGGGATTCCTGCCCACAGTAGTAGATATAATGGTCATCTGAGTTAAATTCACCCATTCCAGTCCATTTTAGTTCACTGATTCCTACAACGTCAATGTTCACTCTTGCCATCTCCTGTTTGACTACTTCCAATTTGCCTGGATTGGATGGATCTGACATCCCAGGTTGCTATGCAATAGTGCTCTTTACAGCATTGGACCTTGCTTCTATCACCAGTCACATCCACAGCTGGGTATTGTTTTTGCCTTGGCTCCATCCCTTCATTCTTTCTGTAGTTATTCCTCCACTGATCTCCAGTAGCATATTGGGCACCTACTGACTTGGGGAGTTCCTCTTTCAGTATCCTCTCATTTGGCCTTTTCGTACTGTTCATGGGGTTCTCAAGGCAAAAATACTCAAGTGGTTTGCCATTCCCTTCTCCAGTGGACCCCATTCTGTCAGACCTCTCCACCATGACCCGCCTGTCTTGGGTGGCCCCACACTGCATGGCTTAGTTTCATTGAGTTAGACCAAGCTGTGGTCCGTGTAATTAGATTGGCTAGTTTTCCATGATTACCATTTGTGTGTCTGCCCTCTGATGCCTTTCACAACACCTATCATCTTACTTGGGTTTCTCACACCTTGGACGTGGGGTATCTCTTCGTGGCTGTTTCAGCAAAGCACAGCTGCTGCTCCTTACCTTGGACAAGGGATATCTCCTCACAGCCACCCCTCCTTACCTTGAAAGTGGTCCTGTATTTACCTCTAGTCATACCCAGTTCCATGGTACCTAGCATAAGTAATAGCATCAGAGTATACTGCCCTGGATGAAGACACAACACATAACTGTAGGCATGAGACCCTGACATACACCTTTAGAAAGAGAAGAGAGTATGATTGACCTAATTCTCACCCACCTCCATTTCGTTCACTTTGTAACCCATGAGACATATGTCACTGCCTTCACCTCTATCCATGATTGTTAAAGCAAAGGTCACCCTTTTTTTGGACTCTGGAACGTCTTCACTAGCACCATCTCGTCTATGACCTTGATAGTCATCACTGAAACAAAATAGAGAATTTAAGATATACCAGCATCTTGGCAAAATCTAACGCCTCATGCCCTTGGGAGAGCTCTGGAAGCACGTGTTACATCTGTAAAGCCTTCTACGTTGATGGTCATGGTTTCTTATCTGACTGTGAATATTCAGGTTTCATCTGGCCAGCAAAATGGAATAACATTCAATGGACTATAGTGTCATGAATCTTCAGTGTCACCTTTGTACAAAAGTCATTGCCCATACTTTACAAGCAAAAGTCCTGGGAAAGTGAGTTATACCATTTAGTAGAATCAGCAGAAATAACTTGTTGTCTGGACCACACTTTCCAGTCACTGATTGCCTTTACAATTTTGAATAGTCATGCACTAAATTATTGGAATTGCTTCCGGTTTTGACTTTATTCTGCAGTCTGTTAGAACCCGCTTCCTGCTCACTGATTTCTAGTATATACCTCACATGGAACGAACTGGTTCAGTTGTAGCTCCATCTCAGTGATAAGCCAACTGTGACTGTGTTCCACCCAACTCATTTACTTTCAAGTGGAAAACCTTGTAGAATTTTTAGCTTTCCTATGAGTAGAAGACTCATCCCTTTGGGCATAAAATCTGGCTTTGTGTGCATCTAGAGAAAGGGAATTAATAACTGGTTTATGTCAGACACTGTGCTCAGTGCTGTGTTAATGATACTCATTGAATTTCACATTACTGAAAAATAGAATATGTGTTTCTGGTATTTAATGATTACTGCCTTATGGGACAGGTGTCATTTTTCCATTTAAAGATGATAATATGAAAGTTAAGAGCAGTGAACTAGTCCACCTAATTTCACATATAGTTAGTAAGTGGAAGGACTAGTCTTAAAAGTAGTATTTTGCTTCTGGCAGGACTGATCTCTTAGAGAGGAGAGAAACTCTCTTAAGTCAAACCCTTCATGACCAGCCTAACTGATGATATTACCCCTCCCAAATCCACTCAGCAGAGATAGGACTCCAGTAACTGGTATTCACACAGTGACCGGTTGAAATGCATCTTCCGGACAACAGTCTATAAAAGAACCGCATAAGAAGTCAATGCCTTCCAGAACGCTGAGATTTCATTTGTGTTTCTAATAGTTGTGTAAAATTCCTTGGGAAACCTGGACATACACTGTGTCTGCTTTATCAGACTGGATAAGTTCTTGCTTTTTCAGTCAGAATTCTATCAAAAGTTTCTGGCTGCCATAACATCATTCAAAACTATACAGTTGTTTTGAATAATAGTTTAGTGATATTTACAGGGTTTCTACACTGCCAAGAGAGAACAAAGACTTTGAAATTTTCTGATAGTTTTTACCTGCCATTGTCATAGGAATATTAAAATTAAAACAAGAGTTGGGTAGCTTCTGACACTAGTTAGTTGGCCATTTTATTTTGAGTTCTGCCCCCATTGTATGAACCTCAGGGAATGTCCAGGTAAGGAATATCTCTCTGAGGAGAATTTGTGGGAAGATACCATGTTCTCTTTTACCTTAACCATGAGGTTAGTAAGAACTGGTGTGGGTTGCCATGTCCTCCTTCAGGGAATCTTCCCAACTCAGGGATTGACCCACATCTCCTGTGTCTTCTGCATTGCAGGTGAATTCTTTACCACTGAGCCATCAGGGGAAGATCTCTTGGAGTAAGAAATGGCAACACACTCTGGTATTCTTGCCTGGAGAACTCTATGGAGAGAGGAGCCTGGCAGGCACATTCCATGGGGTTACAAAGAGTCAAACACTACTGAGCATGCACACACTAGCAAAAACTATCAAACATCATGTTCCCTTAGTAACCCATGACAAGTCTATCATGCATGTATCCTTTTTTACACGTTTTCAGCCTGTGGCTCTAATCCTTCATGGGTGCAACAGATCCCACTGGCTTACTATCTGTAATTTATGTCAGAATTCCCCTTACTTCCATTAGCTTCATCCGAGTAAAATTAAAGTCATTCCCCTTCCCACTCAATTGTTTCAGGATATGAAAGAGTCTGTCTTGATGCTGATCACTTCACACATGATTTTAGAGGCTTCAATTAATGATAGTCACTGTGTGCTTGTTATCACTGAGTACATGATTTATTGGTGTGATCCTTAGAGTAACACTAGCAGTATTTGCATTTTACAGGTGAAAACAAGTAAACTCTTGATGTTTAAGTAATTTGTCCAAAGACTGAAGCTAATAAGTCATGGAGTCAGGATTCATCTCCAGGTCTAACTAACAGAAAAAGGCATCTATTCGACGACTATGCTACCTGTCACTACAGCATTTACGTTCCAGGCTCTTAAGTCTTAGTCGTTTATGCAAGCCAGTAATCTCTTCAGCACACCCCTTCCAAGTCTTCTCTATCCTCACTGCTTCAGTGAAAAATTATCATTCTACACTTATGCAGAAATCCTTGTATGGACACAAAATAAATTTGAACAGCATTTTGTTTTTTATTACTAAAGCCTTTTAAAATACTATTCAGTAATCTTTTGGTCTTTTGGACTTTCATCAGTATTTTGAGGAAAGAATCACTATAGACATTTTCCTTATTGCTGCTGTTTTCTTTCCTGAGACGTAACTGATGACATAAATCCCATTACCCTAAAAATGTAGTTGGAATGTTTTAGGGGCCGCAAAGAGTTGGACACGACTGAGCAATGTTCCCTTCCTGTTCCTGTATGTCTCTTAAAAAAAAAAAGAAAAAAAAGTCCTTTTCATCAGAGGGGACTGGAATGCAAAAGTAGGAAGTCAAGAGGTACCTGGATTAACAGGCAAGTTTGGGCATGGAGGACAAAATAAACCAGGACAAAGGCCTACAGAGATTTGCCAAGAGAACACACTGGTTATAGCAAACACCTTCTTCCAACAGCAAAAGAGATGACTTTACACATGAACATCACCAGATGGTTAATAGCCAAATCAGATTCATTATACTCATTGCAGCTGAAGATGGAGAAACACTATACAGTCAGCAAAAAAAAAAAAAAAAAAAAAAGACCGGGAGCTGACTGTGGCTCAGATCACGAACTCCCTGTCAAAAATACAGATTTAAATTAAAGAAAGTAGGGAAAACCACTAGACCATTCAGGTATGACCTGAAACAAATCCTTTATGACTACACACTGGAAGCAACAAATAGATATGCAGGATTAGATCTGATAGAGAGAGTCCCTGGAGAAGTATGGATGGAGTTTCGTGACACTGTATAGGAGGCAGTGATCAAGATCATCCCCAAGAAAAATAAATGCAAAAAGGCAAAATGGTTGTCTGAGGAGGCTTTAGAAATAACTGTGAAAAGAAGAGAAGTGAAAGGCAAAAGAGAAAAGGAAAGACATATCCATCTGAATGCAGAGATCCAAAGAAGAGCAAGGAGTGATAAGAAAACCTTCCCCAGAGATCGATGCAAAGAAATAGAGGAAAACAGTAGAATAGGAAAGATTAGAGGTATCGTCAAGCAAATTAGAGACACCAAGGTAAATTTTCATGCAAATATGGGCACAGGAAAGGACAGAGACGGTAAGGACCTAACAGAAGCAGAAGCCATTAAGAAGATGTGGCAAGAATACACAGAAAAACTATACAAAAACGATCTTAATGACCCAGCAAACTACTATGGTGTGATCACTCACCTAGAGCCAGACATCCTGGAATGCGAAGTCAAGTAGGCGTTAGGAAGCATCACTATGAGCAAAGCTAGTGGAGGTAATGGAATTCTCGTTTAGCTATTTCAACTCCTAAAAAAGAAAATCTGTCTTGAATATTCATTGGAAGGACTGATGCTGAAACTCCGATACTTTGGCTACTTGATGCGAAGAACTGACTCATTGGAAAAAACCCTGATGCTGGGAAAGATTGAAGTGTGACTTACCAGGGCTCCTCTTACTGATGAGTTGGATTATTTATTCTTGCTGGGGCTCAAGAAGGTTTGGCAAGTCAATCTATTGTGAAGTGACTAGCCTACTTGCAGTAGAGGCATGCCTGGATTTCTTGCTGGTGAGCTTGTTTGGCTGGAGTAAGAGTTGGCTGGTTTCCTCACAGCTGTATAGGGTCTTCCTTGGGTGATGGACCTGTGGGGTTGAAGAAGGCTTGGTTGGATTCACGGAGATAACCTTGGGATATGGACCTCTGAATGTAGGAGCTCTAGCTGGTCACTACATTTCTTGTCCAACTGAATACACTGGGTGAATTGTTCAATGTCTGGACCACTTACTTCATCATGAATGTTGTCAGCTATTTCTTGGAAGTGATAATTCTGATTGGATTCATCATATCTCAGATTCTGAGCAAGGAGGTGGAACATAGTGGTATTCTGCTGAGAGAAGCTGTCTTCTTTGTTAACCTTAGTATTCACCAGAGGGTTCCCTTTATGTTTTGTGGGCTCACCAAATGACTGCTGGAACTCAAGAAGGAGTTTCTCATACTGATTCAACAGAGTACTCTGATAGGTGGTGTTTCTGCATAATTGTCTATTGTATCTTCTGCAATCAAGTGGGACTAGGCAGAATTGAGTACCAGTACTGGATACCAGTGGGCACACAGTGGTTTTACTCTATGATCAAAGCAATGGCCTCATGAACAAGTAGCCAAAGCTGTTAGCTATGAGCTCACTAAAGTATGTTGAGATCTGAGAAATGCTTAAAACTGTTATCACTATTCAATGATGTAACTTATTCATGGAGAATGCCAATATTCTGCACATTCAAAAGGAATAAGTTACCTTAGGGACACATAGAAGATTTGGGATTAAGAATATAAATACAAATTTTGAAATTATTTGTTCTAGGTCTGTGAAAATACTGTTGGTATCTTGATAAGGGTTGCATTGACTCTATAGATTGCTTTGGATAATATACTGATTTTCAATATATTGAATCTTCTGATCAATGAAGAGGGTATATTTCTTCATCTATTTGTGTCATCTTTGATTTCTTTCATCAGTGTTTTATAGTTTTCTATATATAGCTCTGTTGTTTCTTTAGATAAATTTATTCCTAAGTATTTTATGCTTTTCATCACAATGGTGAATGGGATTGTTTAACACAAAAAACCTCAAATAGCCAAAGCAATCTTGAGAAAGAAGAATGGAACTTGAGGAATCAACCTGCTTGACTTCAGGCTATACTACAAAGCTACAGTCATCAAGACAGTATGGTACCTGCACAAAGACAGAATTATAGATCAATGGGACAAAATACAAAGCCCAGAGATAAATCTACTTGTCTATGGATACCTTATCTTTGACAGAGAAGGCAAAAATATACAATGGAGAAAAGACAATCTCTTTAACAAGTGGTGGGGAAAACTGGTCAACCACCTATAAAAGAATGAAACTAGAACATTTTCTAAAACCATACACAAAATAAACTATAAATGGATTAAAGATCTAAATGTAAGACCAGACACTATAAAACTCCTAGAGGAAAACATAGGCAAAACACTGTCTGACATAAATCACAGCAAGATCCTCTATGACCCACCTCCAAGAGTAATGGGAATAAAAGCAAAAATAAACAAATGGGGCCTAATTAAACTTAAAACCCTTTGAAGAACAAAGGAAACTATAAGCAAAGGGAAAAGACAGCCTTCAGAATGGGAGAAAATAATAGCAAACGAAACAACTGACAAAGAATTAATCTCAAAAATATACAAGCAGCTCATGCAGCTTAATACCAGAAAAATAAATGACCCAATCAAAAAATGGACCAAAGGACTAAGCAGACATTTCTCCAAAGCAAGACATACAGATGGCTAACAAACACACGAGAAGATGCTCAACATCACTCATTATCACAGAAATGCAAATCAAAACCACAATGAGTACCATCTCATGCTGGTCAGAATGGCTGCTATCAAAAAGTCTACAAACAATAAATGCTAGAGAGAGTGTGGAGAAAAGGGAACCCTCTTACACTGTTGGTGGGAATGCAAACTAGTACAGCCACTATGGAGAACAGTGTGGAGATTCCTTAAAAAACTGGAAATAGAACTACCATCAACCCAGCAATACCACTGCTGGGCATACACACCATAGGAAACCAGAATTGAAAGAGTCATGTATATCCCAAAGTTCATCGCAGCACTGTTTACAATAGCTAAGACATGGAAGCAACCTAGACGTCCACAGGCAGACAAATTGATAAGAAAGCTATGGTACATATACACAATGGAATATTACTCAGAAAATAAAAATGGCACATTTGAGTGAGTTTAATGAGATGGATAAAACTGGAGCCTATTATACAGACTGAAGTAAGAAAGAAAAACACCAATATGGTATATTAATGCATATATATGGAATTTAGAAAGATGGTAACAATGACCCTATATGCAAGATATCAAAAGGGACACAGATATAAAGAACAGATTTTTGGACTCTGTGGGAGAAGGAGAGGACGGGATGATTTGAGAGAACAGTGTTGAAACATGTATATTACCATATGTGAAATAAATGACAAGTCCAAGTTCCATGCATGAAACAGGGCACTTAAAGCCAGTGCACTGGGACAACCCAGAGGGATGGGATGGGGAGGGAAGTAGGAGGGGGATTTGGGATAGTGAGACACATGTACACCTGTGACTTATTCATGTCAATGTATGGAAAAAACCACTACAATATTGTAAAGTAATTAGCCTCCAATTATAATAAATAGATTAATTTTAAAAGGAATATAAATACAAAGTTATAGTAGATTGCTTTCTCCACTCCCTTTCTTGGTAATATATGTGCATTTTGGCCTATGTTAATCTTTGGTTCTAGTTTCTTTATCAGAGAATCAGAGACTCAAACAATTTTAGTGATCTAAAGATCACAATTGAAAGAGACACATGTACCCCAATGTTCATCTCAGCACTGTTTATAATAGCCAGGACATCGAAGCAACCTATATGTCCATCGGCAGATGAATGGATAAGAAAGCTGTGGTACATATACACAATGGAGCATTACTCAGCCATTAAAAATACATTTGAATCAGTTCTAATGAGGTGGATGAAACTGGAGCCGATTATACAGAGTGAAGTAAGCCAGAAAGAAAAACACCAATACAGTATACTAACACATACATATGGAATTTAGAAAGATGGCAATGATAACCCTGTATGCGAGACAGCAAAAGAGACACAGATGTATAGAACAATCTTTTGGACTCTGTGCAAGAGGGAGAGGGTGGGATGTTTTGGGAGAATGGCATTGAAACATGTATAATATCATATAAGAAACGAATCACCAGTCTAGGTTCGATGCAGGATACAGGATGCTTGGGGCTTTTGCACTGGGATGACCCAGAGGGATGGTATGGGGAGGGAGGTGGGAGGGGGGTTCAGGATTGGGAACACATGTACACCCATGGCGGATTCATGTTGATGTATGGCAAAACCAATACAATAGTCTAAAGTAAAATAAATAACTAAATAAAAATAATAATAATAAATAAAGATCACAATCCAAAATGATCAAAAATTATCCAGGCCAAATTTGTAATTTCACAGAGGAGAAAAACAGAGACCCAGAGATGAAAAATGTTTACCCAAGGTCACATGGCTAGTTAATATCAGAGGTGACATGTTCAGCAGGACTGCTGTCCAAAATAGCACTTCCTCCAGGACTACAAATGTGCTTACACTACTTTGGCATAATGACGGTTCTTTGCCCTTGCTATACCAAAACCTATTAGGGAACTGGCATCTTTGGCATCGCCAGGGAGTTTGTTGGAAATAACATCTCTAAGGCCTGATCCCAGGACTACTGGATTAGTACTCCATTTTTAAAAGATTCTCCAGGTGATTTGAATGTTCACTGAAGTTTGAGAAGTGCTGTTCTAGAGAATACTTTGACAGAATTGGAATACTTACTGGTTGAACTTGATCCTCAGTGCTCCAACCATAACCTACAGTGCTATGGGGATCTTATTGCTGTGGTGGTGGTTAATGCATTTTTTTTCTGGCTTTCTAGTCTTTGTCTGAGGTCACATTGTTTCCCATGGAGATGATTAAGATATCACAAGCAAGATGAAGAGGTGAAACTGAAAACCTCAGAGACAAGAACAGAGTATTCTTAAAGTATAAAGTTCATAATGTTCAGTCTTCCCTGAAAAGGTAATAAGAATAAAGAATCAAGGAAAAGTTTAAAACAAACCCCCAATATATGGTATAATGGTTGAACTATTCTGTTACATGTTTAATTCCTCTTATTGTCCTTTCTTTGTGCAGTACAGCATTTAAATTGGCCCTCACTGGGGAAAATAAATGTATATCACTGAATGTAAGATTTGATTCCCTAGGTTTCATATGATGATACCTCCTCTCTAAACCAATGGAAGACATTATTGGAAGAGTGAAATAGGGTAAGGTTGGGGGCAAGAAACTAACCCAAACACTGTCAGCTGGATTATGTGAAGAACTTGTTTGCTTCTCAATTTTCTCTTTTATGTAGTAAGGATGACTATCTTGTCTCTCTCAAAAGGCTGTTGTGAGTATCAATGAAACAATAAATAGGTGTTCAGAGTATCAAAAAAATGAGTGATTTGCTTCCAAGATTGTTCCAATGCAGCTGAACAAGTCTAATGGAGAGACTCTACCCTCATTGCATAATACCATAGTAGGAAGATACTGTCATACACCCTTTCTTCTTTTCCATATTTCACCTACCTATTTTCCTATTCACCTTTCAGCATCTTTCACTTTCCAGGGCCCACCCATAGGTTTATTTCTACCAACACAGCAAGATTTCAACTGATATAAGATGTTAATTAATTATTGAAGGCTAGTTTTTGGCCTTTCCAAGGGCATTCAATTTTTCCCTAAAAATTTAATGTATATAAGAATCTGCTTGGTCCCAGTCTCTAGCAATTTTGATTCAGTAAGTCTGGAGTGGATACCAGGAAACTGTAACAGTTAACTAGCAGATTTCTTTTGTTGGTGGTCCTTGTGAGAAAAGCCATACTCACAAACATTATGGAATAAACTCATATTAGTTGCATCTCTGAGAAGTAGGAAAGGGGAGGTGATATTTGGAGGTAGGAGTTTGACCCTAAAATGACACATAATAGTTGGTTAGTTCTCCTACCTCCATAATAAAGCCCACAAAGAGCCTATACTGTCCTTAGCAACTGTTCATGTCTGCCAGGTAGTAGAAAGCAAGAGTTCAGCATGGAGGTTCTAGAATCATACTGATCTGGGTCCAAACCCTGGCTTGGCAAAAGCTGTGTGACTCTACTCTGGACAAGGTATTTAAGCTTTGTGAGAATCAGTTCAAAACTTTAAACTAGAGATGATTTTGATACCTGCCTCATGGTATCATGATGGTAAATGAGAGAAAAAGAGACTAGCACAGCTTCATGTCCCTGAATATTCATTGGAAAGACTGATGCTGAAGCTGAAACTCAAATACTTTGGACACCTGATTTGAGAACTGACTCACTGGAAAATGCCCTGATGTGGGGAAAGATTGAAGGCAGGAGGAGAAGGGGATGACAGGGGATGAGATGGTTGGATGGCATCACTGACATGATGGACATGAGTTTGAGAAAGTTCTGGGAGTTGCTGATGGACATTGAAGCCTGGCGTGTTACAGTCCATGGGGTTGCAAAGAGTGGGACATGACTGAGCGACTGAACTGTTGTAGATGGCCAATGCACAAAATGTTAGCTATCATTATTCTAGGTCCACAGTCTGTGTTTTAGAATTTACATTATTTTCAAATTTTAGAAAAGTAACACAGCGTAGGTACTGCTATTATATAACATTACCAGTACTGTCTGGCAAAACATCCCATAATTAAGCCATTAACATTTCTGCAGGAAAGAAGTGTCTGAATATTGAGAGACTAGGTTTATGTCAATTTGGGTCAGGTTTTTCTGAAAAATTAGTTTTGGCACCAAATTAACAGCAATAAAAAAAAGCGTTATGTTGTGCAGAGCTTTTTTTATTTCATAATTGAAGATAAGGGTTTGTGAACCTCTACCAAACTCTTTTGGGGTTGTTCAGTCACTCAGTCGCATCTGAATCTGTGACCCCAGGAACTGCAACATGCCAGGCTTCTCTATCCCTCACCATCTCCTGGAGCTTGCTCAAACTCATGTCTTTGAGTCGGCGATGCCATCCAAACATGTCATCTTTTTTTCACCTCCTTCTCCCCCTGACTTCAATATTTCCCAGCATCAAGGTCTTTTCCAATGATTTGGCCCTTTGCATCAGGTGGCCAAATTATTGGAGTTTCAGCTTTAGAATCAGTTGTTCTAATAAATATTCAGGAATGATTTCCTTTAGGATTGATGGGTTTGATCTCCTTGCTATACAAGGGACTCTCAAGAGTCTTCTGCAAAACCACAGTGCGAAAGCATCAGTTTTTCTTGCACTCAGCCTTCTTTATGGTCCAGCTCTCACACACATACTTGACTAATGGAATAACCATAGCTTTGACTATACGGACATTGGTTGACAGGTAAAGTCTCTACTTTTAAATATGCTGTCTATGTTTGTCATAGCCTTTCTTCCAAGGAGCAAGTGTCTTTTAATTTCATGACTGCAGTCACCATCCACAGTGATTTGGAGCCCGAGAAAATAAAGTCTGTCACTGTTTTCATTGTATACCCATCCATTTGCTGTGAAGAGATCGGACTAAATGCCATGATCTTAGTTTTCTGAACGTTGTGATTTAGGCCAGCTTTATTGCTTTCCTGTTCCACCTTCATCATGTGGCTCTTTAGTTCCTCTTTGCTTTCTGCCATAAGGGAGGTGTCACCTGCATATCTGTGGTTGTTGATATTTCTCCCAGCAATCTTGATTCTAGCTTGTGCTTCATCTAGCCCAGCATTTCACATGATGTACCCTGTATATAAGTTAAGTAAGCAGGGTGATAATATACAGCCCTGACATACTCCTTTCCCAATTTGGAACCAGTCTGTTGTTCCATGTTCGGTTCTAACTGTTGCTTCTTGACCTGCATACAGGTTTCTCAGGAGGCAAGTAAGGCAGTCTTATATTCCCATCTCTTTAAGAATTTTCCACTTTTGTTATGATCCACATAGTCAAAGGCTTTAGCATAGTCAATGAAGCACAAGCAGACATTTTTTTCTGGAACTCTCTTGCTCTTTCTGTGATCCAACAATGATTAGCAATTTGATCTCTGGTTTTGCCGCCTTTTCTGAATCCAGCTGTTTCATCTGTGAGTTCTCGGTTCACATTCTGTTGAAGCTTACCTTGGAGGGTTTTGAGGATGACCTTGGTAGCATGTGAAATGAATGCAATTGTGTGGTAGTTTGAGCTTTCTTTGGCATTCATTGTGCTTTCTTGGTATTAGAATGAAAACTGACCTTTCCCAGTCCTGTGGCCACTGCTGAATTTCCCAAATTTGCTGACGTATTGAGTGCATCACTTTAGCAGCATCATTGTATAGGATTTGAAATAGCTCAGCTGGAAGTCCATCATTTCCACTAACTTTGTCTTTGTTCATCATGACACTTCCTAGGGCCCACTTGTCTTGACAGTCCAAGATATCTGGCTCTAGGTGAGTGATCATGCCATCATGGTTATCTTCTGTGTATTGTTGCCACCTCTTCTTAATCTCGTCTGCCCTCTGTTAGGTCCATCTGTTTCTGTCCTTCACTGTGCCCATCTTCGCATGAAATGTTATCTTGGTATCTCTAATTTTCTGCAACAATTCTCTAGTTTTTCCCATTCTATTGTTTCTCTCTATTTCTTTCCATTTTTCACCTAGGAAAGTTTCATTATCTCTCCTTGCCATTCTTTGGAACTCTGCATTCACTTTTGCTTTTCTGTCCCTTTCTTCTGTCTTTTCTATCCACTCTCAGAAGTTCCAGAAGATCTGTTAAGGTCTGCTGTTTCTTTACAGAGTTATGTCTTCAAAGTGGCAGATCACTTAATTTTTTCTAACTAATGCAGCACTGGTGAAACACTTGCTAAAATTACAAGTTCAGATCAGTTCAGTCGCTTCGTCATGTCTGACTGTTTGCCACTCCATGGACTTCAGCACGCCAGGCTTCCCTGTGCATCACCAACTCCTGGAGCTTGCTCAAACTCATATCCATCGAGCTGGTGATGCCATCCAACCATGTCATCCTCTGTTGTCCCCTTCTCCTCCCGCCTTCAATCTTTCCCAGCATCAGGGTTTTTTCCAATGAGTCAGTTCTTCGCATCAAGTAGCCAAAGTATCGGAGTTTCAGCATCAGTCCTTCCAATGAATATTCAAGACAGATTTTCTTTTTTAGGAGTTGAAATAGCTAAACGAGAATTCCATTACCTCCACTAGCTTTGCTCATAGTGATGCTTCCTAACGCCTACTTGACTTCGCATTCCAGGATGTCTGGCTCTAGGTGAGTGATCACACCATAGTAGTTTGCTGGGTCATTAAGATCGTTTTTGTATAGTTTTTCTGTGTATTCTTGCCACATCTTCTTAATGGCTTCTGCTTCTGTTAGGTCCTTACCGTCTCTGTCCTTTCCTGTGCCCATATTTGCATGAAAATTTACCTTGGTGTCTCTAATTTGCTTGACGATACCTCTAATCTTTCCTATTCTACTGTTTTCCTCTATTTCTTTGCATCGATCTCTGGGGAAGGTTTTCTTATCACTCCTTGCTCTTCTTTGGATCTCTGCATTCAGATGGATATGTCTTTCCTTTTCTCTTTTGCCTTTCACTTCTCTTCTTTTCACAGTTATTTCTAAAGCCTCCTCAGACAACCATTTTGCCTTTTTGCATTTATTTTTCTTGGGGATGATCTTGATCACTGCCTCCTATACAGTGTCACGAAACTCCATCCATACTTCTCCAGGGACTCTCTCTATCAGATCTAATCCTGCATATCTATTTGTTGCTTCCAGTGTGTAGTCATAAAGGATTTGTTTCAGGTCATACCTGAATGGTCTAGTGGTTTTCCCTACTTTCTTTAATTTAAATCTGTATTTTTGACAGGGAGTTCGTGATCTGAGCCACAGTCAGCTCCCGGTCTTTTTTTTTTTTTTTTTTTTTTGCTGACTGTATAGTGTTTCTCCATCTTCAGCTGCAATGAGTATAATGAATCTGATTTGGCTATTAACCATCTGGTGATGTTCATGTGTAAAGTCATCTCTTTTGCTGTTGGAAGAAGGTGTTTGCTATAACCAGTGTGTTCTCTTGGCAAATCTCTGTAGGCCTTTGTCCTGGTTTATTTTGTCCTCCATGCCCAAACTTGCCTGTTAATCCAGGTACCTCTTGACTTCCTACTTTTGCATTCCAGTCCCCTCTGATGAAAAGGACTTTTTTTTCTTTTTTTTTTTAAGAGACATACAGGAACAGGAAGGGAACATTGCTCAGTCGTGTCCAACTCTTTGCGGCCCCTAAAACATTCCAACTACATTTTTAGGGTAATGGGATTTATGTCATCAGTTACGTCTCAGGAAAGAAAACAGCAGCAATAAGGAAAATGTCTATAGTGATTCTTTCCTCAAAATACTGATGAAAGTCCAAAAGACCAAAAGATTACTGAATAGTATTTTAAAAGGCTTTAGTAATAAAAAACAAAATGCTGTTCAAATTTATTTTGTGTCCATACAAGGATTTCTGCATAAGTGTAGAATGATAATTTTTCACTGAAGCAGTGAGGATAGAGAAGACTTGGAAGGGGTGTGCTGAAGAGATTACTGGCTTGCATAAACGACTAAGACTTAAGAGCCTGGAACGTAAATGCTGTAGTGACAGGTAGCATAGTCGTCGAATAGATGCCTTTTTCTGTTAGTTAGACCTGGAGATGAATCCTGACTCCATGACTTATTAGCTTCAGTCTTTGGACAAATTACTTAAACATCAAGAGTTTACTTGTTTTCACCTGTAAAATGCAAATACTGCTAGTGTTACTCTAAGGATCACACCAATAAATCATGTACTCAGTGATAACAAGCACACAGTGACTATCATTAATTGAAGCCTCTAAAATCATGTGTGAAGTGATCAGCATCAAGACAGACTCTTTCATATCCTGAAACAATTGAGTGGGAAGGGGAATGACTTTAATTTTACTCGGATGAAGCTAATGGAAGTAAGGGGAATTCTGACATAAATTACAGATAGTAAGCCAGTGGGATCTGTTGCACCCATGAAGGATTAGAGCCACAGGCTGAAAACGTGTAAAAAAGGATACATGCATGATAGACTTGTCATGGGTTACTAAGGGAACATGATGTTTGATAGTTTTTGCTAGTGTGTGCATGCTCAGTAGTGTTTGACTCTTTGTAACCCCATGGAATGTGCCTGCCAGGCTCCTCTCTCCATAGAGTTCTCCAGGCAAGAATACCAGAGTGTGTTGCCATTTCTTACTCCAAGAGATCTTCCCCTGATGGCTCAGTGGTAAAGAATTCACCTGCAATGCAGAAGACACAGGAGATGTGGGTCAATCCCTGAGTTGGGAAGATTCCCTGAAGGAGGACATGGCAACCCACACCAGTTCTTACTAACCTCATGGTTAAGGTAAAAGAGAACATGGTATCTTCCCACAAATTCTCCTCAGAGAGATATTCCTTACCTGGACATTCCCTGAGGTTCATACAATGGGGGCAGAACTCAAAATAAAATGGCCAACTAACTAGTGTCAGAAGCTACCCAACTCTTGTTTTAATTTTAATATTCCTATGACAATGGCAGGTAAAAACTATCAGAAAATTTCAAAGTCTTTGTTCTCTCTTGGCAGTGTAGAAACCCTGTAAATATCACTAAACTATTATTCAAAACAACTGTATAGTTTTGAATGATGTTATGGCAGCCAGAAACTTTTGATAGAATTCTGACTGAAAAAGCAAGAACTTATCCAGTCTGATAAAGCAGACACAGTGTATGTCCAGGTTTCCCAAGGAATTTTACACAACTATTAGAAACACAAATGAAATCTCAGCGTTCTGGAAGGCATTGACTTCTTATGCGGTTCTTTTATAGACTGTTGTCCGGAAGATGCATTTCAACCGGTCACTGTGTGAATACCAGTTACTGGAGTCCTATCTCTGCTGAGTGGATTTGGGAGGGGTAATATCATCAGTTAGGCTGGTCATGAAGGGTTTGACTTAAGAGAGTTTCTCTCCTCTCTAAGAGATCAGTCCTGCCAGAAGCAAAATACTACTTTTAAGACTAGTCCTTCCACTTACTAACTATATGTGAAATTAGGTGGACTAGTTCACTGCTCTTAACTTTCATATTATCATCTTTAAATGGAAAAATGACACCTGTCCCATAAGGCAGTAATCATTAAATACCAGAAACACATATTCTATTTTTCAGTAATGTGAAATTCAATGAGTATCATTAACACAGCACTGAGCACAGTGTCTGACATAAACCAGTTATTAATTCCCTTTCTCTAGATGCACACAAAGCCAGATTTTATGCCCAAAGGGATGAGTCTTCTACTCATAGGAAAGCTAAAAATTCTACAAGGTTTTCCACTTGAAAGTAAATGAGTTGGGTGGAACACAGTCACAGTTGGCTTATCACTGAGATGGAGCTACAACTGAACCAGTTCGTTCCATGTGAGGTATATACTAGAAATCAGTGAGCAGGAAGCGGGTTCTAACAGACTGCAGAATAAAGTCAAAACCGGAAGCAATTCCAATAATTTAGTGCATGACTATTCAAAATTGTAAAGGCAATCAGTGACTGGAAAGTGTGGTCCAGACAACAAGTTATTTCTGCTGATTCTACTAAATGGTATAACTCACTTTCCCAGGACTTTTGCTTGTAAAGTATGGGCAATGACTTTTGTACAAAGGTGACACTGAAGATTCATGACACTATAGTCCATTGAATGTTATTCCATTTTGCTGGCCAGATGAAACCTGAATATTCACAGTCAGATAAGAAACCATGACCATCAACGTAGAAGGCTTTACAGATGTAACACGTGCTTCCAGAGCTCTCCCAAGGGCATGAGGCGTTAGATTTTGCCAAGATGCTGGTATATCTTAAATTCTCTATTTTGTTTCAGTGATGACTATCAAGGTCATAGACGAGATGGTGCTAGTGAAGACGTTCCAGAGTCCAAAAAAAGGGTGACCTTTGCTTTAACAATCATGGATAGAGGTGAAGGCAGTGACATATGTCTCATGGGTTACAAAGTGAACGAAATGGAGGTGGGTGAGAATTAGGTCAATCATACTCTCTTCTCTTTCTAAAGGTGTATGTCAGGGTCTCATGCCTACAGTTATGTGTTGTGTCTTCATCCAGGGCAGTATACTCTGATGCTATTACTTATGCTAGGTACCATGGAACTGGGTATGACTAGAGGTAAATACAGGACCACTTTCAAGGTAAGGAGGGGTGGCTGTGAGGAGATATCCCTTGTCCAAGGTAAGGAGCAGCAGCTGTGCTTTGCTGAAACAGCCACGAAGAGATACCCCACGTCCAAGGTGTGAGAAACCCAAGTAAGATGATAGGTGTTGTGAAAGGCATCAGAGGGCAGACACACAAATGGTAATCATGGAAAACTAGCCAATCTAATTACACGGACCACAGCTTGGTCTAACTCAATGAAACTAAGCCATGCAGTGTGGGGCCACCCAAGACAGGCGGGTCATGGTGGAGAGGTCTGACAGAATGGGGTCCACTGGAGAAGGGAATGGCAAACCACTTGAGTATTTTTGCCTTGAGAACCCCATGAACAGTACGAAAAGGCCAAATGAGAGGATACTGAAAGAGGAACTCCCCAAGTCAGTAGGTGCCCAATATGCTACTGGAGATCAGTGGAGGAATAACTACAGAAAGAATGAAGGGATGGAGCCAAGGCAAAAACAATACCCAGCTGTGGATGTGACTGGTGATAGAAGCAAGGTCCAATGCTGTAAAGAGCACTATTGCATAGCAACCTGGGATGTCAGATCCATCCAATCCAGGCAAATTGGAAGTAGTCAAACAGGAGATGGCAAGAGTGAACATTGACGTTGTAGGAATCAGTGAACTAAAATGGACTGGAATGGGTGAATTTAACTCAGATGACCATTATATCTACTACTGTGGGCAGGAATCCCTTGGAAGAAAGGGAGTAGCCATCATGGTCAACAAAAGAGTCCAAAATGCAGTACTTGGATGCAATCTCAAAGACGACAGAATGATCTCTGTTTGTTTCCAAGGCAAACCATTCAATATCACAGTAATCCAAGTCTATGCCCTGCCAGGAGCCAGCACAGGAGATCTCACCCATGACAAGGTCATGTGGAAGAGACCTGATAAGCAAGGCTTCAGGACTCGAGAGACCCCCTGGACTTGCTCAAGCATCTAGCCAAAACCAGAATCCGTATGTCTTACTATTTTGTGCCTTTCACCAACTCTTCTAACATCAACAGGGGGCTATCCCTGACCACCTTTCTCTAGAGAAAATCAACTTAGGGCTCTAGCTAATAAGTCTCCTGGACATGAAAGGAATATTTCAAATCACCCCCCCACCCCACCCCCCAGCATTCAAGCTTGCTTGGCAGGTTTATCCAGACTCTTGCAGCTATGCATGTGTTTATTCACAGCCTCCCAACTGTGAGAGGTACAGGAAGCATAAAACATCCTAAAAATATAGAGCCTTTCAAAGAGTTAAAAGCTATTAGAATAGTACTGGTGTAGGATTTTATTGTTGAGCCAATGCTTGCTGCTAAGTTCCCATATCTCTTATCCACTGTGCACCTGGGAGTGCATTACTTAATGTAGTTGGAATGTAAGAAAGACAAGTGTAGCCTTGGAATTAACCATGTCAGACCTTTGAGCTAATTGGTTCTTTCTTTGTTGTAACTCACTATACCTTTGCTCCGTGAGAAATGTAACTCTGCTTAATACTTTCTGAGGCTGACATAGATTAGAAATATAAAGAAAAAACATTTCAAGGGCAAATAAGTTTTCTGGTTGAGCAGCCTTTATCAAAAGAGGGCCATAAAAAGTTCACAGGCCTCCAAGGCCAGAAGATAATGTACACAATATTGTTTATGGGAAAGGTATGCAAAAAAAATCCTGGTTTCAATAAAGACAAAACAGATGTAATGTTTGAGCTGACTCTGTATGACTTTGCATCTTTCATTTCCCTCTATGTCCAAGTCAAGGTATAAAAGTTGCTTTTCAAAAGAAAGTTATGGGCCTCGCTCACTGAAGAAGCTTGGTCTCCCCATGTCTGTCTGTCTGTCTATCTTTCTTTCTTTCTTTCTCTCACTCTCTTTTGCAGGCTGATCCAATAGAGCATAGAGGCTTTCTGATTTCACTTATCTGCCTGGGCTTCTAAGACCTGAATGGGAAGGTGCTCTGCATCTTCACTCCCTCGGGAGACCAGGAGGGCGCCTGCAGCCTACATGAACAGAGCAAGTCTCTTGTCTTGGGACTTTAGTCGCTTTCTGTGTAAACAAATTAATATCAGCCTCTTTCTCTCCTCTATTTTCTCATCTATTTTCTTTCTTTCTTATTCTTTCTTTATCTCTCTCTAAATCATTCTCTTTGCCGACGCCATCTCTCCTGAGGGTTCCCTTGGATCCTGCAGGGGCTGGACCCCGGCAATACCCCAACCAGTAATGCCAAGGAAACTGAAGTTGAATGGTGCTATGAAGACATACAAGACCTTTTAGAACTAACACCCCAAATAGGTGTCCTTTTCATTATAGGGTACTGGAATGCAAAAGTAGGAAGTCAAGAAACACCTGGGGTAAGAGGCAAATTTGGCCTTGGAATACAGAATGAAGCAGGGCAAAGGCTAATAGAGTTTTGCCAAGAGAATGCACTGGTCATAGCAAACAGCCTCTTCCAACAACACAAGAGAAGACTCTACACATGGGCATCACCAGATGGTCAACTCCGAAATCAAATTGATTATATTCCCCTTCTCCTCTCGCCTTCAATTTTTCTTAGCCTCAGGATATGTTCAAATGAGTCTGCTCTTCACATCAGGTGGCCAAAATATGGGAGTTTCAGCTCCAACGTCAGTCCTTCCAATGGACATTCAGGACTGGTTTCCGTTAGGATAGACTGGTTGGATCTCCTTGCAGTCCAAGGCACTCTCAAGAGTCTTCTCCAACACGACAGTTCAACAGCATCAATTCTTTGGCACTCAGCTTTCTTTATAGTCCAACTCTCACAGCCATACATGACTACTGAAAAAACCATAGCCTTGACTAGGTGGACCTTTGTTGGCAAAGGAATGTCTCTGTTTTTTAATATGGAGTCAAGGGGTGTTAGCTGACAATCTTAATGGCTAATGGCACAAATTGGGATGACCCGGTGCCTGTATCCCATTGTATATGGACCTGCCAAATCGTCTGTGGGTTAGTGTTCCCTCTCTGACACTGGAGAGATTACTTGTACCCTATGACTCTTTAATTATTCCCTTCTACTTCTATATCCCATGAAAACCATTCTCTTGCTAACAATTCCTTCTTCATAGTTGTAAAACGATTAGATTATTTCTTGCTTGCTTGCATCAAACATGTAGCACATTTGCCCCCCTCTGAAATTACAACCTTGATTGGACCTTGGGCTTCCCCAAGCCTTTGCAATTGCAGACTGCAATTTTTTGAGTAGAGTATATGTCATTTGGTCTCTGTAGATTTTAATTAGTTTCACTCTGAGATACATTCACTTAGGTATAGGAATCATCCATGTAACTTTATGCTAACTCATGCTAATTGAAGAGGATGGTATCACTACAACAGCTTGTTGAAGTGGTAAACAAAATGGTCACTAGCTAGTGGGCAGGAAAGCATTGACCTAGCATCCTCTTCATATACTCAGTCTGGCTGTTGGCTTACATCACATAGAGTACAAGAAGTCCCGCATTGGGAGATTCTCAACAAGTGGCTTCTAGAAGTAGGAGGTGAACGGAACTTCCTAGCCCATGGGTAACTGTTCCTAGAGGCTATGAAATCTGGGGAAGAAGGTAATGTTGCTGCAGAAGGAAAGTCTTCTGCATAAAATAAAGCGTGTGTGTGCTAAGTCTCTTCAGTCATCTCTGACTGTTTGTGACCCAGTGTACTGTCGCCCGCCAGGTTCCTGTGTGCATGGAATCTCCCAGGCAAGAATACTGGAGTCTGTTGCCGTTTCCTCTCCAGGGGATCTTCCTTACCCAAGGATCAAACTCGCATCACTTGGCTCCTGCATTGGCAGGCAGGATCTTTATCATTAGGGCCACCTGGAAAGTCTGCATAACATAAAGGGACATTTTACATGGCAAAAGTACATGTACATAAAAATTCTTCAAGAAAATGAGAGATACCAAGGGAACATTTCATGCAAAGGCGGGCTCAATAAAGGACAGAAATGGGATGGACCTAACAGAAGCAGAAGATATTAAGAAGAGGTGGCGAGAATACACAGAAACTGTACAAAAAAGAGATCTTCATGATCCAGATAATCACGAAGATGTGATTACTCACATCACCTAGAGTGGGACATCCTGGAAGGTGAAGTCAGGTGGGCCTCAGGAAGCACACTATGAACAAAGCTAGTGGAAGAGATGGAATTTCCGTTGAGCTATTACAAATCCTAAAAGATGATGCTGTGAAAGTATTGCATTCAATATGTCAGCAATATTGGAAAACTCAGCAGTGGCCACAGGACTGGAAAAGGTCAGATTTCATTTCAATCCCAAAGAAAAAAAATGCCAAAGAATGCTCAAACGACCACACAATTGCACTCATCTCACATACTGGTAAAGGAATGCTGAAAATTCTCCAAGCCAGGCTTCAGCAATAGGTGAACTGGGAGCTTCCAGTTTTATCTGGTTTTATAAAAGGCAGAAGAACCAGAGATCAAATTGCCAACAAATGATGGATCATCAAAAAAGAAAGAGAGTTCCAGAAAAACATCTGTTCCTGCATTATTGACTTTGCCAAAGCCTTTGACTGTGTGGATCACCACAAACTGTGGACAATTCTGAAAGAGATGGGAATACCAGATCCCCTGACCTGCCTCTTGAGAAATCTCTATGCCAATCAGGAAGCAACAGTTAGAACTCGAGAAGCAACAACAGACTGGTTCCAAATGGGAAAAGGAGTACGTCAAGGCTGTATATTGTCACCCTGCTTATTTAACGTATATGCAGAGTACATCATGAGAAACGCTGGGCTGGAGGAAGCACAAGCTGGAATCAAGATTGCCGGCAGAAATATCAATAACCTCAGATGAGCAGAGGACACCACCCTTATGGCAGAAAGTGAAGAAGAACTACAGAGCCTCGTGATGAAAGTGAAAGAGGAGAGTGAAACAGTTGGCTTAAAGCTCAACATTCAGAAAACGAAGATCATGGCATCTGGTCCCATCACTTCATGGCAAAGAGATGGGGAAACAGTGGAAACAGTGGCTGACTTTATTTTTCTGGGCTCCAAAATCACTGCGGATAGTGATTACAGCCATGAAAATAAAATAAACTCGCTCCTTGGAAGGAAAGTTATGCCCAACCTAGACAGCTTATTAAAACGTAGAGACAATACTTTGCCAACAAAGGTCCGTCTAGTCAAGGCTCTGATTTTTCCAGTAGTCATGTATGGATGTGAGAGTTGGACTATAAAGAAAGCTGAGTGCCGAAGAATTGATGCTTTTGAACTGTGGTGTTGGAGAAGACTCTTGAGAGTGCCTTGGACTGCAAGGAGATCCAACCATTCCATTCTTCATGAGATCAGTCCTGGGTGTTCAATGGAGGGACTGATGTTGAAGCTGAAACTCCAATACTTTGGCCACCTGATGGGGAGAGCTGACTCATTTGAAAATACTCTGATGCTGTGAAAGATTGAGGGCAGGAGGAGAAGGGGACGACAGAGGATGAGATGGTTGAATGGCGTCACTGACACAATGGGTGTGGGTTTGGGTGGACTCCAGGAGTTGGTGATGGATAGGGAGGCCTGTCGTGCTGTGGTTCATGGGGTCGCAGAGGGTGGGACACGACTCAGCGACTGAACTGAACTAAACAGAACATAGAAATTGATGATAAATTGTTGTTGTCAATGCTCCGTTGCTAAGTCATGTCCAACTCTTTGTGACCCCATGGACTGTAGCCCACCAGCTTCCTACATCCTTGGGATTTCCCAGGCAAGAATACTGAAGGGGGATGACATTTCTTTTCAGTGCATCTTCCTGACCCAGGGATTGAACCCATGTCTCCTACGTGGTAGGCAGATTCTTTACCATGGGGATACCTGGGAAGTCTGTGATAAATTGTGGCACTAAGATAAAGAAAGATTGGTGGTTACATCAACTGAATGCTCCTATCCACATGCCAGGACCACACTGGAGTCAGTAAGGAAAGTGACTGGAGGCCATTGGGTTAGTCCTTTATGACAGAATTGGTGGTGCTAGATCAGGATACCTGCAGGTAATGCCAGAGTCACTTACATTTCAAACAGAGCTACCTGATAGAGCCTCTCAAATAATCCCAATACACTTGTGGGAATTTCTCAGCACAGGGGAAATATGTGCATTCAGGTCTCCTTGTTGTGAGAGCATATGCAGTAAGGTGGATATATAGCAAGCTATTGATAAAGCAGACTCCTTGCAAATACAAATAAGAATTGGCACCGTGGTTAGTGAGGCACTGATAGGTGAAAATCTCTCTTTGTTAGTGCTTTAAGCTAAGGGTAATAAGGTCTTAGTTGGGTTTAGGTATTGTCAAACCATAAGTTTCTAGGACAGACTACAGTGGCGCTTCAAGTCCTGAGTGGCCTTGCTGGATGCTAGGAAATACTGATTTACTAATATTACATCAGGGAAGCCATTATGGGAACATACTCTAGCATGAAGAATCAGGGAACAAAGAGCAGATAATTACCAGAATACACCAATTATCACTGCATACCCTTAACATTTTAGGGACTTTTCCTTTTCAGCCTAGCCCTGCTTTTGTTCAGTAGCATTAGGGATCCATACTGAGTGGAGCTATGCCAAAAGCATAGCACAAACAATCATACCCTCATTTTGTGAGTTTTATGGACAGAGGGTGTTGATGTTTGTGTGCTGTATGCTTAGTCGCGTCCAACTCTTTGCGACCCCATGGTCTGTAGCCCCCAGGCCCCTCCATTTATGGGAATTCTCCAGGGAAGAATACTGGAGTGGGTTGCCATGCCCTGCTCCAGGGGATCTTCTCAACCCAGGGACCGAACCACGATCTCCCACATTGCAAGAAGATTCTTTACTGTCTGAGCCAACAGGGAAGCCCATTGATCTTTATACCCCAGGATTTTAAACATGAGATGGTTCAGAAAATTGTCTGCCATTTACTACTCTTTAAGATCTTCAACTAGTTAAAGGGTCCCCAGAGGTTATCTATAGGGGTAGAGCTTAGCGTCAAGGGGCAGAGATCCTAGATCATGCTGATGCCTCTAGAGTCAGAAACTACTGAAGGGCCTGATCCTCAGCCTTCAGTGAGACTTAGTCAGCCAGGTCCCCTATGTAAGGAAGCAAGGACATGCTTCAGACATAGTCATTATGATGTAACACATTCCCCAACTCTCACTAAATAGTTATCAGAGGTCATCATCCTAGAGCATTTTGACTTGGCCATAAGACATGCTGGAACCTGAAGTAGGTTTGAAGCAATAGGGAGGAGGCTAGGGCCTGGCCAAAAACATGCACCAAACTGAAGGGCTAGTTCTCAAATAAGTGTACCCAGAGTTCCAAGCAGATAACTGGGAGGTCGATACCATCTAGTTTGCGAGTAGCAAAAGTTTCGGGTGGTTGGGCAAGCAGAAGCATTTAAATAGTAATAAAATAAAGTAGCACATGAAACGGTGGCAGAACTGTGTTTCCATGAAAGTTGGTTTATTTTAAGGTAGCACTAGTCAACAGGTGGATCAGGATTCAGCTTCTGGTAGAAATGTTGGTAGGATGTGAAATGCAACTGGGACTTCAGCCAAGAGTCTTAAAAAAACAAGGAACTAGCATACAGACCCATGAGAGTGAGGGTGAGAGGCTCGGAGCCAAGTGTAGGCACAAAGACTAGGGCCACAAAGCTCAACCCTGGTGTCTATTACCCATTGGTGAGGATGAAGTTTCCCAATGCATTGCCAGGCTGGTTTCCATTGGGTCCGAATGAGCAGAGTTTTTCCTTCAGGCTTTCAGTACTCTTGGAAAGTTAGTCCCAGGTGCAGAAAGTGCATGGAAGTTCATCATTGTTACATCAGGTTTGGTGATGGGTCAGCAAATGAACAAGATCTGGTTGTTGAAATTCTCAGAAGCATGAATTTATGACTGTCTGTAAGGTGGTATCCCAGTTCCCCACCTGTATTTTAAACGTTAATGCAGGATATACATCAGTAAGGCTGGAGGTGAGGGAGTATGTTAACAATGTGACTTGCCTGGGTTCCTCTTACTGATCGGTTGGGTTATTCATGTTTGCTGGGGCTTGAGAGCTTTTGTCCAGGCAATCTATTGGGAACTGATCTGCGTGGCTGCAGGAGAGGCATGCCTGAATTTTTCGCTTGTGGGCTCTTCTGATTGGAGTGAAAGGTGTCTCGCTTCCTTGCAGCTGTATAGGGTCTTCCATGGGTGCTGGCTGCGTGCCGTTGGAGAAGCTAGGTAGAAGCTTTGGCTGGTCACTACGTTTCTTGCCGAACTGAATGCACTGAGTCATGCCAAGGTCTGGGATATTGTCCTTCAGATCTGGGCCACTAACTTCATCCTGAATGGAGTCAGCTAGGTCTTCTTGGAGATGATCACTCTGACTGGATTCATCATATCTTAGATACTCAGGGAGGAGCTGAAAAGTAGTGTCATTCTGCTGAGAGACGTTGTCCTCTTTGTCAACCTTAGTATTCACCAGGGGGTTCATTTTCTGTTTTGTGGGCTCACGAAATGACTGCGGAACTCACGAAGAAATTTCTCGTACTGCTTCAACAGAGCGATAAGGTAGGAGGTGATTCTGAGTAACTCTCTCTTGTATCTTCTGGAGTGAAATGGGGCTAGGCAGAATTGAGTACCAGAACTGGATACCAGTGGGCAGACAGTGGTTTTGCTCTGTGATCAGAGGGACAGCGTCATGAGTGAGTAGCCAAAGCTGTTAGCTATTAGGTCACAAGTGTATGCTGAGAGCTCAGAAATGCTCAAAACTCTTATCCACCATTCAATGTTGCCTCTTCTTTAGGAAAATGCCAGTATTATCCCCATTTAGAAGAAATTAATTACCTGAAGACACACAGAAGATTTGGAATTAAGAAGATAAAGGAAAGAGTTATAGTAGATTACTTTCATCCTTCCTTTGATAATATAGGGGCATTTTGCCCTCAGACTACGCCTACGGTTCTAAATTTTTCTTCTTTATAAGAGACTCAAACAAGTTTACAATCCAAAATGATCTTAGAAATCATCCAGACCACATTCATAATTTCACAGAGAAGAAAAACAGGCTCAGAGAGGTAAAAATATTTACCCAAGAACACACAACCAGTTGATATCAGAGGTGTTGTGTTCATCAGGCCTGCTGTCCAAAACAGCACTTCCTCTGGGACTCCAAATGTGCTTACATTACTTTGACATAATGACAGTTCTTGGCCCTGGCTACGCCAAAAACTCAGGGAACCAGTAGCTTTGGCATCTCTAGGGAGGTTGTTGGAAATATAGACCCTAAGACCCCGTCCCAGACCTCCTGGATGAGTATTCCATTTTAACAAGATTCTCTAGGTGATTTGGGTGTTCACTGAAGTTTGAGAAGTGCAGCTCTAGAGAACACTCAGTCAGAAGTGGAATACTTACTCGTTTAACTTGATCCTCAGTGCTCCAACCATAGTCTGCAGTGCTGTGGGGATCTGATCACTGCGCTGGTTGTTAATGTATTTTTCCTGGCTTTCTAGTCTGTCTCTGAGGTCACAACCGTTGCCATGGAGATGATTAAGACATCACAGGCAAGATGAAGAGGTGAGATTGAGAACCTAGGCAACAAGAACAAAATATCCTTAAAGCATAAAGTTCAAAATGTTCAGTTTTCCCTGCATTGATAACAAGAGTTAAGAAACCAGGAGATGCTTAAAGACACACCCTAACCATTTGTATATTGGTTGAACTTTTCTGATACATATTTAATTCTCCTTATTGTCCTTTCCTTGTGCTATGTAGCATTTAAATTGTCCCTTTGTGGGCAAGAAGTGTGTATCACTGAATGCAAGATTTGATTCCCTACGTTTCATTTGATGGCACCTCCTCTCTAGACCTATAGAAGGTATTATTGGAAGAATTAATTAATTAAACATTGCTGGCAGAAACTTGGGCTGGAAACTTGCCCAAATCATCAGTTGGATGATTTGACTGAAGATTTGTTTGCTACTCAGTTTTCTCTTTTATGTATTAAGAATGACTATTTTGTCTACCTAAAAGGGGTGTTGTGATGAAACCGTGAATGTTGTTGTTAATGAAACAACAAGAGTGTTGTTAATGAAACAATAGGTAGGTGCGCTGAGTAGCAATAAACAAATGAGTGATTTGCCTCCAAGTTTGTTCCAATGTACGTCTACAATGCCAGTGGTGAAAGTCTTCCCTCATTGCACAGTACTGAAGTAGGAAGAAACTGTCATACATCCTTTCCTCTTTAACATATCTCACCTACCTATTTTCCTATTTACCTTTCACTTTCCAGAACCATCCGTGAGTTTCTTACTGCCTACCCAGCTAGGTGTCAACTAATAAAAGATGTTAATTAATTATTGAAGCTTAATGATTGACCTTTATCAAGGCCTTCCGGTTTTCCCCACTTTAATGTGTATAAGAATCTTCTTGGTCCCAGTGTCTAGCAATTTTGATTCAGTGAGCCTGGAGTGGATACCTGGAACCTGTACCAGTTGGGTAGCAGACTTCTTTAGCTGGTGAATGTGAAAGTGAAGTCGCTCAGTCGTGTCCGACTCTTTGTGACCCCATGGGCTGTAGCCTATCAGGCTCCTCCATCCATGGGATTTTCCAGGCAAGAGTGCTGGAGTGGATTGCCATTTCCTTCTCCAGGGGATCTTCCCGACCAAGGAATCGAACCCGGGTCTCCTGCATTGCAGGCAGATGCTTTACTGTCTGAGCCACCAGGGAAGCTCTAAAAGCCATTCACACAGACATCATGGAATAAAGCCATATTATAGTGCATCTCAGAGAAGTAGGGATGGGGAGATGACATTTCAAAGAAGTAGGGATGGGGGGATGACATTTGTAGGTAGGAGGTTGACCCTCAAATGACATGAAATAGGTGGTAGCCTATTCTACTTCCATACAGAGCTCACAAAGAGCCCTCACTGTCCTTAACAACTGTTCATCTCTCCCTGATAGTAGAGAGCAAGAGTTCAGCACGGAGGTTCTCGAGTTTTACTGACCTGGGTGCAAACCCTGGCTTTCCAAAACCTGAGTGACTCTGGGCAAGTTATTTAACCTATCTGATAATCGGTTGCAAAAATTTAAAATGGAGATGATTTCAATGCCTGCCTCATGGTGTCATGAGGATTAAATGAGATGAAAGGAGATTAGCAAAGCTCCATGCAGATGGCAATGCTCCATAAATGTTAGCTATCATTATTCTAGGTCCATAGTCTGTGTTTTAGAATTTAAATTATTTTCAGATTTTAGAAGGTGACACAGAGTATGTACTGTTTATTATATAACACTCCCGATAGTGTCTGGGAAAACATCTCATAATTTATCTTTTAACATTTCTGCAAGAAAAATGTCTAAATATTCCAAGACTAAGTTCATGTCAGTTCAGGTCAGGTTTTTGTGCCAAATGAGTTTTGGCACCAAATTCATAGTAATAATAATAATAATAATAATAATAATAAAAAGTAGCTTCAGTTGTATACAGCATTCATCTCGAATGGAAGGTAAGTGTTTGTGCACCTCTACCACACTCTTTTGGGGAGGATGAGCAATTATTACTTTTCTTTCTCTGTCATTGCTTTCTGCCCTTTCTACCCTCAGAAATCCTAGAATATCTGTTAAGGTCTCCAGTTTCTTTACAGAATTATGGATTCAAAATGACAAATCATTTAATTTTTTCCTAATTGATGTGGCACTGGTGAAACACTTGCTAAAACTGTAAGCATTAACCCAAATGCAAATCATACAACGGCACTCTTGTCAATGGCAATGGCCTAAACTCTCCAAAAAACCCACCTTGCCATATCATTTCAGAAATTGCTCTCCTTTCAGAAGTCCGTGGCCTCCTATTGAATTGTCCCAACAGATCCTCAGGACTCGGCTGACAGTCTGGCAGAGTTCCAGACCACAGCCTTTTGGAGATGAAGTGGAAACAGAGCTCATTACTCAAATGAACAGGCCTGAGGGATCCAACTTCTGAGCCTGGATCAGGTCTGATAGAAAACTACACATGCTTAAACTTTTCCTTGATCAGTATGAGTATCAACTACGAAAACAACAGCATGAAAATAGGCTTATTGAACTATTGCAGGTCGCTTGGATATTTGTCTTCAGTTTGACTCTAAGCCATAGTTAAGAGAGTCCCCAGATAGAAAATTGCACCACTCTGGGCTTTGCTAAGACTCCTTTTGGAGAAGGACCTGCTGTAACCTGCTGTATTTAAGAGATCTTTGAGACCTCACCCTGTTATATTTTCAAGCTGTTCTACATAACCAATTGGAGGAGACACTTTGAACTAGGGTTATGCAACTACACTCAGCAGAGTAGTTGCATTCTTACTCTTGGTCTCCAGATATTCTAAGGGGTGCTATTCAGTCAGTTCAGTCGCTCAGTCGTGTCGACTCTTTGCGACCCCATGAATCGCAGCATGCCAGGCCTCCCTGTCCATCACCATCTCCCGGAGTTCACCCAGACTCACATCCATTGAGTCTGTAATGCCATCCAGCCATCTAATCCTCGGTCGTCCCCTTCTCCTCTTGCCCCCAATCTCAACCAGCATCAGAGCCTTTTCTAATGAGTCAACTCTTCGTATGAGGTGGCCAAAGTACTGGAGCTTCAGCTTTAGCATCATTCCTTCCAAAGAAATCCCAGGGTCGATCTCCTTCAGAATGGACTGGTTGGAACTCCTTGCAGTCGAAGGGACTCTCAAGAGTCTTCTCCAACACCACAGTTCAAAAGCATCAGTTCTTCGGCGCTCAGCCTTCTTCACAGTCCACCTCTCACATCCATACATGACCACAAGAGAAACCATAGCCTTGACTAGGCGGACCTTAGTCGGCAAAGTAATGTCTCTGCTTTTGAATATACTGTCTAGGTTGGTCATCACTTTTCTTCCAAGGAGTAAGTGTCTTTTAATTTCATGGCTGCAGTCACCATCTGCAGTGATTTTGGAGCCCCCAAAAATAAAGTCTGACACTGTTTCCACTGTTTCCCCATCTATTTCCCATGAAATGATGGGACCGGATGCCATGATCTTCGTTTTCTGAATGTTGAGCTTTAAGCCAACTTTTTCACTCTCCTCTTTCACTTTCATCAAGAGGCTTTTTAGCTCCTCTTCACTTTCTGCCATAAGGGTGGTTTCATCTGCATATCTGAGGTTATTGATTTTTCTCCTGGCAATGTTGATTCCAGCTTGTGTTTCTTCCAGTCCAGCATTTCTCATGATGTACTCTGCATAGAAGTTAAGTAAGCAGGGTGACAATATACAGCCTTGACATACTCCTTTTCCTATTTAGAATGAGTCTGTTGTTCCATGTCCATTTCTGATTGTTGTTTCCTCAACTGCATGCAGATTTCTCAAGAGGCAGGTCAGGTGATCTGGTATTCCCATCTCTTTCAGAATTTTCCACAGTTTCTTGTGATCCACACAGTCAAAGGCTTTTGCATAGTCAATAAAGCAGAAATCGATGTTTTTCTGGAACTCTCTTGCTTTTTCCATGATCCAGCGGATGTTGGCAATTAGATCTCTGGTTCCTCTGCCTTTTCTAAAACCAGCTTGCACATCAGGGAATTCATGGTTCACGTATTGCTGAAGCCTGGCTTGGAGAATTTTGAGCATTACTTTACTAGCATGTGAGATGAGGGCAATTGTGCGGTAGTTTGAGCATTCTTTGGCATTGCCTTTCTTTGGGATTGGAATGAAAACTGACCTTTTCCAGTCCTGTGGCCACTGCAGAGTTTTCCAAATTTGTTGGCATATTGAGTGCAACACTTTCACAGCATTATCTTTCAGGATTTGAAACAGCTCAACTGGAATTCCATCACCTCCACTAGCTTTGTTTGTAGTGTTGCTTTCTAAGGCCCACTTTTGTTCACATTCCAAGGTGTCTGGCTCTAGATTAGTGATCACATCATCATGATTATCTGGGTCGTGAAGATCTTTTTTGTACAGTTCTTCCATGTATTCTTGCCACCTCTTCTTAATATCTTTTGCTTCTGTTAGGTCCTTACCATTTCTGTCGTTTATTGAGCCCATCTTTGCATGAAATGTTCCCTTGGTATCTCTAATTATCTTAAAGCGATCTCTAGTCTTTCCCATTCTCTTCTTTTCCTCTATTTCTTTGCATTGATCGCTGATGAAGGCTTTCTTATCTCTTCTTGCTATTCTTTGGAACTCTGCATTCAGATGTTTATATCTTTCCTTTTCTCCTTTGCTTTTCACCTCTCTTCTTTTCACAGCTATTTGTAAGGCCTCCCCAGACAGCCATTTTGCTGTTTTGCATTTCTTTTCCGTGGGGATGGTCTTGATCCCTGTCTCCTGTACAATATCACAAACCTCATTCCGTAGTTCATCAGGCACTCGATCTATCAGATCTAGTCCCTTAAATCTATTTCTCACTTCCACTGTATAATCATAATGGATTTGATTGAGGTCATACCTGAATGGTCTAACGGTTTTCCCTACTTTCTTCAATTTCAGTCTGAATCTGGTAATAAGGAGTTCATGATCTGAGTCACAGTCATTTCCTGGTCTCATTTTTGTTGACTCTATAGAGCTTCTCCATCCTTGGCTGCAGAGAATATAATCAATCTGATTTTGGTGTTGACCATCTGATGATGTCCATGTGTACAGGCTTCTCTTGTGTTGTTGGAAGAGGGTGTTTGCTATGACCAGTGCATTTTCTTGGGAAAACTCTATTAGTCTTTGCCCTGCTTCATTCCGCATTCCAAGGCCAAATTTGTGTGTTACTCCAGGTGTTTCTTGACTTCCTACTTTTGCATTCCACTTCGCTATAATGAAAAGGACATCTTTTTTGGGTGTTAGGTCTAAAAGGTCTTGTAGGTCTTCATAAAACCGTTCAACTTCAGGCTCTTTAGCATTACCGCTTGGGGCATAGACTTGGATTACTGTGATACTGAATGGTTTGCCTTGGAAATGAACAGAGGTCATTCTTTCGATTTTGAGATTGGATCCAAGTACTGCATTTCAGACTCTTGTTGCCCATGATGGCTACTCCATTTCTTCTGAGGGATTCCTGCCCACAGTAGTAGATATAATGGTCATCTGAGTTAAATTCACCCACTCCAGTCCATTTTAGTTCACTGATTCCTAGAATGTCAACATTCACCCTTGCCATCTCCTGTTTGACTACTTCCAATATGCCTTGATTCATGGACCTGACATTCCAGGTTCTTATGCATTGTTGCTCTTTACAGCATCGGACCTTGCTTCTATCACCAGTCACATCCACAGCTGGGTATTGTTTCTGCTTTGGCTCCATCCCTTCATTCTTTCTGGAGTTATTTCTCCACTGATCTCCAGTAGCATATTGCACACCTAATGACCTGGGGAGTTCCTCTTTTGGTACCGTATCATTTTGCCTTTTCATCTGTCCATGGGGTCCTCAAGGCAAGAATACTGAAGTGGCTTGCCATTCCCATCTCCAGTGGACCACATTCTGTCAGACCTCTCCACCATGACCCGTCCATCTTGGGTTGCCCCGTAGGCATGGCTTGGTTTCATTGAGTTTGACAAGGCTGTGGTCCTAGTGTGACTAGATTGACTAGTTTTCTGTGAGTATGGTTTCAGTGTGTCTGCCCTCTGATGTCCTCTCGCAGCACCTACCATCTTACTTGGGTTTCTCTTACCTTGGGCGTGGGGTATCTCTTTACGGCTGCTCCAGCAAAGTACAGCCACTGCTCCTTACCTTGGATGAGGGGTATCTCCTTATCGCCGCCGTTCCTGACCTTCAACATGGGATAGCTCCTTTAGGCCCTCCTGTACCTGCTCAGCCACCCTCTCCTCGGGTTGCTCCTCCCGGCCGCCGGCCCTGGCCTCGGGCGTGGGTGGCTCCTCCCAGCTGCCGCCCCTGGCATCAGGCTCGGGGTGGCTCCTCAGGGTCACCGCCCCTGGCCTTGGGCAGGAAGTGGCTTCTCCCGGCTGCCCGTGACCTCGGATGCGGGGTGTCTCCTCCTGGCCACCACTGACCTCGGATGCGGGGTTACTCCTCTCGGCTGTTCCTGCGCCATCACAGCCTGGCACTCTGGGCCGGTGTCCCTGACTTCGGACGTGGGGTAGCTCTCAGCTGCGCTTGGTGCGCTGCCTCGCCACCGCCGCTGCCTGGGCTTAGTGCGCCAGCCCGCCGCCGCTGCCTGCGCTTATAGAAGCTAAATATCAGCATATTATTCCTTCAGTTGTGTCCAACTTTTTGCGACCCCATGAGCTATTGTCTGCCAGACTCCTCTGTCCATGGAATTTTCTAGGCAAGAATACTAGAGTGGGTAACCATTCCCTTTTATACGAGATCTTCCTGACCCTAGATCAAACCTGGCTCTCCTGCCTTCTAGGCAGATGCTTTACCATCTGAGCTACCAGGGAAGCCCACAGGAGCTAAACTGGTACACAAATAACCCTCATAAGGTAACCACAGGGGCATACTGTTTGGACTTATCTGAAGACTTGTCTGTGACCCCAGCTCTGCCACCATCTGTACTGACAAACTGGGGCAAGTTACTTCATGTCTCTGGGTCAGTTTCTGAATCTGCATAATGAAAGGAGAGGTTTCTCAAAGTTCATCGAGATAAGATATCATGATTCACAAGGGTTATCAGGAGGCTTAGGAATCTGTATTTTTATGTTGCAGTTCAGTTCAGTTGCTCAGCTGTGTCCTATTCTTTGTGACCCCATGGACTGCATCATGCCAGGCATCCCTGTCCATCAACAACTGATGGAGTTCATGCAAACTCATGTCCATTGTGTCAGTGATGCCATCCAACCACAGTCAGGGATTCAATCTGAAGAGATGGAAGGTGTTGGCGATGATGATGTAGCCTCTGTTTCAAAGTAGCGGACGACTTCCGGCTGACAATGATGGAGCCTTTGACTCAAAGTATGGGACTACATGTTTATTTCAAGCTTCAGGTTTTCTTTTATAGTTTGGAAAAAGCATTAGTTCAGAGGTTTGATGTTTTTAGTTTCTCCCACCCAGATTTACTTTACTTAAGTTGTGATTACATTGTAACTCATGCTACATTCCTCCGGAGAAGGCAATGGCACCCCACTCCAGTACTCTTACCTGGAAGATCCCATGGATGGAAGAGCCTGGTAGACTGCAGTCCATGGGGTGCAAAGAGTCGGACACGACTGAGCGACTTCACTTTCCCTTTTCACTTTCATGCATTAGAGAAGGAAGTAGCAACCCACTCCAGTGTTCTTCCCTGGAAATCCCAGCGATGGGGGATCCTGGTGGGCTGCCGTCTCTGGGGTCGCACATAGTTGGACACGACTGAAGCAACTTAGCAGCAGCAGCATGCTGAAATCCTCAGTTTATTTCTTATCTTTCTAAATCCTGTTTGCCCTTAGCATCTCAAGATCATTTTCTCCTAAAAAGGCTTCTAGCTATTCTTATGTGAAGTCTCTCAGTCCTGTCTGACTCTTTGTGACCCCATGGACTGTAGTCTATCAGGCTCCTCCGTCCATGAGATTTTCCAGGCAAGAGTGCTGGAGTGGATTGCCATTTCCTTCTCCAGGGGACCTTCCTGACCCAGGAATCGAACCCAGGTCTCCCGCATTGCAGAGAGACTCTTTTACCATCTGAGCCAACAGGGAAGCCTAGCTATTCTTAATTAATCTTAAACCTTAAATTCAGCAAACTTCTTTTGCCATAAACATTCCCCTCACAAACAGGTCTCAGATAAGAATCCTTCCCATGACCTCAGGCTGCAGCCTACGTGCTCATCCTGGGACATTCTTTGTAAAGATCCTTGAACAAATGTCAATGATTATTTTATAGATTATTTTCTGGGCACAACTGTAGAAGGCTTTGTGCTTTCTCATGTTTCTCTCAAGCACCTTAACATTCTTTCCAGCCAACTCAACCAAAGAAAGGAAAGAACAAGTCAGAATCACAAGGCCTAACTCCTTCATCCTGGGACTATGCCTGAGAGATGAGGAGAGGGGATTGGATCCGTGCCTCCATTTTGTCAGTAATGCCTAATGTGGCTCCCAACATGTTGTCCCCTTCTCCTCCTACCTTCAATCATTCTGAGCATCAGAGTCTTTTCAAATGATTCAGTTCTTCGCATCAGGTGGCCAAAGTATTGGAGTTTCACCTTCAGCATCAGTCCTTCCAATGAACAGTCGGGACTAATTTCCTTTAGGATGGACTGGTTGGATCTCCTTGCAGTCCAAGGGACTCTCAAGAGTCTTCTCCAACACCACAGTTCAAAAGGGTCCAATCTTCGGTGCTCAGCTTTCTTTATAGTACAACTCTCACATCCATACATGACTACTGGAAAAGCCATAGCCTTTACTAGACGGAACTTTGTTCTCAAAGTAATGTCTCTGCTTTCTTTTTGTTTATTTATTTATTTATTTTACCTATCCTCTTTGCATGGCAGGCTGGTGCACTAAGCGGGGCTGAGAGGAGCTACCCCACGTTCGAGGTCAGGGGTAGAGGCTGAGAGTGCCAGGCTGCGACGGTGCAGGAATGGCCGAGAGGAGCTACCCCGCATCTGGGGTCAGGGGCGGTGGCTGAGAGGAGCCACCCCAGGCCCAAGGCCAGGGGCGGCAGCCCGGAGGATCAACCCCACGTCCAAGGCCATGGGTGGCAGCCCAGAGGATCAACCCCATGTCTAAGGAGCAGTGGGCGCAGGAGGGCCTAAAGGAGCCATCCCACGCTGAAAGTCAGGAAGGGCAGCAGTGATGAGTCACCCCTCATCCAAGGTAAGGAGCAGTGACTGCACTCTGCTGGAGCATCCATGAAGAGATACCCCACGCCAAGGTAAGAGAAACCCAAGTAAGATGGTAGGTGTTGCAAGAGGGCATCAGAGGGCAGAAACACTGAAACCATACTCACAGAAAACTAGTCAATCTAATCACACTAGGACCACAGACTTGTCTAACTCAATGAAACTAAGCCATGCCCGTGGGGTAACCCAAGACAGAGATAGATAGAGAGCCTGATAAACTATGGAATGAGGTTCGTGACATTGTACAGGAGACAGGGATCAAGACAATCCCCATGGAAACGAAATGCAAAAAAGCAAAATGGCTGTCTGAGAAGGCCTTACCAATAGCTGTGAAAAGAAGAGAGGCGAAAAACCAAGGAGAAAAGGAAAGATCTAAGCATCTGAATGCAGAGTTCCAAAGAATAGCAAGAAGATATAAGAAAGCTTTTATCAGCGATCAATGCAAAGAAATAGAGGAAAACAACAGAATGGGAAAGACTGGAGATTCTTCAAGATGATTAGAGATACCAATGGAACATTTCATGCAAAGATGGGCTCAATAAATACAGAAATATTACGGACCTAACACAAGCAGAAGATATTAAGAAGAGGTGGCAAGAATACACAAAAGAACTGTACAAAAAAGATCTTCATGACCTGGATAATCACGATGGTGTGATGACTCATCTAGAGCCAGACATCCTGGAATGCAAAGTCAAGTGGGTCTTAGCAAGCATTTCCATGAACGAAGCTAGTGGAGGTGATGGAATTCCAGTTGAGCTGTTTCAAATCCTGAAAGATGATGCTGTGAAAGTGCTGCACTCAATATGCCAATAAATTTGGAAAACTCAGCAGTGGCCACAGGACTGGAAAAGGCCAGTTTTTATTCCAATCCCAAAGAAAGGCAATGCCAAAGAATGCTCAAACTACCTCACAATTGCACTCATCTCACATGCTAGCAAATTAATGCTCAAAATTCTCCAAGCCAGGTTTCAGCAATACGTGAACTGTGAAATTCCTGATGTTCAAGCTGTTTTAGAAAAGGCAGAGGAACCAGAGATCCAATTGCCAACATCCGCTGGATCATGGAAAAAGCAAGAGAGTTCCAGAAAAACATCGATTTCTGCTTTACTGACTATGCCAAAGCCTTTGACTGTGTGGATCACAAGAAACTGTGGAAAATTCTGAAAGACATGGGAATACCAGATCACCTGACCTGCCTCTTGAGAAATCTATATGAAGGCCAGGAAGCAACAATTAGAAATGGACATGGAACAGCAGACTGGTTCCAAATAGGAAAAGGACTGCATCAAAGCTGTATATTGTTACCTGCTTATTTAACTTCTATGCAGAGTACATCATGAGAAACGCTGGACTGGAAGAAACACAAGCTGGAATCAAGATTGCTGGGAGAAATATCAATAACCTCAGATATGCAGATGACACCACCCTTATGGCAGAAAGTGAAGAGGAACTAAAAAGCCTCTTGATGAAAGTGAAAGAGGAGAGTGAAAAAGTTGGCTTAAAGCTCAACATTCAGAAAACGAAGATCATGGCATCTGGTCCCATCAGTTCATGGGAAATAGATGGGGAAACAGTGGAAACAGTGTCAGACTTTATTTTCGGCGCTCCAAAATTACTGCAGATGGTGATTGCAGCCATGAAATCAAAAGACGCCTACTCCTTGGAAGAAAAGTTATGACTAACCTAGATAGCATATTCAAAAGCAGAGACATTACTTTGCCAAGAAAGGTCCATCTAGTCAAGGCTCTGGTTTTTCCAGTAGTCATGTATGGATGTGAGAGTTGGACTATAAAGAAAGGTGAGCGCTGAAGAATTGATGCTTTTGAACTGTGGTGTTGGAGAAGACTCTTGAGAGTCCCTTCGACTGCAAGGAAATCCAATCAGTCCATTCTGAAGGAGATCAGCCCTGGGATTTCTTTGGAAGGAATGATGCTAAAGCTGAAGCTCCAGTACTTTGGCCACCTCATGCGAAGTCTTGACTCACTGGAAAAGTCTTTGATGCTGGAAGGGATTGGGGGCAGGAGGAGAAGGGGATGACAGAGGATGAGATGGCTGGATGGCATCACTGACTCGATGGACGTGAATCTGGGTGAACTCTTGGAGTTGGTGATGGACAGGGAGGCCTGGCGTGCTGCGATTCATGGGGTCGCAAAGAATCGAACATGACTGAGCGACTGAACTGAACTGATCATCATAATAATTATATATGTATACATATAATAGGGAATGTCATCCAACAAATGGGGAAACATGACCATGTATTAAGTTCCTACTGAATAATAGGCAATGAACATATACTGACTTATGTGATATTGTACCATAATCTTTTAAGCCAGTATTATTTTATGAACTGAGAAAGAAGTCAACAGGATATGAGAGGTTAAACAGGATGTGATGACGAAAATGCATCAAATATGTACAGTCCCATCAAGTCTTGGACTTATTATGTCAGGATATCCATAACTTATCAACCTATAAAAATGAGGTTTATCCATAAAGGCAACTTGAAAGACATGTCTTTTCAAATCATCAAATCTGGTACATTAGTGTGAAACCACTGTCAAACTGGAATGAGCATGAGATACTGTGATCAGACGGTGTATGCATCCACTACAATCTGTCATCTGCTTTTCCTGGTGAAAAAATAATACAATTCTAAGTATATTTATTTTTTAAATTTATTTATTTTAATTGGAGGCTAGTTACTTTACAATATTGTAGTAGTTTTTGCCATACATTGACATGAATCAGCCATGATTCATGTGTTCCCCATTCTGAACCCCCCTCCCACCTCGCTCTGCATTCCATCCCTCTTCATCATCTCAGTGCACCAGCCCTGAGCACCCTGTCTCATGTATTAAACGTGGACTGGCGATCTGTTTAACATATGATAATATTCATGTTTCAATTCTATTCTCTCAAATCATCCCACCCTCGCCTTCTCCCACAGAGTCCAAAAGACTGTTCTATACATCTCTGTCTCTTTTGCTGTCTCACCTATAAGGTTATCATTACCGTCTTTCTAAACTCCATATATACTGTCTCTGCTTTTTAAAATGCTTTCTAGGTTGATCATAACTTTTCTTCCAAAGAGTAAGTGTCTTTAAATTTCATAGCTGCAGTCATGATCTGCAGTGATTTTCAGTTCAGTTCAGTCACTCAGTCGTATCTGACTCTTTGCGACCCCATGAATCACAGCACGCCAGGCCTCCCTGTCCATCACCATCTCCCAAGTTCACTCAGACTCACGTCCATCGAGTCCGTGATGCCATCCAGCCATCTCATCCTCCGTCGTCCCCTTCTCCTCTTGCCCCCAATCCCTCCCAGCATCAGAGTCTTTCCAATGAGTCAACTCTTTGCATGAGGTGGCCGAAGTACTGGAGCTTCAGCTTTAGCATCATTCCTTCCAAAGAAATCCCAGGGTTGATCTCCTTCAGAATGGACTGGTTGGATCTCCTTGCAGTCGAAGGGACTCTCAAGAGTCTTCTCCAACACCACAGTTCAAAAGCATCAATTCTTCGGTGCTCACCTTTCTTTATAGTCCAACTCTCACATCCATACATGACCACAGGAAAAACCATAGCCTTGACTAGGCGGACCTTAGTCGGCAAAGTAATGGCTCTGCTTTTGAATATGCTATCTAGGTTGGTCATAACTTTTCTTCCAAGGAGTAAGCCTCTTTTAATCTCATGGCTGCAGTCACCATCCGCAGTGATTTTGGAGCCCAAAAAAATAAAGTCTGGCACTGTTTCCACTGTTTCCCCATATATTTCCCATGAAGTGATGGGACTGGAGGCCATGATCTTCATTTTCTGAATGTTGAGCTTTAAGCCAACTTTTTCACTCTCCTCTTTCACTTTCATCAAGAGGCTTTTTAGTTCCTCTTCACTTTCTGCCACAAGGGTGGTGTCATTTACATTTCTGAGGTTATTGATATTTCTCCCGGCAATCTTGATTCCAGCTTGTGTTTCTTCCAGTCCAGCGTTTCTCATGATGTACTCTGCATAGAAGTTAAATAAGCAGGGTAACAATATACAGCCTTGACTCAGTCCTTTTCCTATTTGGAACCAGTCTGCTGTTCCATGTCCAGTTCTAACTGTTGCTTCCTGACCTGCATACAGATTTCTCAAGGGGCAGGTTAGGTGGTCTGGTATTCCCATCTCTTTCAGAATTTTCCAGTTTCTTGTGATTCACACAGTCAAAGGCTTTGGCATAGTCAATAAAGCAGAAATTGATAAAAATAAAGTCTGCCAGTATTTCCACTGTTTCTCCATCTATGCCATGAAGTGATGGGGCCAGATGCCATGATCTTAGTTTTCTGAATGTTGAGCTTTAAGTAAAAATTTTCACTCCCCTCTTCCACATTCATCAAGAGGATCTTTAGTTCTTCTTCGCTTTCTGTCATAAGGGTGGTGTCATCTGCATATCTGAGGCTACTGACATTTCTCCTGGCAATCTTGATTATAACTTGTGCTTCATCCAGGCCAGTGTTTCTCATTATGTACTCTGCATATGAGTTAAATAAGCAGGGTGACAATAAACAGCCTTGACATACTCCTTTCCTTATTAGTTCTAACTGTTTCATCCTGACCTGCATACAGATTTCTTAAAAGGCAGGTCAGGTGATCTCGTATTGCCATATCTATAAGAATTTTCCATAGTTTATTGTGATCAACACAGTCAAAGGCTTTGGCATAGTCAATAAAGCAGAATTAGATATTTTTCTGGGACTCTCTTGTTTTTTCGATAATCCAGTGGATGTTGGCAATTTGATCTCTGGTTCCTCTGCCTTTTCCAAAACCAGCTTGAACATCTAGAATTTCACGGTTCATGTACTGTTGAACCCTGGCTTGGAGAATTTTGAGCATTACTTTACTAGCGTGTGAGATGAGTGCAGTTGTATGGTAGTTTGAGTATTGTTTGGATTGCCTTTCTTTGGGTTTGGAATAAAAACTGACCTTTTCCATTTTTATGTTTGCGTATCCCCAAATTATTCTGTGGCCACTGCTGAGTTTTCCAAATTTGCTGGCATATTGAGTGCAGCACTTTCACAGCATCATCTTTTAGGATTTGAAATAGCTCAACTGGAATTCCATCACCTCCACTAGCTTTGTTGTAGTGATACTTCCTAAGGCCCACTTGACTTCACATTCCATGATGTCTGGCCCTAGGTGATTGATCACACCATCGTGATTATCCGGGTCATGAAGATCTTTTTTGTACAGTTCTCCAGTGTATCCTTGCCACTGCTTCTTAATATCTTCTGCTTCTGTTAGGTTCATACCATTTCTGTCCTTTATTGTGCCCATCTTTGCATGAAATGTTCGCTTTGAATCTCTAATCATCTTGAAGAATCTCTAGTCTTTTCCATTCTATTATTTCCCTCTATTTCTTTGCACTGATCACTGGGGGATACTTTCTTATCTCTCCTTAGTATTCTTTGGAACTCTGCATTCAAATGAGTATATCTTTCCCTGTCTCTTTGCCTTTCACTTCCCTTCTTTCCACAGCTGTTTGTAAGGCCTGCTCAGACAGCCATTTTGGTTTTTTGCATTTCATTTTCTTGGGCATGGTCTTGATCCCTGTCTCCTGTACAATGTCACGAACCTCCATACATAGTTCATCAGGCACTTTGTCTATCAAATCGAGTCCCTTAAATCTATTTCTCACTTCCACTGTATAATCATAAGATGTCGAGACCAGCTCAACAAGCAGGGTTTCTAAAAGCACGATACAGTGAGAGAATGAGAAACGAGACACAAGAATTCAGAGAAAAACCAGGATCAGAGGACCAACACTGCTCCAAGGTCAACGTGCTGAAACTGAACCCAAGCCAGCTTTATTTTACTTTCAGCCATGAGTGAGAGAATATGCAGGTAGTTAAACTATAATTCATGTGGCTTTCAGGGCCAAAGAACAAAATGATCATTCAGTTCAGTTCAGTTCAGTCGCTCAGTCGTGTCCCACTCTTTGTGACCCCATGAATCGCAGCACACCAGGCCTCCCTGTCCATCACCAACACCCGGAGTTCACTCAGACTCACGTCCATCGAGTCAGTGATGCCATCCAGCCATCTCATCCTCTGTCGTTCCCTTCTCCTTCTGCCCTCAATCCCTTCCAGCATCAAAGACTTTTCCAGTGAGTCAAGACTTCGCATGAGGTGGCCAAAGTACTGGAGTTTCAGCTTTAGCATCATTCCTTCCAAAGAAATCCCAGGGCTGATTTCCTTCCGAATGGATTGGTTGGATTGAGTAATTAGGAAAGCATAATCAATAAGTAATCAGTAACTAAGACTAATATTCTTATCTATAGATTTTCCACCAGATACGTAAACATGTGACTCTGAGATGCCAGTTGAGAAACAGTCTGGGGTCGGTTTTCTGACCCGAGGATTACATCTTGTTTTCAAGATTATGAACTGTTCCCTCTGGACTTATTCCAAGAGTCTCATGCCTTATAGCACCCAGTTTATCAATAATTATAAATTTCTTTTGTGGACCTTGTCGGGGCCTGCTTTTCTTTTATTCTTCCTGTCCCCTACAACAAGGGATTTGATTTATGTCATATCTGAATGATCTAGTGGTTTTCCCCACTTTCTTCAATTTAAATCTGAATTGGGCAATAACGAGTTCATGATCTAAGCCACAGTCAGTTCCCAGTCTTGTTTTTGCGACTGTATAGAGCTTCTCCATCTTTGGCTGCAAAGAAAATAATCAATCTGATTTCAGTATTGACCATCTGGTGATGTCAATGTGTAGAGTCTTCTCTTGTGTTGTTGGAAGAGGGTGTTAGCTATGAGCAGTATGTTCTCTTGGGAAAACTCTATTAGCCTTTGCCCTGCTTCATTTTGTACTCCAAGGCCAAATTTGCCTGTTACTCCAGGTGTTTCTTGACTTCCTGCATTTAACTTTGAGTAATGGCACCCCACTCCAGTACTCTTACCTGGAAAATCCCATGGATGGAGGAGCCTGGTAGGCTGCAGTCCATGGGGTCACAAAGGGTCAGACACGACTGAGCAACTTCACTTTCACTTTTCACTATCATGCATTGGAGAAGGAAATGGCAACCCACTCCAGTGTTCTTGCCTTGAGAATCCCAGGGACAGAGGAGCCTGGTGGGCTGCCGTCTCTGGGGTCACACAGATTTGGACATGACTGAAGCGACTTAGCAGCAGCAGCAGCAGCAGTCATGCACTAAACTGTTGGTATTAATTCCTGCTATTAGCTTTGATTCTGCGGTCTATTTGAACCTGCTTCTTGCTCACTGATTTAGTACATATATTACATTGCACTGGTTCTCTTATATCTCTACCTCAGTGATAAGCCAACTGTAATTGCCTTCCACCCACTCCATTTACTTTAACTGGCAAAATCCTATAGAATTCAGTTTTACCTATGAGTAGAAGACTCATAAGTTTGGGCATAAAATCTGGCTTGGTGTGCATCTTAAGAAAGTGAATTAATAATTGGCTTATGCCAGATATTGTGTTCAGTGCTGTGTTAATGAGCTCACTTAATTTCACACTACTAAAAAATAGGATATCTATTTTGGGGATTTAATGCTTACTACATTATGGGTCAGGTGTTATTATTCAATTTAAAGATGATGGCATGGAAGTTCAGATTGGTTATCTTATCCACCCTGAATTCATACACAGCTAGTAATTTGGAGGGTTAAGATCTTGTAGCAGTATCTTGCTAATGGCAGAGCTGATCTCTGATAGAGGAGAAAGACTCTCTTTAGTCACACACTTCATGACCAGCCTAACTGATCCGATTATACCTCCCAAAGCCACTCAGTAGATAAAGGCCATTCTAGTAACTGGTATTCACATAGTGACTGGTTGAAATGCATGTTCTGAACCAAAGTCTATAAAAGAAGCACAAGCAAATCAATGTCTTTCAGGACTTTGAGATTTCATTTGTGTTTCTAATAGTTTTAGAAAATTCCTTGAGAAATCTGGACATACACTGCATCTGTTTTATGTGATTGGATAGGGTCTTGCTTGTTGAGTCAGGATTCTAACAAAAGTTTCAGCTATCACAACACATCTGTATTTTTACAGATTTTCATTCAAAGCTATAGAGTCTTTTTGAATAATAGTTCAATGACGTTTATAGTGTTTTTACAATGCCAAGAGACAACAAGGACTTTGAAGTTTTCTGATAGTTTTTACCTGCCATTGTCCTAGGAATATCAAAATTAAAACAGGAGTGTGATTACTTCTGACAGTAGTCAGTTGGCCGTTTATTTTTCAGTTCTGCTTCCACTATATCAACCTTAGGGAATTTCGAGTTAAACAATCTCTCTCTAGGGAGTATTTGCGGGAAGATAGCCATGTTCTCTTTTTGATTAACCATGAGGTTAGCAAAAACCTGAGGGGAGTCCTATTTCCTCCTTCAGGGAATCTTCCCAACTCAGGGATTGAACCCTCATCTCCTGCATTGCACGTAGATTCTTTACTGCTGAGACATCAGGGGAATATCTCTGGGAATAAGAAATGGCAACACACTCTGGTATTCTTGCTTGGAAAATTCTATGGACAGAGAATCCTGGCAGCACAGTCCTTGGGGTTGCAAAGAGTCAGGCACTAATGAACACACACAGTAGCAAGAACTATCAAACATCATATTTCCTTAGTAATTCATGATAAATCTATCATATATGTATCCTTTATTAAATATGTTTTCAGTCTGGGTCTCAAATGCCTTACGGGGAAATAGATACCACTGGCTTGCTATCTGTCATTTATGTCAGAATTCCGCTTACTTACATTAACTTCATCTAGGTATAATATGAAGGCATTCCCCTCCTCGTTCAATTGTTCCAGGATATGAAAGAGTCTGTCTTGATGCGGATCACTTCACACATGATTTTAGAGGCTTCGAATAATAATAAGTCACTGAATGCTTACTATGTGCCAAGTACAAGATTTATTGGTGTGAACCTTACAGTAGCCAATACTACATAAATTTGTCAGCAAATTTGGAAAACTCAGCAGTGGCCACAAGACTGGAAAAGGTCAGTTTTCATTCCAATCCCAAATAAAGAAAATGCCAAAGAATGCTCAAACTACCACACAATTGCACTCATCTCACATGCTAGTAAAGTAATGCTCAAAATTCTCCAAGCCAGGCTTCAGCAATACGTGAACTGGGAACTTCCAGATGTTCAAGCTGGTTTTAGAAAAGGCAGAGGAACCAGAGATCAAATTGCCAACATCTGCTGGATCATCGAAAAAGCAAGAGAGTTCCAGAGAAACATCTATTTCTGCATTATTGACTATGCCAAAGCCTTTGACTCTGTGGATCACAATAAACAGTGGAAAATTCTGAAAGAGATGGGAATACCAGATCACCTGGCCTGCCTCTTGAGAAATCTCTATGCAGATCAGGAAGTAACACTTAGAACTGGACATGGAAGAACAGAATGGTTCCAAATAGGAAAAGGAGTACGTCAAGGCTGTATATTGTCACCCTGCTTATTTAACTTATATGCAGAGTACATCATGAGAAACGCAAGGCTGGAAGAAGGACAAGCTGGAATTAAGATCACCGGGAGAAATATCAATAACCTCAGATGTGCAGATGACACCACCCTTATGGCAGAAAGTGAAGAGGAACTAAAGAGCCTCTTGATGAAAGTGAAAGAGGAGAGTGAAAAGGTTGGCTTAAAGCTCAACATTCAGAGAACTAAGATCATGGCATCTGGTCCCATCACTTCATGGCAAATAGATGGGGAAACAGTGGAAATAGTGGCTGACTTTATTTTCTTGGGCTCCAAAATCACTGCAGATGTTGATGCACCTATGAAATTAAAAGACACTTGCTCCTTGGAAGGAATGTTATGACCAACCTATACAGCATATTAAAAAGCAGAGACATTACTTTGCCAACTAATGTCTGTCTAGTCAAAGCTATAGTTTTTCCAGTAGTCATGTATGGATGTACGAGTTGGACTATAAAGAAAGCTGAGCACTGAAAAATTGATGCTTTCAATTTGTGGTGTTGGAGAAGACTCTTGAGAGTCCCTTGGACTGCAAGGAGATCCAACCAGCCCATCCTAATGCAGATCAGTCCTGGGTGTTCATCAGAAGGACTGATGTTGAAGCTGAAACTCCAATACTTTGGCCACTTGATGCAAATAGCTGACTCATTTGAGAAGACCCTGATGCTGGGAAAGATTGAGGGCAGGAGAAGGGGACCACGGAGGATGAGATGATTGGATGGCATCACCGACTCAATGGACATCAGTTTGGGTAGGCTTTTGGAGTTGATGATAGACAGGGAGGCCTGGCATGCTGCAGTTCATGGGGTCGCAAAGAGTCAGACACGACTGAGCAACTGAACTGAGCTGAACTGAGCCAATATTATCAGTATTTGCATTTTACAGGTGAAACAAGTACATTCATAAGGTGTAAGTAATTTGTCCAAAGACTGAAGCACAGGTCTATCTAACAGAAAAGGACATCTATTTGACCACTATGCTACCTGTCCTGCCCACACTGATGTCCCAGGCTGAAAAGTCAGTCTTTTTATGCAGGCCAGTAATCTCTTCAGCACACTCTTTATAAACCTTCTCTATCCCCATTCTGTCTTCAGTGAAAAATAACTATTTCACCCTTATCCAGAATTCCTTGTGTGGACACAAAATCAGTCTTAACAGCATTCTCTTTTTCACTACTAAAGCTGTTGAAAATAATATCCAGTAATTTTTTGGCCTTTTGTAGTTTTATCCATATCTTGAGGAAAGAGTCAGAGTAGACCCTTCCCTGAAGGCTTGTATTCTCTTTCCTGACATGTAATTGATGACACAAATCCCACTACCCTAAAAATATAGTTGGAACTTTTTAATAAAGGGGTATCCTTAACACTGGACTTTCCACGTAGCACTAAGTAGTAAAGAGCATGCAAACACTGAAGCTCATGTTTCTCCCTTTCATAAATTTTTGTTATTTTTTTCTCCATTGATTTTAATTATAATACTACCAGGCATCAAGTCGAACCACTTACTACATGCCAGGCATTGTGCTTTAGGTTCATTTTCTCTTTTAATTCTTATAACCATGGTCTTAGACAGCTGCTATTATTAACCTTATTAGGCAAATGAATAAATTGAGGCTTAGAATGATGAAAGAAATTATGCAAGAACTAGTAAGTAAAAAGTGAAAAAAGAAAGTGTAAGTGAAAGTCTCTCAGTTGTGTCCAACTCCTTGTGACCCCACAGACTATACATTCTATAGAATTCTCCAGGAGTGGCTAGCCTTTCCCTTCTCCAGGGGATTTTCCCAACCCAAGGATTGAACCCAAGTCTCCCACATTGCAGGCGGATTCTTCACCAGCTGAGCCACCAGGGACACCCAAGAATACTGGAGTGTATAGCCTATCCCTTCTCCAGCAGATCTTCCTGCACCAGATATTGAACCTGGGTCTCCAGCATTGTAGGTGGATTCTTCACCAACTGAGTTACCAGGGAAGCCCAGTAAGTAAAAGCAAGACTCAAATCTAGATATTTCTAATTGCAGAGTCCAGGCTCCTACACAGTACATTACTATTGATCTACAACCAGAGTCAACCAATGGCCAGCTGTGGGCCAACCCCAGCCTACTGCCTGTTTTCAAAAGTAAGATTTTATTGGAACTCAGTCATACCCATCATTTACATGTTGTCTGTGGGTGCTTTCATGCTGGGACATGCATGCCCACAAAGCTAAAAACATTAACTATCTGTTCTTTTTCAGAAAAAGCTTTGACCCCTGGTCTAAACATATTAGGGTATTAAATCGGACCAGCTCATGGGGCATCTCATTGTTTATATTTCTCATTTAAAATGGCCCATTTGTCCCTATTTTTTGTTTCTTCACTCTAAGTTAGTCTCATCTACATGATGAAACAATGGGATTTCTGTAGCAGCTTACTTACTGTGTTTTAGTATCCTAAATAAATTTCAATGGTGATCCATTATCAAATGTCTACGTTCTGCGTCAGAAAACTCTGATTATCTGGGTTGGTTATAGGGGACGTTTAATGCTTCCTCCCGACCCCTCCCACCCCCACCCTTCTCCTGCAAACACTGTAATTTTGGCAATTGTACCGAATTTTCATATAGAGATCAAACTTTTTTTCCACTTTAGTTTACCTTCCTGGGTGGCATTCCACCTCCCAGCATGAAACCTAAGGCAATAATCTCATGGCATTTACCTGGCCACTGTGACTGTTCCAGGTGTGGGCTTTTTTCTTAAACATGTTTTAAAAGAGTGAATGTTATAGCCTTTCTTGAAATGTTAGAAAAGTACTCTCATTTTCTCCCCACTGGAATCAAATGTAAACAGATATAGCCCTGATGATTGCTGACATCCCTTCTGACAAAGAGAGGAGAGCCCATTTAAGAGTGGAGGCTTCCTGAGAAGTAGAATTTAGGGGCAAAGAGGAAGAAATGAAGTCCTGAATTTTTTTTTAAGTATTAATCTTTTTAATGAAATGTAGTTTATTTATAATATTATTTTAAGTGATGATAGTGATTCAATATTTTCATAGATTATACTCCAGTTAAAGTGGAGTATACAAAATAAGATATTGGGTTGGCCAATAAGTTTATTTGGGTTTTAATACATTACAGAAAAATCCAAATGGACCTTTTGACCAACTCAATATATTTCCCTGTGCTGTACATTACATTCTTGTTGTTTATTTTTTCTTATACATAGTAGTTAGTACCTCTTAATCCTATACCCCTGTCTTACTCCTCCCTCTTTCCCTCTCCCCACTGGGAACCACTAGATTGTTCTCTATATCTATGAGTCTTTTTCTGTTTTGTTATATTTATTTGTTTTATTATTTTTTTTATATTCTACATATAAGTGATAACATATAGTGTTTGTCTTTTACTTCTTTCACTCAGTAAAATACCATTCAGGTCCATCCATGTAGTTACAAATGGCAAAATATTTCATTCTGTTTTATGGCTGATATTCCATTCTAGATTATGCTACATCTTGATCCATTCATCTGTTGATGGACACCTAGGTTGCTTCTATATCTTGACTATTGTAAATAGTGCTACTATGAACATTGATGTGCATGTAAGTAATCATATCTTTGAATCACTAAATCCACTTATGCTTGAAGGCGTTTAGCCTTGAAGCTAATTATATTCTTTTACAGAAGCACAAAGAGTTCTGATACAATGATTTTCCCCACAAAACTACATTATTTTAGCTCAATTTCTTATATCAGTTTGAGGAGTTAATACCTATTAACAGCAAAAAAGGAAAATTTATATTGCAGTGGTGGTATTGGGCAAAGAACAGACTTATGTACTCTGACCCAAGTTTAACCTTCTAATACAGAGACCAGCATTTCTGCCTTAAAAAAAAAAAAAAAAAAAAAAAACCTTTGTAGAGTGTTCTGGATTCATGAGTTTTGTTTGGCCTACTGGACAGATACAGACTAATCCTGTATAAACGCATCAACTTCCAAAAGGAATAGAAAGTTCTGCCCCAAAGTCCTGCCATTACGTAAACAAATGTGAGATGGCCGCTTAAGATTTTGGGGACAGGTTGTGGCGTAGGACTTCTCTTCCCATCATCAACACCTGCACTATGCCAAGTACAAAGCAACACAGCAAAGTATAGCAGATTAAGAGTGAGAAACCTGGACAGAATTCAAATGCTGGACTCTACCTCCCACTAACTAGATGAAAATTCTCAGTTTCCTTAACTACTCTGTGCCTCAATTTCCTACTCTGTATAGGATTATGAGGATTTCCATGGTGTTTCAGAGAGTAAAATCTGCCTGCTATTCAGAAGACCCAGGTTCAATCTCTGAGTCAGGAAGATTGCCAGGAGAAGGAAATGGCAACCCACTCCAGTATTGTTGCCTGGAGAATTCCATGGACAGAGGAGCCTGGTGGGCTGGAGTCAGTGGGATCATAGAGAGTCAGGCATGACTGAGCAACAAACACACATAGGATTATGAAGTATAAATTAATATTTAAAAAAAATTAAAATAGTACCTGGTACACAATAACCACTATAGAAGTGTTTGTGAAAAAATGAATAAATAGCATACAAGTACTACAACCATTTGAGATAGCGGTAGTTCAGTTCAGTTCAGTCGCTCAGTCGTGTCGGACTCTTTGTGACCCCATGAATCACAGCATGCCAGGCCTCCCTGTCCATCACCAACTCCCGGAGTTCACTCAAACTCACGTCCATCGAGTCAGTGATGCCATCCAGCCATCTCATCCTCTGTCGTTCCCTTCTCCTCCTGCCCTCAATCCCTCCCAGCATCAGAGTCTTTTCCAATGAGTCAACTCTTCGCATGAGGTGGCCAAAGTACTAGAGTTTCAGCTTTAGCATCATTCCTTCCAAAGAAATTCCAGGGCTGATCTCCTTCAGAATGGACTGGTTGGATCTCCTTGCAGTCCAAGGGACTCTCAAGAGTCTTCTCCAACACCACAGTTCAAAAGCATCAATTCTTCGGCGCTCAGCTTTCTTCACAGTCCAACTCTCACATCCATACATGACCACTGGAAAAACCATAGCCTTGACTAGATGGACCTTTGTTGGCAGCTGTAGAGGATCTGTCAAAAAAACATGGTCCCCCCAAAATATAATACATGATGGAAAAACAGCATAAATATCTCTGGATGAGAAAGGACCTTTAAATCTAATACATAAGATAGGTCATTCTATCCTATCCAGTCACAATCACATATCAGGAATTCTGCTTTTTATACATCATGACAATTGCAGATGCAGTCTTCGTTGAAAACCATATATGGATAGAAGTCAATAGTGAACTCACCATATAGTCTTTCCCTTTTCCCACTAAAGAAGCCTTTATGCTTCTCTCCCTTTACCTAATCCCCAAAATGATACAATTTATTACTTTCATTTCATTTTACTAACCTAGGAAAGATTAGATTCAAAGATGCTCAAATTTCTTCTGTCTCCCACATTCCCTAAACACACTCTGCATGTTCAGGAATGTCTGACTCTTTGCAACCCCATGGACTATAGGCCACCAGGATCTTCTGTCCATGGGATTCTCCATGCAAGAATGTTGGAGTGGGTTGCTATTTCCTCCTCCAAGGGATCTTCCAGACCCAGGGATTGAGCCAAGGTCTCCTGTGTCTCTTGCACTGCAGGGGAAATTTTAACCACTGAGCCACTGAGGAATCCCCAGGGGAGACAGATGAGACTGTATTGAGGAGACTGAACTTAAACTGAACATGGGAAGAAGAGGGCTTTTAGGTGAAGGGAGAGAGAGATTAAAAGCAGGAGTGGGCATGAGTACATGGTCTTAAGTGGAGGTAGGGGCTTGTTTTCCACACATGTAGAATGCAAATAATCATACCTACTTTGTAAGACCACTGCGAGGATTATAAGTTCTAGGAGAGAGGTAACAAATATTTGTTCAGCATGGTGCAGTTATTGCTCCAGAGCCCATAGCAGACATTAACAGTTCTTCACAACATTCTACCAGAGAAGCAAGTCACAGGCTCAGAATTCTCTTACACACAGCTACAGATAGTCAGTACTAATCAGAGTATGTAGTTGGCATAAATTAGGTACTCAAGAAATCATAAATGTTATAACCCCTAGAGACCCACAAAATGTTGGGTACAACTAAAGAATGCAGAACTTGCCCTTCCTAATCTTACCAAATACAAGTGAAACTCTCTGCATTTACACTGTGTCAGAGGCCTGCCATGTCTTTAGCACTTGAAGGTCTGACAAGAGACTGAGACCCAATCTGCTACAAAGGTTATCTGCCATATGTTGTAACATCTCTTATGAGCTATAATTAGCAGCACACTTGATCTTTAGGAGTTGTAAAACCTCTAGAACATGGCTAATTTCCCTAATGTCTTCATTTACCTCCCATAGCAATGTGAGAATCCCTCAGGGCCTGAATCAAATTGGCAAGTACAATCAAGAAGCAATAGAGTCTGTCTTTGCGATTTCTTCTTGACTCCATGTAATTCTCTGCATTCAACCCTAGTAATATGATGTCTGCCTAATGGCAGATCACCTTGCCATCCATCCAGCATCCAGATTCTTGCCTTACTAAAAAAACTCTCTCAGTGTTTTCTGGCCTCTTTCTGTGTTGGACTGAGAGAAAAGAACAGTGTGCAAATGGCTCATGTATTGTGGGGCCCATGTTACTGGACATGTATTACAGAGACAAAGTTATTCTGGATGGTGACTAAGCAGAATCATTCAGACATGCGATGTGGCTGCCAGCAGAGAGTAGGCAAAGGAGACAAGGTAGGTGATGGAGGAGCCTGGGAAACATGACATTAAGAGGAACGTTAAACAGGTCCATGGAGCAGGAAAGCTGCTGAGGCTCCTTACTACTGTTGTGCACATTAGAAAGGAAAACTGGGAAGCTGAAAGGGAATATTGGAGAGAGTGTTCATAACGTGTTGAACTTTATAAGCAGCTAGGTCATGGGTCCAACTGAGCCAGAGGAAGGTTAAAGCTTAAAGGAAGCTGTGAGGTCTGATCTGAGCCATAGCAATGGGCAAATTGATCTCAGCTGGACTGTTCTATATCTGATATGAGGATATCAGGATGGTTTTTCTACCTCATTAACTTACAGAGCAGAGTGAAATAGTGCATAACTCCAAGTAGGAACTACCAAGTCCTGATAGCAGGGTTAACTCAACTCCTATTTCTCTCTTGCCTCTGAGCCAGCTACATGTCCCAAGCCTGAGCCAGGTCTGTTCTAGCCCATTGTTTAGAGGTGACCATGTAGCCTCAAACAGACACTAGGAAGGAAGCAATCCACATCTCACACATCTCAGGGGCCATTTTTTGAGTCACATACATTCTACATTCAAAAGTCAAGAGAGTGCCAAAGCAGAAAGGGTGTTTTGAGAATTCTCAGCCTAGAGTGTTTTGGAAAGTGCTGATGGGGAAACTTCCACATCAACATTATCTATGGAATGTGATTGAAATGCAAATTATCTAGTCTCATCCTAGACCCATAATTTACACTGCCTAGAGTTGAGACCCAAATATCTGCATGTTAAAATTTCCAGGGATTCTGATGTATCCTGAAATTTGAAAAACTCTGAAAAATATAGGAGTTTTCTGTGGGCAGTTCAGTTTAGTTCAGGCACTCAGAAGTGTCCAACTCTGACACTTCTCCCCATCAGGTGGCCAAAGTATTGGAGTTTCAGCTTAAGAATCAGTCCTTCATAAAAATATTCAGGATTGATTTCAAACATTTGGCCACCTGATGCAAAGAACTGACTCATTGGAAAAGACTTATGTTGGGACAGATTGAAGGCTGGAGGAGAAGGGGACGATAGAGGATGAGATGGTTGGATGGCGTCACTGATTCGGTGGACATGAGTTTGAGTAAGCTCCAGGAGTTAGTGATGGAGAGGGAAGCCTGGCATGCTGCAGTCCATGGAGTCACAAAGAGTCGGACACGACTGAGTGACTGAACTGAACTGATTTCCTTTAGGATTCACTGATTTGATCTCCTTGCAGCCCAAGGGACTCTCAAGAGTGTTCTCAAACACCACTGTTCAAAAGCATCGGTTCTTTGGTGCTTAGCTTTCTTTATGTTACAACTCTCATATCCATACATAACTAAGAAAAAATCATAGATTGAATAGGTGGATCTTTGTTGGCAAAGTAATGTCTCTGCCTTTTAATATGCTGTCTAGGTTTATCACAGCTTTTCTTCCAAGGAGCAAGCATCTTTTAATTTCATGGCCACAGTCACCATCTGCAGTGATTTTGGAGACCATAAAAATAAAGTCTTTCACCGTTTCCGTTGTCTTTCCATCTATATGCCATGAAGCAGTGGGACCGGATGCCATGATCCTAGTTTTTTGAATACTGAGTTTTAAGCCAGCTTATTCACTCACCTCTTTCAATTTCATTAAGAGGCTCTTTAGTTCCTCTTCACTTTCTGCCTAAGGGTGGTGTCATCTGCATATCCGAGGTTACTGATATTTCTCTTGGCCATCTTGATTCCAGCTTGTGCTTCATCCAGCCTGGCATTTTGCATGATGGACTCTGCATAGAAGTTAAATAAGCAGGGTGACAATATACAGCCTTGACGTACTCCTTTCCCAATTTGGAACCAGTCTGTTACTCAATGTCCGGTTCTAACTGTTGCTTCTTGACCTACATACAGATTTCTCAGGAGGCAGGTAAGGTGGTCAGGTATTCTCATCTCTCTGGTATTCTCACTGTGGAAGAATTTTCCACAGTTTGTTGTGATCCACACAGTCAGAGGCTTTGGCATAGTCAGTAAAGCAGAAGTAGATGTTTTTTGGAACTCTTTTGCTTCTTCTATGATTCAACAGATGTCGGCAATTTGATCTCTGGTCCCTCTGCCTTTTCTAAATCTAGCTTGAATATCTGGAGGTTCTCAGTTTATGTACTATTGAAGCCTCACTTAGATAATTTTGAGCATTACTTTACTAGCATGTGAGATGAGTGCAAATGTGTGGTAGTTTGACCAGTCTTTGGCATTGTGTTTCCTTGGGATTGAAATGAAAACTGACCTTTTCCAGCCCTGTGGCCACTGCTGAGTTTTCCAAATTTGCTAGCATATTGAGTGCAGCACTTTTACAGCATCATCTTGTAGGACTCGAACTAGTTCTGCTGGAATTCCTTCACCTCCACTAGCTTCATTCATAGTGATGCTTCCTAAGGCCCACTTGACTTCACATTCCAGGATTTCTGGCTCTAAGTGAGTGATCACCCCATTGTGGTTATCTGGTCATTACTATTATTGTATTGTTCTTCTGTGTATTCTTGCCACCTCTGCTTAGTATTTTCTGCTTCTGTTAGGTCTATACTGTCTGGTCTTTATTGTGCCCGTCTTTGCATGAAATGTTCCCTTTGTATCTAATTTTCTTGAAGAGGTTTCTAGCCTTTCCCATTCTATTTTTTCCCCTTTATTTCTTTGCATTGATCACCGAGGAAGGCCTTCTTAGCTCTGCTTGCTATTCTTTGGAACTCTGCATTCAGATGGGTATATCTTCCCTTTCTCACTTGCCTTTTGCTTCTCTTCTTTTCTCAGCTATTTGTAAGGCCTCCTCAGACAACCATTTTGCCTTTTTTCATTTCTTCTTTTCATGGATGTCCTGATCACCACCTCCTGTGAAGTGACATGAACCTCTATCCATAGTTCTTCAGCCACTCTGTCAGATCTAATCCCTTGAATCTATTTGTCACTTCTACTCTATAATCATAAGGAATTTGATTAGGACCTATTTGAATGGTCTAGTGGTTTTCCATACTTTCTTCAGTTTAAGTCTGAATTTTGCAATAAGCAGTCACCAAATATTCCCAAGGTAAAATCTGAAGACCTCTGATCACAGAATAATTTGGGAATACACAAACATAAAAATGGAAAAGGTCAGTTTTCATTCCAAACCCAAAGAAAGGCAATGCCAAAGAATGCTCAAACTACTTACTGTACAATTGCACTCATCTCACACGTTAGTAAAGTAATGCTCAAAATTCTCCAAGCCAGGCTTCAACAGTATGTGAGTCATGAACTTCCAGATGTTCAAGCTGGTTTTAGAAAAGGCATAGGAACCAGAGATCAAATTGCCAACATCCATTGAATTATTGAAACAACAGAGAGTCCCAGAAAAACATCTATTTCTGCTTTATTGACTATGCCAAAGCCTTTGACTGTGTGGACCACCACAAACTGTGGAAAATTCTGAAAGAGATGGGAATACCAGACCACCTGACCTGCCTTTTAAGAAATCTGTGTACAGATCAGTACACAACAGTTAGAACTAATAAGGAAAGGAGTATGTCAAGGCTGTATATTGTCCCCCTGCCTATTTAATTTATATGCAGAGTACATCATGAGAAACACTGGGCTGGATGAAGAACAAGTTACAATCAAGATTGCCGGGAGAAATGTCAATAGCCTCAGATATGCAGATGACACCACCCTTATGACAGAAAGTGAAGAAGAACTAAAGAGCCTCTTGATGAAAGTGGAAGAGGAGAGTGAAAAAGTTGACTTAAAGATCAACATTCAGAAAACTAAGATCATGGCATCTGGTTCCATCACTTCATGGGAAATAGATGGGGAAACAGTGGAAACAGTGTCAGACTTTATTTTGAGGGGCTCCAAAATCACTGCAGATGGTGATTGCAGCCATGAAATTCAAAGATGCTTACTCTTTGCAAGAAAAGTTATGACCAACCTAGACAGGATATTAAAAAGCAGAGACAGAAGATGGCAGAGGAATAGGACAGGGAGACCCCTTTCTCCCCCACGAATTCATCAAAAGAACATTTAAATGCTGGGTAAATTCCACAAGACAGCTTCTGAATTCCATCAGAGGACATCAGGCACCCAGAAAAGCAGCCCATTGTCTTGGAAAGGAGGTAGGAAAAGAATATCAAAGACAAAAAGAGACACAAAAGACGTAGGGATGGAGCTCTGTCCTGGGAAGGGAGTCTTAAAGAGAGAAGTTTCCAAACACCAGGAAACACTCTCACTGCCGAGTCTGTGGCGAGCCTTGGAACCACAGAGGGCAACATAACTGAGAGGATAAATAAATAAATAATTAAAACCCACAGATTATGTGCCCAAAGGTAGCTCCCCCAGTGGAGAAGCAGTACAGACACCTGCATCTGCCACTAGCAAGTGGGCGCTGGGCAGAGAGACGCAGGCTGCATTGCTTAGAGTAAGGACTGGGCCTGAATGCCCTGAGGGAAATCTGAGGGAAGTAACTTTGGCTAGCAAACCAGTCTGTGAGATAGCTACCACATGAAAAGCCTTAACCTAAAACAATGCCAGGCCCACTCACAGAACAAAGGAATGAACAGAGATAGCTGGCTGCAGACCATCCCCCTCCAGTGATAGGTGGCCAGAGCCAGAAGGGGTCAATTGCGGCCCCAGAGAGGCATTATCTACCAAACTGCAAGCAGGCTTCTTTGCTAACTAAGACTTCTAGGGATTCTGGATGGTCAACATCCGCCTGAGAAGGTGCACCAGTTGTACACCCAGAAAACTGAGTGGCAGGGACGGGGGAGGTGATAAGTCGCAGCGACTACACTTGCCAAATACCTCATCACCTGAACTGCTCGGACCTGGGAAGGGCACAAAATGCAGGCCCAACTGAGTCTGTGCCTCTGAGGACTACCCAAGTGCCTGAACCTGAGTGGCTTAGACCTGGGAGGTGCATGCAGCCCAGGGCCAGCCTTGGACAGTTCCTGGCAGAGCAACCTAGAGCCTGAGCAGTGTGGGCAGGGAGGGCACACACACCATGAGCAGGGGCAGGACCAATGTGGCTGAGACACTGCGAGCATATGCCAGTGTTATTTGTTTGCAGCGTCCCTCCCCCCACCCACAGCACAGCTGAACAAGTGAGCCTAAAAAAGTGTCCATCACCGCCCCCTTGTGTCAGAGAGGAAATTAGACACTGAAGAGAACAGCAAACAGAAGAAGCTAAAACAGAGGAAACTGCCTTGGAAGTGACAGGTGCAATAGATTAAAACCCTGTAGTTAGTACTGACTACATAGGAAGGGGCTTACGCTGCTGCTGCTAAGTCGCTTCAGTCGTATCCGACTCTGTGCGATCCCATAGATGGCAGCCCACCAGGCTCCCCCGTCCCTGGGACTCTCCAGGCAAGAACACTGGAATGAGTTGCCATTTCCTTCTCCAGCGCGTGAAAGTGAAGTCGCTCAGTCGTGTCAAACTCCTAGCGACCCCATGTACTGCAGCCTATCAGGCTCCTCCATCTATGGGATTTTCCAGGCAAGCGTACTGGAGTGGGTTGCCATTGCCTTCTCTGAGGAAGGGGCCTATAGATCTTGAGAAATATAAGCTGGACCAAAGAACTATCCGAAAATGAACTGACCACACACTGCCCACAACAACACCAGAGAAAGTCCCAGATATATTTTTACTATTTTTACTATCATTCTTTTTTAAATTATTTTTTAAAATTTTTAAGTCCTCTATTACTCCTTTAATTTTCATTTTTATAACCTACTATTACTTTGCAAAAAAAAAAGAGACCCTATTTTTTTAAAGCATACTTCATATATATATATATTATAATTTTTGTGACTTTTTTCTTTTCTTTAATACTGTATTTTTGAAAATCCAACCTCTACTTTAGATTTTTAATCTTTGCTTTTTGATATTTGTTATCAATTTTGTACCTTTAAGAACCCAATCTTCAGGACCCATTTTTACTTGGGAGCAAGATTACTGGCTTGACTGCTCACTCCCCCTTTGGACTCTCTTTTTTCTCCACCAGGTCACCTCTATCTCCTCCCTCCCCCTTCTCTTCTCTACCCAACTCTGTGAATCTCTTTGTGTGTTCCAGATGGTGGAGAACACTTAGGGAACTGATTACTGGCTGGATCTGTCTCTCTCCTTTTGATTCTCCCCTTTACCCTCCTGGCCACCTCTGTCTCCTTCTTCCCTCTTCTCTTCTCTGTATAACTCCATGAACATCTCTGAGTGGTCCAGACTGTGGAGCACACATAAGGAAGTGATTACTTGCTAGTTTGCTCTCTCCTCTTTTGATTCCACCTCATCTCATTCGGATCACCTCTATCTCCCTCCTCCCTCTTCTTTTCTCCATGTCACTCTGTGAACCTCTATGGGTGTCCCTCAGTGTGGAGAAACTTTTCATGTTAATGAAGATGTTTTATCAATGGTGCTGTATAGATGGGCAAGTCTTGAGGCTACTGTAAAAATAAGACTGAAAACCAGAAGCAGGAGGCTTAAGTCCAAATCCTGAGACCACCAGAGAACTCCTGACTCCAGGGAACATTAATCGACAGGAGCTCATCAAATGCCTCCATACCTAAACTCAAACCAAGCACCACCCAAGGGCCAACAAGTTCTAGAGCAAGACATACCACACAAATTCTCCAGCAACACAGGAACACAGCCCTGAGCTTCAATATACAGCATGTTCAGAGTCATTCCAAATCCACTGACATCTCATAACTCATTACTGGACACTTCATCGCACTCCAGAGAGAAGAAATCCAGCTCCACCCACCAGAACACCGACACAAGCTTCCCTAACCAGAAAACCTTGACAAGCCACCCATACAACACCACCAACAGCAAGGAAACTTCACAATAAAGAGAACTCCACAAACTGCCAGAATACAGAAAGGCCACCCCAAACACAGCAATATAAACAAGATGAAGAGACAGAGGAATACCCAGCAGGTAAAGGAACAGGATAAATGCCCACCAAACCAAACAAAAGAGGAAGAGATAGGGAATCTTCTGATAAAGAATTCTGAATAATGATCGTGAAAATGATCCAAAATCTTGAAATCAAAATGGAATCACAGATAAATAGCCTGGAGACAAGGATTGAGAAAATGCAAGAAAGGTTTAACGAGGACCTAGAGGAAATAAAAAAGAGTCACTATATAATGAATAATGCAATAAATGAGATTGAAAACACTCTGGAGGGAACAAATAGTAGAATAACAGAGACAGAAGTTAGGATTAGTGAAGTAGAAGATAGAATGGTAGAAATAAATGAATCAGAGAGGAAAAAAGAAAAATGAATTAAAAGAAATGAGGACAACCTCAGAGACCTCCAGGACAATGTTAAACACCCCAATATTTGAATCATAGGAGTCCCAGAAGAAGAAGACAGAAAGAAAGACCATGAGAAAATACTTGAAGAGATGATAGTTGAAAACTTCCCTAAAATGGGGAAGGAAATAATTAACCAAGTCCAAGAAACCCAGAGAGTCCCAAAGAGGATAAACCCAAGGCAAAATACCCCAAGACACACATTAATCAAATTAACAAAGATCAAACTCAAAGAACAAATATTAAAAGCAGCAACGGGAAAACAACAAATAACACACAAGAGGATTCCCATAAGGATAACAGCTGATCTTTCAAGAGAAACTCTTCAGGCAAGGAGGGAATGGCAGGACATACTTAAAGTGATGAAAGAAAATAACCTACAGCCCAGATAACTGTACCTAGCAAGGATCTCATTCAAATATGAAGGAGAAATCAAAAGCTTTAGAGACAAGCAAAAGCTGAGAGAATTCAGCACCACCAAACCAGCTCTCCAACAAATGCTAAAGGATCTTCTCTAGACAGGAAACACAAAAAGGGTGTATAAACTCGAGCCCCAAACAATAAAATTAATGGCATTGGGATCATACTTACCAGTAATTACCTTAAACGTAAATGGGTTGAATGCCCCAAGCAAAAGACAAACACTGGCTGAATGGATACAAAAACAAGACACCTATATATGTTGTCTCTAAGAGACTCACCTCAAAACAGGGGACACATACAGACTGAAAGTGAAGGGCTGGAAAATGATATTCCACACAAATAGAGACCAAAAGAAAGCAAGAGTAGCAATACTCATACCAGATAAAATAGACTTTGAAACAAAGGCTGTGAAAAGAGACAAAGAAGGATACTACATAATGATCAAAGGATCCATCCAAGAAGAAGTCATAACAGTTATAAATATATATGCACCCAACATAGGAGTACCACTATATGTAAGACAAATGCTAACAAGTATGAAAGGGGAAATTGACAACATCACAATAATAGTGGGAGACTTTAATACCCCACTCACACCTATGGATAGATCAACTAAACAGAAAATTAACAAGGAAACACAAACTTTAAATGATACAATGGACCAGTTAGACCTAATTGATATCTATAGGATATTTCACTATCAGCAATTATCAGAGACTACTTTGCAAACAAAGTTCCATCCAGTAAAGGCTATGGTTTTTCCAATAGTCATGTATGGATGTGACAGTTGGACTATAAAGAAGGTGAGCACCAAAGAATTGATGCTTTTGAACTGTGGTGTTGGAGAAGACTCTTGACAGTGGCTTGGACGGCAAGGAGATCCAACCAGTCCATTCTGAAGGAGACGCATCAAATTTGAGGGGAAATCGGAAGGCCTTGATAAAGGTCAATCATTAAGCTTCAATAATTAATTAACATCTTTTATTAGTTGACACCTAGCTGGGTAGGCAGTAAGAAACTCAAGGATGGTTTTGGAAAGTGGAAGATCTCTGAAAGGTAAATAGGAAAATAGATAGGTGAGATATGTTAAAGAGGAAAGGATGTATGACAGTTTCTTCCTACTTCAGTACTGTGCAATGAGGGAAGAGTTTCACCACTGGCATTGAAGACGAACATTGGAACAAACTTGGAAGCAAATCACTCATTTGTTTGTTGCTACTCAGAGCACCTACCTATTGTTTCATTAACAACACCCTTGTTGTTTCATTAACAACAACATTCACGGTTTCATCACAACACCCCTTTTAGGTAGACAAAAGAGTCATTCTTAATACATAAAAGAGAAAACTGAGTAGCAAACAAGTCTTCAGTCAAATCATCCAACTGATGATTTGGGCAAGTTTCCAGCCCAAGTTTCTGCCAGCAATGTTTAATTAATTAATTCTTCCAATAATACCTTCTATAGGTCTAGAGAGGAGGTGCCATCAAATGAAACGTAGGGAATCAAATCTTGCATTCAGTCATACACACTTCTTGCCCACAAAGGGACAATTTAAATGCTACATAGCACAAGGAAAGGACAATAAGGGGAATTAAATATGTATGAGAAAAGTTCAACAAATATACAAATGGTTAGGGTGTGTCTTTAAGCATCTCCTGGTTTCTTAACTCTTGTTATCAATGCAGGGAATACTGAACATTTTGAACTTTATGCTTTAAGGATATTTTGTTCCTGTTGCCTAGGTTCTCAATCTCACCTCTTCATCTTGCCTGTGATGTCTTAATCATCTCCATGGCAACAGTTGTGACCTCAGAGACAGACTAGAAAGCCAGGAAAAATACATTAACAACCAGCACAGTGATCAGATCCCCACAGCACTGCAGACTATGGTTGGAGCACTGAGGATCAAGTTAAACGAGTAAGTATTCCACTTCTGACTGAGTGTTCTCTAGAGCAACACTTCTCAAACTTCAGTGAACACTCAAATCACCTAGAGAATCTTGTTAAAATGGAATACTCATCCAGGAGGTCTGGGACGGGGTCTTAGGGTCTATATTTCCAACAACCTCCCTAGAGATGCCAAAGCTACTGGTTCCCTGAGTTTTTGGCGTAGCCAGGGCCAAGAACTGTCATTATGCCAAAGTAATGTAAGCACATTTGGAGTCCCAGAGGAAGTGCTGTTTTGGACAGCAGGCCTGATGAACACGACACCTCTGATATCAACTGGTTGTGTGTTCTTGGGTAAATATTTTTACCTCTCTGAGCCTGTTTTTCTTCTCTGTGAAATTATAAATGTGGTCTGGATGATTTCTAAGATCAGTTTGCATTGTAAACTTTTTTGAGTCTCTTATAAAGAAGAAAAATTTAGAACCATAGGCTTAGTCTGAGGGCAGAATGCCCCTATACTATCAAAGGAAGGATGAAAGTAATCTACTATAACTCTTTCCTTTATCTTCTTAATTCCAAATCTTCTGTGTGTCTTCAGGTAATTAATTTCTTCTAAATGGGGATAATACTGGCATTTTCCTAAAGAAGAGGCAACATTGAATGGTGGATAAGAGTTTTGAGCATTTCTGAGCTCTCAGCATACACTTGTGACCTAATAGCTAACAGCTTTGGCTACTCACTCATGACGCTGTCCCTCTGATCACAGAGCAAAACCACTGTCTGCCCACTGGTATCCAGTTCTGGTACTCAATTCTGCCTAGCCCCATTTCACTCCAGAAGATACAAGAGAGAGTTACTCAGAATCACCTCCTACCCTATCGCTCTGTTGAAGCAGTACGAGAAATTTCTTCGTGAGTTCCGCAGTCATTTCGTGAGCCCACAAAACAGAAAATGAACCCCCTGGTGAATACTAAGGTTGACAAAGAGGACAACGTCTCTCAGCAGGATGACACTACTTTTCAGCTCCTCCCTGAGTATCTAAGATATGATGAATCCAGTCAGAGTGATCATCTCCAAGAAGACCTAGCTGACTCCATTCAGGATGAAGTTAGTGGCCCAGATCTGAAGGACAACATCCCAGACCTTGTGATGACTCAGTGTATTCAGTTCAGCAAGAAACGTAGTGACCAGCCAAAGCTTCTACCAAGCTTCTCCAACGGCACGCAGCCAGCACCCATGGAAGACCCTATACAGCTGCAAGGAAGCGAGACACCTTTCACTCCAATCAGAAGAGCCCACAAGCGAAAAATTCAGGCATGCCTCTCCTGCAGCCACGCAGGTCAGTTCCCAATAGATTGCCTGGACAAAAGCTCTCAAGCCCCAGCAAACATGAATAACCCAACCGATCAGTAAGAGGAACCCAGGCAAGTCACATTGTTAACATACTCCCTCACCTCCAGCCTTACTGATGTATATCCTGCATTAACGTTTAAAATACAGGTGGGGAACTGGGATACCACCTTACAGACAGTCATAAATTCATGCTTCTGAGAATTTCAACAACCAGATCTTGTTCATTTGCTGACCCATCACCAAACCTGATCCAACAATGATGAACTTCCATGCACTTTCTGCACCTGGGACTAACTTTCCAAGAGTACTGAAAGCCTGAAGGAAAAACTCTGCTCATTCGGACCCAATGGAAACCAGCCTGGCAATGCATTGGGAAACTTCATCCTCACCAATGGGTAATAGACACCAGGGTTGAGCTTTGTGGCCCTAGTCTTTGTGCCTACACTTGGCTCCGAGCCTCTCACCCTCACTCTCATGGGTCTGTATGCTAGTTCCTTGTTTTTTTAAGACTCTTGGCTCAAGTCCCAGTTGCATTTCACATCCTACCAACATTTCTACCAGAAGCTGAATCCTGATCCACCTGTTGACTAGTGCTACCTTAAAATAAACCAACTTTCATGGAAACACAGTTCTGCCACCGTTTCATGTGCTACTTTATTTTATTACTATTTAAATGCTTCTGCTTGCCCAACCACCCGAAACTTTTGCTACTCGCAAACTAGATGGTATCGACCTCCCAGTTATCTGCTTGGAACTCTGGGTACACTTATTTGAGAACTAGCCCTTCAGTTTGGTGCATGTTTTTGGCCAGGCCCTAGCCTCCTCCCTATTGCTTCAAACCTACTTCAGGTTCCAGCATGTCTTATGGCCAAGTCAAAATGCTCTAGGATGATGACCTCTGATAACTATTTAGTGAGAGTTGGGGAATGTGTTACATCATAATGACTATGTCTGAAGCATGTCCTTGCTTCCTTACATAGGGGACCTGGCTGACTAAGTCTCACTGAAGGCTGAGGATCAGGCCCTTCGGTAGTTTCTGACTCTAGAGGCATCAGCATGATCTAGGATCTCTGCCCCTTGACGCTAAGCTCTACCCCTATAGATAACCTCTGGGGACCCTTTAACTAGTTGAAGATCTTAAAGAGTAGTTAATGGCAGACAATTTTCTGAACCATCTCATGTTTAAAATCCTGGGGTATAAAGATCAATGGGCTTCCCTGTTGGCTCAGACAGTAAAGAATCTTCTTGCAATGTGGGAGATCGTGGATTGGTCCCTGGGTTGAGAAGATCCCCTGGAGCAGGGCATAGCAACCCACTCCAGTATTCTTCCCTGGAGAATTCCCATAAATGGAGGGGCCTGGGGGCTACAGACCATGGGGTCGCAAAGAGTTGGACGCGACTAAGCATACAGCACACAAACATCAACACCCTCTGTCCATAAAACTCACAAAATGAGGGTATGATTGTGCTATGCTTTTGGCATAGCTCCACTCTGTATGGATCCCTAATGCTACTGAACAAAAGCAGGGCTAGGCTGAAAAGGAAAAGTCCCTAAAATGTTAAGGGTATACAGTGATAATTGGTGTATTCTGGTAATTATCTGCTCTTTGTTCCCTGATTCTTCATGCTAGAGTATGTTCCCATAATGGCTTCCCTGATGTAATATTAGTAAATCAGTATTTCCTAGCATCCAGCAAGGCCACTCAGGACTTGAAGCGCCACTGTAGTCTGTCCTAGAAAATTATGGTTTGACAATACCTAAACCCAACTAAGACCTTATTACCCTTAGCTTAAAGCACTAACAAAGAGAGATGTTCACCTATCAGTGCCTCACTAACCACGGTGCCAATTCTTATTTGTATTTGCAAGGACTCTGCTTTATCAATAGCTTGCTATATATCCACCTTACTGCATATGCTCTCACAACAGGGAGACCTGAATGCACATATTTCCCCTGTGCTGAGAAATTCCCACAAGTGTATTGGGATTATTTGAGAGGCTCTATCAGGTAGCTCTGTTTGAAATGTAAGTGACTCTGGCATTACCTGCAGGTATCCTGATCTAGCACCACCAATTCTGTCATAAAGGACTAACCCAATGGCCTCCAGTCACTTTCCTTACTGACTCCAGTGTGGTCCTGGCATGTGGATAGGAGCATTCAGTTGATGTAACCACCAATCTTTCTTTATCTTAGTGCCACAATTTATCACAGACTTCCCAGGTATCCCCATGGTAAAGAATCTGCCTACCACGTAGGAGACATGGGTTCAATCCCTGCGTCAGGAAGACGCACTGAAAAGAAATGTCATCCCCCTTCAGTATTCTTGCCTGGGAAATCCCAAGGATGTAGGAAGCTGGTGGGCTGCAGTCCATGGGGTCACAAAGAGTTGGACATGACTTAGCAACGGAGCATTGACAACAACAATTTATCATCAATTTCTATGTTCTTTTTAGTTCAGTTCAGTCGCTGAGTCGTGTCCCACCCTCTGCGACCCCATGAACCACAGCACGACAGGCCTCCCTATCCATCACCAACTCCTGGAGTCCACCCAAACCCACACCCATTGTGTCAGTGACGCCATTCAACCATCTCATCCTCTGTCTTCCCCTTCTCCTCCTGTCCTCAATCTTTCACAGCATCAGAGTATTTTCAAATGAGTCAGCTCTCCACATCAGGTGGCCAAAATATTGGAGTTTCAGCTTCAACGTCAGTCCCTCCATTGAACACCCAGGACTGATCTCATGAAGAATGGAATGGTTGGATCTCCTTGCAGTCCAAGGCACTCTCAAGAGTCTTCTCCAACACCACAGTTCAAAAGCATCAATTCTTCGGCACTCAGCTTTCTTTATAGTCCAACTCTCACATCCATACATGACTACTGGAAAAATCAGAGCCTTGACTAGGTGGACCTTTGTTGTCAAAGTATTGCCTCTACTTTTTAATATGCTTTCTAGGTTGGGCATATCTTTCCTTCCAAGTAGTGAGTGTCTTTTAATTTCATGGCTGTACTCACCATCTGCAGTGATTTTGGAGCCCAGAAAAATAAAGTCAGCCACTGTTTCCACTGTTTCCCCATCTCTTTGCCATGAAGTGATGGGACCAGATGCCATGATCTTCATTTTCTGAATGTTGAGCTTTAAGCCAACTGTTTCACTCTCCTCTTTCACTTTCATCATGAGGCTCTGTAGTTCTTCACTTTCTGCCATAAGGGTGGTGTCCTCTGCACATCTGAGGTTATTGATATTTCTGCTGGCAATTTTGATTCCAGCTTGTCCTTCCTCCAGCCCAGCGTTTCTCATGTTGTACTCTGCATATACGTTAAATAAGCAGCGTGACAATATACAGCCTTGACGTACTCCTTTTCCCATTTGGAACCAGTCTGTTGCTTCTCCAGTTCTAACTGTTTCTTCCTGATCGGCATAGAGATTTCTCAAGAGGCAGGTCAGGGGATCTGGTATTCCCATCTCTTTCAGAATTGTCCACAGTTTGTGGTGATCCACACAGTCAAAGGCTTTGGCAAAGTCAATAATGCAGGAATAGATGTTTTTTCTGGAACTCTCTTGCTTTTTTGATGATCCATCAGATGTTGGCAATTTGATCTCTGGTTCCTCTGCCTTAGCACACACACGCTTTATAAAACCAGATAAAAGTGGAAGTTCCAGTTCATGTATTGCTGAATCCTGGTTTGGAGAATTTTGAGCATTCCTTTATCAGTATGTTAGATGAGTGCAATTGTGTGGTCATTTGAGCTTCTTTGGCATTTTTTCTTTGGGATTGAAATGAAAACAGACATTTTCCAGTCTTGTGGCCAATGTTGAGGTTTCCAAAATTGCTGACATATTGAATGCAGAACTTTCACAGCATCATCTTTTAGGATTTGAAATAGCTCAACTGAAATTCCATCTCTTCCACTAGCTTTGTTCATAGTGTGCTTCCTGAGGCCCACCTGACTTCACCTTCCAGGATGTCCCACTCTAGGTGAGTGTAAGTATTCACACCTTCGTGATTATCTGGGTCATGAAGATCTCTTTTATATACAGTTTCTGTGTATTCTCGCCACCTCTTCTTAATATCTTGTGCTTCTGTTAGGTCCATCCCATTTCTGTCCTTTATTGAGCCCACCTTTGCATGAAATGTTCCCTTGGTATCTCTCATTTTCTTTAAGGATTTTTATGTACATGTACTTTTGCCATGTAAAATGTCCCTTTATGTTATGCAGACTTTCCAGGTGGCCCTAATGATAAAGATCCTGCCTGCCAATGCAGGAACCAAGTGATGCGAGTTTGATCCTTGGGTAAGGAAGATCCCCTGGAGAGGAAACGGCAACAGACTCCAGTATTCTTGCCTGGGAGATTCCATGCACACAGGAACCTGGCGGGCGACAGTACACTGGGTCACAAACAGTCAGAGATGACTGAAGAGACTTAGCACACACACGCTTTATTTTATGCAGAAGACTTTCCTTCTGCAGCAACATTACCTTCTTCCCCAGATTTCATAGCCTCTAAGAACAGTTACCCATGGGCTAGGAAGTTCCGTTCACCTCCTACTTCTAGAAGCCACTTGTTGAGAATTTCCCAGTGCAGGACTTCTTGTACTCTATGTGATGTAAGCCAACAGCCAGACTGAGTATATGAAGAGGATGCTAGGTCAATGCTTTCCTGCCCACTAGCTAGTGACCATTTTGTTTACCACTTCAACAAGCTGTTGTAGTGATACCATCCTCTTCAATTAGCATGAGTTAGCATAAAGTTACATGGATGATTCCTATACCTAAGTGAATGTATCTCAGAGTGAAACTAATTAAAATCTACAGAGACCAAATGACATATACTCTACTCAAAAAATTGCAGTCTGCAATTGCAAAGGCTTGGGGAAGCCCAAGGTCCAATCAAGGTTGTAATTTCAGAGGAGGGCAAATGTGCTCCATGGTTGATGCAAGCAAGCAAGAAATAATCTAATCGTTTTACAACTATGAAGAAGGAATTGTTAACAAGAGAATGGTTTGCATGGGATATAGAAGTAGAAGGGAATAATTAAAGAGTCATAGGGTACGAGTAATCTCTCCAGTGTCAGTGAGGGAACACTAACCCACAGACGATTTGGCAGGTCCATATACAATGGGATACAGGCACCGGGTCATCCCAATTTGTGCCATTAGCCATTCAGATTGTCAGCTAACACCCCTTGACTCCATATTAAAAAGCAGAGACATTCCTTTACCAACAAAGGTCCACCTAGTCAAGGCTATGGTTTTTTCAGTAGTCATGTATGGCTGTGAGAGTTGGACTATAAAGAAAGCTGAGTGCCAAAGAATTGATGCTTTTGAACTGTGGTGTTGGAGAAGACTCTTGAGAGTGCCTTGGACTGCAAGGAGATCCAACCAGTCTATCCTAAAGGAAACCAGTCCTGAATGTCCATTGGAAGGACTGATGTTGGAGCTGAAACTCCCATATTTTGGCTACCTGATGTGAAGAGCAGACTCGTTTGACCATATCCTGATGCTAGGAAAAATTGAAGGCGAGAGGAGAAGGGGAATATAATCAATTTGATTTCGCAGGTGACCATCTGGTGATGCCCATGTGTAGAGTCTTCTCTTGTGTTGTTGGAAGAGGATGTGTGCTATGACCAGTGCATTCTCTTTGCAAAATTCTATTAACCTTTGCCCTGCTTCATTCTGTATTCCAAGGCCAAATTTGCCTGTTACTCCAGGTGTTTCTTGACTTCCTACTTTTGCATTCCAGTACCCTATAATGAAAAGGACACCTATTTGGGGTGTTAGTTCTAAAAGGTCTTGTATGTCTTCATAGCACCATTAAACTTCAGTTTCCTTGGCATTACTGGTTGGGGTATTGCCAGGGTTTAGCCCCCACAGGATCCAAGGGAACCCTCAGGAGAGATGACGTCGGCAAAGAGAATGATTCAGAGAGAAATAAAGAAAAAACAAGAAAGAAAAAAAATAGATGAGAAAATAGAGGAGAGAAAGAGGCTGATATTACTTTGTTTACACAGAAAGCAACTAAAGTCCCAAGACAAGAGACTTGCTCTGTTCATGTAGGCTGCAGGTGCCCTCCCGGTCTCCCGAGGGAGTGAAGATGCAGAGCGCCTTCCCATTCAGGTCTTAGAAGCCCAGGCAGATAAGTGAAATCAGAAAGCCTCTATGCTCTAATGGATCAGCCTGCAAAAGAGAGTGAGAGAAAGAAAGAAAGAAAGATAGACAGACAGACAGACAGACATGGGGAGACCAAGCTTCTTCAGTGAGCGAGGCCCATAACTTTCTTTTGAAAAGCAACTTTTATACCTTGACTTGGACATAGAGGGAAATGAAAGATGCAAAGTCGTATAGAGTGAGCCCAAACATTACATCTGTTTTGTCTTTATTGAAACCAGCATTATTTTTGCATACCTTTCCCATAAACAATATTGTGTACATTATCTTCTGGCCTTGGAGGCCTGTGAACATTTTATGGCCCTCTTTTGATAAAGGCTGCTCAACCAGAAAACTTATTTGCCCTTGAAATGTTTTTTCTTTATATTTCTAATCTATGTCAGCCTCAGAAAGTATTAAACAGAGTTACATTTCTCACGGAGCAAAGGTGTAGTGAGTTACAACAAAGAAAGAACCAATTAGCTCAAAGGTCTGACATGGTTAATTTCAAGGCTACACTTGTCTTTCTTACATTCCAACTACATTAACTAATGCACTCCCAGGTGTACAGTGGATAAGAGATATGGGAACTTAGCAGCAAGCATTGGCTCAACAATAAAATCCTACACCAGTACTATTCTAATAGCTTTTAACTCTTTGAAAGGCTCTATATTTTTAGCATGTTTTATGCTTCCTGTACCTCTCACAGTTGAGAGGCTGTGAATAATCACGTGCATAGCTGCAACAGTCTGGATAAACCTGCCAAGCAAGCTTGAATGCTGGGGGGCGGGGTGGGGGGGGTGATTTGAAATATTCCTTTCATGTCCAGGAGACTTATTAGCTAGAGCCCTAAGTTGATTTTCTCTAGAGAAAGGTGGTCAGGGATAGCCCCTTGTTGATGTCAGAAAGGCACAAAATAGTAAGACATACGGATTCTGGTTTTGGGCTAGATGCTTGAGCAAGTCCAGAGGGTCTCGTGAGTCCTGAAGCCTTGCTTATCAGGTCTCTTCCACATGACCTTGTCATGGGTGAGATCTCCTGTGCTGGCTCCTGGCAGGGCATAGACTTGGATTACTGTGATATTGAATGGTTTGCCTTGGAAACAAACAGAGATCATTCTGTCGTCTTTGAGATTGCATCCAAGTACTGCATTTCAGACTCTTTTGTTGACCATGATGGCTACTCCCTTTCTTCCAAGGAATTCCTGCCCACAGTAGTAGATATAATGGTCATCTGAGTTAAATTCACCCATTTGAGTCCATTTTAGTTCGCTGATTCCTACAATGTCAATGTTCACTCTTGCCATCTCCTGTTTGACTACTTCCAATTTGCCTTGATTGAATGGACCTGACATCCCAGGTTGCTATGCAATATTGCTCTTTACAGCATTGGACCTTGCTTCTATCACCAGTCACATCCACAGCTGGGTATTGTTTTTGCCTTGGCTCCATCCCTTCATTCTTTCTGTAGTTATTCCTCCACTGATCTCCAGTAGCATATTGGGCACCTACTGACTTGGGGAGTTCCTCTTTCAGTATCCTCTCATTTTGCCTTTTCATACTGTTCATGGGGTTCTCAAGGCAAAAATACTCAAGTGGTTTGCCATTCCCTTCTCCAGTGGACCCCATTCTGTCAGACCACTCTACCATGACCCGCCTGTCTTGGGTGGCCCCACACTGCATGGCTTAGTTTCATTGAGTTAGACCAAGCTGTGGTCCGTGTAATTAGACTGACTAGTTTTCCATGATTACCATTTGTGTGTCTGCCCTCTGATGCCTTTCACAACACCTATCATCTTACTTGGGTTTCTCACACCTTGGACGTGGGGTATCTCTTTGTGGCTGTTTCAGCAAAGCACAGCTGCTGCTCCTTACCTTGGACAAGGGATATCTCCTCACAGCCGCCCCTCCTTACCTTGAACGTGGTCCTGTACTTATCTCTAGTCATACCCAGTACCATGGTACCTAGCATAAGTAATAGCTACTTTTAATACCACATAGTTAATTGTAACCATCAGAGTATACTGCCCTGGATGAAGACACAACACATGACTGTAGGCATGCGACCCTGACATACACCCCTAGAAAGAGAAGAGAGTATGATTGACCTAATTCTCACCCACCTCCATTTCTTTCACTTTGTAACCCATGAGACATATGTCACTGCCTTCACCTCTATCCATGATTGTTAAAGCAAATGTCACCCTTTTTTTGGACTCTGGAACGTCTTCACTAGCACCATCTCGTCTATGACCTTGATAGTCATCACTGAAACAAAATAGAGAATTTAAGATATACCAGCATCCTGGCAAAATCTAACACCTCATGCCCTTGGGAGAGCTCTGGAAGCACGTGTTACATCTGTAAAGCCTTCTACGTTGATGGTCATGGTTTCTTATCTGACTGTGAATATTCAGGTTTCATCTGGCCAGCAAAATGGAATAACATTCAATGGACTATAGTGTCATGAATCTTCAGTGCCACCTTTGTACAAAAGTCACTGCCCATACTTTACAAGCAAAAGTCCTGGGAAAGTGAGTTATACCATTTAGTAGAATCAGCAGAAATAACTTGTTGTCTGGACCACACTTTCCAGTCACTGATTGCCTTTACAATTTTGAATAGTCATGCACTAAATTATTGGAATTGCTTCCGGTTTTGACTTTATTCTGCAGTCTGTTAGAACCCGCTTCCTGCTCACTGATTTCTAGTATATACCTCACATGGAACGAACTGGTTCAGTTGTAGCTCCATCTCAGTGATAAGCCAACTGTGACTGCGTTCCACCCACCTCATTTACTTTCACGTGGAAAACCCTGTAGAATTTTTAGCTTTCCTATGAGTAGAAGACTCATCCCTTTGGGCATAAAATCTGGCTTTGTGTGCATCTAGAGAAAGGGAATTAATAACTGGTTTATGTCAGACACTGTGCTCAGTGCTGTGTTAATGATACTCATTGAATTTCACATTACTGAAAAATAGAATATGTGTTTCTGGTATTTAATGATTACTGCCTTATGGGACAGGTGTCATTTTTCCATTTAAAGATGATAATATGAAAGTTAAGAGCAGTGAACTAGTCCACCTAATTTCACATATAGTTAGTAAGTGGAAGGACTAGTCTTAAAAGTAGTATTTTGCTTCTGGCAGGACTGATCTCTTAGAGAGGAGAGAAACTCTCTTAAGTCAAACCCTTCATGACCAGCCTAACTGATCATATTACCCCTCCCAAATCCACTCAGCAGAGATAGGACTCCAGTAACTGGTATTCACACAGTGACCGGTTGAAATGCATCTTCTGGACAACAGTCTATAAAAGAACCGCATAAGAAGTCAATGCCTTCCAGAACGTTGAGATTTCATTTGTGTTTCTAATAGTTGTGTAAAATTCCTTGGGAAACCTGGACATACACTGTGTCTGCTTTATCAGACTGGATAAGTTCTTGCTTTTTCAGTCAGAATTCTATCAAAAGTTTCTGGCTACAATAACATCATTCAAAACTATACAGTTGTTTTGAATAATTGTGTAGTGATATTTACAGAGTTTCTACAATGCCAAGAGAGAACAAAGACTTTGAAATTTTCTGATAGTTTTTACCTGCCATTGTTATAGGTATATTAAAATTAAAACAAGAGTTTGGTAGCTTCTGACACTAGTTAGTTGGCCATTTTATTTTGAGTTCTGCCCCCATTGTATGAACCTCAGGGAATGTCCAGGTAAGGAATATCTCTCTGAGGAGAATTTGTGGGAAGATATCCATGTTCTCTTTTACCTTAACCATGAGGTTAGTAAGAACTGGTGTGGGTTGCCATGTCCTCCTTCAGGGAATCTTCCCAACTCAGGGATTGACCCACATCTCCTGTGTCTTCTGCATTGCAGGTGAATTCTTTACCACTGAGGCATCAGGGGAAGATCTCTTGGAGTAAGAAATGGCAACACACTCTGGTATTCTTGCCTGGAGAACTCTATGGAGAGAGGAGCCTGGCAGGCACATTCCATGGGGTTACAAAGAGTCAAACACTACTGAGCATGCACACACTAGCAAAAACTATCAAACATCATGTTCCCTTAGTAACCCATGACAAGTCTATCATGTATGTATCCTTTTTTACACGTTTTCAACCTGTGTCTCTAATCCTTCATGGGTGCAACAGATCCCACTGGCTTACTATCTGTAATTTATGTCAGAATTCCCCTTACTTCCATTAGCTTCATCCGAGTATAATTAAAATCATTCCCCTTCCCACTCAATTGTTTCAGGATATGAAAAAGTCTGTCTTGAAGCTGATCACTTCACACATGATTTTAGAGGCTTCAATTAATGATAGTCACTGTGTGCTTGTTATCACTGAGTACATGATTTATTGGTGTGATCCTTAGAGTAACACTAGCAGTATTTGCATTTTACAGGTGAAAACAAGTAAACTCTTGATGTTTAAGTAATTTGTCCAAAGACTGAAGCTAATAAGTCATGGAGTCAGGATTCATCTCCAGGTCTAACTAACAGAAAAAGGCATCTATTCGACGACTATGCTACCTGTCACTACAGCATTTACATTCCAGGCTCTTAAGTCTTAGTCTTTTATGCAGGCCAGTAATCTCTTCAGCACACCCCTTCCAAGTCTTCTCTATCCTCACTGCTTCAGTGAAAAATTATCATTCTACACTTATGCAGAAATCCTTGTATGGACACAAAATAAATTTGAACAGCATTTTGTTTTTTATTACTAAAGCCTTTTAAAATACTATTCAGTAATCTTTTGGTCTTTTGGACTTTCATCAGTATTTTGAGGAAAGAGTCACTATAGACATTTTCCTTATTGCTGCTGTTTTCTTTCCTGAGATGTAACTGATGACATGAATCCCATTACCCTAAAAATGTAGTTGGAATGTTTTAGGGGCTGCAAAGAGTCGGACACGACTGAGCAACGTTCCGTTCCTGTTCCTGTATGTCTCTTAAAAGAAAAAGAAAAAATGTTATTTTCATCAGAGGGGACTGGAATGCAAAAATAGGAAGTCAAGAGGTACCTGGATTCACAGGCAAGTTTGGGCATGGAGGACAAAATAAACCAGGACAAAGGCCTACAGAGATTTGCCAAGAGAACACACTGGTTATAGCAAACACCTTCTTCCAACAGCAAAAGAGATGACTTTACACATGAATATCACCAGATGGTTAATAGCCAAACCAGATTCATTATACTCATTGCAGCTGAAGATGGAGAAACACTATACAGTCAGCAAAAAAAAAAAAAAAAAGACCGGGAGCTGACCTAACAGAAGCAGAAGCCATTAAGAAGATGTGGCAAGAATACACAGAAAAACTATACAAAAATGATCTTAATGACCCAGCAAACTACTATGGTGTGATCACTCACCTAGAGCCAGACATCCTGGAATGCAAAGTCAAGTAGGCCTTAGGAAGCATCACTATGAGCAAAGCTAGTAGAGGTAATGGAATTCTCGTTTAGCTATTTCAACTCCTAAAAAAGAAAATCAGTCTTGAATATTCATTGGAAGGGCTGATCCTGAAACTCCAATATTTTGCCTACTTGATGTGAAGAACTGACTCATTGGAAAAAATCCTGATGCTGGGAACGATTGAAGGTGGGAGGAGAAGGGGACAACAGAGGATGACATGGTTGGATGGCATCACCAGCTCGATGGATATGAGTTTGAGCAAGCTCCAGGAGTTTGTGATGCACAGGGAAGCCTGGCGTGCTGAAGTCCATGGAGTGGCAAACAGTCAGACATGACGAAGCGACTGAACTGATCTGAACTTGGAATTTTAGCAAGTGTTTCACCAGTGCTGCATTACTTAGAAAAAATTAAGTGATCTGCCACTTTGAAGACATAACTCTGTAAAGAAACAGCAGACCTAAACAGATGTTCTGGAACTTCTGAGAGTGGATAGAAAAGGCAGAAAAAAGAGACAGAAAAGCAGAAGTGAATGCAGAGTTCCAAGGAATAGCAAGGAGAGATAATGAAACTTTCCTAGGTGAAAAATGGAAAGAAATAGAGAGAAACAATAGAATGGGAAAAAGAGAGAAACAATAGAATGGGAAAAACTAGAGAAGTGTTGTAGAAAATTAGAGATACCAAGATAACATTTCATGTGAAGATGGGCACAGTGAAGGACAGAAACAGATGGACCTAATAGAGGGCAGATGAGATTAAGAGGTGGCAACAATACACAGAAGATAACCATGATGGCATGATCACTCACCTAGAGCCAGATATCTTGGACTGTCAAGACAAGTGGGCCTTAGGAAGTATCACGATGAACAAAGACAAAGTTAGTGGAAATGATGGACTTCCAGCTGAGCTATTTCAAATCCTATACAATGATGCTGTTAAAGTGCTGCACTCAATATGTCAGTAAATTTGGAAAATTCAGCAGTGGCCACAGGACTGGGAAAGGTCAGTTTTCATTCTAATACCAAGAAAGGGCAATGAATGCCAAAGAAAGCTCAAACTACCACACAATTGCATTCATTTCACATGCTACCAAGGTCATCCTCAAAACCCTCCAAGGTAGGCTTCAACAGAATGTGAACCAAGAACTCACAGATCAAACAGCTGGATTCAGAAAAGGCGGCAAAACCAGAGATCAAATTACTAATCATTGTTGGATCACAGAAAGAGCAAGAGAGTTCCAGAAAAAAATGTCTGCTTGTGCTTCATTGACTATGCTAAAGCCTTTGACTATGTGGATCATAACAAAAGTGGAAAATTCTTAAAGAGATGGGAGTATAAGACCGCCTTACTTGCCTCCTGAGAAACCTGTATGCAGGTCAAGAAGCAACAGTTAGAACCGAACATGGAACAACAGACTGGTTCCAAATTGGGAAAGGAGTATGTCAGGGCTGTATATTATCACCCTGCTTACTTAACTTATATGCAGGGTACATCATGTGAAATGCTGGGCTAGATGAAGCACAAACTAGAATCAAGATTGCTGGGAGAAATATCAACAACCACAGATATGCAGGTGACACCACTCTTATGGCAGAAAGCAAAGAGGAACTAAAGAGCCACTTGATGAAGGTGGAACAGGAAAGCAAAAAAGCTGGCCATTGGAATGTGATTTACATATTCAAAAAACTAAGATCATGGCATTTGGTCCCATCACTTCACAGCAAGTGGATGGGTATACAATGAAAACAGTGACAGCCTTTATTTTCTTGGGCTCCAAATCACTGTCAATGGTGATTGCAGTCATGAAATTAAAAGACACTTGCTCCTTGGAAGAAAGGCTATGACAAATATAGACAGCATATTTAAAAGTAGAGACTTTACCTGTCAACAAATGTCCGTATAGTCAAAGCTATGTTTATTCCATTAGTCAAGTATGGGTGTGAGAGCTGGACCTTAAAGAAGGCTGAGTGTGAAAAAAACTGATGCTTTCACACTGTGGTTTTGCAGAAGACTCTTGAGAGTCCCTTGTACAGCAAGGAGATCAAACCCATCAATCCTAAAGGAAATCATTCCTGAATATTTATTAGAACAACTGATGCTAAAGCTGAAACTCCAATAATTGGCCACATGATGCAAATAGCCGAATCATTGGAAAAGACCTTGATGCTGGGAAATACTGAACGCAGGAGGAGAAGGAGGTGAAAAAAAGGATGACATGGTTGGAAGGCATCACCAACTCAAAGGACATGAGTTTGAGCAAGCTCCAGGAGACGGTGAAGGATAGAGAAGCCGGGCGTGTTGCAGTTCCTGGGGTCACAGATTCAGACGCAACTGAGTGACTGAACAAAACCCAAAAGAGTTTGATAGAGGTTCATAAACCCTTATCTTCAATTCTGAAATAAAAAAAGCTCTGCACAACATAACACTTTTTTTTGTTGTTGTTAATTTGGTGCCAAAAATCATTTTTCAGAAAAACCTGACCCAAACTGACATAAACCTAGTCTCTGAATATTCAGACACTTCCTTCCTGCAGAAACCTGACATTCCATGTTCCTATGCAATATTGCTCTCCACAGCATCGGACCTTGCTTCTATCATCAGTCACATCCACAGCTGGGTATTGTTTTTGCTTTGGCTCTTTCCCTTCGTTCTTTCCAGAGTTATTTCTCTACTGATCTCCAGTAGCATATTGGGCACCTACTGACCTGGGGAGTTCCTCTTTCAGTATCCTATCAGTTTGCCTTTTCATACTGTCCATGGGGTTCTCAAGGCAAGAATACTGAAGTGGTTTGCCATTCCCTTCTCCTGTGGACCACATTCTGTCAGACCTCTGCACCATGACCTGCCCGTCTTGGGTTACCCCACGGGCATGACTTAGTTTCACTGAGTTAGACAAGGCTGTGGTCCTAGTGTGATTAGATTGACTAGTTTTCTGTGAGTATGGTTTCGGTGTGTCTGCCCTCTGATGCCCTCTTGCAACACCTACCATCTTACTTGGGATTCTCTTACCTTGGGCGTGGCATATCTCTTCATGGCTCCTCCAGCAAAACACAGCCACTGCTCCTTACCTTGGATGAGAGGTGTCTCCTCACCACCGCCCTTCCTGACATGCAACGTGGGATGGCACCTCTAGGCCCTCCTGCGCCCAGGCAACCACGGCTACTTGGACGTGGGGTTTCTCCTCCAGGCGCTGCTGCCCCTAAAATTGGGTGCAGGGTAGTGCCTCTCAGCTGTTCCTGCACCGTCGCAGCCTGGCACTCTCGGCTTCTGCCCCTGACCTCGAACGTGGGGTAGCTCCTCTCGGCTCCACTTAGCGTGCCGGCTGGTCATGCAAAGAGGATAGGTAAAATAAATAAATAAATAAATAAATAAACAAACAAACAAATAGAAAGCAGAGACATTACTTTGAGAACAAAGTTCCGCCTAGTAAAGGCTATGGCTTTTCCAGTAGTCATGTATGGATGTGAGAGTTGGACTATAAAGAAAACTGAGCACCGAAGTTTTGATCCTTTTGGTCTGTGGTGTTGGAGAAGACTCTTGAGAATCCCTTGGACTGCAAGGAGATCCAACCAGTCCATCCTAAATAAAATTAGTCCCAACTTTTCATGGGAAGGACTGACGCTGAAGCTGAAACTCCAATACTCTGGCCACCTGATGCGAAGATCTGAATCATTTGAAAAGACCCTGATGCTCAGAATGAGTGAAGGTAGGAGGAGAAGTGGACAACATGTTGGGAGCCGCATTAGGCATTACTGACAAAATGGAGGCACGGCCCCAACCCCCTCTCCTCATCTCGCAGGTATAATCCCAGGATGAAGGAGTTAGGCCTTGTGATTCTGAATTGTTCTTTCCTTTCCTTGGTTGAACTGGCTGGAAAGAATGTTAAGGTGCTTGAGAGAAGCATGAGAAAGCACAAAGCCTTCTCCAGTTGTGCCAGAAAATAATCTATAAAATAATCACTGACATTTGTTCAAGGATCTTCACAAAGACAGTCCCAGGATGAGCACATAGGCTGCAGCTTGAGGCCATGGGAAGGATTATTATCTGAGACTTGTTTGTGAGGGGAATGTTTATGGCAAAAGAAATTTGCTGAGTCTAAGTTTTAGGATTAATGAAGAATAGCTAGAAACCTTTTCAGGAGATAATGCTCTTAAGATGCTAGGGGCAAACAGGATGTAGAATGATAAGAAATAAACTGAGGAATGTAGTATGCTGCTGCTGCTACGTTGCTTCAGTCGTGTCCAACTCTGTGCAACCCCAGAGATGGCAGCCCACCAGGCTCCCCCTTCCCTGGGATTTTCCAGGAAAGAACACTGGAGTGGGTTGCCATTTCCTTCTCCAATGCATGAAAGTGAAAAGGGAAAGTGAAGTCGCTCAGTCATGTCCGACTCTTCGCACCCCATGGACTCTTCCGTCCATGGGATCTTCCAGGTAAGAGTACTGGAGTGGGGTGCCATTGTCTTCTCTGGAGGATTGTAGCAAGAGTTACAATGTAATCACAACTTAAGTAAAGTAAATCTGGGGGAAACTAAAAACATCAAACCTCTGATCTAATGCTTTTTTCAAACTATAAAAGAGAACCTGAAGCTTGAAATAAACATGTAGTCCCATACTTTGAGTCAGAGGCTACATCATCATCGCCGACACCATCCATCTCTTCAGATTGAATCCCTGGCTGTGGTTGGATGGCATCACTGACACAATGGACATGAGTTTACATAAACTCCATGAGTTGTTGATGGACAGGGAGGCCTGGGATGATGCATTGCATGAGGTCACAAAGAATTGGACACAGCTGAGCAACTGAACTGAACTGCAACATAAAAATACAGATTCCTAGGCCTCCTGATAACCCTTGTGAATCATGATATCTTATCTCGATGAACTTTGAGAAACCTTTCCTTTCATTATGCAGATTCAGAAACTGACCCAGAGAGATGAAGTAACTTGCCCCAGTTTGTCAGTACAAATGGTGGCAGGGCTGGGGTCACAGCCAAATCTTCAGATAAGTCCAAACAGCATGCCCCTGTGGTTACCTTATGAGGGTTATTTGTGTACCAGTTAGCTCCTATGGGCTTCCCTGGTAGCTCAGGTGGTAAAGCATCTGCCTAGAAGGCAGGAAGCCAGGTTTGATCCTGGGTCAGGAAGATCTCGTATAGAAGGGAATGGTTACCCACTCTAGTATTTTTGCCTACAGAATTCCATGGACAGTGGAGTCTGGCAGACTATAGCCCATGGGGTCACAAAAAGTTGGACACAACTGAAGGAATAATATGCTGACATTTAGCTTCTATAAGCGCAGGCGGCGGCAGCAGGCCAGCGCACTAAGCGCAGGTGGCGGCGGTGGCGCACCAAGTGCAGCCGAGAGCTACCCCACATCGGAAGTCAGAGACAACGGCCCAGAGTGCCAGGATGTGACGGCGCAGGAACGGCCGGGAGGAGTGACCCCGAGTCCGAGGTCAGTGGTGGCCAGGAGGAGACACCCCGCGTCCGAGGTCAGGGGCAGCCGGGAGAAGCCACTTCATGCCCAAGGGCAGGGGCAGTGACCCTGAGGAGCCACCCTGAGCCCAATGCCAGGGGCAGCAGCTGGGAGGAGCCACCCATGCCCGAGGCCAGGGCCAGCGGCCGGGAGGAGCAACCCAAGGAGCGGTGGCTGAGGAGGCACAGGAGGGCCTAAAGGAGCTATCCCACGTTGAAGGTCAGGAACGGCGGCGGTAAGGAGATATCCCTCGTCCAAGGTAAAGGAGCAGTGGCTGTGCTTTGCTGGAGCAGCCGTAAAGAGATACCCCACGCCCAAGGTAAGAGAAACCCAAGTAAGATGGTAGGTGCTGCGAGAGGGCATCAGAAGGCAGACACACTGAAACCATACTCACAGAAAACTAGTCCATCTAATCACACTAGAACCACAGCCTTGTCTAACTCAATGAAACCAAGCCATGCCTACGGGGCAACCCAAGACGGATGGGTCATGGTGGAGAGGTCTGACAGAATGTGGTCCACTGCAGAAGGGAATGGCAAGCCACTTCAGTATTCTTGGCTTGAGGACCCCATGAACAGTATGAAAAGGCAAAATGATAGGGTAGCAAGAGAGGAACTCCCCAGGTCATTAGGTGTGCAATATGCTACTGGAGATCAGTGGAGAAATAACTCCAGAAAGAATGAAGGGATGGAGCCAAAGCAAAAACAATACCCAGCTGTGGATGTGACTGGTGAAAGAAGCAAGGTCCTATGCTGTAAAGAGCAATATTGCATAAGAACCTGGAATGTCAGGTCCATGAATCAAGGCAAATTGGAAGTAGTCAAATGAGATGGCAAGGGTGAACGTTGACATTCTAGGAATCAGCGAACTAAAAGGGACTGGAATGGGTGAATTTAACTCAGATGACCATTATATCTACTACTGTGGGCAGGAATCCCTCAGAAGAAATGGAGTAGCCATCATAGTCAACAAAAGAGTCCGAAATGCAGTACTTGGATGCAATCTCAAAATCAACAGAATGACCTCTGTTTGTATCCAAGGCAAACCATTCAATATCACAGTTATCCAAGTCTATGCCCCAACCAGTAATGCTAAAGAGCCTGAAGTTGAACGGTTTTATGAAGACCTACAAGACCTTTTAGAACTAACACCCAAAAAAGATGTCCTTTTCATTATAGCGGACTGGAATGCAAAAGTAGGAAGTCAAAAAACACCTGGAGTAACAGGCAAATTTGGCCTTGGAATGCAGAATGAAGCAGGGAAAAGACTAATAGAGTTTTGCCAAAAAATGCTCTGGTCATAGCAAACACCCTCTTCCAACAACACAAGAGAACACTGTACACATGCACATCACCAGATGGTCAACACCAAAATCAGATTGATTATATTCTTTGCAGCCAATGATGGAGAAGCTCTATAGAGTCAACAAAAATGAGACCAGGAACTGACTGTTGCTCAGATCATGAACTCCTTATTACCAGATTCAGACTGAAATTGAAGAAAACAGGAAAAACCGCTAGACCATTCAGGTATGACCTCAGTCAAATCCCATATGATTATACGGTGGAAGTGAGAAATAGATTTAAGGGACTAGATCTGATAGATAGAGTGCCTGATGAACCATGGAATGAGGTCCATGACATTGTGCAGGAGACAGGGATCAAGAACATCCCCATGGAAAAGAAATGCAAAAGAGCAAAATGGCTGTCTGGGGAGGCCTTACAAATAACTGTGAAAAGAAGATAGGAGAAAAGCAAAGGAGAAAAGGAAAGATATAAATATCTGAATGCAGAGTTCCAAAGAATAGCAAGAAGAGATAAGAAAGCATTCATCAGCAATCAATGCAAAGAAATAGAGGAAAAGAACAGAATGGGAAAGACTAGAGATCTCTTTAAGAAAATTAGAGATACCAAGGGAACATTTCATGCAAAGATGGGCTCAATAAACGACAGAAATGGTAAGGACCTAACAGAAGCAAAAGCTATTAAGAAGAGGTGGCAAGAATACACGAAAGAAGTGTACAAAAAAGATCTTCACGACCCAGATAATCATGATGATGTGATCACTAATCTAAAGCCAGACACCTTGGAATGTGAACAAAAGTGGGCCTTAGAAAGCAACACTACAAACAAAGCTAGTGGAGGTGATGGAATTCCAGTTGAGCTGTTTCAAATCCTGAAAGATAATGCTGTGAAAGTGCTGCACTCATTATGCCAGCAAATTTGGAAAACTCAGCAGTGGCCACAGGACTGGAAAAGGTCAGTTTTCATTCCAATCCCAAAGAAAGGCAATGCCAAAGAATGCTCAAACTACCACACAATTGCACTCATCTCACACACTAGTAAAGTAATATCATTCTCCGAGCCAGGCTTCAGCAATACGTGAACCATGAACTCCCTGATGTTCAAGCTGATTTTAGAAAAAGCAGAGGAACCAGAGATCAAATTGCCAACATCCACTGCATCATGGAGAAAGCAAGAGAGTTCCAGAAAAACATCTATTTCTGCTTTATTGACTATGCCAAAACCTTTGACTGTGTGGATCACGATAAACTGTGGAAAATTCTGAAAGAGATGGGAATACCAGACACCTGACCTGCCTCTTGAGAAATCTGTATGCAGGTCAAGAAACAACAGTTAGAACTGGACATGGAACAACAGACTCATTCCAAATAGGAAAAGGAGTACGTCAAGGCTGTATATAGTCACCCTGCTTACTTAACTTCTATGCGGAGTACATCATGAGAAATGCTGGACTTGAAGAAACACAAGCTGGAATCAAGATTGCCAGGAGAAAAATCAATAACCTCAGATATGCAAATGACACCACCCTTATGGCAGAAAGTGAAGAGGAGCTAAAAAGCCTTTTGATGAAAGTGAAAGAGGAGAGTGAAAAAGTTGGCTTAAAGCTCAACATTCAGAAAACGAAGATCATGGCATCTGGTCCCATCACTTCATGGGAAATAGATGGGGAAACAGTGGAAACAGTGTCAGACTTTATTTTGGGGGCTCCAAAATCACTGCAGATGGTGACTGCAGCCATGAAATTAAAAGACACTTACTCCTTGGAAGAAAAGTTATGACCAACCTAGATAGCATATTCAAAAGCAGAGACATTACTTTGCCGACTAAGGTCCTCTAGTCAAGGCTATGGTTTTTCCTGTGGTCATGTATGGATGTGAGAGGTGGACAGTGAAGAAAGCTGAGCGCCGAAGAATTGATGCTTTTGAGCTGTGGTGTTGGAGAAGACTCTTGAGAGTCCCTTGGACTGCAAGGAGATCCAACCAGTCCATTCTGAAGGAGATCAACCCTGGGATTTCTTCGGAAGGAATGATGCTAAAGCTGAAGCTCCAGTACTTTGGCAACCTCATGTGAAGAGTTTACTCATTAGAAAAGACTCTGATGCTGGGAGGGATTGGGGGCAAGAGGAGAAGGGGACGACGAAGGATGAGATGGCTGGATGGCATTACAGACTCGATGGACGTGAGTCTGGGTGAACTCCGGGAGATGGTGATGGACAGGGAGGCCTGGCATGCTGCGATTCATGGGGTCGCAACGAGTTGACACGACTGAGCGACTGAACTGACTGAATGGCACCCCTTAGAATATCTGGAGACCAAGAGTATGAATGCAACTACTCTGCTGAGTGTAGTTGCATAACCCTAGTTCAAACTGTCTCCTTCAATTGATTATGTAGACCAGCTTGAAAATATAACAGGGTGAGGTCTCAAAGATTTATTAAATACAGCAGGTTACAGCAGGTCCTTCTCCACAAGGAGTCTTAGCAAAGCCCAGAGTGGTGCAATTTTTTATCCGGGGACTCTCTTAACTATGGCTTAGAGTCAAACTGAAGACAAATATCCAAGTGACCTGCAATAGTTCAATAAGCTTATTTTCATGCTGTTGTTTTCGTAGTTGATACACATGCTGATTAAGGAAAATTTTAAGCATGTGTAGTTTTCTATCAGACCTGATCCAGGCTCAGAAGTTGGATCCCTCAAGCCTGTTCATTCGAGTAATGAGCTCTGTTTCCACTTCATCTCCAAAAGGCTGTGGTCTGGAACTCTGCCAGACTGTCAGCCGAGTCCTGAGGATCTGTTGGGACAATTCAATAGGAGGCCACTGACTTCTGAAAGGAGAGCAATTTCTGAAATGATATGGCAAGGTGGGTTTTTTGGAGAGTTTAGGCCATTGCCATTGACAAGAGTGCCGTTGTATGATTTGCATTTGGGTTAATGCTTACAGTTTTAGCATGTGTTTCACCAGTGCCACATTAATTAGGAAAAAATTAAATGATTTGTCATTTTGAATCCATAATTCTGTAAAGAAACTGGAGACCTTAACAGATATTCTAGGATTTCTGAGGGTAGAAAGGGCAGAAAGCAATGACAGAGAAGGAAAAGTAATAATTGCACATCTCGCCCAAAAGAGTGTGGTAGAGGTGCACAAACACTTACCTTCCATTCGGAGATGAATGCTGTAAACAACAGAAGCTACTTATTATTATTATTATTATTATTACTATGAATTTGGTGCCAAAACTCATTTGGCACAAAAACCTAACCTGAACTCACATGAACTTAGTCTTGGAATATTTAGACATTTTTCTTGCAGAAATGTTAAAAGATAAATTATGAGATGTTTTCCCAGACACTGTTGGGAGTATTATATAATAAACAGTACATACTCTGTGTCACCTTCTAAAATCTGAAAATAATTTAAATTCTAAAACACAGACTATGGACCTAGAATAATGATAGCTAACATTTATGGAGCATTGCCATCTGCATGGAGCTTTGCTAATCTCTTTTCATCTCATTTAATCCTCATGACACCATGAGGCAGGCATTAAAATCATCTCCATTTTAAATTTTTGCAACCGATTATCAGAGAGGTTAAATAACTTGTCCAGAGTCACTCAGGTTTTGGAAAGCCAGGGTTTGCACCCAGGTCAGTAAAACTCAAGAACCTCCGTGCTGAACTCTTGCTCTCTACTATCAGGGAGAGATGAACAGTTGTTAAGGACAGTGAGGGCTCTTTGTGAGCTCTATATGGAGGTAGAATAGGCTACCACCTATTTCATGTCATTTGAGGGTCAACCTCCTACCTACAAATGTCATCCCCCATCCCTACTTCTTTGAAATGTCATCTCCCCATCCCTACTTCTCTGAGATGCACTAATATGGCTTTATTCCATGATGTCTGTGTGTATGGCTTTTAGAGCTTCCCTGGTGGCTCAGACGGTAAAGCATCTGCTTGCAATCCTGGGTTCAATTCCTGGGTCGGGAAGATCCCCCGGAGAAGGAAATGGCAATCCACTCCAGCACTCTTGCCTGGAAAATCCCATGGATGGAGGAGCCTGATAGGCTACAGTCCATGGGGTCACAAAGAGTCGGACACGACTGAGCGACTTCACTTTCACTTTCACCAGCTAAAGAAGTCTGCGACCCAACTGGTACAGGTTCCAGGTATCCACTCCAGACTCACTAAATCAAAATTGCTAGAGACGGGGACCAAGAAATTTATTTTTTTCTTTTTATTTTATTTTATTTAATTTTAATTTTTATTTTTACATATTTTATTTTACAATACTGTATTGGTTTTGCCATACATTGACATGAATCCACTATGGGTGTACATGCGATCCCAAACATGAACCCCCCTCCCACTTCCCTCCCCACAACATCCCTCTGGGTCATCCCCGTGCACCAGCCCCAAGCATGCTGTATCCTGCATCGGACATAGACTGGTGATTCGATTCTTACATGATAGTATACATGTTTCAGTGCCATTCTCCCAAATCATCCCACCCTCTCCCTCTCCCTCTGAGTCCAAAAGTCCACTATACACATGTGAGTCTTATAAACCACACACCAAGAAGATTCTTATACAAATTAGTTTGAGGGGAAAAATGGAAGGCCTTGATAAAGGTCAATCATTAAGCTTCAATAATTAATTAACATCTTTTATTAGTTGACACCTAGCTGGGTAGGCAGTAAGAAACTCATGCATGGTCCTGGAAAGTGGAAGATCTCTGAAAGGTAAATAGGAAAATAGGTAGGTGAGATATGTTAAAGAGGAAAGGATGTATGACAGTTTCTTCCTACTTCAGTACTGTGCAGTGAGGGAAGAGTCTCACCACTGGCATTGTAGACGTACATTGGAACAAACTTCGAAGCAAATCACTCATTGTTTCTTGCTACTCCGAGCACCTACCTATTGTTTCATTAACAACACCCTTGTTGTTTCATTAACAACAACATTTACGGTTTCATCACAACACCCCTTTTAGGTAGACAAAATAGTCATTCTTAATACATAAAAGAGAAAACTGAGTAGCAAACAAGTCTTCAGTCAAATCATCCAACTGATGATTTGGGCAAGTTTCCAGCCCAAGTTTCTGCCAGCAATGTTTAATTAATTAATTCTTCCAATAATACCTTCTATAGGTCTAGACAGTAGGTGCCATCAAATGAAACGTAGGGAATCAAATCTTGCATTCAGTGATACACACTTCTTGCCCACAAAGGGACAATTTAAATGCTACATAGCACAAGGAAAGGACAATAAAGGGAATTAAATATGTATGAGAAAAGTTCAACCAATATACAAATGGTTAGGGTGTGTCTTTAAGCATCTCCTGGTTTCTTAACTCTTGTTATCAATGCAGGGAATACTGAACATTTTGAACTTTATGCTTTAAGGATATTTTGTTCCTGTTGCCTAGGTTCTCAATCTCACCTCTTCATCTTGCCTGTGATGTCTTAATCATCTCCATGGCAACAGTTGTGACCTCAGAGACAGACTAGAAAGCCAGGAAAAATACATTAACAACCAGCACAGTGATCAGATCCCCACAGCACTGCAGACTATGGTTGGAGCACTGAGGATCAAGTTAAACGAGTAAGTATTCCACTTCTGACTGAGTGTTCTCTAGAGCAACACTTCTCAAACTTCAGTGAACACTCAAATCACCTAGAGAATCTTGTTAAAATGGAATACTCATCCAGGAGGTCTGGGACGGGGTCTTAGGGTCTATATTTCCAACAACCTCCCTAGAGATGCCAAAGCTACTGGTTCCCTGAGTTTTTGGCGTAGCCAGGGCCAAGAACTGTCATTATGCCAAAGTAATGTAAGCACATTTGGAGTCCCAGAGGAAGTGCTGTTTTGGACAGCAGGCCTGATGAACACGACACCTCTGATATCAACTGGTTGTGTGTTCTTGGGTAAATATTTTTACCTCTCTGAGCCTGTTTTTCTTCTCTGTGAAATTATAAATGTGGTCTGGATGATTTCTAAGATCAGTTTGCATTGTAAACTTTTTTGAGTCTCTTATAAAGAAGAAAAATTTAGAACCATAGGCTTAGTCTGAGGGCAGAATGCCCCTATACTATCAAAGGAAGGATGAAAGTAATCTACTATAACTCTTTCCTTTATCTTCTTAATTCCAAATCTTCTGTGTGTCTTCAGGTAATTAATTTCTTCTAAATGGGGATAATACTGGCATTTTCCTAAAGAAGAGGCAACATTGAATGGTGGATAAGAGTTTTGAGCATTTCTGAGCTCTCAGCATACACTTGTGACCTAATAGCTAACAGCTTTGGCTACTCACTCATGACGCTGTCCCTCTGATCACAGAGCAAAACCACTGTCTGCCCACTGGTATCCAGTTCTGGTACTCAATTCTGCCTAGCCCCATTTCACTCCAGAAGATACAAGAGAGAGTTACTCAGAATCACCTCCTACCCTATCGCTCTGTTGAAGCAGTACGAGAAATTTCTTCGTGAGTTCCGCAGTCATTTCGTGAGCCCACAAAACAGAAAATGAACCCCCTGGTGAATACTAAGGTTGACAAAGAGGACAACGTCTCTCAGCAGGATGACACTACTTTTCAGCTCCTCCCTGAGTATCTAAGATATGATGAATCCAGTCAGAGTGATCATCTCCAAGAAGACCTAGCTGACTCCATTCAGGATGAAGTTAGTGGCCCAGATCTGAAGGACAACATCCCAGACCTTGTGATGACTCAGTGTATTCAGTTCAGCAAGAAACGTAGTGACCAGCCAAAGCTTCTACCAAGCTTCTCCAACGGCACGCAGCCAGCACCCATGGAAGACCCTATACAGCTGCAAGGAAGCGAGACACCTTTCACTCCAATCAGAAGAGCCCACAAGCGAAAAATTCAGGCATGCCTCTCCTGCAGCCACGCAGGTCAGTTCCCAATAGATTGCCTGGACAAAAGCTCTCAAGCCCCAGCAAACATGAATAACCCAACCGATCAGTAAGAGGAACCCAGGCAAGTCACATTGTTAACATACTCCCTCACCTCCAGCCTTACTGATGTATATCCTGCATTAACGTTTAAAATACAGGTGGGGAACTGGGATACCACCTTACAGACAGTCATAAATTCATGCTTCTGAGAATTTCAACAACCAGATCTTGTTCATTTGCTGACCCATCACCAAACCTGATCCAACAATGATGAACTTCCATGCACTTTCTGCACCTGGGACTAACTTTCCAAGAGTACTGAAAGCCTGAAGGAAAAACTCTGCTCATTCGGACCCAATGGAAACCAGCCTGGCAATGCATTGGGAAACTTCATCCTCACCAATGGGTAATAGACACCAGGGTTGAGCTTTGTGGCCCTAGTCTTTGTGCCTACACTTGGCTCCGAGCCTCTCACCCTCACTCTCATGGGTCTGTATGCTAGTTCCTTGTTTTTTTAAGACTCTTGGCTCAAGTCCCAGTTGCATTTCACATCCTACCAACATTTCTACCAGAAGCTGAATCCTGATCCACCTGTTGACTAGTGCTACCTTAAAATAAACCAACTTTCATGGAAACACAGTTCTGCCACCGTTTCATGTGCTACTTTATTTTATTACTATTTAAATGCTTCTGCTTGCCCAACCACCCGAAACTTTTGCTACTCGCAAACTAGATGGTATCGACCTCCCAGTTATCTGCTTGGAACTCTGGGTACACTTATTTGAGAACTAGCCCTTCAGTTTGGTGCATGTTTTTGGCCAGGCCCTAGCCTCCTCCCTATTGCTTCAAACCTACTTCAGGTTCCAGCATGTCTTATGGCCAAGTCAAAATGCTCTAGGATGATGACCTCTGATAACTATTTAGTGAGAGTTGGGGAATGTGTTACATCATAATGACTATGTCTGAAGCATGTCCTTGCTTCCTTACATAGGGGACCTGGCTGACTAAGTCTCACTGAAGGCTGAGGATCAGGCCCTTCGGTAGTTTCTGACTCTAGAGGCATCAGCATGATCTAGGATCTCTGCCCCTTGACGCTAAGCTCTACCCCTATAGATAACCTCTGGGGACCCTTTAACTAGTTGAAGATCTTAAAGAGTAGTTAATGGCAGACAATTTTCTGAACCATCTCATGTTTAAAATCCTGGGGTATAAAGATCAATGGGCTTCCCTGTTGGCTCAGACAGTAAAGAATCTTCTTGCAATGTGGGAGATCTTGGTTCGATCCCTGGGTTGGGAAGATCCCCTGGAGCAGGGCATGGCAACCCACTCCAGTATTCTTCCCTGGAGAATTCCCATAAATGGAGGGGCCTGGGGGCTACAGACCATGGGGTTGCAAAGAGTTGGACGCGACTAAGTATACAGCACACAAACATCAACACCCTCTGTCCATAAAACTCACAAAATGAGGGTATGATTGTGCTATGCTTTTGGCATAGCTCCACTCTGTATGGATCCCTAATGCTACTGAACAAAAGCAGGGCTAGGCTGAAAAGGAAAAGTCCCTAAAATGTTAAGGGTATGCAGTGATAATTGGTGTATTCTGGTAATTATCTGCTCTTTGTTCCCTGATTCTTCATGCTAGAGTATGTTCCCATAATGGCTTCCCTGATGTAATATTAGTAAATCAGTATTTCCTAGCATCCAGCAAGGCCACTCAGGACTTGAAGCGCCACTGTAGTCTGTCCTAGAAAATTATGGTTTGACAATACCTAAACCCAACTAAGACCTTATTACCCTTAGCTTAAAGCACTAACAAAGAGAGATGTTCACCTATCAGTGCCTCACTAACCACGGTGCCAATTCTTATTTGTATTTGCAAGGAGTCTGCTTTATCAATAGCTTGCTATATATCCACCTTACTGCATATGCTCTCACAACAAGGAGACCTGAATGCACATATTTCCCCTGTGCTGAGAAATTCCCACAAGTGTATTGGGATTATTTGAGAGGCTCTATCAGGTAGCTCTGTTTGAAATGTAAGTGACTCTGGCATTACCTGCAGGTATCCTGATCTAGCACCACCAATTCTGTCATAAAGGACTAACCCAATGGCCTCCAGTCACTTTCCTTACTGACTCCAGTGTGGTCCTGGCATGTGGATAGGAACATTCAGTTGATGTAACCACCAATCTTTCTTTATCTTAGTGCCACAATTTATCACAGACTTCCCAGGTATCCCCATGGTAAAGAATCTGCCTACCACGTAGGAGACATGGGTTCAATCCCTGCGTCAGGAAGATGAACTGAAAAGAAATGTCATCCCCCTTCAGTATTCTTGCCTGGAAATCCCAAGGATGTAGGAAGCTGGTGGGCTACAGTCCATGGGGTCACAAAGAGTTGGACATGACTTAGCAATGGAGCGTTGACAACAACAATTTATCATCAATTTCTCTGTTCTGTTTATTTCAGTTCAGTCGCTCAGTCATACCCTACCCTCTGCGACCCCATGAACCACAGCACGACATGCCTCCCTGTCCATCACCAACTCCCGGAGTCCACCCAAACCCACACCCATTGTGTCGGTGATGCCATCCAACCATCTCATCCTCTGTCGTCCCCTTCTCCTCCTGCCCTCAATCTTTCACAGCATCAGAGTATTTTCAAATGAGTCAGCTGTCCACATCAGGTGGCCAAAGTATTGGAGTTTCAGCTTCAACATCAGTCCCTCCATTGAACACCCAGGACTGATCTCATGAAGAATGGAATGGTTGGATCTCCTTGCAGTCCAAGGCACTCTCAAGAGTCTTCTCCAACACCACAGTTCAAAAGCATCAATTCTTCAGCACTCAGTTTTCTTTATAGTCTTACTCTCACATCCATACATGACTACTGGAGAAACCAGAGCCTTGACTAGATGGACCTTTGTTGGCAAAGTATTGTCTCTACTTTTTAATATGCTGTCTAGGTTGGGCATAACTTTCCTTCCAAGGAGCAAATGTCTTTTAATTTCATGGCTGTAATCACTATCCGCAGTGATTTTGGAGCCCAGAAAAATAAAGTCAGCCACTGTTTCCACTGTTTCCCCATCTCTTTGCCATGAAGTGATGGGACCAGATGCCATGATCTTCGTTTTCTGAATGTTGAGCTTTAAGCCAACTCTTTCATCCTCCTCTTCCACTTTCATCACAAGGTTCTTTAGTTCTTCACTTTCTTCCATAAAAGTGGTGTCATCTGCACATCTGAGGTTATTGATATTTCTGCCGGCAATCCTGATTCCAGCTTTTGCTTCCTCCAGCCCAGAGTTTCTCATGATGTACTCTTCATATACGTTAAATAAGCATGGTGACAATATACAGCCTTGACATACTCCTTTTCCCATTTTGAATCAGTCTGTTGTTCCTTCCCCAGTTCTAACTGTTGCTTCCTGACCGGCATAGAGATTTCTCAAGAGACAGGTCAGGTGATCTGGTATTCCCATCTCTTTCAGAATTGTCCACAGTTTGTGGTGATCCACACAGTCAAAGGCTTTGGCAAAGTCAGTAATGCAGAAATAGATGTTTTTCTGGAACTCTCTTGTTTTTTTGATGATCCATCAGATGTTGGCAATTTGATCTCTGCTTCCCTGCCTTTTATAAAATCAGCTTGAACATCTGGAAGTTCCCAGTTCATGTATTGCTGAAGCCTGGCTTGGAGAATTTTGAGCATTCCTTTACCAGTATGTGAGATGAGTGTAATTGTGTAGTAATTTGAGCATTCTTTTGCATTTTTATTCCTTTGGGATTGAAATGAAAACTGACCTTTTCCAGTCCTGTTGCCACTGCTGAGTTTTCCAAAATTGTTGGCATATTTAGTGCAGCGCTTTCACAGCATCATCTTTTAGGATTTGAAATAGCTCAACTGAAATTCCATCTCCTCCACTAGCTTTGTTCATAGTGATGCTTCCTGAGGCCCACCTGACTTCGCATTCCAGGATGTCTCACTCTAGGTGAGTGTGAGTGATCACACCTTCATGATTATCTGGGTCATGAAGATCTTTTTTTTTGTACAGTTTTTGTGTATTTCGCCACCTTGCAGGGAGCCAGCGTGAGGAACTCCACCCATGGTAAATGTCATGAGGAAGGAGGCTTGGCATACGCAAAGGCATGATCAAGCCTCAGGAAACCCCTTGTTCCTGAGCATCTACCCCCAAAACCAGAGTCTATCTACTTTACTGTTTCATGCTCTTGCCTACACCTCTTGACTTTATGGGGGGCTGTTCCCCACCGGTTCTCTCGGAGAAGGAGTAAACGTGCAGCTCCAAGTCAATAAAAATTCCTGGGCATGACAAGAGTGTTTCAACTTATGAACTCCTCTGAAGGTTATCTAGCCCACCTGTATAGTTTCGTCCAGCCACATGTGATTGTTTACAGCCTCCCAACCTGAGAGGCACGAGATGTTTTAGACTTACTAAAGGCAAATTCCTTTGGGAAGTTGGAAATTATTAGTATAGTGGGTTGGTTAAGAATTATATTGGTGAAGAGTTTTTCTTTTGTTGTGCCAATAATTGCTGCTAATCCCTGCCCTGGGTGTGACAAGGGTGTCTCAGGTCAAACCTCTCTGCTAGCAAACTAGCTTGTGTGACAGGATTATCCATACTCCTGCCACTACGCACATGATTGTTTACTACCTCTCAACCATAAATAGCACAGAGAGTTTGGAGTATTTTGAAAGTCTTAATTAGCATAGGGCTTTTCTCACTGTTGAGTCAATGAATGCTGCCAGGCCTCCATATCCTTAGGCACCTGGGAATATATTAATCAATGTATTTGGAATATAGAAAAGGAAATATAGTAGTTTTTAAGGCTACCAATACTAGACATTTTGAGTTAATGAATTTTCTCTTTTGTAATAGATCACTGTACTTTGTTATAAATCACTGTGTCCTTGCTATGTAAAAATGTAACTTTATCACTATCTTAAGACTAAATAGATCTTAAGGGGAACATTGGTGAAAGGATTTTCTTTTTTTGGGCTGATGTTTGCTGCTAAATCTCCATATTCCCTGCCCTTATAATGAATATAACTAACATATAGGAGAAATAAGTATTAACCTTTAAGCATATAGGAGAAACAAGTATTAACCTTTAGGATTAATCATGTTAACCTTGGGTTAAATAAATTCCTTTCTTGATTGTAACTCACTACACCCTCACCCTATAGGAATGCAACTTTATTTGGAGGGTGGTGCCTGGTTTAAGAAAAAACACTCTTGGAAAAAATAAGTTTTTTGGTTATCAGAAAGAAAGGGTTGTAAAATGTAAGCAGGCCTCATGGCCATAAGATTATGTAAAACCCCTAAAATCTTTTTTTTATGTAAAGCACCTGATTTTGATAAAGGTCAGGACTGCTGACCCCCACATGACTCTGTATTCATCCCTATGTGTAACAAAAGGTATAAAAGCAAATCTAAAAAATAAAGAAATGGGATCAGTTTCCGGAAAGACTGATTCCCCCATGTCGTTCTTTTTTGCTCCCCGTTTTTCTGGCTGAATTCCCATCTGGAGCGTGGGTGGCCACCATGTCTACTTACTTGTCCCGGCTTTCAAGCCCACGCGAGAAGGAGCCCAAGGAGGGGCACCTTCCGATATTCAAGTGGCGCCGGTGGCCTAACATAGATGGTGCAAATTCCTTGTCTTGGAGTTTCATTGGTATCCCATGTAAACCAAGTTATTCAGCCTCTTTTTCTCTCCTACTATTTTCTGGCAGAATTCCCATCTGGTGCATGGGTACCCACCAAGCCTGCTAATTTTGCCTGGGCTTCTAAGATCAGACCAGGGGGGCCTCAGTGCCTGCTCTCCTTCAGGAGAATGGGAAGACGCCTGTGGCCTACTTAGGTGGTGATTGGTATTCCATGTAAACCAAGTTATTCAGCCTCTTTTTCTCTGTTAATTTTCTAATCCGTCTCTATCTGTAATTAAATAAGTTATTTCCAAGGACGCTGACTCCGTCCCCACCTTTGAATCACCCTGGATCCACCGAGGTTTGACCCCGGAACCACCTCATCTTAATATCTTCTGCTACTGTTAGGTCCATCCCATTACTATCCTTTATTGAGCCCACCTTTGCACAAAATGTTCCCTTGGTATCTCTAATTTTCTTGAAGAACTTTTACGTGCATGTACTTTTGCCATGTAAAATGTCCCTTTATGATATGCAGACTTTCCAGGTGGCCCTAATGGTAAAGATCCTGCCTGCCAATGCAGGAGCCAAGTGATGCGAGTTTGATCCTTGGGTAAGGAAGATCCCCTGGAGAGGAAACGGCAACAGATTCCAGTATTCTTGCCTGGGAGATTCCATGCACACAGGAACCTGGTGGGCTACAGTACACTGGGTCACAAACAGTCAGAGGTGACTGAAGAGACTTAGCACACACACGCTTTATTTTATGCAGAAGACTTTCCTTCTGCAGCAACATTACCTTCTTCCCCAGATTTCATAGCCTCTAAGAACAGCTACCCAGGGCTAGGAAGTTCAGTTCACCTCCTACTTCTAGAAGCCACTTGTTGAGAATTTCCCAATGCGGGACTTCTTGTACCCTATGTGATGTAATCCAACAGCCAGACTGAGCATATGAAGAGGATGCTGGTTAATGCTTTCCTGCCCACTAGCTAGTGACCATTTTGTTTACCACTTCAACAAGCTGTTGTAGTGATACCATCCTCTTCAATTAGCATGAGTTAGCATAAAGTTACATGGATGATTCCTATACCCAAGTGAATGTATCTCAGAGTGAAACTAATTAAAATCTACAGAGACCAAATGACATATACTCTACTCAGAAAAATGCAGTCTGCAATTGCAAAGGCTTGGGGAAACCCAAGGTCCAATCAAGGTTGTAATTTCAGAGGGGGACAAATGTGCTCCATGGTTGATGCAAGCAAGAAAGAAATAATCTATTCGTTTTACAACTATGAAGAAGGAATTGTTAACAAGAGAATGGTTTGCATGGGATATAGAAGTAGATGGGAATAATTAAAGAGTCATAGGGTACAAGTAATCTCTCCAGTGTCAGTGAGGGAACACTAACCCACAGACGATTTGGCAGGTCCATATACAATGGGATACAGGCACCGGGTCATCCCAATTTGTGCCATTAGCCATTCAGATTGTCAGCTAACACCCCTTGACTCCATATTAAAAAGCAGAGACATTCCTTTACCAGCAAAGGTCCACCTAGTCAAGGCTATGGTTTTTTCAGTAGTTATGCATGGCTCTGAGAGTTGGACTATAAAGAAAGCTGAGTGCCAAAGAATTGATGCTTTTGAACTGTGGTGTTGGAGAAGACTCTTGAGAGTGCCTTGGACTGCAAGGAGATCCAACCAGTCTATTCTAAAGGAAACCAGTCCTGAATGTCCATTGGAAGGACTGATGTTGGAGCTGAAACTCCCATATTTTGGCCACCTGATGTGAAGAGCAGACTCATTTGAACATACCCTGATGCTGGGAAAAATCGAAGGTGAGAGGAGAAAGGGACGACAGAGTTTGAGATGGTTGGATGGCATCACCGACTCAATGGACATGAGTTTGAGTAAACTCCAGGTGTTGGTGATGGACATGGAGGCCTGGCATGCTGCAGTCCATGGGGTCACAAAGAGTTGGACACGACTGAGCAACTGAACTGAACTGAACTGACTCTGTGCTCTAAGATTTAACCTGATTATAATTACTTTCCCATATAAACTTAGTTAAGGGGAGTAAATTTACTAACGAGTTGACATGAAGTGTTCTACTCTCCTTTGCAGTTAATTCTCATTATAAATGATTAAATAGGTGTTTGGTTTATACCTCAATTTCTGTGGGTTTAATATCATCCACCCTCCAGACCCTAATCACCTCTGAGACCACTGGAAACAAAATAAAACTCTCACCATGGAATGTCAGCATTCATAGTGTGAAGTGCAGTGAATTCCATGAAGATTGTCCTCCCTGAAGCCTTGTCTCAAAAGTCTCCATGTTTCTCTCTCTCTCGTTTGTCCACAACTCTAATAACATTTCTAAAGACCTGTGATTTTCACTTTCTGTACTTCAGTTCAGTAGCTCAGTCATGTCCAACTCTTTGCATCCCCATGAATTGCAGCACGCCAGGTCTCCCTGTCCATCACCAACTCCCGGAGTTCACTGTAACTCATATCCATCGAGTCAGTGATGCCAGCCAGCCATCTCATCTTCTGTTATCCCCTTCTCCACCTGCCCCCAATCCCTCCCAGCATCAGAGTCTTTTCCAATGAGTCAACTCTTTGCATGAGGTGGCCAAATTACTTTAGCATCAGTCCTTCCAAAGAACACCCAGGACTGATATCCTTTAGAATGGACTGGTTGGATCTCCTTGAAGTCCAAGGGACTCGCAAGAGTCTTCTCCAACACCACAGTTCAAAAGCATCAATTCTTCGGCACTCAGCTTTCCTTATAGTACAACTTTCACATTCATACATGACCACAGGAAAAACCATAGCCTTGACTAGATGGACCTTTGTTGGCAAAGTCGTGTCTCTGCTTTTGAATATGCTATTTAGGTTGGTCATAACTTTCCTTCCAAGAAGCAAGCATCTTTTAATTTCATGGCTGCAATCACCATCTGCAGTAATTTTGGAGCACACACAAAAAAATAAAGTCTGACACTGTTTCCACTGTTTCCCCATCTATTTCCCATGAAGTGATGGGACTAGATGCCATGATCTTCGTTTTCTGAATGTTGAGCTTTAAGCCAAACTTTTCACTCTTCTCTTTCACTTGCATCAAGAAGCTTTTTAGCTCCTCTTCACTTTCTGCCATAAGGATGGTGTCATCTGCATATCTGAGGTTATTGATATTTCTCCTTGCAATCTTGATCCAGCTTGTGCTTCCTCCAGCCTAGCGTTTCTCATGATGTACTCTGCATATATGTTAAATAAGCAGGTGGCAATATACAGCCTTTACATACTCTTTTGCTTATTTGGAACCAGTCTGTTCTTCCATGTCCAGTTCTAACTGTTGCTTCCTGACCTGCATATAAGTTTCTCAAGAGGCTGGTTAGGTGGTCTGGTATTCCCATCTCTTGAAGAATTTTCTACAGTTTATTGTGATCCACACAGTCAAAGGCTTTGGCATAGTCAATAAAGCAGACAATTGCATTCATCTCACATGCTAGTAAAGTAATGCTCAAAATTGTCCAAGCCAGGCTTCAGTGACACGTGAACCGGGAACTTCTGATGTTCAAGCTGGTTTTAGAAAAGGCAGAGGAATCAGAGATCAAATTGCCAACATCTTCTGGATCATTGCAAAAGCAAGAGAGTTCCAGAAAAGCATCTATTTCTACTTTATTGACTATGCCAAAGCCTTTGACTGTGTGGATCACAATAAACTGTGGAAAATTCTGAAAGAGATGGGAATACCAGATCACTTGACCTGCCTCTTGAGAAATCTCTATGCCGATAAGGAAGCAACAGTTAGAACTGGAGATGGAAGAACAGACTGGTTCCAAATAGGAAAAGGAGTATGTAAATTCTGTATATTGCCACCTGCTTATTTAATGTATATGCAGAGTACATCATGAGAAACGTTGGGCTGGAGGAAGCACAAGTTGTAATCAAGATTACTGGGAGAAATATCAATAACCTCAGATATGCAGATGACACCACCCTTATGGCAGAAAGTGAACAAGAACTAAAGAACCTCATGATGAAAGTGAAAGAGGAGAGTGAAAAAGTTGGCTTAAAGCTCAACATTTAGAAAAGTAAGATCATGGCATCCGGTCCCATCACTTCATGGCAAATAGATGGGGCAATTGTGGAAACATTGTCAGATTTTATTTGAGGGGGCTCCAAAATCACTACAGATGGTGACTACAGCCATGAAATTAAAGGACGCATACTGCTTGGAATGAAAGTTATGACCAACCTAGACAGCATATTAAAAAGCAGAGACACTACTTTGCAAAGATCCGTCTAGTCAAGGCTATGTCTTTTCCGGTAGTTATTTATGGATGTGAGAGTTGGACTATAAAGCAAGTTGAGCACCAAACGATTGATGCTTTCGAACTGTGATGTTGGAGAAGACTCTTGGACTTGAAAAAGAGAGTGTCCTTTGTTGGAGATTTGGAGAGTCCCTTGGACTGCAAGGAGGACTATCCAGTCCATCCTAAAGGAGATTAGTCCTGAGTATTCCTAGGAAGGACTGATGTTGAAGCTGAAACTCCAATACTTTGGGCACCTGATGCAAAGTGCTGATTCATATGTATAGACCCTGATGATGGGAAAGATTGAAGGCGAGAGGAGAAGGGGTCGACAGGATAAGATCTTTGGATGGCGTCACTGATTATATGGACATGAGTTTGGGCAAACGCTGGGAGCTGGTGATGGACAGGGCGGCCTAGCATCCTGTCGTCCATGGGGGTCACACAGATTCAGACACAACTGAGTGACTGAACTGAACTGAACTCAAAGTTATAGAGGCATTCAATGACTTGAAAGTGTGGTCCTGATACTAAGGTAGTACTACTGATTCTACTAAATTGTGTAATTCACTTTCAGGACTTTAGTTTGTAAAGTATGAGCAGTGGCTCTTGCACAAATGTACACTGAAGATTCTTGACACTATAATCCATTTAGTGTTTGTTCCATTTTCCTGGCCAAGTGAGACCTGAAGGAAGATTCATAGTGAGGTAAGAAGGTATGGCCATCAATTTAGGAGGCTTTACCGATGTAACACGAGCTTCCAGAGCTCTCTAAAAGGCATAAGGTGTTATATTTTGCCTAGATATTTGTGTATCTTAAATTTTATATTTTGTTTAGTGATGACTATTATAATCAAAGGCAAGATGGTGCTGGCTGAAGATGTTCCAGAGTCCACAAAAAGGGTGATATTTGTTTTTAACTGTCATGGATAGAAGTGAAGGCAGCAACATAGGTCTCATATGTTGCCAGGGAACAGAATGGAGGGGATGAGATTTAGGTCAATCATATACTCTTCTCTCTATGTATAGGTGTGTGTCAGGGGCTTTTGTCTACAGTTATGTGTTGTATCTTCATCCAGGGCAGTATACTCTGATGGTTAGACTGAACTATGTAGTAGTATAAGAAGCAATTACTTATGCTATGTACCATGGTACAAGGTATGAACGAAACTAAGTTTAGTAAATGAAAACCATAGGTATTTAGAAAGGGTATTAGAGTTGTAGACAAATGAGAGAAAAATAGAGAGACTGTTGAGGCAAGACTCCCACAGAGGAAAATCTTCAGGGAATTCACTACAGTTCACACTGTAAACTCTGACTTTGCATGGTGAGAATCTTATTTTGTTTCCAGTGTGCTCAGAGTTGATTACGATCTGTAGGATTGATGTTATTAAAATCAAAGAAATTGATGTATAACCCATATACCAATTTATTCACTTTTAATGAAAATTAACTGTCAAGCAGGGTAGAACACTTCACATCAGTTGTTAGCAAATTTCCTCCCCGTAACAAAGTTTATATGGGAAAGTAATTAAAATCAGATTATATCTTAGAGCATGGAGTTAGAGCATGGGGAGTTGGTGACAATTTTAATGGCTAATGGCACAAATTGGAATGACCCGTTGCCTCTATCACATTGTAGATGGCCCTGTAAAATTATCTGCTGGTCAACATCCCCTCTCAGACTCTGGAGAGTTTATTGATGTCCTATGGGTCTTTAATTGCTACCCCCATATACTAGAGCCCATGAAAACCATTTTCTTGTTAACAAGTCCTGCTTCAAACATTGAAATATCTAAAACTGCAGTCTTCATCTTTGGGTGGTATACATGCCATTTGTTCTCTATAGATTTTAATTAGTTTCACTCTCTGAGAAATTCACTTAGGTATATGACTCATCCATGTAACTGTGTTTATGCTAAGTAATTAACTCATTCTAATTTAAGAGGATGGTGTCACTATAACAACATGTTGAAGTGCTAAACAAAATGGTCACTAGCTAGTAGGCAGTAAAGAACAGACCCAGCATCCTATTCATATGCTCAGTCTGGCTGTTGGATTCTGTCACATAGAATACAAGAGGTCCCTGATTGGGAATTTCTCAATAAGTGGCTTCTAGAAGTAGGAGGTGAATTGAACTTCATAGCCCAAGTTTAATTATCGGTTCTGAGAGGCTATGAAATCTGGGGAAGAAGGTAATTTTGCTGCAGAGGGAAAGTCTTCTGCATAAAATAAAGTTTGTGTGTGCTATGTTGCTTCAGTCGTCTCTGACCCTGTGACCCCATAGACTGTAGCCCGCCAGGCTCCTCTGTCCATCTACTCTTCCATGCAAGAATACTGCAGTGGGTAGCCTTTTCTTACTCCAGGGGATCTTCCCGACCCAAGGATCAAACCTGCCTCTCATGTCTCCTGCATTGACAGGTGGGTTCTTTACCACTAATGCCACCTGGGAATTCTGCATAAAATAAAGTGACTTTTTTATATGTAAAAAGTACATGTACATAAAGAGGACAAAATGATAAGTTGTTGTTGTCATTGTTGCTAAGTCTTATCCAATGCTTTGCGACCCCGTAGACTTTAGCCCACTAGGTTCCTCTGTCCATGGGATTTCCCAGGAAAGAATACTGGAGTGGGTTGGGATTTCATTCTCCAGGGGATCTTCCTGACCCAGAGATTGACCCCATGTTTCCTATTTGGCAGGCAGATTCTTTACCACTGAGCCACCTGGTAAGCCTACGAAAATTGTGGCACTAAGAAAAAGAAATATTGGTGGTTAAACCAATTGAATGCTCCTATCAACATACCAGGACCACACTGGAGTCAGTAAGAAAAGTGACTGGAGGCCATTGGGTTAGTCCTTTATGACAGAATTGGTGGCCCTAGATTAGGACACTTGCAGGTAATGCCAGAGTCACTTAAATTTCAAATAGAACTACCTGTTAGAGACTCTCATACAATCCTAGTATACTAGTGGGAATTTCTCAGCACAATGGAAATATGTGCATTCAGGTCTTGTTGTGAAAGCATAGGCAGTAAAGTGGATATATAGTGAGCTATTGATAAGAGAGACTCCTTGTAAATACAAATAAGAATTGGCACACACTAATTGGTTAGTGAGGCACTGATGGGTGAAAAGATCTGTTAGTGTATAGGCTGGACTAAAAAGGTCCTAGGTGGTCTTAGGTATTGTCAAAGCATAATTTTCTAGGGCAAACTACAGTGGTGCATCAGGTTCTGAGCAGCCTTCGTGGCTACTAGGAAATACTGATTTACTGATTTTACCTCAGGGAATCCATTATGGGGACATAGTTCAGCATCAAGAATCAGGGAACTAAGACATATCATTACCAGGAAACACCAATTATCCCTGAATAGTCTTAACATTTTAGGGATTTTTTCCTTTTCAGCATAGCCTTATTTTTGTTCAGAAGCATTAGGTATCTATACACAGAGAGGAGATATGCCAAAAGCATAGCACAAGCAAGCATACCCCCATTTCATGATTTTCTGTACATATGGTATTGATGTATATACCCTATGATTTTAAACATGAGATGGTTCAGAAAATTGTCTGCCATTAATTGCTCTTTAAGATCCTCAACTAGGTAAGTGTCACCTTAGGTGATCTATAGGGGTAGAGCAAAGCGTCAATGGGCAGAGATCTTAGATGGTGACCATGCTGAGGACTGTAGAGTCTGAAGCTACTGAAGGGCCTAATTCTCAGTCTTCAGTGGAGGTTTAGTCAGCCAGGTCCCTATTTAAGGCAGCAAGGACATGTTTCAGATATAGTCGTTATGATCCCCCCAAATCTTACTAAATAGTTATCGGAGATCATTATCTTAGAGCATTTTGACTTGGCCATAGAGATACTGGAACCTGAAGTAGGTTTGGAGGAAAAGGGGGGGAGTCTAGGGCTTGGCTAAAAACATGTACCTCCCTGAAGGGCTAATTCTCAAAGAAGTGGACACAAAGTTCCAAGCAGAGAGCTTGGACATCCATACCATCTAGCTTGTCAATAGAAAAATATCCAGGTGGTTGAGCAAGTAGAAGCATTTAAATAGTAATAAAATAAATAATCATAAAATGGTGGCAGTGCTGTGGTTCCATGAAAGTTGTTTTATTTTAAGATAAACTTTAGTTAACACTTGGAACATGAATCAGCTTCTAGTAGAAAATGTTGATAGGTTATGGAAATGCAACAGGGACTTCAGTCAAGAGTCCTAAACCCACAGGCAACTAGCATACAGACCAGTGAGAGTGAGGGTATAGGCCCAAAGACCTGGGCCACAACTCTTGACCTAGGTATCTATTACCCATTGGTGAGGATGGAGTATTCCAAGGCATTGCCAGGGTGGTTTCCATTGGGTCAGACTGGGCAGAGTTTTGCCTGCGGGCTTTCAGTACTCTTGGAAAATTAGTCCCTGCTGCAGAAAGTGCCTGGAAGTTGTTTTTATTATTGCTGGATCAGGTTGGGTAATGGGTCACCAAATAAGCAAAATATGGTTGTTGACATTCTCAGAAGCATGAATTTATGAATTTCTGTAAAGTGGTATCACAATTCCCCATCTGTATTTTAAACATTAATGCATGATGTATACCAGTAAGTCTGGAGATGAGAGAGGTGTGTTTGCAATGTGATTTGTCTGGGCTCCTCTTACTGATTAGTTGGGTTATTAATACTTGCTGGGTTTTGAGGATCTTTGGGAAGGCAATCTATTGTGAACTGACCAGTGTGGCTGCAGTAGAGGCATGGCTGAACTTTTTACTGGCCAGCTATTTTGGCTGGAGTTAGAAGTGGCTGACTTCCTAGCAATTGTATAGGGCCTTCCTTGCATGCTTGACTTCTGGGGTTGGATAAGGCTTGGTGGTGGATCTGAAGAGCCAACCCTGAGATCTGGACCTCTGACTATAGAAGCTCTGGCCAGTCACTAGGTTTCTTTTTTTTTAAATTAAATTTTTATTTTTACTTTATTTTACTTTACAATACTGTATTGGTTTTGCCATACATTGACATGAATCCACCACGGGTGTATATGCGTTCCCAAACATGAACCCCCCTCCCACCTCCCTCCCCATAACATCTCTCTGGTTCATCCCCATGTCCAGCAGAATACACTGAGTGATAAGGTCTGGGAAATTGTCCATCAGATCTGGGCCACTAACTTCATCCTCAGTGGAGTCTGCTAGCTCTTCTTGGAAATGATCACTCTGATTGGATTCATCATATCTCAGATTCTGAGCAAGGAGTTGAGTTGAAAAGTAGTTGAATCCATCTGAAATAAGTTGTCCTCTTTTTCAACCTTAGTATTAACCAGCGGGTTCATTTCCTATTGGGTGGGCACACAAAATGACTGCTGGAATTCAAGAAGAAATTTATTGCTTCAACAGAACATTCTGGTAGGTGGTTCAGTTCAGTTCATTTGCTCAGTTGTGTCCAACTCTTTGTGAAAAAATGGACTGCAGCATGCTAGGCCTTCCTGTCCATCACCATCTCTTGGAGTTTACTCAAACTCATGCCTACTGAGTCAGTGATGCCATCCAACCATGTCATCCTCTGTCGTCCCCTTCTCCTCCTGCCCTCAGTTTTTCCCAGCATCAGAGTTTTTTCAAATGAGTCAGCTCTGTGCATCAGGTGGCCACAGCTGAAACTCCACTTTTAGCTTCAGCATCAGTCCTTCCATTGAATATTAAGGATTGATTTCCTGTAGGATGGACTGGTTGGACCTCCTTCCAGTCCAAGGGACTCTCAAGAGTCCTCTCCAACACCACAGTTCGAAAGCATCAATACTTTGGTGCTCACCTTTCTTTATATTCCAACTCTCCCATAGATACACGACTACTGGAAAAACCATAGCCTTGACTAGACAGATATTTGTTGGCAAAGTAATGTCTCTGCTTTTCAATATGCTGTCTAGTTTGGTCATAACTTCTTCCAAGAAGTAAGTGTCTTTTAATTTCAGGGCTGCAGTCACCATCTGCAGTGATTTTGGAGTCACCCAAAAAAGTCTGCCACCATTTCCAATGTTTCCCCGTCTATTTCCCATGAAGTGATGGGACCAGATGCCATGATCTTTGATTTCTGAATGTTGAGCTTTAAGCCAACTCTTTTCACTCTCCTTTTTCACTTTCATCATGAGGCTGTTTAGTTCTTCATCACTTTCCGCCATAAGAGTGGTGTCATCTGTACATCTGAGGTTATTGATATTTCTCCCGGCAATCTTGATTACAACTTGTGTTTCATCTAGCCCAGAGTTTCTCATGATGTACTCTGCATATAAGTTCAATAAGTAGGCTGACAATATACAGCCTTGACATACTCCTTTTCCTATTTGGAACCAGTCTGTTGTTTCATGTCCAGTTCTACCTGTTGCTTCCTGACCTGCATATAGGTTTCTCAAGAGGCAGGTGAGGTGGTCTGGTATTCCCATCTCTTTCAGAATTTTCCACAGTTTATTATGATCCACACAGTCAAAGGCTTTGGTATAGTCAATAAAGCAGAAATAGATGTTTTTCTGGAACTCTCTTGCTTTTTCCATGTTTCAGTGGATGTTGGCAATTTTATCTCTTGTTCCTCTGCCTTTTCTAAAACCAGCTTGAACATCTGGAAGTTCCTGGTTCACATATTGTTGAAGCCTAGCTTGGAGCATTTTGAGCGTTACTTTACTAGCGTGTGAGATGAGTGCAATTGTGCAGTAGTATGAACATCATTGAAAAAGACATCTTTTTTGGGTGTTAGTTCTAAAAGGTCTTGTAGGTCTTCATAGAACCGTTCAACCTCAGCTTCTTCAGTGTTACTGGTTGGGGCATAGACTTGGATTACTGTGATATTGAATGGTTTGCCTTGGAAACGAACAGAGATCATTCTGTCGTTTTTGAGATTGCATCCAAGTACTGCATTTCGGACTATTCTGTTGACCACTATGGCTACTCCATTTCTTCTGAGGGATTCTTGCCCGCAGTAGTAGATATAATGGTCATCTGAGTTAAATTCACCCACTCCAGTCCATATTAGTTCACGGATTCCTAGAATGATGACGTTCACTCTTGCCATCTTCTGTTTGACCACTTCCAATTTGCCTTGATTCATGGACCTGACATTCCAGGTTCCTATGCAATATTGCTCTTTACAGCATCAGACCTTGCTTCTATCACCAGTCACATCCACAGCTGGGTATTGTTTTTGCTTTGGCTCCAACCCTTCATTCTTTCTGGAGTTATTTCTTCACGGACCTCCAGTAGCATATTGGGCACCTATTGACCTGGGGAGTACCTCTTTCAATATCCTATCATTTTGCCTTTTCATACTGTTCATGGGGTTCTCAAGGCAAGAATACTGAAGTGGATTGCCATTGCACTCTCCAGTGGACCACAATCTGTCCCTTTTCATTATAGGGGACTGGAATGCAAAAGTAGGAAGTCAAGAAAAACCTGGAGTAACAGGCAAATTTGGCCTTGGAATGCGGAATGAAGCAGGGAAAAGACTAATAGAGTTTTCCCAAGAAAATGCACTGGTCATAGCAAACACCCTCTTCCAACAACACAAGAGAAGACTCTACACATGGACATTAGCAGATGGTCAACACCGAAATCAGATTGATTATATTCTCTGCAGCAAAAGATGGAGAAGCTCTATACAGTCAACAAAAACAAGACCAGGAGATGACTGGGGCTCAGATCATGAACTCCTTATTACCAAATTCAGACTGAAATTGAAGAAAACAGGAAAAACCGCTAGACCATTCAGGTATGACCTCAATCAAATCCCTTATGAATATACAGTGGAAATGAGAAATCGATTTAAGGGCCTTAATCTGATAGATTGAGTGGCTGATGAACTATGGAATGATGTTCATGACACTGTACAGGAGACAGGAATCAAGACCATCCCCATGGATAAGAAATGCAAAAAAGCAAACTGGCTGTCTGGGGAGGCCTTACAAATAGCTGTGAAAAGAAGAGAAGTGAAAAGCCAAGGAGAAAAGGAAAGATATAAGCATCTGAATGCAGAGTTCCAAAGAATAGCAAGAAGAGATAAGAAAGCCTTCTTCAGCGATCAGTGCAAAGAAATAGAGGAAAAGGACAGAATGGGAAAGTCTAGAGATATCGTCAAGAAAATTAGAGATACCAAGGGAACATTTCATGCAAAGATGGGCTCAATAAAGGACAGAAGTGGTATGGACCTAACAGAAGCAGAAGATATTAAGAAGAGATGGCAAGAATACACAGAAGAACTGTACAAAAAGGATCTTCACAGCCCGGATAATCACGGTGGTGTGATCACTCATCTAGAGCCAGACATCTTGGAATGTGAAGTCAAGTGGGCCTTAGAAAGCATCACTACGAACAAAGCTAGTGGAGGTAATGAACTTCCAGTAGAGCTATTTCAAATCCTGAAAGATGATGCTGTGAAAGTACTGCACTCAATATGCCAGCAAATTTGGAAAACTCAGCAGTGGCCACAAGACTGGAAAAGGTCAGTTTTCATTCCAATCCCAAAGAAAGACAATGCCAAAGAATGCTCACACTACCGCATAATTGCACTCATCTCACACACTAGTAAAGTAATGCTCGAAATTCTCCAAGCCAGGCTTCAGCAATACATGAACTGTGAACTCCCTGATGTTCAAGCTGATTTTAGAAAAGGCAGAGGAACCAGAGATTAAATTGCTAACATCCACTGAATCATGGAAAAAGCAAGAGAGTTCCAGAAATACATCTGTTTCTGCTTTATTGACTATGCCAAAGCCTTTGACTGTGTGGATCACAATAAGCTAGGGAAAATTCTGAAAGAGATGGGAATACCAGACCACCTGACCTGCCTCTTGAAAAATCTGTATGCAGGTCAGGAAGCAACAGTTAGAACTGGATATGGAACAACAAATAGGAAAAGGAGTAGGTCAAGGCTGTATATTGTCACCCTGCTTATTTAACTTCTATGCAGAGTACATCATGAGAAACGCTGGACTGCAAGAAACACAAGGTGGAATCAAGATTGCCGGGAGAAATATCAATAACCTCAGATATGCAGATAACACCACCCTTATGGCAGAAAGTGAAGAGGAGCTAAAAAGCCTCTTGATGAAAGTGAAAGAGGAGAGTGAAAAAGTTGGCTTAAAGCTCAACATTCAGAAAACGAAGATCATGGCATCCGGTCCCATCACTTCATGGGAAATAGAGGGAGAAACAGTGTCAGACTTTATTTTTGGGGGCTCCGAAATCACTGCAGATGGTGATTGCAGCCATGAAATTAAAAGACACTTACTCCTTGGAAGAAAAGTTATGACCAACCTAGGTAGTATATTCAAAAGCAGACATTACTTTGCTGACTAAGGTCCATCTAGTCAAGGCTATGGTTTTTCCAGTTCATGTATGGATGTGAGAGTTGGACTGTGAAGAAGGCTGAGCCCCGAAGAATTGATGCTTTTGAACTGTGGTGTTGGAGAAGACCCTTGAGAATCCCTTGGACTTCAAGAAGATCCAACCAGTGCATTCTGGAGGAGAATAACCCTGGGATTTCTTTGGAAGGAATGATGCTAAAGCTGAAACTCCAGTACTTTGGCCACCTCATGTGAAGACTTGACTCATTGGAGAAGACTTTGATGCTGGGAGGGATTGGGGGCAAGAGGAAAAGGGGACGACCTAGGATGAGATGGCTGGATGTCATCACTGACTCGATGGTCGCAACTCTGGTGAACTCTGGGAGTTGTTGATGGACATCGAGGCCTGGCGTGCTGCAATTCATGGGGTCGCAAAGATTCAGACACGACTGAGCGACTGAACTGAACTGAACTGAAATTAAGCATCATTTGGTATTTCCTTTCTTTGGAATTAGAATGAAAACTGACCTTTTCCAGTCTGTGGCCTCTGCTGAGTTTTCCAAGTTTGCTGGCATGTTGAGTGCAGCACTTTCACAGCATCTTCTTTTAGGATTTGAAATAGCTCAACTGGAATTCCATCACCTCCACTAGCTTTGTTCATAGTGATGCTTTCTAAAGCCCACTTGACTTCACATTCCAGGATGTCTGGCTCTTAGTGAGTGATCACACCATAGTGATTATCTGGGTCGTGAAGAACTTTTTTATAAGTTCCTCTGTGTATTCTTGCCACCTCTTCTTAATATCTTCTGCTCCTGTTAGGTTCTTACCATTTCTGTCCTTTATTCAGCCATTTTTTGCATGCTATGTTCCTTTGGTATCTCTAATTTTCTTGAAGAGATCTCTAGTCTTTGCATTCTATTATTTTCCTCTATTTCTTTTTTTAATTAATTCATTTATTTATTTTAGTTTACAACATTGTATCAGTTTTGCCATACATTTACTTGAATCTGCCATGGGTGTATGTGTGTTCCCCATCCTGAACTTCCCTCCCACCTCCCTCATCATCTCATCCTGCTGGGTCATCCAGTGCACCAGCCCTGAGCACCCTGTCTCATGCACTGGACCTGGACTGGAGATTCGTTTCACATATGATAATCTACATGTTTTGATGCCATTCTCCCATATAATCCTGCCCTTGCCCTCTCCCACAGAGTCCAAAAACCTGTTCAATACATCTGTGTTTCTTTTGCTGTCTCACATACAGGGTTATAGTTACCATTTTTGTAAATTCCATATATATGCATTAGTATACTGTATGGGGAGAAGGCACTGGCAACCCACTCCAGTACTCTTGCCTGGAGAATCCCATGGCCAGAGGAGCCTGGTAGGCTGCAGTCCATGGGGTCGCTAAGAGTGAGACATGACTGAGCAACTTCAATTTCACTTTTCACTTTCATGCACTGGAGAAGAAAATGGCAACCCACTCCAGTATTCCTGCCTGGAGAATCCCAGGGACGGTGGAGCCTGGTGGGCTGCCATCTATAGGGATGCACAGAGTCGCACACGACTGGAGTGAATTAGCAGCATACTGTATTGGTGTTTTCATTTCTGGCTTACTTCACTCCGTATAATAGGCTCCAGAATCAATCCACCTCATTAGAATTGATTCAAATGTATTCTTTTTAATGGTTGAGTAATATTCCATTGTGTATATGTACCACAGCTTTCTTATCCATTCATTTGCTAATGGGCATCTAGGTGGCTTCCATGTCCTGGCTATTATAAACGGTGCTGCAATGAACATTGGGGTACACGTGTCTCTTTCAATTCTAGTTTCCTCAGTGTGTATGCCCAGCAGTGGGATTGCTGGGTCATATGGCAGTTCTATTTCCAGTTTTTTAAGCAATTGCCACACTGTTTTCCATACTGGCTGTATAGGTTTGGATTTCCACCAACAGTGTAAGAGGGTTCCCTTTTCTCCACACCCTCTCCAGAATTTATTGCTTGTAAACTATTGGATCATAGCCATTCTGACTGGTGTGAAATGGTTTTGATGTGCATTTCTCTGATAATGAGTGATGTTGAGCATCTTTTCATGTGTTTGTTAGCCATCTGTATGTCTTCATTGGAGAAATGTCTATTTAGTTCTTTGGCCCACCTTTTGATTGGATCATTTATTTTTCTGGAACTGAGCTGCAGGAGTTGCTTGTATATTTTTCAGATTAGTTGTTTGTCAGTTGCTTCATTTGCTATTATTTTCTCCCATTCCGAAAGCTGTATTTTCACCTTGCTTATAGTTGCCTTTGTTGTGCAGAAGATTTTAAGTTTAATTAGGTCCCATTTGTTTATTTTTGCTTTTCTTTCCAATATTCTGGGAGGTGGGTCATACAGGATCCTGCTGTAGTTTATATCGGAGAGTGTTTTGCCTATGTTCTCCTCTAGGAGTTTTATAGTTTCTGGTCTTACATTTAGATCTTTAATCCATTTTGAGTTTATTTTTGTGTATGGTGTTAGGAAATGTTCTAGTTTCACTCTTTTACAAGTGGTTGACCAGTTTTCACAGCACCACTTGTTAAAGAGATTGTCTTTAATCCATTGTATATTCTTGCCTCCTTTTCCAAGATAAGGTGTCCATAGGTGTGTGGGTTTATCTCTGGGCTTTCTATTTTGTTCCGTTGATCTATATTTCTGTCTTTGTACCAGTCCCATACTGTCTTGATGACTGTGGCTTTGTAGTAGAGCCTGAAGTCAGGCAGTTTGATTCCTCCAGTTCTGTTTTTCTTTCTCAAGATTGCTTTGGCTATTAGAGGTTTTTTGTATTTCCATAAAAATTGTGAAATTATTTGTTCTAGCTCTGTGAAAAATACCATTGGTAGCTTGATAGGGATTGCATTGAATCTATAGATTGCTTTGGGTAGTATACTCATTTTCACTATATTGATTCTTCTGATCAATGAACATGATATATTTCTCCATCTATTAGTGTCCTCTTTGGTTTCTTTCACCAGTGTTTTATAGTTTTCTATATATAGGTCTTTAGTTTCTTTAGGTAGATAAATTCTGAAGTATTTTATGCTTTTCCTTGCAATGGTGAATGGAATTGTTTCCTTAATTTCTCTTTCTATTTTCTCATTATTCGTGTATAGGAATGCAAAGAATTTCTGTGTGTTGATTTTATATCCTGCAAATTTACTATATTCATTGATTAGCTCTAGTAATTTTCTCGTGGAGTCTTTAGGGTTTTCTATGTTATTCTAGATTTTTAATCTTTGCTTTTTGGTATTTGTTATCAACTTTGTACCTTTAAGAACCCAATCTTCAGTACCCATTTTTATTTGGGAGCAAGATTACTGGCCTGATTGCTCTCTCCCTCTTTTGATTCTCCTGTTTCTCCAACAGATTGCCTCTATCTCCCCCCTCCCCATTTTCTTCTCTACACAACTCGGTGAATCTCTTGTGTGTTCTGGGCTGTGGAGAACATTTAGGGAACTGATTGCTGGCTGATGTGTCTCTCTCATTTTGATTCCCCCTTTTATCCTCCTGGCCACCTCTGACTCCTTCTAGCTTTCTTATCTTCTCTGTGTAACTCCATGAACCTCTCTGAGGGATCAAGACTGTGGAGAGCACATAGGGAAGTTATTAATGGCTAGCTTGCTCTCTCCCCTTTGATTCTCCCTCTTCTCCTCCTGGTCACCTCTATCTCCCTCCTCCTTCTTCTCTTCTCCATGTAACTCTGTGTACCACTCCGGGTGTCCCTCACTGTGGAGAAACCTTTCATCATTAACCTACAAGTTTTGTCATAGGTGCTGTAGGGATGGAGAAGTCTTGAGGCTACTGCAAAAATAAGACTGAAAACCAGAAGCAGGAGGCTTAAGTCCAAATCCTGAGAACACCAGAGAACTCCTGACCCCAGGGAACATTAATCAACAGGAGCTCATCAAATGCTTCAATGCCTACACTGAAACCAAGCATCACCCAAGGGCCAACAAGTTCCAGAGCAAGACATACCCAAAGTAACAGCAAACCCACTGACATCTCAAAGCTAATTACCTGACACTTCATTGCACTCCAGAGGGAAGAACCAAGCTCCATCCACCAGAACACTGACACAAGCTTCCCTAACAAGGAAACCTTGACAAGCCACCTGTCCAACCCTACCCATAGTGAGGAACTTCCACAATGAAGAGGAACAACCAACTGCCAGAATACAGAAAGGCCACCCCAAACACAGCAATATAAACAAGATGAAAAGACAGAGAAATACCCAGCAGATAAAGGAACAGGATAAATAGCCACCAAATCAAACAAAAGAGTAAGAGATAGAGAACCTATCTAATAAAGAATTAGGAATAATGATAGAGAAAATGATCCAAAATCTTGAAAACAAAATGGAGTTACAGATAAATAGCCTGGAGAAAAGGATTGGGAAGATGCGAGAAAGGTTTAACAATGACATAGAAGAAATAAAAAAAGAGTCAATATATAATGAATAATGCAATGAATGAGATCAAATATTCTCTGGAGGGAACCAACAGTAGAATAACAGAGGCAGAAGGTAGTGGTAGACTTTAATACCTTGTTCACACCTATGGATAGATCAACTAAATAGAAAATTGACAAGGAAACACAAACTTTAAATGATACTGTAGACCAGTTAGACCTAATTTATATCTACAGAACATTTCTCCACAAAACAATAAATTTTACCTTTTCCTCGAGTGCACACGGAGCCTATTCCAGGATAGATTACATCCTGGGCCATAAATCTAGCCTTTGTAATTCAAGAAAACTGAAATCATTCCAAGCATCTTTTCTGACCACAATGCAGTAAGATGTTGATTTCAGGAGAAAAATTATTAAAAATTCCAAAATATGGAGACTGAACAACACACTGCTGAATAACGAACAAGTCACAGAAGAAATCAAAAGAGAAATCAAAATATGCATAGAAACGAATGAAAATGAAAACACAACAACCCAAAACCTGTGGGACACTGTAAAAACAGTGCTAAGGGGAAGGTTCATAGCAACACAGGCATACCCCAAGAAACAGAAAAAAATGTCAAATAACCTAAGTCCACACCTAAAGCAACTAGAAAAGGAAGAAATAAAGAACCCCAAGGTTAGTAGAAGGAAAGAAATCTTTAAAAGTAGGGCAGAATTAAATGCAAAAGAAACAAAAGAGACCATAGCAAAAATCAACAAATCCAAAAGCTGGTTCTTTGAAAGGATAAATAAAATTGACAAACTATTAGCCAGACTCAAGAAACAAAGGGAGAAGAATCAAATCAATAAAATTAGAAATGAAAATGGAGAGATTACAACAAACAACAAAGAAATACAAAGGATCATAAGAGACTACTATCAGCAATTATATGCCAATAAAATGGACAACTTGGAAGAAATGGACAAATTAGAAAAGTACAACTTTCCAAAACTGAACCAGGAAGAAATAGAAAATCGTAACAGACCCATCACAACCACAGAAATTGAAATTGTAATCAGAAATCTTCCAGGAATAAAAGCCCAGGACCAGATGGCTTCACAACTGAATTCTACCAAAAATTTAGAGAAAAGCTAACACCTATCCTGCTCAAACTCTTCCAGAAAACTGCAGAGGAAGATAAATTTCCAAAGTCATTCTATGAGACCACCATCACCCTAATACCAAAACCTGATAAAGATGCCACACACAAAAAAGAAAACTATAGGCCAATATCACTGATGAACATAGATGCAAAAATCCTTAACAAAATTCTAGCAAACAGAATCCAACAACACATTAAAAAGATTATACATCGTGACCAAGTGGGCTTTATCCCAGATATACAAGGATTCTTCAATATCCATAAATCAATTGATGTAATAAACCACATTAACAACTTGAAAAGTAAAAACCATATGATTATCTCAACATATGCAGAGAAAGCCTTTAACAAAATTCCACATTCATTTGTGATAAATATCCTCCAGAAAGCAGGAATAGAAGGAACATACCTCAACATAATAAAAGCTGTATATGACAGACCCTCAGCAAACATTATCTTCAATGGTGAAAAATTGAAAGCTTTTCCCCTAAAGTCAGGAACAAGACAAGGGTGCCCACCCTCACCAAGACTATTCAACATAGTTTTGGAAGTTTTGGCCACAGCAATCAGAGCAGAAAAAGAAATAAAAGGAATCCAAATTGGAAAAGAAGAATTAAAACTCTCACTGTTTGCAGATGACATGATCCCCTACATAGAAAACCCTAAAGTCACCACCAGAAAATTACTAGAGCTAATCAATGAATATAGTAAAGTTGCAGGATATAAAATCAACACAGAAATCCCTTGCATTCTTATACACTAACAATGAGAAAACAGAAAAAGAGAAATTAAGGAAACAATTCCATTCACCATTGCAACGAAAATAATAAAATACTTAGGAATTTATCTACCTAAAGAAACAAAAACCTATATATATATAAAACTATAAAATGCTCGTGAAAGTAATCAAAGATGACACAAATAGATGGAGAAATATACCATGTTCATGGATCAGCAGAATCAATATAGTGAACATGAGCATACTACTCAAAGCAATCTATAGATTCAATGCAATCCTTATCAAGCTACCCACGGTATTTTTCAGAGAACTACAACAAATAATTTCACAATTTGTATGGAAAAAACAAAAAACCTCGAATAGCCAAAAGAATCTTGAGAAAGAAGAATGGAAGTGGAGGAATCAACCTGCCGGACTTCAGGCTACACTACAAAGCCACAGTCATCAAGACAGTATGGTACTGGCACAAAGACAGAAATATAGATCAATGGAACAAAAGAGAAAGCCCAGAGATAAATCTGTGCAACTATGGATACCTTATCTTCAACAAAGGAGGCAAGAATATACAATGAAGAAAAGACAATCTCCTTAACAAGTGGTGCAGGGAAAACTGGTCAACCACTTGTAAAAGAGTGAAACTAGAACACTTTCTAACACCATACACAAAAATAAACTCAAAATGGATTAAAGATCTAAATGTAAGACCAGAGACTATAAACTTCCCAGAGGAAAACATAGGCAAAACACTCTCTGGCATAAATCACAGCAGGATCCTCTATGACCCACCTCCCAGAATACTGAAAATAAAAGCAAGAATAAATGGGACCTAATTAAACTTAAAAGCTTCTGCACAACAAAGGAAACTATAAGCAAGGTGAAAAGACAGCCTTCAGAATGGGAGAAAATAATAGCAAAGGAAGCAACGGAAAAGGAATTAATCTGAAAAATATACAAGCAACTCCTGCAGCTCAATTCCAGAAAAATAAATGACCCAATCAAAAAATGGCCCAAAGACCTAAACAGACCTTTCTCCAATGAAGACATACAGATGGCTAACAAACACATGAAAAGATGCTCAACATCACTCATTATCAGAGAAATGCAAATCAAAACCACAATGAGGTACCATTTCACGCCAGTCAGAATGGCTGCTATCCAAAAGTCTACAAGCAATAAATGCTGGAGAGGGTGTGGAGAAAAGGGAACTCTCTTACACTGTTGGTGGGATTGCAATCTAGTACCGCCACTGTGGAGAACAGTGTGGAGATTTCTTAAATCTGGAAATAGAACTGCCATATGACCCAGCAATCCCATCGCTGGACATACACACTGAGGCCAGGACATGAAAGCAACCTAGATATCCATTAGCAGACGGATGGATAAGAAAGCTGTGTTACATATGCACAATGGAGTATTACTCAGCCATTAAAAAGAATATATTTGAATCAGTTCTAATGAGTTGGATGAAACTGGAGCCTATTATACAGAGTGAAGTAAGCCAGAAAGAAAAAACACCATTACAGTATACTGAGATGGCTGGATGGCATCACTGACTCAATGGACGTGAGTCTGCGTGAACTCCAGGAGTTGGTGATGGACAGGGAGGCCTAGGGTGCTGCGATTCATGGGGTCACAAAGAGTCGGACACGACTGAGTGACTCAACTGAACTGAACTGAACGCATATATATGGAATTTAGAAAGATGGTAACAATAGCCCTCTATGTGAGACAGCAAAAGAGAAACAGATGTATAGAACAGTCTTTTGGACTCTGTGGGAGAGGGCAATGGTGGGATGATTTGGGAGAATGGCATTGAAACGTAAATTATCATATGTGAAACGAATCGCCAGTCCAGGTTTGATGCATGATACAGGGTGCTCGGGGATGGTGCACTGGGATGACCCAGAGGGATGAGATGGGGAGGGAGGTGGGAGGGGGCTTCAGGATGGGGAACACATGTACATCCATGGCAGATTCAGGTGAATGTATGGCAAAAGCAACACAATATTGTAAAGTTTAAAAAAATTAATTAATTAATTAATTGAAAAAATAAAAATAACAAAAATTTAACAATAAAAATAAATTAGCCATCAGTGGGCAAAAAGTGTGTGTCACTAAATGCAACTTTGATCCCCTGTTTTATTTAATGGCACCTCCTGCTGAGACCTATGGAAGATAATATTGTAAGAAGGAAATAGTGTAAGATGGAGAGCTAGAAACTTACCTATATCTTCAGTTGGATGATCTGATAGAAGAACTTTGCTTCTCAATTTCTTCTTATATCTACTGAGGATGACCATATTGTCTTCATCAAAGCAGTGTTGTGAGTATCAATGAAACAATAGATAGGCACTCTGAGTAGCAAGATAAAATGAGTGAATTGCCTCCAGGTTGTTCCAATGCAGCTGAACAATTCCAATGGTGAGACTCCACCCTTATCACATAAAACCAAAGTAAGAAGTTACTGTCATACCTTTCTTCTTTTACATATCTCAACTACATATTTTCCTATGTAACTTTCAGACATCTTAATGTTCAAACATTTTGTTCCTGCAATACACATTCAATAACATGGTTCCCTCAATACATGACCTGCTTGCACTGTTCTTTTCTCTTCGTCCAACAAAGAAGAAAGCCTAGAAGCAATGGGAGAGTTTTTCTAGGAAGGCTAGGATCTGGATGCTGGATAGATGGCAAGGTGATCTGCCATTAGGCAGATATCATATCACTAGAGTTGAACATAGAGCATTACATGGAGTCAAGAAGAAACCCCAAAGCACAGACTATTGCTTCTTGATTGTACTTGGCAATTTGATTCAGGACCTGTAGAATTTCAACATTTCTTTGTGTGGTAAATGAAAACATTAGGGAAAGTAGCCATGTTCTGGAGGTTTCTCAACTCCTAATGATCAAGCTCCTACTTATAGCTCATAAGACATGTTACAACATATGGCAGATAATCTTTGTAGCAGGATTGGGTCTCAGTGTCATGTCAGACCTTCAAGTACTAAAGACATGGCAGGCCTCTGACACACTGTAAATGCAGGGACTTTCATTCTAAAGAATTATTCATAATTCTTATTTCATAAATCTTATTTCATAATAAAGACAAGTTCTGCATTTCTTCCACTGTATGTAAGATTTTGTGGGTTCCTGGGGGTATTAGCAGTTATGATTTCTTGAGTACCTAATTTATGCCAACTACATACTGTGATTGTACTGGCTGCCTGAAGGTGTATGTAAGAGAATTCTGGGCCTGTGACTGGCCTTGCTTGTAGAATGTTGTAAAGACTGTCAATGTCTACCATGGGCACTGGAGGCATAACTGTCCCAGGCTGAACATGTATTTGTTACCTCTCTCCTAGACCTTATAATTCTCACAGTGTTCTTACAAAGTAGAGTCATTCCCAGTCCTGCTTTTAATCTCTCTCTCCCCTCACCTAAAAGCCCTATTACCACGTTCAGCTTAAATTCAGCCTCCTCAAAACAGTCTCCTCTAACTACACGGGGTCTTTCCTGGTGGCTCAGTGGTTAAAAATTCCCCTGCAGTGCAAGAGACACAGGAGACCCATGCTGGATCCCTGTGTCTGGAAGATCCCCTCGATGAGGAAATGGCAACCCACTTCTAGTATTCTTGCCTGGAGAATCCCATGGACAGAGGGACCTGGTGGCCTACAGTCCATGGGGTTGCAAAGAGTCAGACATGACTGAGCACATAGAGGGAGTTTAGGGAATGTGGGAGATAGGAGAAGAAATTTGAGAATCTGAACCTAGATTTTCCTAGGTTACTAAAATGAAACAAAAGCATAGCTGTGAAATTGACTTGTATCATTTTGAGGATAAAATAAAGTGAGAGATGTATAAATGCTTCCTTAGTTGGGAAAGGCAAAGACTATATGTTGAGTTCATACTGACTTCTGTGCATATATAGCTTTCAATCAACACTACATCTGAAATTATCCCAATGGATTAAAACAAGAATTCATGATATGGGATTGTGAGTAGGATAGGATAGACTATCTTAACCTATGCATCAGAATTAAACATCTTTCTCATCCAGAGATATCTGTGCTGTTTTCCCATCATGTATCCTATTGGTTTCGGACCATGTATTTTTTGACAAATTCTCTGCATATATGTCAAATGTTAGTAGCACTTGTATGGTATTTATTCATTATTGTAACAAATACTTCCATTGGGGTTATTGTGTACCAGGTGCTATGTTATGTTTTTTATAAATATTAATTTAGATTCATAATCCTATGTGTTTGTTAGTTGCTCAGTTGTGCCCGACTTGCTGTGATCCTATTGACTGTAACCTGCCAGGTTCCTCTGTCCGTGGGATTCTCAAGGCAAGAATACTGGAGTGGATTGCTATTCCCTTCTCCTGCAGATCTTCCTGACCCAGGGATTGAACTTGGGTCTTGTGCATTGCAGGCAGATTCTTTACTGTCTGAGTCACCATGGAAACCCTGATAATCTATACAAAGTAGGAAATTAAGGCACAGAGCGGTTAAGGAAACTGAGAAAGTTCATTTAGTTAGTGAGAGGAAGGGTCCAGTATTTGTACCCAGGCAGAGTTCTTCATTCTTAACCCACTATACTTCCCTGTCTTGCTTTATACTTGGCAAAGATGCAGGTAGCCATTTCCTTCTCCAATGCATGAAAGTGAAAAGGGAAAGTGAAGTTGCTCAGTTGTGTTCGACTCTTCACGACCCCATGGACTGCAGGCCACCAGGCTCCTCCGTCCATGGGATCTTCCAGGCAAGAGCACTGGAGTGGGATAACTTTGCCTTCTCCATTAATGATGGGAAGAGAAGTCTTTAGCCACGACCTGTCCCCCAAATGTTAATGAATCATCTCTCATTTAAGTAATGGCTGAACTTTGGGGTAGAAGTTTGTATTCCTTTTGGAAAGTGATGGGTTTACACAGGATTAGTCTGTTTCTGCCCAGTAGCCCAAACAAAATAAATGAATCCAGTTGATTCTATAAAGCTTCTGCTAGCAGAAATGCTGGAACTTTCTATATCAGTGGGTTAAACTTGGGTCAGAGTACATAAGTCTGTTCTTTGTCCAATAGCAGCACTGCAATGTAGAAACTTTTTTTTTTCTGTTACTAGGCATTAACCCCTCAAAATGATATAAGAGATTGAGCTAAAAATAGTATAGTTATAGCAGGGAAAATCATTGTATCGGAATTCTTTCTGCTTTTGTAAAAGGATTTTAGGCTAAACACTTTCAATGATAAGTGGATTTAGTGATTCAAATGCTATCATCATGTATATGCACCCCAATATTCATAGCAGCACTATTTACAATAGCCAAGATATAGAAATAATCCACATGCCCATCAACAGGTGAATGGATAAAGATGTTCAGTTCAGTTCAGTTCAGTCGCTCAGTCGTGTCCGACTCTTTGTGACCCCATGAACTGCAGCACGCCAGACCTCCCTGTCCATCACCAACTCCTGGAGTTCACTCAGACTCACGTCCATCGAGTTGGTGATGCCATCCAGCCATCTCATCCTCTGTCATCCCCTTCTCCTCCTGCCCCCAATCCCTCCCAGCATCAGAGTCTTTTCCAATAAGTTAACTCTTCACATGAGGTGGCCATGTGGTATCATCTCTAATGGAATATTAATCAGCCATAAAATGAACTTTTTTGCCATTTGTAACAACATGGTTGGACCTGGGTGGTATTATGCTTAGTTAAATAAGTCAGACAAAGACAAACAGTATATGTAGAATCTAAAAAATCACTTATATGTAGAATCTAAAAAATAAAATAAATGAACTGATATAACAAAACAGAAACAGACTCAGGTATATAGAGAACAAACTAGTGGTTACAAGTGGGGAGTGGGAAAGGTGGAGGAGTGAGACAGGATTATAGGATTAAGAAGTGCCAACTACTATGTATAAAATAAATAAACTACAAGGATATAACATAAAGCACAGTTAAATATATTGTGTTCGCCAAAAGGTCCATTTGGGTTTTTCTGTAATATCAAAACCCAAATGAACCCTATGGCCAACCCAATAACTTATTTTGTAATAACTTTAAGTGAAGTGTAATCTATAAAAATATTGAGTCATTATTATATCACTTAAAACTAATATTGTAAATCAACTATATTTCAATAAATAATTTATACTTCAAAATCAACAGGACTTGAGTTCTTCCTCTCTACCCCTAAATTATACTTTCCCAAGAAGCCTCCACTCTTAAATGGGCTCTCCTGTCTTTGTCAGAAGGGTTGTCAGCAATCATCATGGCTCTATCCTTCTATATCTGATTCTGGTGGAGTGGAAAATAAGACTAATTTTCTAACATATCCAAGAAAGGCCATAAAACTCACTCTTTCTAGATACATTTAAGACACAAAGCCATACCTGGAACAGTCACAGTGGCCAGGTAGATGCCACCAGATTATTGGTTTAGGCCTATGTCTCAGGCTTTGAGGTGGACTACCACCCAGAAAGGTAGACTGCTCTGGAAAAGAAGTTGGATCTCCATATGAAAATTAGGGACCATTGCAAAAAATACAATGCATACTATTGCTGTCAGGTCACTAAATTGTGTCTGACTCTTTGTAATCCGATGGACCACAACATGCCAGGCTCCTCTGTCCTTCACTATTTCCCAGAGTTTGCTCAGATTCATGTCCATTGAGTTGCTGTTTCTATCTCACCATATCATCCTCTGCCATCACATTCAATAATGGTTGGTGGCTTGGGGGGCAAATAGTAAACGTGCACTTCAGCCACACCTGGACGATCTATTAGAGTTGTCTCATGCAGAAAGTGGGCTTCCCTTGTGGCTCAGCTGGTAAAGAATCTGCCTGCAATGCAGGAGACCTGGGTTCAATCCCTGGGTTAGGAAGATCTGGAGAAGGGAAAGGCTACTCACTCCAGTGTTCTGGCCTGGAGAATTCCATGGACTGTATAGTCAATGGGGTCGCAAAGAGTCAAACACAACTGAGTGACTTTCACTTCACATGGAGAAAGTATGCATTTGATAATGGACCGTCAAGGAAGTTTAATCAGAATACCGAAAACATCCAGTGTTAAGCCTCTACAAAAATCCTATTGTTTCATCATGTAGATGAGACTAATTTAGAGGCAAGAAAGAAATAATAGGGATAAATGGGCCATTTGAAATGAGAAATAAAAACAATGAGATGCCTCATGAGCTGGTCTGATTTAATATCTTAATATGTTTAGATCAGGGGTTAAAGCTTTTTCTATAAAGGAACAGATAATGCTTTTGGCATTGTGGGCCATGCATGTCCCAGTATGAAAGCATCCAAAGACAACTTGTAAATGAATGAGTGTGACTGAGTTCCAACAAAATTGTCTTATTAAAAACAGGCAGTAGGCTGGATTTGGCCCACATCTGGCAATTGTTGACTCTGGCTCTAGATCCATAGTAATGTACTGTGTTGGAGTCTTGTCTCTGCTGTTAGAAGTATCTAGATTTGAATCTTGCCTTTTACTTACTAGTTCTGTGCATAATTTTCTTTACTATTCTAAACCTCAATTTCCTCATCTGCTTAGTAGGGATAGAAATAACAGATGTCTAAGAGCATTGGTGTAAGAATTAAAAGAGAAAAACCCACCTAAAGCACAATGCCTGGTATGTACTAAGTGGTTGGTATTGATACCTGGTAGTATTGTAAAGTCAATGGAGAAAAAAAAAAAACCTATAAGAAAATATTACTAGAGGGAAGAAAGATGAGCTTCAGGGTTGTGTGTGCTCTTCATCTCTAGGGCCACCTGGGAAGCCCAATGTTAAGTGTACCTATTCACTAAACATTCTGACTACATTTTTAGGGTAGTGGGATTTGTGTCATGAATTACATCTCAGGAAAGAGAATAGCAGCCTTCAGGGAAAGGTCTACAAGTACTCTTTCCTCAAGATACTGATGAATCTCCAAAAGGCCAAAAAATTATTGGGTATTATTTTTAAAAGCTCTAGTAGCAAAAAAGAAAATGCTGTTCAGATTTTTGTGTTCACACAAGGAATTCTGGGTAAGTGTGGGTAATTTTTCACTGAAGATAGAGTGGAGATAGAGAAAGTTTAGAAAGGGTGTGTTGAAGAGATTTTATGGCCTGCATAAAAGACTAAGACTTTTCAGCCTGGGACGTCAGTGTGGGAAGGAGAGGTAGCATAGTGCTCAAGTAGATGTCCTTTTCTGTTGGATAGATCTGGAGATGAATCCTGGCTCCATGATGTAATAGCTTCAATCTTTGGACAAATTACTTAACCTTGTGAGTTTACTTGTCTTCACCTGTTAAAATGCAAATACTGACAGTACTACTGTAAGGATTACATCAATAAATCTTTTGTTCAGCACATTGTGAGCACTCAGTGACAGTTTTGAAACCTCCAAAATCATGTATGAAATGATCAGCGTCAAGACAGACTCTTCCATATCCTGGAACAATTGAATGGGGAGGGGAATGCCTTTAAATGATACCTAGATAAAGCTAATGGAATAAGGGGAATTCTGAAATTAATAGCAGACTGTAAGCTAATGGTATCCACTGCACCCATTAAGTATTAAAGAATGAAAACATATTTAATAAAGGATATGTACATGACAGACTTATCATGGGTTAATAAGGGAACACGATGTTTGATAGTTTTTTCTAATGTGTGCGTGCTTATTAGTGTCTGACTTTTTGCAACCTCATAGACTGTAGCCCCCCAGGCTCCTCTCTCCATGGCGTTTTCCAGGCAAGAATAATAGAGTGATTTACCATTTCCTTCTCCAGGATCTTTCCCGGAAGGCTCAGTAGAAGACTCAGGAGATGGGGGTTCAATTCCTGGGTTGGGACTATCCCCTGGAGGAGAAAATACCAACCCACTCCAGTTCTTGCTAACATCATGGTTAACATAAAAGAGAAAATGGCTGTATTCTTAGAAATGCTTCTTAGAGAGATAACACGGAATTCCCTGAGGTCAATATAGTGGGGGTATAACTCAAGTTTAAATGTCCTGCAAACTACTGTCAGAAGCAATCACTCTTATTTTAATTTTGGTATTCCTATGACAATGGCAGGTAACAACCATCAGAAAACTTCAAAGTCGTTATAGTCTCTTGGCATTGTAAAAACACTATAAACATTATTGAACATTATTATTCAAATTTTTTCAGTTTTAAGATGAATAAATTCTGGAATCTAAAAAAAACAAAAACAAAAAAAAACAAAAAGACTAGTTTTGAATTAAAATCTACAGAAAAAACAGAGGCTTTGTGATAGCCAGAAACTTTTGTTAGAATCCTGACTCAATCAGCAAGAGCCTATCCTGTCACATAAAACAGACACAGTGTATTTCCAGATTTCTCAAGGAATTTTCTACAACTATTAGAAACACAAATGAAATCTCAAAGTTCTGGAAGGTGTTGATTTGCCTTGCTCTTCTTTTATAGACTGTAGTCCAGAACATGCATTTCAACCAGTCGCTATATGAATACCAGTTATTAGAATGGCCTTTCTCTACTGAGTGGCTTTGGGAGGTGTAATTGGGTCAGTTAGTCTGGTCATGAAGCGTGTGACTTAAGAGAATTGCCCTCCTCTATGAGAGATAAGTTCTGACATTAGCAAGATACTGGTTTCAAAAACTAGCTCTGCCACTTACTAGCTTTGTGTGGCAAATCTGGAAAACTCAGCAGTGGTCACAGGACTGGAAGAGGTCAGTTTTCATTCCAATACCAAAGAAAGAAAATGCCAAAGAATGCTCAAACTACCACACAATTGCACTCATCTCACACACTAGTAAAGTAATGCTCAAAATTCTCCAAGCCAAGCTTCAGCAATACGTGAACGGTGAACTTCCAGATGTTCAAGCTGGTTTTAGAAAAGGCAGAGGGACCAGAGATCCAATTGCCAACATCCGCTGGATCATGGAAAAAACAGGAGAGTTCCAGAAAAAGCATCTATTTCTGCTTTATTGACTATGCCAAAGCCTTTGACTGTGTGAATCACAAGAAACTGTGGAAAATTCTGAAAGAGATGGGAATACCAGACCACCTGACCTGCCTCTTGAGAAACCTATATGCAGGTCAGGAAGCAACAGTTAGAACTGGACATGGAACAATAGACTGGTTCCAAATAGGAAAAGGAGTACGTCAAGCTGTATATTGTCACCCTACTTATTTAACTTATATACAGAGTACATTATGAGAAACACTGGGCTGGAAGAAGCACAAGCTGGAATCAAGATTGCCAGGAGAAATATCAATAACCTCAGATATGCAGATGACACCACCCTTGTGGCAGAAAGTGAAGAGGAACTAAAAAACTTCTTTATGAAAGTGAAAGAGGAGAGTGAAAAAGTTGGCTTAAAGCTCAACATTCAGAAAACGAAGATCATGGCATCCGGTCCCATCACTTCATGGGAAATAGATGAGGAAACAGTGGAAACAGTGTCAGACTTTATTTTGGGGGGGCTCCAAAATCACTGCAGATGGTGATTGCTGCCATGAAATTAAAAGACACTTACTCCTTGGAAGGAAAGTTATGACCAACCTAGATAGCATATTCAAAAGCAGAGACTTTACTTTGCCAACAAAGATCTGTCTAGTCAAGGCTGTGGTTTTTCCAGTAGTCATGTATGGATGTGTGAGTTGGACTGTGAAGAAAGCTGAGTGCCGAAGAATTGATGCTTTTGAACTGTGGTGTTGGAGAAGACTCTTGAGAGTCCCTTGGACTGCAAGGAGATCCAACCAGTCCATTCTAAAGGAGATCAGTCCTGGGTGTTCTTTGGAAGGAATGATGCTAAAGCTGAAACTCCAGTACTTTGGCCACCTCATGCAAAGAGTTGACTCATTGGAAAAGACTCTGATGCTTGGAGGAATTAGGGGCATGAGGAAAAGGGGACAACAACGGATGAGATGGCTGGATGGCATCACTGACTCGATGGACGTGAGTTTCATTGAACTCTGGGAGATGGTGATGGACAGGGAGGCCTGGCATGCTGCGATTCATGGGGCCGCAAAGAGTCAGACACAACTGAGTGACTGAACTGAACAGAGGGTGGATAAGTTAACTGATCTGAACTTTCATGTTATCATCCTTAACTTGAATAATAAAACCTTGCCCTGTAATGTAATTTAATTCTTAAATATCAGAAATTGATATTCTATTTTTTAGTAATGTAAAATTAAATGAGTATCATTAACACAGCACTGAGCACAATGTCTGACATAAACCAATTATTAATTCCCTTTCTCTAGATGCACAGAAAGCCAGACTTTATGCCAAAAGGGATGTCTTCTACTCATAGGGAAAAGTGCAGTTCTACAGGGTTTTCCATGTGAAAGTAAATGGGATGGGTAGAATGCAATCACAGTTGGCTTATCACTGAGGTGGAGATATAAGAGAACCAGTGCCATATGAGGTATATACTAGAAATCAGTGAGCAAGAAGCAGGTTCAAACAGACTGCAGAATTAAAGCCAATGCCAGGAAGTAATACCAATAATTTAGTGTATGAAAACTCAAAGTTATAGAGGCAATCAATGACTGTAAAGTGTGGTCCTGATACTAAGTTATTTGTTCTGATTCTACACCTTTTAAAGTATAACTCACTTCCAGTACTTTGGTTTGCAAAATGTGAGTAGTGACTCACACAAAGGTGACAGTGAAAATTCGTGACACTATAGTCCATTGAATGTTTTTTCCATTTTCTGGAAAAGTGAGACCTGAGGATTGAGGATTCATAGTGAGGTAAGAAGAGAAGGCGATGTCACCTAACTCCAGTACTCTTGCCTGGAAAATCTCATGGACAGAGGAGCCTGGTACATTGCAGTCCATGGGGTCGCTAAGAGTCAGGCACGACTGAGCGACTTCACTTTCACTTTTCACTTTCATGCATTGGAGAAGGAAATGGCAGCCCACTCCAGTGTTCTTGCCTGGAGAATCGCAGAGACAGTGGGCCCCCGTCTATGGGGTCGCACAGAGTCGGACATGACTGAAGCAACTTAGCAGCAGCAGTAGCAGCAGTGAGGTAAGAAAGCCTCGCCATCCTTGGAAAAGGGTTTACAGATGTAACACGAGCTTTCAGAGCTCTCAAAAGGGCATTAGGTGTTAGATTTTGCCAAGATGCTGGTATACTTTAAATTCTCTATTTTGTTTCAGCAATGACTATTAATGGTCATAGGCAAGATGGTTCTGGGTGAATATGTCGAGTCCCAAAAATAGATGATATTTGTTTTAACCATCATAGATAGTGGTGAAGGCAATGACATAGGTCTAATATGTTGCCAACTGAACAGAATGGAAGCGGTGAGAATTAGGTCAATCATACACCCTTCTCTCTCTAAAGGCATGTGCCAGGGGTTCATGTCTACAGTCATGTGCTGTGTCTTCATCCAGGGCAGTATATTCTGATGATTAGATTAAACTATATGGTATTATAAGAAGCAATTACTTATGCAAGGTACATGGTACTGGGTATTGAGTAGGAAGCAAGTGCAGGAAGTGAAAACCATAGGTTATTAGAAATATTATTAGAGTTGTAGACACATGAGAGAGAGAAACAGGGAGACTGTTGAGGCAAGGCTCCCAGGGGGGTCAATCTTCCGTGAATTCACTGTAGTTCATGCTGGGAATACTGAGTTTGCATGGTGAGAATCTTATTTTGTGTCCAGTGTGCTCAGAGGTGATTAGGAGGTCTGGAGGATAGATGCTATTAAAACCACACAAACTGTTGTATAAGTAAAACACCAATTTATTCACTTATAATGAGAATTAACTGCAAAGCAGGTTAGAACACTTCATGTCAACTTGTCAGCAAATTTTCTCCCCATAACAAAGTATATGTGGGAAAGTAATTAATATTAGATTATATCTTAGAGCATGGAGTTAGAGCAAGGTGAGTTAGGTGACTATCTTAATGGCTAATGGCATAAATTGGGATGACCCAGTGCCTCTATCCCATTGTATATGAACCTGCCAAATTGTCTTGTCAATATCCCCTCTCTGACTCTGGAGAATTAGTGACGTCCTACGGCTCTTTAATTGTTCCCTCCCACTTCTAGATCCTATGAAAACCAACCATCCACTTGTTAATGGTTCCTTCTTCAGACCTGTAAAATGATTATATTCTTTCCTTCCTGCTGGCATCAATCATGTAGCAAATCTGCCCCTCTGAAACTACAAACTTGATTGGACCTGGAGTTTCCCCAAGTCTTTGCAATTTCAGACTGCACCTTTGAGTAGGGTACATGTCATTTGTTCTCTGTAGATTTTACTTAGTTTCACTCTCAGAGAAATTGACAGGTATAGGACTCATCCATGTAACTCTCTTTCTTCTAAATAGTTAACTAATTCTAATTGAAGAGTATGGTGTCACTGTAACAATATGTTGAAGTGGTAAACAAAATGACTGCTAGCTAATAGGCAGTAAAGCATTGTCCCAGCATCCTATTCATACACTCAGTCTGGCTCTTGGATGGCGTCACAAAGAGAACAACAAGTCCCTGATTGGGAATTTCTCAACAAGTGGCTTCTAGAAGTCTGAGGTGAACTGGACTTCATAGCCCAGGTTTAATTTTATGTTCTGAGAGGCAATGAAATCTGGGGAAGGAGGTTATGTTGCTGCAGAGGGAAACTGTTCTGAATAAAATAGTGTATGTGTATTATATGCTTCACTCATCTCCAACTCTTTGTGACCCTGTGGATTGTAGCCCTCCATGCTCCCTTATACATGGAATCTGGAGTGGGCTGCCTTTTCCTACTCTAGGTGATCTTCCCAAGCCAAGGATCGAACCCACGTCTCTTGCATCTCCAGCACTGGCAAGTGGGTTCTTTACTACTAGTGCCACCTGGGAAGCCCGCATTAAAAAAGTGATATTTTTATATGTAAAAAGTACAAGTACATAAGGAGTACACAATGATAACTAGTTGTTATTGTTTAGCTGCAGCCAGTGGAAATGCAACCAGGACCTCAGCCAAGAGTTCTAAATCTACAGGAACTATAGAGCAGTAAGCGTGAAGGTAAAAGGCTTGGTTCCAACTATAGACACAAAGACTTGGACCAACAAACTCAACCCAGGTATCTTTTAACCATTGGTGTGGATGGAGTGTTCCAATGCATTGCCAAGTGGTTTCCACTGGGTCAGACTAGGCAGAGTTTTGCCTTTGAGTTTTAGTCCTCTTGGAAAATTAGTCCCAGCTTCAGAAAGTGCATGGAAGTTGTTTTCATCATTGCTGGATCAGGTTTGGTGATGAACAAGATCTGTTTGTTGAAATTCTCAGAAGCATGAGTTTAAGACTATCCATAAAGTGGTATCATGGTTTTGTATCTGTATTTTAAACATTAATGCACAATATAAATCAGTAAGTCTGGAGGTGAGCGGGCTATGTTTACAATGTGTCTTGCCTGGATTCCTCTTACTGATGAGTTGGGTTATTTATCCTTGCTGGGGCTCGAGAACGTTTGGCAAGGCAATCTAATGTGAGGTGACCAGCCTGGCTGCAGTAGAGGCATGCCTGAACTTCTTGCTGGTGGGCTCGTTTGGCTGGAGTGAGAGGTGGCTGGCTTCCTCGCAGCTGTATAGGGTCTTCCTTGGGTGCTGGACCTGTGGGGTTGGAGAAGGCTTGGTGGTGGATCCAGCGAGCCAACACTGGCATCTGGACCTCTGACTCTAGAAGCTCTGGCCAGTCACTATGTTTCTTGTCCAACTGAATACACTGAGTGATAAGGTCTGGGAGATTGTCCAATGGATCTGGACCACTTACTTCATCCTGAGTGGAGTCAGTTAGTTCTTCTTGGAAGTGATCACTCTGATTGAATCCATCATATCTCAGATTCTGAGCAAGGAGGTGGAACGTACTGGCATTTTGCTGAGAGAAGTTGTCCTCTTTGTCAACCTTAGTATTCACCAGGTGGTTCATTTTCTGTTTTGTGGGCTCATCAAATGACTGCTGGAACTTGGTAAGAAAGTTCTCATTCTGCTTCAACAATGGTGATAGTTGGTGATTCCCTGTAATTGTCTACTGTATCTTCTGCAAGCAAGTGGGACTAGGCAGAATTGAGTACCAGTACTGGATACTAGTGGGTAGACAGTGGATTTACTCTGTGATCAGAGCAACAGCATCATGAGAAAGTAGGCAAAGCTGTTAGCCATGAGGTCACAAATGTATGCTGACAGCTGAGAAATGCTCAAAATTGTTGTCCACCATTCAACGTTACATCTTCTTCATGGAGAATGCCAATATTCTGCACATTCAAAAGAAAAAAAATTACCTTAGGACACACAGAAGTTTTGGAATTAAATATATAAAAACAAAAGATATAGCAGATTGCTTTCTCCACTCCCTTTCTTGGTAATATATGTGTATTTTGCCATAATCTTTGGTTCTAGTTTCTTTATCAAAGAATCAGAGACTCAAACAATCCAAAGTGATCTTAAAAATTATCCAGGCCAAATTCGTAATTTCACAGAGGAGCTAAACAGAGATCCAGAGATGAAAAATGTTTACCCAGGGTCACACAACTAGTTAATATCAGAGATGGCATGTTCAGCAGGACTGCTGTCCAAAATAGCACTTCCTCCAGGACTACAAATGTGCTTACACTACTTTGGCATAATGACGGTTCTTTGCCCTTGCTACACCAAAACCTATTAGGGAACCGGCAGCTTTGGCATTGCCAGGGAGGTTGTTGGAAATATCGTCTCTAAGGCCCGATCCCAGAACTACTGGATCAGTACTCCATTTTAACAAGATTCTCCAGGTGATTTGAATGTTCACTGAAGTTTGAGAAGTGCTGTTCTAGAGAATACTTTGACAGAATTGGAATACTTACTGGTTGAACTTGATCCTCAGTGCTCCAACCATAACCTGCAGTGCTATGGGGATCTTATTGCTGTGGTGGTGGTTAAGTATTTTTTCTGGCTTTCTAGTCTGTGTCTGAGGTCATATTGTTTGCCATGAAGATGATTAAAATATCTCAGGCAAGATGAAGAGATGAGATTGAGAACCTCAGAGACAAGAACAGAATATTCTTAAAGTTCAAAATGTTCAATCTTCCCTGCAAAGATAGCAAGAATAAAGAATCCAGGAAAAATTTAAAACAAACCCAAACATACTGTATATTGGTTGAAATATTCTATTACAGATTTAATTCTTCATATTGTCCTTTCTCGGAGAAGGCAATGGCACCCCACCCCAGTACTCTTGCCTGGAAAATCACATGGATGGAGGAGCCTGGTAGGCTGCAGTCCATGGGGTTGCTACTAGTCAGACACGACTGAGCGACTTCACTTTCCCTTTTCACTTTCATGCATTGGAGAAGGAAATGGCAACCCACTCCAGTGTTCTTGCCTGGAGAATCCCAGGGATGGGGGAGCCTGGTGGGCTGCCGTCCATGGGGTCGCACAGAGTTGGACACGACTGAAGTGACTTAGCAGCAGCAGCATTGTCCTTTCTTTGTGCAGTAAAGCATTTAAATTGGCCCTCACTGGATAAAAGAAATGTATGTGACTGAATGTAAGATTTGATTCCCTAGGTTTTATATGATGGTACCTCCTCTCTGGAGCTATGGTAGTTATTATTGGAAGAGTGAAATAGAGTAAGGTTAGGGGCTGGAAACTAACCCAAACACTCTCAGCTGGATTATTTGAAGAACTTGTTTGCTTGTCAATTTTCTCTTTTATGTAATGAGGATGACTATCTTGTCTACTTTAAAAGGCTGTTGTAACAATAATACAATAGATAGGTGCTCTGAGTATCAACAAAAAATGAGTGATTTGCTTCCAAGATTGTTCCAATGCAGCTGACAATTCCAGTGGTGAGACTCTACCCTCATCACATGATACCAAAGTGGGAAGTTACTGTCATACATCCTTTCTTATTTTCTATATCTTGTTTTCCATATCTCACCTACCTATTTTCTTATTCACCTTTCAGACATCTTTCACTTTCCAGGGCCCATCCATAAGTTTATTTCTGCCAACACAGCTAGGTGTCAACTGATATAAGATGTTAATTAATTATTAAAGGTTAATGATTGGCCTTTCTCAGGGCTTTTTCATTTTTTTCCCCTCAATGTGTATAAGAATCTGCTTGGTCACAGTCTCTAGAAATTTTGATTCAGTAAGTGGATGGATAGCAGGAACCTGTACCAGTCGGCTAGCAGATTCCTTTTGCTTGTGGTACTTGTGAGAAAAGCCATACACACAAACATCATGGAATAAACCCATATTAGTTGCATCTCTGAGAAGTAGAAATGGGGAGGAGACATTTGGGCATAGGAGGTTGACCTTGAAATGAAACAGAATAGGTAGTAGGCTCTTCTCTCTCCATAATAAAGCCCACAAATAGTCCACAGTGTCCTTAACAACTGTTCATATCTCTCAGGTAGTAGAGAGCAAGAGTTCAGCATGAAGTTTCTAGAATCATACTGATCTGGGTCCAAACCTTGGCTTGGCCAAAAGCTGTGTGACTCTGGACCAGTTATTTAAACTCTATGAGAGTAAGTTCCAAACTTTAAAATGGAGATGATTTTAATACCTGCCTCACGGTTTCATGAGTGTAAATGAGATAAAGAGAGATTAGTACAGCTTCATATAGATGGTGAATGCTCCATAAATGCTAGTTATCATTATTCTAGGTCCACAGTCTATGTTTTAGAATTTAAATTATGTCAAATTTTAGAAAGGCAACACAGAGTATGTACTGTTTATTAGATAACACTCTCAGTAGTGTCTGGGAAAACATCCCATAATTAAGCCATTAACATTTCTGCAGGAAAAAAAAATGTCTGAATATTCAAAGACTATGAGACTATGTTCATGTGAGTTTGGGTCAGGTTTTTCTGCAAAATGAGTTTTGGCACCAAATTAATTTAAAAATTCTTATGTTGTATAGAGATTTTTGATTTCAGAATTGAAGATAAGGTTTGTGAAAATCTATCAAACTCTTTTGGGGGTTCAATCACTCAGTCTTGTCTGACTGTGTGACCCCACGGACTACAGCACGCCAGGCTTCCCCTGTCCTTTACCATCTTCTGGTGCTTTCTCAAGCTCATGCCACCTAACTGTGTCATCCTTTTTCACCCCCTTTTTCTCCTGCCATCTATCTTTCCCATCATAAAGGTCTTTTCTAATGAGTCAGTTCTTCCCATCAGGTGGCCAAAGTATTGGAACTTCAGCTTCAGCATCAGTCCTTCTAATGAATCTTCAGGAATTATTTCCTTAAAGATTGACTGGCTTGATCTCCTTGCAGTACAAGGGACTCTCAAGAATCTTCTCCAACTCCACCGTTCAAAAGCATAAATTTTTCAGTGCTCAGCCTTCTTTATGGTCCAACTCTCACATCCATACATGACTACTTAAATAATCATAGCTTTGACTATATGGACCTATGTTGGCAAAGTCAAGTCTCTGCTTTTAAATAAGTTTTCTAGGTTTGTCATAGCTTTACTTCCAAGGAGGAAGCATCTTTTGATTTCATGGCTGCAGTCACCATCTGCAGTGATTTTGTAGCCCAAGAAAATAAAGTCTGCCACTGTTTCCACTGTTTTCCCATCCATTTGCCATGAAGTGATGGGACCAGATACCATGATCTTAGTTTTCTGAATGTTGTGATTTAGGCCAGCTTTTTCACTCTCCTCTTTCACCTTTATCAAGAAGCTCTTTAGTTCTTTTTCGCCTTCTGCCATAAGGGTGGTGTCACCTGCATATTTGCAGTTGTTGATATTTCTCCCAGAAATCTTGATTCTAGCTTGAGCTTCATCGAGCCCAGCATTTCACTTGATGTACTCTGCATATAAATTAAATAAGCAGGGTGACAACATATAGCCTTTACATTCTCCTTTCCTAATTTGGGACCAGTCTGTTGTTCCATGTCTGATCCTAACTTTTGCTTCTTGACCTGCATACAGGTTTCTCAGGAGGTAGGTAAGGTGGTCTGGTAGCCCCATCTCTTTAAGTATTTTCCACTTTTATTGTGATCCACATACTCAAAGGCTTTAGTGTGGTCAATGAAGCAGAACTAGACATTTTTCTGGAATTCTATTGCTTTTCCTATGATTCAGCAGATGTTGGTAATTTGATCGCTGTTTCCTCTGCCTTTTCTAAATCCAACTTGTATATCTGTAAGTTCTTGGTTCACATTCTTTTGAAGCCTATCTTGGGGGATTTTGAGCATAACCTTGTTAGGACATGAAGTGAATGCAATTGTGCAGTAGTTTGAACTTTCTTTGGCATTGCCCTTCCTTGGTATTGGAATGAAAGCTGAGCTTTTCCAGTCCTGTGGCCACTGCTGAGTTTTACAAATTCACTGATATATTGAGTGCAGCACTTTAATAGCATCATCTTTTAGGATTTGAAATAGCTCAGCTGGAATTCCATCACTTCCACTAGCTTTATTCATTGTGATGCTTCCTAAGGCTACTTGTCTTTACACTCCAAGATGTTGGCTCTAGGTGAAGATCACACCAACATGGTTACCTGGGTCATTAAGATTATCCTTTTATAGTTCTTCTGTGTATTGTTGCCACCTCTTCTTACTCTCTTCTGCTTCTTTAGGTCCATACTGTTTCTGTTTATTATTGTGCCCATCTTCACAGGAAATATTCTCTTGGTATCTCTAAGTTTCCTGAAAACATCTCTAGTCTTTCCCTTTCTCTTGTTTTTTTTTTTTTTTTTTTTTTTTATTTCTTTGTATTGCTCACTTAGGAAGGCTTCCTTATCTCTCTTTGCTATTCTTTGGAACTCTGCATTCACTTTTCCTTCTCTGTCCCTTCTTTCTGCCCTTTCCCTCTACTCTCAGAAGTTCCAGAATATCTATTAAGGTCTCCTGTTTCTTCACAGAATTATGTATTGAAAGCGACAGATCATTTATTTTTTTCTGGTTAATATAGCACTGGTGAAACACTTGCTAAAATTATAGGCCTTAGCCCAAATTTAAATCATACAATGGCACTGTTGTCAATGGTGATTCCTAATCCCTCAATGAAAATCTACCTTGACATATCATTTTGGAAATCACTCTCCTTTTTAGAAGTCAATGGCCTTCCTTTGGATTGTCCCAGCAGATCCTGGGGCTGAGCTGACAGTCTGGAGGAGTTCCAGACCACAATCTTTTGGAGATGAAGTAGAAACAGAGCTTGTAACTCAAATGAACAGTCTCAAGGGATTCAACTTGTGAGCCTGGACTAGGTCTGATGAAAAACTGCATATGCTTAAAATTTTCATTAATCAGTATGAGTTTCAACGCGAAAGCAACAGCACAAAAATAGGCTTAGTAAACTATTGCAGGTCACTTTGATATTTGTGTTCAGTTCAACTCAAAGCCACAGTTAAGAGTTTTCCCAGATATAAAATTACTCCACTTTGGGGTTCCCTGAGACTTCATTTGGAGAAGGACCTATTGTTCCCTGCTGCTTATAAGAGAGCTTTGAGACCTTACCCAGCTTTATTTTCAAGCTGTTCTACATAACCCATTGGAGGAGACACTTTGAACTAGGGTTATACAACTACCCAAATTAGTTGCATTCTTACTTTTGGTCTCCAGATCTTCTACAGGATGCTAATATAAAAGCTAAATGTGTATATGTTAGTCGCTCACTCTTTTCAGAGTCTTTGTGACCCCATGGACTGTAGTCTGTCAGACTCCTCTGTCCATGGGGTTCTCTAGGGAAGAATATTAGAGTGGGTAACCATTCCCTTCTCTAGGGGATCTTCCTGACCCAGGGATCAACCTGGGTCTCCTGCCTTCTAGGTAGATGCTTTACCATCTGGGCTACTAGGGAAGCCCATAAGAGCTAAATTGATACATAAATAACACTCATAAGGTGACCACTTATGCCCATAAGGGGCATACTGTTTGGACTTCTCTGAAGAGTTGGTTCTGACTCCAACTATGCCACCATCATATAGATTGTATAGATGATAACTTCTGGCAAGTCACTTCCTCTCTCTGGGTATTTTCTGTATCTGTATAATGAAAAGATTGGGTTTCTTAAGGTTTATTTAAAAAAAAAAAAAGAAAAGAAATTATGATTCAGAAGGTTAGCAGGAGACCTAGGAATCTGAATTTTTATAGGCACCCCAAGTTATTCTGTGTTAAAAGGTCTTCAGATTTTACCTTGGGAATATTGTGTGATTGCCCACACAAAACTCCTACATTTATCAGAGATTTTCAAATATCAGCATACATCAGAATCCCTTGGAATTTTAACATACAGATTTTTGGGACTCACCCCTAGACAGTATGGTTCAGTGGATCTGGGATGAAACCAGATAATTTGCATTCCAATCAAGCTCCATGGATAATACTATTGTGAAACTTTCTCCAGCAACATTAAAAAAAAAACAAAACAAAACTCTAAGCTGAGTAGTCTCAAAATGCCCTTTCTGCTTTGGCACTATCTACATTTTTGAATGTAGGAAACATTTGACTCCAAAAGTGACCTCTTAAATGTGTGAGATGTGGCTTGCTTATTCCTAGACTCTACTTGGGGCTGCATGGTCACCTCTAAACAGTGGACTAGAACAGACCTGGCTCAGGCTTGGGACATGTAACGGCTCAGAGGAAAGAGAGAGAGTAACAATTGAGTTGACCCTTCTCTCAGGACTTTGTAGTTCCTGCTGAGAGTTATACACTATTTTACTCTGCTCTGTAAATGAGGTAGAAAAACTCATATCCCCATATCAGAGACACATCAGTACAGCTGGGATCAATTTATCCATTGCTATACTCAGGCCTCATAGTTTCCTTTAAGCTTCAATCCTCCTCTGGCTCAGTTGGACCCATGGTGTAGCTGCTTTCTAAGTTCAACTGCTTATGAAGTTCAGCATGTCTCTCCAATATTTCCTGTCAGTTTCCCAGTTTTCCTTCCTAATGTGCACAGCACTATTAAGGAATCTCTTCAACCTCCCTGCTCTATGTACCTATTTAACATTCCTCTTAAGGTCATGTTTTCCAGTCTCTCCCTTCATCTACCTTCTCTCTTTTGCCTACTCTCTGCTGGCAGCCAGATCATATGTTTGAATGATTCTGCTCAGTCACCAGCCAGAATAACATCTTCCCTGAAATACACGACCCATTTACACTGATCTTTTCTCTCAGTTCAGCAAAGAAGAAGGTCTAGAAGCATTGGGAGTGTTTTTCTGGGAAGGCAAGGATCTGGATGCTGGATGGAAGGCAAGGTGATCTGCCAATAGGTAGACATCATATCAGATTCCCAGGTGATTCTAGTGGTAAAACAACAACAACAACAACAAAACCTCACTTGCCAATGCAGGAGACATAAGAGTCACAGGATCAATCCCTGGGTCTGGAAGATCCCTTGGAGAAAAGCATGGCAACCCACTCCAGTATTGTTGCCTGGAGAATCTCATGTACAGAAGCCCCTGGCAGGCTACAGCCCATTGGGTCACAAGATTCAAACATGACTGAAGCAACTTAGCATGCATGCAGACCTGCTATCACTAGGGCTAAACATAGAGCATTAGATAGAGTCAAGGAAAAAACCCCCAAAACAGACAGTATTGCTTCTCGGCTATACTTTCCAACTTGATTCAGGCCCTGAGGGGTACCAACATTACATGAGTGGTAAATTAAGACATTAGGGAAAGTAGCCATGTTCTGGAGGTTTTTCAAATCCTAAAGATCAAGTATGCTGCTACTTACAGCTCATAACTGTTGTCTCTGAGTCTCATGTCAGACTTTCAAGTGCTGAAGACATGGCAGGCCTCTAACACACTGTACATGCATGGACTTTCACTTGTGTTTGGTAAGATTAGGAAGGACAAGTTCTGCATTCCTTCAGCTGTACCCAACATTTTGTGGGTCTCGGCAGCGGTGGGGGGGGGAGTAATAACACTTATGACTTCTTGAGATCCTAATTTATGCCAACTGCATACTCTGACTGGTACTGGCTGCCTGGTGCTGTGTGTGAGAGGATTCTGGGCCTGTGACTGGCCTCACTGGTAGAATGTTATGAAGGACTGTCAATGTCTGTCATGGGCTCTGGAGCAATAACTGCACCATGCTGAACATGTATTTGTTGCCTCTCTCCTAGACCTTATAATCCTCACAGTGGTCTTCAATGTAGATATGATTATATGCATTCTACATGTAAGGAAACCAAGCCCCTACCTCCACTTCAGAACATGTAGTCATGCCCACTCCTGCTTTTTACTCTCTCCCCTCATTCTAAAGCTCTTTTCTTCCTATACTCACCTTAGGTTCACCCTCCTCAAAACAGTCTCTCTGACTACTCACACCCTTACAACTTATTCATTCCCTGAAGAACACATGATTGTATGTTCTTTCCTTTAAGCTCCCTCAATACCTTGCACATCCCAGGTGGTGCCTTCAATGCAGGGGACAGAAGAGCCATGGGTTTAATCCCTGGGTCAGGAAGATCCCCTGGAGAAGGAAATGGCAACCCACTCCAGTATTCTTGCCTGGAGAATCCCATGGACAGAGGAGCCTAATGGAGTTGCAAAGAGTTAGACATGTCTGAAGAGACTCAGCACGAGGCTAAAATTGTGATAAGAAAAATCAGACCTGGAATCCAGCCATGAAAATCTTGTCAAAGTGTTAGGAAGCTGAATGAGAGCAGGAAATAGCAACTCTGTAGAACTGATCTGAGGTTGAAGGAAGGACCAGCAGGCATTAGTATCACCAGTTTTGGGCTTTCCATTCACTATCTTCCCTACTTCCTTAAACCCCATGAATTCAGTGACTTTTTTTTTTTTTTTTTTTTTTGGCAAGGCAAAACAAATGATGATGTCTGAGGAAGACTTCTTTACTACTTCTAGGTTCAAAAAAGCAATCTGGGAGAGCGCTTTGCATAACTGAATGTGTACCTTGTTGTGTTTTGTAAGAATAATGAGATAGCATTTTTAAATTGGGACCATCTCCATAAATCTGGGTGGAGCTATCACCACATCTATATAATCAATACATGAAAATATTAAAAGAATAACCAAAAAGGAATGATTATGTTCTCATCCTCATGGAGCTTCACTGTCTGTGTGTATAGAGATTTAAGTATCTTAAAAATCACTTTAATATTCATTATCACATTCAATTTTGACTGCAATTTTATCATTTTCCAGGTCAGAAAATTAAGGTACTGAGATGTTAAGCAAAATCAAGGGTCAAAGGGGAAGCTTGGTACATGTGTAACTGTTTCTGAAGGGCTCTTGGGGGAAATACATATTCTCAGAGACAAAGGAAGGAGCTACCTGAAGATATATTTGGGAGGGTGAGGGTAGAAACTGGATGATTGCCTCCATGAAGTAATTTATGAGTTTCATATATTGGAAAAATGTAAACAGAGTTAGGATTACTACTCAGAGAGTTATTAGAATGGAGACTCCATGAATTACATAAAAGGAAGGCACCATGAAGATGCCTCATTTCAAATCATTTCAAAGCTATAGATTCTATAATTTGCTTGAGCACACAGCTAAAAGACTGGCGATGACACTGACCATCATTTTATGTAGTCTAGAATCTGATCCTCAGATCTACAGCCAACCTGAACCTTATCCATCTTGTCCACCTACCTCACAGCTCCTGTTACTACAGGAGACTCAATCACTAAGATACAGCAGGTTTTGTTTACCAATTTGAGGACTTAGCTTGGTTCCTCTGTTCATTCCCCATGCCTCCATCATTTTAAAGAGCATATACTGTTTCAAGTAAACAATTAGAGGAAGAATGGAAACATTCTGATCTGCAGATCTCAAATAGTCATAAAATGAGCTCTTTAAATTTGAAGTGAAAGGTCTTCTCATGCATTCGTGCTCCCTGCTGCCTCTTTCATCTTTAATTCATTAGTGCAATTCACTTAGTGCTGAACACCACTTGCAACTGATGAGCTGACAGAGCCTAGCCCACTTAGATTTAAACTTTTTATTTATTTTTTTTTTGCTTTGCCAGGTCCCTGTGGTATGCAGGCAATCTGCAGCCCTGCTCAAGGTGGAGAAAAATTAATATAAGCAACTTAGTACATATCATGTTTTTCAATTATAAGAAGCAACTTTAGAGATGAGGAATTTAAGGCTCAGGAATTGGAAAACTATTCAGGTCATGTTATGACTCTCTTTGCTAGGTTCCAATCCCAAAGCTTTCCAGTTAGCCTTTCTTTCCTCTCCCAGGCTTGACTATGAATTAACATGCAATGCAGGGATTATAAGAGTATAATAGAGGAAACCTTTCAAAGTATTCAATAACTGGTAACATCCCACACATATCCAGAGCATTTTGTTTGATCTAAGTCTTCTCGTACTGTCTCATTTATCATCTTTCTAAACTGCAAAGTAAGCAAGGCATGTATTCAACACTCCCACCAACAGATAAAAAAGAATTGTCTAAGGATATATAACTATTTATCTTCCCTGGTGGTTCAGATGATAAAGAATCTGCCTTCAATGAAAGAGACCCAGGTTTGATCCCTGGGTTGGGAATATCCCCTGAGGAAGGGAATGGCTGCCCACTCAAGTATTCTTGCCTGGAGAATTCCATGGACAGAGGAGCCCGGTGGGCTACTGTCCATGGGGTCACAGAGAGTTGGACATGACTGAGTGATTAGCACACTTATACAACAATTTAGTATTAGATCTTGGACTAGAATCCTCAACTCTTGCTCCTAACAACACTGCAACCTAAAAGTAGTTTGAAACAGTGAAAAATCATGGGCTTGGGAGTTAGATAGAATTTAGATTAAAATCCCAATCTGAATTCAAAGCTAAAGCTTTGAGACTTTGGACAAGTTACCACTCTGAACCTTAGTTTTAGTATCTGTAAAATCTGTAGTGCAAAGTAGCTGTGATGAGTTGAGATACTGTGTATAAAACTCTTGGCATTCAGCAGACACCAATGATAGATGCCCCTGATGGCATGTTTTATGCAGACACTGAAAGGTTACCTTTCAAACACCGCTTTCACCAGCTCCAGTGTCCTCACCATCTTGGGGGAAGGTAATTCTTGGTGTCGAGCAAGTGGCTTAGACTAAGTCACTTAGCATAAAAACCTGTCAGTTTTTCTCCTTTGTAGCAGTCATAGCAATTGTAATACTTGTAATTAACTATTACATGCTTGTTTTTCCTTGGAAGAAAAGTTATGACCAACCTAGATAGCATATTCAAAAGCAGAGACATTACTTTGCCAACTAAGGTCCGTCTGGTCAAGGCTATGGTTTTTCCTGTGGTCATGTATGGATGTGAGAGTTGGACTGTGAAGAAGGCTGAGAGCCGAAGAATTGATGCTTTTGAACTGCAGTGTTGGAGAAGACTCTTGAGAGTCCCTTGGACTGCAAGGAGATCCAACCAGTCCATTCTGAAGGAGATCAGCCCTGGGATTTCTTTGGAAGGAATGATGCTAAAGCTGAAGCTCTAGTACTTTGGCCACCTCAAGCGAAGAGTTGACTCATTGGAAAAGACTGATGCTGGGAGGGATTGGTTGGCAGGAGAAGGGGACGACAGAGGATGAGATGGCTGGATGGCATCACTGACTCAATGCATGTGAGTCTGAGTGAACTCCGGGAGTTGGTGATGGACAGGGAGGCCTGGCGTGCTGCAATTCATGGGGTCACAAAGAGTCAGACACGACTGAGCGACTGAACTGAACTGAACTGTTTTTCCTACTGGACTATGGGTTAATCAAGATAGGAGTCATGCAGTTTCACTCTGTATCCCTAGGTCCTAGCATACTTCTTTACACATAGAGACATTCAGTAATTTTTTGTTGAATTTACAATGTCTGCCATTAGATAGGAGAAGGCAATGGCAACCCACTCCAGTACACTTGCCTGGAAAATCCCATGGATGGAGGAGCCTGGTAGGCTGCAGTCCATGGGGTCATGAAGAGTCGGACATGACTGAGCGACTTCCCTTTCACTTTTCACTTTCATGCATTGGAGAAGGAAATGGCAACCCACTCCAGTGTTCTTGCCTGGAGAATCCCAGGGAGGGAGGAGCCTGGTGGGCTGCTGTCTATGGGGTAGCACAGAGTCGGACATGACTGAAACGACTTAGCAGCAGCAGCAGCAGCAGCCATTAGATAGTAGCTAACTGGTCTTACTGTTTCCCATTCCTGATATAACTTCTATTATTTGTCACTGAAGTGACTGAACAAGCTAGCCCTGCTTCAGTGCATATCATCATGTTTTTGCATTACAGATAACCTGAGTTAACTAGATAGAAATATAGACAAAGAAAGACTTGTGGCAGTAAGACTAATGCTCAGGAGGAAGATGTCCCAGCCCTGGAGTTATGGTGACCTTAGCCAGAGCAGTGAGAAGCCTTAAAGACCCTTGAGAATATAGCCCATCAGGCTCCTCTGTCCATGGGATTCTCCAGGCAAGAACAGTGGCGTGGGTTGCTATGCCCTCCTCCAGGGCATCTTCCCAGCCCAGGGACTGAACCCACATTTCCCACATTGTATGTGGATTCTTTACCATCTGAGCCACCAGGGAAGTCCTGAGACTGTACTACACTTGGGCAAATGGGTCATTTAGTTTGTGGCTACTCTCTTCTTAGAAGAGTTCCAGATATGTCTAGGCCCTTAGGTCAAAAAAATTATCCATCAGATTTGGAAAGAAAATGAATACAAAATAATCCAGGCAAGAATTATTTAACAACATATTTTCAACCACCCTTAAGTGAAGACAGAATTATTTACCTCTCCCATTTTATGCCCCAAACATAGGCAGGTTACAAGCTTCAGCAGTGGAGCAGATTCTGGAGGATGGAAAAAGGCCAAATAGGAAGTAGTGGGAATCTCTAGCATCTTAAGTAGCAGCAGCAAACTTAGTTCTGTGGTCTGACTGCTAGAGTGCTCCATTTTCACTGGCTGACATTCCCCAATGCCCTGACACTGACTGGGACAGATACCAGGTACAAGGTGATAGAACTTGGGGCTCTGCCAGCTCAGAGCTCTGTAAACTCAGCAAGTTCATATCCTTGAAGCTCATGTGGCCACTAATATCTACCACAGAGGGCTTTTACATAATAAATCTTGGTTGAGTATCTGTAATATTCTAGGTGCTGTGTTGGGAACTGGAAAGCAGTCCCCATGGAGCATGGGCATTCTAGAATTATTGAAGCAATGTTATGCAAACTGCTTGTCTCAGAGCCCGGTTCATAACAACAGTTTATAGTTATTATTTTAACAGCCTGAAATATAAGGATATGATGGTTAAGAGTCCAGGCTGTGGAGTCAAACCGGGGTTCCAGTTCTATCAGAATGTGAGCTCCACATATTAGTCAGGAGAATTTGGGCAAGATTTTTTAATGTTACATACCTCAATTTCTTGGCCTGTAAAGTAACTAATAATGATCTTAACTGTTTTATAAGCTTGGAAAGATCATATAAGAGTAATATGAAACTCCCCGTAAGTCTTCTCCCTCTGAGAAGTAATGACTCAGTACCAACACAAGTCTAGTTGGACCAAAAACAAAAGGCCTTTTGAGGAAAGTATCTCTTGAACTGCTTGAAATTTGTCTGGAGTAAAAAGAAAGGTAAATGGAAGAACTATTGTTATAGGGGCCAAAAACTGATGGCACTCTAAGTACAGATATTATGGCAGTGAACTACTTCATAAATGACAAATAGACAGCTCCCTTCTTCACATCCATCACAGGTGAGAAAATGCTGTCACCAGATTCATGGCCTTTGCTCATAATAAACTCAAAATGCCCTCTTTGCAAAGCCCTTCTGTCTTGAGCTCCAGATTTCAGTAAGGTCACATCTACTTCTCCATCTTTTCTCATTGAATCATATTTCCAATAAGACTTAACTCTTTCCACCTACTTGTGTACCTGTGTTCTTGGTGACCTCTGTATTGAGGATTGGCAATGTCTGTACTGACATTGGCAAATAGAGTTCCCAGAGGATAACTGGGCATGCAAAAGGACCAGCAGTAACATGATTCTGCAGAAAGATGGGCTCTGCCTGACCTTAAAAAATCTGAAAATATATTGAGGATATAATTTACACATAATAAAATTTATCAATTTAGTATGTGGAGTTAATGAGTTTTGACAAATGTGCATGTGTGTGTGTATAAACCACCACATTTGAGATGTAAAATATTTCCATTACTTCAAAATTCTATCACATTCCTTTGCAGTCACTTTCCCCATCCTTGACCCCAGGTAATCATGAATCTACTTTCTAGTTGTATAGATTTGCCCTTTCTGGACATTCCGTATAAATGTAATCATACAGTATGTGGTCTTTTGTGATTGACTTCCTTCACTTGGCATGTTTTTGAGGTATATCTATGTTGTGGCATATATCAAGACCTCATTCCTTTTTATTGCCAAAAATATTTTGTGGTATGGATGTAACACATCTTGTTTGGCCTTACTGACGGATATTTAGGTTGTTTCCAGTTTGGGGTCATTACAAGTAAAGCTGCTATGACCATTTGTGTATAAGTCTGGGTGCATACATATATTTTCATTTATCATGGGTTAAATACTGAGGTGTAGGTCATGTGGTAAGAATGTTTTACTTCATAAGATACTGAACAAAGTGACTATACTGTTTTGTATTCTTATCAACAGTATACGAGTATTCCAGTCATGCGCCCTTGCCAACATTTGGCATTGTCAGTCTTTTACATTTTATTTGTATGGGGTTTTACAGAAGCTCCTAAAGAACATTGAGCCATTAGATCTTTCTGCTATTGGCTGGTCACTATCATCCTACCGTTATGTCCTTTGAGAAATATGGTAAGAAGTGGGAGGAGAAGCTTTATTTATTACCTAGGGATAGGAAATCAGTGGGACTTCCCTGTTGGCTCAGATGGTAGAGAATCTGCCTACAATGAGAACCAGGTTCAATCCTTAGGTCAGGAAGATTCCATGGAGAAGGGAATGGCTACCCACTCCAGTATTCTTGCCTGAGAATTCCATGGACAGAGATGCCTGGAGGACTACAGTCCATGGAGTCACAAAGAATCGAACACAACTGAGTGACTAACATACACAAATTGTGTGGGAATCAGTAAAGATGCCTGTACCTATCCAGAGAGCCTTCATGGGAGGCAGTCTATAAAGAACAAACAGTAGTCGTATGGAAGATGCAAGGAGGAAAATTTGGGATTCCTATGGCATAGAACTTACTAGATTTTAGAACTGCCTTATAGGAGAGTGAACTTTAATAATTAAGGCCCTTCCTATCACTAGGTGTTTTCAAGTAGCAATTGGATGAACATTTCATGGGGATATTCTTAAGCAGATTCATATACCAAGAAAAGATTAGATGAATATCCTCAGATATTTCTATGACACTGTGAAGCAGATAATATTGAAATTCTGTGCCTTATGATTCTTTGTTCCTGTTCTCTGCCCTTTCACCTGACTTCTGGCTAACCCACAATCCTTAATTCCACAGTAGCAGAAATGGCTGGAAATCAATCTTCACTAGAGTAAGCTAGAGATTTCCTTTTTCCAGAGTGTCTGAGTTGTAGTATGATCCCATATAAGAATCTCTGATGGTAGAATTTCAGACAAAGCAACAGGCAATGAGTAAGATGTTTCAGGTAGAATTTCATGCCTGATGTCACTCACATTAAACATAGTACCTAGATGATCATCTGGCTAATAATGTAGCCCTTGAGGGAAGTCAAAGGGAAAGAAAGCAAAGCTTCCAAATTTGATTTTCAAATCAGGGCTACTTCTCCTCAGCTTGATTTTCACATCCACATAGACCTGACTATCAAATTGTCCATCTGCCAATTCTTTCTTGTATCCAACGTCTTCTAGCACTGATATGGTACTGTATGTTTTTAGAATATTGTTTACATCAACTGACAGCATATATATATATATATATATATATATAAATTATACATATATACACACACACACACCCATCATGAATGATGTATCTTTTATTAATCTTCACACTTCAGGTGTCTGTCAGACTGTCAAGTCTTCCTGTCTTTTATAAGAATGTGTCATCATAAAGGAAACTTGTTGTGATCTGCCACTAGGCATCAGGGATTCAGTCTGCAGGGAGACCCTGAAGCAGTGCCAGAGTAAAAAGTTCCCAGTGATATCCCTTGTTACTTGTACTTATTTTACTTATTTGTACATTAATTCAGTCAAGTTTGGCCAGCATTGCAGAGGATATGAGAATGCTGCAAACTGGCTATTAACCTCACTATTGACACAGTGTTGCCAAAGCAATATTGCATTTCAGATCCCCATACTCCCTACCTTTGATTTAGTGGTAGTGGTTTAATCAGCGTAAAGCCTTCATGACTCTATCAGTATTGGTTCAAGAACCAGTGTGAGACAGCAAAAGAGACACAGATATAAAGAACAGAGTTTTGGACCCTGTGGGACAAGTCAAGGGTGGGATGATTTGAGAGAATAGCATTGAAACATGTACATTACCATATGTGAAATAGACAGTCTAAGTTTGATGCATGAAACAGGGCACTCATAGCTGGTATATTGGGACAACCCAGAGGGATGGATAGGGAGGGATGTGGGAGGGGGGTTTGGGATGGGGCACACGTGTATACCCTTGGCTGATTCATATCAATGGATGACAAAAACCACTACATATTGTAAAGTAATTAGCCTCCAATGAAAATAAATTAATTAATTAAAAGAAGAACCAGTGTAAGTTGAGGCTTACAACAGAAGCCTATAAGAAGATGGAGCTTTGAGGAACTGGAGGAAGTTGATAGGTTTACCTTCCTGGTTCTGGGCTCTGTATGGACACTCCTCATCCTTAAAATTATTTTATTTATATTTCATTCTTATTGATGTATAGTTGATTTACAGTGTTGTGTTAGTTTCAGGTATACAGCAAGGTGAATCAGTTATGCATATATATATATATCAGTTATACATATATAGTTGTACATATATATATATATATATATATATACACTGTGAATCAGTTATACATATATACACATCCATGTTTTTAGATTTTTCCCATATAGAATATTGAGTATAGAATATCAGAATATTGAGTTAGAATATTAGAATATAGAATATTGAGTAGAGTTCCCTGTGCTATATAGTAGGTCTTTATTAATTATCTATTTTATACACCATAGTGTATATATGTCACTCCCAATCTACTAATTTATTCCTCCTCCCCTTTCCCTGTGGTAACCTTAAGTTTGTTTTCTACATCTGTGACTCTATTTCTGTTTTGTAAATAAGTACATTTGTACCATTTTTTTAAAATTCCAAATATAAGTGATATCATATGGTATTTGTCTTTTTTTGTCTGATTTTTCACAGTATGATATTATCTGCTGCTGCTGCTGCTAAGTTGCTTCAATCATGTCCGACTCTGTGTGACCCCATAGACGGCAGCCCACCAGGCTCCGCCGTCTCTGGGTTCTCCATGCAAGAACACTGGAGTGGGTTGCCATTTCCTTCTCCAATGCATGAAAGTGAAAAGTGAAAGTGAAGTCGCTCAGTTGTGTCTGACTTTTCGCGATCCCATGGACTGGAGCCTACCAGGCTCCTCCATCCATAGGGTTTTCCAGGCAAGTGTACTGGAGTGGGGTGCCATTGCCTTCTCCGATGATAATATCTAGGTCTATCCATTTTGCTGCTAATGGCATTATTTCGCTCTTATGGCTGAGTAATATTCCATTGTATACATGTACCAGGTCTTCTTTATCCATTCATCTGTTGATGAACATTTATATTGTTTGCATGTCTTGGCTATTGTAAATATTGCTGCAATGAATATTGTGGTGCCTGTATCTTTTCAAATTATGATTTTCTCCAGATATATGCCCAGGAGTGGGATTGCAGGATCATCTGGTAGATCTTTTTAGTTTTTTAAGGACCCTCTGTATTGTTCTCCATAGTAGCTGTACAAATTTACATTCCTACCAACAGAGTAGGACAGTTCCCTTTTCTACATATTGTCTCAAGAAATTATTGTTTGTTGACTTTTTAATGATGGGCATTCTGACTGGAGTGAGGTGATACTTCACTGAAGTTTTGATTTGGATTTCTCTAATAATTAGTGATGTTGAGCACCTTTTCAGGTGCCTGCTGGCCATCTGTATGTCTTCTTTGGAGAAATGTGTGTTTAGGTCTTATGCCCATTTTTTGATTGGGTTGTTTGCTTTTTTTTGATATTAAGTTATTTGAGCTGTTTGTATATTTTAGAAATTAACCCTTGTCAGTAGCATCATTTGCAAATATTTTCTCCTAGTTCATACGTTATCTTTCATTTTGATTTACTTCGTTGTGCAAAAGCTTTTAAGTGTAATTGCTGCTGCTGCTGCTAAGTCGCTTCAGTTGTGTCCGACTCTTCACGACCCCATGGACTGCAGCCTACCAGGCTCCTCCATCCATGGGATTTTCCAGGTAAGAGTACTGGAGTGGGGTCCCATCACCTTCTCTGGTTAAATGTAACTAGGTCCCATTTATTAATTTTTGTTTTTATTTACATTACTCGAGGAGATGTATCCAAAAAGATATTGCTGTGATTTATGTCAAAGAGTGTCTACCTATGCTTTCCTGTAAGTGTTTTATAGTATTTGGCCTTACATTTAGGTCTTTTTAATCCATTTTAGGTTTATTTTTCTGTATGGAGTTAAAGTGAAGTCACTCAGTCGTGTCTGACTCTTTGAGACCCCATGGACTGTAGCTTACCGGACTCCTCCATCCATAGGATTTTCCAGGCAAGAGTACTGGAGTGGGTTGCCATTTCCTTCTCCAGAGGATCTTCCTGACCCAGGGATTGAACCCAGGTCTCCCACATTGTAGGCAGATGCTTTTACCGTCTGAGCCACCAGGGAAGTCCTATATGGTGTTAGGGAATATTCTAATTTCATTCATTTACATGTATTGTTCAGTTTTCCCAGTACCACTTATTGAAAAGACTGTCTTTTCCCCATTGTACATTCTTGCCTCCTTTGTAATAGATTAGGTGACCATAGGTCCATGGATTTTTCTCTGGGCTTTCTATCCTGTTACATTGATCTATATTTCTGTTTTTGTGTCAGTACCATACTGTTCTGATGACTGTACCTTTGCAATATAGTCTGAAGTCAGGGAGCCTGATTCCTCCAGCTCTGTTTTTCTGTGACAAGATTGCTTTGGCTATTTGTATTCTTTTGTGTTTCCATATAAGTTGTAAAATTTTTTTGTTCTAATTTGGTGAAAAGTGCCATTGGTAATTTAATAGGGATTGCATTGAATCTGTAGATTGCTTTGGGTATTATAGTCATTGTCACAATATTGATTCTTCCAGTCCAAGAACATGGTGTGTCTCTCTATCTGTGTCATCTTTGATCATCATCAGCATCTTATATTTTTTGGAGTACAGGGCTTTTGTCTCCTTAGGTAGGTTTATCTTTTTTGATGTAATGGTAAGTGGGATTGCTTCTTTGATTTCTCTTTCTGATTGTTCATTGTTAGTGTATAGAAATGCAAGAGATTTCCGTGTATTACTTTTGTATGCTGAAACTTTACCAAATTCATTGATGAACTCTCGTAGTTTTCTGGTTTTCTATATATAGTACCATGTCATCTGCAAATGCTGACAGCTTTACTTCTTTTTCAATCTGGATTCCTTTCTCTTCTCTGATTGACATGACTAGGAGTTCAAAAACTATGTTGAATAAAAGTGGTGAGAGTGGGAACCCTTGTCTTGTTCCTGACCTTAGAGGAAATGCTTTTAGTTTTACACTGTTGATAAAGGTAAGTGTTAACTATTCTCAAAATATTTGATAGAATTTGCTAGTGAAGTCATCTAGTCTTGGACTTTTGTTTGTTCGAAGCTTGTAAAATCACAGTTTACATTTCAGTACTTGTGATTGGTCTGTTCATACTTTCTATTCATTTCTTGTTCAGTCTTGGAAGCCTTTCTAACACTGTGTTCCATTTCTTCTAGTTTGTCCATTCTATTGGAAAATAGTTGCTTATAGTAGTCTCCAATGAGCCTTTCTGTGGTGTCAGTTGTAACTTCTCCTTTTTCTTTTCACATTTTATTGATTTGAGCCCTCTCCCTTTTTATCCTGATGAGTCTGGCTAAAGGTCTATCCATTTTGTCTATCTTTTCAAAGAACCAGCTTTTAGTTTCATTGATCTTTGCTATTGTTTTCTTTGTCTCTATCTTATTCAGTTCTGCTCTATTCTTTATGATTTCTTTCCTTCCACTGACTTTGGGTTTTCTTTGTTCTTCTTTCTCTAGTTGCATAAGGTGTATGCTTAAATTGTTTATTTTAGATTTTTGTTGTTTCCTGAGGTAAGATTGTAATGCTCTAAACTTCTCTCTTAGAAACTGTTTTGGCTGCATCGCATAGGTTTTGGATCATAATGTTTTCATTTTCATTTGCCTCTAGGTATTTTTTTTTATTTCCTTTTTGATGTCTTCAGTGCTTCACTGGTTGTTCAGTAACATACTGTTTAGCCTCCACATGTTAGTTTTTTTGTTTTTTAACATGTTTTTCCTGTAAGTGATTTATAATCTCACATGGTTGTGGCTAGAAAAGATGCTTGATATGATTTCAATTTTCTTAAATTTGCTGAGGCTTAATTTGTAGTCCAAGGTGTGATCCATCTTGGAGAATGTTCCATGTACACTAGAAAAGAAAGTCTATCCTGCTGGTTTCAAGTGAAATGCCCTATAAATATCAGTAAGTTTGGTATATTGTGTCATTTAAGACTGTAAGTGGAGTGTTTAAGTCCCTCACTCTGATTTTGTTACTCTCAGTTTACACTCTTATGCCTGTTAGTGTTTGCCTTATGTATTAAGGTGCTCTTATGTGTACGCGTGTGTTAGTCACTCAGTTGTGTCCAACTCTTTGCGACCCCACAGATTGTAGCCCACCAGGCTTCTCTGTCCATGGGATTCTCCAGGCAAGAATACTGGAGCGGATTCCCATTCCCTTCTCCAGAAGATCTTCTTGACCCAAGAATCGAACCATGGTCTCCTGCATTGCAGGCAGATTCTTTACCATGCTCCTATGTCCAGTGCATAAGTATTTGCATTTATGTCTTCTTCTTGGATTGATCCCTTGATCATTATGTAGTGTCCTTGTTTCTTGTAACAGTATTTTATAGTCTATTTTTTTCTGATATGAGTATTGCTACTCCAGTTTTTTTCCATTTTGAAGGGTTATCTTTTTCCATTCTTTCACTTTCAATCTATATGTATCACTAGGTGTAAAGTGGGTCTCCAATAGACAGCATATATATTATCTCATTTTTTATCCATTCAGCCAGTCTGTAGCTTGTGCAGGCTTTCTGATGGGAGGGACTGGAGCCTGCCCTCTGGTGAGTGGAACTGGAGTCTTGGCCCTCTGGTGGGCAGGGTCATGTCAAGGGGTGTGTTTTGAGGTGGATGTCAGCTCCATATGACTTTAGGCAGCCAGTCTGTTGATGGGTGTGCTATGTTCCCATCTTGCTGGTTGTTTGGCCTGAGGCATTCAGCACTGGAGCCTATAGGCCCTTGGGGGGACTGGGTCTTAGCACCAAAATGGGGACCTCTGGGAAAGCTCACACCAGTTAATATTCTTTGAGGCCTCTGCTAGCAGTATTCTTGCCCCTTGACCCCATAATTAACTACAGGTGCCCCTCCAAGATCCCTATGTATTTCTAGCTCAGGTTGCTATGGAGGTGCTGCCTTGTACGTGCCCTCCAAGAGTGCGGTCCCATTTCCTCCAGCCCTGTGGAATTCCTATACTCAAGACCCTCTCCCTCTCAAGGCTATATGTTCTGTAGGTCCTTCCTACCAATACCAGACCCTCAGACTGTCTTGGAGGACTATTTTTATGTGGAAATAGCCCTGTGTAGCCTATGTGGGTTTAAAATCTTTTGGTGCAAGGACTGTTTTCACTATGGATATCTGCTGCCTCCTTCCTCAGTGTTTGCTGGCCATTATCCCTTTGATATGAGATGTGACTGATTTTGTGGTGACCAGAACCTGCACTGAATATTCAAAATACTGAATATTTTGCTCTGTGGTTGTCACTGCCCCACTGCCCTGTCAGGGGTGGGGTATGCTCTGGCATTGTTGTAGAGGTCCCCCCAGATCGGGTTCTTAGCTGTGTTTCTGATATGCAGTGTGAGGTATGTGGGATTGGAGTGTTCCCACTAGAAGAAAAGTTACTGGGAGAAAATCCACTGAGTATTCCTCTTCTGGAGCTGTTTACCTGTGGGTGTGCTCTGCTGTGTCACCTTTCACCCATTCTTCAAGCTCACAAATTGTACTAATTGTCACTGCTCTTGGCCCCACAATAACCATGGATATGCTGGTAATTGGCTCTGGTATCTCACAGGCATTATTTTCACCAGGCAATCAGTGTAGATCTACTGAAGTCAAGTCCCAAGACTGCAACCATCTTGCATCTGGGCCTTCTGTGGGTGCTATAAAGGAAGCTCAGACTCTGGGCTGTAACCAGCCCTCACATGTATATGCCCACAAAGCCACAGTTGCTAAAGCTAGACCCACCTCAGCTTCAAGAGCACTTGTGGTCTGTTCAGATGTTCTGTGGGCACTGAGTTCACAAAGCCAGCAGTAAGGGTGTAAATCCATGGTTCACACAGTCATGATGGGAGATTTTAACTCTTCTTGCTTAGCTTCATGTTCCTGGGGCTCAACTGTGGTTTCAGCCCCACCTCTGCCTCATGGCATCTGCTTGTGAGGCTGCCCAGGAGCACACTAGCCTGCCCAGGTGCAAGGGGCTGAGGCAGCCACTAACCAGGGCATATGAGCCTATTTAGGCAGGAGCTCTGCCTAGTGCCTGCAGAGGGAGGGCCAGCATCTGGGGAAAGATGCTACAATGGTGGCCTCACCTTCATGTGCTATTCAACAATGGCACTTCATTTCTATGGTGCCCTGGGCTTCTTCCATGAACATTCCTGGTTGTAGAACTCCTCACTCCCATCTCTTCAGGCTGTCTCTTTGCAGCCAACAGCAGTCCTCTCCCAACCCCATTTTCCAGCACCCAGCTCCTCTCCACAGCAGTGGATACACTTCTCACACTGGGGCCATAGGCTATGGCACAGACCATCTGTGTAGGTCTCACTCTGTCTGGCCTACCACAAACTGGTTTCTGGGCTGTTCTCTGAGTCCCCAAAGCACCCCCCTCTTCTGTCCCAGTTGATCTCCCTGCTGGTGCAGGGGCTTCCCTGGGTGCAGGAACTTCTCCTCCAGCTCCCCTCAAGGGCACAGTTTCCATCCTGCTTCCTCTTTCTTTCCCTTCTATCTTTCATCCTACCCAGGTCTTTCTTTTTCTTTTAGGTGTCCAAGGTCCTCTGATAGTGTTCAGTGGGTGCTTTATGAGAACTGGCCCATTTGTAGATGTATTCTTTATGTATTTGTGTGGAGAGGTGAACTCTAGGTCCTCCTACTCTGCCATCTTGACTCATCCCTTCTAGAATTCATTATTTTAAAGCCTAGTAGCTTCCATAATCTTGCAAGTGACTGAACTTTTCTGGTTTCATGACCCATAGTTTAATACTCCCTCTCACAGGCCTTACCACTTAGTGAAGGATGAGAGGCCTGAAACACAAGGCCTCGGTTCAGTTTGATTGATTGGCTTCTCTATCAGCAGATTAGTTAGGAAGGAACTTTTGCTCAAAGCTCTGGTTAGTTATTAATAACAACCAGCTAATCATCTTTTTGTTTTAATTAATTTCTTTTTATTGAAGGATAATTGTTTTACAGAAGTTTGCTCTTTTCTTTCAAACCTCAATATGAATCAGCCATAGGTATCCCTTCCTTTTGAAATTCCCTCCTATCTCCTTCCCCATCCCACCACTCTAGGTTGATACAGAGCCCCTGTTTGAGTTTCCTGAGCCATACAGCAAATTCCCATTGGCTATTTTACATATGGTAATGTAAGTTTCCATGTTACTCTTTCTGTACATGTCACCCGACTTTTTGTTGAATCCCTGGCAATTCCCTAGGCTCCAGAGTCATGACCCAAAGTCAACCTGTGTTCGTAAAGATGAGTAGAAATTTTACAAAAACAAAAACCATATTTGAAAAATGACAAAAACAGGTATTCAATGGCTTCAGAGCAATGGCCTTTTGTACCAGCTTACACAGTATGAACTGAACCTGCCCTCAAAAATAATGTTAAAAGAAACCAAACATATGGTGGATATGGGTTCCAAAGAAAGACAACAAATATAAACACCACTATCACAAACTCCACTCACAAAGTACTGCTTTGGGGCTGCATGCTACACTACTTTTACATCAGTAATTTCATTTAGTCATGAAAGGAAGGTAATGAAGGCATTCTTAGCTTCATTTTACTGATGAAGAAATTGAACCTGAAAGAGTAGGGGCTTGTCCAAGACCCCACAGTGAGTAAGTGAGTGGTAGAACCAAAATTCAAACCCAAACCTAACACAAAAGCCCTATGTTCTTAACTAATTGTGCTGAACTGTCTGGTAGAGATGACCTGGTAACAAATATGCTGGAGTTGAGAGAAGCATCCGTTCCTTAATTGGTGGAAACCCTTCCATTCTTATTGCCTATGCATCCCTCCATCCATTGTTTGCCATTCCATTGTTTCCCAATAATTTCCCCAGGGCAAAGATGTAGAAAGCTATGATGGCTGAGATAAGAAAGTATGCAGAAGCCCATGTGTAGCATAACTTGGAGGATTTTCTGTGGAATTTGTTCATCTCCATTATAATTAGTATGTGAAAGACATTGATTTTCATGTTTTATTGATGGCAAATTTAAAGGATAGAGTATCCACTATGGGGCTCAAATACCCTCAACAGCAGTCCGATGTTTCTTGTTTAGTAAGCTATTCTGTGACTTCCACTGGGGCTCCTGGTTGACTGCTGCCTTTGTCTGAATGGTGAGGAAATGGCCCATGAAGAAGAATTAATGTTTGTGACCTGTTTTGTATCTAATAGCCTAAAAGGTCCCATAACTTCATGGGAAATAGATAGGGAAACAGTGGAAACAGTGTCAGACTTTATTTATTTATTTATTTATTTGGCTCCAAAATAACTGCAGATGGTGATTGCAGCCATGAAATTAAAAGACATTTACTCCTTGGAAGGATAGTTATGACCAACCTAGATAGTATATTCAAAAGCAGAGACATTACTTTGCCAACAAAGGTCCGTCTAGTCAAGGCTATGGTTTTTCCTGTGGTCATGTGTGGATGTGAGAGTTGGACTGTGAAGAAGGCTGAGCGCTGAAGAACTGATGACTTTTGAACTGTGGTGTTGGAGAAGACTCTGGAGAGTCCCTTGGACTGCAAGGAGATCCAACCAGTCCATTCTAAAGGAGATCAGTCCTGGGTGTTTTTTGGAAGGAATGATGCTAAAGCTGAAGCTCCAGTACTTTGGCCACCTCATGTGAAGAGTTGACTCATTGGAAAAGACTCTGATGCTGGGAGGGATTGGGGGCAGGAAGAGAAGGGGACTTCAGAGGATGAGATGGCTGGATGGCATCACCAACTTGATGGACATGAGTCTGAGTGAACTCCGGGAGATGGTGATGGACAGGGAGGCCTGGCATGCTGCAATTCATGGGGTCGCAAAGAGTTGGACACGACTGAGCAACTGAACTTAACTGAGCCTAAAAGAACTGACTGAAAGTTATGCTGAACACGGAGCTTAGGTTATACTTCTCAGTGGGGCTTCTCACTGGCCAGAGAAGCAAGTGGAAATTTACTCTGGAATTTCCATAATGATAAAATATTCTTGTCAAACCTCTGACCTAATGCTTTTGTCAAAGTATAAAAGAAAACATGAAGCTTGAAATAAACATGTAGTTCCCTAAAAAGAAAAAAAAAAAGAAAGAAAGAAAGAAAGAAAAGTGACTTATCAGAGACTGCCAAGGAATTATCTGATTATTCCATATCTCTCATCGATTTCTGTAAGTATACACATCATATCATATTTGCTTTCAGAAACACTGTTCTGTGTTCATGAGGAAGCTAGTAATTTTATGAGACCTATTGATTTTTCTGAAATAACATGATTTAGCCTGAAACACCCATACTCACAGATGAGGAAATGAGAGCCTTGGCACTTCCAATTATCAAGATTTTTTTTCTTCCATTGTGAGGTAGAGATTAAGATTTTTTCAAATATCTATGACTTCTCCATTCTACCGTTTTATTTCACTTCTATTTTTCTCATTAAACATCCCTAGCAAATCAATTTTGATAAAGAAGAAGTGAAACAAAGTTAATTTAGGAGAAAACTCTGGTATGTTATTTATAATAAAATTAAAACATATGAAAAAATTTTAATTAGAACATGACCATCTGATAAATATCCTTCTTAAAAAGGTAAAAGAGAAAATAAGATATGTGTGCTTAGATTTAACAGACTATTATCATACCCTTAAGGGAAAAAAAAAAAGGCTTAAAAAGAAAATTTAAAAGCCTTTGTTTATACTTTGTCAATAGTTCTCAACATAATACCCCTTGGCTCATTTTGGCTTCTTTCTAGCCTCTGCCTCACACTGAGTTTTCCTTCAGCTTCCTCTCTGGGAACCTTCTGCTTCCCTTCCACCTCCATTACTCCTGCCAAAAAGTAGCTTGAATCTAAGAGAAGTCCGTTACTGGAGATGGGCCATGAGGGCATGGGGATTATTTAGCAATCACCTCTTTCAAAATTGTTTCCTTTACAAAATGTATTTCCCTAAAATTTAAAAAAAAAAGTTCCAAAATAATGTAATGCTATTTCATAAAACTCTCAAGAAGATAAGAATAGTAAGTACATAGAAGTTGTATCATAAATTATAGACAATCACACAGAGGCTCCAAACACATGGAATGGTCTTCTTGAGAAAAAAGCAAATGGATACATAGCTGATATTCAGTGTGAGTATGTTTTGAAGAGGAACTTAAATATGTGTAAGGGGTTGTGAATATTTTGTGATGCTTGGTAGTGCTGGTGGTACATGAGTATTGGTGTGGCTTTACCTAGGGATTCACTCACTAACATGGTGCAGGAGATCCATGATGGATCTGGAGGGCCCAGAATACAACTAAGAATTTTAGGTACAAACTTATTGCTTTAGTTTTGGCTTCTAGTCTGGCATGTAAGGAGCTGACAAGTTGCCACTCCATTCTAACAAAAGTAAAAAGCTGAAAAAACTGGGAAAAAAGTCAATACTCCTCTTAGGTCTGATAAAGAAGTAAGGTCACAGGGCAAACCACTGCCTCCCAAATTGGAGAGATACATGGGGAATTAAGAGAATCATTATTTATCAGATCAGAGGTTTGGGAATGCATGTACACCCGTGGTGGATTCATGTCAATGTATGGCAAAACCAATACAGTATTGTAAATTAAAATAAAGGGAAAAATAAAAAAAAAAGAAACCCCAAACAGAAACCTCCATGGAAACCAGTTCTGGGTAGAAAAATCTGGACTATAATGACAAATTGCTGGAGGCTCAATGTGGACAACTCTAAGAGTTAAAAACAGGGAGGCCCAACCATAAGGAGAATCACATTTTTTTGAGTTTTACCTCCATGAACTCAACTTGGTTCTTATAGTGAATATTGGAGAAAAATTCCTTCATGTTTCCAGCAGGAGGGTAAAAGGAACAATTATGAAATATGCCAAAACAGTCTGCTTAATACGGCCTACCCTCATGAGAAACTATTTTACCAGAACCTAGCCTGCTGGGGTTTTATCAGAGCCCAATCAGCTTGGGAGAAGTGAAATAACCAATGTCAACCTCCTCTAGTCTTCCATATGGGGAAAGGAAAATATAAAACTCTAGGTCTCTCTAGCCATCCTATCTCACCTAAGGAGAGAAAGACAAAACTGAGAAGCACTGGTGAATCTCACAGTCCAGAGACAGAGAGTCCTCAAAAGACTGAAACTTAATCATATGACTATAGAACGCTTCCCCTTGCCCCACAGCTTACCTCTACATTACAAAAAGTCTGTTTACTACAGTTCCTTTTACAAGTACACCATGTCTGCTTTTCAACAAAAATTTCAAAGCACACTAAAAAAGGTAAAAAACTCAGTGCAAAGACACTGAGCAAGCATCACAACCAGAGTCAGGTATGGCAGGAATGTTGGAATTATCAGGAGAGTAACTTTTTTAAAAAACTATAATTAATATGCTAAGGACTTTAATGAAAAAAAGAAAAAGGTAGACAGCATGCACAAACATGGATAATGTAAGAAGAGAGATGGAAAGTCTAAGAAAGAATCACATAGAAACGTTAGAGATCAAAAGCTCTCTAAAAGGAATGAAGAATATCTTTGACGGGCTCATTAGTAGACTAAACGTGGCTGAGGAAAGAATCTTTGAGTTTGAGGATATATCAATAGAAACTTCCAAACTGAAAAGCAAAGAGAAAAAAACCTACAAAAACCCAGAATGTCCAAGAACTGTGGGACAAGTACAAGAGGCATAACACATACAGAATGGCAATACCAGAAAAAAAAGAAAAAGAAGCATTTGCAGCAATAATGCCTGAGAATTTCCCCAAAACTAACGTTAGACACCACAACGAAAATCCAGGAAACTAAGAGAACACTAAGCAGGATAGTTACAAACAAATAAACAAGCCCTTATATTTAGACATATTTTCAAACTTCATAAAATCAGACAAAGTAAAATTCTGGAAAGAAGCCAGAGGAATAAAACACCTTACCAAGAAAGGAGCAACAATAAGAATTATATCCAACTTCTTCTCAGAAACCTTGCAAACTAAAAGAGAGTAGAGTCAGGGGCTTCCCTCTTGCTCCACTGGTTAAGAATCCATGCTTCTACTGCAGAGGGCATGGGCTCAATCCCTGGTCGGGGAACTAAGATTCCATATACCTCACATTGTGGCAAAAAGAGAGAATGAACTATAACGTACTAAGGGAAAACACCAACTTGCAATTCTGTACCCTTTGAAATTATACTTCAAAAGTGAAGGAAATATAAAGACTTTCACAGATAAACAAAAATCAAGGGAATTTATTGCCAGTAGGAGGAGAGCACAGCAACCCACTCCAGTATTCTTGCCTGGAGAATCCCATAGACAGACGAGCCTGGCAAGCTACAGTCCACAGGGTTGCAAAGATTTGGACATGACTGAATTGACTAACATACACACATTGCCAGGAGACTTGTCCCCTTACAGATAGAACTATAAGGAGAAATAGATTAATCCACTATAATGTATGGAAACTTCAACATCACTTTGTAAGAAGCAGACTGATCCAGCAAGCAAAACATCAAAAGTACACAGGTGAACTCAACCACACCATCAATCAACTGGACATAAAGAATCTATAGATTACTTCATCCAACAACAGCAGAATACACATTCTTTTCAAGTACACATGAAACACTCACCAAGATAGACTATATCCCAGGCCATAAAACACACTTTAAATTAAAAAAAAAAAAAATAGGACTAAGATAATATATCCTCTAATCAACAAGAAAAATATAGCTAGAAAATACCCAAATCCTTGAAGATTAAACAGCATGCTTCTAAATAGCATATATTAAATATCTCGAGAAATTTTATTACATTTGTAATTAAATTAAAGTGAAAATATAACTTACAAAAATTCACACGATGCAGCACAGGCAGTACTAAGAAGGACAAAACTAAGGACAAAGCTAGTCAGAATGAAATAATAAAGATTAGAGCAAAAATAAATGAAATAGAGAATAACAAAACAATAGGACAGATTAATACAATAAGAATAAGCAAAATTGACAAACCTTTAGCTAGGCTAATCAAGGAAAAAAGAAAGGACCCAAATAAATAGCATTATAAATGAAAGAGGAGACATTGTAACTGATACCACAGAAATACAAAGGGTTATAATACAGTAATATTAACTATACATCAACAGATTAGACATCCTTAAAAATTAATAAATTCCTAGAAAGAAACATACTATCTACCAAGATGGAAGCATAAAGAAATGGAAAATCTGAACTGCCAATAATGAGTAAGGAGACTGAATCAATAATCCAAAATCCTCCACCAAAAAGAGTCCACAACTAGATGCTTTCACTCGTTAATTTTTCCAAGCAATTAAAGAATTAATACCAGTCCTACTCAAACTCTTTGAGTTGATGCTTTTGAACTATGGTGTTGGAGAAGATCTCCTTGGACTGCAAGGAGATCCAACCAGCCCATCCTAAAGGAAATCAGTCCTGAATATTTTTTGGAAGGACTGATGTTGAAGCTGAAACTCCAATACTTTGGCCACCTGATGCAAAGAGCTGACTTATTTGAAAAGACCCTGATGCTCGGAAAGATTGAAGGCAGGAGGAGAAGGGGACAACAGAGGATGAGATGGTTGGATGGCATCACCGACTCAATTGGCATGAGTTTGAGTAGACTCCAGGAGTTGGTGATGGACAGGGAGGCCTGGCGTGCTGCAGTCCATGGGGTCAGAAAGAACTGGACACGACTGAGTGACTGAACTGAACTACTCAAACCCTTACAAAAATTTCAAGAGAAAGGAGCGTTGCCAAACTTCTTTTTTAACAAGGCCAGCACTACTATCATAAAAAAAGCCAGATAAGGACACCACAAGAAAAAACTACAGGTCAATATTACGAATAAATATAGAGGCAAAATTCTCAACAAAATAATAGCAAATCTAATTCAACAGGACATTAAAAAGATTATACACCACAGTTAAATGGGATTCAACCCTGGGATGCAAAGATTGTTCAACATATGCAAATTAAAAATGATAAAAATCAAATGATTTAAATAGATGCAGAAAAAGCATTTGACAAAATTCAACCTGCTAATATAAAAATAATAAAAACTATCGACAAATTGGGTATAGAGGAATAAACTTGAACATAGTAAGATCATATAAACAAGTCCATAGCTAACATCATATATAACAGTAAAAGGTTGAAATCTTTTTCTCTAATATCAGGAACAAGACAAAGGTGCTCACACTCTCCACTCCTATTCAACATAGCACTAGAAGTCCTAGACAGGGCAATTAACAAGAAAAGTAAATAAAAATCATTCAAATCAGAAAGAAATAAGTAAAACTGTCTGTTTGCAGATGGCATGATTTTATATGTAGAAAATTCTAAAGAATCTACCTAAAAGCTTTTAGATACAATCAAGGAATTCAGCCATGTTTCAGGATACAAAATCAACATACTAAAATCAGTTGCATATTTATACAAAAACAGTGAGCTATCTGAAAAAGAAAGGAAACAGTCCCATTTACAATAGTATCAAAAACAATAAAATACATGGGAATAAATTTAATCAAGTAAATGAAACATCTAGTCACTGAAAACTGAAAGATACTGATGAATGAAGCTGAAAACAAATAAATAATATTCATTGTTTGGAAGACTTAATATTGTCGTAATGTCCATACTACCCCAAGCCATCTATAGAGTCAATGCAATCTTTATCAAGATTCCAATGGCATTTCCCCAGAATTTGTTTTTAAATCCTAAAATTAGTTTGGGCCCACAAAAGATCCCATGTAGTTATTTAATCCTAAAAAGAAGAACAAAGCTGGAGCCATGTCACTCTGATTTCAAACTATATTACAAAGCTATAGTATCAATAATTAAAATGTTATGTTGCTGGTATAAAGATATATAGATCAATGGAACAGAATCAAAAGCCCAGAAATAAACCCATGTAGATATAGTGAATTAATATTTCACAAGAAAGCCAGGGACTCTCAAAGAGAAAAGGATAATCTCTTCAACAAATTATGCTGGGAAAATTTGATATACACATGCAAAAGAGTTAAATTGAGCCCTTATTGTACATGACCCACACAAATTCACTTGAAATGGATTAAAGACTTAAATATAAGACCTGAAACCATAAAATTCCTAGAAGAAAATATAAAGAAAAAACTTACTGACACCGGTCTTGGCAGTGGCACTTTGGATATGACACCAAATGTACAAGAAACAAAGGGAAAAAATCAACTTCACTTGACTATATCAAACTCTCAAGCTTCTGCACAGCCAAATAAATGATTAATACAATGAAAAGGAAACCTATAAATGGGAGAAAATATTTGCAAATCACATATCTGATAAGCATTTAATATCCAAAATACAAGGAACTCCTACAAGTCAATAGCAAAATAGCAAATAATTCCAAATTAAAAACGACAATGGATCTGAATAGATGTTTTTCTGAAGAAGATATCCAAACAGGTTCAAAAAAGATTTTTCCGTATCACTAATCATTAGGGAAATACAAATCAAAACCTGAGTAAAATATCACCTCATATCTTTTATCAAAAAGACAAGAGATAAAAAGAAAAGGGAAGCCTGGTGCACTCTTGGTGGGTATGTAAAGCATTACAGCCATTATGGAAATGAGCATGGAGGTTCCTCAGAAACTAAGAATAAAATGATCATATAAATCCAGCAATCCAACTTCTGGGTATATAATCCAAAGAAGATGAAATCATCATCTCAAAGAGATATCTGCATTCCCATGTTCTTTTAAGCATTATTCACAATAGCCAAGACATGGAACAAAACTAAATGGATGGATGAATGGATAGAGAAGATGTGGTATATAATACACACACACACACACGCACACACAAGAATATTATTCAGCCAAAAAATAGGAAAAAAAAAAAAAAACAACCCTGCCATTTGAACAACATGGATAGACCTTGAGGGCATCAACTAAGTGAAATAAGTCAGATAGAGAAAGACAAATACTGTGTGATCTCCTTTAAATGTGGAATCTAAAAACACGAAACTCATTGAAACAGAGAATAGAATGGCAGTTGCTAAAGACTGGGGGGTGGGAGAAATGGAGAGGTGTTTATAGGATAAAGATTCAATTATAAGATGAATAAATTCCAGGGATCTAACATACAATATATTGACTATAGCTATCAATACTCTGCTGTATACTTGAGTTGCTATGAGAGTAGTTAATGTTTTCACTGTAACAACAACAAAATGGTAATTATATGATGTGAGGAATGTCTTAACTAACCATATTGTGATAAATATTTCACTACATATGTATATATGTGTATGTGCATCAACTCACCACAATGTATACCTTAAACTTACACAATATCATATGTCAGTTAAATTCAATAACTTGGGAAAACTAAAAACACATTACCATTTTCACTCAAAGATGAAATAGGTATAAATTTTACAAAATATGTACATGTGAAGAGAAACACAAAACTCTGAGGGAGGGTATCAAAGAAATAAATACATGGAAGATATTACATAATTGTAGACAGGAAGACTAAACACTTTCAAGTTGTCAGTTCTTCCCTACTTGATATATAGATTGAATGCAATCTCTGTGAAAATCATAGAAGGTTATTTTGTGGATATTGACAAACTAAACTGGCTGATTCTAAAGTTTATATGGAAAGGCAAACTATCCAGAAAAGCCAACAAAATATTCAAAAAGAAGAACAAAGTAGGAGAACTGATGATACACAGCTTACTGTATACTTACTGTACAGCTATGGTAATCAAGATACTGTAGTATCAAGGAAAGATTAGACAAACAGATCAATGGAAGATAATAGATAGTCCAGAAATAGGCCTGCATAAATATGATCAACTGATCTTTGACAACAAGCAAATGACAAAATAGAGCAAAGTTAGTCCCTTTAATAAATGGTTCTGGAACAACTGGACATGCATATGCAAAAAATGAATATAGACACAGACCTTTCATAGTTCACAAAAATTGACAAAAGATGCATCATAGAACTAAATGTAAAACACAAAATAGGAAACCTCCTAGAAGATAATATAAGAGACAACTTCCATGACGCTGGGCATGGTGATGACTTTTTAGATGTAACAGCAAAAGCATGATTTTTTTAAAGAAATAATTTATAAGCTGTACTTTATTAAAACTAAAAACTTCTACTTTGTGAATAACAATATCAAGAGAATGGGAAGACAAGCCTAAACTGGGAAAACAATTTGAAAAAGACACCTCTGATGGACTATTATCCAAAATATACAAAGAACTCTTAAGGGACTGTACAATAAGAAAACCACCTGATTACAAAACAACCTGAAAACATGAACAGATATTTTACCAAATCAGGCATACAAATGATGATAAGTATATGAATATATATTTAACAGGATATATCATTAGAAAATTGAAGAATAAAACAATTAGATACCACTACACACTGATTAGAGTGACCTCAAATCTAAAACATTGACAATAATACAAAATGCTGACAAAGATATGGAGCAACAGGAGCTTTCATTCATTGCTAGTGGGAATGCAAACTGGTACATCTACTTTGGAAAGCAGTTTGGTGAGTTCTTAATATTCTTACCATGGTAGTGGTGGTCACTGAATTGTGTCTGACTCTTGCAACCCCATAGACTGTAGCCTGCCAGGCTCCTTTGTCCATAGGATTCTCCAGGCAAGAATACTGGAGTGGGTTGCCATTTCCTTCTCCAACTCTTACCATATGATCCAGCAAATGCACTCCTTGGTATTTACCCAAATGAATTGAAAATTTCTGTCCTTAAAAAATAAAAATTTTATGTACATGGATGTTTATAACAGCTTTATTCATAGCTGTCAAAACTTGGAAGCAACCAAGATATCCGTCAGTAGGTGAATAAACTCTGGTACATCCAGACAATGGAATATTATTCAGCACTAAAAAGAAATGAACTCTCAAGCCATGAATATTCATGTAAGAAACTTAAATGCATATTACTAAGTGAAAAAAAAAGTGCCAATCTGAAAAGGCTAAATATTGTATTATTCCAACCATATGGAAAAGGCAAAACTATGAAGACAGTAGAAAGATGAGTGGTTATTAGGGACTAGGAGGAGGGAGAGATAAGCAGAGCAGAGAATATTTTTAAGGAAGTAAAACTGTTTATGATACTCCACTGGTGGGTACATATCATAGTACATTTGTCAAAACCCATCAAATGTACAAGACCAACAGTTATCCCTGATGTTAATTATGAACTTTGGGTGATTATGGGTTCATCAGTTGCAACTATATATATAATATATACATGTATAAATATATATGTTTATATATAGTTATACACACACACACCATATACCATATGCTAGTCTGGTTTAGGATGTTGATAGTGAAGGATGTTGTGTGTTAGGGCAGTTGACAGAGGGTATATGAGAAATTTCTGTACATTTCATTCACTTTTGCTGAGAACCTAAAGCTGCTCTAAAATTAAAGTATTAAATAAAAATTTCAATAAAAAGTTCCTAGCTTTATTTTTTACATACTTGCCCTATACCTGGGGAAGAAAAAAAAAAGCCAAGGCCATTGAAAGACCCTTTCCCAGGCAGACATGATGACATTAGTGCTTTTAATCTGCTGTTTATATCAGGCTGTTTTATTATACTGCCACCCCACCTACTTCAGATTGGTTGCAACCTTAGCAGGGCCAAGCACATGGAAGATCTGTGTCCTGGAACTGATGCAAAAGGGTTATTAACTGCAACCCCCAGATGTAACAGTTGCCGAAAGATTTTATTTTACAACCTGCTCACACAATGATAATCAACCTTTGTGTTTCAGACCTTTGAGTCTCAGCTCAACCTTGAGTATTTTGCAGTGTGTGTTAACTTTTCTGTAACTCAGAGTCGAAAGATAAATCAGATTGAGTGGAGCTAGACCAAAGAGAATTTTTTAATGGAAATAATTCTGTCAAAGTCAAGCTCTCCTAGGATATTAACAAAGTCTATGTATCTGCTGTCTCAGTTCAATTCAGTTCAGTTCAGTGACTCAGTCATGTCCGACTCTTTGCAATCTCATGAATTGCAGCATGCCAGGCCTCCCTGTCCATCACCAACTCCCGATCGAGTCGGTGATGCCATCCAGCCATCTCATCCTCTGTCGTCCCCTTCTCCTCCTGCCCCCAATCCCTCCCAGCATCAGTGTCTTTTCCAATGAGTCAACTCTTTGCATGAGGTGGCCAAAGTATTAGAGTTTCAGCTTCAACATCAGTCCTTCCAATGAACACCCAGGACTAATCTCCTTTAGAAAGGACTGCTTGGATCTTCTTGCAGTCCAAGGGACTCGCAAGAGTCTTCTCCAGCACCACAATTCAAAAGTGTCAATTCTTCGGTGCTCAGCTTTCTTCACAATCCAAATCTCACATCCATACATGACCACTGGAAAAACCACAGCCTTGACTAGATGGACCTTTGTTGGCAAAGTAATATCTCTGCTTTTGAATATGCTATCTAGGTTGGTCATAACTTTCCTTCCAAGGAGTAGTGTATTTTAATTTCATGTCTGCAATCACCATCTGCAGTGATTTTGGAGCCCAAAAAAATAAAGTCTGACACTGTTTCCACTGTTTCCCCATCTATTGCCCTAGAAAATAGTATATAAAAGATACTTCATCAACACACCCATAGCATGTCCTGGGATTGTTGTAACTGTACTTGAGTTAATTTATGTATTTTCACTTATATTAAATATAGAAATATCAAGTACCAACTAGAAAGAACTTTCCTTTTGGAATTACATGACTGATTCTCATTAATCTATAAGGGGATTTTGCAAAATCATTCCAGCCATTGTGTGCATGACAGATTTTAGCAATGGGTACTAAGCATCCAAATTTAGAAAAGCAACCTGGGTAGAAAGAGAAAACATGGGAAAGTCCAAGCCAAGTATATAAAGGCCCAGTTTGGGGATATTAGATAAGGGGAGTATTAGATAAGCACAGCCTTAGAGCCTGAGCAGGATATCAATTAATGAACATACTAGATTGAATCAAAGAGGGATCTGAAGCAAAAGAAGATAAACAATGTACTGTATTTTTATAACTTTGTATTCACTCATTCACAGAAAGATCATTTTTAAAAGTATATAAGGAATCCGCTGAGGCACCCCCATGGGGCCCTCTGAAGCTGAAAATTATAGTTTGAAAACCACTGGGCTAGATGACCAAGGCACTTTGGGGAGATGATGTTGACCAGTAGATTCTAAGAAACTCTATTTCCTTTCCTGTCAAAGATTGACCCCTGGTTTGAACTAAAAACTTGGGCTAGTCAGTAAGTTACTTTGTTTCTATAAGTAATTCTGTGATCCACATCTATTGACCAAGTCCTGACCAAGACAGACACATAGCTGTGCAAGTTTTGAATGAGCACGTGGGCGTGCTTAGTCACTCAATCATGTCTGACGCTTTGCAGCCATATGGACTGTAGCCTGGAAGGCTCCTCTGTCCATGGGGATTCTCCAGGCAAGAATACTGGAGTGGGTTGCCATGCCTTCCTCCAGGGAATCTTCCCAACCCAGGGATTGAACCCAGGTCTCACACATTGCAGGTGGATTCTTTACCATCTGAGCCATGAAGGAAGCCCAAATGAGCATGAACCCATGCAAAAAAATCACATAATAAGGCTGCTTTACAGAAGAGTCAATTCACTCAGCCCATTAGGCTGGGCTGAAAGCAGGGATCCTTTAGGAAAGACTTCTGGGCTATCACCCTAAAATATCCCCTTTACCTCAAGGTAAAGATCTAATTGCAATAAACAATGTTTTGTTGAATCTAAAACTGCCACTTAATTTATTCTATTCTATGTATTAACTTATGTACACATTTCCTTAAATTCATTGATATTCAGTCATTACTTATCAAGAGTTCCCAATGCTTCTAGCGATGCTAAGTACTGTTTTCAATGACACATAAGTAGAAAACCAAGTTCCTGAACTTAGGGAGCTTACAGAATTGAAGGCAAGATCATATTCACACAAAATTCTAGGCACAAAGAATGAAAAGGTATATGAAATCTCAAACTGAACATCATCATTAAATATGTGTATTACAGGAAGGAATTAAAGTATGTGCTCATGAAGGAGTGTCCTTGTGTCATTCAAAGCATCATGTCAGCCCTCACTGTGGCTGCTATTGTTAGTTAGGCTGCCAACCTTCTCTTTTTCCCTCCTGTCCCTATATTTGCCCTCCTCACTTTCCTCTCCCCACTGGTAACCAATCACTAGTTTATTATCTGAGTCTTTTTTGTCAAGGAGGGAGCTGAGGGGGAGGGATTAAGGTGAAAGTATTCGTGGGACATGAGAGGAATGGAGGGTTTCTTAGGGCATCTTTTACTCACTAGTTTTTGGTATCTTTTAGGTTCCACATATAAGTGATATTATACAATATTTATCTTTTTATTTCACTTAGCGTAATGTCCTCCAAGTCTATCCATGTTACAGCAAATGGCAAAATTTCATTCTTTTTTTTATGGCTGAGTAGTCTTTTATGGTGGAGAGGGAACTGGCAATCCACTTCAGAATTCTTGCCTGGAGAGTCCCAGGGACAGAGGAGCCTAGTGGGCTGCCGTCTATGGGGTCACACAGAGTCGGACATGACTGAAGCAACTTAGCAGCAGCAGCAGCAGTCTTTTATGGGTATGTAGGCTGCTTCCATACGTTGGCAATTTTAAATAATGCTGCTGTGAACACTAGGGTGCATGTATCTTTAATAACTATTTTTAATTTTAACACTTTCTTTGTACCAGGAAATGTGCTACTTGCTTTAAGTATATAATCTCATTTTCTCCTCGTAAGAGCTGCTTAAGATCAGTATTGTTTTCATTTCATTTTATAATTAACTGAGAATTTAAGTGTCAGAGCCAGGATATAGATCAGGTCTATTTGATGCCACAACCCAAGCTCTTAACCACTCTGCAACTAAGATATCCTCCATTCCTCTCACGTCCCATGAATACTTTCACCTTACTCCCTCTCCCTCCGCTCCCTCCTTGACTCTTTAATATTAAAATATCTCTTGACATAGCAAAATGTGTTAGAAGAAGCTGGTGGCTACTACTTCATTAGTTCACCAGTTTCAACTGAAAGATTGTGTTGGGAACATTAGAGATCAGCTTGTCCCTCAAGCCTTAGTACCCCCAGACCCTGCCTGAGTTGAATGTGCTTGAATGTGGTAATTAAGATGACCTGCCAACTGCTGCACTGGCAAAATGCCCCTGCTTATCCCATATCTACTGGATGACTTACCTGAAGCTATCTGGAGATGTAACAGGGTTAATCAACCTCTAAACCTTTCTTAGAATTTTATGGAAATTCACAAAGAACTTCAGAAGAAGAAGAAAAGAATCACAGCCACCTACCCAGTCTCCTAATGACAGCTTAGCTCTTCCCAGAGAAGAAACTTCCCATTTTTGGTTGTGAATGTAATTTTCTCTGCTTTGGAACCCTACCCTATAATCTAGGGAAGCTGCCATTTTCCATTCTGTGATAGGGTGAAGACATTGGTTTGATGAGTTTTTTTGGCCAGAAGCTCTTTTTATTTCATGGCATATAGTAGCCCATGCTACATCTGCTCTAATTGCCAAGAGCTTCACCATCCTCTGAGGAATCTTTACAAAGACAGTGGGTCTAAAACCATAAAGCCATCCTCAAATTCCTCTCATTATAAGAATCTACGGCCCTCAGTCTTTCTCTGAGAGTATGCTTGTCACCTGACTGGGGTCGCTGATTTGTTGAATAAACATACCTTACCTTATATGTAATTCTGTGCCATTCCCTGTAGCTTTATGCTCCCTATTTGGTCTATAAGGTAGCTCGGTAAATATCATTGTCCTTCAGTATATGTGGAAACGAACACATAGAAACCTTTAATATTCTTTAAGGGGGAATCCAGTTTGGAGTGGAAGCAAAATTAGAAGTCAGGTCTCCCTACTCTCAGCGTTGTGGAGACTCTGCTACATCGTATTGCTTGAATAAGCCACAAAGAGCTTGTCCCCACCTCCCTAGACACCGCAGTATTAGGATGCTTATGTTTTTTTGTCTATCACTAAGAGCCTCTTAGGCTTCTACAGTTCTAGCTGAGGATCTATAGCCACCTAGAACTAACTGGACATTTGGAGAGGCCATAGGAAGAACTGTTCCAGGGTTCAGGGTACTGGAGTATACAATGTCAGTGGGGTTAGGTTAAGTATTGTTAGGTATCTTCTGTGCCATAGTTGCCCATAATACCTAACCCTTATCCATTGCTTACCATGTACCAGGCAGGGTGCTGTGTGCTTTGCAGGGATTATCTCATTTACTTCTCATAGCAACCCCATGAGGTGGGTAGTATTTCTAAACCTTATTTCTCTTGTTCTTAACCATTTGAATCTGCTGCCATCCTAGTATTACGATTTTAGACTTTCTAAGAGTTCAGTGAAAAAGTCTTTAAGAAGTTGATTCATCATTTATGTTTTCCTCTATGTTGTCTAATTTCTATTTTTAGAAACAACTTTATTGAGATATGTAACACAATATATTTCAGCCATTTAAAGTATAAAAATTCAATGGGTTCTTTTTTAGTATATCAACAAAGTAGTTCAACCATCAATTTTAGAATACTTCTATCACCTCCAAAATAACTGAGCTCTAAATTTTGCTGCTATGTTTTGTATTTGTTTTTAGCAGAGAGTTGGATCTGGTCTCGTTCCAAATCTATCCTAGCCAAAAACGTAGAGCAGGGGTCACAAGGTCAAAAGCTTCAGGGATCAAGCAGAAAACATTAAAATGTGACCCTGCATTAACACTGGTGGGGACTGTAGCAAATTAGGAGCTTGCCTTCTAAAAGGGAACAGCTACAACTGGGCCATCTTAGAACATGGACTCAGTTGCATTTCAAAAACAGGTCAGAAATATGATAACTGAAATTGAAAAAAAATCTATGTGGGAAAAACAAAAGCAAAAAAATATCTGTGGGTTGGGGTCAAATCCTGGGCTACTAGTTTGTGAACTTTGCATTTGGGAAACAAGAAAACTCTAGCTAGTGTTATGGATGTTTGGGTTGCTAAGCCAATCAGGTGGAAAGAACATTACCATGGCACTGAACTCAGCCCAGCCACTGCACCCATCCTCCTGGCAAGTCAAATACAAGTGTTGTTCCTGCAGGTACATACCTCACAGGCACCAGCTCTGCAGTTATAAAAACTGTAATTTTAAACAACAACATAGTATCTTTGCAACCAATATGTTCAATGCTCAGTTGATTGAAATAAGATATGTAAGAAGGTATTGTGGGTTAGATTTTGTCCCCCTACCCCACCCCCCCACCCTGGCAAAGCTATGCTGAAGTCCTAAGCCTTGGTACCTGTGAATACAATCTTATTTGCAAATAAGGTCTTTGAAAATGTAATCAAGTTAAAATGAGGTCATACTGGAGTAGGGTGGGCCTTTAATCCAGTATGACTGATGTCCTTGTAAGAAAAAGAGAAAAGACACAGAGACAGAAATGCACAGATGGAAGAAAGCCCTGTGGAAAGCATGATGCACAGGGGGAAGACTGCATGTGACTATCAATGCAGACATTGGAGTTATGGAGCTACAAGCCAAGGAACACCAAGGACTGTTGGTGACAACCAGAAGCTAGCCGATAAAGCCTGGCCCTATCAACACTTTGACTTTGTACTTGAAGCATCCAGAACTGCAGGAGAGTAAATTTCTGTTGTGTTAAGGCATGCAGTTGGTGGTACCTTGTCAACAGCCCTAAGAATCCAATACAGGTGGTTTAGTAGAAGCACCATACCCTCGAAAGTCAAACGCATGTTCAAATTCTGACTGCCATTTTCTAACCATGGATTTGGGCAGATTATTTAACATCTCTGAACCTCTGAAGGGCTTCCCTGGTGGCTCAGATGGTAAAGAAACTGCCTGCAATGTGGGAGACCTGGGTTTGATCCCTGGGTTGGGAAGATCCCCTGCAGAAGGGAATGTCCATTCCAGTATTCTGGCCTGTAGAATTCCATGGACAGAGGAGACTGGCAGGCTACAGTCCATGGGGTCTTAACCTCTGTTTACTCATCAATAAAAAAAAAAGTGCCACTACCTCATGGGATTATTATGAGCATTAAATGAAATATTTAAAGTGGAAAGGGTCTATCACTTATGAGCGGTGATTATTTTCTATTATTATATATATACATTTTTGGAAAACAATTTGGTATAAAAATACATAAAGCTTCATATGTGCATACTCTAAGATCCACTAATTTCTAAGGTATATATACACAATAGTCATTTATTTTTTAGGTATATGCCTGCTCCTTAGCATCTAACATTCAGAAATGCATGCATTAGAAAAGTTATGGTTTAAATTTAATCAAACATGATTTACCCACATAATAGAATATTAGGTGACAAAGAGTTTTATATCCAGTCCTTCAACAGGGAATTTTTACTTTCTTTAAACAATTTTCATAGGCTGTTAGTTTAAAGAATTTTAAAGATAAGCACAACCTATTACTTTGGGCCTCTTTTTTTTTTTTTTTAATTTATAAGGAGGGAAAGTAACTTGCCTAAGAAATGCGTCTCCCCAAGTCTACTTGTATTCAAATCAAAACCAAAAGAAAAAATTAAAGTGCAATGAATTAGGATTGGGCTACACACTATCTGGACTTGAAGAAAAATGGAATACCCAGTCATCTGGGAGGTAGTAAGAATTTAACTTACATAGAATAGTCAGTAAGCATTGCTAGAACAGTTGAGTAGCCATTTGGAAAAGAAGTACAAGTAGATGACTATTTTACTTCTTACATCAGAATAAATGCCAGATAGACTAAAGAGGATAACTGTAAAAGCAGTAGGAGAGAACATGGGAGAATTTTTAAGAAATAGTTTTGGAATGTGGAAGGGCTCTGTATGCAAGACACAAACCCCTGAAAACCTTAAGGCAAAATACTGATAAATCTGACTATAAAACATTTAAAATTTATTTCTGGAAAAATTAATATATGAGAAAAATCCATAGATAAGTTAAAATATGAGGGAAAAAAGATTAAGAAAATATGGTAGAAGACAAATTACCTTAACAATAAAGAGCTTTTACAAATCCAAAGAAAAATATCACAATCCAATTTTTTTTAAAAGGGCAAAGAAAATAAATGAGAAATTCACAGAAAAATACAAATAGCAAATGAAACAAAGCGAAAGTCATATAGAACTTATCAAAGGCCAAATACCATTCTAAGTGATTTACACATCTGAGTCTCATACAAACTCTATAAAGTAGTTATTGACATGATTCTCATAGCCAAGGAAACAGACACAGGGGTTTAGTGACCTGCTCAAGGCCATACAGTGGATAAAAAATAGTGCTGGAATTTAAACATATATTTAATTGTACATACCCATTTACAAATGTTTCTTTTTTTTTTTTTTACCATGTCCATCTATATATTAGTTTTCAATTAAAAACAATACCAACAAGGCTTCCCTAGTGGTCCAGTGATGAAGAATAGACCTTGTAATGCAGGAGACATGGGTTTGATCCCTGGTCCGGGAAAATCCCACATGCCATAGGGGAACTAAGCCCATGTGCCACAAAGACTGAGCCTGTGCTCTAGAGCCCCTGTTTCACAACAAGAGAAGCCACCACAATGAGAAGCCTGTGCACCACAACTAGAGAGTAGCCCCTGCTCTATGCAACCAGAGAAAGCACATGCACAGCAATGAAGACTCACCGCAGCCAAAAATAAAACTAGTATTTAAAAATTTAAAAATAATGCCAACAACCAAAAATTACATGGAATATTGAATTATTCAATATGAACTAAATGAACGAGTCCAAATTCAGATTTAATTAATATTTATTACAACACAATATGAACAAGATTTTGTTCTTACCACTATTTCTATGAAATGACTGGTTAAGTTGGGAATGCAGAGACTCAGTAAAGTGCATTTTTCTTTGTTGTCTTTTGCTCAACAACTATAGGAGAAAACTCACACTTAACTTTCTTTTTTTATCTTTCTTTTTTTAAATTAAATTTATTTATTTTAATTGGAGGCTAACTACTTTACAATATTGTATTGGTTTTGCCATACATCAACATGAATCTGCCATGGGTGTACACGTGTTCCCCATCCTGAACCCCCTTCCCATCTCCCTCCCTGTACCATTAAATTTCTTAATTACTATTAAATTGCAGAAGAGTTGGTGATACAATTCTTTGTTTTTGATACAATTTCCTATTTATTTTTTCTCAACAGTTATGATAGCTGTTATTTAAAGTTCCTACTTTGTGTCAAATGCTGTAATTTATGATACCTATCAATACTAACCCTGTGATAGTTGCTCAATCATGTCCAACTCTGCAACTCATGGACTATAGTCTGCCATGGAATTCCTGTCTGTCCATGGAATTCTTCAGGCAAGAATACTGGAGTGGGTAACCATTTCCTTCTCCAGGGGATATTTCTGACCCAAGGATCAAATATTGGTCTCCTGCATGGTTGACAGATTCTTTATCATCTGAGCCACCAGGGAAGTCCAACAATGTTGTGAGGTAGACACTAACTTTACTTGTAGAAGAGAGATCTAAGCCTCAGAGAAATTAAGTAATTTACTCATACAGCCCAGGTCTGTTTGTTTATAAACCCCTGATAATAACTACTGTATGATTTTATCTTCCTAATTTTAGGGAAAATAAATAAGAGGCATAATTTAATGGGAGCCTATTATCTTCTCCGAATAGTGCTAAACACTTTACATGAATTATTGCATTTAATATTCATAACAGCTCCATGAGGTAGCATAACAAATATCATTATTCCTTTTGACAGATAAACGAACTGAAGCAGAGTGACATGTGTACAATTATTTGGCTAATAACGGAAATAACCAAGATTTACAAAATTATCTGTATGGTTTAAAGTTTGTGTTCTTTAATCTAAATGATACAGCCTGGTAGAGTGGCTGAATGAATAATGAAAAAACAACTACAAACTGTATGCTGCCTACAAGAGACTCATTTCAGCTTCAAAAACACACGCAGACTCAAAGTGAAGGGATACAAAAAAAATTCCAAACAAACTGAAACAAAAAAGAGCATCAAACAAAATAGAGTTTAAGTCAAAAACTGGAATGAGATAAAGAAGACCATTATATAATGATAAAGGTGGAAATTCATCAGGAAGACATAATTATAAATATATGTATCCAACATATATTAAGCCTAAATATATTAAGCAAATAATCACATATCTGCAGGAAGTAATAGACAACAATACAGTAATAATAGGATATTTCAAAACTCCTCTTTCAACAATGGATAGATCATCTAAACAAAAAATCAATAAGAAAACATTAGACTTGAACTATATTTAGACCAAACAGCTCTAACAGGGATATAAAGAACATTCCATCCAAGAAGAGCAGAATATACATTCTTCTCAAGGGCATGTGGAACATTCTCCAGGATAGATATGTTAGGTTACAAAACAAATCTCAGTAAACTTAAAAAAAGATTTAAACTATACCAAATATCCTTTCCATCCACAATATTACAAAACTAGAAATCAATACCAGGAAGAAAACTGATAAATTTACAATTAAGTGGAAATTAAAATGCCCCTGAACAATGAATAGGTCAAAAAAAAAAAAAAAAGGAATCAAAAGATGAAATTTTAAAGATATATTGCAACAAACAAAAATGGAGGTACAACAAGCCAAAGTGTATTTTAGAAAAGAAAGATCTCGAACAAACAACCTAACTTTAAGCCTCAAGAAATTAACAAGAAAAAACTAAGCCCAAAGGTAGCAGAAGGAAGGAGATAAAATAAGAAATTTATTTCAGGAAGAAATGAATGAAGTAGACACTAGAAAAACAATGGAAAATATCAACAAAACTAAGTATTGACTTTCTAAGAAGGTAAAATTGACAAACCTTTAGCTAGAATTATCACGAGAAAAGAGGCAAATACATAAAATTATAAAAGAATAATAAAACATTACAACTGATAACCATAGATCATAAAAGACTACTCTGAATAATTATCTGCCAACAAATTAAACAGTATGCAAGAAATGGGTATACAATCCTAGAAACATAAGTGTGTGTCATAAAGAAATAGACCAATAACAAGGATATTAAATCAGTAATCTAAAATCTCCCCCAAAAGATTAGGATCAACTAGCTTAACAAGCATGATGCATGCTAAGTTGCTTCAGTTGTGTCTGACTCTATGCAACCCCATGGACTGTAGCCTACCAGGCTCCTCTGGCCATGGGATTCTCCAGGCAAGAATACTGGAGTGGGTAGCCATTCCCTCCTCCAGGGGATCTTCCGACCCAGGGATTGAACCCACCTCTCTTACATCTCCAGCACTGGCAGGCAGGTTCTTTACCACCGGTGCCACCTAGGAAGCAGCTAATTCTATTAAACATTTAAATAATTAATGTCAAATATTCTGAAACTCTTCCAAAAAACTGAAGATGGGGGAACACTCCCAAACTCATTTTACAAGGCCAGCATTAACCTGATGTTAAAGATAAGGGTAGTACAAGAAAATAAAGTCACAGGCCAATATCTATGATAAATATAGATGCAAAATTACTCAACAAAATGCAAACAAACCAAATTTAACAGAACATTAAAAAGATCATACACTATGAACAAGTGGAATTTATCTCTAGGATGCAAAGATGGTTCAATATATGCAATCAGTTAATGGAATATAAGATAAAATCATATGATCATCTCAACAGATACAGAACAAACATTTGACAAAATTCAACATCCTTTCATGATTAAAACTCTCAACAAATTTGATACAGAAAGAACATATAACAACATGATAAAGGCCATATATGAAAAATTCAGAGCTAACATACTCAAAAGGTTGAAAGTTTTCCCTCTAAAATAAATAATAAGACAAGGGTCCTACTTTCACCAAATCTATTCAACATAGTACTGGAAGCCCTATGGAAGAACAGCAACTAAGCAAGAAAAAGAAGTAAGAGGCATCCAAAAAGAAAAGAGGAAGTAAAATGATCTGTTTGCTAATAACATGATTTTGTACATATTAAAATATCTTCAGTTCGGTTCAGTCGTTCAGTCGTGTCCAACTCTTTGTGACCCCATGAATCACAGCATGCCAGGCCTCCCTGTCCATCATCATCTCCGAGAGTTCACTCAAATTCACGTCCATCAAGTCAGTGATGCCATCCAGCCATCTCATCCTCTGTCATCCCCTTCTCCTCCTGCCCCCAATCCCTCCCAGCATCAGTCTTTTCCAATGAGTCAACCCTTCACATGAAGTGGCCAAAGTACTGGAGTTTCAGCTTTAGCATCATTCCTTCCAAAGAAATCCCAGGGCTGATCTCCTTCAGAATGGACTGGTTGGATCTCCTTGCAGTCCAAGGGACTCTTAAGAGTCTTCTCCAACACCACAGTTCAAAAGCATCAATTCTTTGGTGCTCAGCTTTCTTCACAGTCCAACACTTACATCCATACATGACCACTGGAAAAACCATAGCCTTGACTAGATGGACCTTTGTTGGCAAAGCAATGCCTCTGCTTTTCAATATGCTATCTAGGTTGGTCATAACTTTCCTTCCAAGGAGTAGTGTCTTTTAATTTCATGGCTGCAATCACCATCTGCAGTGATTTTGGAGCCCCAAAAAATAAAGTCTGACACTGTTTCCACTGTTTCCCCATCTTTTTTATCTTAACATCCACTGGATCATCAAAAAAGCAAGAGAATTCCAGAAAAACATATATTTCTGCTTTATTGACTATGTCAAAGCCTTTAACTGTGTGGATCACAATAAACTGTGGAAAATTCTGAAAGAGATGGGAATACCTGACCTACCACTTGAGAAACCTATATGTAGATCAGGAAGCAACAGTTAGAATTGGACATGGAACAACAGACTGGTTCCAAATTGGAAAAGGAGTAAGTCAAGGCTGTATATTGTCACCTTGCTTATTTAACTTCTATGCAGAGTACATCATGAGAAACCCTGGACTGGAAGAAGCACAAGCTAGAATCAAGATTGCCGGGAGAAATATCAATAACCTCAGATATGCAGATGACACCACCCTTACAACAAAAAGTGAAGAGGAACTGAAAAGCCTCTTGATGAAAGTGAAAGAAAAAGTTGGCTTAAAGCTCAACATTTAGAAAAAAATATCTTAAGGCCTCCATCAAAGAGCTGTTAGATTTAATTAACAAATTCAGTAAGGTTTCAAGATACAAAATTAATACCCAGAAATCAGTTGCATTTCTATACACTAATTATGAACTTTTGAAATAGAAATAAAGCAATCTCATTTTACAACCATGTCAAAAACAATACTTATGGATAAAATTAACCAAAGAAGTGAAAAATCTAAACGGCAAAACTATAACACATTCATGAAAGAAGAAAGGAGACATGAATAGAAAGTTATCTCATGTTCATTGATCAGAAGAGTTAATATTATTAAAATATTCATCCTACCCAGAGCCATCTATAAATGCAATATAATCTCTATTAACACCGTACAATAGCTGGTATTTCCTAGTGGTCCAGTGGTTAGGAATCCACACTGTCACTACTGAGGGCCCAGGTCCAACCCTTGGTTGGGGAACTAAGATCCCAAAGCTGCATGGTGTGGCCATAAACAAAAAAGCAAAACCCCAATAGCATTTTTCACAGAAGTAGAAAAAAAGGATCCTAAAATTTATATGAAACCACAAAGACCATGAATAGTCATAGCAGTCCTGACAGGGAAGAACAAAGCTGAAGCCATCATACTTCCTGATTTCAAAATATATTACAAAGCTATAGTAATCAAAACAGTGTAGTATTGGCATAAAAACAGACACGTAGACTAATGGAACAAAATTTAAACACAGAAACACATGCAGGTATGTTCAACTAATATTTGATGAGGTAGTTCCTCAATGGGGAACAGATATACTCTTCAATAAATGCTACTGGGTGGATTTAGAGAATGAATTTATGGTTCCTGGGGGGAAGGTGGGAGGAAAGTGATAGGGAGTTTTGGATCAACATGTACACAATGTTATATTTAAAATGGATAACCAACAAGGATTTACTGTAGGGCATATGGAACTCTGCTCAATGTTATGTGACAGACTGGACAGGAGAGGAGTTTGGGAGAGAGTACATACATGTATATGTATAGCTGAATCCCTTTGCTGTCCACCTGAAGCTATCACAACACTGTCAGTTGGCTATACTCCAAAATAAAATACAAAGTTTAATAAAAAAGAATGTAGAACAAACAAAGGAAAAAAATTAAGTTCCATAGGATAAAATAATGGCACCCCACTCCAGTACTCTTGCCTGGAAAATCCCATGGATGGAGGAGCCTGGTAGGCTGCAGTCCATGGGGTCGCTGAGGATTGGACATGACTGAGCAACTTCACTTTGACTTTTCACTTTCATGCACTGGAGAAGGAAATGGCAACCCACTCCAGTGTTCTTTCCTGGAGAATCCCAGGGACGGGGGAGCCTGGTGGGCTGCTGTCAATGGGGTCGCACAGAGTCGGACATGACTGAAGTGACTTAGCAGCAGCAACAGGATAAAATAAATACACATATTAGTCAGAAAAAATAAATGGTGCTGGCAAAATTGTATATCCACATGCAGGAGAATGAAATCAGACTCCTGTTTTATACCACTCACAAAAATCTGCTCAAAATGGATTAAGAACTGAACCATAAGACCTGACATCATAAAACTCCAAGAAGAAAATCTAGGGAAAAGCATTTGTTTATATTGGTCTAAAAAATGGATTTTTTGATATGACACCAAAAGCACAAATAACAAAAACAAAATTCAATATGGGACTACATCAAACTAAAAGGATCTGCACAGTAAAAGAAACAAGACAATGAAAAGACAATTAAGGAATGGAAGCAAATATTTGCAATTTGCATAACTGATACATGTTTAATATAGAAAATAAAAGGTGCTCATACAACTCAATAGCGAAACAACAAACAATCTAATTTTAAAATGTGCAAAGGAATTGAATAGACATTTTCTCCAAGAAGATGTTCAAATGGCCAACAGGTACATGAAAAGTTGTTCCATATTAATACTAATTATCAGAGAAATGCAATTCAAAACCACAATGGGATACCACCTCATACTTGTTAGAATGACTATGATCAAAAAGACAAGAGATTAAAAAAAATGCTCCTAAGGATATGGAGAAAAGGAAACCCTGGTTCACTATTGATAGAAATGTAAATTGATATAGCCACTTAGGAAAATAGAGGTGAATGTAGGTCCGCCAAAAATTTTAAACAGAACTACCACATAATCCAATCATGCTGCTGCTGCTAAGTCGCTTCAGTCGTGTCCAACTCTGTGTGACCCCACAGATGGCAGCCCATCAGGCTCTCCTGTTCCTGGGATTCTCCAGGCAAGAATACTGGACTGGGTTGCCATTTCCTTCTCCAATGCATGCTAAGTTGCTTTAGTCGTGTCCAACTCTGTGTGATCCTATGGACAGCAGACCTCCAGGCTCCTCTGTCCACAGGATTCTCCAGGTGAGAATACTGGAGTGAGTTGCCATTTCCTTCTCTACAACCCAATCATTTTCTGGTTATATTAATATATTCAAAGAAGATGAAATCACTGTCTCAAAAAAATATCTGCACATCCGTGTTCATTGCAGCATTACTCAGAATAGCTAAGACATGAAAATAACCTAAGTGTTTAATGGCAGATGAATGGACTTTTAAAAATGTGGTATATATATGCAATGAAATATTATTCAGCCAGAAAAACAGAAGAAAATCTCTGCCATTCACAGCAACATGAATGAACCTTGAGGGCATTATGCTAAATTAAATAAGTTACACAGAGCAAAGCAAATACTGTATGATTTCACTTACACATGGAATTTAAACACATGAAATTCATAGAAATAGAAACAAGAGGTAGGGGATATAGGAAAATGTTGCTCAAAGTGTACACACTTCCACTTACAAGGTAAATAATAAGTTCTTTGGATTTAATGTAAAGTATGGTGACTGTAATTAACAATGCCATATTGTATACTTGAAAGTTGCTATGAGGGTAGAGCTTTTATGTTCTCATCATAACAATAATAATAAAATGGTGATTATAGAGGTAAAGGATGTGTTCACTAAGTTTATTTTGGAAATAATTTACAATATATACATGTATCTGATCATCACACTCTATACCTTCAACTTACACATGTTGTACATTAATTGAGTGAAAGTCACTTGCTGCTGCTGCTGCTGCTGCTGCTAAGTCGCTTCAGTCGTGTTCAACTCTGTGCGACCCCAAAGACGGCAGCCCACTAGGCTCCTCTGTCCCTGGGATTCTCCAGGCAAGAACACTGGAGTGGGTTGCCATTTCCTTCTCCAATGCATGAAAGTGGAAAGTGAAAGTGAAGTCGCTCAGTTGTGTCTGACTCTTAGCGACCCCACGGACCGCAGCCCACCAGCCTCCTCTGTCCATGAGATTCTCCTGGCAAGAGTACTGGAGTGGGTTGCCATTGCCTTCTCTGATGATTATACAGAGGAAGTGACAAATAGATTCAAGGGATTAGATATGATAGAGTACTTGAAGAACTGTGAACAGAGGTTCATGACATTGTATAGGAAGTAGTGATTTAAATCATCCCCAAGAAAAAGAAATGCAAAAAGGCAAAATGGTTGTCTGAGGAGGCCTTACAAATAGCTGAGAAAAAAAGAGAAGTGAAAGGCAAAGGAGAATAGGAAAGGTATACCCATCTGAATGCAGAGTTCCAAAGAATAGGAAGGAAAGATAAAAAGCCTTCCTCAGTGATCAGTGCAATGAAAAAGAGGAAAACAATAGAATGAGAAAGACGAGATCTCTTCAGGAAAATTAGAGATACAAAGAGAATATTTCATGCAAAGATGGGCACGATAAAGGACAGAAATAATATGGACCTAACAGAAGCAGAAGATATTAAGAAGAGGAGACAAGAATACACAGAAGAACTATACAAAAAAAAAAAAATCATAATAATCCAGATAACCACGTTGGTGTGATCACTCACCTAGAGCTAGACATTTTGGAGAAGTCAGGTGGGCCTTAGGAAGAAACATCACTACAAACAAAGCTAGTGGAGGTGATGGAATTCCAGCTGAGCTATGTCAAATCCTAAAAATGATGCTGTTAAAGTGCTGCACTCAATGTGCCAGCAAATTTGAAAAACTCAGCAGTGGTCACAGGACTGGAAAAGGTCAGTTTTCATTTCAATCCCAAAGAAAGGCAATGCCAAAGAATGTTCAAACTACCACACAATTACACTCATTCGATATGCTCCAAATTCTCCAAGCCAGGCTTCAACAGTGCGTGAACCAAGAACTTCCAGATGTTCAGTCAGTTCAGTCACTCAGTCGTGTCCAACTCTTTGCAACCCCATGAACCACAGTACGCCAGGCTTTCCTGTCCATCACCAACTCCCAGAGTCCACCCAAACCTATGTCCATTGTGTTGGTGATGCCATCCAACCATCTCATCCTGTGTTGTTTCCTTCTCCTCCTGCCCTCAATCTTTCCCAGCATCAGGGTCTTTTCAAATGGCTCAGCTCTCCGCATCAGGTGGCCAAAGTATTGGAATTTCAGCTTCAACATCAGTCCCTCCAATGAACACCCATGACTGATCTCCGTTAGGATGGACTGATTGGATCTCCTTGCAGTCCAAGGCACTCTCAAGAGTCTTCTCCAACACCACAGTTCAAAAGCATCAGTTCTTCTTCACTCGGCTTTCTTTATAATCCAACTCTCACATCCATACATGACTACTGGAAAAACCAGAGCCTTGACTAGACGGACCCTTGTTGGCTAAGTAATGTCTCTGCTTTTTAATATGTTGTCTAGGTTGGTCATAACTTTCCTTCCAAGGAGCAAGCATCTTTTAATTTCATGGCTGCAATCACCATCTGCAGTGATTTTGGAGCCCAGAAAAATAGTCAGCCACTGTTTCCACTGTTTCCCCATCTCTTTGCCATGAAGTGATAGGACCGGATGCCATGATCTTCGTTTTCTGAATGTTGAGCTTTAAGCCAACTTTTTCATTTTCATCAGAGGCTCTTTAGTTCATCTTCATATTCTGCCATAAGGGTGGTGTCATTTTCATATCTGAGGTTATTGATATTTCTTCCGGCAATCTTGATTCCAGCTTGTGCTTCCTCCAGCCCAGCGTTTCTCATGATGTACTCTGCATAGAAGTTAAATAAGCAGGATGACAATATACAGCCTTGACGTACTCCTTTTCCTATTTGGAACCAGTCTGTTGTTCCAGTTGGATTTAAAAAAGGCAGAGTAACTAGAGATCAAATTGCCATCATCCATTGGATCATAGAAAAAGCAAGAGAATTCCAGAAAAACATCTACTTCTGCTTCATTGACTATGCTAAAGCCTTTGACTGTGTGGATCACAGCAAACTGTGGAAAAATTCTGAAAGAGATGGGAATACCAGACCACCTTACCCGCCTACTGAGAAATCTGTATGCAGGTCAAATAGCAACAGTTAGAACCACACATGGAAAAATAGACTGATTCCAAATTGTGAAAGGAGTACATCAAGAATGTATATTGTCACCCCACTTATTTAACTTCTATGCAGTGTATATCATGCAAAATGCCAGGTTGGATGAAGCAAAAGCTGGAATCAAAATTGCTAGGAGAAATATTAGTAACCTCACATACTCAGATGACACCACCCTTATGGCAGAAAGCAAAGAGGAACTAAAGAGCTTCTTGATGAAAGTGAAAGAGAAGTGTGAAATAGTTGGCTTAACACTCAACATTCAAAAAACTAAGATCATGGCATCTGGTCCAATCATTTCATGGCAAAAAAGGCAAGAATCAATGCAAACAGTGTCAGACTTTATTTTCTTGGGCTCTAAAGTCACTGCCACCATGAAATTAATAGACACTGCCTCTTTGGAAGAAAAGCTATGACCAACCTAGACATCATATTAAAAAGCAGACATATTACTTCACTATCAAAGATCTGTCTAGTCAAAGCTATGGTTTTTCCAGTAGTCACGTATGGATGTGGGTACCAAAGAATTGATGCTTTTGAACTGTGGTGTTGGAGAAGACTCTTGAGAATCCCTTGGACTGCAAGGAAATCAAACCAGTCAATCCTAAAGGAAAAGAATCCTGAATATTCACTGGAAACACTGATGCTGACTTTGTCAACCTGATGCAAATAGCCAACTCATGAGAAAACACCCTGATGTTGGGAAAGATTGAAGGCAGGAGGAGAAGGGGAAAACAGAGTACAAGATGGCTGGAAGGCATCACTGACTCGATGGATATAAGTTTGAACAATCTCCAGGAGTTGGTGATGGACAGGGTGGCCTGACATGGAGTTGCAAAGATCTGGACACGACTGAGTGATTGAACAACTGTCTTGAACAACAACCTACTTAATAGAATTATTGAGAGTATTAGGTAAGATAATGCATGTGAATATGTACAGTAAAGGATAAACTGCTATAAATATTAAAAATAAAAGCATGTACTGTTGGGGGTGGTGGCTGGGAGGGTAGACTATGACACTACCATATGCCTCTGGGCTGTTGCAAACAAAACATTCTGCAGATGCACGACAACTATAGGAATATCTGTTAGCAATGGACCATAAAGGATTCTAGAAAATGCAACATGTTTCTGTCATAGTTCAAATCTCTCTGCCACTTACTAGCTCTGAGAGCATAATCAAGTCACTCAACTCTTCTGAACATCAGTATTTTCATCTGTAATATGAGGATATTAATACCTGGGAAGAATTCTCCATAACCTTCAAAGTGCTATAAGATTCTTGCATTTTCTATTAAAGAATAGATGGGCTAATTAATATTAGACTTTGATAAGTCAAGAAAAAAATGTAATTTTTAGACGAGCCATTAAAACAATATGTAATAACAATGCTAGAGGGGGAAAAAAATCCGAAAGAAGACAAGAAGCAAGAATAACAATGAACTTGAAACAGATTAGATATAAGAAGGAAATTTTGAGATATTAGATTTATACCCAAATAACAAAAATCATATCAAAAATAAATGTAGTCTTATCCTATTAAAATATAAGAATTATCATTCTGGATTTGAAGGAAAAATAAACAAGTTTAAGTTTCTAACAAGAGACTCATCTAAATTATAGTGATACAGAAAGGTTAAAAGTTAAATGATGAGACAAGCTATAACTTGCAAAAACTAACCAAACAAAGGTTGACTAGCTATATTGATATCACAGAACTAAGCTTTAAGGAAATAAGAATTTTTAAATTTGTAACTGCATTTCAAAACTATAAAAGGTTAATAAAAACCAATTTTCTAAAGAGTTTTAACATACCTCGCCTATAAAATGATAGAACAAGCAAAAAGTCAGCAAAAATTTGAAAGTAAAAAAAAAGTAACAAGGATGTACTCTTTGAACACTATTAACCAAATTAATCCGGCAAATTTTAGATCACTACTCATCAACTGCAGAATACAAATTCTTTCCAAGTCCACATGGGCCATCTACCAAAATTGGTCATATGTTGAACCAAAAGCAAGTCCCAAATATTTCAAAGATTGAAGTTATACAGCATAGGTTCTGTAGAAATAAGTAATGAATAGCAAAAAGACTCTTTGCAACCCCAAGGACTGTAGCCTACCGGCTTCTCCATCCATGGGATTTTCCAGGCAAGAGTACTGGAGTGCGTTGCCATTTCCTTCTCCAGGGGATCTTCCTGAACCAGGGATCAAACCCATGTCTCCCACGTTGCAGGCAAATGCCTTACTGTCTGAGCCACCAGGGAAGGAGCAGCAAAAAGAGATCTAGTATGATCCCATATGATAGAAAATTAAGAAATACACTTTTAAATAACCCAAGAGTCAAAGAAAACACAACAATGAATAATAGAAGATATTCTTAATTGAATGACTGAAAATTCTACACATCTTAACTACAGGGATGCAGGTAAACCTGTTCTCATAGGAAAAATGTATAGTCTTAGAGAGCATACATGTATTAAAAAAGAGGAAATATTGAGAATGAGTGATCTAAGTATCTTTGCAAAGGAAGTATAAACAAAAGAGCTAGATCAAAGAAAAAGGAAGGAATAAAAACAAGAGCAAAGATTAAATGAATAAAAAATTATATAATTAAGAGGATAAACAAAGCCCAAAATTTGTTCTTTGAAAAGACCTAGCAAAATTGATATGCATTGGTAATAAATATCAAGAAAAAAAAGAGGGAAGCTACAAATTACTAGAGTGGCCATACATCCTGGTTTGGCATCCTCTTTCATTTTCAGAAATATTCAATTCTAGATGATAAATTATGATCATCCTTCATATACTCAAATCAGAAATCAAAAGGTTACTTTACTGTGGGACATTCTCTGTAATACCTCCATCCTCTGTCTTCATCTTTCACCAAGATCTATTTATTTTGATATTTCCTTTTCTTTATCTCCACTGCTACAACCTTAACCTAAGTTACTAATTATCTGTCATCTAGTTAGTGCAATCAAGTCTTCTAAAATGTCTCCCTGCCTCCAGCCTTACACCCATCTAACCTGCTCTTTACTTGCAACCAAAGTAATCTTTTTAAATTACAAAACTAATCAGGTTGCTCCCAGGATAGTGTTGTTAAATCACCAAAATAAAAATACAGAGTTCCCAGTTAAATTTGGGCTCCAGAAAAACAACAAATAGTGTTTTAGCATATGTAGGTATCATGCAACATTCGGGACATATTTATATTAAAATTTATGTTGTTTTCTGAAATTCAAATATGACTGGATGCTCTATATTTTACCTGGCAATCCTACCCCGAGATGAAAACCCCACAATGATTCCCATTGTTCTTTTTTAAAATTTTATTATGGTAAGGACATTTAACAGATTTATTCTGTAGCAAATTTTTAGGTGTACATTCTTGACTATTGGTACAATGTTATAGAGCAGATCTCTCAAGTTTATTCATCCAGCTTAACTTAAACTATATATCCATTGATTAGTAACTCCCCTCTTCCCACATCTACCTCTGGCTCCTAGCAATCACCATTCTACTCCTTGATTTTGTGAATTTGATTATTTCAGATATTTAATATAAGTGCAATAATATAATATTTGTCTTTTTGTCTGGCTTATTTCACTTAGGATAAAGTCCTCAAGGTTTATCCAGGTTGTTGCATGTTGCAGAATTTCCTTGTTCTTAAATGCTAAATAGTATTTCATTTTACATATATGCCACATTTTCCTTATCCATTCATCTATTAATAGACATTTAGATTGTTTCCACATCTTGGTTACTGTGAATAACTGCAGTGACATGGGAATGCAGATATTTCTTTTAGATCCTGATTCATTTTGGATAAATACCCAGAAGTGGGATTGCTGGATCATATGGAAGTTCTAGTTTTTTTATATTTTTGAGTAACCTCCACACTACTTTTTATAGTGGCTACACTATTTTTATTACCATCAATGGTGTGCAATGGTTGCAATTCTATATCCTTGCCAACACTTGTTGTCATTTGTCTTTTTTTAAAAATAAAGGGCATTCTGATATGTATGAGATAATATCTCATTGTGATTTTGATTTATATTTCCCTGATGATTAGTGACATTGAGCATTTCTTTCATAATCTTTTTGGCCACTTGTATGTCTTCCTTGCAAGGAGATCCAACCAGCCCATCCTAAAGGAACTTAGTCCTGACTGTTCATTGGAAGGACTGATGCTGAAGCCAAACCTCCAATACTTTGGCCACCTGATGCGAAGAGCTGACTCACTTGAAAAGACCCTAATGCTGGGAAAGATTGAAGGTGAGAGGAGAAGGGGACAACAGAGGATGAGATGGTTGGATGGCATCACTGACTCAATGGACATGAGTTTGAGAAAACTATGGGAGATGTTGAAAGACAGGGAAGCCTGGCGTGCTGCACCCTTTGGGACTGCAAAGAGTCGGACATGACTGAGTGACTGAACTGAACTGAACTGAACTGAATGTCTTCCTTGAGAAATGTCTACTTAAGGTCTTTCCCCATTTAAAAATCAGATTATCAGTTTGTTTTTTTTTTTTTTTTCTATTGAGTTGCATAAGTTCCTTGTATATTTTGGATATTAACCCCTTTTTTAGACATATGGTTTACATATATTTTTTTTCCCATTGTGCCGGTTGCATTTTCACTCTGTTGATTATTTCCTTTGCTGCGTTGATTATTTTCCTCTCCTTTTATTTGATTTGCTTTCTTTTGAAGACACTTTTTAGCTTGACATAGCCACACATTTTTGTTTTTGTTGTTGCCTATGCCTTTAGTGTCATATTCATGAAATCATTACTAAAACCAATGTTATGAATATTTCTTCCTATGTTTTCTTGTAGGAGTTTTACAGTTTTAGGTCTTAGTTTAAGTCTTTCATAGATTTTGAGTTGATTTTTGTGTGTGGTATAAGACAGAGATCCACTTTCATTCTTGTGCGTATGAATATCCAGTTTTCCTAATTCCATTTGTTGATTAAACTGTCCTTATGAATGAGAAATATATTGAAGATATATTTAGCTTAGAACAGAGGTTATAAATACAAAGACCAATAGAGTTCAAGAAGGTAAAATAAAACAGTAAATTAGATGAGACAAATAAAACTGTTGATTCTTTGGCTTAGATGTGCCTTCTTATTTTTGATAGATATAGGTACAAAAATTTCAGTTTTTAAAATCTGGTAAAAGAACAACAGCAGTGCAAGTGTGACATTAAGTGGTAACTGACATTCATTGGGGCTGCAATAAACTGTAGAGTCAATGCCCCACATAAAGTGTAAACTAGCAACAAAAGGCATGATAATAAAAGGCAGTTACTCTTGGCTTCAGTGCCAGGAAGACAATGGAAAGAGGGAGTGTTGGGGGTGGTAAACTAGAGAGCCCAGCCTAAAAGGGTGTGGCACTCTTTCATACCCACGATTCATCCCTTGTAGAAATGAGGGGCTCCTGCTTCCTGATATCATGATTCTTTTTGACATGCTGGAAATCTGAATATTTATATGAGATCCCTAGACTTTCAAATGCTGGTAACTAATACAATTTTGTAAAAACCAAGTACTGAAAAAGAAAAGAAAAATTAAACACTGTCGTGGTCAGACAGACATAATTATAAGCTGGGGTGCCCTTGAATTATTTGTGACCTCTGAATCAAGTTACATTTAACATATTTCTGGCTTTCATCCATTAAAAAAAAAAAAAGGAACAAACAAAACCTGGAGGGGAAAAAGCTATTGGTCTAGGAAGTGAGAAAAAATTTCTCAGAATCCAAGAGTGGACAGGGCATCAGGAAAAGACATTATCAGAAACACTTCATGAAAGAAAGTAGTCACACATACATCAAACACTACCCCTGAATGGTACTGGAAAGATTGCATAATTCAATCACTTAATTTAACAGATGACATACCTAATACAGAGGTTAAGTTGGTTGCTGAAAGTCAAACAGGCAGTTACTGCTGTTTGATCACATATTTCTCATTACAGTACTCTTTCTACTAAACCATGCTTTGTTTAGACGGACAGTTCAGTGAACCTTTTAATAAATCAAACTTAGGAAAAGAAATGATGACTGTCTCTCAGCAATTCAACTGACATGTCTTTGTTTTTCTCCACGTAGATGACTGTGAAACCTAATTGTGACCAAAGCTTTGTGGTCCCTGGGCACAAGAGACAGTGGTAGAGACTGTAGTCTAAAGACAACTTGGTGGGAAAAGTAAATAGGGAAAAAAGTCAATAAGAGAAAAATTCTGAGCATTCAGTTTTGATTGGGAATGGGGTGGTGGTTGCAAAGAAATGAAATGCATTTATTCCAACCATATCTATATGAAACCAAGAAGCTGAGTCGCTTCCACTTCACTACTTCAGAAGCCTAAGAATGAGTTCTGAGTTGAACAGGGTAAAGTGTGATTTCAGAAGTCTTAAAATACTGTTCATACTGCATGCTAAGTTACTCAAAACAAATTCAAGACGTTTGCTTCTGTGAAATCCTTTCACAGCTCCTTGCTTCCTTTCCTTTATTTAGCACATTTTCACTTCCAAGAAAGCCTGCTGACAAAAATTTTTCTCCACCTTTCCTTAAAGCTATCTCATTCTTCAGATCATGGCCATTGTCTTATTGCTTATCCTAGGGGTACCATGACATAGTACTGTCATCTCTCTCTCTCTCTCTTTTTTTTCCCCCCGCTAGTATTAAATATTTATTCTTAAGCTCATGGAGAAGGAAATGGCAACCTACTCCAGTATTACTGCCTGGAGAATCCCATGGACAGAGGAGCCTGGTGGGCTATAGTCCATGGGGTTGCAAAGAGTTGGACATGACTGAGTGACTAAGCATGCATGCATGCATTCTTAAGCCATCAAGGTCTAGAGCTTTGAGCTTTTCTCTTCCTCTTTGTCATGATGATTCACTCACAGATTTCCCAACAAAGATCTGCCAAGTTCACTAAGGGATGGATGATGTGGTACTAGCATAGCTCCTGCCATCAAGACAGATCTGTATTCCAAAATCCCAGCTCAGAATCATTAACCAAGGGCTGACTTGCTTCTGAAAAGTTAGAAATGGACAGTGGTCAGAAAGCATATGCAAATCTCAGCATAAAATGAATAAACATAAGCACAAACTGTCTTAGGAGCCAGTACTATTTACACACACCACAGACACAATGATAATTCAGGAAAAAGACAAATTAAACCCCAATTGAATGGCTTAATCAAATGATAATTTCTTGACAAATACCGTATGTTTGGAAGAAATCATACCTAAAAAACAAGAAGGCATGGTTTGTGTCTCTAAAGACCTTAAATTGTGTATGAGAAAACAAAAAAATTACCAGGCATGGAATAATCAGATATTTAGCAATTAGACCATGAGGTGTATGTACTGAGGAAGTAGAAAAGGAGCTTACAAGGTAAAGAGGTCACTGTGTTCCAAAGCAGTAGGCAAAGGCTTCAATGGAGGAAGTGAGGTTTGAGCTGGACCTTGAGAGATAGTGAGGACTTGGATGGGTGGAAAAAAGGATGCATCAAGAGATGAGAACAGTAGTCATAGGAGGAGGAATAGGAAGATGGAATAAAGAAGAGATCATCCACAGTGAGGCTGAAAGTTCATATAGGTAAGTAGCAGGACATAAGAGTGCATAAAAAGGATAAGAATTTTAAAAGTCAGGTAGACGATTGTATTTAATGTGTCAGTCAACAAAGAGTTATTGCAAGTTCTCACAAGAATATGAGTTGATAAGAATATTTAAGGAATAATATTTTGGCTGTTATGTCCAACAGGTTAGATAGGAGAAAGAAAGCTTATTAGGAGGTTACGGTATAAGGCAGATGTGAAGTGAAAGCAATTAGCTTTCAGAAAAAGAAGATAATGAAAATTTAAGTTTTAACCAGAGTTACCTAGAATAAAAGAATGTTACAACTAGGAAAAAAGTTCAGAAATTATCTAATCAAGCTTCTTCAATATATACATGATGCAATTAAAGCTAAGAAAGTGTAAGTGATTTCTCTAAGGTTACCTAATAAGGTAGTGGCAAAGTAAGGACTAGAATCCAGGCTATTCAACACCCTAAAAAAACACCAACCTTTTGAATTTTAAATGAGAACAAGACATCTAAGTAGAATTTCCTTTAGGCAGTTGTAGATATGATACAGACATTCAAGTAAATAAATACTTAAGATGTTATCAGAAGGGATAGTACCTGGACTCAAAATCACAGATGAGCTCTGAGAGGGAGAATGTAAAGACAAGAACAGAGATACCCAAATTAAGAGATGTGTGGAACAAAAGTAGGGGGATAATCAAGAGGAAGTCATGTCACAGGAGCCAAAAAAAAGATTTTTCAAAATAAAGAATGGGAAACTTTCACTTTGGGCAAAAATGAAAAGGAACTGGATTTACTCTCCTGACTGAAACAACTAAATTCATGGACAAAATATATAAAACAGTTCTCAAGATATTAGACACCAGGGGATAAATTGCAGTGACCCCTGAGAGACGGAAGACAAACACAGGAAGCTGTATGATTGCCCTAGTATACTGCCTTTGGAGTATTTCCAAGCTGCAATGCAAGGAACAGGAAGTCAGGCAAAGTTTGAGTCTCCTTGATTTGAAAAGACATAACTAAAGATCTGGGAAGACCAAGGCAACTTGGGTTTGCAGGACAGAGTACCGAAGAGAAAAGACCTACACAAAAAAAGAACCATGCAGATCTGTAGATAGTCTCCTCAAGTGTTCAACTAAGTGCTAATCCAACATATGTCTGCTGAACCATCTGAAATGACTAGGCATAAGAACTCAGTGCTCAAACGGTCTGAGAATAGTTTCTGTTGCCACTAGTCAGACTACGAAAACCCAGGATTCAGATAACTGAGTAGAATATACAGAAAATTCTTACCTCAATAATAGGAAAATTAGCCGTAGACTAAGCACAGCTGCACTCCTTACTATGAGACCTCCAAAACAAACCCAAAGTGATTATTCCATTTCAGAGTACATGTCCCAGAACAAAGCTCAAGAATTTTATTGGAATACAAAAATGTCCAATCTAAACAAAGTAAAATTCACAATGTTTGTCTTCCAAACAAAAATTGCCAAGCATAAAAAGCAGCAAGTAAATATAACTTGTAATGAGGAAAAGGAAAAATCATTTAATACAGAAAGAATATAGATGATAGAATTAGTAGACAAAAACATTTAAAATGAACATAATTGAGGTGGCAATCCTAAGATGGTGGAGGAATAGGTTGGGGACACCACTTTCTCCCCCACAAATTCATCAAAAGAACATTTTAACGCTGAGTAAATTCCACAAAACAACTTCTGAATGCTGGCAGATGACATCAGGCACCCAGAAAAGCAGCCCATTGTCTCAAAAAGAGGTAGGAAAAAATATAAAAGAGAGAGAAAAGAGGTAGGGATGGAGCTCCGACCCGGGAAGGGAGTCTTAAAAAAGAGAGGTTTCCAAACACCAGGAAACACTCTCACTGCCAAGTCTGTGGCGAGCCTTGGAACCACAGAGGGCAACATAACCAGGAGGAAAAATAAATAAATAATTAAAACCCATAGATTACGTGCCCAACAGTAACTCCCCCAGTGGAGAAGCAGCGCAGACGCCTGCATCCGCCACTAGCAAGCGGGGGCTGGGCAGGGAGGTGAGGGCTGCATTGCTTAGAGTAAGGACAGGGCCTGAATGCTCCAAGTGCAGTCAGAGGGAACTAACTTGGGCTAGCAAACCAGACTGTGGGATAGCTACCAAGTGAAAAGCCCTAACCTAAGACACTGCCAGGCCTGCTCACAGAACAAAGGGCTGACTAGAGCTATGTGAAAAGCCCTAACCTAAGACACCATCAGGCCCACTCACAGAACAAAGGACTGAGCAGAGCTAGCCGTCTGCAGACCAGCCTATCCCCCTCCGGAGACAGGTAGGCGAGGGCAGCCAGAGATGGAAGGAGGCAATCACGGCCCCAGAGAGGCATTATCTACCAAACTGCAAGCAGGCTTCCTTGCTAACCAAGACTTCTTGGGATTCTGGACGGTCAACATCCGCTGAGAAGGTGCATCGGTTGTACACCCAGAAAACCGAGTGGCAGGGACGGGGGAGGCGATAAGTCGTAGCGACCATGCTCATCAAACACCTGGTCACCTGGCCTGCTCGGATCTGGGAAGGGCACAAAACGCAGGCACAACAGAGTCTGTGCCTCTGAGGACTATCCGAGTACCTGAACCTGAGCGGCTTAGACATGGGAAGTGCATACAACCCAGGGCTGGCCGCAGACAGTTCCCGGCAGAGCAACCTAGAGCCTAAGCAGTGTAGACAGGGAAGCACACATGCCATGAGGAGGGGGCAGGCCCAGTGTGGCCGAGACACTGCGAACACACACCAGTGTTATTTGTTTGCAGCGTCCCTCCCTCCCCACAGCACGACTGAACAAATGAGCCTAAAAAAGTGTCCACCACCGCCCCCTTGTGTCAGGGTGGAAATTAGACACTGAAGAGACCAGCAAACAGAAGAAGCTAAAACAGGAAACCTCCTTGGAAGTGACAGGAGCGATAGATTAAAACCCTGTAGTTAGCACCGACTACATAGGAAGGAACCTATAGATCTTGAGAAATATAAGCCAGATCAAGGAACTATCCGAAAATGAACTGACCCCACACTGCCCACAACACCAGCTGCTGCTAAGTTGCTGCTAAGCTGCTTCAGTCGTGTCCAACTCTGTGCGACCCCAATAGACGGCAGCCCACTAGGCTCCTCTGTCCCTGGCATTCTCCAGGCAAGAATACTGGAGTGGGTTGCCTTTTCCTTCTCCAATGCATGAAAGTGAAAAGTGAAAGTGAAGTTGCTCAGTCATGTGACAACAACACCAGAGAAAGTCCTAGATATATTTTTTTACTATTTTTACTATCATTCTTTAATTTGATTTTTTTTTTACTTTTTAAGCCCTCTATTACTCCTTTAATTTTCATTTTTATAACCTACTATTACTTTGCAAATAAAAGAGAGACCCTATTTTTTAAGCAAACTTCATATATATATATATATTTTATAATTTTTGTGACTGTTTCTTTCTTCTCTTTAATATTGTATTTTTGAAAATCCAACCTCTACTCTAGATTTTTAATCTTTGATTTTTGATATTTGTGTTTTTTTTGCTTTCTTTTTTTTTTAGTCTTTTTTTTTAATTTTTATTTTTACTTTATTTTACTTTACAATACTGTATTGCTTTTGCCATACATTGACATGAATCCACCACGGGTGTACATGCGATCCCCAACATGAACCCCCCTCCCACCTCCCTCCCCACAACATCCCTCTGGGTCATTCCCGTGCACCAGCCCCAAGCATGCTGTATCCTGCATCGGACATAGACTGGTGATTCGATTCTTACATGATAGTATACATGTTTCAATGCCATTCTCCCAAATCATCCCACCCTCTCCCTCTCCCTCTGAGTCCAAAAGTCCGCTATACACATCTGTGTCTTTTTTGCTGTCTTGCATACAGGGTCATCATTTCCATCTTTCTAAATTCCATATGTATATGTTAGCATACATGTTATCAATTTTGTACATTTAAGAACCCAATCTTCAGTACCCATTTTTACTTGGGAGCAAGATTACTGGCTTGATTGCTCTCTCCTTCTTTGGACTCTCCTTTTCTCCACCAGGTCGCCTCTATCTCCTCCCTCCCCCTTCTCTACCCAATTCTGTGAATCTGTTTGTGTGTTCCAGATGATGGAGAACACTTAGGGAACAGATTACTGGCTAGATCTGTTTCTCTCCTTTGATTTCCCCCTTTATCCTCCTGGCCACCTCTGTCTCCTTCCTTCCTCTTCTCTTCTCTGTATAAATTCATGAACATCTCTGAGCAGTCCAGAGTGTGGAGTGCACATAAGGAAGTGATTACTGGCTAGCTTGCTCTCTCCTCTTTTGATTCCACCTCAACTCACCCTGGGCACCTCTATCTCCTTCCTCCCTCTTCTCTTCTCCATGTAACTCTGTGAACCTCTCTGGGTGTCCCTCACTGTGGAGAAACTTTTCATCTTTAACCAAGATGTTTTATCAACAGTGCTGTAGAGATGGAGAAGTCTTGAGGCTACTGTAAAAATAAGACTGAAAACTAGAAACAGGAGGCTTAAGTTAAAATCCTGAGAACACCAGAAAACTCCTGACTCCAGGCAACATTAATAGACAGGAGCTCATCAAACGCCTCCATACCTACACTGAAACCAAGCACCACCCAAGGGCCAACAAGTTCCAGAGCAAGACATACTGCACAAATTCTCCAGCAACACAGGAACATAGCCCTGAGCTTCAATATACAGGCTGCCCAAAGTCAAGTCTATTGTTTTTCCAGTAGTCATGTATGGATGTGAGAGTTGGACTATAAAGAAAGCTGAGCACTGAAAAATTGATGCTTTTGAACTGTGGTGTTGGAGAAGACTCTTGAGAGTCCCTTGGACTGCAAAGAGATCCACCCAGTCCATCCTAAAGGAGATCAGTTCTTGGTGTTCATTGGAAGGACTGATGTTGAAGCTGAAACTCCAATACTTTGGCCACCTGATGCGAAGAGCTGACTCATTTGAAAAGACCCTGATGCTGAGAAATATTGAAGGTAGAAGGAGAAGGGGACAACAGAGGATGAGATGGTTGGATGGCATCACCATCTCAATGGACATGCGTTTGGGTGAACTCTGGGAGTTGGTGATGGACAGGGAGGCCTGGCGTGCTGCGGATCATGGCGTCGCAAAGAGTTGGACACGGCTGAGTGGCTGAACTGACTGATACAAAAATCACATATGAATATATTTGTTGTGGTTTATTCATAATTACTCCAAACTAGAAACAATGCAAACTTCTTTCAGTGTCTGCTTAGAAAAACAAACTGGTTCATCCTTACAATGGAATACTACTCTGTGACAAAAATTAAAATGAATTGATCTATACAGCATGTATGGATTTCAAACCTGTTGTACTCAGTAAAATGAATCAGGTTTAAAAGGAGGTAGTTTACTCTAACTCCATTTAGATTATATTCTGAAAAAGGCAAATATATTGGGACCAAGAATAAATCAGTGACTGTGAGAGGCTGAGATTTGGTGAGATTAGTACAAAGAAGTATATGCAGAAATTTTTTTCTGGTAATTGAATTGTTCTGTGTCTTGATTGATGAAAATTATTGGACTACATGCTTTTGTTGAAAATCATAGAACTGCATTCTAAAAGAATGACATTTGTTGTATGTGAATTAAAAATATATAAAAATAAACAAACTGGTTAATGTAATTCATCATATTAATAGTGTGTAGCTCAGTCAGTAAAGAATCTGCCTGCAGCGCAGGAGACCCAGGTTCAGTCTGTGGGTTGGGAAGATCCCTTGGAGAAGGAAATGGCAACCCCCTCCAGTATCCTTGCCTGGAAAATCTCATGGACAGAGGAGCCTGGTGGGCTGCAGTCCATGGGGTCGCAAAGAGTCAGGCACAACTGAGCTACTGACACTTACTTACTTATAAAGGAAAAATCTTGTGATCATATCAATAAATAATACATTAAATATTAGACAGAAATCAACAATTACACAAAAATGTTAGAAAACTAGAAGTTAATTGTAAGGCCCTTATTCTGATTAAAATATATGCAAAACATGTACAGCAAACATCGTATTCAATGGTGACATGTTATAGCTTTCCCCCTGAGATTAGAAATAAGAAAAATATGCTTGCTCTTACTACCTCTATTTGGCATTGTACTTGCATATACCAGCCAGTGCAATTAGGCAAGGAAAAGGTATAGAAAAGAATTGAAAAGACATGAATATGACCCACTCCAGTGTTCTTTCCTGGAGAATCCCAGGGATGGGGGAGCCTGGTGGGCTGCCGTCTATGGGGTCGCACAGAGTCGGACATGACTGAAGCGACTTAGCAGCAGCAGCAGCAAATATGCCATTATTCATAAATCACATGATTATATAGGTAGAAAATAGAAAAAAATGACTCTAGAGAAACTACATGAATAAATTAATTTAGCAAGGCTACTGGATACAAAGACAATACACAAAATGCTCTTATTTAAATCAGCAACAAATGACTATAAAATTAAAAAAAATAAAATATATCAATCAAAATAGCACAGAAAATCAAATGCAACATATCTTAGATCAGTTTCCCTGGGCTATTGAGTAGATGATGGAACTTGACATCCAAGAATTTTATGGGGTTGTGCCCTCAAGATAAGTACTTGTTGGAGAGTGAAGGATATAAGATTGAGAAAAGTGGGAGTTGAATTCTGATGTGGCTGCAACAAAGCCTTCGTGGTCTCAGTGGGTACTCTAAAACTATAATGTACTTGCAGGCATGGGAGTTTGACCTTTATCCCCCCTACATGGACAGTCCTGGACACAACGTGCTCATGGAGTTTGGCATCACTTAGACCAAGATGATTTTCTTCAACAGAGGGAAATTCTCAGAAAGGAGGTTAGCTGCAAGCACTCAGGTACCAATATTCTTCGTAGCTGGGAGAATGAGTATCTCGGTTCTCATGGGAAATCTGTCATGCACAATGATGCTGACTACAGTTCACGATTTTTATCACTTCAATTCATTTACTTAGTAAATTGTAAGGACAGAATATTAATAGAATTCTATTTGGTCTTATTTTTTTCCCAACAGGAATTTACAAGATGAAGGCTAGTAGGATAAACTACAGTTCCTGACACAGCATTGATCTCAAGGTACATCTAATATTCACAGTTTAGACTAGATTCTCCTCACCATTGGCTGCTACTTCTGCTGGCCTATATGATTTATTTGGTGTGATCAAACCCTCTTCCCTGTTTACTATGCTCTTGTAAGCCCATAACTAATAAAATTTTCTCTTGACCATCAAAATTAGGCAAAGGAGTAATGAAACATTCTAGTAGATGAACTGGGTGTCAAACATTCTTCCCTACCTTCATTGTGTAAAAAAAGATTTATCTCCTTCTGATCATCAGAGTAAATTATCCTTGTCAAGATGGTGACTTCTTTCTCTGCCTATCTGTTAGAGTGACATGTCTGAAGAATCTGAAGTGTACAAGTGCTCTTTCTGTGTCCCCTGGTGGAAGCAATCCCTCTCTGGGAGCCAACACCTCTAAATTCACAGAGCCCAGATTTATAGGGACAGGAAGTATACATTTTCCAAATGGGTTACTTGGAGCTTATAGTAAGCAAGGATTGTTGTTGCTATTCAGTTGCTAAGTTGTTTCTGACTCTTTGTGACCCGATGGACTGCAGCATGCCAGGCCTCCCTGTCCCTTACCATCTCCTGGAGTTTGTCCAAGCTCATTTCTATTGAATCAGTGATGCTATCCAACCATCCCATCCTCTGCTGCCCTCTTCTCCTTTTGCCTTCAATCTTTCCCAGCATCAGAGTCTTCCAATGAGTCAGCTTTTTGCATCAAGTGGTGAATACTAAAGTACATTGATTTTGTGTGTACACTACCTCATGGAGAATGGGACTCCCATCTCACAGGCTACCATCTTCAATATGATGCTTTAGTTGCACTTTCAAAGGCTGTCCTATTGATCTATCAGGCCAGTAACTTTTGTGTAATGTGGATGTGATAGGACTAGCAGATCCCATGGTGATGTGTCCACTGTTTCACCTCCTTTGCTGTAAAATATGTTTCTTGATATCAAACATACAATGCTACATGGGATAACATGTCATTGGAATAAACATTGTGCAAACCCTCAGATGGTGACTGAGACTCTGATCCAGGATACATGTTAGTCTTAGTCAACATGAATCACTGCCCTTCCAAGATGGAAGGGATTCAATATAATTAATTTGCCACCAAAAGCCTGGCTAGTCTCTTTGAGGGATGGTACCATATTGGAGATTCAGCTTCTCTCTGTTGCTAACAGGATGGACTTCTGGCAGAGGCAATAGCTATATCAGCTTTGTGAGTGGAACTTCATTTTATTTGGCACATACATAGCCTCCATCTCTGCCACCTGAGATATTATATTTCTGTTCCCATTTTGTCAGCACCGGAGTTGTCCGTGACAGGGACTAGGCAATGTAAACTAGCCAAACAATCCTGTCCACTTGGTTGTTAGTGCCCCTCTGTGGCAGATGATTCTGGCGTGTTTTAACAGGTGGTTTGAAGATCTTCACACCTGGTACATGTGTGTGTGTTGAGTCACTTCAGGCATGTCTGACTCTCTGTGACCCTATGAACTGTAGCCTGCCAGGCTCCTCTGTCCATGGGATTCTCCAGTCAAGAGTACTGGAGTGGGTTGCCATGCCCACTTCCAGGGGATCTTCCTGACCCAGAGATCAAACCCACATCTCCTGTGTCTCCTGATTTACAGGTGGATTCTTTACTGTTAGCACCACCAGAGAAGCCCTCAAACCTGGTATCTACTCCTAGAGGTTTATCCACACTTCCCTAAGTCTATCATTTGCCTCTTTTCTAGACCTTCTTGCCCCTGATCTTTTGATCTTTCACTAAAATAAGTTCCTAAATATTCTCAACTTAGGCCAGTTTTTCCCCATACACAGTAAATGGTCATTTGCACCATCTGAGAATTTCCCTCAAATCTTTCTTTCAGAGAGAGTGGATGACTATGTGTTTAGCTTGTTGCCTTTCTGAGTGGGGCTATAGTATACCGAAAGTCCACTTTTGGCTTTGCACCCACATATTGAACTGGTCAGTTTGTGAATGAAGCTTGGTGTTTTCCCTTTTCCATCAGCCAATTGTAAGGTGCACTACCACCATCACCACCACCATCACAAATGTGGCTATAAGTGAAAACCGAGAAAAAGGTGCAAATACAACAGTGATGGGTGACGTGAAAATGTGATCCATCTACTCATGTAGTTTACTTGTACCATCTGGCCCTGCTCACAACCAGCCCTAGATGTACCACTTCATCTTACAGTAAATCACTGCTAGGTCTACGAAACCTTATAACTTCGTCTAGAATCTTTTAGAGCCCAGCTCAATATGGACAGTTCTGGCCATGTGGTCACTTGATGTTCCATGATGAATCACTCTATTATAGTTTAATAGAATGTCAGGGACTGGTTTTCAAATGGTATGCAACTTTCCAGTGAAAGTGGCATGTCTTTAGTCTAGGACACATTGGTCTACACTGTGATTCCCCTACTAAAACTGATAAATTCCACGTGACATCTTTTCCTATCCTCAAAACTTCGAGTACCATAGGGTTTTCTGAGTCACATGACCCAAACAACAGGGCCACTTATATGACAGCCTGGACCAGTTACAGAGATTTTCCCTGCTCTGGCCCCTACTCAAAGCTGGCATCTTTTCATAGCACCAGGTAATATATTGAAGTAATATTCCCAATGTGCAATATACTGCCTGTCGAACCACTATCAGATATTGGTCTCTTTTCTTAGTGGTAAGAGGTATGATGAAATAAATTTTCTTTTACTTTGAAGGAGTTATCCTGGCATATCCTAGACCACTCTAAAACCTTTAATAATGTCATGGGCCTCTGAATCTTTCATAGGTTTTATATTCTAACTTCTGGTGCTCATGTTTCTTACTAATGCCTTCAAATTACCTGCCACTTATTTTTCATCTTGTCTGATTCACATGACATCATTGATATAATGTATCAACATGATATTATGTAGAATGTTCAGAAAATTCAGAATTCTTGGAACTATATTCAACAGAATAGGTGAATTAATAGTGCTGCTGGAAATAAAGCAAATGTAATCTGTTATCTAGTCTAAGTAAATGGAAACTGCTTCTGATCTTCTTCCTTAGTAGGGATGAAAAAGAACTCACTCATAGGACCAATGACCATGTACCAAATACCTGAGGCCTTGCTAATCAGCTCTAGCAAAGATAAAAATTCTGGTAGAGAAGCTGATACTGAGGCTTATGATTTGCTTGAACCCACTGTCATCCTGCAGTATATGTTTGATTTTTCTAAAAGCCAGGCTGGTGAATTAATGTTGATGTATGGCAAAACCAATACAGTATTGTAAAGTAATATAAAGTAAAATAGATCCAGAGAGATGATATGGGGTGGGAGGTGGGAGGGGGGTTCAGGATTGGGAACTCATGTACACCCGTGGCGGATTCATGTCAATGCATGGCAAAACCAACACAGTATTGTAAAGTAAAATAAAGTAAAAATTTTTAAAAAAGAAAAAAAATAAATGGAGATATGAAGGGTACCACCACCACTAGGATCTTTAAGGATGGTACTAATTGGCCCCATTTATTTCATTTGACTGTTTTTTTTTTTTTTTTTCACTTTACTATCTTGGCCTTGGGTTTGGTGGAGAGGAGTTTGAGAGGCTTCTTCCACTGGGCCCTCCCCTATTATGATAGCTCTTATCCTATAGGCCAAATAACTAGAGCAGTGTCCTAACAATTACCAATATCTACATTCCAATTAGACATTGAGGACTTGGGGAATAACTATTGGCTTGGACTCTGAATCTTTTGTGAACTGATCCTGGGTTAGGACTCCATTTACGACCTAGTTTTCATACTTCTCCATTCAAAGAGGGGGTGTTAAATGATGATGATTCCAGTTCTTGAGTATATTGACTCAGAGCCAATGGTTATTGAAATATTTGGGTATTTTCCTTTTCCCAGTGTACAGTTATCTGAGTAAATGGCTTTAGATATCTTTAGGACAGCATTTCTTACCCTTAGCATGACTGGGACTTGTGGCTGGATGATTCTTTGGTATAGGGGCCTATCCTATGGATCGTAAGATGTATAGCAGTATTCTTGGCCACTACTCACTAGATGACAGTAGTATTCCCACAATCATGAAAATAAAAAATGTCTCCAGTCATTGTCAAATATACTCTGGGAGGAAAAAAAATCACTCCTAGTTGAGAATCAATGTTGTAGAAAAAGACCGAGGAAATCAATACTGTATATATTTTCTATTGTGCTGCAAGTATTTGGGGCCTGATTCATGTCCAGTCCTGAAACTGAGCAAAGGAATGTGACTTTTTATTTGTGTGACAACATTCAGTCTCTTGATTATCTATCTTTGATTTCCATTCATTATATGAGTCTGAGGTTAGCAAATTTTTAGTTTAAAAGACTGGAGAGCAAACATTTTAGACTTGTAGGTCATTTGGTCTGTCACAACTACCCAGTTCTGCCATTCTGCCATTGTAGTGTGAAAGCAACCACAGACAATATGAAAATAAATGGGCATGGTTGTATTCCAATAAAGTTTTATTTATAAAATAGGCTGCTAATCCATGGGTTATAGTTTACTGACCCATAATACAGATTGGGTAATACCTTTTTTTTCCAATTACCCATTTAACTTGTCTCTAAGGATGCTACATTTTACTACCTATTGTTTGTTTCTAATGGTAAAGCACCACCAGCTAGCCTCCATTATTTCAGGATTATTTTTTCCCTTATGGCTATCAGTGAGCCTGCTTTTGTAATAGTACTTCCATCATCTCAATCCAAATAAAACAGCCCCTCCTAAGTATCTCAACAATTCTGATCCCCACTTCTCACTACCACATTCATTAATGCTTTGGTGAACTGAGTACCACTGGGTTCTCTCACAAAAACATAATCAACTGATGAGTTTTCTAGCCTAATATGGTATACCCACTCTAAAATACACCTTTTTGAGCCTTGTGATCTGTGTTTACTGACTTCTATGGCAATTCTGGCCTATCTACTTCACTTAATGCGAGCCATCAATTGCTCTAAGTTTCTAAGAGCCATTCTCGCAGCTTCCTAGCATGGCTTCCCAAGGTCTTTTCCAGGGGAGTAAATTCTGGATTAATGGAGAATGCTCCCATACCAATATATTCTCTTTTATCCAATCTTATATTTCCCTTGCCCCTCCACGTTGATCCAACACCTTCATGACTCAGTCCCAAATGTACTCTCTTGGCTCCTGTTTCAATTCAGTTCAGTTACTCAGTCATGCCCGACTCTTTGCAACCCCATGGACTGCAGTACACCAGGCTTCCCTGTCCATCACCTGTTCCTGAAGCTTGCTCAAACTCATGTCCATAGAGTTAGTGATGCCATCCAATCATTTCATCCTCTTTCATCCCCTTCTCCTCCTGCCTTCAATCTTTCCCAGCATTAAGGTCTTTTCCAATGAGTCAATTCTTCACATCAGGTGACCAAAGTATTAGAGCTTCAGCTTCAGTATCAGTCCTTCCAGTGAATATTCAGGACTGATTTCCTTTAAGATTGATTGACTTAGTCTCTTTGCTGTCCAAGGGAATCTCAATAGTCTTCTCTAACACCACAGTTCAAAAGCATAAATTCTTCAGCACTCAGCTTTCTTTATGGTCCAACTTTCACATCCACACATGACTACTGGAAAAACCATAGCTTTGCCTATATGCACCTTTTTAAGCAAAGTAATGTCTCTGCTTTTTAATATGCTGTCTAGATTGGCCATAGCTATTTTTCCAAGGAGCAAGCATCTTTTAATTTCATGGCTGCAGTCACCATCTGCAGTGATTTAGGAGCCCAAGAAAATAAAGTCTGTCACTGTTTCCACTGTTTCCCCATCTATTTGCCATGAAGTAATGGGACAAGATGCCATGACCTTAGTTTTTGAATGTTGAGTTTTAAGCCAGCTTTTTCACTCTCCTCTTTCACTTTCATCAAGAGACTCTTCATTTCCTGTTAGCTTTCTGCCATAAGGGTGGCTCCTGTTTGCCTGGTCCTCGAGGTGTTTGGGGGTATAGTCCCTTTTCTTCCTTAGAAGTTCAGTTTACGTTTGGACTTAGACCTATTTTGTGGTTTTATGGCCAGTAGGGAAGATAGGAGGAAACTGTGAAGGAATCACATGTTGCTTTGTAAGGCAGAGTCCTCTGCATCATCTTCAAGGAAAGGAGGAATGCTAGTCTTTAACAGGGAGGAGTAGATCACTTTCTCAGGCCTAGAGGGTTCAAGGGAAACTGGGGTTGCAAGGATTTTTAGTTATCTGACTCTGGTGCCTCACTGTAACTCCCATGATTCCTGCACAATAAGGTCTCCAAATCTGACATAGATGGCATTCTGGACTTTCTGTGGCTGGGAAACCAACCTTCTCTGGAGCACTGCTATCCCTATAGTTGAGTTATGAATCTGACCTTCAATATTTTCTCTCCTTTGCAGGAGATGATGTTTTTATATACTGCCAAATAGACATTTTGACTTTACATTTTGTTTTTCAGTCAGTGATTAATCACACATAGCTATTCATAGCTTTTCTCCAATGCACTCATGGTACTGAACAGCCAACTGATTCCATTTTCTTTACAAATGGTGCTTCTCTAAAAACTCTCAAAATCTTGATTTTACACCAGTCAGTGATCAATATATTCTCTTAACTAGTATCCTATCCTGTTTGTGCTTCCCTTGTGGCTCAGCTGGTAAAGAACTGCCCACAGTGCAGGAGACCTGGGTTGGATCTCTGGGTTGGGAAGATCCCCTGGAGAAGGGAAAGGCTACCCACTCCAGTATTCTGGCCTGGAGAATTCCGTGGACTTTATAGTGCATGGGGTCACAAAGAATTGGACACAACTGAGAAACTTTCACTTCACTTCTATCCTGTTCACCACAAGTGAAAGTTTTAACAGTTACACTACTAGAGCATGCCAGGCATTCCATCTTACTACTAGTGATGAAATCCTAACTGTCAGAATCCCAGTCAGTGACTCAGGTCCCAAATTCCAGTTTTAATCTGCATCTTCTGACCACTAATGTGCTGTGTGTGCTCAGTCACTTTAGTTGTGTCTGACTCTTTGTGACTCCATGGACCATAGCCTGCCAGGCTCCTCTATCTATGGGATTTTCCTGGCAAGAATACTGGAATGGATTGCCATGCCCTCCTTCATGGGATCTCCCTGACCGGGGATGAACCCGGGACTCCTGCGTTTCCTGAACTGCAGGCAGATTCTTTACCACTGATTCTTTCCCCACTGGGGAAGCCCGGTGGAAGACCACTCTTAATACTAACTGGCTTAGGTAACAGCCTCTGAAACAAATATTTGTATTCTTATAAAATTACTGTGAAGTACCCTCAGGGTCAGCACTTATGGAAGAGTCTAAAAAGTAGAATTGTGCAAAGAAAGGAGTTGAAGTGCAATGCAATAGCAACAGTGTGTGTGTGCTTAGTCACTCAGTCATGTCCAACTCTTTGCAACCCCATGGACTGCAACCTGTCAGACTCCTCTGTCCATGGGGATTCTCCAGGCAAGAATACTGGAGTGGGTTGTCATGCCCTCCTCCAGGGGATCTTCCTGACCCAGGGATCAAACCCAGGTCTCCTGCATTGAAGGCGGATTCTTTACTAGCCTCCTTCAAACTCAAGGGACTCTCCGAAGCTGCTGCTACCGCTGCTAAGTCGCTTCAGTCGTGTCCGACTCTGTGCGACCCCATAGACGGCAGCCCACCAGGCTCCCCCGTCCCTGGGATTCTCCAGGCAAGAACACTGGAGTGGGTTGCCATTTCCTTCTTCAATGCATGAAAGTTAAAAGTGAAAGTGAAGTCGCTCAGTCGTGCCCGACTCTTAGCGACACCATGGGCTGCAGCCCACCAGGCTCCTCCATCCATGGGATTTTCCAGGCAAGAGTACTGGAGTGGGTTGCCATTGCCTTCTCCGCTCTGAAGCTGGGATGGCACTTAATTGTTGTCCACACTTGTGTAGCATTGACAGATTTAGTTAAAAACTAAAACAAAACAAAAAGTACTCTGCTCAGTTAAATTTGAATTTTGGATGAAGATGGGGTGATTTTTTGTAAGTACATTTCCTTGGTGTCTCAGACGGTTAAGTGTCTGTCTACAATGTGGGAGACCCAGGTTCAATCCCTGGGTCGGGAAGATCCCCTGAAGAAGGCAATGGCGCCCCACTCCAATACTCCTGCCTGGAAAATCCCATGGATGGAGGAGGCTGGTAGGCTGCAGTCCATGGGGTCGCTAAGAGTCGGATACGACTGAACGACTTCACTTAAACATTGATATAAGAATTCTTGTTCATCTGAAATTCAAATTTAACTGGGTGTTTAATATTTTATTTAACACTGTACTCTTGCAGAAAGGGAACAAATTCTTATAACTACTTTCCTATATCAACCAGTCATTGGGAGAGGGGTGAGACAATTAGGTACCTCTCTTCAGCTGAAAGTAATTCCTGGAAAAAGACTCAGCCAATAGTCCTCTCAGCCCTCAAGATTCCCAGCAGCTAGGGAAATGAGTTCCTTAGTATTGAAGGAGGAAATATGGATAGAACACCACAGTTTCTGCTTTGGCTAGGAGTAAATCTAGCAGAAGATATGCAAGATGTCTACACAGAAAATGTTAGAAAACTTTGGAGACAGAATGTAAATGATTTAAATAAACAGGGACATTCCATGTTCATGGATTGGGAGACTCATACTGTGAAAATGCTAATTATGACATCAGTCTATAAATCAATGAAAATTGCAACAGATATTTTTGTAGAAAAATAAATGACAAGGTAATTCTAACATGTATATAGAGGTACAAGGGATCAAGAACATGCAAGGAAATTTTGAAGAGGAAAAAAGTTGGATGACTTAACCTGATTTTTTCAGCTATTCAAATCAAGGCAGTATGGTATTGACATAAAGACAGACAGGGTGGATCAACAGAACAGAATAGAGTGCATGCAAACAAACTCAGAGTGTATGTATGGACAACTGATTAATAACCAAGGTGGCATTGAATAAAAACACAGTTTTTTCAAAGAATGGTATTAGGTAATTTAGGTATCTACACTGAATATGAAAAATGACCCTGTCTCAATATAGACACAAAAATTATTCCAGGTAAATTTTTATCTAAATGTGTTAAGGTAAAATAGCAAAGCTTCTAGAAGATAACATAGAGAAACATCCTCATGAACTTAGGGTAGGCAAACATTTCTTAGACAAAATGGGCTCAAAAATATCAACAATAAAAGAAATGATTGATAAATTGGCTTGCTGCTGCTGCTGCTGCTAAGTCTCTTCAATCGTGTCCGACTCTGTGCGACCCCATAGACAGCAGCCCCCTAGGCTCCTCTGTCTCTGGGATTCTCCAGGCAAGAATACTGGAGTGGGTTGCCATTTCCTTCTCCAGATAAATTGGCTTAATTTATATAAAGAGAATATCATAATATACCCATCAAAAGTGAACATTAAACATTTTAGCAATAAAAAGGAATAAACTACTGAAAAAACAACACTGGTGAATCTCAAAAAAATTACACTGAGAATAAAAGAAACAAAATATACTAAATTTTTTTATGAGAAATTCTAGAAAAGATTAATCTAAGTAGACAAATGATTGACAGTAATCAGTGGTGGGGATGAGAATAGATTGGGAAGAGGGAGAAGATAATTTTTTCAGTGATAGAAATATTCTCTACCTTGATTGTGGTGGCATATCCATTTGTCAGAATTCACTGATAAATTTTAAATGGGTACATTTAATTGTATGTATGTATTGTATTATTATTATTATTATTATTTACATTTAAAGTAGCTCTGTCATTTCCGACTCTTTGCAACCCCATGGACTCTACAGTCCATGGAATTCTCCAGGCCAGAATACTGGAGTGGGTAGCCTTTCCCTTCTCCAGGGGATCTTCCTAACCCAGGTATTGAATCCAGGTCTTCCGCATCGTGGGCAGATTCTTTACCAGCTAAGCCATAATGGAAGTCCAAGAATACTGGGGTGGATAGCCTATCCCTTCTCCAGGGGTTGCTGACCCAGGAATTGAACTGGGGGTCTCCTGCATTGCAGGGGGATTCTTTACCAACTGAGCTATCAGGGAAGCCAAAAATCTGACACGCAGTTTGTTTCCTCTTGCTGCTTGAGAGAGAGATAAAAAATGTCTGACACTTGCAGCCTATTTCCTCCATTTGGAGACCCCTATCAGCCCTGGGATTTCTTTGGAAGGAATGATGCTAGAGCTGAAACTCCAGCACTTTGGCCACCTCATGCGAAGAGTTGACTCATTGGAAAAGACTCATGCTGGAAGGGATTGGGGACAGGAGGAGAAGGGGCGACAGAGGATGAGATGGCTGGATGGCATCACTGACTCGATGGACGTGAGTCTGAGTGAACTCCGGGAGTTGGTGATGGACAGGGAGGCCTGGCGTGCTGCGACTCATGGGGTCACAAAGAGTCAGACACGACTGAGCGACTAAACTGAACTGAACTGAGCCTTCCTACATGTTACCATCTCATTTCTCCCTTTTCTTTTAGGAGAATTATGTTGCCTAGGGAAAGGGGCATCATTCCTAAATTGGTGAGGAAACATATTTTCCTAACTCTCATACTGAGGGTCTCTGATCCAGGGGCCCCAATTAGTAGTTGAAGGAAGCTGCCACATTGGCAGGAGTTTGAGCAAACATTTATAACTTGAAAGCCTTCATGTGGGTAGAAACAAATCCAGTCACACAGTTACAGATGCAGGGAGCAAACAGCAAAAACAGAACAATCAGCAAAGTTAAGTCACATTATGTCCACAGTTAAGGTACAAAGTGTTGCACCAGTCCATCTTAGGACTGTTAGATGTCATCAGATTAAGAAGAGGCATCACATATGATTGTTGTTGTCAAAGGTATTCGCAGGCTTGGAGAAAATCCTTTCCTTGAAGTGGAGATGCCCACCATGGGAAGTCTTCCACTGATGAAGTGGTGAGCACTCCACAGACCCAGCAGTTAGACCAATTGTGGAATGTAGCATAGGAGTGAGCCCAGGACAGGACAATATTGTATTATACTTATTGTATATAAATTACATCTCAGTCAATTTGCTTTTTAAAAAGGCACCATTAAGAGACCAAAGAAGCAGGCCACAAAGTGAGAAACAATGTCTGAAACACATATGACTTTTAAGAGCTCATTTCTATGATACAGAAAGAATTCCCACAAAGGGCAAAAGAAATAAAATTATGCAAATGAAAATGTACTCAATAGAGAAATTAAAATTAAACCACAATGAATTACCTTTATATGCGTATAGGAATGGCCCAAATAACAACAAATGGTGTTACCAAGTGTTGGCTAGAACTCTTACACACTGCTAGGATTCTAAATTGATAAAAAACACTTTGGAAGACTGACAGTATGTACTAAAGTTGAACACATGCATGCATGACTCAAGAATTCTACATCTAGGTATGTACCCAACAGAAAGGTATACATGAGTATACCAGTGTTATGTACAAGAATGTCCATAGTAATGATATTTGAGAGTTCCACTCATGCATAGGATATAGAAAGCCACAAGAGGAAACTGCTCCCACTCTCAGTTCAGGGAAGATGGATAATTTACCAAATAACTTTTTTTGAGCCTGTCATAGAGTTGAGGTATCAAAGCAACCAAATAAACACACCAAAGTGACAAGTGTCTCTAAGGAGAGATGAAACAGAACTTTTCCACTTTTTGGCAGAACATAAGAGAAAAAAAATGGCCACCAAGCAAAATGGTAAGATGCAATCAGCTGGAATTTTATGAAATCCTTATAGGCAAGTATAGATGACAATCAGTTTGGAATAACAAGAAGTTCTTGACACAAGAAAAGCTCACACTGATTCACAAGTTCACATCTGTGGAAATCTCCAGGTATTTGGAAGAACATTGGAGGTACGGCGGAGGACTGAGAGAATTCCCCCACTTTCACCCCTTGGTGATGCAGTATGTAACTAGCTGCTGCTTGACAGTTAAGTAAGATGTCCAGTTACTTCCCAGCATCCTTCTTTCTTACAAAGTAAAGGTCAAGCTGTTGGTAGAAGAGCAAGTAACCCTTTCTCCCATAAAGTGCAAGCAAAAATCCATTGATTCTGGGCCCAAAACAGAAGAAATCCCTATCTGTTTCTGGATGAGGGGTGGGTAGAAAATCCTCTTACTCTTGTCAGCCACAAGTTGGCACTTGCCGTGGGTGCTTGCCATCTACCTCTACAAGGATTAAGTCATATGCTGCTGCACCCCTGCAGGAGTTCAGGGTGGAGAGCAGCAGAAATGAGGCATTCTCTGCTCCAGGAAAACTGGCAAGACAGGTCTTCAGATAGTCATATATTCTCAGAAGCTGATTTTATGGGCCCAATTCCGGTATTCCTCATATCTAGAAAAGCATTAAAATCTTCCATAGTGACTGGTTTTTTTTTTCCCCCCCATGACTAGCAGAAACTTAATGAGACCAGTAGAAACTTTCTATCAAAAATATGTGTTTGATTGCATGTACTCCCCCTTTACCAAAATCACATTTATAGTGTCCTTTCCCCCTACATCTTTGGAGAAATTTTTCAGAGCTATCTGAGGTACTGTCTCCCAGGATGCAGTCCTCATATTGCCCCAAATTAAACTTAACTCACAACTCTCACAAGAGTAGTAGCATTTCTTTTAATAGCCCCAAACTGGAAACAGTAGAAATGTTGACTGTCCATCAATAGTAGAAAAGATGAATATATTTTGTTATATTCATTTAATAGAATATTATATAGCTATGGAAATAAATGGATACTGCCACACAAAAAAACATAGATGAATGCCTCAAATATAATGTTGAATAAAAGAAACAAGGCACACTAGAATACATGCTGTATGATTTAACTTAAATAAAATGTTTTTTTAAAAAAAAACAGATAAATCTATGCTTTTATAATTCAGGAGTGTGGTTACCTACAGGGAGGAAGAATGAGATAGTGATTGGAAGCTCAAGGGGCTTTTTGTAGAGCTGAAAATGTTTTCAGTTTTTGACTGGTTACATGGGTCTATTGACTTTGTGATAATTTATAAAGATGTACATTTATTGGTTGCATACTTCTCTGTATATATTTATGAATTAACAGAAGCAATTCATTTATAAAGATAAAAACATTAGCTGTATATATAACTTTCACTTAGAAGCACATTGTCTATGAAATTAGACAAAATTGGAGAATGAACAACTCAAAATTTTAAAGTGTGCATATATTTTTCCCCATCGGCTGTGAATTAGGATCTAAATATTTAATGTTAAATTTCAATTTCAGATGGTTTTAAAGTACCTTTAAATGGTATGACAGATGAATAGAGAGACAGATATTTGAGAATTATTGTACATAGATAGGTCAATAATTCATTTCATGATTAAAAACAATTTGACAGAAATAGAACATACCTATTCTAGAGAGGGAGAAATTAACCCTAATGAAATGAACCTGATATTCTAAAGTTCAAGTCATTACATACTAGACTGTACATTTGGGGAACATTTTGTCCTACTTCTATATATAGGTAGATGTTATGCTTTTAAGACTTTAATGTACTTTGTGGAAATTAACAGCAGGCAGAAGATAGGTTTTGGTTAATAGTATATGCGAACTTATAAAAGGCATTTCTTACCAAGGTTCTATGTTTACTCTCACAAGACCCTCTATTCAAAATATTGCATTCTTTCTTTTTTTAATTTAAATTTTATTTTTTTACTTTACAATACTGTATTGGTTTTGCCATACATTGACATGAATCCACCACAGGTGTACATGAGTTCGCAACCCTGAACCCCCCTCCCACCACCCTCCCCACAATAGTCAGAGGATGGAACAGATCATAATAATTCAGATGAGTAAGGGGTATGCCTTTCTTACGCAGAGCAGAATATTGACTTTGAAAGAAGAGGTACAAAATGAGAACTAGTGTGACTCTCCAACTATACATCTATTTTAGGAAAAAGCACTTATGAAAATTGAGAATCTGGCAGCCGATTGTCTTAAAATTGTGTCTGTGTGTCCCCTAGGAAGTCTTCATGTATCCCCAAGGGTACATTCATCCGGGTATGAAAACTGTTTTCTTAGACAGCATGTGTGCCCCTGCACCTAAAGCGTGTACATGTGAATGACCATAGTCACCAGAACCACAGAACTTAGAAATCAAGGTTAATTTACTGATTACAATGTGAAATACACCTAGACAGTTTCAAGGGAATTAGAACCAATGCTGGATGCATTCCTATCTGAGAGGCAGGGCAAGGAATATGGTGGCCTTAGAGCAATGCCTCACCCCAGTACTTGCCGCCTCACCTTTTCTCATTCCTCCTTTATGTTTCTATCTCTGTGTCTGCACCCTAAGAGGAGTTAAGATCAATGCCCTCAAAGGAAGAGAAATGTCCTCTGAAATGATGATAAACACCAAGCAACAGCTTTGGGAGTGAATCTCCTACCTAAAGTAACACCTACTATAGGAACCTTTCAGCCTGCAAACAAGATGCATGGAGTCAGGCAAATGCTTGCTATTCTCAGAATTCAGGGGACAATGGTGACTTCCTCTCCATTGTAAAAAGCAAACTGACAGGTGGCAGCTTGCATTTCAAACTGCTTTTCAAAATATTTGCATATGAATTATACAGAGGGAAAAAAAAAATTCCCCTCACCCTGGTAACAATGGATTCTTATTCAGCTAGGATTAATAATCATTATTATATTAGCCTGGAGGAAATGATAAATATTTATAACCAAGTAACCTCTTAAAGGTTTAAACATCACGTGAAGATTTAGCTATTGTTTCTATGAGAGGAGTATGCACAGTAGGACCTAGTGTAGAGAGCGAAGGTTCTAAAGTTCCAAGCCCCATTCTGGAGGCTGCTGGGAGCGGGTTGGCTGCTGCAATGTTCACTCCATGAAAAGTAAACAGGCAGAGTCAGCCCCCACCCCTGGTCAAATGACAAAGGTCTATTAATGTTGAATCTAGATTGTGTTTGGTTTTTTTTTTTCTCTATCTATACACCCTTCCTTAATAATCTCATCCAGTCTCATGGCTTTCACATCTTTATCTCACACCTCTCTCTAAGCTCGATGATGCAATCAGCTGCCTTCTGGACACCTTCACTTAGATGTCTAATACATATCTCAAACTCACTTGTCTAAAACTGAATTTCAATTCATGCAGCTTTCCTCATCTCAGTTCGAAGTTTGAAAACTTCATACTTCCTATTGCTCAGGTTCAAAAACTTAACAGTCATTCTGGAGTGATCTCTTCTCTTGCAGCCACATTCAATCTATCAGCAAACCTGTTGATTCCATCTTCAAAATATATCCAGAGTCCACTCGTTTCTTACACATTCACTGCTGCCTTGTTGGTTTTGACCAGCATTATTACCTTGATGTACTCCTCTCCCGACTGGCTCAAAATTGGGAAAGGAATATGTAAAGGCTGTATATTGTCACCCTGCTTATTTAACTTATATGCAGAGTACATTGTGTGAGATGCTGGGCTGGATGACTCACAAGCTGGAATCAAGATTGCCAGGAGAAATATCAATAACCTCAGATATGCAGATGACACCACCCTTATGGCAGAAAATGAAGAGGAACTAAAGAGTCTCTTGATGAAGGTGAGAGAGGAGAGTGAAAAAGCTAGCTTAAAACTCAACATTCAGAAAACAAAGATCATGGCATCTGGTCCCATCACTTCATGACAAATAGAAAGGGAAAAAGTGAAAGCTGTGACAGATTCTATTTTCTTGGGCTCCAGTATCACTGGGTGTGATGACTGTAGCCATAAAATTAAAAGATGCTTGCTCCTTGGAAGAAAAGCTATGACAAACCTAGACAGCATATTAAAAAGCAGAGACATCACTTTGTTGACAAAGGTGCATATAGTCAAAGCTATGGTTTTTCCAATAGTCATGTATGGATGTGAGAGTTGGACCATAAGGAAAGCTAAGCATTGAAGAATTGATGCTTTCAAACTGTGGTGCTGGAGAAAACTCTTGAGAGTCCCTTGGACAGCAAAGAGATCAAATTAGTTAATCCTAAAGGAAATCAACCCTGGATATTCATTGGAGGGACTGATACTGAAGATCCAACAAACACTTTGGCCATCTGATGGGAAGAGCTGACTCATTGGGAAAGACCCTGATCCTGGAAAAGACTGAAGGCAAGAAGAGAAGGGGGTGACAGAGGATGAGATGGCTGGATGGCCACCAGATGGCTGGATGGCTGGATGGTTGGATGGATTCAGTGGACATGAGTTTGAGCAAACTCTTGGAAATAGTGAAGGACAGGGAAGCCTGGCATGCTTCAGTCCATGGGGTCACAAAGAGTCAGACAAGACTTAGCGACTGAACAATAGCAACAATTACTTGCCTCTGATTATTGCAATGGGAGAAGGCAATGGCAACTCACTCCAGTACTCTTGCCTGGAAAATCCCATGGATGGAGGAGCCTGGTAGGCTGCAGTCCATGGGGTCACTAGGAGTCGGACACGACTGAGTGACTTCACTTTCACTTTTCAACTTCATGCATTGGAGAAGGAAATGGCAACCCACTCCAGTGTTCTTGCCTGGAGAATCCCAGGGACGGAGGAGCCTGGTGGGCTGCCATCTCTGGGGTTGCACAGAGTCAGACACGACTGAAGCGACTTAGTAGCAGCAGCATTGCAACGGACTCCTAGGTGGCCTAGCTTCTATCTAAAGATATTAAAGCATAAGTTAGTGTCTTTGTCCACTTGGGCTGCCATGACAAAAATATCACAGATTATATGGATTATAAACAATAGAAATTTACTTCTCATAGTTCTGGACTCTTGGAAGTCCATGATAAGAGTTCCAGTAAATTCAGTGTCTGGTGACGGTTCATAATGCGAAAACAAGTACTTTGCCACATAGTGGGCACTCAGTAAATATCCACTAATAAAAGTAGATTTGTCTGAACTTACTTATAAAACAGAAAGAGATGTACAGGCTTAGAGAACAAACTTATGGTTATCAGCAGGGAAGGATGTGGGAAGGGGTAGTTGGACAGTTGGGATGGACATATACACACTGCTATATTTAAAATGGATAAACAACAAGGACCTACTGTTTAGCACAGAGAACTCTGCTCAATGTTATGTGCCAGCCTGGATGGGAAGGGAGTTTTGGAGAAAATGGATACATGTATACATATATTGCTGTATTCTTTGCTATCCACCTGAAACTATCACAACATTGTTAATAAACTATACTTCAATACAGAATAAAAAGTTAAAAATAAATTTAACAATTTAAAAAAGATAGATTTGTCTTTCTCCTTTTTCCCTTTCAAGGGGCTGAGAGGTTCCCCTTTGGCCCCCAAAATGTAGGGAACTCATTCATTCACTCAACAAGCATTTATTTATTGAATGCTTACCATGTGCCATGAAGGCCTTGAGTAAGGACTGGAAACTCTATAGCCTTACACGAATGGTCTGAATTTTATACCCTGCCTATAAAGAAGCCCTTAAGAGTGGGAGACACACCTTCAGGAAGGGTATTTCTTATACAGAATGGAGGGCAGCACCTGCTATCAAAATGTAAGCTACATTCTAAAGCCAAAAGTTAATAAAATATCTTGGCCTGGGATAGACACTCTGTGGGGACCCACCTCTAGTCCTATACATGGAGCTAAATGCTGTACATCAGGGTTTCTGACAACAAGGAACAAGGATGATTCTAGGAGATACACAGCTCAGGCAGGAGCTGCCATTGCCCCGTTATCTCTTTCCTGTTCCTTTGCACTAAAGTATAAGTGGGCACATTGCATTTTGGGGGAAAAAAAAGAATGCAGACAGGAAGCACTCTAGGTCTCTGGAAGATTGGAGTAAGTTTCCTGTGTACACATACTCCAGATATCTACAGTACATGATTCACCTGGATCCTCCTGAAAACTGGTGTAGGTTATTGAGATTATATCCACCAATGTCTAGTTATTATCAGTCATATAATTCTAGTAATGCCTCATTTATCCACCTGGTACATAGAAGAGAGTCTTCCAGAAGAGAGTCACTAAAACTTGATTCCCTACAGTGTCAAAGTATACACAACTCAAAAGCTTTGACTAGACTTTTGCGTTTACCTAATCTAAATCCTTTACATTATCTCTCCCAGGGCTTCAAAACTTTGGCACTATTTACATTTGGGACCAAATAATTCTTTTCTTTTTCAAACTAAATTTTTATTTTGTACTGGGATATAACGGATTAACAATATTGTGGTAGTTTCAGGTGAACAGTGAAGGGACTCAGCCATACATATACATGTATCCATCCTGCCCCAAACTCCCCTCCCATCCAGGCTAGCACATAGCATTGAGTAGAGTTCCATGTGCTATACAGTAGGGGACCAAATCATTTTTAGATGAGGTAAAAGGACTTTCCTGTGCACTGTAGGATCTTTACTGCATTTCTAACTTCTACTCATTCAATGCCAGTAACACCTCCCCCTCCCCACCCCGCCCCGAATGTGACAGCCAAAATGTCTTCTGCTGCTGCTGCTAAGTCGCTTCAGTCGTGTCCAACTCTGTGCGACTCCATAGATGGCAGCCCACCAGGCTCCTCTGTCCCTGGGATTCTCCAGGCAAGAATACTGGAGTGGGTTGCCATTTCCTTCTCCAAAATGTCTCCAGGTACTGCCAAATGTATCCTGAGTGAGGGACAAAATCTCCCCTAGTGAGACCCAACATGAGTGTGTGCTCAGTCACTAAGCCATGTCCAACTCTTTGCAACCCTAGGGACTATAGCCCACGAGGCTTCTCTGTCCATGGGATCCTCCAGGAAAGAATACTGGAGTGGGGTACCATTTTCTTCTCCAGGGGATCTTTCTGACCCAGGGATTGAACCTGTGTCTCCTACACTGGCAGGTGGATTCTTTACCACTGCTCCACCTGGGAATCCCATTGAGAACCAATAATCTAGACTAAATTACTCATTTTAAAAATGAGGCAGCTGAATTTGATTTCATAGCTAGTGGGTAGCTAGGTAGGAATATTAAGGAAAATAGCACTGCCACTGTCTATCACCATGCTACCATACAAAAAATTAGACATTATCCTTGACTCCTCTCTCTCTCTCACACAATATCCTATCAGTGGTATTTCTAAGTCTCTTTCAAATCCATCTTCTCTCCATATATATGGACACTATCTTAGAACAGGCTTCCATTTTCTTTCACCTGGGCTACTTAAACAGCCACCCAACTCTACTCCTTCTCTCTAGTCCTGCTCCCTCCAATCTATTAACCACGCTGTAGCCAAAGTAAACATTTTAAATTTTAAAAATTGATTCCCATTATTCAGGAACTGAAAACTCTTTAATGGCTTCCTATTGTTCTTTATGAAAACATTAAACATCCTAACCTATTTTCTGGTACTTACCCATCTTTCCCTTCTCACCAAACTACTGGCATTTCCAGAAATGAGCCATATTCTCTTTCACTTTCAGCCTATCATATATGATGCTGCCTCTGCATAGAACTGGAGAAGGGCATGGCAACCCACTCCAGTATTCTTGCCTGGAGAATCTCATGAACAGAGGAACCTGGTGGGCTACAGTCCATGGGGTCGCAAAGAGTCAGACATGACTGAAGCAACTTAGCAGGCACACACTGCATAGAACTCTTTATCTCCACTTACTTTTGTCTGATTTATTTATTAACTTAGACATCATATCCTCCAGTAAGCTTTTCCTGAATGCTAATATCCAAGTTAAGTGTCCCTCCCAAGTGATCTCTTTTCACCCTGCTTGTTAATCACTTGTTACCTTGTCAGTCTTTCCCACTAGAATGTGACCTTCAAGGTGGCGTGGGCTATGTCTTGTTCACCATTCTATCCCCTGTGCCTGATACATAGCAGAGTCCTCAATTCATATTTCATGAATGAAAGAATCAATGAAAGAAATTATATTTTTGAATTTCAGTTTTTTAAATTATATTGTTTTCCTTTAAAATTACACACAAATAGAGGTTTATGCTTACTTAAAGAGAAGATATATAATGTAATTGGGTTTTTTCCTTCCTGACGACTTAGTGTCATTAAGCATAGTATGGTGCTTTCATGTCATGATGCCTTTAGGGACTCTGAAAACAGGTATTACTATTTTCCTTGGCCCTCAGAGTTCCCAAACAACTGAAGTTTTCTATTCTTTGGTCTTTTTAGTTACTACTTTCTACTCGTGTGCCACTCTGCAGCTGTCAGCATGTCTGACATTAATAACCCAGCACTAGGAATGGGGGACTCCTATTCTCTGTTCCCTGTTTTTGCGGCTTCTAATCTACCATAGACAGGGGAAGAAAATGTCCAGTTCTGCTAGAACTGTATACAGGGTAAAACTGTATTGACATAGGATGAGGATGAAGGCGTTTTCTTCCTGTGTAAAGGATATGAATATTAAGGTATGTAGCAGCTGTTTTGACCATTAGCAGCCCTTTGTACAGCTGCCTCGCTTTTCAGCTGTGATCTCAGAAGGACAAGTGTCCTAAAAGGCAACTCTCTAATCATCTTCCTTACCCCCGTAGCTGGGAGCCATACCCTGTTTGTTGGAGTCAGAACTGGCCTCTTAGGATTCCATTTCAGGGCTGGCCAAAGCTGCCTCACAGACCAGAATTCTAGTCTTGCCACTTGACACCTCAGGTCCTCAAGCAAGGAAGAAAGACTTGTCATTTTTATTCTGTCACTATCAGGTACACACAGAGAAAAAATACAGGTAAGATTTGTGAATGCTGCAAACGCAAACAGATATGAAATTTGCACTGTATGGAGTATGGATACAAAGAAAAGGGAGGGATGCCTTCAAAAGAATAATTTGGCAGGCAGGGGCACATGAAGGTGTGTGTCAGCCTGGGAAGGTGGCCTAGCATATTGAAATAAGCCACTGAATAAATAGAAACTTAACTGTGGAGTGCAGAATAGTTGTCCGGATGGAGAAGCTTCATTACGTGAGTGTATATCCTGCTGTAGATTCCAGGATCACGCTTCATCTTTCCCGAGCAGGGAGAGGGCTGTGGTATGTTCAGAGCTTACAAGAAGCCACCTGCCAATGCATGTACCTGAGTGCATGACCTGTATTGCATATGCCAGGTCTGTATATGATGATGATTATATAATTATTACCTTATCATTTCTGAATATTGTACTTTTCAGAGTACTGTCATATCCATTATTTCTTTTTCAAGGGGAAACCAAGATAGAAAAAATAAATAAGTGAATTACAAGATCCCGCAGCCAGGGCAGAGAAGAGCAGAACTAAGAGTCAGATCTGTTGATGTACATTCTCTTTCCCTTCAATGACATTGCCTCAGTGGTCTTAACTTATCTAAATAAGATTATCAAATGGCCACAAGAAAGAAGCCTTTCCAGCTCCTCTGGAAAGTTGAAGGTGCCTGTGGGTTACTGCAAACCACAGCCCAAAGCAGAATCTAAGTTTCCAAGAGTGTATCAGAGGCGAGGGAAAGAAAGAGAGTCTGCAAATTTAGTAGGTGCTCTGCACCAGAGGAGACAGACCTCCTGAACAACCAGAGGAGTTTAGACAGGAGGAGTACAGACTGAAATCAGAAGAGGCATCTGGCTTGAATAAGCAGGGTAAGGAAGATCTTAATTGGTTTCAAAGATAACTGAGAAGATGGAGTAAGTTGTCTTCCCAAGTTGGATGAAGCTGGGCTTATCGCCCATGTAGTTGTATCAATAGTTTGTACCTTCCTACTATCCTCACACTTAGGCAGGTAGCTGGGGGTGACAGAAAGAGTACAGAGGTGAAAGGCAGAATATCTAGGCCAAAAATCACAGGCACTCAAGTCAGAAGGGATAAGAGTTTAAAGTGTCCTGTTTGTGGGTCAGACAGATATCAACATTAAATTCTCTGGGTAATACTTTCTATCTTGAGTCAGATGATCTTCCCAGGGAGTCTATAAACTTCTCATACTAACTTCAACAGGTACCAAAAAGTATTTCACATTGGTGCTTTGAAGATTTTAATCCATGATGGCTAAACCTCTATACAAATGACTGTCTCCTAGACAAAAGAATGACAACTGGGAGGAATAAGCTGGAAGGGCCTGACCCCAGAATATTAGCCTGGGAAGACTGAAATGAAATGACTTCATATAGCTCTTAAGATAAAGCATAAATAAATTAACACGGCTCTTTCATGATATGACCCCAGCCTTTTCTTCCAACCTAATTTCTCCCCTCCCTCCACCTGCACTGTGTGTTCCAATCAGGTTCTTCTTAGTTCCCTGAAATACAAACACTTTGCCTCTAGACTTGTGTGTAGGCTATTTCTCCCACCTGGAACTCTCTTTTCATCTCCACCATATCCTCTTGACATACTTCTCCTGATTCGTCAGGCATCAGCTTAAAAGTATTTTCTTCTGAGAAGTTTTCCATGCCCCAACCCAAGAGTGGATTAGGCACCTCCCCACTACTCCCTTACACAATGATCTACCCACCATCTTCTGTCCCATACACTGATTGCAATTCCAGGTAACCTTTACCAGAATGGAAGTCCCATGAGTGTCTCTGTCATTACTGTATATCTAGCAGAGTGCATGACATAGAGTAGGCAATCAAATTTTAATTGAGTTAATATCAACAACAATTCAGTCTAAGAAAATGTGTTGTGTCATAAAGCATTCAGGGCAGCAGCCTACTAGTCCATGCCAGTAAACCTAGACTTTGTTTAATCCAGCTTTGCTCTCTTTTTCCTAGCTACTGGCTGTTTTATCATTTATATTTCCTCTTCATGCTCCTACCTCTCTTTTTATATCACTTTCTGCTCTCTACTGCTTCCCAACCTCTGTTTCCATAGCTGCTCAGCGGTGCCTCCGTCATTCCTCCTGCCTTCCCCCACAATGATCCATGCTCTGAGACTGAACTTTCTGCCTTGCGCTCACACTACCATCTCCCCTCATCAAAAATGATAAATCTTCTTCCCAAAATCTCATATTTGCATCCAGTTATTATTCTAGAATGTAGTTCAAAGTTATAAACTCATGTCAAGATGCTGATGCTCAACCTAACAATTACTCTAAGTTTTAGGATTTGCCAAGTGATTGTGATTATACGACTTCCCTGGTGGCTCAGACAGTAAAGCGTCTGTCTACAATGCAGGAGACCCAGGTTCAATCCCTGGGTTGGGAAGATCCCCTGGAGAAGGAAATGGCAATCAACTCCAAGACTATTGCTTGGAAAATCCCATGGACAGAGGAGCCTGGTAGGCTACAGTCCATGGGGTCACAAAAAGTCGGACACAACTGAGTGACTTCACTTCACTTCATTTGTGATTATACAGTCACTTTCTGAAGCCCCAGTGCCATAAGGCAGATAAATAAATCTGTGATTTTGTAATTTGAGTGGGGTTTCAGGTTTGTGAATGGATGCTGGTGGGGAGTGGTGGGTGTGCTGAAGCGGGGGAAGGGGATCCTCACAACCACACAGTGACCCAAGCAATGGTCAACGTGGTCTCACTGTCATTACAGGCTTGGGCTAGGGAAACCATGAAAGAGAAAATCTAACTCAACCACATTTACTTCTGTGGGAGGAGCTTAGGGTTGTCGTTTAGTTGCTCAGTCGTGTACCACTCCTTGCGACGTCATGGACTGTAGCCTGCCAGGCTTTTCTGTTCATGGAGATTCTCCAGGCAAGGATACTGGAGTGGGTAGCCATTCCCTTCTCCAGGGGATCTCCTGGACCCAGGGATCGAAACTGGGTCTCCTGCATTGTAGGCGAATTCTTAAGCACTAGCGCCACCTGGGAAACCCACAGGGAGGAACTAGAACCTCTGCTAAAAGTAACTGTGCAACTACTGGGTAAAGTAGATTTCTATTACTCCTGTTCTTCCTGTTCCATTCAATCCAACCAGTGCTTCTGAGTTCTTGCCTTCAATGCCCATGGTACTAGTAGTTCTAAAACAACAAATATTCATATTTCTCTAATGGTTAACTATAGCAAAGCCCCTCACTAATCAGAAATATTTTTATTCCCCTCCCTCATCATCCACCTTCCCCCAAAATATCCCCGATCAGTGCCTCTGGCTCCCTATCTAGCTGTATACCTCACTGTGGTCATCTCCTGTTTATCGGTCAGTCCTCGAACTGCTGAACAGTTTGTGTTTAATATGGAGACTGCATCATATATGTGTCAATGGTGCTGAAGGTTAACGGTGCTTCAGATAATGAGCTTTACTTTTTAAAAAAAAAATGCAACAGCAAAACAGGGGCATTTGAATTTAAGGCATTTCACAAAGTGCAATTGAAGAGGGAGGCTGTGGGTATCTATTTTTGAAGTGAAATTGTGATTCAACTCCTATCTTTTGCTGTTTATCTTCTGAATGATTACACTCAGGATTACTCAATGATTACATTTAGTTATTTGGGAGTGGCACATGTTATTGGCAGAAGATGGTTGTCAAAGTTGGAAAACAGAGAAAGAAAGTGAATTTAGCCTCCTTGGAGTGAATGGTTCAGCAAAAAGACTGACCTATCAGTTGGAACTGGTAGTTGCCATGAAGAAATGTAAATTCATCAGAATTAAGAATAGAACTTCCTGATACCAGAGATTTCAATTAATCAAAATGAGACTATAATTAAAGGAGAGAGATCAAGAGAGAGAAATCAGGAACTTAACAGAAGTGTTAAGCACATTCAGGTGGCCAGAACACTTATCATGGAAGATATTCCATATGGCTGCCCAGAGTTATCAGAAGAACCTCTCCCCTGGATGGAAAAAGTAGAGTATAAAGGTTGGATTACAAGGCAGGATCAGAAGGAAGTCAAAGGTGCTTGGGCTTGCTTATAGGAAACTCTTGGAGCTGTCTGTGAAGACAGAGCTATCTAGCTAGAATAATAATGCAGCCCAGAACACTCAGTAAATAGGATAAAAAGAAAAGTATAAAGTTGGGCTTTGAACTTTTTGGAGACTGATACCAATGGGTAAATTATAAAAGTTATCTATCCCTACAAGTAAGATGGGAGTGAGGACAGTGAGAGAGAAACAGGGAATGGCTAAAAACAGAGACCCTAGGAGCAAGAAGAGAAGTGTGGAGACTGTTGGTTGATCTTCTAAAGCTATAAACTAAAATGGTTGCCAAATGTGTGTGTGTGTGTGTGTTAGTGTATATCACTTTTTTTTTTCCAATTGAAATAACAGCTTATCTTGGGGAAAACTGTGTCCCTAGAGAAAGAGACCACAATGCAATTGGAAAAACAAGCTCTCAGGCAAATTTTGAAGTGAGTTTTGTGTGAGATTATGTGTGTGTGTGTGTGTTTAAGTGTCGAGACTATTTCCTCATTCTGTTATGTGCTGGCTAATTCAAAGTTAATTTGATTTAGAAGAACTAAAGCTTTTCTTTCTTTCCTTTTTTGTTTCTCCTCTGGAACACAGAAAGTACTCTGCCTCCCTAGGACATAAATAACTCCAGGGACATTGGAATAAGACATACTATTATGAATTGGGTTTCATAACTATCTTAAATGACTCATTGTGCCTATCAGATTTAATTAAATGCTTCTTCATTTTTTATAAGCATAGAGTAGGAAAAATTGCCACAAAATTACCAAGAGAGGAATGGAATGAGGGTACTCACTTACTATAATATTCTTGTGAACAAAAGGCCAAAGATAAGTATTGAAATGAGTTTAGGAAAGGAAATAAAAGAAGTCAGATATATATAGTAATATAGTATGAGGATGGGGGAAGGAGGACAAAAAGGTCAAAGACCTGTCACACAAAGAGGAAAAAAAAGTCAAAATAAAAACTTTAACTGGAGGTTTTATGCTCTGAAATATTTTTGTCTTAGCACTAATATGATCTAGGTCCTTTCGTTAAAAAAAAAAAAAAAGTTGATTGGAGTCTGTGTTGCTGTAGTGTTTCTAAAGTTTCTTCTTTATGTTCTGCTACCTTACACTTTAGACCCAAAAGAACATACAATTTGTGTGAATCCTTATATTATGGATCTGTGTCTATGTGGGCTTCCCCCGAAGCTCAGTGGTAAAGACCCCACCTGCCAATGCAGGAGATGCAGAAGATGTAGGTTCGCTCCCTGGGTCAGGAAGATCCTCTGGAGCAGGGCATGGCAATCCATTCCAGTATTCTTGCCTGGAAAATCCCACAGAGAGGGAAGCCTGGTAGGCAACAGTCCATAGGGTTGCCAAGAGTTGGACACAACTGAGCACTCACCCATTCACTGGGTCCGTAATTAGTATTTAGTACTAGACTGTGAAAGCAGGGAAGAAGGACTAGGTCTGAAACTTAAGAACACCCTTCTGTTAACAATCCACAGCTTGATTAAAATGGACCTGGAAGTGGATAGGGTAGAGTCCATATCAAAAGAGGGCAAAAGATAAAGAGAATCAGTAGTAGAACTGTATCTGTAAAAGGATGATCAGTGAGTAAGGGATGGGAAACTAGAAAGAAGAGTGAATGAGATTCAGATAGTGAGGCTTAGACAGAAAAGGCTTAATGTATGAAACACATGTGAAAAACAGGCTAAAACAAGATGCTTATATAACAGATATTCCTTTCTCACAATTGCTATTGTGATTATTCTACATTAACTCTGCCTAAGATCCTCTGGGCTTTTCTATGTTCCTGCAAGATCTTCACTCTGATTTAGTAAATTACTGCTCCCATTTGAAAAATTGTAGCTTTCAAAATGTGCATTAGTTCTAGTCAGGGGGAGCATGTATTACCTGCTTCAGGAAACCATGCAATGTTATGGTCTCTACAGAGCTTCAGAGAACACCAAAATATGCCTCATTATAGAGCCTGGATTTCAAAGCCTGTCACAAAGGCCAGTCAGTGTTAGTCAAGTGAGAACTGTCAGAAGCACCGATTAAGTTAAAACAACAACAACAACAACAACAACAACTTCCTTATTCTTCCTTAGTTGCAACCAATTGGAGGATGAAAGAACAGGGGTATAAAAGCCATTAGGAATAGAAAAAGAGAGCTCATTCCCTCTCCCCAACTGCAGATCCTTGAGCTGGGGAAAGGGAAAACACAGGAAACTGAAGTCTTACTTTATATTGGCTAGATTTTTATTAACTGGAAAAAGTCCAGGCTTCCCCGGTGGCTCGGTAGTAAAGAATCCACCTGCCAATGCAGGACATACAGGCTCGACTGTGGATTGAGGAATGTGCTACATGCTGTGGGGCAACTAAGCCCATGTGTCACAACTGTTGAGCCAGTGCTCTAGATCCCGGGAGCCACAACTACTGAGCCTTAATGCCCTAGAGCCTGGATTCCACAAGAGAAGCCGCTGCAATGAGAAGTCTACACACTGCAACTAGAGGGTAGTCCCTGCTCGCTGCAACTAGAGAAAAGCCCATGCAAAAATGAAGACCCAGCACAACCATTTAAAAATTAAATTTTAAAATATAAATAAATAAAAAAGTATGAATGTTCAAAATAAAGTTGTCCCTATAACCGAAAGTACCTGAAAAGCTATATACTCTTCCTAGGGATCATTGTGGGACAAGAAAGGGAGAGTCTCAATAGCATAATTTAAAATAATAAGGAGTGAAAAAATAAAGTGATTTCCTGTTCAGATCTCTTCAAGTCCTGGAACTTGTTTATTAACCAGCCAGTTACAGAATCAAATTATCTTCATAGAAAAATAAAGGATTTCTAATGGTGGCTCAGTGGTAAAGAATCCACCTGCCAATGCAGGAGACACAGGTTCAATTCCTTGGTTGGGAAGATCCCCTAGAGAAGGAAAGGCAACCCACTCTAGTATTCTTGCCTGGGAAATCCCATGGACAGAGGAGGCTGATGGGTTACAGTTCATGAGGTTGCAGAGTCAGACATGACTGAACAAACAACATTTAACTAAAAAGTACAGTTCAGTAGATTTGGTGTACTGTAGACTTACTATTTTCATTAGCTAAAAATAGCATTTGTTGTTTCACCTCCAACAGCCATACTCCATTCTTTCAGCAGCGATACATTGATTCCCCTTTGAGGAATTCACTCTTACTTGACTTTCAGTTAAAACAGCTTAGATGAGTGTTTGGACTCTGTGGGAGAGGGAGAGGCTGGGATGATTTGGGAGAATGGCATTGAAACATGTATAATATCATATATGAAATGAATCGCCAGTCCAGATTCAATGCATGATACTGGATGCTTGGGGCTGGTGTACTGGGACAACCCAGAGGGATGGTACAGAGAGGGAGGAGAGAGGGGGGTTCAGGATGGGGAACACGTGTATACCTGTGGCAGATACATGTTGATGTATGGCAAAACCAATACAATATTGTAAAGTAATTAACCTCCAATTAAAATAAATCAATTTATATTAAAAAAAACAGCTTAGATGGGGTTGATTCCACCCTAAAACCAGAGATGTACACAGATTGGTCTAAACGAATCCACAAATATCCCCTTGGTCAAAGCAATTCATTTAAAGATGAGTACTTGACTTAATTAATATGAATCATAGTGAGTAGGACTAGCATAGAAATTACTGGAAGAAATTCTGTCTTGCCTCTATGTAGTATAAGGGGAGTGAGAGGTCTGAATTGCAGCAGCCATTTTGGTACCATGAGGTGGGAGGGGTTAGAGCTGCCAAGTATCTACCAAATGAAATATGAGGTTGAGTCCAGTCATGCAGAAATTAGAGTAGAAAGATGTAAGGAACCTGGGTTGTCAGTGATATTGTCTGAGCTGCTGCACTGAGCTTTGATTACCACTGGAATTTTAAGTAATATGAGTCCCCTCCATATATTCCCTTTATTATATAAATTACTTTGAGTTTGAGGGCTTCCCTGGTGGCTCAGATGTTAAAGCGTCTGCCTGCAATGTGGGAGACCCGGGTTCGATCCCTGGGTCGGGAAGATCCCCTGGAGAAGGAAATGGCAACCCACTCTAGTATTCTTGCCTGGAGAATCCCATGGACAGAGGAGCCTGGAGGGCTACAGTCCATGGGGTCACAAAGAGTCGGACACGACTGAGCAACTTCACTTTAACTTTTCACTTTCACTTTGAGTTGTATTTCAGTCACTTAAAACATCGAGAGTTCTAATGGATAACTTAGTTTTGTCTTGGTTTGTTTCTACAAAATGGGCCAGTTGCCTTCGACCATGTTATATCTGCCATGTAAGTGTGATCAGCTGTTTCAGAGATGCATTCTAGAACTGGATGAAAGTGAGTTTGGATGACTCAGTGGAAACACATTTCTGCAACTACAAAGAAAAATTCAAAGAACAGGCCTATATTCAAGACATATGAATAGTACTGACAGTATAACTCAAGATATAATTACTTTCTTTTATTTTGGGTGCCAGGACATAAGGATCAGTTCTTGTTTAAATGCTTACCTAATAGTCTTCTAAGTGCTGTCTGAGGACCTGAAGTTGAGTTGTATGTCAGTGTTTGAAAAGTTCTTAGAAGGTCTAATACAAGCACTGTTATTTGCACATGGATAAATTGAAGTCCAGAGAGGTAATTATCCCACAGAGCTAATAACTAAACATCACACCCTGATTATGTCAGTCTTGTTTATACATAAACATACAACCTCAATGTTGTTTGTATAGCCACACATAAGTTCTTTGTGTATATATATGTTTTACTAGAAACTTTGCCATCAATGTAGCATACATGATGTTTCAATCTACTTGCTGCCCTAGAAGTTAGATGGCTACTGATTTGAGCAAAGTACAGATGAGGTTAAGGGCATCTTTTTAATCCTGTATGTGCTGGTGAGGTAGGCATCAGTTATTTTCACTTAGCTGACATCTTTTTTTCCTGGCTAAAGAGCCCAACTCTTCCTTTTGGCTTAAACACCCCTCCTAGGTCCAGAAATGGTCAAATAACCTGAGGAGGACAATATCCTCCTGGCCATAGTGATCAGCTTAGGAGTGTGTGGGTATCTAAATCAGCTGAATCAGAGAAAATCTTGGGACACTTGTGGAAATTATTAGAGGTAAGGAGCTTACTGTTTTGTTTGGTTTGGATGAAGTTTTTATGCTAGTAGAATGTAAATTTAGAGATGCTGATGTTCTTCTTTATCACGTTATTGGGAATAGTTTCTAGCACAAGGAAAGTCACTCTGAGAGATGATAGAGATTTCTAAAGATATGTGAATTCCCTGCTCCAGTCAGCCTTACTCTTGAAACTTTCATATACATAACCTGATGTATTTCCCTTTCTTAATTAAACTAGTTTGTACTATATGTTCTGTTACCAAAAGAACCCTAATGCAGACTTTGATCTTTCTCACATCCACAGATAGCACGTATAGTCTATATGAGTTGTCACCTAACCAAAGCCTCCTTTTTTGAAACTGTCCACATAGTGTTAGTCTCAGATAAAAGGCCTTGTTTTAGGTGAAGGTGAACACCTGATCCAGGAGTTATCAATCCATAAGCTATGTGGAGACAATCATTTGCACACAGTGACTGAATGAATTACCTATGGTCATGTTGAATTGGGCCAGAGCTGGAGCCATGGCAAGACAAAGTCTTTTACAAACCATAGTTATAAGAAAACATAGAAACCATGAATCAATAGAGCTAATCTGTAAAGATGAAACACAAGAATAGAGCAAATATACATAAAAAAGGGGCCACATAGCAAAAAGAAAAAAAAAAAAAAGGAAGATGGAGCTGCCTGATGATTTTCTACAAATAACATGGTGTTTTCTTCATGTCACTCCTTCCAGAACCATGACCCACATTTATCCTTCTAATTTAATGTCATTTTGTGATTTTAAACTAGCCTGAGTGGGCTTCTATTCTATACAACCAACTGGACCTTTCAGTCACAGATCCTGGCACTATACCAAAGGTTAAGGAAAGTTCATTACAAACCTACCTGGATGCGAGGAATTATGCTGATAGCCAAAAGCAGAAGACTATGGTTGGTCTAGAGCATGAATTTTGAACATATAGAAGACGGTCTGCTAGGTCTCAATTCTCTGACTCTCAATTTAAAGCCTAAAATCTGTGGACTGGCTTCCTTGTGCAGGAAACTAGGGAAGATCTCCCCCACAAGTGTTTGTAACAATGTTTAAATTATCATCTCAATTACTCTGTGTGTACACATTAATGAGCACTCTGCATATCAATAAATGAACTCTGTGTGTATTCAGAAGGCTACTGTGGTAACAGCAACATGTAGATCCAGTTCTCATTTAACTGGCACCTTCCCAGCTAGTTTTAAATGGCTTAGGAGATTATGTTGGAGATTTAGGGAAGAACAGATGATTCTCATTGTCCTGCATGAGGTAAATTTAAACTTGAAAATGGATGCCCTAAAACGTGTTACTATTCTGTTCCTAGTCTGTTCTCCAGCTGTACAGAATATAAGCAGGCCAAAATGCTTCTAGAAAGAAAAAAAGACCTTGAGGTACCTAGCAGGATGGGATCACAAAGTTTTAGTTAAAAGCAGGCAGTCACCATCTATGGAATTAAGGTTCTCCAACTAGTTCATCCTCTGGGCTACCATAAACGTATCCACCAAAGTGGGATAAAATAATTCCATCCTAGCACAGAAAAAACTAAATATAAACGTATCCTGGTTATATCTTGTCCATTGTTTCTCTTAAACTATTTTCTGAAGTGGCTCATGGACCCAGTGAGAGATTATTTGGAAATAACGGAAGGGTTTGATCTTGTGTGGCCTCGGCCTGCAGTGGCTTGAAGCAGGATTTTAGTTCCCGGCCAGAGATTGAGGTCAGGTCACAAGTGGGAGAGTACTGAATCCTAACCACTAGACCACAGGGGCTAGTGGGCAGTGACAAGGCTCTGGCTCATCTGCTGTGTAGAAATGAATTTCCATATAGAGACAAAAAGTAGTGAAACAATTAAAGTAATTATTAGGAGGGAAAAGAGTACATGTTGATAGACACACCTGTAGACTGAGAGAGAGTGTGGAGCCCTTGTGGTAGTTTGAATCACTCTTATGAGGCATTTCTTCTGGGTTTCCTTTGGCCAATCATTTTCATTTTCCCGGTTCAGAATCTGTGTTTGGTAAAGCTCAGGATCCTGAGATGTGTGCACAGGCATCTCGCATGTGTGCACACACATCTCAAACGTGTGCACACACATCTCAAATGTGTGCACACACATCTCAAACGTGTGCACACGCAGCTTGCATCTCATAGCCAAGATGGATTCTAGTGAAGAGGCCTATGAGTAGCTTAACATTATTTACTATTGGGTGGTGCCCCCTCCATTTTAACCTCCAAGGGCCCATTCTTCACACGTGTAGTCAGGAAGATCTTGATTTGGAGAATGAGGAACATGTGGTCTTTTCTTTCTTATCTGGGCAGGGCTCAGCTCCTCTCTTGCCCCTGCTATTTTGGAGTATCTGTCCACAGGAGACAGACTCCAGCTGCCCAGCCTGGGGCCCAACTATGTCCTGCCTCAGGTTTACTATTGTTAAAAAATAAAATTCAATGGAGTAAATTTTAAAGATCTTATTAGCTTTATTCAATGATTCATGAATTGAGCAGCATCCCATCTTGCAGATATAAAGGACCTTCAAAGAGCTATACAAAATGAAAGACTTTGATAGACAGAAGGGGCAGGACAAGAAAGGTACACTAGCAAATATCTCATTATCTGTGGCAAGCTAACTTCCTTTAGGGGACAGCAGGGGTCTATCAGGCAGATTACCTCACTAGTAATGACTAGTATTAGAGAAGACTCTTGAGAGTCCATTGCGATGAGATCAAACCAGTCAATCCTAAAGGAAATCAACCCTGAATATTCATTGGAATGGCTGATGCTGAAGCTGAAGCTCCAATACTTTGGCCACCTGATGCGAAGAGCCAACTCTTTAGAAAAGACCTTCATGCTGTGAAAGATTGCGAGCAGGAGGAGAAGGGGGCAACAGAGGATGAGATGGCTGGATGGCATCACCGACTCAATGGACATGAGTTTGAACAAACTCTGGGAGGTAGTGAAGGGCAAGGAAGCCTCGCATGCTGCAGTTGCAAAGAGTTGGAAGTGACTTAGTGACTGAACACCAACACTACTGACTAGGTTATTTCCAGATTTACTAGTTGAAGATTTATTCTATTCCTAGGGGAGGCTGAAACTTAAGTTAGGTATTAAGTCTCAGTTGGTGATGAGGGGCTTAGCACAAGAAAGTCTATTTTGGACTTGTTGTCTCCTTTTTAACAGTATATATAGGATTCCCCAGAAGCTCAGTTCTGAGGAAGTAGCAGGAACCTTAAAAGAGTGATGTTGGGTGCATGAAAGAAACCTTCTTGTCCTTCTCTTTGACTTGAAAAGTTAGTCAGTTTCTCTCTGTCTCTTAAAGAGACAAAGTATATGTTGGTGACATTATTTTCTAGCCTGTGCTTCTAATCGTTTGGGTGCAGAGTTATCTTCCTTTCCTCACCACTCCTTCCTCTCTCTTTTCCTTTTGTTCTTTCCTTTCTTTGAGCATCCTTTCCTTTTCTTTGATGAGGAGAATGCTTTTTCATGTATTATTAAAATGAGCCTCTTGTCATTAAAAATGCCTACTCTAACAAGGTTATGTAAGGAATTAATAACTATTCAAAGCTCTGTTAAAACAACTTAGAAGCAAAGAAGGAAGTGAATATTTTTTCCCTCATTGTTGGAAAAATAAAACTCAATTTGATTTCTTTTTGTAAAGTCTTAGTTGTTTCCTTCTAGCTTAAGAAAAGAACAAACCAGTTCTCAGATACACAACAGCAGAAGTAGTAGCACCAAACAGGATTTACATGGCATAATGCATGTGATATATTAGCACAGTTCCTGGCCTACTGCGAGAACTGTAGACAACAATTAATCAGCAGATCTAAGAAAGAACTTGAAAATCTTATTCAAATCAATTTAGAGGAGTACAACCCAGAAAAGCATCTCACAAAGTTCTGAGAACCGTTCTGCCAATTAGAAGTCAAGGCACAGTTATACAAGTTTTTGGAGACAGAGGGCTGTACATTAAATTATGTATTATCGACAGTTTACTTGATCCATATCTATGTGTCATCCTGGTGGGACACTGAAGGCAAAGTTGTGTGCACATGTGCTAAGTTGCATCAGTAGTGTCTGATTCTGTGTAACTCCATGGACTGTAGCCTGCCAGGTTTCTCTGTCCATGGGATTCTCCAGGCAAGGATACTGGAGTAGGTTACCATGCCCTCTTCCAGGGGATCTTCCCGATTCAGGGATAGAACCCGCATTTCTTATGTCTCCAGCATTGGCAGGTGGGTTCTTTACCACTAGCACCACCTGGGAAGCTGAAGTCAAACTGTTAGTTGCTCAATCATGTCTGACTCTTTGTGATCCCATGGTTTGTAGCCCACCAGGCTCCTCTGTCCATAGAATTCTCAAGGCAAGAATATTAGAGTGGGTAGCCATTCCCTTCTCCAAGGGATTTCCCTGATCCAGAGAAAGGACCAGGATCTCCTGCATTGCAGGTGGAGTCTTTACTGTCTGAGCCACCAGGGAAGCCAACGGCAAAGTTGGGCTGTGCAAACAGCTCCCCACCATGAAGCCACCATGTATTAGAGCCTAGATTCAAACCTAAGCAACCTGATTCTACCCTAAACTCCAGATGATAATGCTGCACTTCCTCCCCCATGCAATTGCATCCTCTTGAGAGGTGATGGGCCAACACTTACTCAAGTAACTCCCCTCTCAGCATCTATAGAATTCTGGAAAGAAAGCTTCAGGTAGCAAATCATGTATACCTTAGTCAACCTCCCTATCTAGGAGATAAAACTGCTTCCCCAAGAGGGGCATGGAATAACTACACAGTTGCCCAGAGTGCTGCAAAGGTAGTAGCCAGAGCCATGGAGATGAATATACCTTCAGCTCTAAGCTACTATCTTCTATCCCTTTAACTGATGAATTTTAGGAAAATCACTTTACCTTCCTCTCTTGCTCCTTGGAAGAAAAGCTATGACTACTCTAGACAGCATATTGCAAAGTAAAGACATTACTTTGCCAACAAAAGTCTATCTAGTCAAAGCTATGGTTTTTCCAGTAGTCATGTATGGATGTGAGAGTTGGACTGTAAAGAAAGCTGAGTGCCGGAGAATTGATGTTTTTGTACTGTGGTGTTAGAAAAGACTCTTGAGAGTCCCTTGGACTGCAAGGAGATCCAACCAGTCCATCCTAAAGAAAATCAGTCCTGAATGTTCAATGGAAGAACTGATGCTGAGGCTCAAACTCCAATACTTTGGCTACCTGATGCAAAGAACTGACTCATTGGAAAAGGCCCTGATGCTGGGAAAGATTGAAGGTGGAAGGAGAAGGGGAAGACAGAAGATGAGATGATTGGATGGCATCACCGACTCAATGGACATGAGTTTGAGTAAGTTCTGGGAGTTGGGGATGAACAGGGAAGTCTGGCATGCTGCAGTCCATGAGGCTGCAAAGAGTTGGACACAACTGAGCAACTGAACAGAACTGAACTTCCTCTCTTGGGCATGTATTTCACAACACACCAAAGCTCTCCCTGAGCCAGTCACTTGCTTTGCTTGAATTTAAGAAAACAATAGCAGAAGGGTGGAGCTCACTCTTTCTAAAGGCTGTAAGCTCCATTTTTAACAGGTTAGGCCACTTGATTCCAAATCTTGAAGCAGAAAGAGGGCATCCCTATAGAGTCAGAGAGAGGTTAGAGGAATATCAGGCACACAAAAGAGACGGAGTCATGTTCCTTCTCTAGAGAAGGAAAACTACAAGCTGATATCAGAACCCATCACACGTCCTTCATTGTTGCTCTTTAAACTGAATGCAATTTCTTTAAAAAACAAAAACCGTGTAGTATTTAAGCACATGGATTCTGGAGCCAGACTTCCTGTGTTCAGCTCCAATTCTTTTCATTAATCCCAGTGTTGCTACCTGTACTTTGCTGTTATCTTGAGCCAGTCACTCAACCATATTATGCCTCTGTCTCCTCATTTCTAAAATGGGGATAATGATAGTACTTTCTAATAGGATTTCTGTGAGGATTAAACAAGTAAATATATTTACAGATATTATAAAAGTGTCTGGCAGTAATAAGCATTGTGTGCTAAGTTGCTTCAGTCATGTCCAATTCTTTGCGACCCTATGGACTGTAGCCCGCCAGGCTCCCCTGTCCATGGGATTCTCCAGGCAAGAATACTAGGGTGGGTTGTGATACCCTCCTCCAGGGGATGTTCCTGAGCCAGTGATTGAACGGGCATCTTTTACATCTCCTGCCCTGGCAAGCAGGTTCTTTACCACTAGCTCCACCTGGGAAGACCCGTAATAAGCATTATATAGTCGCTATTATTATCAATAATTATAGGATTGAAAAATAGCACGGGAAGTTCTTAACTGTTCTTATATTCCCAAACTCTCCACCATACTATTTATTCAGGTCTCTATTTTCACTTTTAACTGCATTTCCCACTTGTTCCTTGGTTTCTGTCTGTGGCCAAACAGAAAAAAGGCAATAGCTTATACAGTCAGATTTTGGCACATGCAAAGGCAGGATTTTGCCACATGGAACTTCAAGACACAGTCTCTAGGAACACAGTGCATTCAAATTCTGGGTCTGTCTGACGAGTGGAAAAGCACCACTTTCTAATGGCAAAACTCTATCATGATAGGTTTATTTTACCATGAGAAGAGATAAAGTCATGTGGTCTGTTCTTTCTGAGTCTTTTAGGATATCTGCTTGTTTTTACATCAGTTTTTCTTGTCTTGTGAAAAAAAGAGAAAAGGAGACTAAAGGAATAGCAGAGACCACTTAACTGACCTGGAATACTAGAAACACAAACTAAAGTCATCCTTTTAATTAATTTGAACAATCAAAGCATGATGATTATACTACTCAGCAAGGAGAGAGGAAGAAACATCCTAACTGTTGAAGGAATTAATTATGATACAACCCAACAAAATCCTAGCACATGAACTAATTGTGGAACCATGTCCAATCAGAAATGGAACATCTTAATAAAAACATAAGACCAGGACTTAATAACAAGAACAACAACAACAAAACAACTTAATATCAACTAGTGAGAGGCATACCAAGTTGTCCCTAGGTATTGATTGTTTATGCCTGCTCTGTAAAATTATATTTGGAATGCAGGTAAATTATATTTGGTAAAATAGTAAAGGTCTCAAAACATTTCCTGGTTCCTATCAGTATATCATATAAAACATGTGGTTTAGAATTTAGTTCATGAGACCATATGTATCAAGGAGTATGCTACAAAGTTACCTAATTACAGGAGAATAATTAGGGGAGAAAAGAGTCTTGGATGCCATAACTGTAAACTCAAAAGTATAAACTCATGACAGACATTACAGCAACAGTTTGCACTTGAGGAAAGAGTTTGAAGACCGGCTAAGAAGCTGTCGTAAGTCTTACAGCTGGTTAACAGCAAATCTAAGAATCAGACCAGCCCTGTGACCCCACAAGTCCATTAGGGTGAAAACATCTCAATGGTGGTAAGATTCTACTGGCTTTTATTTTGGTGGGTAATGAGTCACTCAGTTACATAGCACAGAATTTTATTTTCAGCTCTGCCTAAATAGTCAAATTGGCCTTAGAGATAATTTCCAGTCAAAGGAATAGAAGGTCTCCGAGTTTCTGTTCCCCATCATGGTTCAACTACAGATTTTTCCAGGATTGTGTCTTGACGGTAGCTAGGTCTATTAGGACTGTGTGGTCTGCTTTCCTTCAGGCCCAGACCTTGGAACAGTTAGGGAGTAGTTGAAGTTTGACTTCTATACTCTTTTTGTTCATCTTCTCTTATCCGTACCGGGTTAAATCTTCATGTTTTCAAGGCTCAATTCAAGTTACATCTTCCTTGACCATTCTGGAAAGAAGTGATCTTTCATCTCTTCCAATGCCTATAACATACTCTATCTTTGCCACCCTTTTAACATTTACCATACACCTTAACAATGATGGTAGTGGTGGTTGGTTGTGGTAGCTAAAATTTGTTGAGGGCTTCTTTGTACTAGCAGCTTTTCATGAATGATCACACTTCTCTCTGGCATGCTATGATATAAGTTCTTGTATTTGAAGATGAAGAAACAGGCTCAGAGTTTTCAGGTAACTTGCATATGGTCACACAACTAGTAAATGGCACAGTCACAATTTAAACAGTTTTTTTTTTTTTTCTGTCTCCATGATCCAGGTTCTTAACCACTATACCATGCTTTCTCAAGGTGCAATCCATAAACAAAAGACATAAAAATCACACAAATACAGGTTTCTGGGTTATACCTTCAACCTTTTGAGGGATAAACTCTGAGAAGAAGGTCTGGGAACCTGTTTTCTATCCACTGGAGGTTCAGATACCCACTGAAGTTTATGAGAATGAGTACACCATAAAGTCTACTGGTAGCAACTCCTTTGAGTTTATATAGGTTTTCATGCTTACAAAGCTCCTTGGTATTCATTATTCCTTCCCAACTATTTCTATGTATTACCCTTCATATGCATATACATCTTATGTTTCCTGAATAGAGTTCAATAGGCGTGGTTTCATTCTACATGATCTGCTCACTGCATACCTGTGTTTTGTACACATTCAGTTTTCAGTAAGCCTGCTCTTCCACTGTGATTGTAAATTGGTCTCTGCTGCTTCACAGAAGATATAAATCTATGTTTCACACTGAAAAGGATATTTTGCCCCTAAAACTCTGCACAGCAGCCACAAAGGGTGGCTTGAATTTATGTCATGCCCATTCCATTAAAACAGAGAGCATCACAGTGATGTTACCTTTATGTCTTCACAGGAAAAATGCCATTTGAGTACATTGCTAAGATTTCTATTCCTTTCTTGGATGACCTACCCTCATCACCAGCTCCTTGCCACCATCTCCCTGGGAGAAGTGCTTAGAGAAGAAGTTGAAGACAGTGGCGGCTGATACATGCTGGGCCACACAAGGAATATACTGTAATGTCACAGATAGTAGGAACATGCTTTTGGCCACAGTGATCAAACATTAAGATGATGACTATAGTTTTAACTCTTCTGTTAGAAAATTTTGTTAAAAATGCTCATTATAGCAGGAGGAATCAACCTTCCTGACTTAAGATTATACTGCAAAGCTACAGTCATCAAGACAGTATGGTGCACCACTGATTAAAGAAGCTGTGTATTGAAGAGGCTGTATGAATATGGGGCAAAGACAGCCTCTTCAATATGTGGTGCTGGGAAAACTGGACAGCTACATGTAAAAGAATGAAATTAGAACACTTCCTAACACCATACACAAAGACAAACTCAAAATGGATTAAAGACCTAAATATAAGACCAGAAACTATGAAAACCTTGGAGGAAAACAGGCAGAACAATTGATGACATAAATTAAAGCAATATCCTCTATGACCTACCTCCTAGAGTAATGGAAATAAAACCAAAAGCAAACAGTTCAGTTGAGTCACTCAGCCAGGCTTCCCTGTCCATCACCAACTCCCAGAGCTTACTCAAACTCATGTCCATAGAGTTGGTGATGTCATCCAACCATCTCATCCTCTGTTGTCCCCTTTATCTCCTGCCTTCAATCTTTCCCAGCAAAGGGTCTTTTTCATTGAGTCAGTTCTTCGCATCAGGTGGCCAAAGTTTCAGCTTCAGCATCAGTCCTTCCAAGGAATATTCAGGACTGATTTCCTTTAGGATGGACTGGTTGGATCTCCTTGCTGTCCAAGGGACTATCAAGAGTATTCTCTAACACCACAGTTCAAAAGCATCAATTCTTCAAGTGGGACCTTATTAAATTTAAAAGCTTTTGCACAGCAAATGAAACTATAAGCAAGGTGAAAAGACAACCCTCTTAATGGGAGAAAATAATAGCAAATTAAACAACTGACAAAGGATTAATTTGTAAAATGTACAAGCAGCTCACACAACTCAATGCCAGAAAAATAAGCAACTCAATCAAAAAGTGGGAAAAAGACCTAAACAGACATTTCTCCAAAGAAGTCATGCAGATGGATAACAAACACATGAAAAGATGTCCAACATCGCTCATTATTACAGAAACGCAAATCAAAACTACAATGACCTCACACACGTCAGAATCAGTTCAGTCAGTTCAGTCACTGAGTCATGTCCGATTCTTTGCAACCCCATGAACCACAACAAGCCAGGCCTCCCTGTCCATCACCAACTGCCAGAGTCTACCCAAACCCAAGTCCATTGAGTTGGTGACGTCATCCAACCATCTCATCCTCTGTTGTCCCCTTCTCCTGCTGCCCTCTATCTTCCCCAGCATCAGAGCCTTTTCAAATGAGTCAGCTCTTCACATCAGGTGGCCAAAGTATTGGAGTTTCAGCTTCAACATCAGTCCTTCCAATGAACACCCAAGACTAATCTCCTTTAGGATGGACTGGTTGGATCTTCTTGCAGTTCAAGGGACTCTCAAGAGTCTTCTCCAATATTACAGTTCAAAAGCATTGATTTTTTGGATGCTCAGCTTTCTTAATAGTCCAACTCTCACATCCATACATGACTACTGGAAAAAACCAGAGCCTTGACTAGGCGGACCTTTGTTGACAAAGTAATGTCTCTGCTTTTTAATATGCTGTCTAGGTTGATCATAACTTTCCTTCCAAGGAGTAAGCATCTTTTAATTTCATGGCTGCCATCACCATCTGCAGTGATTTTGGAGTTCAGAAAAATAAAGTCAGCCACTGTTTCTACTGTTTCCCCATCTATTTGCCATGAAGTGGTGGGACCAGATGCCATAATCTTAGGTTTCTGAATGTTGAGCTTTAAGCCAACTTTTTCACTCTCCTCTTTCATCTTCATCAAGAGGCTCTTTAGTTCTTCTTCACTTTCTGCCATAAGGGTGGTGTCATCTGCATATCTCAGGTTATTGATATTTCTCCTGGCAATCTTGATTCCAGCTTGGGTTTCTTCCAGTCCAGCGTTTCTCATGATGTACTCTGCATAGAAGTTACATAAGCAGGGTGACAATATACAGCCTTGATGTACTCCTTTTCCTATTTGAAACAAGTTTGTTGTTCCATGTCCAGTTCTAACTGTTGCTTCCTGACCTGCATACAGATTTCTCAAAAGGCAGTTCAGGTGGTCTGGTAGTCCCATCTCTTTCAGAATTTTCCACAGTTTATTGTGATACTTCTAATTGTGTTCTTGAGACAGAGAAACATTTCATTTAGAGTGTAGTGACTGTGTTTTAGTAAAACACAAATGCTCTAATAACAAACTGATCTGCTCAAGTTTTAGTAGAGGGGGACTCTGGGAATAGAGTGAACTGAATGTACAGCACCTTTCTCCTTAATTCCTAACTATAAGCTATATACTTCTTCTGAACAGAAATGGGTACCATAGGCAGCTGGGTATTAGTAAGGCCTTCTTAGGTCCTAGTGAGAAAACTGATATAGGACTTTCTCCCTTCCCTGAATAATATACAAGTGTATGAAGACCAGCATTATGGATCCTCTAAGGTGAAGGTTGTAAATTGTTACATCTTGATTTTACAGAGCTGTGAATCCTTGTGGAGAGGGCTAATGTTGGCCTTACATGAGAATGGCAGATCACTCTGCCTCCAAAAAATCCAAGAAGAAACTGAAGTAGTAATCCATGTCCTTCCTTCCCTCCTGAGTCTAGGAAGGTATGAAGAACACAAGAGAGCAAAGAGAATTCTTCCAAGTGCTTCAGTAAACATTTCTATACTCCCTACCTACCCCTATATCCCTGGGTTATGGGCACAGAGAGTACTTTGCTTTCACTGCAGGACTGATGACACGTAGGACATGCTGCCTACCAAAATCCCAAAGAAATGACAGTGAAAAGTAACAACCACATTCCAGCAGCTAGAGAGGGGAAGATCAAGCAGAAAAAACTGAATATATGCTCAGTGAAATATGAGCTGCTGGAAGGGACAGATGAAAACTTAAATGAAAAATAGAGTACTGAAGGGTGTTCACATGCAGTACAGAAAACAGTTTCAGGACTGAAAAAGAACAATTTTCCATCTATACAAGTCTACAAATAAACTGAAACAGAAGATGGTCATTATTAAAAAATGAATTGGTATATATATGTTAAGATACATGGCCTGGGAATGTTTAAGATATTTAATAAAGAGTAAAAACAAACAAAAATAAAGTCAACCTAAAAGGGACACACTCTAAGAGAGTCTACAGCAGGGGCTGGCAAACTATAGCTCACCAATCATATCTGACGTACCATATTTTTGTATAGCCTATGTGGTTAGAATGATTGTTACATTCTTAAATTTCTGAAAAATATCAAAAGAAGAATATTTCATGGCATGTGAAAATTATAGGAAATTAAGTTTTAGTATCCATAAATAAAGCTTTATTGCAACACAGCCATACTCATTTATTTATGTATTATCTCTGATTTATAGGAAAGGCAGACCTGGACAGTTGCAATACAGACAACAAGCCCTGCCAAGCCTAACATATTTATTATCTTGCCCTTTATAGGCTTCCCTGATAGCTCAGTTGGTAAAGAATCTGCCTGCAATGCAGGAGACCCCAGTTCAATTCCTGGCTCAGGAAGATCCTCTGGAGAAGGGATAGGCTACCCACTCCAGTATTCTCGGGTTTCCCTTGTGGCTCAGCTGGTAAAAAATCTGCCTGCAATGCAGGAGACCTGGCTTCAATCCCTGCATTGGGAAGATCCCTTGGAGAAGGGAAAGGCTACCCACTCTAGTATTCTTGCCTGGACAGAAACTCTGTCAATCCTTGGTAGAGAGGAGTGCTATCCAACAGAACTTCCTGTGATGAGAAAATTCTCCATATATGTGCTGTTCAATACAGTAGCCATTAGCTGTGTGTGCCTATTCAGTGCTTAGAGTGTGGCTAGAATAACTAAGTTACTAAATTTTTATTTTTATTTACTTTCACTATGTCTAGTTTAAATGGTCACATATGACTTTTGGTTAGTGGCTACTATATTGTGCAACACAAGTTTAGGGAAAAAAAATAATTTGAGCAAAGTCTATGAGTCGTGGTGGAAGTGGTGGTAGTGATAAAATGAAAAAGCAGAACTGGCAGTCATGATGCCAAAGGGAACATAAGGTTTAATGTACAAAATGGAATGAGAGGGATATTAAAGCAATGCTAAAAATCATATGCTTGTATATACAAAACTACACAAAATGATAACTATTAGAGATAAAAGGAAAACTTTATAAAATAAAACTATAGTTGGAGATCATATATACCTTTTTCAGATCAGACTACTCTAGTAAACAAAGAAATAATATAGAAAAATAGAAGGGAACAATCGAGCAAACTTAATTAATTATATATAGGAACCTACATTTCTCAAACAGAGGGCATACATTCTTTGTTATGTCCATGGAACATTAACAAAATTAATCAGGTACTTGGCCACAAGGAAAATCATAAAACAATGAAAAATAACGATATTACTGGTTAAGGTCTTTGATCATAATTAAAAAATATTAGAGACAAGAAGTTGGACATAAAAATCTTAATGACTTAGAAACTAAATTAAGAAACATTCCTAGATAACTCTTGGATCAAAGATGATATAAAAAGAAATTATAAAATACCTAGAAGGCCTGGAAAGGAAAACAGTTTTTACTGCAGTTTATGAGACACTGAAAACTGCAGTCATAGGAAAACACATAGTATAGTCTTCATCACTGATGAAGAAGAAAGAAATTTACTCATCTTCAAAATATGGAAAAACAACAAAGTTTAAGAAAACAGGAAGAAATAAAAGCTATTAATAAAAATGAATGAAGATTTTTAATTGAAAGAATAAATATATTTTGGGTGGGGGAAATGAATTCTTGATGTTTCTGTTTCAGGAAGAGAGAGAGAACCAAAAAAGACACGTGTAGAAATAAGAAATAAACAATCATAGAAAGAGAAATGATGAAACTCTATGACACAACATTGAAAATCTTTCCAAAACTGACCCAAAAAGAAGTGAGAAACTTGACTAGATCAAACATCAGAGAGGAATATTGGAAAGATAAACGTGTTATCATTAAAGAAAGCTGAGCACCAAAGAATTGATGCTTTTGAACTGTGATGTTGGAAAAGACTCTTGAGAGTCCCTTGGACTGCAAGGAGATCAAACCAATCTATCTTAAAGGAAATCAGTCCTGAATATTCACTGGAAGGACTGATGCTGAAACTGAAGCTCCAATACTTTGGTCAACTTATGCAAAGAAATGACTCATTGGAAAAGACCCTGATGCTGGGAAAGATTGAAGGCAGGAGGGGAAGGGGATGAAAGAGGAGGAGATGGTTGAATGGTATCACTGATTTGATCGACATGAGTTTGAGCAAGCTCTGGGAGTTGGTGATGAACAGGGAAGCCTGGCATGCTGCAGTCCATGGGATGGTAAAGAGTTGGACATGACTGAGTGACTGAGCTGACTGAAATGTGTTATCATTGAAAACAACTTCGTCCAGGAAAACAGGGGCCACAACCAAGTTTAATATGACCTTAAAAATGAAATATTCCTATGTAATGTAAATTATTCCAGGCCATAGAAAACAATAATAGGCTCTCTAAACCATTTTATAATATCACAAAATTTTTAAATAAAATAGTATTCATAAAGATTTTGCATACAGTTGAAGCTGATAGTAAAAATCCAATCAAAATTCTTATGATTTAACATAACTGTGGAATCTCTAAGAAAATAACTCAAAAAATATGCTGAAATAAGTGACAAGGCAATTAAAATAACACATTAGAAAATATCAATTTAACACAAAAATGAGTATTCATAGAGAAATATAGGAACAAAAAAGACGAGAAATAAAAGGTATCCAGATTGGAAAGGAAGAAGTGAAACTATTGCTATTTGAAGATGACATCATCTTATATGTAGAAAGTCCTAAAGAATTCACAAAATAATATTAAAGCTAATAATAAATTCAGCAAAGTTGTAAGATACAAGATCCACACAAAAAAATGTCATTTTATACACTAGAAATAGGCAACCCAAAAATGGAAGAAAACAATTTCATTAACAGTGGGATCAAAAATAAAATATTTAGTAATAAATGTAACCAAAGATATACAAGATTTGTACACTGAAAATGATAAAATATTGTTGAAAGAAATTAAGGATATAAATAAATGGAAAGATATTCCATGTTCATGAATTAGAACACAATATTAGTAAGATGGCAAATTTATCTACAGATTTAAACCCAATACCTTAGAAAGTTCTTTGCTTGTTTTTGTAGAAATTCACAATCTGATCTTAAAATTCATACATATGAGGCCAGAATAGCCCAAACTGGAGAACTCAGTGCAAAGCTACTTCTGTATTTGAAAGTTTACTATAAAGCTATAATGATTAAGATGGTATGGCTTGACATAGAAGAGACATACAAATGAAAGGAATATATTTTAAAAGTCTAGAAATAAACTCTAACATTTAACATCAATTGATTTTGACATGGATACCAGACTACTCAGTGGAATAAAGATTAGTCTTTTCAACAAATGATGCTGGGACAATAGCAGGAATACAATAGCAGAATAATGGATAAGTGAAATGGAGGACAGCATGGTTGAAATAACTGCTGAAGAGCAGAACAAAGTATAAAGAATGAAAAGAACTGAGGATAGTCTCAGAGACCTCAGGGACAATATTAAATGCACAAACATTCAAATTATAGGGGTTCCAGAAGAAGAAGAGAAAAAGAAAGGCTATGAGAAACTTTTTGAAGAGATTATAGTGGAAAATTTCCCCAATATGGAAAAGGAAATAATCAATCAAGTCCAAGAGGAACAAAGAGTCCCATACAGATTAAACCCAAGGAGAAACACACCAAAACACATACTAATCAGACTAACAAAGATTAAACACAAAGAAAGAATATTAAAAGCAGCAAGGGAAAAGGAGCAAGTAACATAAAAGGGAAACCCCAAAGATCAGTTTAACAGCTGATCTTTCAGCAGAAACTCTGCAGGCCAGAAGGGAATGGAAGAATATATTTAAAGTACTGAAAGGGAAAAATTTACAACCAAGATTACTCTATCCAGTAAGGATCTCATTCAAAATTTGTGGAGAAATAAAAAGCTTTTCAGACAAGCAAAAGTTAAGAAAATTCAGTACCACCAAACCAGCTTTACAACAAATGTTAAAGGGACTTATACAGTCAGGAAATATAAGAGAAGAAAAAGATCTACAAAAACAAACTCCAAACAATTAAGAAAATGGCAATAAGAACATATATATCAATAATTAGTTTAAATATAAATGGATTAAATGCTCCAACCAGAAGACACAGACTGGCTGAATGGATACAAAAACAAGACCCATATATATGTCTACAAGAAACCCACTTCAGACCTAAAGACACATATATACTGAAAGTAAGAGGATGGAAAAATATATTCCATGAAAATGGGAAGCAAAAGAAAGCTGGAGTAGTAATCCTCATATCAGACAAAGTAGACCGTAAAATAAAGAATATTACAAGAGATAAGGAAGGACACTACATAACAATCAAGGGATCAATTCAAGAGAAAGACATAGCAACTGTAAATACCTATACACCCAACATAGGAGCACCTCAATACACAAGATAAACACTAAAAGACATGAAAGGAGAAATTGACAGTAGCACAATAATAGTAGGAGACTTAAACACCCCACTTATATCAATGGACAAATAATCAAAACAGAAAATTAATAAGGAAACACAAGTCTTAAATGATGCTTTAGAAGAGATGGATCTCATTGATATCTTCAGAACATTCCATTCAAATGCAGAAAAATACAACTTCTTCTCAAGGGCATGTGGGATATTCTCCAGGATAGACCACATCTTGGGTCACAAATCAAACCTCAGTAAATTTAAGAAAATTGAAATCATATCAAGCATCTTTTCTTGATGAGACTATGAGCTGTGAGACTAGATATTAATTACAAGGGAAAAAACTGTAGAAAACACAAACACATGGAGATTAAATAGTACATGTCTAAATACCCAACAGGCTACTGAAGAACTCAGAAGAAAAATAAAAAAATTCCTAGAAACAAATGACAGTGAAAACACAACAACTCAAAACCTATGGGATGCAGCAAACACAGTTCTAGGAGGAAAGTTTATAGCATTACAATCCTACCTCAAGAAACAAGAAAAACATCAAATAGACAACCAAACTTTACACATAAAACAACTGAAAATAGAAGAACTAAAAAAAACCCCCAAAATTAGCAAAAGGAAAGAAATCATAATAAAGATCAGAGCAGAAATAAATGAAAAAGAAATGAAACCAACAATAGTAAAGATTAATAAAACCAAAAGCTGGTTCTTTGAGAAAACAAACAAAATAGACAAAACTTTAGCCAGATTAAAAAAAATAAAAAAAGAATAATCAAATCAACAAAATTAGAAATCAAAAGGAGAGATTACAACAGACAATGCAGGAATACAAAGGATTATATGAGACTATTATGAACAACTATATGGCAATAAAGTGGATAACCTGGAAGAAATGGACTTGGAAGATAACTTGGAAGATTCTTAGAAAAGTTCAATCTTCTAAGCCTGAATCAGGAAGAAATAGAAATTATGAACAACCCAATTACAAGCACTGAAATTGAAACTGTGATCAAAAATCTCCCAAAAAACAAAAGCCCAGGACAGATGACTTCACAAGTGAATTCTATCAAACATTTATAGAAGAGCTATCCTTCCAAAACTCGTTCAAAAAATTGCAGAGGAAAGAACACATCTAAACTCATTCTACGAGGTCACCATTACCCTGCTACCAAAACCAGACAAGTGAAATTGAATGTCACTCAGTCGTGTCTGACTCTTTGTGACCCCATGGACTAGACAGTCCATGGAATTCTCCAGGCCAAAATACTGGAATGGGTAGCCTTTCCCTTCTCTAGGGGATCTTCCCAACCCAGGGATCAAACCCAGGTATCCCACATTGCAGGCAGATTCTTTACCAGGTGAGCCACAAGGGAAGGCCCAAAACCAGACAAAGACAACACTAAAAAAAGGAAACTACAAGTCAATATCACTGATGAACATAGATGCAAAAATCCTCAACAAAATTCTAATAAACAGAATTCAACAACATGTTAAAAAGCTCACACACAATGATTAAGTTGGGTTTATTCCAGGGGTTAAGGATTCTTCAATATATGCAAATAAATTAATGTGATACAGCATATTAACAAATTGAAAGATTAAAACCACATGATAATCTCAACAGATGGAGAAAAAGCCTTTGCCAAAATTCAGCACCCATATATGATTAAAATTCTTCCAAAAATGGGCATAGAAGGAACCTACCTCAACATAGTAAAGGCCATATATGATAAGCCCACAGCAAACATTCTCAGTGGTGAAAAACTGAAAGCATTCCCCCTAAGATCAGAAACAAGACAAGGGTATCCACTCTCACCACTATTATTCAACATAGTTTTGGAAGTCCTAGTGACAGGAATCAGAGAAAAAAAAAAAAAAGAAATAAAAAAAATCCAGATAAGAAAAGAAGAGGTAAATCTCTCTGTTTGCAGATGACATGATACTTTACATGGAAAACCCTAAAGATACAATCAGAAAATTAGTAGAGCTAATCAGTGAATTTAGCAAAGTTGCAGGATACAAAATCAATGCACAGAAACCACTTGTGTTTCTATATACTAACAACAAAAAACCAAAAAAGAGAAATTAAGGAATCAACCCCATTCACCATTGCAACGAAAAGAATAAAATATCTAGGAATAAATCTACCTAAGGAGACAGAAGAACTGTATACAGAAAATTATAAGATACTGATGAAAGAAATCAAAGACGAGATAATCAGATGGAGAAATATTCCATTTTCCTGGGTAGGAAGAATCAATATTGTGAAAATGACTGTACTACCAAATGCAATCTAAAGATTCAGTGTGATCCTTATCAAATTACCAAGGTCATTTTTTTACAGAACTAGAACAAAAAAATTCACAACTCATAGGAAATGCAAAAGAGCCCGAATAGCCAAAACAGTTTTAAGAAAGAAAAATGCAGCTAGAGGAATCAACCTTCCTGACTTCAGATTATACTACAAAGTTATAGTCACCAAGACAGTATGGTATTGGCACAAAAACAGAAATATAGGCGAAGGGAAAAAGACAGAAAGCCCAGAAATAAACCCATGCACCTATGTATAACTTATTTTTGGCCAATGAGGCAAGAATATACAATGGGGCAAAGACAGCCTCTTCAATAAGTAGTGCTGGGAAAACTGGACAGCTACATGTAAAAGAATGAAATTAGAACACTTTCTAATACCATACACAAAGATAAACTCAAAATGGATTAAAGACCTAAATGTAAGACCAGAAACTATTAAAATCTTAGAGGAAAACATAGTCAGAACACTCGATGACATAAAGCAAAGCAAGATCCTCTATGGTCCACCTCTTAGAGTAAAGGAAATAAAAACAAAAGTAAACAAGTGGGACCTGATTAAACTTAAAAGCTTTTGCACAGCAAAGGAAACTATAAGCAAGATGAAAAGATAACCCTTAGAATGGGAGAAAATAATAGCAAATGAAACAACTCACAAGGGATTAATTTCCAAAATATACAAGCAGCTCATATAACTCAATGCCAGAATTGAAGGAGACACGTGTACTCCAATGTTCATTGCAGCACTGTTTACAATAGCTAGGACATGGAAGAAACCTATATATCCATCGACAGATGAATGGATAAGGAAGTTTTGGTACATATACACAATGGAATATTACTCAGCCATAAGAAGAATGCATTTGAGTCAGCTCTAATGTGGTGGATGAACCTAGAGCCTATTATACAGAATGAAGTAAGTCAGAAAGAGAAAGATAAATATCATATAATAATGCATATATATGGAATCTAGAAAGATGGGACTGAAGAATTTATGCAGGGCAGCAATGGAGAAATGGACATAGAGAGCAGACTTATGGACATGGGACAAGGGGAAGAGAGGGTGAGATGTATGGAGAGAATTACATGGAAACTTATATTACCATATGTAAAATAGATAGCCAATGGGAATTTGCTGTATGTCTCAGGGAACTCAAACATGGGTTCTGTATCAACCTAGAGGGGTGGATGGCGAGGGAGATGGAAGGGAGTTTCAAGAGGCGACATATGTATACTTATGGCAGATTCATCTTGAGGTTTGACAGAAAACAACAAAATTATGTAAAGCAATTATCCCTCAATTAAAAAATAAAAATATGATCAAAGGATTTGAATAGACATTAATCCAAAGAAAATGCAGAAAGGCCACAAACACATGAAAAGATGCTCAACATCATTTGTCCAGGGAAATGCAAATCAAAATCATAATGAAATGCCACTTCATATCCATTAGATGTGCTTGTCAAAAAGACAGACAATAACAAATGTTGACAAACATGTGAAGAAATTGGAACCATTGTACACTGCTTATGGGTGGCAATACATACCCTGCTGCTTTAGAAAATCACTTTACAATTCCTCAAATTAGGCAATAAGAAGATCTTACTAAAATATTAGGTATACCCTCCTGTATTAGCAGGGGCTTCCCAGATGGTACTAGTGGTAAAGAACCCACTTGTCAATGCAGGAGACATGAAAGATGCGGGTTTGATCCCTGGGTCTGGAAGATCCCCTGGAGAAAGGAATGACAACCCACTCCAGTATTCTTGCCTGGAGAATTCCATGGGCAAAAGAGCCTGGAGGGCTACAGTACATGGGGTAGTACAGAGTCGGACACAACTGATGTGACTTAACACACACATACCCTGTTTTAGCAAGCATTCAATGTTTAGGAGTGTAATTGCAAATACTGGTTAAGAGTTTGGGTGCTATAATCAGTTTCCCTTGGTTGAAATCCAGCAACTGCTACTCATTTGCTATGTGATCATAATTAAGTTCCTTATCCTCTCTGTGCCTTAGTTGTTGCAGATGAAAGTACCTCTTATAATTGTTTTGAGGATTAAATGAGACATGACACATACATTGCTAAGAAAAAACTGCCAAGTGTATAGTTAGCCCTCAACACACATCAGCTATCATTTTCTGTAGAGTCTTCATTTTCTGATATGTGGTAGTAGAACAATACCAAGAGACTGATAATCAGATCATTTGACTATTACCTTGGACAAATCACCTATTCACCGCAGCTGGCTTAAAGATCAAATGAGAAAGCTAATTTGAATGTGCTTTGCTTTGTGAACTGGAAAGATCATAAAAACAAAAATAAATTAGATAAGACTATAAAACTCTAGTAATAGGAAATAGGAATATGTATATAACAATTCTAAGAAATCTCCTACACTATAACACTGAAAACATCTTTACTTCAGGCAACTCATTAGTGAAAATGTTATGTCCTTATTTTACTTTGATGTATAATATTGAAATTGGTTGGGGAAGGATGGTTTTGATTAGGTGGGATTATAGAGACAAGAAGAAGCTTCATATAGAATTTGCCTAGCAAACTGAGACTTATTTAGTCACCACAAATGCCACAAAGCTATTAGGTGGAAAAAGCTATACTTTCAAGATCTTTTGATCCCAAACTACTTGGAAGTCCCCAGAATCCTGCATATGCCTGTAAAATTAAGGGTTGGAAGAAGTATTATAGTCTAAGCTGGAAGAAGAAACATAGTTGGATTAAAGTCATTGATAACTTGGTACACTCTCTGACTGTGACTGGGAGTTTTTATTCATTTAAATGATGTTTTAAACGTTTGATTTTATTGAAACATATGATTTTCAAGGGAGTGTATGGGAAGGATAATGTGAGATTTAGAATCAAAAGACCTGGATTCACTCCCAATTCTGATATTACCTACACATTTGGCTTTGAGCAAGTTACTAGTCTCTCTGTGAATTTCCTCATTCAAAAATGGGCCTAATAGCATCTTCTAGAGTTATGGGAGAATTAAATAAGATGCCATTTATATAAAAGGAGGTAGCCCGATAACTTTCTCTTTGTAGGGATTCAACAAAAGTTAGTTTCCTTTAATATTTTAACAAAAATGCTATCTGGAGGCAAGAGGTTCAGAAGAAACAGGTGAGTGGCAAAGCACACTAATCATTTTTATTTTTATTTTTCATTATACAGAAGAAAGCTTCCCTATTCAATTTGTGATTCTATATATAACCCCAGAAAATACAATCCAGCAAATGGTCATCATGGTACATACAGAGAAGCAATAGCTCCTTGAAAGTAGGTCTTACAAACCCAAGATGTTGAATTTGGACAATGAGGTGCATGTTATTTTGATAGCAACCTCAGTCTTCCTTGGACTTCCCTGGTGGCTCAGATGGTAAAGAATATGCCTGCAATGCAGGAGACCTGGGTTTGATCCTTGGGTTGGAAAGATCCCCTGGAGAAGGGAATGGCTACCTGCTCCAGTATTCTTAACTGTAGAATCCCATAGACAGAGGAGCTTGGTGGGCTACAGTCCATAAGGTCTCAAAGACTTGGACACGACTGAGCGACTAACACAGCACACTCAGTCTTTCTCCATTATTTAATGTGTCTAATAATCATTATCTTTCCTTGACTGCATTCATGGTACTACTTGCCACCTCTTTTTAGAAACAGTGGTAAATTCTTTCCTATGCATTTAAATATGGAGATGTTTATAGTCAAGTACACGTGAGAAGATTTTATTTTCATTAATAGTATGTTAGGGGGTAGGTAAGAAAACTGAAATGTAAGACAACTGTGTTAATGTGAGCTTGATGCCATAAGACAACTGTGTTAATGTGAGCTTTTTGTTCTTGGGCTGATTATAATTATATTAAGTCCATTCAATTCCCTATTTATAGGTTCTTATGAAATCTGGCTGTCAGTAATCAATAACCCAGGGCTTGAAAGTTCCTGAAATATCTTTTGTAGATATTGAAAGGTGAGCTTTTTATAAAGAGCAATTAAGGTAATGTCTGAGTTGTGGGGGGGGGCAGAATGTTTAGATCCCATCAGCTATAATAAGTACACCATGTAATTCAAGTGTCTTACTTAGAGAAGTTGGTAAATGAAAAGCCATATAAAGAATAAGTAGAAACTGGAGAATTGGTACTTCAGTAAGAAAAAAAAATAGCTCCTAACAAAAGTGATCTGACATTATTACAAATATTATATAATAACAAAATAATACATATTTTGTTTCAGTCATAAAATGATGATAGCATAATAAACAGGCACACATAATCTCCTTCAACTGTGGAAACTATTTCCTCAATCACTCAACAAATACTGAACACCTACTGTGTGCCAGGGATTGTTCCAGATAGTTGGGAATATGTGTTGAACAAAATAGACATTAAACAAATCTAATGATGATAAATGCAATGAAGAAAAGATAGGAGACAGGAAGTGACAGGGACTTTTACATTGGATCAGGTGGTTGAGGAAGGGCTCTATGATGAAGTGACATTTGGCCCAAGGGTAAGAATGTCCCAGAGAGAGACAGAGTAAGTTCCAAGTCTCTGAGACAGAGGGTTGAGAAAGATTGTGATAGGTTCTGGAATACATGGCAGAAAGCAACCTGGGGGTAGCGACCAAATGAAAGGGAAAGGGAAAGTGAAGTCACTCAGTCGTGTCCGACCATGGACTGTAGCCTACCAGGCTCCTCTGTCCATGGGATTTTCCAGGTAAGAATACTGGAGTGGGTTGCCATTTCCTTCTCCAGGAGATCTTCCCAACCCAGGGATAGAACCCGGGTCTCTGGCATTGTAGGCCGATGCTTTACCATCTGAGCCACCAGGGAAGGCTCAAATGAAACCCAAGTCAAAAAGCCATTTGTAAATTAGGTCTGCTTATGGCAGTGTTGGCGGTAATACTTTGCTTGATATACACAGATACTCAATAAATTTTTGTAATGTAAGTGCTGCATGTAATTACAATGGGAACCAATGGTTCGCTGATTCAGGTACAAGAGCTCCTGCCTTTCAGCAATTTCCAATGTCATTGTTGAAGTATGATCCACAAATAAAGTTGTTAGAAATTATTCAAGACCTTGATAAAAAGCAGAACAAAACATCAGAAAGATCAGCTTTGGAGTCAGACAAACCTGAGTTTGAGTTTCAACATTCCCACTTACTAGCTGTGTGACCTTTAGCAAGTTATTTAACCTCTGTGCCTGAGCCTCATTTATACAATGGATATAAAAGTATTTTCTCAGGCATTTGTCAAGATTAGAATAGACTGTGTATGTGAAATGCTGAGCACCATGTCTGACACATATTTAACAAATAGAAGCTCCTCCCCATTCCTTGCACTTGCCTTGTGACTTTAAAACTAGATAAAAAGATGGACTTATTTACAAAACAGAAATAGTCTCAAAGTTATGGTTACCAAAGAGGGAAGGGTGGGGGAGGGAAAAATTTAGGAGTTTGGGATTAACAGATATAAACTACTGTATGTAAAATAGGTAAACAAGAAGGTCCTACTGTATAACATAGGGAACTCAGTATCTTGTAATAACCTATAACAGAAAATAATTTGAAAAAGAATACATATATATGCATAGCTGAATCACTTTCCTTACACTTGAAACTAACACAACACTGTAAATTAATAAGTTTTGTTACTGTTGTTCGGTTGCTAAGTCTCTGTCCAACTCTTTTGACCCCATGGACTGCAGCATGCCAGGCCCCCATCCTTCACTATCTCCCACCATTTGCTCAAATTCATGTCCATTGAGTAAGTGATGCTAGATAAACAAATTTACCTAACTCTATCACATTTGATTCACACAAGAGCCCTGGAGGCAGGATTACAGTGAGTGACACTGAAAACACAGGAAATATTCTTGGAAAGGGAGAGCCCATGGTCTAGCTGGAAGAAGACTTCCCATTACAGTCATTCAACATCAAGAATGCAGCAGTTTGCTCTGTTGATGCCATGTCTACCAGGTAAAGAATATATGGCAGTCTTACTTGGAAAGGAGTAAGAGTAGTATTAATGAAGTCATTGATAATGACCCCTCTGGAATTTTTAAGAGACTTTTTGACTATGTCACATGTACTAGGTTGAACTATATGAATTTGCTGATATTAAATGTTTTTTTCTTTTACCTACAAAAAGTGCAGTGTCATATAGTACAACCTAATATTTCATTACTGTACTTTATGGATATTTTTCCCTCTTTTTGATTTATTTTTAACTGAAGGATAATTGCTTTACAATATTGCATTGGTTTCTACCAAACATCAACATGAATCAACCATAGGTTTATTTATATCCCCTCCCACTTCAACATGGAAACATACATTACCATATGTAAGACAGACAGCCAATGGGAATTTGCTGTATGACTCAGAGAACTCAAAATGAGACTCAGTAACAACCTAGATGGGTGGAATGGGGAAGGAGGTGGGAAGGGTGTTCATTACTGTATTTTAAAATAAATTTAAATTAAAAAAAATAAAACCTCAAAAAAATAAAGAGAATTTGTTTAATCGTTTTTAAATTTTCTCTCTCTGAATCAGGGAAGGCTTAGGAATGACTTGTTCCTCCTCACCCCCTAGCAAAATAGGGGCATAAATAGCATTCATTTTGTGCCAAGAATGATGAGTACCATGGGATTGCCAGCCTATCATGTCATATTATTAGCCTGTTTTGCATTTCATATTTACAGAAGCATGTGGCTAAGCTCAAGTCTCTCTTTTAATCTTCCCGTTGTTGTGACTGGGGGCAGCCAAGTTTGATAGGTCCACAATTTGGGCAAATGATGTGCAGGAGAATAAAGAACAGCAGGAACAAATTGGTGTTGTTCTGTTCCAGGCTAGCAAGAGAGTGTAAAGAGACAGTTTACTTCCCTGGTTGGGAGAAGTGGGAGGGAAAGATGTGGACTTAGTGGAGAGTAAATTGCTACCACATAGAAAATGAACTGAACAGATTTTTTTCTTTTTTTGGTTGAGGGAGCATTTAATACAGAGGGGTTAATGCAATGTTTGATGGTTCAAGATGACATCATTCAAATCACAAATGTTATATCTTGAAGGACTCTGTGTGATTATCTGGTTTAGTCTTCCTTTACAGAGGAAGTAGAGATCAGAGAAAGGAGGCAACTTTCCCAAGATCACACAGCTAGTAACTGTGATATGTGCCTAACCCAGGAAGCAGATCCAGGTATGTGAAGGGAACTTGGAAACAAGAGTAACACAACCTTTCTTGATTCTTGGTGCATCAACTTTACTATGGATTGGTCATTTAATATAAACATGAATCATTCATAATCAAAAATCATTCATAATCAAAAATCTGAAAATCAAAAAATTCACTGGACTATCACAAATTTGGGGCTACCAAAAATAAAATATTTGGATACTGCTAAAGGGTTGGAGGGCTTCCCAGGTGCTGCTAGTGGTAAAGAAACCACCTGTCAATGCAAGATGTGGTTTCGACTCCTGGGTTGGAAAGATCCCCTGGAGGAGAGCATGGCAACCCTCTACAGTATTCTTGCTTGGAGAATCTCATGGACAGAGGAGCTTGGTGGGCTACAGTCTATAGGGTCACAGAGTCAGATAAAACTGAAGTGATTGAGAATGCACACAAAAGGTGGGAATGGTTGAGGGAAAAGACTCCCACTCTCCTCCAGTGCTGGTGGGAGTAAAATCTGGTGTAGCCATTCTGGAGGGCAATCTGGCATAACATAGTTTAATGAAGAAAACACATACTCTACGGGCCAGCAATTCTCTTCTTGGTATATAATCCCCAGTAAATTTTCATATGAGTCCATATGGGGACATGGCACAAAGATATTCCCTGCATGGCTGCCTGGTGAGGTAGTGAGTTGACAGCTATCTGAGTGTTCATCTCTGGGAAAGATCAGTTCAGTTCAGTTCAGTTCAGTCACTCAGTAGTGTCCAACTCTTTGCGACCCCATGAACTGCAACATGCCAGGCCTCCCTGTCCATCAGCAACTTCTGGAGTTCACCCAAACCCATGTCCATTGAGTCGGTGATGCCATCCAACTATCTCATCCTCTGTGGTCCCCTTCTCCTCCTGTCCTCAATTATTCCCAGCATCAGGGTCTTTTCAAATGAGTCAGCTCTTCGCATAAGGTGATCAAAGTATTGGAGTTTCAGCTTCAGCATCAGTCCTTCCAATGAATATTCAGGACTGATTTCCTTCAGGATGGACTGGTTGGATCTCCTTGCAGTTCAAGGGATTCTTGAGTCTTCTCCAACACCACAGTTCAAAAGCATCAATTCTTCAGTGCTCAGCTTTCTTTATAATCTAACTCACACATCCATACATGACTACTGGAAAAACCATACCCTTGATTAGACGGACCTTTGTTGACAAAGAAATGTCTGCCTTTGAATATGCTGTCTATGTTGGTCATAACTTTCCTTCCAAGGAGTAAGCATCTCTTAATTTCATGGCTGCAATCACCATCTGCAGTGATTTTGGAGTCCAGAAAAATAGTCACTGTTTCCATTGTCTCCCCATCTATTTGCCATGAACTGATGGGACTGGATGCCATGATCTTAGTTTTCTGAATGTTGAGCTTTAAGCCAACTTTTTCACTCTCCTCTTTCATCTTCATCAAGAGGCTCTTTAGTTCTTCTTCACTTTCAGCCATAAGGGTGGTGTCATCTGCATATTTGAGGTTATTTATATTTCTCCCGGCAATCTTGATTCCAGCTTGTGTTTCTTCCAGCTCAGCGTTTCTCATGAGGTACTCTGCATATAAGTTAAATAAGCAGGATGACAATATACAGCCTTGACATACTCCTTTTTCTATTTGAAACCAGTCTATTGTTCCATGTATAGTTCTAACTGTTGCTTCCTGACCTGCATACAGATTTCTCAAGAGGCAGGTCAGGTGGTCTGGTATTCCATCACTTTCAGAATTTTCCACAGTTTATTGTGATCCATGCAGTCAAAGGCTTTGGCATAGTCAATAAAGCAGAAATAGATGTTTTTCTGGAACTCTCTTGTTTTTTCGATGATCCATTGGATGTTGGCAATTGGATCTCTGGTTCCTCTGCCTTTTCTAAATCCAGCTTGAACATCTGGAAGTTCACAGTTCACATATTGCTGAAGCCTGGCTTGGAGAATTTTGAGCATTACTTTACTAGCATGTGAGATGAGTGCAATTGTGCGGTAGTTTGAACATTCTTTGACATTGCCTTTCTTTGGGATTGGAATGAAAACTGACCTTTTCCAGTCCTGTGGCCACTGCTGAGTTTTCCAAATTCGTTGGCCTATTCAGTGCAGCACTTTTACAGCATCATCTTTTTGGATTTGAAATAGCTCAACTGGAATTCCATCACCTCCACTAGCTTTGTTTCTAGTGATGCTTCCTAAGGCCCATTTGACTTCACATTCCAGGATGTCTGGCTCTAGGTGAGTGATCACACACCATCATTATTATCTAGGTCATGAAGATCTTTGTTGTACAGTTCTGTGTATTCTTGCCACCTCTTCTTAATATCTTCCACTTCTGTTAGGTCCCTATAATTTATGTCCTTTATTGAGCCAATCTTTGCATGAAATGTTCCCTTGCTATCTCTAATTTTCTTGAAGAGATCTCTAGTCTTTCCCATTCTATTTCTTTGCATTGATCGCTGTGGAAGGCATTCTTATCTCATCTTGCTCTTCTTTGGAACTCTGCATTCGAATGGGTATATCTTTCCTTTTCTCCTTTGCTTTTCACTTCTTTTCACAGCTATGTGTAAGGCCTCCTCAGACAGCCATTTTGCTTTTTCCGCATTTCTTTTTCTTAGGCATTTATTTTTCTTGGGGATGGTCTTGATTCCTGTCTCCTGTACAATGTCACGAACCTCCGTCCATAGTTCATCAGGCACTCTGTCTATCAGATCTAGTCCCTTAAATCTCATTCTCACTTCCACTTATAGCCATAAGGGATTTGATTTAGGTCATACCTGAATGGTCTAGTGGTTTTCTCCACTTTCTTCAATTTTAGTCTGAATTTGGCAATAAGGAGTTCATGATCTGAGCCACAGTCAGCTCCTGGTCTTGTTTTTGCTGAATGTATAGAGCTTCTCTGTCTTTTTCTGGGAAAGTAGACAGGTAAAATGTGGTGGATACACACACTAGATATAAACACTGTAATGTCTCAGTGAGTAGCGTCAGGATAGATGTACACACAGAGCACAGGTGTTTCCTACATACACAGTGCTGAGAAATAAAAATCTAAGAACTGAGCAGAGGTATGTAATAAATATCATTTTCATAAAATACAATGCATGCACATAAAACAATACATTTTGGAACAATTCAAAGAAAAAGATACACCAAAAGACATGAACATGGTTGCTTATGATGGGGAAAGGAAAAGGGAAGGAGGGTAAAAGGCTAAAGGGGAATAAGATTAAAATGAAATAAATAAGAGATGGAATGCCAGATTCACATGTAGCTTTAAAATAAAACAGTAGATTTCAAATAAATTTTCTATTTGAGACTGACTTTGGATTTTGTCCCTAATTTTGTATAGTGTAATGGTGGGGGAGGGGTGGGGAAAACTACTGGTTCTGCCCTTAGGGTACTGAGGTGGAAGAATTTGAAAGGCCCTGAACCATTCAGGGTAACCATGGGCTTCATTTAAGGATCAAACGGTTCCATCCTGGCCCCTTCACTGTAACCTTCTCTTCAGTATGGCCTGAAGAGATATCTAGGTTAAAGGAAAATGCTGGACTTACTTTGTACCATTTTTCATTCTCAATTCCTAGTCAAATGGTTCCTGAAAAAAAAAGAGTTCCCTGCCTTGATTACCTTTGCCTCCATCCTTGTCCTGACTTCTGGGACTTTCTCACCTCAGCATAAGGAAGTCTGCTTTCCAGCTCGTTTCTCTTAGGAAGGTTTGCTGTAAGGGCTGTTACTCCATATTTACTATCCAGGCAACAGAAAACATGTATTACAGCCAATGATAACCCATGATTATTTTACAACTTCCAAGTTTCACAGTAAAAAGAAATGTTCTGAAGGCTGCAGAGCCCAGAATCCTAGGGGCATGGGATTAAATGTCTGAAGGTGAACAAGGAAGACAGAAGAAAGAAGGACTCATCTCTTTTAAGGTCACCCTGAGGAGCTTGGTCAGAAATGGAGTGTGCATGGAATAGGAGAAAAACTTGAGGAGTTTAGCTAGTGACTCAATGGTAAAGATTCCGCCTGCCAGTGCAGGAGACTCAGGTTTGATCCCTGATTTGGGAAGTTCCCACATGCTGTGGAGCAAGTAAACCTTTGTGCCACAACTGTTGAGACTGCTCTAGAGGCCAGGAGCCACAACTACTGAGCCCATGTGCCACAACTGCTGAAGCCCATGTGTCCTAGAGCCCATGATCCAGAACAATAAAAGCCACTTCAGTGAGAAGCCTGAGCACCCCAAGATCCAGTGCAGCCAAAAATAATAAATAAATAAAAATCATGAAGCAAATTATTTTTTAAAAAAGAAAAACTTGTAAAGTCCTGAAGATTTGCAGACTGTGAGAAAAACTGGGCTGATGGGACAGGTGCCTTAGGAATAATGTCTTATGCTTATAAAGAGCACACTGAAGAGGAAAACAAAAGAACAAATTGTGAGGCTCCAATGAAAGAGTGGATATGGAAGTAGCATAAAGTTTTAAACTCACTATATCATATAAGTATTTTCATATTAACAATATGCCTAAATGCCAAATCTCATAAAATTTCCAATATACATAGCCTATTAGTTTGCCAATGACACAAGAATCTCAGAAGTCCTTTATATACTCTTCACCTGGATTACCTTGATCATCACTGCTGAATCATCTATTTCTGTGTCCCTTTTGCACATTTTACAGTTGTCAACATCATGTTGTTCCACATTATTTATTCTAAACTCCAACAAAGCAGTGAAGGGAGATGAGCTCTTGCCAACCAGGACCGAAAAATTCCCCATCACTATAATTACATATGGTGTTAAGGTGTTGTACATAACTTCAGGAAAACTAGTGTTGGGAATGGCTTTATTGGTTTTATCAACTTACAAACTTCCACTGTGGTATTGGAAAGTGGGTCTTAGCACCAGTTAAACTTAGGTTCAAGGGTCTAGTGTGGATTAATAAAGTATCTAATCTCTCCAAGTCACAGTTTTTTGACCCTAGCCAGTGCTAGGCATTTTCATGTCTGAAGAACTTAAAGGAAATCTGTAAAATGATGAAAGAAATTCAAGATGAAAGAATTTCTTTCTTACAAGGCTGTTGAAGTGAAGAAGAAGTGAAGTGAAGTCACTAGGTCGTGTCCGACTCTTTGCAACCCCGTGAACTGTAGCCCACCAGGCTCCTCTGTCTACGGGATTCTCCAGGCAAGAATACTGGAGTGGGTTGCCATTTCCTTCTCCAGGGGAATTTTCCCGACCCAGGGATGGAACCCAGGTCTCCCACATTGCAGACAGATGCTTTAACCTCTTAGCTACCAGGGAAGCCTACAAGGCTGTTGAGATATAAGCAATATGTAGTAAGCTATTAGAATGATGTAAGTTTCACTTATATATATTATAGTGCTTGGTGTATGAAAAGCATTCAGAATTTGCCCAATTTCCTTTTGATATCTCTTTCCTTCCTAAATTCCATACTGAGAATATTCACTTACTCAGCCTCTCCGCTCTTTCTCTTTGGTACTGTCAAATTTCCCATTGCAATCTATCTTTGCTTTTTAGGGGAGAGGAGTGATGAAAAAGACAAATTCAATATAGTGTTTATTTCTAAAATGGCAGCAGGGTTACACAGGGACTTCAAATGTATTGTTAATGTTTAACGTCTTGCACTAAGTGGTGGATACATAAATTATTATTATTGTGGCATCCATCTTTATGACTTTGTCATTTGGATGACCTTTGCTAATTATGACTTTGTCATTTGGATGACCTTTGTTAGTTCCTATGTACCTTAATCTCCTCCTCCTCCAGTTCTTGCCAGACTTAAGTCATCTTCAAGCTCTATAACTGGGTTTGGCCTTCATATTACCATACCTATTTTCAGTCTACTCATCTCAGATTGGATATGTATTTTCTATGCAGGGGGTGGGATTAAAAGAGAGAGAGAGAGAGAGGTCAGGGGGAGGATGGAGGAATTATATGGGCAACTTTGCTTTATTCCTCTTGTCACTTTGGAGTCATACAGCTCTGGGACCAAACCCCAACATTTTATATATATATATATATATATATATATATATATATATTAGTATTAAAAAATTAATTTATTTTAATTGGAGGCTAATTACTTTACAATATTGTGGTGGGTTTTGCCATACATTGACATGAATCAGCCATGGGTATACATGTGTTCCCCATCCTGACCCTCCCTCCCACCTCCCTCCCCATCCCATCACTTAGGGTCATCCCAGTGCACCAGCCCTGAGCACCCTGCCTCATGCATCGAACCTGGATTGGCGATCTATTTCACATATGAAAATATATATGTTTCAATGCTATTCTCTCAAATCATCCCACCCTCGCCTTCTCCCACAGAGTCCAAAAGTATGTTCTTTTGCTGTCTTGCATATAGGGTCATCATTACCATCTTTCTAAATTCCATATGTATGTGTTAATATGCTGTATTGGTGTTTTTCTTTCTGACTTGCTTAGCTCTGTATAATAGGCTCCAGGTTCATCCACCTCATTAGAACTGATTCAAATGCATTCTTTGCAATGGCTGGGTAATATTCCATTGTGTATATGTACCACAGCTTTCTTATCCATTCGTCTGCTGATGGACATCTAGGCTGCTTCCATGTCCTGGCTATTATAAACAGTGCTGAACATTGGGGTACATGTGTCTCTTTCAGTTCTGGTTTCCTCAGTGTATATGCCCAGCAGTGGGATTTCTGGGTCATATGGCAGTTCTATTTCCAGTTTTTTAAGGAATCTCCACACTGTTCTCCATAGTGGCTGTACTAGTTTGCATTCCCACTAACAGTGTAAGAGGGTTCCTTTTTTCCCACACCTTCTCCAGCACTTATTGTCTGTAGACTTTTTGATAGCAGCCATTCTGACCGGCGTGAGATGGTACCTCATTGTGGTTTTGATTTGCATTTCTGTGATAATAAGTGATGTTGAGCATTTTTTCACGTGTTTGTTAGCCATCTATATGTCTTCTTTGGAGAAATGTCTGTTTAGTTCTTTGGCCCATTTTTTAATTGGGTCTTTTATTTTTCTGAAATTGAGCTACAGGTGCTGCTTGTATATTTTTGAGATTAATTTTTTGTCAGTTGCTTCATTTGCTATTATTTTCTCCCCTTCTGAAGGCTGGCTTTTCACCTTGCTTATAGATTCTTTCATTGTGTAAAAGCTTTTAAGTTTAATTAGATCTCACCAAGCCCCAATTTTATCACTTATAAACCGAGTGACATTAGGCAACATACTTCATTTCTTTCTGTAAGTCTCTATTTCCTTACCTGCAGGATGGCAATAATGGCATCCATCTCACAGGGTGTTTTGAGGACTAAATGGGATTATGTGTATTTTGGGAAGCACCAAATCAAAGGTTTACCTATTTCTCATCACTCAAAGCCCATCTTATTATCTTCCCCAACCACCACAGCTGAGTTTTGAGATTTTTTTTTTTACTAAAATATATATAACATTTTTTTTCCTGAAAAACATAAATAGCCACCAATCAGAACAGTCTCAAACTTTGGTATTGTATCTGTGAATTGCTAAATTCCCATCTGAAGGAGAAAAAAGGTGCTTCTTAGTCTAAAAGCCATATCTTTAGTAAGTATAAAATTTCAATTGACTTAAATTGCTCCAAATCTAGAAGTCATTAAATGATAAGTGTTTGCAATCTACCTCTCAATCTACACTTCCCCCCACACAAACTCCCACTCCCTGGCTGTGGTCAGGCCATCAAGAGCATCATCTCAGCTGTCCTTTTTGATGTAGAATCTACGTAAGTGGAATTACAAAATAAAGAGCTGATCTAGGGGAAAGGGGTAGAGGAAGAGACAAAGACACAAGTCTCCTTAGACTCCATTTGTAAGAAATGTTTAGGGAGACAGCGTGTGCATGCTCAGTCGAAACTGACTCTGCGACCCTATGGATGGTAGCCCACCAGGCTCCTCTGTCCATGGGATTCTCCAGGCAAGAATACTGGAGTGGGTTGCCATTTCCTTTTCCAGGGCATCTTCTGGACCCAGGGATCAAACCTGTGTCTCTCATGTCTCCTGCATTGGTAGCCAGATTCTTTACTGCTGAGCCACATGGGAAGCCAGAGTTGGGAAGAAATGGGACCTGGAGGCAGCTGCTGTGTATGGAAAAAACTGAGAGTATAGGAAATGGCAAAGGGGATTTTGGAGAACTCTTTCTGTTCCCTGTGAGGTCTTTGGCACTTTAGAAAGAGCTTGCTGTGAAGATTTTAACTGTGCTTTGATTAGTTTGGATATGGGACTTGCTTTCCTTTGATCATAACACTGTGATAGATGGGGCTGTGACACAAGTGGGCTTTATTCAAATTATAGAGCAATAACTCTTAAACCTGGTCAAATTATTTTCTAAACCCAGTGCTTCATTCCTTAAAGGAAATAATACAGACTTTAACTGTAAATCTTTCCATAGTTCTCCCAGGAGTCCTGAGGTATTTTCTCCAAAATAGATTAACTTCTTTAAATGGCTGGAAGTCAAGCTCTGCTCCTTATTTGGCAGGATCTGTATCATTTCTAATCTGAATCTTAAGATTTTTAATGACAGCTTGTCATTTATTGAATATTTACTCTGTTCATACTTTATAGATACCATCTCATTTAGTTCTTATAATAACTCTGTTACATGGGAATTATTGTCCCTGTTTTACAGATAAAGAAACAGATCAAGAGAGATGAGTGACTTTTCAAAGTCAACCAGCAGGGCCATAATTCAAACCCACATTGGTCCAATGCCATGACGTGTGCCTTAAATGATGATACTTTGCTTCCTGGAAAGAGGCTAAGCAGTTACCTAACCCAGGAATTTAAACCTTTTAATTTCATATCCAAGGAATGACTCTGTACTAAGTTAGCAGCAGAGATATTTTTGAATAGGGGACTATCTCTAGCAGAAACTTAGGCCAGTCTGTTCTTCTGGGCCTTGGTTTCCTCAGCTCTAAAATGAGAACATTCATATCTGCCACATAAGGTTGTTTGCAAGATTAAATGTGAAAAGAAATATAACACAAGTGCTCATTGAATGTCAGCTGTCATTGCTATTGTTAATTTTATTGCCAAGAGAATGGATTTTTATAAAGGAAGCAGTTCTTTCAAGTGAACTAAGGTAGCTGTCATTGTGAACAGAAGCCATATGTGTAGTGTCAATTATTTTAAGTGAATGAAATGAATAAGAAACAGTGATTTAGGTTGGAAAAGTCAGAGCAAACATTCTGATGTGAAAGAGAGACCTTTCTAAGTGCACAGGGGGACCAAAGAGGCAGGTGTCTGTGAAAGTAGAGAAAGGGGCAAAGGAACTGAAAGGAAGTGGATGTGAAAACTGGATAAATTAAGAAGCAGCATGAGTTAGGCAGGCCAGAGCACCTATAAGGAAGATTTTAAAACAAAGCTTCAGGAAATCCTAAATACACTACTAGGTGGAAGATACCATTTAAGTTGCATTTAATTCTGAGTTACATGAAGTAAAGGAAGGAACATGTGCTCACTGGATACTGTTTACTAAATACAGGTTGGGGGAGGGGGGGGAAAGTCTCAGTGATCTTGGCCATGTGTGCTTTGTAGAGCTTCAAGATTATTACGTCAGGATTATTGTCCAATACCCCTCATTTCCAGCCCCAGAAATAAAACCTGTTGGGATCCAGTAATTAATCTTTTCCCCTAGAACTCATCTGAGAACCATCTTAGAAGTACAGCTGAAATTATCAGGGAATTAGATGGGAAAGAGGTCCCAGGAAGGCCAGCCCTCCCCCAAACAAACTGAAATTGGGGAAAAGAATGATCAAGAGCCCCAGCTTCTTAGTTCTTCACCTTCTCCCTCAGTGTTTTCCTGTTTCCAGTCTTATGAAATCTGCTTCTACTCATAGTCACCAAAATTTCTTCTCAGATATTTTATTCACATCCACTTATAAACTATTCCCAACAGTTTCATAAGGCTTAAGGCTTCTTCAGGGCACAACACCAAGGGGACTCATTCATATTGGAGCAGCTTTTGCAACCCTGACTGCTTCTTAAACTTCACCTCAAGCATCCATAGGCAGAAGAAAAGGAAAGACTATCCCCCAGGACATTAGAAGTATAACCCAAAGTGATCTGTTGCAAAACTGTAACTATTTTCTTTTCTCTTGTTATTGTAAAACAAAAGAAAAACAAGTGACTTTCACCGTTTATTCTACTAGATATTGTTGTGGACTGAATTTGCGTCCACCCCTCAAATTCATATATCAAAGCCCTACCCCCCAAAGTGATGGTATTGGACCTGGGTTGTATGGGTTCATGAGGGTGGGGCCCTCATGAAGGGATTAGTACCCTCATAAGAAGAAAGCTTGCTTTCTCTCTCTGCTATGTGAGGACACTGAAAAGGTAGCCATTCATGAACCTGGAAGAATCCTCACTGGGGAACCAAACTGGGCAGCATATTGATCTTGGATTTCTCAGCTGTGACAAATGAATTCCTGTTGTTGAAACCACCCAGTCTATAGTATTTTGTTATGGCTGCCCAAGCTCAATCATACACATACTAATGCTTGCTTCAATGTATAAATGATAGTTTAAATTATCTAAAGTTTCCTAACTTCCCATCCCTCAAATCTTGGAGTAAAAATGGACCCTCCAGGAAGATGTGGCTTGTTTATCCTCTGGCTTTGAGTGCCCCCTGCTTCTGAGGACAATTTGAGAAGCATAGGCAGGGAAGGCTCTCTGGTCCACACTTTGCTTCTCACCCAGGGGTATTTGCATTTCAGCAGGAAGCAAGTACTTATTTGAAAGGTACTGAGTAATAGGAAGAAGTTTTATTTTTAGTTTATTAGAATCATCTTAACTCCCCTGCCTTCCCACATCATGTGAAGTGGTTTACTCCATCTAGGGTTTGAGCATTATTGGCTCTAAAGTGTCCCTGATAAGGACAGCATAGGCTAACACACGGAATGATTATCCAGAAAAAGCAATCAACACACAGCATCCACTCATCCACCTAGACAGCCATTGTTTACTAAACCTTTGCTATCTCCCAAGCAATAGAACAAGTATGTATAGAACAAGAGAGGATTCCAACAAAATCTTGAATGGAGAAATCTAACCAGGAAGATGTGTCTGGTATCTAGGAGAAAATGAAAGACACTCTTTTTTTCCTTCTAGGTGCAACCTGCTCTCAAATTTCCTACTTACTAACCCTTTATCATGGCTTATCTGATGGCTCAGAGGTAAAGAATCCACTTGAAATGCAGGAGATGAGGGTTAAAACTCTGGGTCAGAAGACCCCCTGGAGGAGGATATGGCAACCCACTCCAGTCTTCTTGCCGGGTAAATCCCATGGACAGAGGAGCCTGGCAGGCTATAGACTATCGGGTTGCCAAAGTCAGACATGAAAGCGAATAAGCATGCATGCTAACCCTTGATCAACTCAGAGAACTAAAATCACTACTTCTTGAACATTGTGAAGCTAAGTACTGAGGAAAACATGGGGCTTTCCCCCAAACAGCTCGTTCTTCACAACACCAATGTCTACATATCATTAGTTGTGTGTTTTCCTTTGACATTTGTATTCACTGGGGTATCAGGATGATCCAGCCCAGAAATGAAATCATGTTGTAAAAAGCTACCAACTCTCATCCTGGTTTTGTCTCAGAGTGGCAGGTGATTTACTTTGGTATATTTAAATACTGCCTAAAGTCACAAACTCATCTTCTCCCTGTTGATTAGCATATTTGAGGCCTGTTTGAGGCCTCTAACTCAGTTTATCCCATTCTAGTCCTGGTGCTTTAGCAAAAACACTGAGAAAATGTTGTGATTTTTAAGTCTAAATTCTATTTTAGAAGCCCCCACATATCTCAGGCACTCTCAACACCTACTTTTGCTTGAAGCTAGTAGTACTAGGGAAGACCTTCTACTCGGAACAGAGATTGTGTGAGCCCTTGAAGGTCATTCAAGCTGCTTGAGCCTCAGTTTTCTCATCTATCCAATGGGTCCAACATAAGTGGTACTGCCGGCCTCACAAGGATAGCATCACAGCTAGTGCGTCCCTCCTGTGAGTGAGTAGCCACCAGGAAGAGAAGAAGAAGCTGGTAAGAGAACTGTAGGGGCAGATGCCAGCCAGTTCTGGTTGAGAGAGAAAAAATATGAAAGAGCAACAGAAAGACTATCAGGGCAAGATTAAGAAAACTTAGTGGCACTCAGTTTGAATTAATCAAGCTAGGGCATAGTAAGGATCACATGTGAGTGTAAACTCTGGAGGTACCTGGGAAAATGTGCTACATTTGGATGACATGAGTTGAAAGGAAGAAATGGAGGGGGAAAAATGAGCATTTTTTTTTTTAATCCTGAGGAATCATATCTTGTGTATTCTGTTTAGGAAAGTAACATGCAACTAGGCAGATGGGATCCAGGTTATTGACATAGTATTTCTAAGGTAACATAAGTGAGCAGACATGGACATGACGTGGGTGTTGGTGTTTGAGAGACCTGGATGTAAGTTTTTCTCCACCACTTACTGATTGGTTGACTGTGGACAAGGTAAACTCTGAACTTGAGTGACTTTCACTGTCAAGTGGACATAATAAGAGTGCCTGCCCATAGGACTATAAGAATTAAATGAGATGCATGTGTGTATGTGCTCAGTCATGTCTGACTCTTTGCAACCCCATGGACTGTAACCTGTCAGGCTCCTCTGTCCATGGGGTTTCCCAGGCAAGGATACTGGAGTAGGTTGCCATTTCCTTCTCCTGGGGATCTTCCCCACTCAATGTTCAGTTCAGAGTCTCCTGTGTCTCTTGCACTGGAAGTTGGATTCTTTACCATTGTGCCACCTGGAAAGCCCTATTAAATGATATACTACTGCATGCAAATACTGAAAGCAGAGCCCCACACATTGAAAATGAGTCATACATGTTAGAGACTGCTATTATCACTACAGTCAATGACAGAAGTAGGATCAGAAGATTTTAACTTAATTAGGATGGAAAGATCTATTGAGAATGGCAAGTGGATGGGTTGAGAGTCAGCATTAAGGGACCTAACAGCCCAGACAAACCATACGCACACAGAGTTCCTGACAGATACCAAGAAGAGAGGGACAAGTGCACTGAAAGGAAGACAGAAAGTGTCAATGACAAGCCCTCATTTTTCAGGATTTAGCTCTCGGCCAGTCCCTGATGGCTCAGCGGGTAAAGAATCTGCCTGCCAATGAGGGAGATGCAGGTTCAGTCCCTGGGTCAGGAAGATCACATGGAGGAGGAAATGGCAACCCACTCCAGTATTCTTGCCTGGAGAATCCCATGGACAGAGGAGCCTAGCCAGCTACAGTCATGCAGTTGCAAAGAGTCGGACACAACTGAGCAATGAAATACAAGAAGCACACACAAATCTTGTATACAGACAGCACTGGGATAAGCTTCCTGATGTGATCGTTGCAGAGGCCCTTCCACTTAGCTCCCACCAGCCACCCAGAGAATAGCATTTCCCGCAGAGGTGACAGAGAGTGCCAAATCCTGGTGGGGGTGATGTTGAGTAGGAACCCTGGTCTCCATCGCATCCAGTGCTTCTACATAAAACCAGTGAATGAAAGAGAACCTCTGCCAAGCCTGGGGCTCACTAGGTCTGGTCTGTGTTTCTCTGCTTCCATCCTTCCCCTCTCTATAATTGATGACTTTCCAGGGTATCTGTTTTATCCAGTTAAAGGAAAAGCAGACCAGTTAAGAGCTCTGGAGTCAGCCTGGCTGGGTTTGAAAGCTGGCTCCTCCAGATACCTGTGTGGAATTGGGTAGGTCATGACATCTCTCTCTACAAGAGTTGACTTTCTTCCTTGTAAAATGGGGATAATTTGAACTGCCCTACCTTACACAATTGTGAGGCTTAAGAGAACACACACTATGTTCTCCTAGAGCCCTGCCTATGTCTAAATTCTAGATAAAGGATTGCTACAGTTATTTGATTGTCACATGTTGTTCTCTTTGGGAACATGGTATCGCCCATGCCAGGTAAATATCACACATTATTCTTTTGACTAGCACATCATAACTTACTCCAAGAATGTAAATGGCATCTGAAAAATGTGCTTCACAATCAAATATTGTTTGAATGGAGCAATGATGGAATTGGGAAGAGGGGAGCAAGATATGGAGATGGACACACAAACTCCCACCCACAATCAGCTCCAACTTATAAGTCTGCTAGTCTCCCCACCTCACAAGTAACATTTGGCAAAGGGCCAGTGAAAACCAGAAATAGGTTTTGAGGGAAATATCTCCTCTGAATTTCCCACCTCACCCTAAGTCACCACCAAGCGGCAGCAACCCTGTCAGACCAATCACAGAGTTTCAGACCAGGAAGGGACAGGCCACTCCCAGGTTATCTAATGAATCCTCCTCTAAGGCCCAGAGAGGGCAAGGGGCTTGCTCACGGTTCCATAGCAAGTCTGTAGTGGAGCTGGCAGTAGAAAACAAACCTCCTAATTATTGTGCAGCTTCCCAAGGGAGGCAGTACGTGGTGAAATCTGAAAATTGCACAATGTACCTCTGAGAGTACAGCACTGGCTGTACAATGGCATATATTATACAGGGAAAAACAATTGCGTTTCTTCTCTCCCTGCTGAGCTGTGTTTGGCAAGTTGTTGGTACTGAAAAAGGTGTAGCTGTAATTCACTATGATCATTCCCCATCCCCTCCATGAACATGCCATGTGTTCAGCCATTTGCTCGCATGTAGATTACTTACATTATCAAGAATCTGCATATTCACCCACTCCAGATCTATGAGCTACTGACAGCTCCTGAGGGGAAGGGACAGAGAATATATTTTTTTACCTTTTGACAGCCCTCAGCATCATTTCAATGCATAGGGGACTACTGAAATGCTTTTGGTAATGATCAAATCTCTTAATCATGTGTCAATAAATATGGAAGAGAAGAGAGGAAAGATAGGAAAGGAGAGATGGAAGAATGGGATGGGAAGAGAGAAGCAGAAGGAAAGATGGGGCGGGGGGCAGTAGGAGGATGATGGACGGGGCAGGAAGTGTCTTAGCATTTGTTATACCTCATTCTACAATAGACAAGAGGGTTTCTCAAAACACGTGTTGTGGAATAGTGTTCAGTGGTCTGCCATACAAAAGAGATTTCTGTGAGGCAAGAACAAAAGTGTGGGAAAAATTCTGGTACGTGAAGAGTAATCAATTTCTTTACTTCAGGCCTATTTGGAGCCTTTTATATATTGACCACATCCACAGGAGATACTGCATATAGTGTTCCCACAAACTTCATTGACTGAGGAATGTGCTCTTGGTCCTTTCACCAGAACAGGTCCTTTCAAAATATTTTTAATCAGTAATAAAACTAGAATTCCATTCAACATCTACCCATTCAGGTACTCATCAATATTTGCCACAATTAACATGTGCCTTTGCAATACCCTAGGCCAGGGGTCCCCAACACCCAGGATCTAATGCCTGATGACCTGAGGTGGAGCTGATGTAGTAACAATAGAAATAAAGTACACAATACATGTAACATGCTTGAATCATCCTGAAACCATCTCCTCACCTCCAGTCTGTGGAAATATTGCCTTCCTCAAAACTGGTCCCTGATGCCATAAAGTTTGGGGATCACTGTTCTAGGGGACAACACGCTTAGACACACAAATGCACGTGCATGTGCACACATACACACACACACACACTAAACAGGCAGCAGCTGGAGAAGGTCATCCTAGCTACCTTTCCATGTGAAATCTCCTTCCTCATTGCCAAGACCTTTGACTTTGGGGGTTGCTGACTTCCTTGCTTGGCCTCAGAGCCACCAAAAGATGTGACTGGAATTGTACACTTCATCATTAAGCAACCTTCCTCGGTCATCAGCCACAACAAGGTCAGTAAGTTCCGGTCATTTATCTTGAGGACTAGAATCCACCCCCAATCACATGACCATACTCAAACAAAGAACAGAGAAAGGGCAACATTAGATTCTGTAAATACTGAAAATGTAATGCTGGGGTCAGTATTTGGTGGAAGCTAGTAGATAATAATTATTAGTTTGCAAGCACTATATAGTGGGTGGAAGTAATATTGTAGTAGTGGTTCTAGTACAGGTGCCTCTGCATATTAAAGTATACAACATTACTGAGAATGTGTAATATAGTGAAGCAACATAAAATGGAACCCCATATTTCATTCATTTGAATGAGAGAAATAATAAAATACATACACAAACTCCAACCAGTTTTTCTAAATATTGCTAAAACCCTCTTAAACAACTATATACATCAACCACAAAGTATTTGTTAGTAACAAAAAGCATTTAAAATGTCAATATCTAATTATTTAACACTTAAGGAACTCACCAACTGGTATTTTTTATGTTTGTGCTGTGCTGAGTCCTCAGCCGTGCCCAACTCTTTGGGACCCCATGGGCTGTTTAGGATACAATAATTTACAGCCCCAGAAACAAATTATATTTCATTCCTAAACTGCATGAACATCTACTGAAACATAAAAAAGAAGTGAAGGGTTAATCGCTCAGTCATGTCCATCTCTTTGTGACCCCATGGACTGTAGCCCAGCAGAATCCTCTGTCCATAAGATTTTTGTGGCAAGAATACTACAGTGGGTTGCTATTTCCTATTTCAGGGAATCTTTCCGACCCAGGGATCGAACCTGGGTCTCCCGCACTGCAGGCAGACTTTTTACCATCTGAGCCACTAGGGAAGCCTGTAATATAAATAAACAATGAAATATAAAATTAGAGAGTCTCAAGATGTTGTTCACATGGGCTTTGGTTGATAGTGCCCCCAGGCACTTGAAATAAGCAAATACTATGACTCATGAAAGGCTAAACTCTTAAGGGAAATGGTAGGGGAGATGGTAGTGATGATATACAATGCTTTTAATCAGTTGGAACTCAAGATGCTTTCCTATCTAGAGTGGGGGTACATTCTACATCCTCTGGATGGGATTCCCATGCAACTCAAATGTTTCCACCTGAAGGCTTTCAATTTTTGAATAGTGAATTTGGGATAAATCTTTTTTTTTTTAAAGTTATTATAATGAAAATCTAGATCGTGAGACTTCTGATAGTGAGGAATCCTGTATAGCCTTAGTAGCAGCAGTAGTGGTAGTTCTCATTTACTGAAAACTTTACTTAAAATAAAGGTCCTAATTTGTCTCATTCACTACCAATATATTCCCAGCATCTAAGCACAATGTTCAGCATGTTGTAGGTGCTCAACAAACACTGGGTCAATGAATGAACTGAGTATAAATTGAGTACCAGGCACTAAGCAATTTATGTGGGTTATCTCATTTCATCTTAATGTTAACAAGGCTAGTGTCATTACTCCCATTTTCAGATGAGGAAACTGAGGCCTAGTATTAAAGAGGAACTTAACCAACATTACACAGTGCATGTGTCAGAGCCAGAAAGTTGAACCTTGTCTTCTTGAGTTCAGAAGCCATGTTTTTAACCACCATCCTGTATGATTCACTTCTCTCACTTGGAAATCCAGACACCTGCTTGGGTTCGATAGGCTATAGAATTTTCTGGCATCTCATATCAGAGACCTTGAAAAAAAACACTTACTTCTAAGAATTATGAATTTCCTACACGTGATTTCATTAGTATTATCTTTAAATATGATGTATTTTATTTTTATTAATATTAATAATAATTATAGCTACTATAGATTAAGCCTTTACTATATACCAATCAGGCACTGGGCTGCTGCTGCTGCTGCTAAGTCACTTCAGTTGTGTCCGACTCTGTGTGACCCCATAGACGGCAGCCCACCAGGCTCCCCCGTCCCTGGGATGGAAAATCCAAGAATAATAATCTAAGACTTGTATTTTAGGGGTAGAATTTCACAGCCACACTCAACACCCAGGTTATTTCTTTCTGGTAATAACTAACCTTCATGAGCATTTATGAAAGAACAGACTGTTGTTCAAAATTCAGAAAGGTGTACATCAAGGCTGTATTTTGTCATCCTGCTTATTTAACTTAGATGCAGAGTACATCATGTGAAATGCCAGACTGAATGAAGCACAAGCTGGAATCAAGATTGTGGGGAGAAATATCAACAACCTCAGATATGCAGATGACACCACCCTTATGTAGAAAGTGAAGAGGAACTAAAGAGCCTCTTGATGAGGATTAAAGAGGAGGGTAAAAAAAGCTGGCTTAAAACTCAACATTCAAAAAACGAAGATCATGGCATCTAGTCCCATCACTTCATGACAAATAGATGGGGAAACAATGAAAACAGTGACAGACTATATTTTCCTGGGCTCAAAATCACTGTAGATGGTGACTGCAGTCATGAAATTAAAAGATGTTTGTTCCTTGGAAGAAAAGAATTGACAAACTAGACAAGATATTAAAAAGCAGAGACATTACATTGCTGACAAAAGTGCATGTAGTCAAAGCTATGGTTTGTCCAGTAGTCAGGTACAGATGTGAGAACTGGACAATAAAAAATGCTGAGCACTGAAGAATTGATGCCTTTAAATTGTGGTGCTGGAGAAGACTCTTGAGAGTCCCCTGGATTGCAAGGAGACCGAACCAGTCAACTGTAAAGGAAATCAACCCTGAATATTCATTAGAAGGACTGATGCTAAAGCTGATGCTCCAATATTTTGGCCACCTGATGTGAAGAGCTGACTCATTGGAAAAGACCCTGATCCTGGGAAAGACTGAAGACAGGAGGAGAAGGGGATGACAGAGGATGAGACGGTTGGAGGGCATCACCAACTCAATGGACATGAGTTTGAGCAAGCTCTGAGAGATGGTGAAGGACAGGGAAGCCTGACATGCTGCAGTCCATGGGGTTGCAAAGAGTTGGACACAACTGAGCAACTGAACAACAACAATGAGCATTTCCTCTATGCTACACAGCTTACATGATTTATTTCATTGAATCCTCACAGGGAATTTTAAATGAGTTAATCCACATAAAGCAGTGATGACAGTGTCTAGCATATAATAAACACTCATTAAATCTGAGCTAAAACAAAAAGTGCTCTAAAGTGAATATATTATCCATTCTTTTTTTTTTAATTTAAATTTATTTATTTTAATTGGAGGCTAATTACAGGATTGTATTGGTTTTGCCAAAGAGACACAGATGTATATTATCCATTCTTACTGTTTGGAGCAACTCACATCCAGAGACGTAAGATAACTTGCCCAAGGACAAGTCAAAAGTAAATGGCAAATATGGGATTCTCATTCTAAACTACAATGCTATTATCCCATCTACCCAACCAGCCAGTCAGGCAGCCAACCAATACTTTTCCAGAAACATATTCAGTCATACATACTTTGGGTACAGATTAAGGCCCAGGCCTGGTCCTAAAGAAATCCTAACTCTAATAAATTGAGGAGTTATCAGCCAGCTCTCAGTTGTGAGAAAACACAGAGTTACATCTAGAACTTCCCTGAAATGAGCATCCCAGAACCCTCAGTCTATCTTTTCTACAATGTCCAAGCAAAACAGGCCCAGGAAAAATCTAAGGTAAATGAACAAATGTATCACATTAAAAAAAAAAAAAAAAAAGGTTGGAATCCACTATCTGGTTGGGAAAGAGACCAAGAAACCAGTAACTGCAGTATGGCCTCTGTATCATGCTGTAGACACTTGGGGCTGAGAAAAGAGAGAAAATGGGGATGGGTAGCATGGACAGCAGTAGCTTCTCTTCTAGAGTCTTCTGGTAGGTGAGATAGAGCTCACTGGAACACAGGAGAAGGCAGTCAGAAGTGGAGAAAGGACAGAGATAGACACAATTGGTCTTTCTATTTCTCTTAACTCATCTTTAGAGTTTTTTTCCCCCGGAAGAAAATGGGCCAAGAAAAAGATGGCAAAGAAAAGGGATTATTTTTTTCCCTCCCCTCCCCCATCCCACCCTTCTAAGGAATGGAGATGTAAATGTTGAGGAAACAGATTCTTAAGAGATGAAAACTCAGAGGGAAGGCAAAACAAGAGACTGGCAGGATACTCTGAGGTTATTCTGAGAGCTGGGGTGGGCTGGGGAATAGGGAAGGGGGTTCTAGGAGGAGATCACAGATGTCTTTGAGTTTGGGGGAGAAGTTAACACAGAGTGTAGTACAGTTAAAGGGGACTTATTTAATTCTGCAATAGCTCCTAAGATGCACCCAGGGATTCTAGAGTGGAACCCATGTTTGGGCTGAGTCTTAAAATATCCATAGGAATTTACCAGATAAAGGAGGGAAAGGGGACAATAGAAACATCAATAACCTCAGATATGCAGATGACACCACCCTTATGGCAGAAAGTGAAGAGGAACTAAAAAGCCTCTTGATGAAAGTGAAAGAAGAGAGTGAAAAAGTTGGCTTAAAGCTCAACATTCAGAAAATGAAGATCATGGCATCCGGTCCCATCACTTCATGGGAAATAGAAGGGGAAACAGTAGAAGCAGTGTCAGACTTTATTTTTTTGGGCTCCAAAATCACTGCAGATGGTGACTGCAGCCATGAAGTTAAAAGACGCTTACTCCTTGGAAGAAAAGTTATGACCAAGCTAGATAGTATATTCAAAAGCAGAGACATTACTTTGCCAACTAAGGTCCATCTAGTCAAGGCTATGGTTTTTCCTGCGGTCATGTATGGATGTGAGAGTTGGACTGTGAAAAGGGCTGAGCGCCAAAGAATTGATGCTTTTGAACTGTGGTGTTGGAGAAGACTCTTGAGGGTCCCTTGGACTGCAAAGAGATCCAACCAGTCCATTCTGAAGGAGATCAATCCTGGGATTTCTTTGGAAGGAATGATGCTAAAGCTGAAAGTCCAGTACTTTGGCCACCTCATGCGAAGAGTTGACTCATTGGAAAAGACTCTGATACTGGGAGGGATTGGGGGCAGGAGGAGAAGGGGACGACCGAGGATGAGATGGCTGGATGGCATCACAGACTCGATGGACATGAGTCTGAGTGAACTCCGGAAGATGGTGATGGACAGGGAGGCCTGGCGTGCTGCGATTCATAGGGTCGCAAAGAGTCAGACATGACTGAGCGACTGAACTGAACTGAAGGCACTAAGGCAACCCAGATAATAGTTGTTGTTGTTCAGTTACCCAGTCGTGTCCCACTCTTTGTGACTCCATGGACTTCAGCACGCCAGTCTTCCCTGTCCTTCACCACCTCCTAGAGTTTGCCCAAGTTCATGTCCATTACATCGGAGGAAGGAATGGCAAACCACCCTAGTATACTTGCCATGAGAACCTCATGAATTGTGTTTAAAAGAAAAAAAAAAAAAGAAAGAGAGAGAGAGAATGTTAGGGCTGGGGAATTCCAGGTCTTTTGGTAGGGCAAATGATAAAGGATTTTGCATACTTTAAGGTGGACCTTGGAAGCTGTTCCCACAGAACCTTGACTTCTCTGGGAGAAAGGCAGTTTTGATCCTTCCACCCCTGTCATGTGGTAAAGGACATGCAAAGAAATGGTCAGAGAGTTCATTCTGGTATCAAGGAATATATTTCAGCAGTATTTTTCAGGAATATATTTCAGCAACATAAAATACAACTGATTATTGTCACTAACCTGATTTTTGGAATTGAGACATTTGGGTACAAACTTCATGTACTTCAATATAAAAACCCACTATACAAATTGCACAGTAATTCCAATGGGAAAGAAAAAAGACATGCAAACTTAAGGAGCTCTACTTAGTGTGTTTGATGAACACTTAGTGTGCCATCTCTGTTGGCATTAGAGATGAAGGTGGGAATGGAAAGAGACCCATTAGGTCATTCTTTTCTGGGATGCTTTACATTAGCTACAGCTGAAAACGATTGGCCATAACACCCCAGAAGTTCCAGGTACTGAATTTGACTCTGAGGCTTAGAATCTCAAAAGGGTAAGAGGAAAAGGGGCAGGGAGAAGGCCCTGGTATGTGCCACTGGCATAGTTCATGGATGGGCTGTCCCTGCAGCTCTGATCTGCACAGGCAGGACCTGTAGTGAGGACCAGTGAGGCACTTGGTTTGGCCCTTTGAGGATAAGGGCTTATTGGAACCACTTGTGGGCAACAAGGGAAGAAAAGAGAAGTAGTGGAATTTCTACAATTCAACTGGACACGAAGAAAGGAAGTTCATGGCAAACAGCAAAAAGCATAATGTCCTAGAAGTCAGGGAGAAAGGGGGATAGAGAAGGCAACAATATCAAAAGGAAAGCAGAAGGTGTCAGTAGCAGGAGACTATGAGAAGTAAGATGAAAAAACACACCAGCTCTTGTCTTGGGAGAAGCTTCGTTCAAGGACTCTATGAGAACAAAACTTCTTTTGGATGCACTTAAAAGTAATAAAATCACTTTCAAAAAGCAAGTAGCGCTTACATTGCCTCCATAACATCTTCTAGAGTGGAGCATTAACATATGGAAACTCATGAACATACTATGAATCAAAAGCCCTTAGCTTTTGGGAGCAGGCCTTGGAGACAAAAAGAAAGAGTGTTGTACAATTAAATTATAAGAAAACATATTTACAGCAACATCTAATTACAGTAGACAAACCAAGGCCTGCTCAGAAACTGGTCTCTCCTGTCCTTGAATGGTACACTGATGGGCATATTAGAAGGTATACTGCTCAGTCACTCAGTTGTGTCTGACTCTGCGACCACATGGACAGTAGCCCATCAGGCCCCTCTGTCCATGGAATTTCCCAGGCAAGAATACTAAAGTAGGTTGCCATTTCCTTTTCTAAGGGATCTTCCTGACCCAGGGATTGAACCTGGGTCTCTAGCATTGGCAGGCAGATTTTTTACTACTGAGTCACCTGGAAAGCCCAAAGTAGAATGCACACAGAGCATTAAAAGAGGTCATCTCTTATTCATAGTCAGATCAGGTATTGAGCTTGCTAATTACTAATGAAATGAATTTCCTAAGATGTTAACTATGGAAAAACACCAGAGAACTTACAAAAAAATATGCTATATATTCCCCAAAGACTAAGACTGAGTCAAAGTATTGGGGTTAGAAGTAGTGTGAGATGCAAACTATGTAACAGATACAGACAAGTTCTGAGGGACAAACAGTTATATTTTGAGTAGCCCTGGTAGCTCAGATGGTAAAGAATCAACCTGCAATGCAGGAGACCTAGGTTCAATCCCTGGGTTGGAAAAATTCCCTGGAGGAGGGCATGGTCAACCACTCCAGTATTCTTGCCTGGAGAATCCCCATTGACAGAAGAGCCTGGCGGGCTACAATCCAGGGGTCCGCAAAGAATCAAAAAAGACTGAGCGACTAAGCACAACAAAGGACTCACTGAAAACATTTGATCCACTGCCCTCATCAACCAAAGCTTTGCCTATGCTGTAGGTCCAAAGACTGCTTAGGCTTCCCCACTCAGCAACTTGTTGTAATATTTACCTAGGACAGGATTTATAAGATCAGTGTACCTCCCATAATTATTGACAAAATATGTGCACATAGGTATTTCTCTGGAGAGAATAAATGGCTTTCATCTGATTTCCAAAGTCATCAAAGATCCCCTAAGAAATGAAGAACCATTTCTAGACATGTTTTATTTATAAAGAACAGTCCCAGTGAAGTTTCCTGGGTATTAACAGTTGCTTTTTTATGTCTTTCAATCAGTTCTAAATTCTAGACACTAGCCAGTCATTGAAGGACTGATGCTGAAGCTGAAGTTCTGATACTTGGCCACCTGATGCAAAGAGCTGACTCATTAGAAAAGACCCTGATGCTGGGAAAGATTGAGGGCAGGAGGAGATGGGGGCAACAGAGGATGAGATGGTCAGATGGCATCACCAACTCAATGGACATGAATTTGAGCAAACTCTAGGAGATGGTGAAGGACAAGGAAGGCTGGTGAGCTGCAGTCCATGGGGTTGCAAAGAGTTGGACACAACTGAGTGACTAAACAACAACAAGCCAGTCAAGCAACACATCTAGAAACCTACTTTAGTGTGTGAAAACCCCCAAACTGCTCAAACTACTGTAGAGTTACAATTTTGCTTGTTGTCTAATATTCTGAACAGCCACCAACTTCACTGTGGGCACTACTTCCATGTCCCAAAACTGGGATGTTATCTTGCAAACATTATAACCTTAGCAATGGTTTTATAACCATAAAATATTACAGTGTGTGTGTGTATATATATGTGTATGTTATAATGTAAATTGTATTTTTAATTAGATTTCTCTTAGTGCCAGAAAGGGGAATAATCTTAACCAAGAATGATCTCAATTCCCTTTATTCTGTCCCATGGTAGGTAGACATCCTGCTATTCACGTGACACCATAGAGACTGGTATCCCATTCTTATTTTTAAGATTATCAAAGATATTAGCAGATAATTTTCAGGTAATATTAGCAGATAACCATAGCATTCCAAAAACTCATTGGAAGTGTATGCTTCATTTAAAAAACTGAGTGGATAATAGATACTGTGTTCTGTATAGAGCTAGCAGCTAAAGAAAGAGAATAACACAAAAGAAACAAATTGAGGAAAACGTATCAATTACTGGGATTCAGGCTTTCAGAACTGGGTATATGTCTATAAATGGGGGCATTTAATGCAGGCCCTCTCTGACTCAGTCAACCATGGAAGAAAGACAAAAGTTCTCCTAACAGAGATGACGGCTTGTCACATCTATCTCTTCAGCCATCTCACCTACATGGAGAATAATGACTATTCCTGGCATTACCTTTGAGTTAGAGAACTAGTCATAAGAAGAAGATCAAACGAGACTGGCTTATCCTTTGATTCTCCACAGGCTGCCTCCATTACCATTAGCAATTCTTAGGACAGAAGCTTTCAAAAGCACAATAGGAAGGGCAAAGATGGCCTTTTCACACAGTAGATGTGTTCTTGGGAAGTCAAGTGGAACTTGAGGACTGAAAGTCAATGAACAGTTGCATTAAAAAAAGGTTTCAAGTTTCTAGTATGGTCCTTACTTTAAAAAAAAAAAAGACATATATGCACACACACATATGAAACATATTAATGTATTTTTCTTTTGCTTAGTTCAGTAATATTTTTTTAAAATACTGAGGCAGAGTTAGGTTCTGGGCTTAGCAAACCAGCATTTTCTAAAACTTTAAGTTCATGGGATTTTTTGTTTAATTGGTTTTGTAAACTAGATCCTATATTAAATGCCTATTTATAGGGAACGTCTGGGTAAGGAATCATCTTTTGACAATTGTGATGCTAAGCATCCAAATTTCATGGTACTGTATATTCAGCTTTTGTTTATGAGGTGGTCTTGGAAATTGAAGCACATGGGTATTCAATGTGGGGAACAGGATTCAGAGACCCTTACATTGCTAGTCATTCTCCAGCAGCATTTAGTGCTCCTAATTTGGAGAGAACTAGCTACAGAGAGATACCTGACCCCAGATAGTGATTCATTCGTAAATAGTAAAGAACCAGGAAAAAAAAAAAAAAAAAAGCAAAGGGCAACGAAAGGTCTTCTGTTTTCTATCTTCTTCCTTGGTCAAGAAAATAATTTTTCTCTGGGCTCCTGGCTGGCTTTCAGCTCTGGAGGTGGAGGGTGGGGGGTGGTGAGAGCATCAGAAGTAGCAAATACATTTGGATACTTTCTGAAATGAACAGAGGCAAAAAGCTTGGAGAATACAGAAAACGCACATTCACTCCAGAGGTTATTGACAAGATTAATTACCTCATAACTGCTTTAATAAAATGACTCCAAGCATATGGCAACTATAATTATCCATAAAAATCCTAATTAATTCAATTTCTCCACATATCACCATCCTGCAACTGGTGCATGTAGGAGAAGGGGAGGATGCAATCCAGTGCTTAGGGAGGGAAAGAGACAGGGAGATAGTTGATGGAACTAGTTGGTGTCTATTTAGGTCAAGTACATAGGGACGAATGGTGTTTATTCTGGCTTTTGCTTTGTGACGTTTTGTACAGATGTATGCAACTCATGTTTAGATGCCATGTTTCTGTTGAAAACAAACTCAAACATCACTCTTTCCCTTTTCTCCCATCACCCCATCATTGTGTGTGTATTCATACATGTGCCCATATACACACACATATATATGTATGTGTGTGTGTATATATATATATATATATTCATGAATCTGGCTCAAATTCTCTTTGCAAAATGCACATTCTAAGAGACAGAGTCAATGCTCATCCTGGTCAAACTGGTCCTGGTCAAACTCAGAGGGAAGGAACATTGGTCAGTGGTGCTCTCCACAATTTCTGTATCCTGCTACCAATTTAGGTACCTTATCCCACCCACCAGACCTTCAGGTTGCCTCCAGGCTACTTACAGCTCTCTTCCAATCCCCCTTTCCCATGCAAGGACCCACTCAGACATGGTCCTGCCCCTCTTTTTCTTACATAAAATGTTCCTATCTTGGGTCTTGTTCCCACAAAATCATAGTGTCCTCTAACTGTCTTTGTTGCTGTTCAGTTCCTAAACTGTCCGATTCTTTGTGCCCCCATGGACTGCAGCACGCCAGCCTTCCCTGTCCTTCACCATCTCCTCGAATTTGCTCAAACTCATGTCCATTGAGTCAGTGATGCTACCCAACCATCTCATCCTCTGTCATTCCCTTCTCCTTTTGCCTTCAATGTTTCCCACCATCAGGGTCTTTTCCAATGAGTCAGCTGTTTGCATCAGGTGGCCAAAGTGTTGGAACTTCAGCTTCAGTATCAGTCCTTCCAATGAATATTCAGGACTGATCTCCTTAAGGATTGACTGGTTTGCTCTCCTCACAGTCCAAGGGACTCTCAAGAGTACAGTAACTGTCTTACTGGACATGTAATGACAAGGGATTTATTTTAGACTGAAAGTCAAATTGACCTGAAACTGCCAAATGGCCATGTAGTTTGTGGGGCAAATCACTTAATTTGTCTAAACTTCAGTTTCTCTGAATCTCAGTTTCTTTTTCTCTGGGAAAAAAATTGTTCAGTAATGAGACTTGCACTATCCACTTCACATGAAGATCCAATGAGATATAGAAAAAAAGAGCATTTGAGGAGTCCTTTCACTATTTTTGGGCTTCCTTGGTGGCTCAGCTGGTAAAGAATCTGCCTGCAATGCGGGAGATCTTGAGTTTGATCCCTGGGTTGGGAAGAGCCCCTGGAGAAGGGAACAGCTACCCACTCCAGTATTCTGGCCTGAAGAATTCCATGGACTCTCTAGTCCATGGTGTCACAAAGAGTCAGACATGACTGAGCAACTTTCACTTCACTTCGCTATTTTCATAGCTACTGTATGAATTATTTCCTAAAACAACTCTCTGCTAAATATTGCATTCTTATATTCACATTAGAAATGGGGAAACTGAGAATTAGAAAAGGCCAGCCATATGCCCAATGTTATCCAGTTAGTATGTGACAGCAGTGATGTGTGAACTTAGGTCTACAGACACAGACCAGTGTTCTTTCTACCACAGAGAACTGATCTGTACAAAGGGGACTGTGCAATACTCAGGAAAAGTAATAGTGCCACTGTCCTTGTTTTATTATTATGGTATCAATTTGTATCATGATTCCTTAAGATAATCCTGCCTCTTCAGTCAAGACTGCCTGTCTTGTTTGTCATCACCTCTCCACACACCATGCTCTTTGGCTCATTTTTCTATCTGAAAATTACAAGTCTTCAGATGCTGCTTTTCTTCATGAAGCTGTCTTTATTTCACCCTGATTCGACAGCTTCCCTCTTTAAAGACCTCAACATTTATATCTCTGCCAAGAAATACAAGCCCTTTTTTTATGAATACTCTCAAATCTTTCTCAAGTTACTCCTTGTATGTGAAGTTGCTCAGTCGTGTCCGACTCTTTGCGACCCCATGGACTGTAGCCTACCAGGCTCCTTAGCCCGTGGAATTTTTCCAGGCAAGAGTACTGGAGTGGGTTGCCATTTCCTTCTCCAGGGGGGATCTCCCCAACCCAGGGATCGAACCCGGGTCTCCCACACTGCAGGCAGATGCTTTACCATCTGAGCCACCAGGAGGCCTCATTACAATTAATAATAGCCACTGGTATTTGTCTTTAATGTATTTGAAGACAATGATTTCAATAATCAAAATTTGTCTACTTTCAAAACTCTACAATGTTACCGTGACCTACTTCCTGCTCTATAGGCTGTTGCCCTCTGACATATACGCTTATGCCACGTGTGGTTTTGTCTTAATGTTTTCTGCATGTTCCATGCTGACCTCCAGCATAGCATAGTGATTAAGAGTACAGCCACTAGGACCAGGCTGTTTGACTTCATAAGTCAACTCCCACTTACTAGCTATATATCTTGGGTAAACTATATAATCTCTCTGTGCCTCAGCTTTCTTATTTATAAAATGGGGCTAATAATAGTATCTAAATCACCCACTTCACAGGGCTGTGTTAAAGATTAAAGGATTACACACACACATACACCATCACCACCACCATCTTGATATGAACCGTGAAACACGTGCACACAGAGAACTTAGAACTGTAAAATCACTTAATGGGTGTTGAGTAAATATTAGGTATTATTTCCCTCCTGCTTACTCTGTGCTAGGATTGTGGCACACATTATCCCATTTAATATGCACAACAACCCTGTGATATAGGCTCTGCCATTAACCTCATTTCAGAGATGAATAAAATAAAGCCCAGGAAAGTTAAAACACATTTCCAAAATCACACAAAAGAAACCGGTAGATCCAGAATTCAAATCCAGATTGACCTTGCTTCAAGTCAATGTTCTTTCCATTACATAGTGCTTATTCAACCACTATGTTGTTTTTATTACATATATCTTGTCTTCCCAATAGAACTATAAACTTCCAAGAGCAGAATCTATGTCTTATAATACTCATAGATAGATGCCCTGCTCTCTCCACTGTAATCCTTAGTTTTAATTTGCCATGGAGTTGGCTTCTAATAAACACTTACTGACTTGGAGAGCACTTTTGGAATCAAGCCTAGAAATTATAATCCCTTGGGCACAGGAGTGTCACTTCTCTTGTTGACAAACTCATGAAAAGGGTTTCTTTTCTAGGACTTATCAGGCTCCCATTGGTAAGTGGGATCACACTGGTAAGTGATCATTACTTATCAATCCTGCCTGTAAGTTTCTTATAACTCTCTCCCTTTGTACTTATCAGGCTGAATAATCCATAGATCAAGAGATGAAATGAAGAAATGCTAGAGACTTAAAGGGTCTTTCACATTCAGGTTTAAATATCATTAACTCATTCAACAAATCTATATGGAACAAACACCAACTATGTGCCAAGTACCTTCCTAGGTACCAGGGCTACAGACAGGACTGTCCAGATGGGCAATGTATGCCCTGTGTTAGTGTTCACTAACATGAGGATCACCTCCCTGTGGAAGGATAATACTTCCCACTCCCTGGAAGTCAGGGCTTGGGCATCAGGTTTGTTTGGGTCAGTATAATGAGACACACACCACTTTTGGGCAAAAGTTTTAACACTGCATGTTTGGTTACTTGCTGTTTTTCCTCTCTACAGCAATGAGTAGCAGTATTACAGATGGTGGAAATTCCTTTAGCCTGGGTCCCAGAATAAAGACAATGTAGAGAAGAGCCCCAGCCCATCCACAAGGGGAATGAAAAATAAACTTCTGCCAATTAAAGTCAAGAAAACCTATGACAAACCAAGACAGTGTATTAAGAAGCAGAGATACCACTTTGTCAACAAAGATTCATATAGTCAAATCTATGATTTTTCCAGTAGTCATGTACAGATGTGAGAGTTGGACCATAAAAAAGGCTGAGCGCTGAAGAACTGATGATTTCAAACTGTGGTGCTGGAGAAGACTCTCAAGAGTTCCTTGGACTGCAAGGAGGTCAAATCAGTCAATCTTAAAGGAAAGAAGCCTTGAATATTCCTTGGAATGACTGATGCTAAAGTTGAAGCTCTAATATTTTGGCCACATGATACGAAGAGCTGACTCACTGGAAAAGACTCTGGTGCTGGGAAAGATTGAGGACAGGAGGAGAAGAGGGTGACAGAGGATGAGATGGTTGGAAGGCATCATTGACTCAATGGACATGAGTCTGAGGAAACTTGGGGTGATAGTGAAGGACAGGGAAGCCTAGCCTGCTGCAGTGCATGGAGTCACAAAGAGTTGAATGGGACTTAGTGACTGAACAACAACAATTCACATTGCTGTAGTTTATCAAGTTATTTCTTACTGCTGCATAATCTAAAATACCATCATTGATACGGAGTAAAATGAGGAAAATAAAGAAAACAGGATCCCACTCACCTTTGAACTGTTACTATGGATTTACCAATAGCTGTCTCATTGACTAATGGTGTTTAGAAGGCTGAATATGGGCATATTTAGAAGGCTGAACTTGAGGGGAAACAATGCTAGAAGTCAGTCATGGATATGGCAATACCCTCGCCAAAGTTGGTAACACCTTTCTTATAGAGTGTCAATAAAAACAAAGACCAGCACAATGAAACAGAATACATCTAACTGCATGGATCTGCTGAACATATAAACCAGGAATGCTAAGCTTGAGTGCTTCTCTCACTAACAACCTGGTAGTCAATTTCTTATGTTTCACTATTTCAGTTGGCTGTTTTCCATGAAAGTACATGTCTAATGTTTTCCCTGGTAAACTATTCACAGTATATCCTCCAAGTAGATATCTGTAGTTTGCATAAGTTTTCATAACTTCATAATGGGATGTGGCAGCCATAAGGATGAGTTTTTTACACCCTTCCCTCCCACATCTACAATGAGCATAATTGACCAGGGGCCATAGGTACTGTGCTTTGAAATCCATCATATCATCTGCTCCCAAATCACACTTCTAAGTACTACAGAGAAATGAAGGAAGCCCCATCCCTGGAAGACACAGGACTTCTCTGATGGCTGACATCTCAAGGCCCAAACAAATCTCTGTAGACTGCTCAGAAGTCTAGGGCACTTTGCTGGACTTTCCTTCCCTCTCTCTTTTACTCAAGGTCAGGCTTAACTTCTGGTCTGACAGTTCTCCCAGACTTTATAGGTGCTCTCCACATTTCCTCTCACAGGTTTTTCCCCTAATAAAATCCATATATATTAAAATCCATCTTGGTATCTCTTTCTCAGAGAACCTTGACAACCACATGGACCAATTTACTGACATTCTTTAAGATGTCCAAAGAATAGCAAGAAGAGATAAGAAAGCCTTCTTCAGCGATTAATGCAAAGAAATAAAGGAAAACAACAGAATGGCAAAGACGAGAGAGCTCTTCAAGAAAATTAGAGATACCAAGGGAACATTTCATGAAAAGATGGGCTCAATAAAGGACAGAAATGGTATGGACCTAACAGAAGCAGAAGATATTAAGAAGAGGTGGCAAGAATACACAGAAGAACTGTACAAAAAAAATCTTCATGACCCAGATAATTGTGATGATGTGATCACTAATCTAGAGCCAGACATCTTGGAATGTGAAGTCAAGTGGGCCTTAGAAAGCATCACTACAAACAAAGCTAGTGAAGGTGATGGAATTCCAGTTGAGCTATTTCAAATCCTGAAAGATGATGCTGTGAAAGTGCTGCACTCAATATGCCAGCAAATTTGGAAAACTCAGCAGTGGCCACAGGACTGGAAAAGGTCAGTTTTCATTCCAATCCCAAAGAAAGGCAATGCCAATGAATGCTCAAACTACTGCACAATTGCACTCATCTCACATGCTAGTAAAGTACTGCTCAAAATTCTCCAAGCCAGGCTTCAGCAATACATGAACCGTGAACTCCCTGATGTTCAAGCTGGTTTTAGAAAAGGCTGAGGAACCAGAGATCAAATTACCAACATCCACTGGATCATGGAAAAAGCAAGAGAGTTCCAGAAAAAACATTAATTTCTGCTTTATTGACTATGCCAAAGCCTTAGACTGTGTGGATCACGATAAACTGTGGAAAATTCTGAAAGAGATGGGAATACCAGACCACCTGACCTGCCTCTTGAGAAATCTGTATGCAGGTCAGGAAGCAACAATTAGAACTGGACATGGAACAACTGGTTCCAAATAGGAAAAGGAGTAGGTCAAGGCTGTATATTGTCACCCTGCTTATTTAACTTATATGCAGAGTACATCATGAGAAACGCTGGACTGGAAGAAGCACAAGCTGGAATCAAGATTGCCGGGAGAAATATCAATTACCTCAGATATGCAGATGACACCACCCTTATGGCAGAAAGTGAAGAGGAACTAAAAAGCCACTTGATGAAAGTGAAAGAGGAGAACAAAAAAGTTGGCTTAAAGCTTGACATTCAGAAAACGAAGATCATGGCATCTGGTCCCATCACTTCATGGGAAATAGATGGGGAAACAGTGGAAACAGTGTCAGGCTTTATTTTGGGGGGCTCCAAAATCAATACAGATGGTGACTGCAGCCATGAAATTAAGACGCTTACTCCTTGGAAGAAAAGTTATGACCAAGCTAGATAGTATATTCAAAAGCAGAGACATTACTTTGCCGACTAAGGTCCATCTAGTCAAGGCTATGGTTTTTCCTGTGGTCATGTATGGATGTGAGAGTTGGACTGTGAAGAAAGCTGAGCGCCGAAGAATTGCTGCTTTTGAACTGTGGTGTTGGAGAAGACTCTTGAGAGTCCCTTGGACTGCAAGGAGATCCAACCAGTCCATTCTGAAGGAGATCAACCCTGGGATTTCTTTGGAAGGAATGATGCTAAAGCTGAAACTCCAGTACTTCGGCCACCTCATGCGAAGAGTTGACTCATTAGAAAAGACTCTGATACTGGGAGGGATTGGGGGTAGGAGGAGAAGGGGACGACCGAGGATGAGATGGCTGGATGGCATCACGGACTCGATGGACATGAGTCTGAGTGAACTCCGGGAGATGGTGATTGACAGGGAGACCTGGCATGCTGCGATTCATGGGGTCACAAAGAGTCGGACACGACTAAGCGACTGAAATGAACTGAACTGAAGATGTCACACTTAAGGCCTAAGCCTGGAAATAGGAAATCATGTCCACTTATACTCTGTGTATCTCTCAAATGAATGCCCTTACTAGTATGCAGACTCTTGAGTAGGGAATGTAAATTGATGTTGAGGCCACAATGCCCAGCCCATTGCCTAGTATAGACTAGGTACTCAATACATTTTTGTCAAATCAACAAGTCAGTGAATGCTCTTTAGATTCATGGTTTGTCAGTTATACTTCTCAGAATCTTTAAATTCTAGAAGGAAATTTAGAGACCATTTAGGTCATTTGGAAACAAACTCTTTTATATCCAGTACCTAGAAGTCTCTTATTTGCTGAATATAAGAAATGAGATCCTATTAGTTTTAGGTTCATTCTGGGATTTAAAAATATTTTGGTCAAGATGTTTTTTCTTATGCCTAACCTTATTCTTTGTCAGTCCTCTAAGTCACTCATAGAAGATCATCAGCATTCTCTTTAGAATAATGTTTTTATGTTTACATTCATTCAGTTATTCATTTATCAAACACTGAGGACATTCTATGAACCAAGTACTAGGCACTAGAGATATAAAGTAAGATTTGGTCCCTGCATTAACATCAACTTTCAGCCTAGTGAGATTAAACCAACATAGAGTAAGCGAATGAATGAGTATGTACCCACAACTTGTGACAAATGCCATTATGTAAAATAACAAGGAATTATAGGAGCATGAAATGCGGTTAACATAATTTAAGTTGAGGGAGGAGTCAGACAAGGTTATTCCTTGTACCAATATTTAAACTTGGATGCTGTTTCTTCAAATAGTTTCCTTGAAAAATACTCTGTGGTCTAGCTGATCCTACTATGCATTTTATTTCATTCCACATACCTCTCTTTCTGCCAGAAATGCCCTTCTTTCCAGTCTTCACTTGAGGAGAATCAACAGATTCTAGCAATGGATTATAGATGTGGGCAGATGTGAAGTAAAAAGAAAGGGTCAAGAATGAGTCCTAGTTTTCTGGCTTGAAGACTGGATTGATGGTTGTCGTGCCATTCCCTTAGATAGACAAATTCATTAACTCTATGTACAAAATACAGAGTGCATCTAAACACATCTTAGTCTATGCATTGCTACCACTTGAGTGCACCTACAATTTTCTCTCTCCTGGACTTTTGCAACAGCATTCTGACAGGTCTCCCTGCTTCCACTCAGCTCCCCTGCAGTCTACTTCCATGAGTAGAGATCTTTTAAAAATCTAAATCCAATCATGCAACTTCTCTCCTCAGAAACCTCTGATGGCTTTTTATCACACTTGAGCAAAAATCAAATCAGAACAAAAATCCAATTCTCCTCATAATGGCCTATAAGCACATATATGATCCGGCTCCTGGCTACCTATTTGACTCCATTTCCTAAAATTTTTCTTTTCACTTACTGCTTTCCAGCCAATAGGCTTTTTCTCAAACACACCAAGCATCTTCACACCTCAGGGCACTTGCACTCTCTGTTTCCACCAAAAAATGTTCCCCCAAGTAAAATGTTCCCACAGATATTTGCATGATATATCATTAATACCTCTTTTTGTTCAGGTTTTCCTTAATATGTCTTCTCAGAGAGAAAATTTCCTTAATCACTCCTATCAAATACATTATCTTCCCCATCATTATCTCCTTAGCAACTTTGCTTTAAAATTCTCTCTCTCTCTCTCTCTCTCTCTCTCTCTCTCTCTATATATATATATATATATATATACACACACACATACATACATATATTTATATATATGCATATGTATATGTGGGTGTGTGCATACACACCCATTATTTACTTGCTTGTTTGATTTTCATTATTACTCTCTACCACTAAAATGTAAATTCTGGGGAGGAGGTCCTAAGATGGCAAAGGAATAGGATGGGGAGACCACTTTCTCCCCCACAAATTCATCAAAACAGCATTTGAACGCTGAGTAAATTCCACAAAACAACTTCTGAATGCTAGAAGAGGACATCAGGCACCCAGAAAAGCAGCCCATTGTCTTTGAGAGGAGGTAGGAAAAAATATAAAAGATAAAAAGAGAGACGAAAGAGGTAAGGACAGAGCTCCATCCCAGGAAGGGAGTCTTAAAAAGGAGAGGTTTCCAAACACCAGGAAACACTCTCACTGCCGAGTCTGTGGCTAGCCTTGGAACCACAGAGGTCAACATAACTGGGAGGAAAAATAAATAAATAATGAAAACTCACAGATTATGTAACCAACGGTAACTCCCTCAGCAGAGAAGCAGCACAGATGCCTGCATCTGCCACTAGCAATCAGGGGCTGGGCAGGGAGGCACTGGCTGCATAGCTTAGAGTAAGGACGGGCCTGAATGCCCCGAGGGCAATCGGAGGGAACTAACTTGGGCTAGCAAACAAGACTTTGGGATAACTACCACGCGAAAAGCACTAACCTAAGACACCACCAGGCCTGCTCACAGAACAAAGGACTGACTAGAGCTACTCAAAAAGCCCTAAACTAAGACACCATCAGGCCCACTCACAGAACAAAGGACTGAGCAGAGCTAGCCGGCTGCAGACTGGCCCATCTGCCTCCAGTGACAGGCAGACGAGATCAGCCAGAGCCAGAAGAGGGCAATTGCGGCCCCAGAGAGTCATTGTCTACCAAACTGCAAGCAGGCTTCATTGTTAACCAAGACTTCTTGGGATTTTGAACAGTCAGCATTCACCTGAGAAGGTGCACCGGTTGTACACCCAGAAAACCAAGTGGCAGGGACCAGAGAGGCGAAAAGTCACAGCGACCATGCTCACCAAACACCTGGTCACCTGAGCTGCTTGGACCTGGGAAGGGCACAAAATGCAGGCCCAACTGAATCTGCACCTCTGAGGACTACCCGAGTGCCTGAACCTGAGTGACTTAGACCTGGGAGGTGCATGCAGCCCAGGGCCAGCCTCGGACGGTTCCCAGCAGAGCAACCTAGAGCCTGAGCAGTGTAGACAGGGAAAGCACTCATGCTGTGAGCAGGGGCAAACCCAGTGTGGCCGAGACATGGCGAGCACGTGCCAGTGTTATTTGTTTGCAGTGTTCCTCCCTCCCTGCAGCATGACTGAACAAGTGAGCCTAAAAAAGTGTCCACCACCACTCCCTTGTGCCAGGGTGGAAACTAGACATTGAAGAGACCAGCAAACAGAAGAAGCTAAAAGAGAGGGACCCTCTGTGGAAGTGACAGGTGCAATAGATTAAAACCCTGTAGTTAGTACCGACTACATAGGAAGGGGCCTATAGCTCTTGAGAAATATAAGCCAGATCAAGGAACTATCTGAAAATGAACTGACCCCACACTGCCCACACCACCAGAGAAAGTCCTAGATATATTTTTTACTATTTTTACTCTCATTCTTTAATTTTTTTTTAATTTTTAAGTCCTCTATTACTCCTTTAATTTTCATTTTAATAATCTACTATTACTTTGCAAAACGAGAGACTATTTTTTAAAGCAAACTTGATATATATATATTATAATTTTTGTGATTTTTTTTCCATTAATATTGTATTCTTAAAAATCCAACCTCTACTCTAGATTTTTAATCTTTGGTTTTTGGTATTTGTTATAAATTTTGTACCTTTAAGAACACAATCTTCAGTATCCACTTTTACTTGAGAGCTAGATTACTGACTTGACTGCTCTCTCCCCCTTTGGACTCTCCTTTTTCTCCAACAGGTCACCTCTGTCTCCTCCCTCCCCCTTCTCTTCTCTACCCAACTCTTTGTGAATCTCTTTGTGTGTTCTGGACAGTGGAGAACACTTAGAGAACTGATTACTGGCTAGATCTGTCTCTTTCCTTTTGATTTCCCCCTTTTTCCTCCTGGCCACCTCTGTCTCCTTCCTCCCTCTTCTCTTCTCTGTATAACTCCATGAACATCTCTAAGTGGTCCAGAGCATGGAGCACACATAAGAAGTGATTACTAGCTAGCTTGCTCTCTCCTCTTTTAATTCCACCTCATCTCATCCTGGTCACCTCTATCTCCCTCTGCCCTCTTCTCTTCTCCATGTTACTCTTTGACCCTCTCTGGGTGTCCCTCACCGTGGAGAAACTTTTCATCTTTAACCTAGATGTTTATCAACAGTGCTGTATAGATGGAGAAGTCTTGAGGCTACTGCAAAAATAAGACTGAAAACAAGAAGCAGGAGGCTTAAGTCCAAATCTTGAGAACACCAGAAAACTCCTGACTTCAGGGAACATTAATCAACAGGAGCTCATCAAATGCCTCCATACCTACACTGAAACCAAGCACCACCCAAGGGCCAACAAGTTCCAGAGCAAGACATACCACACAAATTCTCCAGCAACACAGGAACATAGTTTGAGCTTCAATATACAGGATGCCCAAAGTCACTCCAAACCCACTGACATCTCATAACTCATTACTGGACACTTCATTGCACTCCAGAGAGAAGAAATCCAGCGCCACCCAACAGAACACCAACACAAGTTTCCTTACCAGGAAACCTTGATAAGCCACTGGTACAACCACACCCACAGTGAAGAAACTCCATAATAAAGAGAACTCCACAAACTGCCAGAATAAAGTAAGGCCACCACAAACACAGCAATATAAACAAGATGAACAGACAGAGGAATACTAAGCAGGTAAAGCAACAGGATAGTTCAGTTCAGTACAGTTCAATCGCTCAGTCGTGTCTGACTCTTTGCGACCCCATGAATCGCAGCACGCCAGGCCTCCCTGTCCATTACCAACTCCCGGAATTCACTCAGACTCACATCCATCGAGTCAGTGATGCCATCCAGCCATCTCATCCTTGGTCGTCCCCTTCTCCTCCTGCCCCCAATACCTCCCAGCATCAGAGTCTTTTCCAATGAGTCAACACTTCGCATGAGGTGGCCAAAGTACTGGAGTTTCAGCTTCAGCATCATTCCCTCCAAAGAAACCCCAGGGCTGATCTCCTTCAGAATGGACTGGTTGCATCTCCTTGCAGTCCAAGAGACTCTCAAGAGTCTTCTCCAACACCACAGTTCAAAAGCAGCAATTCTTCAGCGCTCAGCCTTCTTCACAGTCCAACTCTCACATCCATACATGACCACAGGAAAAACCATAGCTTTGACTAGATGGACCTTTGTTGACATGGTAATGTTTCTGCTTTTGAATATGCTGCCTAGGTTGGTCATAATTTTTCTTCCAAAGAGTAAGCGTCTTTTAATTTCATGCCTGCAGTCAACATCTGTAGTGTTTTTGGAGCCCAAAAAAATAAAGTCTGGCATTGTTACCACTGTTTCTCCATCTATTTCCCATGAAGTGATAGGACTGGATGCATGATCTTCATTCTCTGAATGTTGAGCTTTAAGCCAACTTTTTCACTCTCCTCTTTCACTTTCATCAAGAGGCTTTTTAGTTCCTCTTCACTTTCTGCCATAAGGCTGGTGTCATCGGCATATCTGAGGTTTTTAGTATTTCTCCCGGCAGTCTTGATTCCAGCTTGTGCTTCTTCCAGCCCAGCGTTTCTCTTGATGTACTCTGCATAGAAGTTAAATAAGCAGGGTGATAATATACAGTTTGGCTGACAACCAAATCACGATGTCCAGTAGGCAGTTGCATATTGGAGTCTGGAACTCAGACCAAGTTGGAGATAGAAATTTGGGAGCTATAAGAAATACCATGGCGATGGTATTTCAAGCCATGAGAGTGAGTGAGGACAAGGTAAACTGGAGAGGAGTATACAGTGAAAAGAGGAAAGGATTCACTACTGGGTCATGACAACCAACAATAGTAAACACCAGGATGATGACTAGCATCCTTAAATTTTTTTTTTTCCTTCAGTCTCTCTCAATTATCCCTTTGATCTTAAATGTCCATTTCCAGCAGGTTTGTCTTGATTTGGCAGGATGCTGGGTTAAAAAAGAGACAAATATTGCTACAGATACAAAATAAAACCCACTCTCAGAGGGTAGTATTTTTCTGATTCTTCTAAGGGGTGAGTCATAGTTCAGAAGGACCCATTCATTAAAAATTTGCCTAAATAATGTTTATTAAGGTTCACAATTTAGAGCTACTTAAGAAATCTATTAAGATAACAATTATTGAAAATTCCATTAATATTAAAACTCAAGCCTATGTTGCTATAACTACTAGATCATCCTTGGCCTTTATTTAGTTTACTTCCTATGCTTGTCCCTCCTTCTTTTTAACTACAGCACAGTTAAAACACTTTAAAAGAAGGGGAACCAACTCTCATTCTTCAGTGTCAGGAACCCAGATGGAGGCAGATCCAAAGATACAAGCTCCTCAAAATGGATTTTCAACTTTGATAAGCAAATGCATTCTGATCACCTAGCATGTACGCAGAGCCTTTGTTTTTAGAGGAACTGAAGCATCAATATTGGTCATTCAGCTTATTTGGCTTAGGTTTTAGGAGAAATGAAAAATCAGGAGCCTTCAATTCTGCTGAATGCTTTGAGAAAATGTCCTTTAAAATATTTAGAGTCCATTTGTCTCCATCTGAGAATGTGCAAAGTGTCAGATTAATTTTCAACAGTTAGCATTTAAGGTTCAGGAGTGACTCTGTGATCAGAGTGGGCAACTGAAACATGCTAAATTGATGATGCCCAGGACAATATGGTTCTTTTGTGTCAGAGGTACAGTGAGCTGTCAGGAATTAAAACAGTGTGAGCAGAGGAGTCATAGAGGCCTGGGTGCCAGGTGTTTGTGAGTCATGCCCTAAAGGAAAGAAGGAAGGAAGGAAGTTGTTTCTCATTAGTGATTACAGCCTGACCCAGGCAAAGATTCCTATGGGCCATGTAGAACCATTCAAGGCCATAGAATGGTACTTGGGCTTTTCATAGTTTAAAGAACCTTGCCTGCTGACCCCTAAATTTAGTATGGGCAGAGGACAGAGGTTTGTGGAAGTTTACAACTGTCTGTGATATTGGCATAAGAAGGTTCAGGGAGAATGCAAAAATAATATCCCCTGACCTTTGAATTCTCCTTTTTTCATAATCTATAGTATATTTTGGTTGGTAAACTGAGACTCAGCAAGAAGTAACTTACCAATGGCAGTCATCAACAAGGACCAGTAAGTGAAAACACCTGGAATTTGAATCCAAGTAATACTTTTTATATTTATCAAGTCAGAAACATTCCAGTTTAATTAAGTTTTTAAAGAAGAACTCCTTCTCCCAAGGTTTTGTGCAAAAGCCATGTATGTATGTATGTGTGTGTGTGTGCGCGTATTTTTTTTCCCCCAGGCAAGAACACTGGAGTAAGTGGCCATGTCCTTCTCCAGGGGATCTTTACAACCCAGGGAATCGAACCCATGTCTCCTGTGTCTCCTGCATTGCAGGTGGATTCTTTACTGCTTGAGCCATTGGGGAAGTCCCTATGTATATCTACATTCTCTTTAAAAGTGAAGAACACCTGTAGCGCTGTGAACTAGGCCTCAATCCTGCCCCTCAATCCCCACTGCAGCCACCTTTTGGATCCTGAGACTTCACTATGAACCTAGTGTTTTCAAATATATAGAAAACATTGCCCCTTCATTAGCCTTTTTCTCTAAGAGTTCCAGATCCCTCTGACATAGGAATCAGGGTTCTGGAGGAGAGAACTCTGAACCCACTGCATGTAGTAGACATAAATTCTTTGACTACATCCATCTGACAGCTGAGGAAACTTATGTTCAAAGAAGATGAATGACTTGTTCAACACAATATAGCACTCAGTGGCAGAACAGATACTCATTAAAATCTCCTGATTCATGTATACGTGTGGCTGAATCATGTTGATGTATGGAAGAAACCAACACAATATTGTAAAGCAATTATCCTTTGATTAAAAATAAATTTTTAAAAAATCTCTTGATTCTTACATACTCATTACCTAAGGAAACACTACCTCAAAACAATTCCATTTTGATCATATATGATAAAAAATAATTTAAGCATTTTAGGAGACAAAATAGGTTCTATGAAAGGGAAAACTCTTTCTACATTGTTCTTTTGAATTAAGTCTGTAAGCTACCAAAATATGAACTTCAACCTGAACCAAGCACTTAATTTTCCAAACTCTAGTATTTTTTCCTGAACCATGACATGTAAAAGTGACTATTTCTTTTCTTTTTAAAAACTGTGTAAAAATAAAAGTCACACATTAACCTATTATAATAAGTCTACTAATCCTTAAAATTTGTTAGGCCAGAAAACAGTCCCTATTCTTCTTCCCTCACTCCATTTTTCCTTCCCATTAGGAAAACATTTCAATTATTTTCACTGATTCTTTTCCTGAAAATCTTTATATCTATAAATTTATATGCTTGTATTGCTAACTCATGAAATTTCAGTTTCAGGCATATCTATCTAAGTGCCTATTTGGAAGATGAAAATGTGGTATTCATTTTCCTACCTACCACAAATAACAGGCGCCCTCCATCTTCCTAAATTCCCTAGATAATTATATTTAGTTCAGACCAGGGTTTACATTATTATAACAATAAAGTAATCTTTATTATTTTTCCTTTGCTATTTAACTTTTTATTTTCTCTGAAATTAATCATTGGGGTTCGCTTACTCCTTGGAAGGAAAGTTGTGACCAACCTAGACAGCATATTAAAAAACAGAGATATTACTTTGCCAAAAAAGGTCCATCTAGTCAAGGCTATGATTTTTCCAGTAGTCATGTATGGATGTGAGAGTTGGACTATAAAGAAAGCTGAGCGCTGAAGAATTGATGCTTTTGAACTGTGGTGTTGGAGAAGACTCTTGAGATTTCCTTGGACTGCAGGGAGATCCAACCAGTCCATTCTAAAGGAGATCAGTCCTGAGTGCTCATTGGAAGGACTGATGTTGAAGCTGAAACTGCAATTCTTTGGCCACCTGATGCAAAGAGCTGATTCATTCGAAAGACCCTGATGCTGGGAACTATTGAGGGCTGGAAGAGAAGGGGATGACAGAGGATTAGAAAGTTGGATGGAATCACTGACTCAGTGGAGATGAGTTTGAGTAAGCTCCGGGAGTTGGTGATGGGACAGGGAGGTCTGGCGTGCTGTTGTCCATGGAGTCGCAAAGAGTTGGACATGACTGAGTGACTGAAGTGAAGTGAGCAATATTTTTTTCTTCAGACTTTTCAAAGGATGGCTTTATTATTTTCTGGTTTCCTGTTTTATTATTAGAAAGTCCAAAATCTTTCTTGACATTATTTTGAGTTTTCTCTACTTCATTCCAAATATTTGCAAACAATGGGACCGGCAAGGCCTTAATTTTCAAAATATAAGAGCGCATACAACTGAACAACAAAAAACAACCCAATTGAAAAATACATAGAAGAACTAAACAGAAATTTCTCTAAAGGAAACATACAGATGGCCAATAGGCACATGAAAAGATACTCAACATTACTAATTATTAGAGAAATTCAAAACAAAACTACAATGAGGTTCCACCTCACATTGGTCAGAATGGCCATCATTAAAAAGTCTACAAATAAGAAATGCTGGGAGGGTGTGTAGAAAAGGGAACCCTCCTACACTGATGGTGAAAATGTAAATTGGTATAGCCCTATGGAGAACAGTATGGGAGTTCCTCAAAAAGTGAAAATAGAGTTTCCATATGATCCATCAATTCCATTCCTAGGCATATATCAAGGAAAAAAAATACAGTTTGAAAAGGTACATGTACCCTTATGTTCATAGCAGCACTATTTACAATAGCCAAGAAATGGAAGAAACTTAAATATCCATCAACAGATGAATGGGTAAAGAAGATGTGGTGTGTGTGTACATAAATAATGGAATATTATTTAAACATAAAAAAAGAATGAAATAATGCCATTTGCAACAACATGGATGGACCTAGAGATTATCATACTAAATGAAGTAAGTCAAAAAGAGAAACACAAATACCATATGATATCACTTATATGTGGAATCTAAAATATGGCACAGATGAATCTATCTACAAAACAGAAACAGACTCACAGACATACATAACAGACATGTGCATGCCAAGGTGGAGGGACGGTGGAGGAGAGATGGGCTGGGAGTTTGGGGTTAGCAGATGCAAACTATTATATATAGAATGAATAAATGGCAAGGTCCTACTGTATTGCACAGGGAACTATATTCAATATCTTGTAATAAACCATAATGGAAAAGAATATGAAAAAATATATACATATATAACTGAATCACTTTGCTGTATACCAGAAGCTAACACAATATTGTAAATTATCTATACTTCAATAAAAAAAATAAAGCCTCCTCTTACTTGCAAAAATTCTATTTTATATGATAAAATACATGGTCATCCTAAAAACAGGGAGATCTGACTGGGTCATTTGCTAGGAAACCAGAAGTCAGTATCTTTAAGTTTTTAATCTTTGGCTAGGCAAATTTCCAGGGAATACTCTCATTTCCCCACCTAGAGGTAAAGGTCTGACTGCTAACATTTGAGAAACTGCCAAAATAAAATGTTAAAAAATTAAAAACATGACTCTCATACAAATCTAGGTTGAGCAGATTCAAAGGATATTTTGAGGAACTAGGCATTTTACTTATAGTCCTTTAAGAAGAAATTGTAGAGTATGATGCTAGATAAGACACAACTGATTAATGTAAAATGAGACAATGAAAACTATAATTTTGATGTTATCTTTTTTCTGGACAAAAATTATTTTATTTTTTCTGGGTAAAATCTGCAAGTTAACATAAAAATACACAGAGAATCTGAACCCTTGATATAAATAGCAGTCAGATGTAGGTATATTTCCCTAGATAATTAAATCATCATTTGGTGAGCTTATTAAACAATGTTCCACATAACATCAAAAGAACATGTTGTATTCTTTTACCCTTCTTTCCAACTTTTGCATAATTTTTCTTGTAAACCTAAAGGGAGGAAAAAATCCAGGATTTTAGCATTCAGGATTATTTTCACATAATAACATGTTACTTATGATACTCAAGCTGTCAGCATTTCATGGTATCATACAGTCCAGAGGCTAAATAAAGCAGGGCAGAGGCTAGCAGAGTTTTGCCAAGAGAATGCACTGGTCATAGCAAACACCCTCTTCCAACAACACGAGAAAAGACTCTACACACGGACATCACCAGATGGACAATCTGGAAATCAGATTGATTATATTCTTTGCTGGAAAACGTGGAAAAGCTCTGCACGGTCAGCAAAAAATAAGATGTAGAGCTGACTGTGGCTCAGATCACCAGCTCCTTATTGCAAACTTCAGGCTTAAATTGAAGAAAGCAGAGTGAAACACTAGGCCTTTCAGTTATGACCTAAAGCAAATCCCTTATGATCATAGAGTGCAGTGACAAATAGATTCAAGGGATTAGATCTGGTAGAAAGACTGCCCATAAAACTATGGACAGAGGTTTGTAACACTCTACAGGAGTCAGTGACCAAAATCATTTCGAATAAAAAGAAATTCAAGAAGGCAAAGTGGTTGTCTGAGGAGGCCATACAAATAGCTGAGAAAAGAAGAGAAGTGAAAGGGAAAGATATACCGAACTGAATGCAGGGCTCCAGAGAATAGCAAGGAGAGATAAGAAAGCCTTCTTAAGTGAGCAATGCAAAGGGGTAGAGGAAAACAATAGAATGGGAAAGACTAAGGATCTCTTCAAGAAAATCAGAGATACCAAGGGAATATTTCATGCAAAGATGGGCACAATTAAAGAAAGAAATGGCAAGGACCTAACACAAGCAGAAGAGATTAAGAAGAGGGGGCAAGAATACACATAATAACCATACAAAAAAGGAGTTAATGACCCAGATAACCACAATGGTGTGGTCACTCACCTAGAGCCTGATATCCTGGAGTGCAAAGTTAAATGGGCCTTAGGACGCATTAGTATAAACAAAACTAGTGGAGGTGACAAAATTCCAACTGAGCTATTTCAAATCCTAAAGGATAATGCTGTGAAAGTGCTGCACTCAATATGCCAGCAATTTTGGAAAACTTAGCAATGGCCACAAGACTGGAAAAGGTCAGTTTTCATTCCAATCCCTAAGAAAGGCAGTACCGAAGAATGTCCAAACTACCGTACAATTGCACTCATTTCACATGTTAGCAAGGTAACGCTCAAAATTCCTCAAGCTAGGCTTCAATAGTACATGAACAGAGAACATCCAGATGTACAAGCTGGAGTTAGAAAAGGTAGAGGAACCAGAGATCAAATTGCCAACATCCATTTGATCATAGAAAAAGCAAAGGAATTCCAGAAAAACATCTATTTCTGCATCACTAACTGCTATTTTTGTGTGGAACACAACAAAATGGAAATGTGGAAAATTCTTACAGAGATGGCAATACCAGACCACCTTTCCTGCCTCCTAAGAAATTTGTGTGCAGGTCAAGAAGCAAGTTAGAACTGGACATGGAAAACAGACTGGTTCAAAATTGGGAAAGGAGTATATCAAGGCTGTATATTATCACCCTGTTTATTTAACTTCTATCCACAGTGTTGTTGTTCATTGACTCAGTTGTGTCCAACTCTTTGCAACCCCATGGATTGCAGCACACCAGGCTTCCCTGTCTTTCACCACATTTCCAGAGCTTACTCAAACTCATGTCCAATGAATCAGTGATTCCATCCAACCATCTTGTCCTCTGTCATCCCGTTCTCCTCCTGCCTTCAATCAGTCCTTCTAATGAATATTCAGGATTGATTTCCTTTAGGATTGACTGGCTTGATCTCCTTGTAGTCCAAGGGACTCTCAAGTCTTTTCCAACAGCACAGCTCAAAAGCATCAATTCTTTGACATTCAGCCTTCTTTTTGGTCCAACTCTAGGCAGGTATATCATGCAAAATACCAGGCTGGATGAATCACAGCCTGGAATCAAGAATGCTAGGAGAAATATAAACAACCTCAGATATGCAGATGATACCATTCCTAATGGTAGAAAGGGAAGAGGAATTAAAGAGCCTCTTGATGAGGGTGAAAGAGGAGAGTGAAAAGGCTGGCTTAAAACTCAACATTAAAAAAACTAAGATCATGGCATCTGGTCTCATGATTTCATGGCAATAGTTGGGGAAAAAGTGAAAACAGTGGCAGATTTTATTTTCTTGTGCTCCAAAATCACTGTGAACAGTGACTGCAGTCACAAAAGTAAAAGACTCTTGCTCCTTAGAAGAAAAGCTGTGACAAACCTAGACAGCATATTAAAAAGCAGAGATATTACTTTGCTGACAAAGGTCCATGTAGTCAAAGCTATGGTGTTTTCAGTAGTCATGTATGGATGTGAGAGTTGGACCATAAAGAAGGCTGAGCACTGAAGAAACAATGCTTTTGAATTGTAGTGCTGGAGAAAATTCTTGAGAGTCACTTGGACTGCAAGGAGATCCAACCAGTCCATCCTAAAGGAAATCAGTCCTGAATATTCATTGGAAGGATGGATGCTGAAGCTGAAGCTCCAATACTTTGGCCACCTGATACGAAGAACTGACTCATTTGAAAAGACCCTGATGCTGGGAAAGATCAAGGGCAGGAGTAGAAGGGGACAAAAGAAGATAAGATGGTTGGATGGCATCACTGACTCAATGGACATGAGTTTGAGAAAACTTTGGGAGATGGTGAAGGGCAGGGAAGCCTGGCATGCTGCAGTCCATGGGGTCATAAAGAGTCAGACATGACTTAGCAACTGAACAACAACAACAGTCCAGATACTCAAAGTTTTACCATCTCTAGAGAATAAATCTCTAGTTTTATGCTGTGGTAGAGGAGGAGAAGTAGCCTAAAAGTTTGGAATTGAGGGAAGGGATCTTGGGGTCTAGTTCTTTAACAGTTTTCCATCAATCCTCTTTTAATAGTTTCTACTTTATGCCCAGTCCAGAGGTACACGGTGCCTCCAACTGTAATCATTTTGATGATTCTTTAGAGTAAACCAGGTTGACTCTCAGCTTTTGTCACTGCTAGTCCAGAATTTATCTTGCTCAGATTTGCTAATTTAGTTCACCTCAATCTATTTGTTTTCTATCTTCCAAAATATTATTGTCTTCCCTCTATTTCTGTCTATCCATCTGAGCTTTACACCTCTAAAAGATTATTCTTTTATTGTAGTTTAGGGGCATCTTTCAGGAGGTCTGATGAACTTTCTAATGTCAGTATCTTTGGGTCATATGTCCTAAGCTGCTAAGATTTCCCAGCAAATATGATTCTAATCTCCTGTTTGCAGAACAAAGATCTGGCTGCTAACATTTTAAAAAGTTGAGTAGAGGGAAAAGGCAGGAGGATTCTGACTTTAGTACACATAGATTCACTCAATTCCCCCTTTTTTGATTCAGCACTCTCACCCTTGTCTGAATTACACCAGAAGTTTTCACTGGACCCAAGAAATGATGAAAACTCTTGGAGTGAAATTAAATGCATGTATTCAGTCCACCAGCAGCTTAACATGCAAAATCTGATCATTTATTTTCTTTTTATTTAAATCTATACAGATGTTATAAATAAGAAAATTTAGGTATTCTAGTCATTGACTTAGGATAAAACCAAGCATGTGTTTTGTGAACTGAACATTTTATTCACTTCCTTACCACAAAATATGCAAAACTAAGGCTGTATTAAGCATATATACAAACAATAGGGCAGTGCCTAGCACTCAATGTGTCAGTTATGTTACTATAATCTGAGGGGTGCAAAGGATAAATTGGTAGATTGGGATTGACACATACACATTACTATAATAAGGGCCTACTATATAGCACAGGGAACTCTATTCAATACTCTATAATGACCTACATGGGAAAAGAAACTAAAAAAGAACTGATAGACATATATTTATTTTTGTTGGCGGTCAATTGCCAAGTCATGTCCAACTCTGCAACCCCATGGACCACAGCACGCCAGGCTTCTCTGTCCTTCACTATTTCCCAGAGTTTGCTCAAACTCATGTCCATTGAGTCAGTGATGCCATCCAACCATCTTATCCTCTGTCATCTACTTCTGCTCTCAATCTTTCCCAGCATCAGGGTCCAGTGAATTGTCTTTTTCCTTCAGCTGATTCATTTTGCCATATAGCAGAAAGTAAAGCAACATTGCATATTAACTATACTCTGATAAAAAATTTTAAATGCTACTATCATCTGAAAATAACTTGTGTAATAGCCAAAATTTAATGAACTAATGAGCTATATCAACAGACCCATATCCTATGAATTAAGACACCCATCTATTTTCCTTTGCTTTTCACTGTACATTTAAAAAACCATATGGTTCAAGAATCTTCATCCAGTCTATAAGCCTTTCTGCCCTATGACCTCTAGGATAGCTTGCCTGGAGTATAGCATACTTGGATATAACCATTGCATCAAGATAATTTCCCACTCTGAAAGTTTCTGAGCTCAGATTAATTTTTAAGTGTTGAATAAGACAAGGTTAAACAAATTTAATGATTATAAAATTATTTAGAGCTTTTAACAGACTAGTGTGGAGTATGGTTCTCTGAGAAGGAGATACAGTATGCTCTGTTTCCCAAACTTTCTGACAATGTAAATCTTTTATTCCCCCAGGAGTATCTCAGACTAATGTTCCACAGACCATAGTATGGAAAAGTCTTCATTAAGAACATAGATCTTGCCATCTTGATGCCTTTTCAACATCCATCTCTTGTTCATGTTTCCTTTCACTTTTGACCCTGAGCAAAATGATTGGATTTACTGACACATTTTAGGAAAGAACATGGTTGAGGCTGCGAAAGGGTTGACTGGTTTGAATAAATGCCCTCTTCCTTTAAACTGAAAGCCAAATATAGGGGAAAGAAAAATCCATGGAGACTAATGAATGAAGACCTCAGAGACCTCCTGAAAGACAGCCAAAAAAGGCAAAAATGGCTGGTAAGTCAGGCTCAGAAATGAACTACTGAGGCTCCCAAAAGTTCCCCAAAGGGAATAACAGCCCAGTGAACTGAGTGCTTACTCTTTTTTTTGTTTTTGCAAACATTGATCATTTCATTTCTCCTTCTAATAATCATGAGAGTTTGTTCCTAGTTTTCTCCTAACTTACCAGTTATTGATAGAAAACTTGATTTACATAAGATCACATGGTTGGCAAACTTTTGAGCCTGCATCTGGGAGATAGTGATGGACACAGAAGCCTGGTGTGCTGCAGTCCATGGGGTCACAAAGAGTCAGACACAGCTTAGTGACTGAACAACAATGGGTGGTGCTTTTAAACACCATATTGGATTCTCTCACTGAAGAGGCTACTAAAAGAGTGTATCATGACAATGCCAGGGGAAGGCAATTAACTTTAGGGCTAGTCCAAGACTTCTCTAACTGGCACACTCACATCTTTACCCACAATACATCCTCCCCTGGAGGAAAGCCCAGAACTGTTTTATTCAGCTCTGTGACTCGTTCCCACATGTGAATTCAGTGACTTCGAGAATTTTATCTCCCTAGCTCTTGGTCAGTGATCACAACTTAAAACGCAGAAAAACTAGATCAAACTAAAGTGTTAGTAGCAAATAATGGCCCAATGAAGCAGGATAATGTGATGAGTAACAGGCAGACCCTGATGCCAACTACCTGGGTTTGAATTCTTGCTCTGCTTTTTATCAGCTGGTTTGAATACATTTCTTAATTTCTCTATACCTCAGTTTTCTCATCTATCAAGTGGGGATAATAGTAGGATCTTTTTCACAAGACTGTTGTAATGATTAAGTGAGTTAACATATGTAAGGCACTTAGAACAGTGTCTGGCTCATGATACATGCTCTATTAGTTTTTATTATGATTATTATCCCACCCGTGGGGCTTTCATTATTTGATTATGGAAAACTAAAAAAAGAAATCTCAAAATGTAGAATTTCAGATCACAAGCACTCTAAAAGAAAGCAGGAAAACAGGAATTACTCTGTAAGTAAAGACCATGGGGAAAGGGATACTCTAACCAAGTACTGTCAAGTGGTTAAGACTCTGGGATCTTTCCTTCCTGCTGCTGCCTTGCCTCTTAAGTCCTACTTTACAGCTGTGGATGTGACTTATGAGACTTTCCCAATCCCACCCACCTCAGCTCTTTTGTGTTCTTAACCTTGCTCCCTGTTTGATTCTTAATATGGTATTCATTTGGCATAACTGACCTTTGTCAGTTAGGAGGATGGCTCTTCACTTTACAACTACTTTTCATTAGCTTTTTGCCCTTTAAAGTAGAAGTTTGTGTTTCAAAATATTGCCCAAGTTTTCTAATGAAGCACCACAAATCTCCTAAAGTGTTTACAGCATGGACTCAGAACAGACTGCTTACTTCTAAAGGGGACACATCTTGCTACAGAAAATAGCAAAACATACTCCTCAGAAAGTCCCCTCCAGCCTTGCAGATTCGATGATTCTCACATCAAATCTGCTTTCCTGCCAGACTAGTCTCCCTCCATTCCCAATGACCCCTGGAATATCACATTTGAACTGCTCCTAAAGAAGCAAGCCTTACTATGAAACAGTGGTTAACAGGCTTACAGGGCTATAGAGTCAGACCGACCTGCATTTGAGTTATTTGCAAGTGGTGTGACCCTTAACCCATTGCTAACTATAATTCACCTGAGCCTCAATTTCCTTTTATATGAAATGGGGATAATAGTATCTACCTCCTCCTAGGGCAAATGAGGATTACATGAGATGAAGCACGTAAAACCTTCAGCATAGTGCCTGGAGGTTTGCTATGTGCCAGGTGGGGGCTTCCCTGGTGGCTTAGCTGATAAAGAAACTGACTGCAATGTAGGAGACCAAGGTTCGATCCCTAGGTTGGGAAGATCCCCTGGAGAAGGAAATGGCAACCCACTCCAGTATGCTTGCCTGGAGAATCCTATGAACAGAGGAGCCTGACAGGCTACAGTCCATTGGGTCACAAGAGTTGGACATGACTTAGTGACTAAACCAACACCACCATGTGCCAGGTAGTGTTCTAGCACCTTTTACATATATTTACTTACTTAATCCTCACAGTTCAGTGGTGTGGTTACCATTAGTATTCTCATTTTGTGGACGAGTAGATTCAGACAGAGAAAGTTTAAGTTACTTGCAGAAGATCACAAAGCAGAACTGGTGTTCAAGTCAAGGCAGCTTAGTTCCAGAAGTCATGCTCTTACCTTAACCACCCCCACTCTTGCCCCTTCCATGCTGTATGCACTCAAAACTCTTAAACCACTTTCAACACTTACTGAATGCTGAAGGCTATGTGTCAGAGACTCTGTACTGAAAGTTTTGCATGAAACCTTTTGAGATACGGATGCTTGTTTCCATTCAATAGATGAAGAAACTGAGGCTCAAAGAGGTGAAGAAATCTACTTAAAGTGACACAGCTAGGAAGTGACAGAGTCAGCTTCTAAACCCAGATCTGTGTGGCTTTAAAAACCCTGAACTCCTAGGCACTACTATTAACCTTCCTGAAAGCTCTTTTCTCATATGAAAGGGGAAAAGAGTATTCCTGTCTTTAAGGTTATTGTGAAGTTTGTTATAACCAGATGGTGATTGTCCATAGATGTTGATAATGGTTTGCTAAATGGAAGTGTTCTTCTGTCATGAGATTTCACCTGGGTGTGAATTTACAGAGAAGAAATGGAGACACAGACATAGAGAATGGACTTGTGAACACAGCACGGGAAGGAGAGGCTAGTACAAATTGAGAAAGTAGCATTGACATATATACACTATCATGTATAAAATAGATGACTAGCAGGAAGCTTCTATGTAACACAGGGAGCCCATTCTGGCACCTTGTGACCACCTAGAATTGTAGAATAGGGGAGGGGACACAGGCTCATGAGGGACAGGATATATATACAATTATGATTGAGTCGTGTTGATGTATGACAGAGACCACCACTACATTGTAACACAATTATCCTCCAAAAAGAACAAAAAATACCAGGATGGCACACTTCAGTTCAGGAGAGTACCCCACCTAATGCCTTCAACTGGGAATATTAATTTTAGGCTCTAAATGGCCACCAGGATCCTGGAAAAGTCTTGGAAACAGTTCTTAATACCTTATTCTTATTTAATTATTTCAGCCTCAAGTGCACTCTTTTCAAAGACTATATGATGTGTGGAAAAGACACGCTATACTGTTAAATGACCAAAGAAGAAAGTAGAAGCAATCCTGCCATTCTTCTACTCAAAAGCCCTATAGAATTCAAATGAATATTCAGGTTGATGTTCCACAGACTTTACATTAACAGCCTACCTTACCTCTTCAACATGAAAACTAGATTTTAATCAAACCCTTCTATTTACTGCTACCAAGTATACCTTTGCAGTCCCTGCCTCTGGATCTGTGCCTATCACTTCACTTTTCCCTTCTTCCATGGTCCTTCATCCAGCTCAGTTTAACATCCACCTCCTAGATGAACCCCAACTCATAACAGCCACTTTGGTTCTAAATTTACAGCTCAGAGTCAATTTCCCTACAGAAAATAATGGTAGACATCATCATTCATTCAGGATCAGAATACCAAAAGAACTATTTAACGGACAAATTTTGAATTTCTTGACTTCTTTCAAGAATATGTCAGGGTCATCATGATTTTGAAATTGTTTAATGAGTGAAAATCCTGTCCCCCAAACAATATTATAAAGTCCTGATGGGCAGGAAACATGTATGGCTTCAATCATTTTTTTCAGTGCTCATAGCTTCATCAGTTCTAGGTACACAAGAAGGTTTTTTTTATTATTATTATTAAATGCTTAATGCATAAACAAATGAAACAGAACACTGCTATGTACAAACATCTAAGAAGCACAGTCAAAAGCAATTAATCATATGGATGAGTAATCTCAGAACAAACACAGTAAATGAAGCAGTTGGCTGGGGGCAATTTGGTCTATACCAATTCCTGCCAAACCTTCAAATTGTTCAGACTTCTAAGGATTTATTTTCTTATCTTGCTCCTTTCAAAACTGATCTCAAAACAGCTCAGGCTTCTGACAATTTTTTAGTCATTGCTAACTTCATGCTTTGTCTTATATAGGAATAGCTCAATTCTTCCACCTTATCCTTTTGTGTCTGAAAACCCTGCTTGTTCTCCTTAATCCCATCAGAGAGTATCCAGTTAGTTCACATTGCGCTGTTCTTATCTCTTTTCTGCAAACCCTAACTGATGTAGAGGACTGTTGTTCTATTCTGGTTTTTGCTCTCTCTAGGACCAAATATTTTACAGCAGTTCCACAGCTTAGAGTGGGTGCCTCATTGATTCTTGACTCTCATTGATTGTCATTGATTCTTTAACCCTGAGGAACTATGATCACTGATAGACACAGCTGCCCGATGCATCAGTTACCTCTGTGTTATAGAAGGGCCTTTTTGAAAAAAGCTCACTGCCCTTCAAATGCTCCTTCCTTATAGCCTGGGATACAAAAAGGAAGTGGCATTTCACATTACTCACTTCTCTAAGTTTAGCTTTGAGAGAGTCCCATTCTCTTCAGGCATATCCTTCTTCCTCCAAACATAACTCTTTTCCTGTCTAGGCACCCAACACATCATCATGCCACCACCTAATTGCCCGCTCATTTTCTCTTCAAAGAAGAGCATATACCTGTCTGCTAGCTGTCTAGATAATAAGGACTTAGCCTGGAAAGACAGAAAAAATAATTAAATAACAGGGTAATTCAGTTATAGCAACTGGAACCATTGCCCAAACTCTATAACCCCCCTTCTTCCCATCAAAATTTACCTGTTCTATGTCTTCCTCCCTAGGAGTCCTGTTGGATAATGCTGCTGTCATAAAAATTAATCTGCACTAATGAGTAGTATAATCTTAATATACTCCACTCCGATTTACACTTATCAAAATAGTCATTATGTTTTCAATAGAATTGAAAAACAGGACTACAGATATGTAACTATACTTTTAAACTAGTAGATGTTTTGTAGTTTCACAGTATTGTGGGTATTGTAGGAAAAAGCCCTAGTCTATCATTTATAATTTAAAAAATCACCAAAACCAGTCATGGCACCTCAGGAGATTCCAAAATGCCTAGTCAACAAGTTGATTCTTTCACCTTCCAACTAGTAGATGTGATCCTAATGGATGTGGTTACACTTTCTCATCTAAAGGTGGACTTTCCCAACAGAGTTTTTCCAGAGTATCAGAAAAAGGAGACTCAATTAGAGCAGAGAGAAAAGAATGGGTCCTAAGAATGTTGCCAAGAATTTGACTGAAAGGTGTTATAAATGATGCCACCTAACAGGTCCGTCTAGTCAAGGCTGTGGTTTTTTCCAGTGGTCATGTATGGATGCAAGAGTTGGACTGTGAAGAAAGCTGAGCACCGAAGAATTGATGCTTTTGAACTGTGGTGTTGGAGAAGACTCTTGAGAGTCCCTTGGACTGCAAGGAGACCCAACCAGTCCATTCTAAAGGAGATCAGCCCTGGGTGTTCACTGGAAGGAATGATGCTAAAGCTGAAGCTCCAGTACTTTGGCCACCTCATGAGAAGAGTTGACTCATTGGAAAAGACTCTGATGCTGGGAGGGTTTGGGGGCAGGAGGAAAAGGGGACGACCGAGGGTGAGATGGCTGGATGGCATCACTGACTCGATGGACGTGAGTTTGAGTGAACTCCGGGAGATGGTGATGGACAGGGAGGCCTGGCGTGTTGTGATTCATGGGGTCGCAAAGAATCGGATATGACTGAGTGGCTGAACTGAACTGAACTGAACAGTCTAAGTATCCTTTTCTGTAATTAATCCTGTTAATGCCACAAAAGTGTGCACAACTACTTTTTCCCTGGAGGAACACCATGCTTCAAGATTATTGCAATATGTAGCTAGAAGTGAACTGGACAATAAGAGGGAGAGAAAAGTGAACCCCAGAGTTCAAGTGATTATAAATGATGCTTAGATGATTGATTTAGTGCACTCAGTTTGAAAATAAATTGTCTTGTAACTTGGGATTAAAGTAAGGCAATTATCTGAAAACATCACAGGAGCAAATTATATGTCTATAACTGGGAGACAGGCTTTCAAGGCAAAGAGACCTGAGGTCATGCCCAGTCTTTATCGAGTGTGTGGCCCTAAATTCTTTATTTAACTTAGTTGAACCTCAGCTTTTTCAACTGAAAAACAGGCATAACAGTCCCTACTTCACAGAGTTATTTAGTTTTACTGAGTATTAAATTGCATAATGGTTATAATAAGTTTGGTACTTAAAGGCAGGTATAATCCCCCTCTTTATTATTATAATTCCCCCAATTAATAAGGGCTAATCCCCTTCTTTTTCCCTGATGTTAAGTGTGTGTTTCAGCAAAAGTCTTAGAAACTTGGACTATTAGATCAAGGCAAATTGAAAGTTCATCTTATTTAATTACTTCACTTTTTGCAGATGAGAAAACAAAAGTTCAGAACATTGGAGTGTGCCGTACTGGATTGTATTATTATTATTATTATTATTATTATTATTATTTGGATAGGAATGGGGCTACAAATTCCTACCTCAATATTCTGAGTAAGTCTATAATTCATTCTGCATTACCCATTCCTATCCAGATGAGGAACATGGAAAGGAAGTATTCTTCTCCAATTTTTTCTCAGATAAACCAGCTTTATAGTTGAAATGGATAATTACCTATCTGCAGCTCACAAATTCCATAGCTATTTGCTGAGTGAATTTCCTAAACAGCTCTCAGAATTACTTAAGATTGGATTAGCGTCGAATGGATACAATGAGGTCTCAGGATTCCAAAGACAAGAAATGTCATGGAACTGACAGAACCTGAAACTCTGCTTTCAAGTGGCAGAAGGTAGTGGGAGGAAGATGTCTGAGGTTTGGAGCTTAAATGACTGGGAAAATGATGATGCTACTAACAGACATTTGGAAGTTGAGAACAGGAGTGGATTCACAGTAGAGATAGAGAAGATGAGTTCATTTTTGGACATGTTGTATTTGAGATGCCAGTGGAAACATTCAGGCCATGATGCCTGGGAGGCAGAGTTTCAGCTAGTCTTTTTGTAGCTGTCATGTGAATATTTAACAAGACAACCTCTCCAAGTAGACAGTTCTGAGCACAAGACTTGGTTGATAGACAGTTAGCACCTTCACGTAAACAAAAAGCACTCCTTTCCTCTGCCTAATGAAGCCTGGTATAGGATGTGGTGAGCAGAACATCAGCTAAATTAAGGTCCCCACTTCCTCCAGAACCATTTGCAGTTACCCTGCCAGTAGCCAACTGCAGATGTGGGTCTGGAGATCAGGGAACTATCTGGGCTGGATATAAAGATTTGGGAGTCATGATCTTATAGGGGCTTCCCCTGTGACTCAGTGGTAAAGAATCTTCCTGCAGTGTAGGAGACTTGGGTTCAACCCCAGGATCAGGAAGATCCCTTGGAGAAGGTAATGGCAACCCACTCCAGTGTTCTTGCCTGGAGAATTCCATGGACAGAGTAGCTTCACAGGCTACAGTCCATGAGGTTGCAAGGAGGTGAACATGACTGAATGATTAACAAGGCCAGGACCTTATAGATGAGAGTTGAAACTGCTCAGAGAGAGTATATGTAAAGACGAAGAATGGCCTTGTGGGCTTGGGTGTATGAGGGCTTCAGGAGGTTGTTTAGCATTCACTAATTGTTTTGGTTATTTCATTCACTGACAGAACAAGTTATATGGATACATGGCGGAAATTCCCCCAGGCAGAAGGAAATATAACTGGCATGTTCTAAAAAGAGTCAGGACACTAGTGTGGCTACAGCAAAGTCAAACAAAAGGGGAGAGTGGCTGGAGATGAGATCAGAGTAGGAAAGGGTGGGGATCACTGCCATAGTAGATAGGATCTTACGGGCCATTATAAGAATGTTGCTTTTCCTCTAAGTAAAATGTAAGCCATTGGAGGGTATTGAGTGACATGACTTGACTTAGGTCTCAAAGGTTCACTCATAATTCTGTGTGGAAAATAAAATGCAGTGATAAAGGGCAAAAACAGGGAGTCTAGTTAGATGAAGCTTCTGTAATGATCCTGACTTGAAATCAAGTTGCCTGGAAAAGGGTGGCAACAGAAATGGTGAGAAGTGTTGAATTCTGGATATAAAGGTAATGCTAACGTGGTTTCCTTAAATATTGCATGTAGAGGAAGAACAATAGAGAGAGGAGATCTGAGGACGGAGTTGACATTTACTGAGATGAGAATGACAATGGGAGAAACACATTTGGAGGTGAAGATCAGGAATTCTGTTTGGGAAGTATGACTCTTCAAGTTAGAGAAGAGGTCTGGGCTGGGGATATCAAATTGGGGTTCATCATTTTATACTTAAATTTTAAAGCCTTAAATCTGGATGAGATCACTAAAGGAACGAGTAGAGATAGAAAAGAGTTGTGAGATGTAACCCTAGGTATCACAGAGATTAGAGGAAACAGGGAGGAAGAGGAATCAGTAAAAGAGGCAGAAAAGTAGTAGCCGGTGAAATAGGAGAAGAACCAGAAGAGTGCCAAGTCCTGGAAGTCAAGTAAAGACAGTATTTTAAAGAACTAGAGAAAGAAGTGCAAACAAAATCCAAAGTTAGTAGAAGGAAAGAAATCATAAAGATCAGATTGGACATAACTGAAACAGAGACTAAAAAATAATAGTAAAGATCAATGAAACTAAAAGCTAGTTCTTTGAAAAGATAAACAAAAATTGACAAATCTTCAGCCAGACTTATCAAGAAAAAAGGGAGGGGACCCAAATCAACAAAATCAGAAATGAAAAAGAAATTACAATTGACACTACAGAAATACAAAGAATCATGAGAGACAACTATGATCAATTATGGGCCAATAAAATGTACAACCTAGAAGAAATGGGCAAGTTATAAGGTACAATCTCCCAAGACTGAACCAGCAAGAAATATAAAATATGAACAGATCAAATACCAGTATTGAAATTGAATCAATAGTCTAAAAACTCCCAACAAACAGAAATCTAGGACCAGATGGTTTCACAAGTGAATTCCACCAAACAATTAGAGAAGAATTAACTCCTATTCTTCTGAAATGATTCCCAAAAAAATTGCAAAGAGGATTACTTCCAAACTCATTCTATGAGGCCACCATCACCCTTATAACCAAAACCAGACAAAGATATCACAGAAAAAGAAAATTATAGGCCAACATCAGTGATGAACATAGATGCAACAGAATACTAGCAAAGTAAATCCAACATCACATTAAAAGGATCATACTCCATGATCAAGTAGGATTTATCTTAAAATGCAAGAATTTTTTTTAATATCCACAAATCAGTGTGATACACCACATTAACAAACTGAGTCAAAACCATATGATCATCTCAATAGATACAGGAAAAGCTTTCAACAAAATTCAACACCCACTTATGATAAAAAATCAAAACAAAACAAAGCTCGTCAGAAAGTGGACATAGAGGGAATCTACCTCCACATAATAAGAGCCATATATGACAAACCCACAGTTTATATCATATTCAGTGGTGAAAAGCTGAAAACATTTTCTTTAAGATCAGGAACAACACAAAGATGGCTACTCTAGTCCTAGCCACAGCAGTCAGACAAGAAAAAGAAATAAAATGAATCCAAATTGGAAAGGAAAAATATAATTATCACTCTTTGCAGATGACATCATATCATATATAGAAAATTCTAAAGACGCCACCAGAAAACTACTAGAGCTCAATGAATTTAGTGAACTTTCAAGATACAAAATTAATATATAAAATCTCATGCATTTCTGTATACTAACAATGAACTATCAGAGAAATTAAGGAAATAATCCCACTTACCATCACATCTAAAAGAATAAAACCTACTTAAGGAAGTAAAAGTCTTGCAGTTCAAAAACTAAGATACCAATGAAATAAATTGATCAGCCAATATCTAATAGATAAAATAATCTTTAAAAAGAAGAGAGCTGGAGGAATCAGGCTCCCTGACTTCAGAGTATACTACAATAATCAAATCAATATGGTCCTGGCACAAAAACAGAAATGTAGATCAATGGAACAGGAGAGCCCAGAAATAAACCTATGCACTTATGGCCAATTAATCTCTGGCAAAGGAGGCAAGAATATACAATGGAGAAAAGACTATCTCTTCAATAAGTGGTGCTGTGAAAACTGAACAATTACGTATGAAAGAATGAAATTAGAACATTCTCTAACACCGTGTTAAAAAATAGACTCAAAAGAGATTAAAGTCCTAAATGTAAGACCAGAAACCATTAAACTCCTACAGAGACACATAGGCAAAACACTCTTTGACATAAATATTTTCTTAGGTTAATCTCCCATGGAAAAATTAATAAAAGCAAAAATAAACAACTGGGACAAAATTAAACTTAAAAACTTCTACACAGGAGAAGAAACCACTGACAGAACAAAATGACAACCTACTGAATGGGAAAAAAATATTTGCAAATCATATGACCAATAAGAGTTTAGTATCCAAAATATCAATATATGAACAGCTCATACAACTCAACATCAAAACAAACAAACTTGATTAAAAATTGGGCAGAAGATCTGAATAGACAGTTTTCCAAAGAGAAATTCAGATGACCAATAAGTACATGAAAAGCTCAACATTGTTGATCATTATGGAAATGCAAGTGGAAACCACAGTGAGCTATCACCTCACACCTTTCAGAATAGTTATCATCAAGAAGAACACAAATAACAAATGTTGGCAAGGATATGGAAAAAGGGAACCCTAGTAAATAGTTGGTGGGAACGTTGATGTAGCCACTATGGAAAAGTATGAAGGTTTCTAAAATAACTGAGAACTACCGTATGATCCAGTATTTCTACTCCTGCATATATATCTGAAGTAAAAACACTAATTCAAAAATATCCATGTACTCCCATGTTCATAGCAGATTATTTACAATTATGAAGATAATGGAAGCAATATAAGTGCCCATCAACAGAAGAATGGATAAAGAAGATGTGATACACACACACACACACACACACACACACAATGGAATACTACACAGCAATAAAAAGAATGAAATTTTGCCATTTGCAATGACATGGATGAATTTGGAGGGCATTATGCTAAGTGAAATAAGTCAAAGATAAATACTATATGTTATCAATTATATGTGGAATCTAAAAAATGCAACAAACTAGTGAATATAATACCAAAATACAGACTCACAGATATAGAGAACAAAATAGTGATTACCAATGGGGAGAGGCAAAGGAGAGGGGCAAAATAGTGGTGGAGTAAGAGGTGCTAATTACTATCTATAAAATAAATAAGTTCCAAGGATATATTGTACAGCACAGGGAATATAGCTAATACTTTGCAATAACTATAAATGGAATATAACCTTCAAAAATTGGGAATTACTATCTTGTATACCTATAATTTATGTAATTTTACATTGATTCTACTTCAATAAAAATAAGTTAAAAATAAATATATCAATTATACTTCAATTTTTTTTAAAAAAGAAAGCATTTCAGGAGGCAAATTTACAGTATTAATCACTGCTGATAGGTTTAGCAAGGTAAGGATGAAGAACTGTCATTTATATAACAAAGTGAAGGTCACTTTTACAAAGAACAATCTCGGTAGAGTGATGGAGGCAGAAGCCTGACTGGAGTGTTCTCAAAAGAGGATTGAAGACAACTGCTTTGAAGAGTTTTGCTAAGAAGATGGGCTGAGAAATGAGGCCATAGGTATAGAGGCAAGTGGAGTCAAGAGGAGAGTTTGTTTTGTTTTGCTTGTTTTAAGACATGAGCAGTCACAGTATGAACTACAGTGGTAGAAATGAACCAGTAGTGAGTGAAAACAAGTGGTACAGAAGGTCAAGGGAGAAATTCTAGAGCAATACAACAGCCTTGAGTAACCTAGAGTTGTTGGGATATAGTATAGAAATGGGGGACTTGGTCTTAGATAGAAGCAGAGATGGTTCTTCCATATGATCAATAGAGAAGAGAAAGAATATGTGTGTGTTTGCAGGTAGGTAGGCAGATGTGGGAGTCTGTGAGAGTTCTCTTTTGACTGCTTCAGAAGGTCAGCTGTTGTGAAGAGCCTTGAGGGATGGAGTGCTGGAGCTTTGAGGAAGAAGGAAAAGTAGAGAGTGAGAGAGTGAATGAACTAAGGAAATGTACATAGTGGCATTCAGTACCAGGGGCCCAGCTGAGATGAATGGTGGTGAACATGAAGTGAAATCAGTTAACACAAAGCTTCCTCTAACTCCATCCACCTCTCTTGTCTTCACCCTTATTCCTTTCTCCTCAGCCTCCCCTGGTAGCTCAGACGGTAAAGCATCTGCCTACAATGTGGGAGACCCGGGTTCGATCCCTGGGTTGGGAAGATCCCCTGGAGAAGGAAATGGCAACCCACTCCAGTATTCTTGCCTGGAAAATCCCATGGACGGGGAAGCCTGACAACCTACAGTCCATGGGGTCTCAAAGAGTTGGACATGACTTAGCAACTTCACTTCCTTTCAGCCTCACAAGAGAAGGGCCTGGATCATATCCTCAAATCCAAACCTCTTCTGGCTCTTTGGTAATCTCTTCTACATAGCTCAAGCTGAAGGGGAAGCAGCAGGTTGGAAGTGGGAAGTTAGATTGTGGAGAGGGTGAATCTGCAACACCTCTAGGATGCCCAAGTGGGTTCAGATCTAGAGCTTGGGTCAGAGCTCGAGGCTGCAGGCACAGATTTGAGAAGTAGCACTCAAGGCTGAGAGAGAACGGATGAGGTTATGTGGGGAAAGAAGGAAAGAGAAAGGAAGGAGAAAGGGTTCGGATGAGAGTTGTGGGGCCTGACCACCCTTCAAGAGCATGCAGGGACAAGGAGAAGAAGGTTTACCAAGGAAGTGAATGGAGGACAAGCTTCCTGCCTTTCCCCTGATTGCTGTTAGCCAGGCAAGGCTTCAAGAAGCACAAAGAGAACCCCACCATAGCTCATCTATTTTTCACTCTGCCCTGAGCTGGCTGCTGCCTCAGTGCTTGACAAATTTCCCTGTCCCTAAGGATCTCAAAGGACAGAATTTCCACACACAGTACCAGCTTGCATCATGGATGTCAGTAAAGAGCAGGAAAACAAATTAAAGCCCCCATATGCCCAGATTAAGGAGGGACGCTTCCTTTCTGTCTTCTTCTGAGTCAAGGTCTGGCCCTGGGGATTAATATCCCTTCGCATCTGCACCCTTTTCATTTTGCAAAGAGCTTTCATGGTTGTCAGGCAAATTGTTCTTTAGGGAACTTCCGTGAAGGAGGCAGAGCAACACTTAGGACCTTCACTCCACAGATGAGGACCCCAAGGCCCAGGTAAGCAGGGAGATTGGTGCAGGGTCACCTGGCCAGTTGGTGGCAGAAGATCATGGCATCTGGTTCCATCACTTCATGGCAAACAGATGGGGAAACAGTGGAAACAGTGACAGACTTTTTTTTGGGGGGTGGGGCTCCAAAATCACTGCAGACGATGACTGCAGCCATGAAATTCAAAGATGCTTGCTCCTTGGAAGAAAAGTTATGACCACCCTAGACAGCATATTAAAAAACAGAGACATTACTTTGCCAGTAAAGGTCCGTCTAGTCAAAGCTATGGTTTTTGCAGTAGTCATGCATGGAAGTGAGAATTGGACTATAAAGAAAGCTGAGCACTGAAGAATTGTTGCTTTTGAACTGTGGTATTGGAGAATACTCTTGAGAGTCCCTTGGACTGCAAGGAAATCCAACCAGTCCATCCCAAAGAAAATCAGTCCTGAATATTCATTGAAAGGACTGATGCTAAAGCTGAAACTCCAATACACTTGCCACCAGATGCAAAGAACTGACTCATTTGAAAAGACCCTGATGCTGGGAAAGATAGAAGGTGGGAGGAGATGGGGACAACAGAGGATGAGATGCTTGGATGGCATCACAGACTCAATGGACATGGGTTTAAGAAAACTCCGGGAGCTGGTGATGGACAGGGAGGCCTGATGTGCTGCAGTCCATGGGGTCACAAAGAGTCGGACACAAGTGAGCCACTGAACTGTACTGAAACAGAATAAATATTCCATTTACAACATATTAAAGAAAAGCATAAAAGATTTCTATGAAGACCACTTTAGAGTATTACTGAGAGGATTAAAACAAAACATGCACAAATAGACATATTGTTCTTGAATATAAAAACTCAATATTGTAATATAACAATTTACATATTAGTTTAAAATTTAGTCTATTAATTTAAATGTGATGCAAATGAAAATACCGACAGGACATTTTAGATTTAGACAAGAAGGTATCAAGTTCATGGGGAAAAATAAATATTCAAGACTAGCCAGAAAAGTAATGAAGAAAGCATTATAAAACTATGGTAATTACAGTAATACAGGATTGGCTAATATGAAAACAAGCTGGTCAAAGTAACAGAACAATGTGTCCAGAAAGAGCCCCTATACACTTAGGAGATTTATACTCTATAGATGGTACTTAAAATCTGTCAGCAAGTGAATTATTCAATAACTGATGTTATTGAATGGATAATTTATTGATAACTCATATTATCTATTGTTATTAAAATGACTCTCCCTAACTTAAAATACATTCCAGAGAATAAAAGCTTTAAATATAAAAAATAATAAAAATAATAAATGGAAATATGTAAGAATATTTATAAAATAATTAATATTGAATAAGACTTTTCTAAGCAACACACAGAACCTAAGAATCATGTAGTAAATGACTGATAGACTTGAATGCAGAAAAATTGAACTTCTGATAGGAAACCTATCCTAGACTTCAAAAGAAAAATGAAACAATATTTACAACATAGGCAAAGGCCTAATTCCATTTATATATAAAGAGTTCTAAAGGAATTCCCTGGTGGTCCAGCAGTTAGGATTCTGTGATTCCAATGCAGTGGGCATGGGTTCGATCCCTGGTCAGGGAACTAAGATCACACCCATCATGCAATGCAGTAAAAAAAAAAAAAAAAAAATTCTGAGAAATCCGTCAGAAAACAGACAATTCCATTAACAATGAACAAACCACATGGACATACAGTTCACAAAAATATTTAAAGAGGCTTTTAAATATATAAATGCTTAATTTCACCCATAATTAAATGCATAACATATTTTATTTTCAGAGAAATTTTATGATCACAGCAAAACTGAATAGAAGGTACAGAAATTTCCCATATACCTCTTGTCTCCCCACACATACACAACCTCCCCCACTGCTGACATCCCCCACTGAAGTGGTACATTTGTGACAGTCAATGAGACTACACTGAGCCATCATAATCACTCAAAGTCCATAGTTTACATTAGTTTTCATTCTTCCTGTTGTACAATCTATGGGCTTGAATAAATGATAATGACCATGTATCCATTATGGTATCATAGAGAGTATTTTCACTGCCCTAAAAATCCTCTTTGCTCTGCCTGTTCATCCTTACCCCACCCCCTCCCCAGGTCCTGGTAACCATTGTTACCACTTTTGGAGACACTTTTTACTGTCTCCAAAGCTTGGCATTTTTCATTAAACAGAATGCCTTTGCATTAAACAGATGTATAATGACAGGTACCCAGCATTGTAATTGAATGCATTTTTTTTTTAGTGAGAATATTTTTAACTGTCAAAAGAGAAGACTATGAAGAACTGTATGCTAATAAAATTAAACTCAAGGAAAATTCTCTTCAAATTGTCCCATAGAGAAACAGGAAATCTGACAAGCTCTACAATTTTTGTTTAAAACTTGAATAAATAGTTAAAAATCTACACCAACAAAATTTCAAAAAACAAACTTTCAAAGAACACATAATCTCTAATTTACATAAATGTTCCAGAAAAAGTATTCAATCCTCTAAAGAGCCTAATTTAGCTTTGACATCAAAAGCAGAAAAGGAGAGAAGGAAAATGAACAATTATAAGCCAAACTGAATTATGAACATAGACACATAAATACTAAATAAAATATTACAAAATGAATCCATCTGTGTATTACATCATGACCAAGTGTGGCATATGTGAAAACAGAAAGAATGGTTTAACATTCAAGAAGAAAAAAAAGAGGTATTTAATGTTTATTAATGCCATAGTATCAAATAAAAACAATTTCATGAAATCCAGGAAAAGTTATTGATAAATGTCAACACACTTTCAGCAAAGAAAAACACTCAGAAAACTGAAAATAAAAATTAACTTCCTCAAAGTAAAAACTATGGAGACCAAAATATCAGTGATTCCCAGTAGTGATAAGGATGAACAAGGAGAGCAGAGAGGATTTTTAAGGTGGTGAAAATACTCTGTATATTACAATGATAAATATATGTCACTATGCATTTGTCCATACCCATAAAATGTATAACACTAAGAGTGAATTCTAAGGTAGACTATGGACTTTGGGTGATTACAATGTGCATAGGTAAGTCCATCTTTGCTTAAAAAATATACCATTCTGGTGAATGATATTGATTACAGGGGAGGCTATGTATGTGTGGGGGCTGAGGGTATATCTCTGTGTCTCCCTCTCAATTTTGTTGTAAATTTAAAACTACTCTAGAAAAATAGTCTTTCAAAAAGTTAATTTTCTTAACTTGATAAAAGTAAACTTTTGGAAAACATATAAGAACTATAATTGGTGATACTTTTGAAATACTTATTTGCCTAAAAGCCAAGAATAAATAAAGAATGCCTAGTAGCATGGATTTATTTAGTATTATATTGGAAGACCTGTCCAACACAACTACACAAGGAAAAATATCTATTATTTCAGTACAGGAAACAAAAAATAAAACTGACGTTATTTGGAGATAATGTGATCATCTACACAGAAAACCCAAGGAAAAATTACAAGCTTTTAAAACTAAAATATTGTTAGGTATACAATCAATGTACAAAGATTGTGTTTTTCTATCTCAGCAACAAATAGTTTAGATACAGGATGCTTGGGGCTGGTGCACGGGGATGACCCAGAGAGATGTTATGAGGAGGGAGGTGGGAGGTGGGTTCATGTTTGGGAACGCATGTACACCCGTGGTGGATTCATGTCAATGTATGGCAAAACCAATACAGTATTGTAAAGTAAAATAAAGTAAAAAAAAAAAATTAAGAAAAAAAAGAAAAATAACAAAGATGGACACTACAATAGAAAAAGAAGGCAACAAGTATTAATAAATCTCACAATGGAAGCATAATACTTGAACACTCAAACATAATCACAGTAACATCTTTTTAGATCCATCTCCCAGGATAATGGAAATAAAAGCAAAAATAAACAAATGGGACCTGCTTAAACTCAAAAGCTTTTCCACATCAAAGGAAATAATAAACAAAACAAAAAGACAACCCACAGATTGGGAGAAAATATTTGCAAATGATGTGACCAATAAGGGATTAGTCTCCAAAGTTTATAAACAGCTTATAACATAATAACATCAAAACAAACAATCCACTCAAGAAATGGGCAGAAGACCTGAACAGATATTTCTCCGAAGAGGACATACAGATGGCCAATAGGCACATGAAAAGATGTTCAACATCACTAGTTATTAGAGAAATACAAATCAAAACTATGATATATCACCTCACACCGGTCAGAATGGCTATCATCAAAAAATCCACAGACAACAAATGTTGGAAAGGGTGCGGAGAGACGGGAATCATCCAGGACTATTGGTGGGAATGTAAATCAGTACAGCCACTATGGAGAATAGTATGGAGCTTCCTTAAAAAACTAAAAATAGAGCTACCCTATGACCCTGCAATCCCATTCCAGGGCATATATCTGGAGAAAAACATGGCCTCAAAAGATACATGCACCCCGGTGTTCACTGCAGTACTGTTTACAATAGCCAAGACATGGAAGTAACCAATTCCTTTGACAGAGGAATGGATAAAGAAGATGTGATACATATATACAATGGCATATTACTCAACCATTAAAAAGGATGAAATAATGCCATTTGCAGCAACATGGATGGGCCTAGAGAGTGTCATACTGAGTGAAGTAAGTCACACAGAGAAGGAAAAATATTATATGACATCCCTTATATGTGGAATCTAAAAATAAATGATACAAATGAATTTACTTACAAAACAAAAAGAGACTCACAGACTTAGAATACTATTTAATGGTTGCCAGGGGGAAGGGATAGTTAGGGACTTTGAGAAGGTCATTTACACACTGCTATACTTAAAATGGATAACCAGTAAAGATATATTGTATAGCACCCGGAACTCTGCTCAATACTATATGCCAGCCTGAATGGGAGGGGAGTTTGGGGGAGAATGGATACATGTTTATGTATGGCTGAGTCACTTTGCTGTTTACCTGAAACTACCATAACATTGTTAAATTGGCTATACCCCAGTACAAAGTGTTCTTGGTGTTAAATTTTTTTTTTTTTAACTTTTAAAAAGAAAAAAGATTATAAAAAATATTTTTAAAGAAGTATAAGACTTTTATGAAAAAAATCATAAAATATTGTTAAAATCATAAAATACAGATAAATAGATGGAGAATTTTAAATGTTCATGTGCCATGTTCACGGATGGGAAAATATCATGAAGATTGTGATTTCCATCAAATTAATCTATAAACCCAAAATATAATTAAAACAAAAATTTTCCTTCAAAAGTTTGTCCTGAAATTTATATTAAAAATAGTAAAAGGCCAAGAGCAGTCAGGATAACACTTAATGGTGATGATGATGATGATAACAATAATAATAAACAGAGGACTTACCTACCATGAAATCAAGATTATAAAGCAGACTTTTGTATAGCAGTTGCCCTTCATCTGTGGGGGATAGGTTCTAGGACCCCCAGGGGAAGCATTAAACTGTGGATAATACTGAATTATATATATATATATATATATATATATATATATATATACACACACCTGTGTTAAAGTTTATTTATAAATTAGAGATTGCAAGAGATTATTAATGATAACATAATAAAATAGAACAATTATAACAGAAGCTATCATTTTTTAAGTGTAGTTTTGGTATAAGGATGGACTAATAGAATGTAAGAGAAAACACAGAAACAGACCCACTTTACATGAGCTTTATCTATGAATATATCCCATAATAAATCAATTAAGAAAAATGGGATGAACTATTAAATAAATTTATTTGGGGCAACTAGCTATCTATATGAAAGAAAGACAAAATTAGATTCCTACTTCATCCTGCTGAATTAAAGAGGTAAGTACAAAAAGTAAAACTTTCAGAAGGAAAGAGAGAAGAGCTTTGATAGTGGGGTTGAAAAAATGTTTTCAATAAAACACACTGAAAAGCACAGATTAGAAATGAAGAGATGGATGACTTTAATCACATTAAAATTATATTACAAACTTCTATTTGACTAAAACACACCATAAAGCAAATGAGCCCAGATACAGATTAAGAGAAGATATATGTAATGCATATAGCTAACAAAGATTTTTTTTTTAATGCAGAACATGTATGTGAATGCATGTGAATGGATTCTAAGTTGCTTTAGCCGTGTCTGACTCTGTACAAACCTATGGACTGCAGCCAACCAGGCTCCTCGTCCATGGGATTCTCCAGGCAAGAACACTGGAGTGGATTGCCGTACCCTCCTCCAGGGGATCATCCCAAACCAGGGATCGAACTTGTGTCTCTTACATCTACCTGCATTGGCAGGCAGGTTATTTACCACTAGTGTTACCTGGGAAGCCCCACAGAATATGTATACATTCTATAAATTAATAAAGAGAAGGCAAACTACACAACAGAAAATTGATTAGAGGATATGTACAGCCTGAAAAATCCCATGGGCAGAGAATCCTGGTAGGCTGCAGTCCATGGGGTCGCTAAGAGTTGGATACGACTGAGTGACTTCACTTTCACTTTTTACTTTCATGCATTGGAGAAGGAAATGGCAACCCATTCTAGTGTTCTTGCCTGGAGAATCCCAGGGATGGGGGAGCCTGGTGGGCTTCCATCTATGGGGTCGCACAGAGTCGGACATGACTGAAGTGACTTAGCAGTAGCAGCAGCAGCACATCTACTTCAGAGAATAAACCTAGATGGTGAAATAAACGTAAGAAAACATACTTGAGTTCACTAATAATCAGGCAAGTGCAAGTTAGGATAATGAAGGTCCATTTTGTATCCATCAAAATGGTGAAAAATTCACTAACATTGAGCAGGGTAGGAGGTAAGTGAGGCACTCTCTCCTCAGGCACAAAATGTAAGGGAGCACCAAAAAACTCAGTCAACATAAACAATATTTTAATACAATATTTTCAAAACTAAAAATTTACACAAAAAAATCCATGATGAACAAAGTATCAAATTTTTAAGCCAAGATAGAATCTCACCATGCACTTACATGACTCATCTTATTTGTCTTAATTCTAATTGGGATTTTTTGGATCAAAGGGCTGGTGAGGGTTTGGGGAAATTAAATCTTTTATGCATTTCTGGTAGGAATATAAAAAAATGACAACTATTTTGGACAGTCACTTGATAATACTGAAGATGCCATACATTACATCACAGTAATTCCAGTTCTAGGATCCTATCTTTCCCCACCTCCCCTTTTTCTTGAAGGATAGTAGAGGTTTCTGGTGCAGAATGTGAAGTCTTCAAGACAAATTCTAAAAGATTTGTCTTAAAGAAAATTTTACACTAGTACACAAGTGTACAAGGGTTTGCTTTGCTGCATTCTTCTAGCAAAATAGAAGGCAATCATTGACAAAGATTCTCTCCTTGACCAAACCTTATCCAGGTTCCTCTGAGCTCTTTCTTAACTAGACCTCAATCTTGGCCTATAAAGAATTGAAGAAAATATTAACATCATTTCTAACAGCACAAAGTCACATTCCTAGGATGATCCTAGATCCCCTTACAGTGCCTGCCTGAGAAAACTCAAGTCTGCTGAAAGAATCAACAATTTGTTCCTATCACCATCTTAAGATAGCACCCCTGTCCCCCAGTTTGTGCAGGGGCGAGAGAAGCCTAACTTCAATAAGGGCCAGTTAGCAAAACCAGATGGGTTTCTCATGGACCAAAAGCCTCTTCTGACTTATTGTAATTTTTCACTTCCCTGACTCTGCTGAGCCCCTACGCACTCCCCTCCCTATTCCCTCATTCTTCCTTTAAAACTCCCAGTCACTTTTGTATAAATCAGAGTTGAGTTCAGTTCACACTGGATTCTTATCCCTGTTGCAATAGTAGATTACTGATTGAAGTCTGTCTTTATCATTTTAATTAGTAACCAGCTGTGTTGACCTTTGGCATCTTCTAACTTGGAAGAAAAATTATGACCAACATAGACAGCATATTGAAAAGCAGGGACATTACTTTGCCAACAAAGGTCCATCTAGTCAAGGCTATGGTTTTACCAGTAGCCATGTATGGATGTGAGAGTTGGACTGTGAAGAAGGCTGAGCGCTGAAGAATTCATGCTTTTGAACTATGGTTTTGGAGAAGACTCTTGACAGTCCCTTGGACTGCAAAGGAGATCCAACCAGTCCATTCTGAAAGAGATCAGCCCTGGGATTTCTTTGGAAGGAATGATGCTAAAGCTGAAACTCCAGTACTTTGGCCACCTCACGCGAAGAGTTGACTCATTAGAAAAGACTCTGATGCTGGGACGGATTGGGGGCAGGAGGAGAAGGGAACGACAGGGGATGAGATGGCTGGATGGCATCACCGACTCGATGGACATGAGTTTGAGTGAACTCCAGGAGTTGGTGATCAACAGGAAGGCCTGGCGTGCTGCGATTCATGGGATCGCAGAGTCAGACACGACTGAGCAACTGAACTGAACTGAACAGTTCCAGAGGAAGGGAATGGATAATTAAATTATGGTTTCTATGTACAACGATACAATACATAATGGGTTTCCCTGGTGGCTGGAGGTTAAAGCGTCTGCCTGGAATGCGGGAGACCCGGGTTTGATCCCTGGGTCGGGAAGATCCCCTGGAGAGAGAAATGGCAACCCACTCCAGTACTCTTGCCCCGAGAATCCCATAATAAGTAAAATGAATCAACTTGATCTACATATATCCATATAAATCTCAAACATAATTTTGAATGAATAAAAGCAAGTTGTATAAACCTTAAAAATAATTTGAACTAAAAAAGCAAGTTTCAGAAAGAGTATAATACCACTTATGTAAAGGTTAAAAACACACATATATATTATATATATGCATACACACATATAGATAAAATGACATATATTATATATTATTGTATACCACTATCCATATACATATTTGTCATATATTATATAATACATGTGCCTATATGTAGTAATACATGTGCCTATATGTAGTGATACATTTCAACTTCAAGGTATAAGTTACGTCTGAGGATTGAGGGAGAGGTTTTGAAAGGGTAGAAAGTGGGACTCTAACTATATCAATAACTTCATTTTCTCTTTTTAAAAAAGGAAGGATATACAGCACATAAAGTAAAATATTAGCATCTACTTAATTTTTGCTATGTTTGCTATACTATTTTCTGGGCTTTCTGTATGTTTGAATGATTTTAAAAATAAAAATGAAAATGAATGATCATCTAGTTTTTGCCTCCTACGTCAGCAAAAATAAAAATTTAATAATGCATACAGCATTGAGAGAGAGAGTAGAGAAGCAGGCAATGTCATACGATGCAGCTGGGAGGACAAATTAATGTAATCTCTCGAGATGGCAACTGTGCAGTATGTGTTTAATTAAGAATGCTTGTGCTCCCACTATGGAGAACATTATGGAGATTTCTTTTAAAACTAGGAATAAAGCTACCATATGACCCAGCAATCCCACTACTGGCCATATACCCTGAGAAAACTATAACTCAAAAAGATACTTATACCCCAATGTTCACTGTAGCACAACTTACCAATATCCAGGACACAGAAGCAACCTAAATGTTCATCAACAGATGAAAGGGCAAAGAAGTTATAAACACAATGGAATGTTACTCAGTCATAAAAAGGAATGAATTTGAGTCAGTTCTACTGAGGTAGATGAACCAAGAGTTTGTTATACAGAGTGAAGTAAGTCAGAAAGAGAAAAACAAACATTATATATTAATGCATATATATGGAATCTTAAAAAATGGCACTAATGAACCTATTTGCAGGGCAGGAATAGAAATGTAGACATAGACAACAAATTTGTGGACACAGCAGGGGAAGAGAGGGTGGGGCAAATTTAGAAAGTATATTGAAAATATACATTATAATATGTAAAATAGATAGCTAGTGGGAATTTGCTGTATAACACAGGGACCTCAACCTGGTCTTCTGTGACAACCTAGAGGTGTGGGATGAGAAAGGGGGGTGGGAGGGAAGTTCAAGAGGAAGGGGATATATGCTTATTTATTGCTGATTCATGTTGTTGTATGGCAGAAACCAATGCAACATTGTAAAGCAATTATCCTCCAATTAAAAAAAAATAAAAAGAATGCCTATTCACTTTTACTTGACTATTAGGTGCACAAAGAAAAAAGTTTCTTATTGAAACATAGTTATGACATTGATTATAACAGCAATAGATGAACATAAATGGGTTCTCATTAATGAATTTATAATATATTCATGACGGAACAGTATGCAGGTATGAAAAAGGATAGACTGATTTGTATATACCAGGGGCCATGAAACTAATAGCCCACAGAACAAATCTGGCTCACCATTTAATTTTTTAAAATAAAATTTTATTGGAGCACAGTCACACCTATTTTTTTATGTATTATCTATGACCACTTGAGTAATTGTGATGAACATATGGCCTGCAAAGCTCAAAATATTTACTATCTGGTCCTATGTAGAAAATGTTTGCTAATCCCGGGTACATGCTGATATGGAAAAATCTCCAAATATATCATTCAGCATTCAACAAATATTTATGAAGTCTCTGGTACAGGTCAGATATTTTTCTAGATATTGTGAGAACAAACAATATCTTGCCTTCCTAGAGCTTATATTCTATTGGAATTATTAAATGTAAAGGACAAAGGGCAGACTAGCATGTATAGTATGCTGTCCTTAATATTTTTAGTTCTACATTTACTTTTAGAGAAACAATATTTTAAAAATTAATTTATTTATTTTAATTGGAGGCTAATTACTTTATGATACTGTATTGGTTTTGCCATACATTGACATGAATCAGCCATGGGTGTACATGTGTTCCCCATCCTGAACCCCTGCTCCCACCTCCCTCCCCATCCCTCAGGGTCATCTCAGTGCATCAGCCTGAGCACCTTCTCTCATGCATCAAACCTGGACTGGCAATCGGTTTCACATAAGATAATATGCGTGGTTCAATGCTATTTTCCCAAATCATCCCACCCTCACCTTCTCCCACAGAGTCCAAAAGACTGTTCTTTATATCTATGTCTCTTTTGATGTCTTGCATACAGGGTCATTGTTACCATCTTTCTAAATTCCATAGATATGCATTAGTATATTGTACTGGTGTTTTTCTTTCTGGCTTACTTCACTCTGTATAATAGGCTCCAGTTTCGTCCACCTCATTAGAACTGATTCAAATGCATTCTTTTTAATGGCTGGGTAATATTGCATTGTGTATATGTACCATAGCTTTCTTATCCATTCATCTGCTGATGGACATCTAGGTTGCTTCAGTGTCCTGGCTATTATAAACAGTGCTGCGATGAACATTGGGGTACACATGTCTCTTTCAATTCTGGTTTCCTCAGTGTGTATGCCCAGCAGTGGGATTTCTGGGTAATATGGCAGTTCTATTTCCAGTTTTGTAAGGAATCTCCACACTGTTCTCCATAGTGGCTGTACTAGTTTGCATTCCCACCAACAGTGTAAGAGGGTTCCCTTTTCTCCACACCCTCTCCAGCACTTATTGTTTGTAGATTTTTTGATACCATCCATTCTGACCGGCATGAGATGGTACCTCATTGTGGTTTTGATTTGCATTTCTCTAATAATGAGTGATGTCAAGTATCTTTTCATGTGTTTATTAGCCATCTGTATGTCTTCTTTGGAAAAATGTCTATTTAGTTCTTTGGCCCATTTTTTGATTGGGTCGTTTGTTTTCCTGGAATTGAGCTGCAGGAGCTACTTGTATATTTTTGAGATTAACTCTTTTTCAGTTGCTTCATTTGCTACTATTTTCTCCCATTCTAAAGGCTGTCTTTTCACCTTGCTTATAGTTTCCTTCATTGTGCAAAAGCTTTTAAGTTTAATTAGGTCCCATTGTTTATTTTCGCTTTTATTTCCAATATTCTGGGAGGTGGGTTATAGAGAATCCTACTGTGGTTTATGTCAGAGAGTGTTTTGCCTATGTTTTCCTCTAGGAGTTTTATAGTTTCTGGTCTTATGTTTAGATCTTTAATCCATTTTGAGCTTATTTTTGTGTATGGTATTAGAAAGTGTTCTAGTTTCATTCTTTTTTTTTTTAATTTTTATTTTTACTTTATTTCACTTTGCAATACTGTATTGGTTTTGCCATACATTGACATGAATCCACCACGGGTGTACATGCGTTCCCAAACATGAACCCCCCCTCCCACCTCCCTCCCCATAACATCTCTCTGGGTCATCCCTGTGCACCAGCCCCAAGCATCCTGTATCCTGCATCGGACATAGACTGGCAATTCGTTTCTTACATGATAGTATACATGTTTCAATGCCATTCTCCCAAATCATCTCACCCTCTCATTCTTTTACAAATGGTTGACCAGTTTTCCCAGCACCACTTGTTAAAGAGATTGTCTTTTTCTGCATTGTACTTTCTTTCCTCCTTTGTCAAAGATAACGTATCCATAGGTGCAAGGATTTGTCTCTGGGCTTTCTATTTTGTTCCATTGATCTATATTTCTGTCTTCATGACAGTACCATGCTGTCTTCATGACTGTAGCTTTGTAGTAGAGACTGAAGTCAGGCAGGTGGATTCCTCTAGTTCCATTCTTCTTTCTCAAGATTGCCTTGGCTATTCTAGGTTTTATGTATTTCCATACAAATTGTGAAATTATTTGTTTTAGTTCTCAGAAAAATATCATTGGAAGCTTGATAGGGATTGCATTGAATCTATAGATTGCTTTGGGTAGTATATTCATGCTCACATATTGATTCTTCCAATCCATGAACATGGTATATTTCTCCATCTATTTGTGTCATATTTGATTTCTTTCATCAGTATTTTATAGTTTTCTATATATAGGTCTTTTGTTTCTTTTAGGTAGATTTATTCCTAAGTATTTTATTCTTTTTGTTGCAATGTGAATGGAATTGTTTCCTTAATTTCTCTTTCAGTTTTCTCATTGTTAGTGTATAGGAATGCAAGAGAGTTCTGTGTGTTAATTTTATATCCTGCAACTTTACTATATTCATTGATTAGCTCTAGTAATTTTCTGGTGGTTTCTTTAGGGTTTTCTATGTAGAGGATCATGTCATCTGCAAACAGTGAGGGTTTTACTCCTTCTTTTCCAATCTGGATTCATTTTATTTCTTTTTCTTCTCTGACTGCTGTGGCTAAAACTTCCAAAACTATGTAGAATAGTCGTGGTCAGAGTGGGCACCCTTGTCTTGTTCCTGACTTTAGGGGAAATGCTTCCTATTTTTCACCCTTGAGGATACTGTTTGCTGTGGGTTTATCATACATGGCTTTTATTATGTTGAGGTATGTTCCTTCTATTCCTGCTTTCTGCAAGGCTTTTGTCATAAATAGATGTTGAATTTTGTCAAAGGCTTTCCCTGCATCTATTGAGATAATCATATGGTTTTTATCTTTCAATTTGTTAATGTGGTGTATCATAGTGATTGATTTGTGAATACTGAAGAATCCTTGCATCCCTGGGATAAAGCCTACTTGGTCACAATGTATGATCTTTTTAATATGTTGTTGGATTCTGTTTGCTAGAATTTTGTTAAGGATTTTTGCATCTATATTCATCAGTGATGTTGGCCTGTTGTTTTCTTTTTTTGTGGCATCTTTATCAGGTTTTGATATTAGGGTGATAGTGGCCTCATAGAATGAGTTTGGAAGTTTACCTTCCTCTGCAAATTTCTGGAAGAGTTTGAGTAGGATAGGTGTTAGCTCTTCTCTAAATTTTTGTAGTATTTAGCTTTGAAGCCATCTGGTCCTGGGCTTTTGTTTTCTGGAAGATTTCTGATTACAGTTTTAATTTCCATGCTTGTGGTGGGTCTGTTAAGATTTTCTGAGAACTAGAATATTTTTGAAAGTATTTACAAGAAAATGTCAACAGTGGTTGCTTCGAGGGAAGAATAAGAGTTAGTATATCAATGGAGGGAAATTTATTGCTCATTGCTATACAATTCTGTGATGTCTGAATGTATATATGTCATATATAAATAATCACACATACTTATATACACATGCTAGAAAGCTACTTCAAGATAAACAAAAATGAAATTTAGTGGGTGCAACAAAACCCTGTCTGTAAGTTTAAAATGATGTTGAGTATATTATGAATAAAGGGAAACTCACTTAAACAACTGTTCATATGAAAAATAAAAACATCTGGACATTTTAGTTAACTGTGGGCTAAAAATGAATCAATAGTATGACATAAGGTGAAGTTGCTCAGTCGTGTCCAACTCTTTACGACCCTGTGGACTGTAACCTACTAGGCTTCTCCATCCATGGGATTCTCCAGGCAAGAATACTGGAGTGGATTGCCATGTCCTTCTCCAGGGGATCTTCCCAACCCAGGGATCGAACCTAGGTCTCCCACATTAGAGGCAGATCCTTTAACCTCTGAGCCACCAGGGAAGCTATAGTATGACATGGTTGCTTAAAAAGGCTAATGCAATTTTAGGGACCATAACAGACTTTCATTATCCAGCTCTAGAAAACTGATTGTTCCACTTTACTATGTGCTATCTCAAGCATACCTTAAGTATTATGTTAATTTTGTTTCTCCATGACATGATTTAGGAGAGATAGTTACCTATGTAAGGGAGACTATCAGGGAGAGACAGAAAAACTATGAAGTAGCTCAAACAGATTTGTTTCAAAACAGAAGACTTAAGGGAAATAAGAAATTTATCTTCAAATAGGTAAAGGCAAGAGCAGTTAGAATTAATTTATATCCTTTCAAACAGCGCTACCAGGACCTCCATAATCACAAGGGCTAAGAGAAACAAGTTTCAGCTCATTATAAAAATGTTTAACAATTCGGTTGTGGAGTAGGAGCAGAGTAGAAGGAAATTAATATTTACTGTCTATAACATGTCAAACCCATTACCTACCTCACAGCAATCCTGCAAGGAAGATATTATTCTTCATTTTTCAGAGGAGAAAATGGAATCTCAGAAATGTTGCGTAACTTCACCTAAGATTCTACAGTAAGTAGAAGCAGAGCAAGGAATATGAATCCAGCTTACAATAGGCTCCTAACTTGATTTTCATACATCCAGTACTGTTCATCCAATACCAGTGTAGCCAGAATGCTCTTTTTAAAGCATAAATTTGATCATGTTACTTCTCTGCTTAAGTTTTTATGAAGCCTTTCATGAGGTGGCCATTGCCTACTTCTCTGTAACCATGTACCACTTGGAACTATACCGGGGCCACACTGAATATCTTCAAATTACTCAGATACATATAGAAAAAAATTGTGTTTCAATGGAAAAATATGCATTTTCTTAGCCTACTTTTCTAGGTTATCAGATTCTATCTGTTCATTTTTTATGAGCCATTTTACAGTTCTTTGTAAGTTGTAGATAACTGAGAGGCATGTACGTTATGTCCTACCCAACAGTGATTTAGTTGATTCTTCCTAACTCTTGTGGAAAAAACAGTTTTGTCTCCATTTGCAATTCATCTTAATATTTCTTTATTCCATATAAATCTGTGCTCTTTTGACTTTTGAACCAGTTATAACATCTGCCTGGTTCATTACTATAAGTAAAATAAATACTTTAACACATATTCATTTTTATAAATGTATAAGCATCATAATTGTACCTCTTTCTGAAAATTATTTTTTAACCTATACCAAGCAATCTTCTTTCTAGCCTATTTCTTCACTCTTGGCCTTCACATAACCTATTTCTTATATCTAGAACAAATTCCTTACACAATCTTCCCCTATTGCCAGCAAAGTGTTTGTAAAATGTTTGTTGAATGAAAGTAAAAGCAAGGTTAGAAGGAAGAAATCAACCAAACAAATCAGGTCTGCCTGACACCAAAGCCTAAGCTCTTTCTAATTAGTTGCTGCCTTTTACATTTTTAGCATCATCTAAACAAGAGAATGATCTACCTCAGAAAAATGAACTTTCTGTCATTGGAAGTATTCAAGAAGAGCCTAGTAAGGTGGGATTTTGACTTTGGGGATGTTAAAAAAAAATATTTTGACACTTGTTTAAACAATAAGGCAAACTTTACTCAAAAACTGCTGTAGTAGAGGTACTGCAATGGGAGAGAGAGATTGGGCTCATCTTGGAGGAAGACAAAGACACCTGGGAATTTATAGTCAATGCACAGAGTGAAGAGGGCAATGGATGGAAAATTACTAAGAGGAAATATCAATGGTAGGGGGCATTCTTACTAAACTGACCTAATAAAATTCTTGCTATGGACTTCCTTGGTGGTCTAGGGGTTAAGACTCTGAGCTTCCAGGGGACACAGGTTCCATCCTTAGTCAGCGAGCTAAGATCCCACATGCCTTGCAGCATGGCCAAAAATAATAATAATAATAATAATAATAATAATAATAAAAGATTCTTGCTAATAGCAGTAAAAGCAGGCCAAAGGCTTAGACATCAAAGGTGGGGGGTGAGAAAATTGATTGTATATCAATGATGAGTAGGTGTCAAGAGGGAAGTATCAAATAATTCTTAGCAGAATATTTTGCTAAGACTGGACTGGGCAGGCCAAAGAGAGGATAGGGACCAAGATCAAGGTATAGGCAAGAAGAGGGCTCCAAGTATCCTGACTAAAGATTGGTCAAGGTAACAATCTTCATCAATAGGTCTGTGTGTGCTAAGTTGGTTCAGTTGTGTCCAACTCTTTACAACCCTATGGACTGTAGCCTTCTAGGCTCCTCTGTCCATGGGATTCTCCAGGCAAGAATACTGGAATGGGTTGCCATGCCCTCCTTCATTGGATGTTCCCCACCCAGGGATTGAATTTGCATCTCTTATATCTCCTGCACTGGCAGGCAGGTTCTTTACCACTAGCACTACCAGAAAGCTCTTGTTAAGTGGTAGGTTGCAATAAATCATCTCTATGGGTATCTCTCACTCGATGGTCATTGCAGTGTAGTATATTAGAGCCAAGGTCTGCATCATACATCTGTGAACACTTCAAGAGAAAGAGAGCATAAGACGAAAAGAACTCTACATCTGTGTGTCACCCACAGGCCCCTGATACCAGCCCACATGGCCCTTTTTTTTTTTTTTTGGCATATTAAATACCAACTAGAATCTAGGAAGCAAAGCATAAAGATGGCTGTGATTTCTAGAGCGTTCCTGGATGGCTTCCCACTGTGAAATTCTTAGGGAACAGCCCCATGCCTGTTTAATTGGAGCTGCTTCTTTCTATTTATGTGGGCAAGTCATATCAGTGGTTTGAAAAAGAGAGAGAATGAAAATGAGCCAACAGAATGGTGAAAGCAGCTTGCGACAGACTCATCTCAGAGAAGGTACCAGAGGCAGCGCCTACAGCAAACAGCATAACAGCAACCAGCTAGGATGCCATGCTCACCTACAAGGGCTCATGCTTTGCACCTCAGGAGACAGGAGCCAAGTCAGTAGCATAAAAGAGGGAAATGCTTCCCACTGAAAACCCCAAAATGGCTCAAAACCTTATCTTATTGCTCTGCACCAATCGTGGAGTAACTCCACCATTAGAGTCAAATCTTTGAGCTGAAGCGCTAACACCAGGACCTGACACGCTGACACTTAAAATAAGACATGGGAAGGGTAACCTGTTAGTGCTCAATAACCAGCTGTGTGACTTTTGTTGAAGTCATTTCCATCTCTGGGCTCCAGGATCACCAAGGCAAAAATGAGGGGATTAGACCAAGTTTCATCCAGTTCTGATTTTCTATGCTTCTATATTTTTTCAGGCCAGAAGGGCAGTCATTATCAGCTAGTAAATGCTACCTAATTAGCAAGTTTCAGAATAGACAAATTGTGAGAGAGAACATGACGAGAGAGATGTATAGGTCAGGAGTAACTGCATGGGGCCAAGTAGATGCACTATAGCCGGGGGGGGGGGGGGGGGCTTGGGCAGCTATGGGACAGAGATAGCAGGAAAATTGGGGCACCCACAGTTGTTGGAGCACATAGTTTACTAAATCACAAAATTTATTTGCTTCATGATTTTTCAGTGCTCAAGCCCAATCCTCCATATTCACAGGCAGACCCATGTATATATACACACATTCAGTCACTCTCTTTCTCACACACACTCCGTCTCTCCAAATACAATAGTTCACAATTGATTCTATATTTATTTCAGTAACCAGGCTGGCAATTGAAGTCATAAAACAAATACTTCCCAAGCTCATGTTATCACAGCAGTACCTGTTAGGGGACTGGGCTTAGCAGAAATATGAGCTCATAGCTTAGGAGGAGGGCTTTAAAAAAAATTGCTTCGTTTTATTTAATAATGTGACTCCTATAATAAGACATCTGAAATAATTTAGGTCAAGTAAGAAGGTATGAACCAGTTTACTTTAAACTCAGTTCATTTTAGGTAAATTTCATTGTACCTGAAGATGCTGTTTATGTATCTTTTAGGACAAACAGGGCAGCAGCTGATAGTATGGGAAAAGTTCCACATAAATCATCTCCCAGAGCTCGGATGGCAGAGAGCTCAAAGATGGATCTTTCTCTCTCTGTGCTCTTTGGTTTATATCCACTTTCCATGCTTCATTGTATCTCATTTTCATGAGAATCAAAGACACATTTTTTTATTAAAATGCTTACAACTTCACCAAGTAAATCCTTTGAAACAGAAGTGCACCTGTTTTTCTCTTAGGCATGGGACATTTAAAGAAAAAATAAAGCCGTATATCTGCTTTAAAATGAAAAGCTATTTCATCCTGGCTTATCATCACCAGGTATTTGAGGGCTAGGGACTGGGAGTTATGGCTGTAAATCTTTTATAAGTAGAGTGCCAGCCTGCAAGGTCAATATGGAGTCATTTCTAATCCTTTATCCTCAATTCTAACAAATACACCCACACACATAATATATATTGTCTATGCAACTGTCAAAAATAGTCAAAACTAATCTGATATATAACTTGGTTGTATCAAGACTTAATTTACTCTAAACATTGAAAAATGCCCTTAGTAATCCAGAAATTTTCAAATGGCCTAATGTGCAGTGTTACAGTTTGCAGTATATAAACAGGGCCCACAATAAATAATGTATTTTATCTTTCTATAGATGGCCACTGAAGGAAGGAAAGATGGAAGGAAGCAGCAGAGGGAAGAAGGCAAGGGCAGAAAAGACAGAAAGAGCTTATATGTTGGTCAAAGTGCCAAGAAACAAAGGTCTAACGCATTGACTTATTTAAAGAAAATAATACAGTCTCAACATTATAGTCATCATCATTGTCCTTGCATTTTTGTCAAGATAAAGATCCTGCAGGGAAAATTATTCCTCTCTTATTATGCTTTAAATACATCCACAAAATACTCTAAATGTCGTTTATGTTCCCAACTACACACATTAAAGGAATCATCTCCTAAAGTCTGACCTGCGGGCTAAATGAAACTAAGCTACATATCTGATCTTCTCCCTCTGAGGGCTAAATATCCCCCACTTCTGATAACGATCAAACATTTTGAAGATCAGTTGTATTTTTCTTTTGTGACTTTAAATATTTTTTGTTACACAGACATAACAGTGCTTCTGGTTAGTTATTGAGTCATCAAATAGCCAGTGAAGCCTCCATCTGAATGTGGCACTACTCTAGCCATTGTAAATACAAATCAGCAATGCAGTCTCCACCCAGTGAACACTTAGAGAAGTAACATGCCCAGGCACAAGTAATGTACAGTCTGAGTCTACTTACCATTTCCATTTGGCCAGTCATTTCAGCCAGAAGACCTGATCCCATACAGTCATAGCTATAGACAGTCAAGTAAGCACAAGACTGAATAAACCAACAACCAGACACCTTTGTCTCAGGCCTCAAAATTTTAAGTCTATATGTGGGTCTCTGGGATTATATGGAAGAAGATGGTTGTGGGTTTAGGCCAGAGAGATTTCTTCTTCTTTTAGGAATAGTGAAAGAACATTCCTCTCTATTATCCCAAGAAGGTCACCTGTGGGAAAATTGGACTGATCATATGTGAAGCCTGGGGCAAGCAATGGGAATTTTGGTACTGTATTAAGGTTCTCCATATAAACAAAACCAATGGGGTGTGTGTGTGTGGGTGGATGTGTGTATACAGAGACAGAGAGAGAAAGATTGATTGGTTTTAAGAAATTGATTTATACTACTATGGAAACTGAGAAATCCAGACCTGGGAAAGCCAAGTCTGAAGACAGAAGACCAAAGTCCAGCTTGAAGATAATGAGGCAGAGAGAAAATATTCGCTCTTACTCAACCCAGCCACCCTGAGAAGGACAATCTGCTTTACTCAGTCTACTGATCAAATGTTTATCTAATCCAAAACACCCTCATAGACACGACCAGAAACAACATTTAATCAAATATCTAGGCACCCCATGTCCCAGTCAAGTTGACACATAAAATTAACCATCACAGGATCTAAGGGTTGATCAGGATTGTCAGATGAGGAGTAAACTGCTCACATACTGATCTCTATTTCCCGTTTCCCCAAATCGTCATTCATTGGCCTCAGTATAACCTAGGGTTTGCTAACCATCAACACTTTGTTTTCCCCAGTAAGTGTCCATAAATAAATTATTTAAGGTTATGAGGGTAAGAAGATAAGACTGTTTTCTTAACCCACTCACTAACCTCACCCTGACTGACTGCATTGAAAACTACTGAATATCTCAGCTTTGTTGTCTTCCCAGCCACTTGATAATATTGGGCTCTGGTTAATGCTCTAAAGACAAACAGTATTTCAGCCTATATGGGATGCTCCAAAGACTTCGAAAATAAGCCTGTGCCAGCAATAGGCTCACAGGAAGTAAAAAGTTAGACTGGCTTTATCTCATTTTCCAGGACTGTTCTATAGCTACCTTTATAGTTAACCTAGGTTCTTATTCATGATTCCACCTCTGATATTAACCATACACAGTTAAAAATATCTTCCTGACCTGCAATGCATCGCTTTGAAGGGCAAATAAAATTAAGCACTCAGATAAGCACTCATTGGTGTTTGGCCCCTAAACTCTCCATTTTTTCCTTGTGCTTTTTCTCTCTCTTTTTTTTACTTTTCAAAGATTATAATTGTACAATATTATAAAGTATAGAACAAAATACAATTATTGGAGGACAATTGTTCTCCAGTATTGTGTTGGCCTCTGTCACACAGCAACATGAATCAGCCACAGGTATACATATGTCCCCTCACTCCTGAACCCTCCTCCCATCTCCCTCCCCATCCCACCCCTCTAGGTTGTCATAGAGCCCCTGTTTAAGTTCCCTGAGTCATATAGTAAATTCCTATTGGCTATCTATTTTACATATGATAATGTATACGTTTCCATGCTATTCTCTCAATTCATCCCACTCTCTCCTTCCTTACTAAGTCCACAAGCTTGTTCTCTATGCCTGAACCTAGAGCAAATCTAGAGCAAAGTGAATTCAGAAAGACAAATATTGTATATTGATGCATGCATACGGATCTAGAAAGACAGTACTGATGAACCTATAAACTCTATTTTTACCATCACTCCACATATTTGAAGAATGGGCTACTGTGAAACAGTTATCCCACTATAGCAGGGAAACTTTATGGAAATATGTTTTCCTTTCTCCTTCTTCTCTTTCCCAACGCCAGGATTCCTTCTCCAAGCAGCCTGGCTCCTCCAGGAGCTATAAGAATGATAGGGTGCATGAAATACTGTGTTCAAAATAGGCCCTTTCCTAACAGATGGTGTAGAATGGTGAGTTGAAAGGAGAAAGTCATTGTTAGGCAACATTTCAAACAACAAAAATAAGTTGTGGGGGCTTGGGGAGGAAATTGTGTTTTGGTTCAAAGCAGCAAATTACCTGGATGGCTTACAGTATCTGACAATCTAAGAATATCAAATTATCCACTGAAAATCTGGCTACCTAAGCTGCTTTTCCCAACTGCACATTATTTGCTCAACAAATTTTCCACTCACAAGTCTCTGAGAGGAAATTTCAAAATGCTCTTTTCACCACTAAAAAATATATATATTTTTAAGTGACTATAGAAAGGATCTAGAGAATGAAATACCAAATTTCCCTGAAACTTGTAAGTTTCACTGGAAAATAATTATAGCTATCTATAGCAATGTCTTCCTCTTATATTGAGTAAGCATGATAATCTAGATAAATAAGTACTCACAATAGTATAAAATAAATATATATTACTTCATCTAAAACCTCAAAGATTTAAAGATGTTTAAATTGCCAACATCCGCTGGGTCATGGAAAAAGCAAGAGAGTTCCAGAAAAACATCTATTTCTGCTTTCTTGACTATGCCAAAGCCTTTGACTGTGTGGATCACAATAAACTGTGGAAGATTCTAAGAGAGATGGGAATACCAGACCACCTGACCTGCCTCTTGAGAAATCTGTATGCAGGTCAGGAAGCAGCAGTTAGAACTGGACATGGAACAGCAGACTGGTTCCAAATAGGAAAAGGACTGAGTCAAGGCTGTATATTGTCACCCTGCTTATTTAACTTATATGCAGAGTACATCATGAGAAACGCTGGACTGGAAGAAGTACAAGCTGGAATCAAGATTGCCGGGAGAAATATCAATAACCTCAGATATGCATATGACACCACCCTTATGGCAGAAAGTGAAGAGGAGCCAAAAAGCCTCTTGATGAAAGTGAAAGAGGAGAGTGAAAAAGTTGGCTTAAAGCTCCACATTCAGAAAACGAAGATCATGGCATCCGGTCCCATCACTTCATGGGAAATAGATGGGGAAACAGTGGAAACAGTGTCAGCCTTTATTTCTGGGGGCTCCAAAATCACTGCAGATGATGACTGCAGCCATGAAATTAAAAGACGCTTACTCCAGGAGATCCAACCAGTTCATTCTGAAGGAGATCAGCCCTGGGATTTCTTTGGAAGGAATGATGCTAAAGCTGAAACTCCAGTACTTTGGCCACCTCATGAGAAGAGTTGACTCATTGGAAAAGACTTTGATGTTGGGAGGGATTGGGGGCAGGAGGAGAAGGGGACGACAGAGGATGAGATGGCTGGATGACATCACTGACTCGATGGACGTGAATCTGAGTGAACTCTGGGAGTTGGTGATGGACAGGGAGGCCTGGCGTGCTGAGATTCATGGGGTCACAAAGAGTCGGACATGACTGAGCAACTGAACTGAACTGAACTGAACCCTTTGTATGGCCTTCTTTTGTTATCATTTTATTTCTGTTTAGAAAACTTTCCTTAGCCATTCTTTAAGGGTAGGTGTGCTGGTAACAAATTCTTAGTTTTTCTTAATTTGAGACTGTTGAATTTCCCCTTTATTTCAGAAGGGTATTTTTGCTCTAAATAGAATTTGGTGTTGACAGTTCCTTCAGTGCCACTCTGGCTGCCATGGCTTTAGGTGATAAATTCACTGATATTTGTATCACTGGTCCCCTAGAGGTAGTTTGTTGTTTCACTCTAGCCTCTTTCAATATTTTTAATTGTCTTCAGTTTTCAGAATTTTGATTATCATGGAATCTTGGCTTGGGTTTATCCTGTTTGTGATTCACTTAGCTTCTTAAATCTAGAGGTTTACGTCTTTTGCCAAATATGTGAAGGTTTTGGCCACTATTTCTTCAAGTATTTTTTCAGTCCTATTTTTTCTCCTTTTCCAGACTCTGATAACACAAATGTTAATTTTTTTTTATTGTCCATTGTCCCTGAAGCTCTGTTCATTATTTTGTCAGCCTACTTTCTCTCTGTTGTTCACATTGGGTAATTTCCACTGGTCTGTCTTCAAGTTCACTGACTCTTTCCTCTGTCATCTGTGATCTACTATTGAGCCTTCATAGGAAGTTTTTATTTTTAAATTCAGTTATTGTATTTTTCAGTTCTATAATAATCCTTTCTTTAGATTTTAAATTGCTTCACTGAGATATTTAATTTTTCATTTAAGAGTGTTACTGGTGTTTTAAAATGTCTAATTCTAAAATCTGAGCCATCTCATTGTCAAAGTCTGTTAATTATCTTTTCTTATTCAAGTTATAGTTTTCTTTTTTAATATAAATTTATTTATTTTAACTGGAGGCTAATTACTTTACAATGTAGATTTCTTTTTTTTTTTAATTTTTATTTATTTATTTATTTTTTAATTTTAAAATCTTTAATTCTTACATGTGTTCCCAAACATGAACCCCCCTCCCACCTCCCTCCCCATAACATCTCTGTTGATTTTTGTTGTATTCTAGAAAATCTGGATATCATGTTGTGAGTCTCTGGATCTTATTTAAACTGTTTTATTGCAGGCAGTTACCATGTTTAATTATAATTTGTGGGCATGGGAAGAAGTGGATATTTAGCTTCTGTCTTAGTCTGTTAATACCACCTTGGCAAAAGTGGACACTAAATCATACTTTCCCATTGCAGATGGTGGAATGGAAGTTTAGCTCCCTTTTTTTTGCCACTGTCTCAGTGAATGTGGGGTACCAACTCACACCAGCTGGAGTATAAGCTCAGTACCTCTCTGGGCTGTACTGACACCAAAGATGGGGGAAGAAACAGAGGGTCAACTCTCACCACCTTGCAGAGCCATGTTCCACCTAGTTGCTGCTGTGTGCGTGGAAATTCAGCTCTTGGCTCCCCTCTGAGCCAAGCTGACACCAAGAAGGGGAAAAGCAGAGTGTTCATTTGCTCTGTCTTATGCCCTATCATTCAGTCTCATTGCTGATGAGTGGGGAAACTCAGCTCTGCACTGGTCTACTTACTGTGCTGTGCTGACATGGTGGCAGGGGAAGGGATAGAGGTGGTGATCGTGGTAATGTCTACCCTACTAGCTCCATCTTGCTCTGCTTCATCCTACCTTATGGATGTTGGGCAGGAGTGGAAGCCTACCTCCTCACTGAGCCCCACTGATTCTCAAACTAAGAACTCTTCAGTATTACCTGCTCCTGACAGGTAGCAGAATATAAAATCAGCTCCATACTGCTCAACCCTGACAAATACCACCCCAGGAAAGGAATCAGAATATCACCTACTTAGCTGGTGTAGGATAGGTATTACCAAGATTTCATTTTGCTAGGTCACTCTTTTCACATAGCTTTGGATAGGAGTAACAGGCTTTTTTGGCTGTACCTGTTAGTTCCAGGTTGGAGGCTACTCCAACATCCTGTCTGGGATAGAGGAGAGGTAAAAAAAGAGAGAGAGAGAGAAAGCCCAGCAGAATTACTTCTGTGTTGTTCCTCAAGTCCCAAGGTTTCTAAAGCAGCCTGCCTTCTTATTTCATCCTTTTGGCTATTTCTTATTTGTTTGATGTAGTAAGACCATGTTTTGTTATTTGTAACAACCTAGCTATCTGTAAGAGGGAGAAAATAAGAGGAATGAGGCTGCTCCATCTTGTCTGCAAAGAGAAAGTTATTCCAGTGCCCTCTGTGATAGCAGTAAGAGTGAAATAATGAAGAAAATAGAAGGAAATAAAACAAAATGCTAAGAGTTAATTACAGGACTGGAGTCGGGGATATGGGCATTATTTTTCTTTGCACTTTTCTGTATTTTAGTATGTTTCAATGGAAGGCAAAGGACACATTTGCTTTGTTGTAGGAGCCGTGTTAGGGAAACAGGACTTCTTCTGAAGTGGTTACTATGAGTCTCTAGTGGCTCCACCTTCCTTACTCTGTACTCCCTTAATACATCGTGGCTTTTAGCCTTTCTCATGTCCAAAACTCACTGAGACCAACTCAGCATCACTTGACTCTCAGAACAAACTGTTCTTGCATTCACTCAAGTAATGTAGTAAGTGCCCCCCTCTATGCTACATGTTGAGCTTATACTGCTGAATAAGACACAGGCAGTGTTTAGAAATAAAATATATAACAGCTATAATAGAAATGTACACAGATTAATTACCTCTATTATAGCAATGTTCAGACTAATTTTCCCTTAGACTTTGGTAAGATATAATAATTGAGCTTTAAAGTCTTAGAGGGAGGAAAAATTTTGTATTTAAACTAGTGCAGTGTAGGAACTAATCCCTAGAGAATTTGCCAGTTAGCAAACAGTAGCCATCTGTCCCACTGCTGGCTGCAATTATTCCCTTATGAACGTGCCCTTTGGACGCCACTTCAAGAGAGATCAAGTTGGAGGTCACTACTTTGGTCTTCAGGGAATTTCCAGGCAAAAACCCAGCCCCCGTGAAATTGTATGAGTGGAGTAGCTATGTAGCAAACCATTCTACTCCCATAGACTGCTAACTGTCCTACTTCCTCAATAAAACCACACAAGTCTTCCCTCCACAATTCGAATATGAATTCTTATGAGCAAGGCAGCCCTTTTAGATGCCTGTAAAATAAAACCATCTTTGGCAGCTGACCTCATGCTATAGAAAGTTAGTCCTGATCAAAAGAAGAGAAGACTGTCCTGAAATCTAGGATTATTTGATAGAGACACTTAATTCTGGGGCTCTTTGGGAGCATCTCTTTTCTTAATGTTTCCACATTTTAGGGGATGCCCACTTCTTTTGGATCATCAGCCCCTTCCATTTCACAGCCAGCAATGGCATCACTCCAACCTCTGCTTCTATTATCATATTGTCTTCCTGTGCCTTTGACCCTCTGTCTCTCTCTTTAAGAACATTTGTAATTATATTGGTTCAAGCCAGATAATCCACGATAATGTCCCCATCTCAAGATCTTTAATTTAATCACATGTGTAAAGCCCCTTTTTCCAGGTAAAGTAACATATCTATGGATTCCATGGATTAGGATGTGGATAACTTTGGTTGGGGTGGGGTATTATTCTGCTTTGCTTCTTTATTCACCTCATGGTCTGGACTCCTGATGCAAAATTTGTCTCTGATGTTTGCTGATTTCTAGTAATGACCCTGGCTTGAGTCTTGACAATGTGAATTTCTCTATCTTTTGGTTACTCTGAAAAATAACAAATGTAAGTGTGTACCTAAGAAAATGAGGAACAGGTTCTATCCATGTAGAGGGGAAGGGAAGGACATTTAATACTCACAATGAACTTATAAGGTAGATATTATTTTCCCCATTTGTAAATGAGAAAATAGGTTCATAGAGATTATATCATCAATTTAGATCACACAGATAGGAAATGGCAAGCCATAGTTGAGAGAATACTGTTGTGATACCAGAGTGCCCTGAACCAATCCATCAAAAGTGGGCAAAATAACCTGATAGGTGAGCTGCTAGGTTCATTCAAACCATTCTCTTCTCATCCATGGCACTTGGGCCAACATCGCAGTCTAAACTGTTTTGCACTTTCCCTCCTCTCTTCATCTCTTTCCACTCCGCCTCCAAAGCAATAGCTTTCTCTACTGCCAAAAACATTTGGTACAGCCTGGGATGCGTAACTCCATATGAGTACTTCTAAGGAGCTATTTCCACAAACATTTACAGCTCTAAAACGGATCATTTCTTCAGCCTTACTCATGAGTAGACTCTCATATTGAGATTTCTCAATATGCTCCTGATAAAATTTCTCAGATTTTAAACAGCCAAGGACAGGGTGGGAGCAAGTCAGAATTCTCGCCTCTGGAATGGTTCCTTCCTTGATGCATCAATAAGCCAGCCAGTTGACCTTCTGGGAAGGATGCCAGGTCCAACTTTTCAATGAGAACTTGGCTAGACCTCATGGAGCTCTGAATTGGCTGGGCATTTTTGTTGGCTACAACTATTATTTCTACTTTAACTTAAGTCACCATAACTAAAAAGATATTGTCCAATAATTACAGAAGAAATGTTTTAGCACTCTAGGACTCAATTCTATGACAGGTTGTGTGGCCAAACCCTGCCTTCACAAAAGACACAGTCAGGCACACAATCTGCCTGTGAGGCAAAATATGGTCCTGGCAGTGAAGTCAATTACAGGGATTGCTTTGGGCCAAGACCAAAGGAACATAACTGTTATGAAGCAAAAAGTCATTCTGGGAATTTACCAGAGCTATCCCAGAACTTCAGACCTAGATACTGAAATCCACTTTCCTTTATCAAATAGGCTGCAGGCTCAGGTTTGACTCACATTTGGGATACAGTCATGTCACTTGCACTTGCTGCTAAGAAGACTGTCTTCTGGTGTATAATAGCTATTTGTCTTTGACTGAGTCTGAAATGGAACAGGACCCTATGGTCCTTGCCCCCCATTTCCTTACCTGCCTTTTGTCTATGGAAAAACTTTAGCCAAAGAATGAGTTTAATCACAGAGGTGAGAAAATGCAGAAACAAAGGAAAATAGTCCAAGGAAACCAAATAATAATAGTTTAGTCATTAAGCAGAGTCAAGGATGTTTTAGATAATACTCTGAGGCATATCCTGTGAGCTGTCTTGCAGATACTTATTCCCCTATCAGGTAGACGATGTTATCTACATGATGACCAGACTATAGCCATGACCTAAGCTGCCACAATTCTGAACACTGGCTTCAAAGAAATGGGAACAAACTTACCCTAAAACTAAAGATTAACTACTTAAAACAATCAAGATGATGCTTGTCAGACCACTGATGACTGATTTTAAGATGACCGTCGGAGTTGACTGGACTTTCTGCATGTTGCCCCCTCCCTCAGCCTATAAAAGCTATTGCCCACTGGCTGGGGGTGATGAGTGGGTGGAGAGTCAGCTTTTTGGACAACTGTCTGCACTCCTCCCTGGTTGCTGGCATCCAAAATAAAGTAAATATTCCCTTCCACCAACCTTGTCTCTTTATTGGCTTTAGAGCAATGAGCAGTCAGCTGGACCCCACTTTCAATTACAAGCCCACTATATAAGTTGGCTGTGGGGGGACAAGCAGTAGGTTTTAAAGAAGCCAAAATGGAGCATGTATTTGTTCAAGTCTGGTATCATTTGTGGAAAATAATTCTATAAGCAGGCCTTGATAATATTTCTCATTTTTTCTGCCAGAAACAACTTGGAGTAGAAAAAGGGAAGGAAAGCTACCTGAATCCTGAAAATATGCAAGTGTGAATCATAAATTCCAAAGGCAGAAGCACTAAACATTTAAGAAGCCAAGCCTACTCTCCTACTTGATAAGTACTAGCCAAATTCAAGGCCAAGGTGAATATAATCAGCCAGCAGATCAGAATCATAAAACTCTGAGTACTAACCCCTCTATTTTGCTCCTTTAAGCATAAAGTGATTGTAATGAAATTGAGAGGGATAAGTCAAGTCATCCATGTTTATATTTACTGGGGCAGTGATGTTGACCCTACTTGCCTGCAGTAGAGATCCAAAATCAAATTTTTCTGGAGTACAAAATGGAGCTCATCAACCTGGCTTCTCTACAGCCACTCATTTGCTCTGGCAGTGACAGAGGAAAAGGAGGGGTGAGAACAGGTGGGTGGGTGGGATTCAAGGATGACTCATGGCTTGCAGCCTTTGCCCCAAGTGAAGCCTGTGGAAATCACAAATGCTGCCAGGTTGATCACTAGTTCTGGAGCTGACTGTAACCATAGAGACAGCACATTTCAATCAAAGACCCAGGGGCTTCCAGTCCCTAGAATATATGGTGGTAATGATGGAGACACTGCAGTGGAGGACCCTAGGAAAGTCAACTATTGCATCAACCCAGGTTAGGTTTCCAGACATACTGGTTTCTCTTTTCCATGGCTATGTCCTATTTGTGCAGGGCTAATGACCCAACAGAAGGAACAAGAGGATAAATATATACAAGGTGACACTCTGGCCCTTAAGTTCCAGAAGGTTAAGAGTTTATTGGTTAACAAACCTACCACTTACTATTTGTTACGGAAAGTTTTTGTTTTTAAGATAAATCAGTACCCATGTCTCCTTGCCAAATGGTGCCAAAATAGTGAAGGCCATGGAATTGGACCTTGCCAGGCAGCTCAGTGGTAAAAAATCTGCATGCCAGTGCAGGAGACACAGGTTCAATCCTTGGGTCGGGAAGATCTCCTGGAGAAGGAAATGGCAACCAGCTCCAGTATTCTTGCCTAAAGAATCCCATGGACAGAGGAACCTGTCGGGCTACAGTCCATGGGGTCACAGAAGAGTTGAGTGAGCACGTAATAGAGCTCAGCTCCAAGATCAGTTGACTCTGGGCCACAACAATGTGTTTTGGCTTCTTCTGAGCTCTCCCCAGCATGAAAAAAATCATAGCCCCAAAGACACATTCAACTCAGTTATAACCACAGGATAAATCAACTAACCAGTCTGAAGGAGGTGGGTGTCGCTGGCCGTTTCTTGAGCTTCTTTCTGTCATGTGTTGCCCTATGCCCACTGTGACCTTTCTGTGAGTTCACATTCTGTTGGCAGGTATGTAGTTGGTGAGTGACTGAGATGACCAGTGAGGAGTTAAGCCTGCTCTCTTCTCTGTGCCTACCAAGATGAATTAATGTTCTTTGGAGCAAATGTGTGATTCAATCCTACTACACTGTTACTACATCTTGGTCCCAAGGAAGCTGAGGACTGTATGACTGGCTGACCATCCTTTCTGCTATTTTATAATATAATGTAATGCAATTTATAATATAATGTAATGGTGGGTGTAATAACACCCACTCCCTTTTCCTGAGAATCTGGTCCAAAATGGGGAATATATTTTAAGCCTTAACTCAGTTCCTCTCAAAAAGTAAGGAAGGTGGGGATGAGGGTGGTGGATTAAGACATAGAGAAAATTCCTAGTCTCCTAATTTTTTTTTCTGACATGAACTGTATTAAAAATCTTTACTAAATTTGCTACAATATTGTTTCTGGGGTTTTCAAAAATGCTTTGGTTTTTTAACTGTGGGGCATGAGGGATCTTAGGTCCCCAACCAGGGATTGAACCTGTATTCCCTGCACTGGAAGGTGAAGTCCAAACCACTGGACATCCAGGGAAGTCCCGCTAGTCTCCTACAATTTGTAACCTGGATGGGGAGGCAGGAAAAACCCAGCTAATGGTTCAAGAAACAAAGAAGTTTGTGTGTGGGGGGGGGCGGTATTTTCTGTCAAATTCAGGAAAGTGCATTCCAGTGACCTCCACCTTAACCAAATGAGCAAGTTGAAAAACTAAAAACTTGATAGTAAAAGTGACTGGAAGTCAGCTTGGGCCCAGGCAAGATCACTCAGTGTGAGATCTCCGGGTAACACCTGTGGAATAACAGTTGACTTTTACCTTTAAATACATCTAAAAGCAATTGGAAGGTTCATTTGGATAAGTTAATCACCAAGAGTCAAATAAATTCAGATGGTGCCTACATATTGCAAAGACAGAAAAATGGACCTAATTAAAAATGAATTTAACAGAAATGAAAACATTTGATCTGTCTTTGGGGTCTATTATTTTGTTTTATCCTCACACTATCTCTATAAGATAGACAGAGTGCATGCTCAGTAGTATCTAACTGTGACTTCATGGAGTGTAGCCCACCAGGCTCCTCTGTCCTTGGGATTCTCCAGGCAAGAATAATGGATTGGGTTGCCATTTCCTTCTCCAGGGGATCTTCCTGACCCAGGGATCGAACCCACATCTCTTGCATCTCCTGAACTGCAGGCAGATTCTTTACCACTAAGCCACCTGAGAAGCCACAAGATAAATAGAGTAGGGACTCTAATTTTGACTTTACTGATAGAAAAACTGAGGCTTAAAGAGACCCAATTTGCCTACTATCACTCAGAGAAGTAATGGTAGGGCTCAGACTAGGGTAAAAATTTTCAGACTTTTGTGGAATAAACCAGAGGCAACTCCTCTGATGAGTGCATTTGTGCTACTATCTGCCATGGCTGACATTTCTGGGCTTTATCTCCTGTACCTGAACCTAAATTTCCTGTCTGTTGTTCCTTGTAACCTTGTTGGTATTCCATTGGTCCACCTGAATTACAATACCTGCCAATTCCAAGATATCTCCTGGACATTTAGTTCTAGTTTTTCCTGTCTTATTGCCACTGAGATGTTTTCTTAACCTTTTTAAGTCCATTCAATAATCAGAGATTGCTTTCAAGGAGGCAGTGGAACATAGCAGTTAAGTGCATGCACTCTGGAGTCTGACTACCAAGGCTTAATCTTGGCCTTACTACTTATTCCTCATATGACCTCAGGCAAGTCACCTAACCTCACTCAATCTGTCTTTTCATCTGTAAAGTGGGACTAACAGCAACTCTTATATGGTGTTTGTATCACATGAGAAAAGGCAAAGACCTTACCACAGTAATATACATGATAGAATAAAAGCTTTGTCTCTTAAATCAAAGAAAACTAAGTTTAAAGTTTTACTTCTACTACTTGTGACCATGAGCTAGTTGCTCAACCTATCTGTGCATCAGTTTGCTCATCTGTAAAATGGGAATGAAAATAGTAACTATATACTAAAGAAACTGGGAGAATTCAAGAGAAAATGCTTCTAAAGTATCTGGTACATATTCAGTACTCAGTAAATGGTAACATTGTAAATTATTTATATTTTCAGCCTCAATGCCTGGCATGGTGCCTGATATACAATAGACACTCAGTAAATATTTATGGAGTGGAAATGAACACCCTAACATCTGCAACAGGAAGTACAAAACAAGCAGTACATCGACCCTTGAGAGACTGGATAGGAGAGGACAAGATAATGAGTGGGCTAAATGAGGATTAATGATGTTGAATCCTTATGGAAGGACTTTTTCCCATAGAGGGGACATCTTTTTCAGCATATATGTCAAGCATCACTCATTGCATAGAGGGTTTGGGTGTCTGGCATTTTGTCTTTATTAGGAAGTCAGTGAGGAATGACTGAGTGTGGTTGCTTGGTTTTAATAAATTGATTTGAAATTTTCTTCCAAGATAATTTCCAGCTAATAAGATCTTGTTGAGACAAAGTTAGAAATATATGGAAAAGAACTCCACATCCCTCACAGAACTGACTATTACAATTAAAATGAAAATGGTGCCTTTGACTGTGTGGGTATGGCAGGGAAGGAGTCAAACCAAAGCCGATCATGATCCTGAGCTATTGTCCTCACTGGCTACCACTGTCTTAAACTAAGATTCTTCCAAGAAATGTGATCAGTGTTGACAAACCTCAGTGTTCTTCAAATCCTTACTTCTGGGGAGCCAGTGGGGCTCCCCCAGGATCTCTGCATCCACAGGTAGGGAGAGTTAGCCGTGAAAAAGGCTGTTGAAATACAGCTCTGCAACCCCTGAGTCCTTGCGCTGTCAGCAAGTGCATACAAGTATGTCCAATATCATCACTGCATCATCTACTATTTCTCAGTGTAGGATAACAGGGAGTGGATTCACCTGTGCTTGGCAATTCAAGAAAGAAGATGCTCTAAGTCTGGGATCCAGAATCAACCCAAGACAAGATGGCAGTCTGGCAAGTTTGTCTCTTGAGCCACAAAACTCGCATTTCTGAATGGCCAAGTTTACTTTCAAAACTGCACTAATATTTCCCCTCCTCTCACAATCTACTCTTCAAGAGCTCTGTTAACCCTTGCCCAGTTCTGAGAGCAAATCAGTCATTCCTGGCCACAACTGTGCCTGAATCTCACTCAGCGTTACTGAATGACTGACTAAGCTGATAAACTGATTTCTGCACAGGTGTCCACAGCAGACAGTGGCCCCACTCACAGTTGTCACACTTTGAAAGCAGCCTTCAATAATGCCTTTAAAGAAGAATATTCTAGACAGTCTTTAGACACCAAAGTTATGTAGAGTTGGATATTCTCTAGTACACCAGGCTGGCAGCAATTATCCTGTAGGATCCAGGCCTAAGCTTGTGAACTCCAAACACATCTGACTCTCTCCTGCCTGCAGGCCAAAGGCTGGGTTGATGGATTGGTACTGGCTGTTTCTTTGACAACCACTTCATCAGCACACTGGGCCTGGTGCCACTCAAGCAGTGTATGGAGAATGGGTTCTGATACTCTGGTACTATAGTACTTGGGCCTATCTCGACTCCAACTTTATCCCTCCTGACTTGCTCAGAGCCCTGAAAGCCATAAAGAAGATGAGTCAGGAGGGGACAAGTGTATATCAGGCAAGCCAGCCATTTATACATGCAGGGAAACTAACATAGCTTCTGCATGGGTTCGCAGACCTGACCAAAGCTCAGGGTGAGGTGGAGAGTCACCAAAGACAATCTCGAACACTATTCTTTTTGTTGGGTGCGTTGAAGAGTAGTATTCACAGTTGATCAAGGGAAAGCTACACTGAAGGCTATGCCTTTGGTATCAAATAGTTGAAAATGCAAAGTCAGGAATAATATTTGTTGGTAGAGTACAAATACATGAGCAATAATAGCCACAATGTGTAAGTGCTTCCCATAAATTATCGCCATTATTTACAATGACCCTGCAGGGTCACTCTTATTTCTATTTTACATCTTTTGAAACTGAGGCTTAGAGAGGTGACTAATATATTGGAACTGGGGTTTGAGTTCATGTATGTCTAGCCACCAAATCCATGCTCTTGTCACTCTATCCCACTGCTTTCCTGCACCATGCTGCTCTGTTTAATCAGGGTAGGTCTGCTGCAAGAGCAAGCCTTCAATAAAGACATCTTTCCATTACCCAGCCCACAGCAATGGGGGAGGACACATCTGTTGGGAGTGAGGAGATAATACAGAGACATCAAGGAAGAGGCTGCAACTGAACTAGGCCTTGAAGGGTGGGTGGAATTTACATAGACAGAGCTGGAGGGAAAGAATATTCCTGAAACTGGCTATAGTGTGCACAAAGGCATAGAAAATGGAGGAGTTAAAAGCATGGACTTTCAAGTGAGAAAGAGGTGGATCTAAAACTGAGGTCTGCCACCTACGAGCTACAGCTTTTTTTTTTTAACTGTTTTCTGAGTTTTTATATTTGTGTTTACACTATATAACCAACATCTTGAAGAAAACCTATGACAAACTGACAAACCTAGACAGCACATTAAAAAGCAGGACATCACTTTGCGGACAAAGGTCCATATAGTCAAAGCTATGGTTTTTCCAGGAGTCAGGTATGGATGTGAGAGTTGGACCATAAAAAAGGCTGAGTGCTGAAGAATGGATGCTTTTAAACTGTGGTGTCGGAGAATACTCTTGAGAGTCCCTTGGACTGTAAGGAGATCAAACCAGTCAATCCTAAAGGAAATCAGTCCTGAATATTCATTGGAAGGACTGATGCTGAAGTTGAAGCTCCAATATTTTGGCCACCTGATGCAAAGAACTGACTCACTGGAAAAGACCTTGATGCTGGGAAAGACTGAAGGCAGGAGGAGAAGGGGATGACAGAGGATGAGATAGTTGGATGGCATCACTGACTTGATGTACATGAGTTTGAGCAAGCTCTGAGAGATAGTGAAGGACAGGGAACCCTGGTGTGCTGTAGCCCATGGGGTTATAAAGAGTTGGACATGACTTAGTGACTGAACAACAACCACCAATATCTGAGTTAATGTATAGAAACATTTATCACCCCAGAAATTTCCCTCTTGCCTCTTGTAGTTAATTTCCCACCTTCCCCAGGAGCAACAACTGTTTTAGTTTTGCTTTTTCTAGAAATTCATATAAATGAAACCAAATACTGTGCTCTCTTCTGCATATGGTTTCTTTTGACTAGCTTCATTTAATAACATTGGCCTCCCTATGTTACTACCAACTTCTTACTCACACACTCTCACATTTGCCCATCCAGTGTGCAGGTGTCAGCTTTCTATGGCTTACAAGAACTGATTATACACATGCTTTCCCAAGTCTGAGGTCAGTGACCCCATGTATGGAGCTGGAAATAAATCACGGTAGGAATATTCACACTGTGGAAATTGGCAAAGGCTTACAAGTCAGATTTTTTTTTTTTTCTTTCAGAGAGATGGTTGTCAAACATTAACTAGCACGCTCTGGGAGTGGAGACAGGGGATTTGCCTTTTCTCAGAAGCTCCACATTAGTTCTGCAGCCTAGCCATTCACAAAGCTTCTTGGGGTGGTGAATCTCAACCTTATGTATACATCAGAATAACTGCAGTGGGAGCTTGCTGATATATGTGCTGATACATGCTGTTCCTGGATCACCTTCCTAATTCAGTAGGTTGAGGGAAGCCCAGGAATTTGTCCTTCTACAAGATTTCCCACTCCCCATGATTCTGTTGGAGGTGTTCTAGGGTAGGGGTCCCCAACTCCTGGGCCATGGACTGGTATCCGTTTGGGGCCTATTAGGAACTGGGCCACATAGCAGGAGGTGAGCAGCAAACAAGCAAGTGAAGTTTCCAGTATTTACAGCCACCCCACATTGCTCACATCCTTCTCGGCCCATGGAAATACTGTCTTCCATGAAACTAGTCCCTAGTGCCAAAAAGGTCGAGGACCACTGATCTAGGGCATTATGTTTCACCTCAAGTTTACAGACACTGCAGGCAATAGATGAAAAAAGAGCAAAATGCTGGCCTCTCAGCCTGCGCCCATCACAGACGTCTGAGAAATGAAGAGAATCACCCAAATTTCTCACCAGGTTTTTCATTCTGATCATTGAGAAAGCAATTGATTAAGCAGCTGGAGAGAAAACTTTCATCATAATGCAGGTTAAAAAAAAAAGCACAAAAACAAAATGCACAAAGTAAAAGAGAACTTACCATTTAGACAGGGTGATTTCTCTCAGCTATCTCTCTCCCCCAAGTCATGAACTATGTACATAAGGTACCTGAGAAAATTACTGGAAAAATAAGAGTTTAGGAGAGATCAAAGTCTCATCTTGGAAAAGGGATGAGGCTTGGAGGGTGGAATAAAGAGTCAAAAAGGCAGAGAGACAGTGGGTAGGCAGGCAGTTTCTGGAATCTAACTGCTTGGGTTTAAATCTGTCCTGCCGTTTATTCATGGTGTGACCTCGTTATTTATTAACTCTGGGCCACACATTCCTTATGTGTAAAATGAGGTTATTGTTAGTAACTGCCTCCTGGGGTTGTCATGAAGATTACATGAATTAGTATTTGTAAAGTGCTTAGAACACTGCCTGGCACAGAAGAAATACAATATGTGTTTATTAAACAAATAAATGGCCAATCAGAAAGGAACATGTTCCTTAGGGCTATGAGCCAGACATTGTTTTCATGGCTGAATGAGAGTCTGAAATGGGTGGGAAGTGCAACACGGATCCCCTCCACTAAACTCTCACCTGCCTGGGAATGGAAACCACTGGGGTTGTTTTATGGGAGCAATGTGAGAGCTGGCCTGACATTGAGGTGACATATGAGTGAGTAGGAGACACAAACATCTATGTTCTGCCTGGCTAAACTATTTTTTTTCTGAAAGAATCTGGAAGATATGTAATTATTTTCATTATTCATAATAGACATAATGTGGTTCTCCAGGCTCACTTGGTGTTACCTAAAACATAAAGTTGCACAATTGAACTTTGTGGGCCACATCTCTCCTGGACTGATTCTTAGTCAGATGACTTATCCCTGATTTTGCAGCAGTCCCAGTCTACACCTATTCTGGTTGTAACAACAGGGGCCAGTTCTGAGCTCTACAAATTCAGCACCTGTGGGAGACCCAGGTGGGGGTCCAAGGAGAGCAGATAGCTAATGAATAGATATTCAAAACTGAGGCCTAAAAGAAAAAAAAAAAAAAAAAGGCAATGAAACAACTTCATAAGGGTGGACCAAAGAGTGATTTGACTGTGGTTTCTAGGAACTACAGGGCATGGCTACATGAAGAGGAAGATGGTATTGTAAATCTTCATTAAGGAAAAATCAGCACTAATTTCCACTGTCAGTAACTTAGATCAGATATAAAGAAGAACTTCCTGAGAGAAAAGGGTAATGGATACTTCTGTGGATTAATGGGTAGGGCCCAGAAAAGCTGAGGGACCTCGCTCAAGCAGTTTCTAACAGGGTCTCCTGGAATAGTCCCAATGTAGTTCCTCCTAGAGTGAGGGAAATGAACGAAATGTTACCTCGAGAATTCTTCCTATAACTGGAAACTTCCATGGGAATATCCTGAAGCTACCACCAATATCCTTAGGTATATGAGGGTGCAGAGCTAGGGGCTGTGGCCTCTTTATTGACCCAGATTACACAGAAGATGTGGTCTCATGTGGGAGGCAGAGGAAACAAGCACCTTAGTCCATCCCCAGTTTATCCTTTTGTCTTTAAACTATCTGTCTCATTTTAGATAGTCAGGTCCAAGTTAAACTAGATTACAGCAAGGAAATAGGATTCTTTTAAGTAGATAATATAAAACATGTCTAAGGAAACTCGATGGTAATTGCATTATCTCTGGCATGCTGTCAGGGAATTATGTGTATTGTATTAGGTGGTGGAAGGATGCCCAAAAGCTGTTTAAAATGCAAACCTAGTTGTGCTAGTCAATCAGTCATTGGTTACAAATGAATTAAAAGCTGGAAGGTTTCATATTCATAATTCCAGTTGCCCTTCTTTACCAACAGTGACAAGAGCTGAATACAATTAACAAGTGACAGCTTGAACCAGCAGAAAAAAAAAATCCATGTGATGATAATCTCATTTCCTGACCCTTCTTCCACTTTCCCACACCCAGTTGAGGCTGTTTGCAAAATGTCATCCAAAGGAGCAGTGTTCAGCATCCTGTGCACACTTCAGTACCTGTTGAGAATTGTCAATAATTCTGTTTTCATGATATATCAACACTTGTATCATAATATGTCCAACCTGGGCTAAATGAGGGTGAACACTGGTAATGATTTCCCTCTCCCAACACTCACTTCTTTTACTGGTGACTAGCTGGAAAGCCCAAGACACGTGTCACTAGAATACTAGGGACAGGGGATCTTCTTGTCAATTTCTTGGCATCAGCCCCATTCAGCATTTCTTTGACTGGATCCTACTGAAGGATAGGAAAATCTTTACTATTAAAGATGATTTTAAAAGCTCACTGACTGGGCTATTAAGGCTGGGCCTATTTCTGTAGTACTAGCCAGTCTTCTAGACTTTAGAATGCATTTTCTGTCCCCCACAGTAAAAGAATCTACTGTAATGGGTAGGGTGGGAAGACAGACGGGGAATTTCTGGAGAAGTGGTAAAAATATTATTTTTTGTCTCCAAGACAACATAAGGAGAGTATTGTCTTCATATATATATATATATATATATATATATATATATATAGGCCATGACTACAGATCCCATGGGTCTGATGAGCCTCTACATATTCAAGAAAAAAAGGTTTTAAGTCCTTGACTTCTTAAGATTCTATACAGTTGCCACAGTGATAATCTTAGAACTCACCCTCCATTCTAAGAAATGAGCTGTTTCCTTTATTATCTATCTAGTAAAGAGAAAGAGAATGAGGAATACAGAATGAACACAAGACAAACTCAAGATGTTTTATTGTTGCACATTCATTTTACCTGTTGTCTAGGACACAATGAAAGCAAGAGCAAGGCTCTACTTTCACCAAAAGCCAAGAATCTCACTGGAAACAGGACCATCTGAACAATGAAAGCAATTGACCAGCCCCAGAGAAGTCACATTCAGACTAAGAGATGCCATAATAAGAAAGTTAAATCTTTATGCTTTTGACAGGCCACTGCTCCTCCTTTGGCAGTACCCTAGGTCTCCTTCAGAAAACAACTCCATCACCACTCTCAGTTCATATGAATGATCCCACCCCCTTGACTTGAAAAGCAGGTTCTGGCCAATAAGAGTAACTGAAATTACTGGAAAAGAGGATTTTCCTACTAGGATTGATAAGCTAGTAGGATGTAAATCCAGACTTGTTGGTATCTATCTTGACTGAGAATAACACCAGCTTAGAGAAAAGCAAAACCAAGAGATAGAAACAGACTACTTATGACTTGGCTGTCAATACTTTGATCCAACCATGCTTGGTGCTAAATATCTCTCTGGATTGTTTACTTACATGAGTCAGTTTTTCTTCCAAAACCACTTTCAGTTATTTCCTTTCTTACACACAACTGAAAAAGTCCTGATTTATGTAAAACCAAATTATGCTGTTACTTGGAGAGTGCTTGGATTTCCTGGGAATCCTATTAATTGAATGATTACTGGCTTCACTGTTAACAGGATCACTCTTCCTCCAATTGTGCCATTGCTTGAACTTGACTAGAGTCCTTTAAAAAATTATATGGTGAGCCCACAAGAATAAATATTTTTCTATTCAGCAAATACAATCTAGACTAGCAAAACATCTTGACCTTATACTTAGTTTAAGAAGTCACTATTTTATAGGATTATTTAAAAATCCAATTATGTTCTAGGAAAAGGGGAAGAGTTTCTTCATAAACAAATATGAGTGTCAAGAGCCTGGCTATAAATCTGCTATGAGAAGTTTTAAATGAGTAAACATAACCGATTATATAGAGAGGGAATTATTGATTTGACAGTGCAGGTGGGGGTAGGGATAGGAATATTGGAACAATTTAGATTTAAGAAACTGGAGAAACAATAAGAAAGGGAGGAGGTAGAGTAAAGGCTAAGGAACAGAGGGAGAAAAAGTGTGGAGAAATAAGCATTTTTCTCCCCTAAGTTATCCTTAGGATTAGTTCTCCAGTAACCTAACCAGCTTAGTGGTAAAGAATCTGCTTGCAATGCAAGAGATCTGGGTTCGATCCCTGAGTTGGGAAGATCCCCTGGAGAAGGAAATGGCAACCCACTCCAGTATTCTTGCCTGGGTAATCCCATGGACAGCGGAGCCTGGTAGGCTACAGTTCACGGGGTCATAAAAGAGTTAGACATGACTTAGCAACTAAACAACAACAATCTAACTAGAGCCATAACTAGCATAAGAGCAGAGATTGTGTACCACATTATAAAAAATTTTTGGATAAAATGTCTAAATATAGCTAAGTTTACTTATTTATAAATTATGTATATGATCCATTGTGATTCACTAATGTCTCAAAGCAAAACATACATCTAGTATGAAATATGACCATTAATAACACTGGACATAATGTTTTTTCTTAAATAACCTTTTCAATAACTTTGTTTTGTTCTGCTTGGAAAACTGCTTTTCTAAACTAATTATATAACCCCTGGTTTTACCTTCATAATAGCTGATGAATAGCTCATACCACAAAAGAGAAGAGCTGCCAGTTCTGCCATTTGATTGTTGTTCATTTGTGCTTACATGATGAGTATGATATTCAATCCACAGTTTCTTTACAGAAATATTTATTAAGCCACATGTTCATTTTGTGCAAGTTTATTTAATTAAAATCAGATAATATGATTCATAAATTCACTGATCTGGAACACACAAACTGCAATGCATTGCAATGTTCTGAAGGCAGATCAATGAGTTTCTAGTTGTGAAATTCTTCCCCTTCCCTCAGCATATCTTGTGAATCCAAATGGCATGAGACCCTCTGAGACTAAGGGTACAAATGTCAATCTGAATATCAAATGTAAGTATATCTTAACTCCTTTCATATAAGGAAAGTTAAGATAACACTAGAATTTCTAATATTTTCTTCCAGAATGCCATTTTGGAGACTACCACTCTAGAACCCTCTTCAGGACAACACATAGACATGGCCATCATAAAAGGTCTAAATCAAGTTTCATTTCCTATCCACTGGCTGGGTCTTATGTAGTATCAGGAGCTACCCCACCTGCATTTTAGAGCCAAAATCACCCTTTAGTATTTGTCACTCTTAAAATGAATTTCAAAAAGAAAAATGATTTTCTTACTTAATTGTTGATAAAGGACTTAAACTGCAAATGCTGGCAGAAGCAAAATAAATTTCAGACACTATCAGCCATCATCAACTCCTGACTCAATTTCCAACCCTGACCATGGCAATTTCCAATATCAGAGCTGACAGCCAAGCAGCACTGATATTAACATAATGGTGGCTACTTACATTACTGGTAGAATATCTGATCAGAAACCAATGGCCGCATGGACTTTTTATTACCAACCAAGAACTAGACAGTTCTAATCATACCATACCCAGAGTTGTGTATGAGAGTGTGGTGGGGGAACAGTAGGAAAATTTTGTTCAGGACTTAAATGGCTTAAACTACTTGATCTTCATCTGAGGGATACTGAATTGGGTATAGAAGGACTGGGAATGCAACCTGCCAGTAGGCAGACAATGGAAAACGGGAAGGAGTAAAGAACAACAATGTTCACAGAGAGACGCCCTATGGGGTAAGCTCTTGGACTTCACAACATGATCCTGGGACAGCTACCTCCTCCTTTGCACAGATGGAGAAATCTGAAAAAGTGCTTGTCTTCAGTATCAGCTAGCGACACATAGCCTGTCTGGTTGGGAGTTCAGTAGATGACCTGATGCAGATTAGCATTACAGAGACAGGGAGACTGAGACACTGAGAGGTTAGTTCATCCTAGCCAAGAAACAGAGTTGGAGGTTGTATCCCTTGCTTATATACAGTCTGTTGTTTAGTTTGATCCCTACCAAAATTATCACCTTTGCTAAGTATCCTGAACTCCTGATGAACTACTGGGCAAATTGTACCATTTGTAATATTGGGTTTTAGTACCCCCAATTTCCTGGTGGCTCAGATGGTAAAGCATCTGCCTGCAATGTGGGAAACCTGGGTTCAATCGCTGGGTTGGGAAGATCCCCTGGAGAAGGAAATGGCAACCCACTCCAGTATTCTTGCCTGGGTAATCCCATGGACAAAGGAGCCTGGTAGGCTACAGTTCACAGGGTCGCAAGGAGTCGAACACCACTGAGCAACTTCACTCACTTTAATTCTCCTTTAATTTCTTTTACCCCTTTTCTGGTAGTCCTGATTTCTCCGCTTCCCTGGTGGCTCAGAGGTTAAAGCATCTGCCTGCAATACAGGAGACCTGGGTTCGATCCCTGGGTTGGGAACATCCCTTGGAGAAGGAAATTGCAACCCACTCCAGTATTCTTGCCTGGAGAATCCCATGGACGGAGGAGCCTGGAGGGCTACAGTCCACGGGGTCACAAAGAGTTGGACACGACTGAGCGACTTCACTTTCACTTTCACTTTAACCGAGATGTTCTCAAAAAGCTAGTTCTGGTTGGCTATCAAATGAACTTTCAATAAAAATTTTTGACGAATTTTCTACTAATGGCTTCTGGTATTCCCTTTCACAGAGGTTCTTCCCCCGACCCTCTTTCCCCCCCCCCCAGTTTTGCAAAGGACACTACTGAGGACCAGAAAGTCTTCCATAGACAAGTAAATTAAATCTTAAATGAAATTTCAGATGCCATGACAGGGAATGGAGATATCTCATATAAGGAACTCACTCAACAATTTTTAGTCATACTACTTAGGCTCCTTCAAGGCCAACTCTGTGTTAAGCAGAGCAGTTAGATATTTATTGTGTATATACTATTGGCAGGAAATATTACTGACATATTCTTTCTCCTTAGCCAACATCTGGTTGTTTGGTGTGTTCATTACCACACTTGATACTCAAAACAATTATATGTGGCCTGTGCTATTCTGACTTCTTCCATTAATAGATGAGTACATTAAAATCTGAAGAGGTTCAGGAATTAGATGAAAGCAGACAGACAGCAATTGGCAGAGCTGACCTTGAGACCCAGGTTGTCTCTGAAGTTGGTATGCTTAAAATTACATTCTACTGCCTGTTGGGAATCAGAAATGAAAGAGTTGTAGTGCTGTTGACATCAAGCCACTTAAAATGGAAAAGACAGGGTCCTTCTTGGGTTCATGAAGTATTATGCTTCCTTTGGTCCCCATCTCCTATATTCACATGCCCCATGGACAGAGGGTACCATACATCTTACTTTCTAAGAATACTCAGGACATTCCCTATTGCCACTGTTCCAGACCCTTGCAGAAGGGAAGAAGGGATCTTCAGAGTTAGTGCCTATATTGCCCAGCTTCCCTGGGATCACAAACAATGAGAATTTTGTTTCTATTCTCCTCTCTCTCCCCATCTCATTCTCTAATCTCCTTTCACGCATGGTAGCATTGACCAGTGCTAATCTGTGGTGGAAGAATGTCAATTTTTCTGATGTTATGAGAGCTATTGATTTCAAGGCTCATAAAGTCCTATTGTCAAGAATGGATCATTAACTCTTCACACATCTAGTGAAGGGCTGCTAGATTAAATTTCCCATTAAGTATGCAGAGGCCAAAATTTTGGAATAAGAAACAAGATGCCCTCAACTTATGGATAGATGCTAATGGGCTTTCCCATTGCCACTAGGGGAAATGGACCAATTTCTCATCCTACAGGTGCTGGAGAGGATTTCTTATCCCCTTTGTACTAAAATAAACATACTCAAAATCTCTATCTCAATTCCCTTTAAGCCAGTCATACTTTCCATCTTTACAAGTCCATTAAAAATATGGGCCATCCATCATTGTAGGAAAGCTATTTATGAAGAAGCAAAGGAAGTAGAGGAAGTGGAAAATACAGATTTCAGATTAACCTTGGAGAAGGCAATGGCAACTCACTCCAGTACTCTTGCCTGGAAAATCCCATAGCAGGATGTCAATGTATGGTACCCTCTGTCCATGGGGCATGTGAATATAGGAGATGGGGACCAAAGGAAACATAATACTTCATGAACCCAAGAAGGACCCTGTCTTTTCCATTTTAAGTGGCTTGATGTCAATCCCTGGTGGCTGCAGCCCATGGGGTTGCGAAGAGTCGGACATGGCTGAGCGATTTCACTTTCACTTTTCACTTTCATGCATTGGAGAAGGAAATGGCAACCCACTCCAATGTTCTTGCCTGGAGAATCCCAGGGACGGGGGAGCCTGCTGGGCTGCTGTCTATGGGGTCGCACAGAGTTGGACATGACTGAAACCACTTAGCAGCAGCAGCAGCAGATTAACCTGGAATTTTAGATAGGTTTCATAAAAGCTCCTGCAACCAGAACTTATATAGACAAAATAAGTAATGGGGTAAGGCAGGCAAAGTATTCCTCTGATCCCAGATCCTAACACCCAAAAACTCTTCCTTTACAGATAGATTCATTATTGGGGGTTGAAGACTATAGCAGATATTAAAATACAAATATCTTATGGTTAGGTGCATGGTGATTGTAAAGTCATGATGGTTTAAAGCATTCATGGAAATAACTTCTGTTGTGTAACTGTAGTATTTAATATGGTGGAATATTTGATGGAGATAAGTCCAAAGAGGCCTTCAATTTCAAACTTTCACTCAGATCACCAATTTCCTCTACCACATCTCTGACAGATAAGGTGCCAAGAGATGACTGGGAACTCTTTATTTTCCAAAGTAGTCCATTATGTCACAGGGGTTTCAGATTGAGTCCAGACTGACGTCCCTAGAACCTCTACTCCTTATCTTTGGTACCTAGACTCTCAATCTGAAATTAAAGCAAATAATACCTCTTCTCCCTAGCCTTTGACATAAAGGAAAGGTGTGTTGACAGATGTGCAATCTCCTGACTTTTAAGTGTTGGCAACTAATTTGAAAGCCCCAAGACTACTCAGTGGAAAGAAATTGGAATACTATGCATTTCTGGTAAGGGTATAAAATAGTACAGCCACTGTGTAAACTGTACAGCAGCTCCTCAAAAATTTAGCACAGAATTACAATATGATCCAGCAATTCCACCTCTAGGTATATACTCAAAAGAATTCAAAGCAGGGATTCAAAGAAATATTTGTACACCCATGTTCACGGGAGCATTATTTACAATATCCAAAAGGTGGAAACAACCCAAATGTTCATCAAGAGTTGAGCAGATAAATAAAATGTGGTATATCCAAACAATGGAATACTAATCAGACTTAACAAGGAAGGAAATACTAACAGATGCTACAACATGGATGAACTTTGAAAACATTAAACTAAGTGAAATATACCAGACACAAAAGGACAAGTATTTTATTATATCACTTACATGAGGTACCTAGAGTAATCAAGGGCTTCCCTGGTGGCTCAGCAGTAAAGAACCCACCTGACAATGAAGGAAACGCTTGTTTGATCCTGGGTCAGGAAATGACAACCCTCTCCAGTATTCTTGCCTGGGAAAGCCCATGGACAGAGGAGCCTGGTGGTCTACAGTTCATGGGGTTGTAACGAGTTGGACATGACTTAGCAACTAAACAGCAGCAGTAGCAGAGTAATCAAATCCATAGATACAGATAGCAGAATGATTGTTGCCAGGGGCTGTAGGGCATGGGGAATGTAGAGTTATTTTTTGATGGGTACAAGTTTCACTTTTTGAGGATGAGAAAACTTTCGAGATGGATGGTGGTGATGGTTGCCCAACAATGTGAATATCCTTAATGTCACTGAAAAGTGAAAGTGAAAGTCACTCAGTCATGTCCAACTCTTTGCAACCCCATGGACTATACAGTCCGTGGAATTCTCCAGGCCAGAATACTGGAGTGGGTAGCCTTTCCCTTCTCCAGGGGATCTTCCCAACCCAGGGATCAAACCCAGGTCTCCCACATTGCAGGAAAATTCTTTACCAGCTGAGCCACAAGGGAAGCACTGAAGTATATACTTAAAAATGGTTAAAATGGTAAATTTTATGTTATTTATATTTATCACTTTAAAAAATGGTTAAATCTGAACAAACATGAAGCTTAATTAATAGTTAAAAAAACACCCAGTGGTACAAATAAAATGTGTCCACATGGCACCAAGAACTGGACACAAGAGTCTAACTGAGGTCTAGTCAGCACCCTGTACAGTAGACTTTACCACCTCTCTTGATCTAGCTCAGGGATTTTAATAAGCAAATACATTCTCATACTAAGATAGTGACACTTTCTCAATGTGTGCTTACGCTATGAAAAGAATTGCTTCAAGCACCATTCAGTTATTAACTCATTTAAGCCTCCCCACAATCCTGTGAAGTAATTGGTTTTAGCTTTATTTAACTGAGGAAGAAACCGAAGCCTGCCAACATCATGATGCGGCTTCTAAAGCATTTAATACATAGTTAGATTGCTGTTGACTACAAACTTCCAGTTACTTTCTTCATTTCCATGTATTGCTGCCTTGTCATTTCTCTCCCATTGCCATGATTATTCTGTTTTCTGTTTTACTGACTATTCCTTCCAACTTGGAATAAAGACATAGAAGTGAGCTTATCAGGTTTTCCAATAGGACAAAAATATTGAAGATAACAAATATCACATAGTAAATCTATACCCCCTCCAGGGTCATTTGGCACCAAAAGCCAACATCAGGGTAGGGACTGAGGTGGGGTCAGCCAGTTGAAACCCACATTAAAGGCCAATTTAGTCATTTATGTGTGTGTGTACTCAGTTGTGTCCAACTCTTTGTGACTCTATGGACTGTAGCCCAGCAGGATCCTCTGTTTATGGAATTTTCCAGACAAGAATACTGAAGTGAGGTGCCATTTCCTTCTCCAGGAAATCTCTTTCCAACCCAGGGATCAAACCCACGTCTCCTGTATTGGCAGGCAGATTCTTTACTGCTGCATCACCTGGGTTACATCACTGGAATTAAATGTAGCAGCTCCTACATAAACAGGTTCCAGTATGGAGAGATAATCTCGATTGAACTTGAGAAGGAAAATGTCCACTGATCAAATGAGGGACACTGAAAGAAGACTAGTGGAAATACTGAACACCTAATATATTGCTAGCTATTCTGCCTTAGCCCCTCCCCCACGCCTTGCCAATATGCTTGCACTTCAACTTTTCCACTAGCAACCATCTCTCAGAACCTCAGCTGAGTACTCTCCCAGTGCTAGTTTATGAGATTATTCCAAACGCCAGTCTCAGTGTCTGGAAAAAAGAACCAAAACAGCAAGAGATCAAGAAAGCATTTTAGGGGAAGAATGACCAAAGGACTTAGAATGTTGGTTTGGAGAAGAGACGGTTTAGTGTCACTATGCCAGGGACGGGGGAGCCTGGTGGGCTGCCGTCTATGGGGTCGCACAGAGTTGGACACGACTGAAGCGACTCAGCAGCAGCAGAAGCAGCAGCAGCAGCCCTTGTTTATAATAGAACAGCCATAACAATGGTTGTTACGGCCAAGAAGTGACCTGAAGCATGGACCACATATTATTTCTTTTAATGTTCACAAAAACCCCATAAAGAAAGTTCTACTGTTATCCCTGGGCTTCTTCTGTGGCTCTGTAGTACAGAATCTTCCTGCCAGTGCAGGAGACATGGGTTCAATCCCTGGGTTGGGACAATCCCCTGGAGAAGGAAATGGCAATCGACTCCAGTATTCTTGCCTGGAGAATTCCACGGACAGAGGAGACTAGCAGGCTACAGTCCATGGGGTTGCAAGAGTTGGACACGACTGAGTGAATAGACAACAAACCATTGTTATCCCTGGTTTATAGATGAGATCAATTTTAGGTTAAGAAAGGGCAAATTGACACAGTTTAGATAGTAAAATTTACCACACTGCCTGATTATACACTCCCTGTTTACCACATCACTAAACCTTGTATGTTTCTTCCAGAGTAATTCCTACATTTTTTTTTTTTTGCTGTTGTTCATTCCCTAACTAGATGCAAAACTTTATTTTTTTAAATTTAAATTTACTTATTTTAATTGGAGGCTAATTACTTTACAATATTGTACTGGTTTTGCCATACATCAATATGAATCCACCACGGGTGTACACGTGTTCCCCATCCTAGATGCAAAACTTTAAAGGGACAAGAGCCATATCTAGTATTGCTCCACATTGTATCTCCACCTAGCATGGTGCCTATATGTTACTTAGCACTTACTAAACACTTACAGGAGGGAGGTAAGCAAAGAAGGACAGAAAAAGTAAAACCCAGGCAGATTTACTTCCAGAGCCTGTGCTCTTAACTACCAAATGAGGCTGCTGAATTGTTGCAGGCTGCCAGCGCCAAATTTTGGCCAATACTCTGGTTCAGTCATCTGCAAATTTCACAATAAACCCAGATCCATGTGCCATTTCAAAGCCGCCAAATTAACAGCAGGCACAGCTCCTCAGACAGTGTATTAAATGCTGTCTTCCTCTGCTTGCCACCCTCATGGTCCAATTCTAGGCAGCACCGTTCTAATTGGAATACACATTCTAACAAAGCATGCTACCATGTACAGTTGACCTGGGATGTGGCTCACATAAGCAGGTCCACGATTTTCTTGAGAAGGAAATATGCCAAAGCATTTTTCTTGCATTGCAGCATCCTTGGTATAAGAATCATCATTTTACCCTCTGTCCCTCTGTTTTAATTAGTTCTCTTTCTAAGCTCCTTGGTGGCTTTGCTATGAAAAACTGTTAAAATTAAAAGAACGGTTTCCTGATTAAATCCCCTCCCTGCACTTCCAAACCTTCAGTTGTCTATTTATGACTGTGAGCTTCATTTTACCAAGTTCTATTTCTAGGCCACTAATATCATCTCATGCAGAGAGAAAGATGTATTCAGCATTCCATGTGGTGTCATTTTCTGAAGGGGGTGAAGTCTCGTCTCCAAGGCCTTCCTATTCTTTTTTTACAGAGAGTTTTAGAATACATAAACCAACTGTTTTGAAGAAATAGCTTCCTTATGTCCTTGCCATTCCTATTACTGGATTCTAATGGTGAAAAGTGAATACATATCCCATGACACAGTGAAGACAGTCCTCAAGGCAAAATAGCTCTCTTTCAGGGAAATCTTGATGTTCTCTAGGACTTGGTGAAACCCAAGCTAAAATGTAAAATGTTTTCTCCAATTCTCCCATGAGCTGAAAAACCTAAGACCTGCAACCAAGAGGCTTTTTTCTTCTTGGATGTGATACCCTGAAACCCATTTGAAAATGTCAGTTAAGACTTTAGTGAATGCAAATCAACTGGCTAGATCACTGGTTTGTGTTACTCTTTGTGGAGTCCCCACTGGCTTAGGAGACCTTAGTTGAATTTGGGAAGAAAAGATACAGGGATTTCAGATCTTTAGGAAAGTTATTAATGTTAATTTTGGGATAAGAGATAATAACGACATAGTAATATACAAGAAACTAAAATATTAGCTTTGTATGTCAATATCTTCAATGTTATTGTCACAGCTGAACTAACTCATTCAGAATCTGTCAAGACTGCATGTTTGTAACAATCCAACTTCGGTCATATTCTGTAACTTATATATAATAAAAGCTATCATTAAGAAAGCACTTTATATACGTCGGGCACTATGCCTTGTTTTTTCATTCAAGGGAAGCCTGGAGTGCTGCAGTCCATGCGGTCACAAAGAGTCGGACATGACTGAGGCAACTGAACTGAACTGACTGATACAACACAAGTACTATTACTATTCTCATTTTATACAAGGGGAAACTGAGGTACAGAGAAGTAAATAACTTGCCCCACTATCTCAGAGCTCATAACTGACAGAGCAGAGATGAAAACACAGGTCTCCAAATACCAGTCTCTTAGCCACCTATAATGCCTCTCAGATAAGACAAGCAGTAGGTAAACTGAAGAGGACTAGGTAAAAAAATAATAGCATGAAACAATCATGATTGGGCTCTTTCTACAGTGAAACAAACTCTAAGAATCTACTTATTGTATGCACACTTTGAAAGAAAACTGGATATTATTCTAACATTTAGGAAAACACCTTTGGAAAATATAATGCAGTTCACAAAATAATAATTTGTAGAGTAGGCAAATCTATAGAGACAGTAGTTGGGGCTGGGGAAAGGGGAGTCACTGTGAACAAGTAAGGGGTTTCTTTTAGGGGAGGTGAAAATGTTCTGAAATTAAATAGTGGTGATGGTTGCACAACTCTGTGCATATATTAAAATCACTGAATTGTATGCTTTAAAGGGGCATATTTTATGGTGTGTGAGTTGTGTATCAATGAAGTTGTTATTCGGCTTCCTAGGTGGCTCAGTGGTGAAGAATCTGCCTGCCAATTCAGGAGATTGGGTTCAGTCCCTGGAAGAACAACTCTCTGAAGATCTCTGGAGGAGGGCATGGCAACCCACCCCAGTATTCTTGCCTGGGAAATCCCATGGACAGAAGAGCCTGGTGGGCTACAGTCTGTGGGGTCGCAAAAGATTCGGATATGACCAAGCGACTTAGCACAAAAGTTATTTGGGAAAAAAAAAACCCCAAAACCAAGAATTTCGATTAGAATGAAATCAGAAGGTTTAAGAGCCTGTTGGCAGAAACTTTTTTCAGAAATAGAAATGTTTAAAAAAAAAGGGCTGAAAGTTCAAGTTCAATTGTGATCTACTTTTCTGAAGACACTGGGAGCCCTGTTCTCAAGCTTGCCAGGACGCCTAGACGACGGCAGCACTGGCTGGCCACACTACTGTCCCTCCTTCTGGGCATCTGTGTATGGTGGCAGGAGTGGTGGGAAAGGGCACAGTTACACTGAACCTTCATTCTTTAGGTGCATTTTGGTAAACAGGTTGATCCTATTTCTAACCCAATCCTGTTTATGGAGAATTGATTGATGTACCAATCTGAAAGTTTATGTTGTCATTACTGAAAGTGAAAGTGTTAGTCACTCAAGCTAGTCCAACTCTTTGTGACCCCATGGACTGCAGCCCAACAGTCTCCTCCGTCCATGGGATTCTCCAGGCAAGAGTACTAGAGTGGGTTGCCATTTCCGTCTCCTGGGGATCTTCTCAAACCAAGGATCAAACCTGGGTCTCCCACATTGCAGGCAGATTCTTTACCATCTAAACCACCCAGGTCATCACTAGGAACCCAAGAAAAGTGTCCTGTGAATTGATAACAAAAGGATTTAGGACCTAGATAAACCATAGTACAGTCCTCAGTCTGTCACATCACATTGAGGCTTGGATACATGTAAGACCTGGAAGGTTTTGAGAGAGGCTAAAAAATTACCCTTTCTCCCAAGAAGAAACACAGTTGAACTGTGCTCTTTAGGTCAGTTTCTGGCCTAAAATGGGAGAGAGTATCTATGGGTCTTCTTTGGTTGGGTCTGCACATACACACCCAGGATCTCTGATCATTTAAACTGGTTTTAAGCAGCTTAAAACTGCTTTTTAAAAAGCAGCTGTCTTTATCTAGTAAGACAGATATTGAAATTGACTTTCTCTTTTGATTAAAGTGCCAGCTTAATTGGGCCATAGATAGATGATAGCTATATTGACATTTCCATTCTCTCCAAATGGCCTTTGCTATTGATATCATTCTAGTTCCTGGAAATAATCTTAGTGATCTTATTTTTTGAATTGATTACCAAAAGAATACTGATAAACTCTTGCCAAGTTACCTGTTGGTCACAGAACCACTCACTATTATAAGGAAATGAGCCTTCAGGCAAAACAGTATCTGGGTTTGATTACTGATGGTAAGGACTCAGATCAAGCATGTCTCCTGAGCTGTCCACTCCCACAAGGTTTTATTTCCCAACACTACAGAATGTCACAGTTTGTAACAATACCAATGACTTATAAAGAAACAAGAGAAACATGAACATCTTTTCTATGAAAACAATCATTCAGTGATTTCAGCTGAACTCCTCTTCGACTACTAGCAATTTGGAATCATCCATTAATCTTAAGGGTAATTTCCCCAGCATTGCACTGGGTGCTCAGATTTAATCTTTGACTTCAGTGCCACAAGTCCCTGATCCTAGCAAACTGAACCATGTCCTGGCCTATTATCTGCTAAATAGGACATATTCTCTGGTCATGAACTGAATAGGGTCAATTTGTACAGGGTCTCTGATTTCCATTAATACTGCTAAATATATATTTAAAATGGCCTTAAGCTAGAGGAATAGGGCTTAGTCTTGTTACCATATATTGTACTCTATTAAATGTCTAAACCAATGTTTCAAGCTATTCATGGTGTAGAGCCACAGGATCACATGGTGGGGGTTAGGGCCCTCTAGAGAAGCTTCAGGGTTAAAGACCGACTGAGCAGGCTCAGTATACCAACCTCAGTCAGTTCACTTCAGTTCAGTCGCTCAGTTGTGTCCAACTCTCTGTGACCCCATGGCCTGCAGCACACCAGGTTTCCCTGTCCATCACCAAATCCCAGAGCTTACTCAAACTCAGTTCCATTGAGTCTATGATGCCAACCAACCATCTCATCCTCTGTCATCCCCTTCTCCTCCTGCTTTCAATCTTTTCCAGAATCAGGGTATTTTCCAATGAGTCAGTTCTTTCCATCAGGCGGCAAAATTATTGGAGTTTCAGCTTCAACATCACTCCTTCCAATGAATATTCAGGACTGATTTCATTTAGGATGGACTGGTTGGATCTTCTTGCTGTCCAAGGGACTCTCAAGACTCTTCTCCAACACCACAACTCAAAAACATCAATTCTTCCTCTGCTTTACCAGGTGATTCTATTTTTACCTCTTTGATTCACTGGGTTCTACAGACGATTTCATTTGAAAAAGTGATGCTACTGGTAAAAATATGTATTGCCTTTACAAGCCTTTGCTGCAATCAGTTCAGACATGATTGGTCATGACCATGGATGTAGTCTCCAAGTAGTTAAATTGAAGGTCAAGAAAAGCTCCCCATTCAAAACTATGTGTTTAAGTTTGCCATCCATTATATCACATCCATTTTGGAAGTGAATTTTTCAGCCAAAACTAGTCATATTGAAGCTATTGCATAATTGGACTCATCTCACACACTAGCAAAGTAATGCTCAAAATTCTCCAAGCTAGGCTTCAATAGTATGAAAACTGAGAACTTTCAGATGTTCAAACTGGATTTAGAAAAGGCAGAGGAACAAGAGATCAAATTGCCAACATCTGTTGGATCATAGAAAAAGCAAGAGAATTCCAGAAAAACATCTACTTCTGCTTCATTGACTATGCTAAAGCCTTTGACTGTGTGGCTCACAATAAACTGTGGAAAATTCTTAAAGAGATGGGAATACCAGACCGTCTTAGCCACCTCCTGAGAAACCTAGACAGCATATTAAAAAGAAGAGACATCACTTTGCCAACAAAGGTTCATCTAGTCAAAGCTATGGTTTCCAGTAGTCATGTAGGGATGTGAGAGTTGGACCATAAAGTAAGCTGAGTGCCAAATTGATGCTTTTGAACTGTGGTGTTGGTGAAAACTCCTGAGAGCCCCTTGCACAGCAAGGAGATCAAACCACTCAATCCTAAAGGAAATCAGCCCTGAGTGTTCATTGGAAGGACTGATGCTGAAGCTGAAACTCCAATACTTTGGCCACCTGATGAGAAGAACTGACTCATTCAAAAAGACCTTGATGCTGGGAAAGATTGAAGGCAGGAGGAGAAGGGGGTGACAGAGGATGAGATGGTTGGATGGCATCACTGACTTGATGTAAATGAGTTTGAGTAAGCCCCAAGAGTTGGTGATGGACAGGGAAGCCTGTCTTGCTATAGTCCATGGGGTCACAAAGAGTTGGACATGACTGAGCGACTGAACTGAACTGAAAATACAGTCAAGTACTTTCAGATAGTCATTACTACAAAGAAGAAAATAAAACAGGATGATGGGATAGGTTGACTTGGTGGATGAGGGAACTATTTAGATAAGATAAGGGTCAAGGAGCACCTATGGGATGACTTTTGGGATGAAGTGGTTTGGAGAAAAAAACAATTCCACTAAAACTTAGTAAACCATTGCATTCTATGTAGTGTCACTCAAGTTGAGACCAGAGAGGTACTTCATGTAGCCACCAAATGACTTTAAGAAGGGGATTTATTAACATTTGGAAAACAGTAGTCCTGGGGCTGGTTGTAGAGGAGGACAAAAAGTATTAAAGAAACTATTATAATAATTCAGTTGAGCAATGATGATTACTAACTAGAGTGCTAACAGGGAAGATTGAGAAACTTAGGTATATGTAGTATATACTTTTAGAGATAAAACTGAGAGCATTTGATGATGAATTGAATGTGAGTTTGAGAGCAAATGAGAAATCAAAGATGATTCTTGTGTTTTACGGTTAAACATTTGGGCGAATTGTACTACCATTCAGATGAAAAATACTATGTAATGAACAGATAGGTTTGACCAGGGCAGAGGAGGGAACTAGGGGACAGAATAAACCGAATTATGTTTTGAGCACATATTTGCTATACTCATTCAATTCAGTTCAGTTCAGTCACTCAGTCATGTCCAACTCTGCGACCCCATGAATCGCAGCATGCCAGGCCTCCCTGTCCATCACCAACTCCCAGAGTTCACTCAGACTCACGGCCATCGAATCAGTGATGCCATCCAGCCATCTCATCCTCTGTCATCTCCTTCTCCTGCCCCCAATCCCTCCCAACATCAGGTTCTTTTCCAGTGAGTCAGCTCTTTGCATGAGGTGGCCAAAGTAATAGAGTTTCAGCTTTAGCATCATTCCTTCCAAAGAAATCTCAGGGCTGATCTCCTTTAGAATGGACTGGTTGGATCTCCTTGCAGTCCAAGGGACTCTCAAGAGTCTTCTCCAACACCATAGTTCCAAAGCATCAATTCTTCAGTGCTATGCCTTCTTCACAGTCCACCTCTCACATCCATACATGACCACAGGAAAAACCATAGCCTTGACTAGACGGACCTTAGTCGGCAAAGTAATGTCTCTGCTTTTGAATAGACTATCTAGGTTGGTCATACCTTTTCTTCCAAGGAGTAAGCGTCTTTTAATTTCATGGGTGCAATCACCATCTGCAGTGATTTTGGAGCCCAAAAAAATGAAGTCTGACACTGTTTCCACTGTTTCCCCATCTATTTCCCATGAAGTGATGGGACCGGATGCCATGATCTTCGTTTTCTGAATGTTGAGCTTTAAGCCAACTTTTTCACTCTCCTCTTTCACTTTCATCAAGAGGTTTTTTAGTTCCTCTTCACTTTCTGCCCTACAAGAAACCAATTGGAGATGGGTGTCTGAACTACTAAGGAGATAGAACTTTGGGAGTCATCAGCACAGAGGCAATATAGAAACCGTAAAACTAAACGAGATTCGAACTTAATGAATATACATAGAAAAGAAAAGCCATGACAAAAATAAATGCTGGGGAACCCCAATTTTAGAAGACAGAGAAAAAGGAGGCCAATAAAGTAACAGAAAAAACACTCCATCGGGTAAGGGAAAACCTAGGAGAGTGGTATCATATAAGTTGGGAAAAACACTCCATTATTTCTGAAATACTGTCACTTGGCTAGCTGCCTACTTTGTAATGGTATAAGAACAGCCATGGGCAGTAGAAGACTGCATAAAAGAACTAGAGAGGAAATTATAAAGAGAAACTATTGCAAACAAGTATCTTCTTGCCAATTGTTGCTTAAAATTGTTGCTGGGAATGAGATCTAGCCCAGTAAAATTTAACAGATCAAGTCTGATTTGTTGGGAGTGGGGTGGTAAAGGCAATAACATAACTACAGATGTGTTTAGAGAAAGAAGTACTTCCTTTGCTACCTAAGGAGAAAACCAAGAGTCAATAAAGAGATATATGAAATATGCACAGGGCACTGCCAATATCAACCCTGTGCAAACAACATTTAAATTATTTCGGAAGAAAGATGTGCAAAGAATTTAAAGCCACTATCTAAATTTAAAGAAGATGTCCTACAAGCCCCAGTCCCTAAAGATATTGCAACATATAATTATCAGATCCTACTTTGACATACTTCCTATCTTGCTGGTTCATGTTTAACTAGCTTTTTCCCGACTGTTGTGGCTGTTTCCCCAGTATATATCTTTTAATACATGATAGAGATAGGACTTTTGACCCAAACTGATGAAATAGAATCATTTATTACCACTGGGATTCAATACTGGCTAGCTTAAAAATAAATGATCCTTCTAAAACTGTTGGTATTAAGTCCCTCATGTTAAAGTTAATGCAGATCAATTCACTCTTTGCAATGTGGAGGGATTTCACAGATGTGTGTGTGTGTGTGTGTGTGTGTGTGTGTGTGTGTATGAACATGTGCATCTGTGAATTTAAGCACATCATGAAAGTGAAAGTGAAGTCACTCAGTTGTGTCTGACTCTTTGCAACCCCATGGACTGAAGCCTACCAGGCTCCACCATCCACGGAAATTTCCAGGCAGAAGTACTGGAGTGGGTTGCCATTTCCTTCTCCAGGGGATCTTCCCAACCCAGGGATCCAATCCAGGTCTCCCACATTGTAGGCAGACACTTTACCGTCTGAGCCACCAGGGAAGTCACTTCATATATTTGAGCACATCATATATTTGAGAAGTGAAATATTCAGGATGAACAATTCCATTGCATTTATCTCTATTAAAGAACCTAGAATGTGATTTCAGCTTTATTTTGTAAAACATTTTTTTGAAAATTGTCTCATATGTTTTATTTTTTTTTTGTTTTTATTTTTTAATAAATAAAATACATTTCTATAATTTCAGCATTTTTCCTTAACTATTATATATTAAAAACAGCATTTTATGTTCTCTTAGATCATATACAGCCTCTTAAGGACCACTTAGGTCATCAAGAACTCAGTTTCACAAGTATGTTTTGAGGGAGTGTAATTTGTATACCTCTTTGCCAAAGGGCCCTTATATCCCTGTACTTTGGGAGTCCTTATAGCCCACCTAGTTAAATTGCATCACTCCTCCCCTCATGTCAACTTTCATATTGTAGTGCTGTAAGTGCATCTGTCTGAAGCAATCCCTCTCCCTCCTAAGTAGTAGCAATCGTGGAAACCAGGTTCGACTATGAGAAGAATAAAAGTGAATAAATACCAGCAAGTTTGTTGAATACAAGAGCAATGTAAAAAAGTCCATCACATTTTCTATGCTTAACAATGAAAACATAGAAACTAAAATTAAAACATAATGCCATTTACCATTGCTCCAGTGAAAATGAATTACTAAGGTATACACTTTAAAATATATGTATCTGATTTGCATACAAAAATTTACAAAACACTGATGAAAACTCAAAGAAAATCTACTAAATGGAAAGATACCATGTTCATGGATTAGAAGACTCAACATAGTAAAGATTTTCCCCAAATTAACTTTGAGTTAACCAATTATTATCAAAATCATAGCAAGTTCATCTGAGACATAGATAAGATTATTCTAAAATTACTATGGAAAGGCATAAGCCCCAGTATTGCTAAAACAACCTTGACAAAGAAGTGTAAAGTAGGAGAAATCATTCTACCTGATATAAAAGTTTGTTGTTATTGTGCTCAGTCATGTCCAACTCTTCGAGACCGCATGGGCTGTAGCCTGCCAGGTTCCTCTGCCCATGGAATTTTCCAGGCAAGAATACTGGGGTGGGTTGTCATTTCCTTCTCTCAGGGGATCTTCCCAACCCAGGGATCAAACCCATGTCTCCTGCATATCCTGCATTAGCAGGCAGATTCTTTACCACTGAGCCACATAGGAAGCCCCTTAATATCATTAACTCTCGTCAAATCTGTGAAGGCTGAAAGAGGTGAGGAAGCTGCAGAAGAAAAGTTTGTAGCTAGCAGAAGTTGATTCATGAGGTTTGAGGAAAGGTGTTTCCATACCATAAAAGTTCAAGGAGAAGCAGCAAGTGCTGATGTACAAGCTGTAGTACATCTATCCAGAAGATGTAGCTAAAAAAATTATGAATATGGCTACAATAAACAACAGATTTTTCATGTAGATGAAATGGTCTAGTATTGGAAGAGGATGCCACCTAGATTTTCACAGTTGAGAGAAGTCAATCCTGGCTTCAAAGCTTCAAAGGACAGGCCTGTTAGGGGTTAATGCAGATGGAGACTTAAAGTTGAAAAGCCAACGCTCATTCACCATGCCGAAAATCCTAGGGCTCTCAAAGTGAAGTGAAGCAGCTCAGTCATGTCTGACTCTTTGCGACCCCATGGACTGTAGCCTACCAGGCTCCTCCCTCCATGGGGTTCTCCAGGCAAGAGTACTGGGGTGGGTTGTCATTTCCTTCCCCAGGGGATCTTCCCAACCCAGGGATCGAACCCGGGCCTCCTGCATTCCAGGCAGACACTTTAACCTCTGAGCCACCAGAGAAGCCCCAGGGCTCTGAAAAATTATGCTAAATCTACTCTGCCTATGCTCTACAAATGGAACAACAAAGCCTGGATGAGAGCACATCTGTTTACAACACAATTTATCAAATATTTTAAGCCCACTGTTGAGACATACTGCCCAGAACAAAAATATTCCTTTCAAAATATTACTGCTATTGACAATGTACCAGGTTACCCAAGAGCTCTGATGGAGATGTTCAATGAGATTAATATTGTTTTGCAGCCTGCCAACACAGCATCCATTCTGTAACCCATGGATCAAGGAGTCATTTCAACTTTCAAGTCTTATTATTTAAGAAATGCATTTCATAAGGCCATAGCTGCCATAGATAGTGATTCTTCTGAGGCATCTAGGCAAAGTAAGTTAAAATATTCTGAAAAGGACTCACCATTCCAGATGCCATTAAGAATCTGGTGATTCATGGGAAGAGGACAAAATATCAACATTAACAGGCATTTGGAAAAAGTTGATTCCGACCCTCATGGATGATTTTGAAGGGTTCAAGACTTTGGTGGAGGAAGTCATTGCAGATGTAGTGGAAAGAGCAAGAGAACTAGAATTAGAAGGGCAGCCTGAAGATGTGCTTGAACAACTGCAATTTTATGATAAAACTTCAATGGGTGAGGAGTTGCTTCTAATGGATGAGCAAAGAAAGTGGTTTCTTGAGATAGAATCTACTCCTAGAGAAGATATTGTGAAGACTGTTGAAATGACAACAACAGATTTAGAATATTACATAAACTAAGTTGGCAAAAGTAGCAGCAGAGTTTGAAAGGACTGACTCTAATTTTGAAAGAAGTACTACTGTGGGTAACATGCTAGTAAACAGTATTGCATACTACCGAGAAATCATTCATGAAAGGAAGAGTCAATCAATGTGGAAATCTTCACTGTTGTCTTATTTTAAGACAAATAAAATATGGGTGGCCACAGCCACTCCACCCTTCAGCAACCATCATCCTGATCAGTCAGCGGCTATCAATATAGAGACAAGACCTTCCACCAGAAAAAACACTATGACTATTGAAGGCACACATGATGGTTACCAATTTTTAGCAATAGCCTTTTTGGGTATGTACATTGTTTTAGACATAATGCTATTGCACACTCAATAGACTATAATACAGCAAATATAACTTTTATATGCATTGGGAAACCAAAAAATCAGGTGATTTACTTTATTTTCATATTTGCTTTATTATATTGGTCTGGAACCAAACCTGCAGTATATCTGAAATATACCTATATTTAGCAACATTAACCATCTAGAGAGATGAAAATTAAAACCACAATGATATATTACTACACACTTACTAGAAACGCTAAAATAAAAAATAGTGACAACACCAAATGGTGTAAAGTATGCAGAAGAATAAGATCATTCACATATTATCACTGGGAATGTAAATGCTACAGTCACTCTGGAGAAAAGTTGAGCAGTTTTTGTTTTTGTATAAAATTAAACATGCAACTACCATGACCCCAGCAGTTGCACTCTTGAGCATTTATCCCAGAGAACTAAAACTTTCATGTGTACACAAAAACATGTACACAGATGGCAATAGCAGCTTTATTCACATTTGCCAAAAACTGGATTCATCACAGAGGTCCTCAAACAATAAATGATTAAACAAACCATATTACATCTATACTATGGAAAACCATTCAGCAGTAAAAAGGAACAAAGCATTGATAGATAGAAGCAATGACTTGGATGAATCGCCAGAAAATTATGATGAGTGGGGGAAAAGGCAATCACAAAAGGTTACAATACTGTATGATTTCATCTATATAACTTTTATAAATGATAAAATGATAAAATTACAGAAATGGAGAATAAATTTGTGATTGCTAGGGGTTAAGGACAGGTTTAGTGAATGCTATAGGGAGGTGAATTTGCTTTTTATTTTTATTTTACTTTATTATTATTATTTACTTTACAATATTGTATGGTTTTGCGAATTTGCTTTTAAAGGGCAACACAGAGGGCCCTGTGGTTACCGAATGTTTCTGTATCATGGCTGTGATGGTGGTCACACAAATCTGCTCATGTAACAACACTGCACAGAAGTAAACACACACATACACACATGCGACCAGTAAAACTGGGGAAATCTGAATATGATAATAGGGTTGTAGCAATATTAGTTTCTTAGTGTGATATGTTCTAAAGTCACATATAGCTGTTATCACTGGGAGAACCTAGGTACAGGTTAAGATATCACTGTGTTATTTTCTACAACTTCATCTAATAAAATTACCTCAAAATGTCTTAAAAGTCAATGCACACTTTAAAAATTGAATAGATAATGCAAAATCGATGTCCTAAAATGAATGCATTTCTCACATACAAGGAGGCTCTCCTACAGGCTCTTGTGTCAACCTAATTTGATTTTTCAAAGGCTCTTTTTCTCCTTATTATCTGATCTTAACTGTGTTCCCAATGGGTTAGGTGCTCTTCAGTTTCCTCTCCTTCCTGCTTGTATTACTTGTATTTCTCTGGTCCTTGACATGTTTTGAGTGCATTTTAACCACTGATGAAAGGCACTTACTCTCTTGAAGATGCTTGTGGGAAGCAGATGAGTAGAGAATTCCTTTTGAGGAATCTGGGACTGCATGCAAGTGGTTTTTACAACAAAGTAGAAATAGTACAATGGTACAACAAAGAGAGTTGTTGTTTAGTCTCTAAGTCATGTCCAACTCTCTTGTGGCCCCATAGACTGTAGCCTGCCAGCCTCCTTTGTCCTTGGGATTTCCCAGGCAAGAATACTGGAATGGGCTGCCATTCCCTTCTCCAGGGGATCTTCCTGACATAGCGATTGAACTTGCACCTCTTCTGTCTCCTGCATTGGTAGGCAGTTTCTTTACCAAATGCACCACTTTGGAAGCAGTCGCTCAGCTGTATCTGACTCTTTGCAACCCCATAGACTGTAGCCTGCTAAACTCCTCTGTCCATGGGATTCTCTAGGCAAGAATACTGGAGTGGGTTGTCATGCCCTCCTCCAGGGAATCTTCCTGACCCAGGGATCAAAACCAGGTCTCCAGCATTGCAGGTAGATTCTTACCACCTGAACCACCAAGGAATTTAACAAAGAGGGGATGACACTCAAATAATAATAACTGAAGAGATCCTTCTTCATTATGCCTCTCCTTTCTTCTGCTTTGTATACTCCCTCTATTCTACCACTCTTGATTTTCCATCCTGTTCCTTAAAAATGCAAAAGGATACCTTTAAGTTGGATAGTTTGCTGGGAGAGGAGACACCAGGCTTTCAAAGAGAACATGTGTTCCAACCATCAGAACCAATCAGAAGTTTATTTATAGACTCATAAAGGATGTCCCCACCCCAATTTCTGGTTTGTTCCTGTTGCCTTTTGACTCAGGATCACCCCACCAACTTTGGTGCCCAAGTGGGTAACTGAACCCTATTATCTCAGCTTGTCCTTCTCTCCAATTCCTAATTCACTAACTGGATTCTGGTGTCTGTTAGCTTCTATTGTTTTTGATTCCTTAATATCTTGGCACTGGCAGCTCATGTTGGCTTACCTCATTATACAGCAAAACAATGGAATGGCAAACCCTGGATTTAGACTGCCTAAGTTTGAATTGTTAATTCCCTGCTTACTAACTGGGGGATCTTGAATGGCAAACTTACTGCTCTAGATTTTAGTTTCATCTGTAAAATGGGTATAATAATGGTTCTTAACTTTTGGTTATGGTGAGGATTCAGTGAGTTATGTAAAGCACTTAAAATAGTGCTTGGCACATAATAAATGAAATAATGCATGGGAAATCATTACTGATGTGCCTGACACTAGTAAATACTCCATAAATTTAATTATTACAACTACTATTACATTATTATTCTTATAATTAAGAAAGGAAATTTTTTTCAAAACCTAAGGAAAGATGATCTGAATAGAAACTTTTCTGTGCAATGTGATTAACAGCCACTTCTGGGTAGTATATAACATTTATTTTAAAATATTTGAGCAAATTTTTGGTAGACTTTGATGAGCCTAAGGGCTCTTCTGGGAAGTGAGTTTCTTCCAAATGGCCTTATGAGAAGTGACCTACACAGTAGTCAGTCTCACAGCAAGTCTAATAATTTTAACTAGATTATTACTTTCTTGACTCTAATCTAAAAATGTTATTTACTACTTGCTCATTCCATAAAATGTCTCCAAGAGAGAAATATACATGTAGAGAGGGAAGCTAACAGGAAATTAATGGGGCCTCCTCTGTTCACCATTCCATCTATTCTTCCTCAAGGAGGTGAAAGGAAAGATAAGATAAATACATAGCTGATCTCTTAACACCCTTTTAAGGATTTACATGTACCTATCTGCTTCTTGAATTTATCTCATACCCACCCTGCTCTTAGCTCACTAAACTCCTCCATGAACAGCTCTTTATTTCCCTTACACAGGTAAAGCTCCTTTCGGCCTCAGAGCTTTTGTATCTATTGATCTTTCTAGTGGTAATGCTCTACCCACTTCTGCAACCCCACTGCTCTCACCTAGTTTCAGCACAGAGCTCTTCCTAGCCCCTTAGCTTAGAGGTTATTTATAGTTAGTTATACATTCCATGATACCCCACAGTTATCCATAGTAACACTCTGTATAATTTACTTACCTACTTCACCTCTGACATAAATCCTTGTATATCCTGAAGTCCTCATCACACAAGTTTTCAAGAAATATTGGATGGATAGATGGAAGAATGAAGAGGGGATGATGAATGAATTAATGAGAAAATAGATGAATGAATATCATAGAAAAATATAAATATTCACAGAACTACTGAATAATAGAGTACAAAAGAACCCAGATGATCTTTTAATGTAATCTTCATCTTTCATAAACTTAGAAACTGAATCCAAAAAAGGAATGTGGCCTGGTTAAGATCTCTAGTTAGTGGCAAAGTCAGAACCAGAACCTAGGTCTTCCAACTACAAGTTACTCATTCCCTCATACATTCATTCAACAAATATCTGCTGAGAGCCAGTACATGAGAGACACCATTCTAGGCTCCAGGGATATATTAGCAAACAAATCAGGCAAAAAATCCTACCTTCTTGGAGCTTATCTACTTGTGGGGAGATAGACACTATAAATAAGGCAAGTAAATTTTGTGTGAGAAAGTTGCACATCCATATCTGCTCCTTAAACATACACTGAGCTTATTCTTGATTCATTTACTATTCTTTAAGAATTGAAAAGAAAATAAAGTAGCATATCCAAGGTTCTTTCCTTCTGCTCCATTTGTCCACACATGCACACATCTTCTTCAGAGCATGCTGGAACCATGTGGACCATCACAACACTAAATCTCTTTAGTACTCCATTTTCTGACAAACTACATTTTTCACTGAGTCCTAATCAACCACCATGTGCCCAGTATCAAACCCTCAGATAGGGCTTTTTGTTTTGAAATCCTCTTTTACTGCTTCTCTGTACCATAGAAAACCAGTCAGGGATTAGCTATTTATGAGGCTGTGGAGAGAAACGGTCATAAAATTGACATTTACAGAAACTAATTTGGGACTTCTGCTTCCAGGAATATGTGATAGACATACTTCTCCCTATTTCTTCCACTAAGGACAACTAAAATCATGAAAATTACATTGAGAAACAAACATAAGGAGATACTGAGGGATGAAAAGGAGAAAAAAAAAAAAAAAGCACACACACCAGCTAGGGACCTCGGGATCCAGGGGACAATGTAGACATGAGGTTCCTGTGTTTCTGTTTTGCCTCCTACAACTCAGACTTGTAGCTGAATAAGTGATCTGGAATACAGAATAATGGAAATGACCCAATCTAAAGAGCAGATAGAAAGACAAATGAAAAAATGAAAGCAACATACAAGAGCTACGGGATAATATAAAATGTTCTAATCTATCCATAATAAGGGTTCTGGAAGGGGAAGAGAGAGAAGGGGATAAAAAATGTGTTTGAAGAAATTACAACTGAAAGCTTCCCAAATCTAAACAAGAAAACAGATATTTAGGTACAGGAAACATAGAGGGCCCCAAATAATATAAACCAAAATAGATCCACACCAAGACATATTATAATTAAAACAGAAAAATTTAAAGATAAAGAGAGGATTCTAAAGGCAACAAGAGAAAAACAAAGAGTCAGTTACAAGGGAATCCCCATAAGGCTATCAGTTGATTTCCTTACAGAAACTTTGTAGGCTAAAATGAAATGACATGATAAATTCAAAGACCTGAAATGGAAAAACCTGAAACCAAGGATACCCTACCTAGCAAGATTATCATTTAGAGTAAGGAGAAGATATAAAGAATCTCTCAGACAAAGAAAAACTAAAAGAATTCAGCAATACTAAACATACACTTCTCTATATTGAATGGTATTCTCTAAGTAAAAATGAAGCAACACTCTATAGGAAAGGGAAAATCACAATAGGAAAAGTAAAGATATAAAAGAATTGAAGATCAGTTAAATAAGCCAGTATGTAAATTAAAAAAAAATAAAAACTAAAATCAAAAATAGAAATCAAAACTACAATGAGGTATCATGTCATGCCAGTCAGAATGGCCGCCAACAAAAAGTTTACAAACAATAAATGCTGGAGAGGGTGTGGAGAAAAGGAAACCTTCTTACACTGTTGGTGGGAATGCAAACTGGTATAGCCACTGTGGAGAACAGTGTGGAGACTCCTTAAAAAACTGGAAATAGAACTGCCTTATGACCCAGCAATCCCACTGCTGGGCATGCACACCAAGGAAACCAGAGTTGAAAGAGACATGTGTACCCCAGTGTTCATCATAAGCACTGTTTATAATAGCCAGGACATGGAAGCAACCTAGATGTCCATGGGCTGATGAATGGGTGGGGAACTTATGGTACATATACACAATAGAATATTACTGAAATATAAATAAGAATGCATTTGAGTCAGTTTTTATCAGGTGGATGAAATGGGAGCCAATTTTACAGAGTGAATTAAGTCAAAAAGAGAAACACCAGTGCAATATATTAATGCATCTATATGGAATTTAGAAAGACAGTAACAACGATCCTAGAAGCAAGGCAACAAAAGAGACAGATGTAACAAACAGGCTTTTGGATTATGTGGGAGAAGTCAAGGGTGGGATGATTTGAAAGAATAGTATTGAAACATGTATATTACCATATATAAAACAGATGACCAGTTCAAGTTCAATGCATGAAGCAGGGCATTCAAAGCCAGTGCTCTAGGACAACTCAGAGAGATGGAGTTGGGAGGGAGCTGGGAGGGGGTTTCAGGATGGGGTGCCACATGTGCACCCATGTGTGATTCATGTCGATGTATGGCAATAACCACCACAGTATTGTAAAGAAATTATCCTCCAATTAAAATAAATAATTATAAAAATAGACAAGCTATTACCAAGACAAATGAGACAAGAACAATGGTATCAAGAAAAATATTAAGGTTTACTTCCATCTATCATCTATGATTAAAATCACAAAAAAAGGGGGAAGGGTTAGATATGTACAATTATTTTGAAAGTGGAATTATTTTATAAATAAATTAATAAATGGAGAAGAACTGAGTTAAACTTGGCAACTTCTGCCATATCTGTTAGTACATAGATACCATAGTTATGTCAGTATAGAATTCCTTTCATTCGTACATTTTTTTTATACAACAACTTTTTTTTAATAGAACGACTAATTTCATTTTGCTTAGAAAAATAACGACCTAAAGCCCCATTCTTATTTTCTTTTTTAAAATATTTTCTTCATTGCGGCATATAAGATCTTTAGTTTTGGTATTCTAACTCTTAGTTGAAGGATGTGGGATCTAGTTCCCTGACCAGGAATTGAACCTTGGCCCCTACACTGGGAACACAGAGTCTTAGCCATTGGACCACCAGAGAAGTACCCCCCAATTCTTCTTTTCTTATATGATTTTGTTTCAAATTTGTCCTTGTGACTTTTTCATAATAACAAAGTGGTGAACTATTAGCAAAGTGAATAGATAAACATGCCTTATGTATCTCTTAACTCTGAATAAGTCAAATGTTTATATCATCCAATGCTGTAGTGAGTGAAAATTGGTCTTCAATAAAAATCTCAGTGCAAATAATGGCGCTAGTCTTTAAAGGTCATGTTTTTAAAGTCGTCTCACATTCTGGAGACCAAAGAAAGGAGGTTTTTTTTATTACCTTTCTTTTTTTTAAGGGATGAAATTTTAATGGTTCTTCTGCATTGCAAGGGCTTCCCTGGTATCTCAGTGGGTTAAGAGTCTGCCTGCAATGCAGGAGAGCCAGGTTTCATCCCTGGATTGGGAAGATCCCCAGTAGAAGTAAATGGCAACCCACTCCAGTATTCTTGCTTGGAGAATTCCATGGACAGAGGAACCTGGTGAGCTACAGTCCACGGGGTCACAAAGAATCAACACAACTGAGTAACTAACACTTTCACTGCATAGCAAGAAATGAGCCAACACTAGACAAACTTAAGAAGTATACAAGGCTTGTCCTTCCAAAACCAGGATCCCCCATGTGTGTTTTCAATACTATGGAACATCTTGAATTCTAGGCCTACAGTATCCTTGCCTGGAAAATCTCATGGACAGAGGAACCTGGTGGATTGCAGTCCATGGGATCGCAAAGAGTCGGGCATGACTGAGCGACTAACACACACACACACACACACACACACACACACTCTACTCAAAACTATCTCCATTCCCACCTTTTTCTTGGTGTCTTATTCCCTTTGGATATTATTTTCTACTAGAAAATTACCAAATTCATAGGTTCAGTTAAGAATTTCAAGGCTATAATCCAGAAAAATGACTAATGATATGAGCTTTTTGGGATGCAAAACTAACAGTGGGAAAATGGGCTTCTTTCGTGCAGTTCCAGAGTTAATCCTGAATAAGGTACATTGTCATTTTAAAAAAAATTACTGTGCTATTTTTCTATTACTTAAAGCATCCAATAAGAAATGTGCAAAAGGACTAAGACCTCATGCATTTCAGGAAAGTCTTTGTTTCTAATCTAAAACTTATTAAGACTCTACAAAGAGATAGCCATCAGTGCAAAAAAAAAAAATCTGCCATCAATACAACGGTTAAGATTATATAAAAAAAGTTTTTTAAAAAGCCCAAAGAATCAACATTGTAAATCAACTATACTTCAACTTTAAAAAGAAGATTGTATGCAAAGTCCATAAAAGGATGCATATTTTGAGGATATGGCTAAAACCTCACCATGTCTACTTTAAGCAATGATTTGACTAATGCTGCTGCTGCTGCTAAGTCGCTTCAGTCGTGTCCAACTCTGTGCGACCCCAGAGATGGCAGCCCACCAGGCTCCCCCTTCCCTGGGATTCTCCAGGCAAGAACACTGGAGTGGGCTGCCATTTCCTTCTCCAGTGCATGAAAATGAAAAGTGAAAGTGAAGTCGCTCAGTCATGTCCGACTCAGCGACCCCATGGACTGCAGCCTACCAGGCTCCTCTGTCCATGGGATTTTCCAGTCAAGAATACTGGAGTGGGGTGCCATTTAAAAGATATAATTCTGGGCATGACATTCTCAATATCAATTTCATACAGTCTCAGATTTCTTATATTAGTGACAAAACTGAAAAACATAGAACAAGTAAGTGTTCATTTTTATTCCATCTATCTTTAGTTAATTGAGTTCTTTCTCTCTCTGCCTGTTTTTTCTCCATAGCCTTTAGTGATTATATGATATATTTTACTTCTTTGCTTATTGTTTATCTCTACCTAACTTGGGAATAAAGTATAAATTTGTGAGGACAAGGAAATTTTTTACCACTGTACCTCCAGTGCCTGAAACACTCTGACACAGAGTAGGTGCTTAACAAACATCTGATGTATGAAAGAGAATGATACCACTATATTAAGAGACATGACAAACACCCAGTTTTTATTATAATGAAACAACATAAAAGGAGATGAATGATTGATACAAATGCCATGATATGTTTATATCTATATTTGTATATGTATTTATATGCCTTCATGTGAAAGAGCAATGCTGAGTTAATTTCAGCCATTTCAAATAATGACTACTATTTCTATTAATAAAGCTAGTATACTGTGAAGTATAATAGTATTTTGCCTTGTTCTCAATGTTTTTTAGTTTATATTGCCATTTTTGTCTTCTGTGAAAGTTTATTTTCTTTTTAAAATTTTTTATTTTATACTGGAATATAATTGGTTAACAACATTGTATTAGTTTCAGGTGTAAAGCAAAGTGATTCAGTTATACATATATCTATTGTTTTTCAAATTCTTTTCCAATTTAAGTTGTTACAGAGTATTCAGCAGATTTCCCTGTGCTATACAGCAGGTCCTTGTTGGTTTCCCATTTTAAATATAGCAGTGTGTACATGTCAATCCCAAATATATTTATCTTTTATCATAAATCACTTTAAATCAGTGTTGCAAGTAAACAGAATGTACATTTTACTAATGATAACATATTAATTATTGAAAAATATTCTTTAGGCACAGTACTATACCCTTGAAAACAAGTGTCTTGTTTAAGATTTCTGTTCTCTTGAAAATCAAAAGCATAGGAAAATATTGATTAAAACTGTCTTCCTCCCAAGAGAACTAGCACATTCTTTTTACTGAGAGAAAAACAAGAATGTTGATAACTGTAACAAGACTCTGAATAAACTAGTTAAAACCGAACATTAGATTTTCTATAAATTTATGGTTGACTGGTGGTTTGGTGGTTTAGTTACTAAGTCATGTCTGACTCTTGTGACCCCATGGACTGTAGCCAGCCTGGCTCCTCTATCCTTGCGATTTCCCAGGTAACAATATTGGAGTGGGTTGCCATTTCCTTCTCCAGGGGTATTCCCAACCCAGGGATAAAACCCATGTCTCCTGCATTGCAGGTGGGTTCTTGACCAACTGAGCTATGAGGGAAATTCTGTTTGATTGAGGTGCTTGCTAATTTACCTGGTCTGATTATAGACTGTATGTAAGAGCAGCTGGATGTTCATAATTACAAAACACACAGAGAGAAAATTAGTTTTGCTAGCAAATATTTTGTTACTGTTCCTTTTAAAATATATTTTCTTCAGTAACTATATCAACACATTTATGATTGCTCCCTCTTTCTAAATTATATAAATGGATTCATTTGAATCTCAATGGAGATGAGGCTGACTATAAAAATACTTAACTAATGAGCATACAGTTTTTCAAAACCATGGAAGACACATAATAAAGTCAAGATTCTGATATAATATATATATGCTTATAAGTAAAACTTCAGAGTTAATGTACAACTGCAAATGGTACTAATACAGATTTGGTTAACATCTAGTATGTATACAAGAAAATTAAAACAAACCAAAAAGTGGGGAGAAGTTCATGCAGAACTTAAACTTTTGTGTGGAGGCATTAAACATTAGTGGACAAAGAAATACTCAGGAAAAGAAAATATGGTCAGTGTTGTTCAATTAAAGATAAATTTTTTCCAACATACATGATCTCAAGTTATCAGTCCTTCATGAAAAAAATTATTTGACAACTAATTTAGCAAAGTAATAACTGATGGTATAAACACCAGCAGAAGTTTTGCTGAGCAGCAGATCTATTTAAACCTCAGATTAACGATAAAACACCCGAGGACTCTATGGTAATAAAACACCATGGAAATGCTACAATGGAAATATGGAAATAAGATAGCTGTTTAAGTAGACTGGTGAAATTAAAACAATGAGATACCATTACACACTCATTGGAAAGGTCAAATACAAAAATCTGACAATACCAATTACTGGCAAAGATGAGGAACAACAGGAACTCTCATTCATTGTTAATGGGAATACAAAATGGTACAGTCACTTTGGAAGTAATTTCTTATATAGCTAAACACTGTCACACCACATGATCTAGCAATTATGCTTCTAGATAGGTTACCAAATGATTTGAAAGCTAATGCCCACACAAAACATGAACATGAATTTTATAACAGCTTAATTTGTGCTCCCTCTCTCTCTCTCATACACACACACACAAACACACAAATTGGAAGCAACCAAAGTGTCCTTTAACAGATGAATATATAAACAAACTATGGTACATCAACATAACAGAATACTACTCAAGAATAAAAAGAAATGAGCTATCAAATCACAAAAAGAAATGGATGAAACCTGAATGAATATTATTGAGTAAAATAAGCTAGTCTGGGAAAGGTTATACACTGCATGATGCCAATTATACAACATTCTGGAAAAGGTAAAACTGTACAGCAAATAAAAAAATATTAGAGGCTTTTTCTTTTGCTTCAGAATAGTTTTATTAGTTTAGATACAGTTTGTCGGCACTCAACTATGCCTCATCTACTTTGACACACAAATCCACTCAATTCGAGTCATTGTTATCACCCCATACCTCATATATTGTAATGTTATTGTGTCTGTCTGCAGGAATCTCGATATAGGGACATTTGTGGTTACCAGTGGTTGCAGCAGCGAGTTTTAGATTCTGCACCTTGAACACAAAGTTCACAAGGTCCCTCTCAAGCTGGGTTAAGGTACCGAACATATAGTCTTTGTTGGGGGAAGCCTTTTTCTTCTTTCCTGGAGAACCAAATGAACAGCCCCGATGGGCACGACGAGTGGGCACCTTACCCTTGTCACTGTCTCCTGGAAACTTCAGTATCACCAACACCACAAGGAGGAGAAACACCCAGTGTGACTTGCTCCCAAGCCAGCCTTGGGCATGCTCTGGTTGATTCTGCCAAATTCAAAAGTGCCTTCCACAGGGCACCTTCCCTGGGAGATCTACAACTTTATCTCTCAGAACATAAAACACATAGGTACAGAAAAAGGACACACACATAGGCCAGAGAAAGAACCATATTACATACTGCATAGTGAGCCAAAAGGAAGTGGCTCATGGTGTGCTGGTCTGCCCTGAGACTCAGGACCAAGCAGGGCTAGGCCTTTGGTGATGTCACAGAGGGCCCCACCCTGGCCAGAATGCATCTGGCCATTGTGATAACTTCAAGGCAGAGGATAAGCAGGCTTGTGGGGTGGGGGAGGGAGGGTCAACTGGGAGTAGGGCTTAAAGGGACATTTCCAGTGGGCAATTGAAAAAGAGGCAGGGAGTGACAGAATGCCATCTCCTTGTCAGTGGATTCTTTCTGAACCTGGTGTTCTACTGGGAGGGGGTCTCATCTTCTATTTTTATTTTTCCATTTGTTAAATCCAGACACTGTGGTGAGCAGAGCAGACTCAGGGGCATGTGCCCCTGTGGAGCAGAGAGCAAAGGGGGAAAGAAAGATATTAAACCAGAGGCCACAAACTAGGAACCACTGGTGTGTTTTGTGTGGCCTACACAATTCCTAAAGATGATTGTGCTCAGTGAAACTATTCTGTACGAAGTTATGGTGAATACATTGACACTACATATTTGTCAAAATCCAAAGAACCTTACAGCTCAAAAAGTGAATCAATGTATACATATTAAAAAAAATTTTTTTTGACATTAAGAATGGAATGCAGAATTTGACTAAACAATCTAATTATATTACAAATGTATGAAACCACCTCACTAAGATATCCTGACTTAAGTAACTTCAAAAGTGAACGGAGTTTGCAAGACTAAAAGCAAAAGAAAAAAAGCACTGTAATCTAGTTGATAGTGTTCTTTCTTGTAGGGGTACACGTCAACAACCCTGATACTGTTATACATGTCTATTTGTATTAAACAGTCAAATGGATGGTACATGAGTATATACACATTTATTTCTTTGTTCTGTTAGCTGAAAGGGTCTAAAAGAAATGATACACCCAACATCTGAAAGAAACTATGACATAAATCTTTGATGTAAATCCATAAATCTTTGATTAGAAGAGCTTGTTATGCATGTTCTGAATCAGCGAATGGAAATACTAAGTCTTGAAGACCCACTCAGCCTCCAAAGATGGGGCTGCCTACCATTTCTTTGCCTAGCCTCGACCTCGACCCTCTGCATTTCTCCTTCCTCCAGCAAATCCCTCAGTACACTAAAAACAACTCTAGAAAGCTCTGACTTAAGAGAAATATGCCAAGCATATTATATATCAATTCATTGGTTTATCAATACTATGCTTTCTTTGTAGTCTGCTCTTGATTTTTCAATTTTTAATTTTGTAATTATTATTTGGCTACATGATGCGGCATGCAGGATCTTAGTTCCCTAACCAGGGATCAAACTCATGCCCCCTGCAGTAGAAGTGTAGATTCTTAACCAATAGGCCACCAGGGAAGTCCCACCATTGGGGTTTTAATGTTTAACAAATATAGATCTGCATTAAGGAAATGGTGGTGCATCCTAGCACTGATTACAAGTGATAGCAGAGGATGGTATTCTAGTTTACATCTCAGTTTAGCTCTTTTTTCTCCTTTCAGAGACAGATGATTAGTGCCAATGATAGTCAAAGCTGCAGTTAATCTGCCCATGGACTAATTATTTTAGTCTTTTTCATTCTAGAATATTGCAATATGTTAGTGTTTTTCAAACTGAATGTCCAAATGTATCATTGTGAATGATGTTAAAATGCAGACTGCTAACTGAGTAGGTCTGGGATGGAGCCTGAGATTCTTCATTTATTCTAATAAGTTCCCAGGAAATCCCCACTCTATGGTCTGTGGACCAAAGAGCAGAATCATTATGAATAATATTAGATACTGATCTAAAAATTAACTGTAATCTATAGATCATTATTCTCTAAATTTAAAAGTAATTGTCTTGTACCTAGGTAGTGACATCTTCTACTGGAAGTTTACTGTCAGTTAGTTTGAAATTTGCATGTACCTTTAAAAGGCTTCTTATTAATTTCAGAGGCTTGTGCTTTTTGGCCTCTGAACTAACTAAAAAAATATCTCACCATCAGAAATCAGGAAATGCTGTCTGCCAACCAGCATAGGAAACTCTCAAACTTGTATAGTTTGTAGCATCTGAATATTCCAAATATGATCTCTCATCATTTCATAATTTTCAGCCTTTTACACACTGCATGTTTCCACCTTTTCATGAAATGGGAAGCACACATTTAGAATATGAATGTATTTAAAACTTCTTGCTTCTTACTAATCCTTTCCGCAAGTTATTTTAAAGCCAAACAATCTCATTCATGGTGAATACTTTCATCCAAAGTGCAATTAAACAACAACAACAACAAAAAAAAAAACTAGAATCTCATCTTCCAGATTTGACAATATCTCTATGATTCAGTGCAAGTGTCAAAATCACTTTAAGAATACATCACAGATTAGGTCAGGAAGCAACAATTAGAACCAGACAAGGAACAATGGACTGGTTCCAAATTGGGAAAGAAGTATGTCAAGGCTGGATACTGTCATTCTGCTTATTTAACTTATATGCAGAATACATCATGTGAAATACCTGGCTGGATGAAGCACAAGCTGGAATCAAGATTGCCAGGAGAAATATCAATAACTTAAGATATGCAGATGACACCACCCTTATGGCATAAAGTGAGAAGAAACTAAAGAGCCTCTTGATGAAGCTGAAAGAGGAGAGTGAAAAAAGCCAGCTTAAAACTCAATATTCAAAAAACAAAGGTCATGGCATCCAATACCATCACTTTATGGCAAGTAGATGGGGCAACAATGGAAACAATGAGAGACTTTATATTCTTGGGCTCCAAAATCATTGCAGATGGTGACTGCAGCCATGAAATTCAAAGACACTTGCTCCTTGGGAGAAAAGCTATGACCAACCTAGACAGCATATTAAAAAGCAGAGACATTACTTTGCTGACAAAGGCCCATCTAGTCAAAGCTATGGTTTTTCCAGTAGTCATATATGGACATGAGAGCTGGACCATAAAGAAGGCTGAGCACTGAAGAATTGATGCTTTTGAACTGAGATGTTGGAGAAGACTCCTGAGATTCCCTTGGAGTGCAAAGAGATCAGTCCTAAAGGAAATCAGTCCTGAATAGTCACTGGAAGGACTGATGCTGAAGCTGAAGCTCCAGTACTTTGGCCACATGATTCGAAGAGCTGACTCATTAGAAAAGATCCTGATGCTGGGAAAGATTGAAGGCAGGAGAAGGGGATGACAGAGGGTGAGATGGTTGGATGGCATCGCCAACTCAATGGACATGTGTTTGAGAAAGCTATGGGAGATGTTGAAGGACAGGGAAGCCTTGTGTGCTGCACTCTTTGGGACTGCAAAGAGCAGGACATGACTGAGTTACTGAACAACACAACAATTTAAGAAAACAATCAATTCAAAATAAAATTTATTCAACATTTAAATAAAATTCAATTTGATAAGACTCGTATCTTACATTGGGCTTCCCTTGTAGCTCTATTGGAAAAGAATCCACCTGCAATGCATGAGACCTGGGTTCAGTCCCTGGGTTGGGAAGATCCCCTGGAGAAGGGAAAGGCTACCCACTCCAGTATTCTGGCCAAGAGAATTCCATGGACTACAGTCTATGGAGTCACAAAGAGTTGGACAGAAGTGAGCAACTTTCACTTTCACTTTCATATCTAACATTTGGCCATAAGACTTGGATTTATTGAATCAATAGAGTGAATCTTGATTAGAAAGGGCTTCTTTTTTTGTATGAATAATCTGAAATTAAGAAAGAGCTCCATTATTAAGAGTCATTAATAAAACAAACTATTTGACTTAGATTAATAAGTCAGAGAAATAGACAGAAAATATTCAGCAGAAAAATAAAGCAAAACATTTCATACACATTCACATTTCTCTTTATCTTTTAAAAACTTGGCACTGTGGTATTTTTTCTCTAAGTCACATTTTCTTTAGAGCTCACCAAAGATACAGTGGTCACTCTATCTTCTGAAATTCCACAGCATTATCTATATAACTCAAATAACAATTAGCTAAAATCAGCTCATGATACAAGTTATATTTTTCATATAGATTCTATAGTACAACTAGCAGAATTGGAGTGGGAGCTCTTGGAGCTTACACATCAACTTTTTTTTTAATTTTTGTGATCTTTCTCCTGTGGCACACTAGTAATATATATCAGTCTGTGTCCATTTTAAGTCACTCCTTCCTTTTCCCAATCCTGCTTTTCTCCTGTAATTCTCATGTTTTTCTCTAATCTAGAGGTAAATAGCATTTCATGTTCTAAAGCATTATTCTTATATTTCATCAAAAGTAAGTCCACCTCCAAAATGTAGCTTTTTAGGGTTAACTTTCTTAATTACTGTGCATTCTGAAGACATCATCATAGTCTACACAACATCATTGTACACTCATAATGTACAGGCAAAATTATGAAATGTAGGACCATCAGTTCTAAATGCAAAATATTTTTTATCTACTACCTCAGACTAAACATGGTAATATTATACTACTTACCATTTTTAGTAAATTTCTTTGCTTTACAAAAGTAGACAAGTTATGACAGCAGTCCCAAGATGGTAGAAAAATAGGGTGGGGAGACTACTTTCTCCCCCACAAACCCATCAAAAGATCATTTAAATGTTGAGCAACTTCCACAAAACAACTTCTGAATGCTGACAGAGGACACCAGGCACCCAGAAAGACAGCCCAATCTCTTTGAAAGGAGGTATGATAAAATATAAAAGACAAAAACAGAAACAAAAGATTTAGGGATGCAGACCTGTCCCAGGGAAGGAGTCGTGAAGGAGAAGTTTCCACACAGCACAAAACCCTCTCACAAGCATGCCTGTGAGGAGCTTTGGAACCTCTGACGGCAACAAAACTGGGGGTAAAAAACCACAGAATATGCACCTAACTGCAACTGACAGTGGAGACGTGGCACAGATGCTGTGCATCTGCCAGCAGTGAGTGGGGGTTGGGCAGGAAGGTGCAGGCTCCATCGTTGATCCTTATGGTAAGGACCAGCCTTGAGTGACCTGATGACAATCTGAGGGAGCTAACGTGACATAGAAACCCAAACCATAGGATCACAAAAGAAAAAAAGGACCTTTCCCACAAAAGACTGTAACCCACATGGTGACCACTGGCACACTCACAAAACAGATTTTTCCCCTAGTGAATATCAAAGGAGAGCAAGCCAGCTGCCATTTAGGGCCCTCCCTCCCCAGAGGCAGAGAGGCAGGTGTGCGACAGCCAGAGCCAGAAGGTAAGGGGCTGCTGCACCCTGGGCCAAAGAAACTGTATCTTCCACCAAACTTGGAGCAGGCTGCCAACTCCGAACCGCATCTTCCTAGGAATCTGGGAGGTTCATATATGAAACAGTGTCACAGCCTGAGATCAGCTCTCCAGAGGAGACACACAGCACACCTGGGACTGTGCCTTTGTGGCACACCCAGGAAACCAAGTGGCTGGGACCAGGGATGTGCATCAGACACATGGCCCACCTGGGATCGTGCACTTACCAAGCACCCAGTTGCCTGAGTGGCTTGAACCTGGGAAGGGAACAAAACACAGAACCCATCTGGCAGAGCACTTGAGAACCTGAGTAGCCTAGACCTGGGAAGTGCACCAAATGCAGGGCCCACTTGGGACACTGCCCTTGCAGAGCACCCTGAAGCCTGAGCAGTGTGAGTCCAGAAAGTACAAGCTGCCTTGGGCTGTGGCAAATCAAGTGCTGTCCATCCACTGCAAGCACTCCCCACACATGCCAGTGGTATTGGTTTGAAATGTCCCTCCCTCTCCACTGGACAACTGAACAAGTGAGTCTAAATAAGGGGCCACCTTCGCCCCCTTGTGTCAGGGTAGAAATTAGACACTGAAGAGAGTTACAAACAGAGGAAGCCAAAATAAACAAAGAAGGGGGAACTGCCCTGGAAATGACAAGTGGAACAGATTAAAACCCTGCAGTTAATGCTGAGACAGTGCAAAGCTATGGTTTTTTCAAGCAGTCATGTATGGATGTGAGACTTGGACCATAAAAAAAGCTGAGCACTGAAGAATTGACACTTTTGAATTATGGTGTTGGAGAAAATTCTTGAGAGTCCCTTGGACTGCAAGGAGATCCAACCAGTCCATCCTAAAGGAAATCAGTCTTCAATATTCATTGGAAGGACTGATGCTGAAGCTGAAACTCCAATACTTTGGCCACATGATGTGAAGAACTGACTCCTTGGAAAAGATCTTGATGCTGGGAAAGACTGAAGGCAGGAGGAGATGGGAACGACAGAGGATGAGATGGTTGGATGGCATCACTGACTCGATGGCCATGAGTTTGAGCAAGCTTCAGGAGTTGGTGATGGACAGGGAAGTCTGGCCTGCTGCAGTTAATGGGGTCACAAAGAGTCGGACATGAATGAGTGACTGAACTAAACTGTGCATTTGAGGGGCACCTACAGACCTTGAGAACATGTACAAGCTGGAACAAGGAACTATCTGACACTGAACTGACCCCACATTGCCCACAAGAATTCCAGAGAAACTCCTAGATATATTTTTACTATCACTTTTCAATTTTTTAAAACTTTTAGTTCCTTATTACTCCTTTACTTTTATTTGCATATACTACTATTACCATCCAAAAAGAACACAATTTTTAGAAACAAATTTCATATACATGTTGTTAATTTCAGTGATCAATACTGTTTTGTATTTTTTATATTATATTTTTGAGAGTCTAAACTCTATTCTAGGTTTTAATCTTTGCTTTTGATATTTGTTCTCAGTTTTTTTACCTTTAAGAATCTAGTCTTCAATATCCATTTTCACTTAGGGATTTGATTACTGGCTTGACTGCTCTCTCCCCCTTTGACTTTTCCTTTTCTCCTCTGTGTCACCTCTATCTCCTTCTTCCCTCTTCTCTTCTATTCTTAGAAGGGAAGTTCTCTCCCACCAGAATACAGACACAAGTTTCCCCAACCAGGAAACCTTAGCAAGCCACTGGTCCAACTCCACCCAGAGGAAACAGACTCCACAATTAAGAGGAACAATGACCTTCCAGCCTGCAGAAAGGGAACCCCAAGCACAGCAATCTAAACAAAATAAAAAGGCAGAGAAATATTCAGCAGGTGAAGGAACATGATAAAAACCCACCAAACCAAAGCAAAGAGGAGGAGATATGGGAGTCTATCTGAAAAAGAATTCTGAAGAATAATAGTAAAGATGATCTAAAAGTTGAAAAAAAGAAAAAGAAAAGGACTTACAGATAAATAGACTAGAGACAAGCACTAAGAAGATGCAACAAATGTTTAACAAGGACCTAGAAGAAATAAAGAAGAGTCGATCAATAATGAACAATGAAATAATTGAGATAAAAAGCACTCTGGAGGGAACAAACAGTAGAATAACTGTGGCAGAAAAGGGAATAAGTGAGGTGGAAGTTAGAATTGTGGAAATAAATTAAGCAGAGAGGAAAAAAGAAAAAAGAATTAAAAGAAATTACGACAACCTTGGAGACCTCTGGAACAATGTTAAATGTCCCAGCATTTGAATCATAGGTTTCCCAGAAGAAGAAGACAGAAAGAAAGAGCATGAGAAAATACTCGAGGAGACAATAATTGAAAATTTCCTTAAAATGGGGAAGGAAGTAGCAACCCAAGTCCAAGAATCCCAGAGAGTCCCAAACAGGATAAACCCTAGGTGAAACACCACAAGACACATTATTCAAACTAACAAAAATTAAACACAAAGAGCAAATATTAAAAGCAGGAAGGGAAAAGCAACAAATAACATACAAAGGTATCTCCATAAGGATAACAGCTTATCTCTCAATAGAAATTCTTTAGGCTAGAAGGGAATGGCAGGATATAATTAAAGTAATGAAAGAGAAAAACCTACAACCAAAATTACTCTACCAAGCAAGGATCTCATTCGGATATGAAGAAGAAATCAAAAGCTTTACAGACAAGCAAAAGCTGAGAGAATTCAGCACCACCAAACCAGCTCTTCAACAAATGCCAAAGGATCTTCTCTAGACAGGAAACACAGAAAGGTTTATGAGAACGAACTCAAAACAACAAAGTGAATGGTAACATAACCGTGCTTATCAACAATTACCTTAAATGTAAATGAGTTAAATGATCCAACCAAAAGACAAAGACTGGCTAAATGGATACAAAAACAAGACCCCTATATATACTGCCTACAAGAGACCCACCTCAAACCTAGGGACACATACAGACTGAAGTGAAGGGCTGGAAAATGATATTCCACACAAATGGAGACCAAAAGAAAGCAGGAGTAGCAATACTCATATCAGATAAAATATACTTTGAAATAAAGACCATGATAAGAGACAAAAAAAGACACCACAAAATGATCAAAGATCTATCCAAGAAGAAGATATAACAATTATAAATATATATGCACCCAACATAGGAGCACCACAATACATAAGGCAAATGCTGACAAGTATGAAAGGGAAAATTAACAGTAACACAATAGTGGGGTACTTTAATACTCCACTCACACCTATGGATAGATCAACCAAACAAGAAATTATCAAGGAAACAAAAGCTTTAAATGATATAATGGACCATTTAGACCTAATTGATATCTAAATGGCATTTTACGCACAAACAATGGATTTCACCTTTTCTCAAGTGCACACTGAACATTCTCCAGAATAGATCATATCCTGGGCTGTAAATCCAACCTTGGTAAATCTAAACAAATTGAAATAATTTCAAGGGTCTTTTCTGATCACAATGTGGTAAGATTAGATGTCAACTACAGGGAAAAAAAAACTATAAAAAGGTACAAACATACGTAGGCTGAACAACATGCTTCTGAATAACCAACAGATCACAGAAGAAATAAAAATGAAATTAAAATATGCATAGAAAGAAATGAAAATGAATACACAACATAAACCCTATTGGATTCAGTAAAAGCAGAGCTAAGATGGAGATTCATAGCAACACAAGCCTACTTCAAGAAACAAGAGAAATATCAAATAAACAACATGACTTTACATCTAAAGCAACTAGAAAAAAAAAAAAAAAAGAACCCCAAGGTTAGTATAAGGAAAGAAATCATGAAAATTAGGGCAGAAATAAATGAAAAAGAAATGAAGAATACTATAGCAAAGGTCAACAAAACTAAAACTGGTTCTTTGAGAAGATAAATAAAATAGACAAACCATTAGCCAGACTCATCAAGAAAAAAAGGGAGAAGAAGCAAATCAATAAATTTAGAAATTAAAATGGAGAATTCACAACAGACAATACAGAAATACAAAGGATCATACGAGACTACTATGAGGAATTATATGCCAACAAAATGGACAACTTAGAAGAAAGGGGCTAATTCTTAGAAAAGTATAACCTTCCAAAACTGAACCAGGAAGAAACAGAAAATCTGGCCAGACCCATCACAAGCATGAAAACAAAACTGTAATAAAAAATCTTAAAATAGACAAAAGCCTAGGACCAGATGGCTTCACAGGTGAATTCTACCAAAATTTCAGAGAAGAGCTAACACCTATCCTACTCAAACTCTTCCAGAAAACTGTAGAGGAAGGTAAACTCCCAAACTCATTCTATGAGGCCATCATCACCCTAATACCAAAATGAGACAAAGATGCCACATAAAAGAAAACCGCAGACCAATATCACTGATGAACATAAATGCAAAAATCCTCAACAAAATTTTAGTGAACAGAATCCAACAACATATTAAAAAGATCACACATCATAATCAAGTGGGCTTTATTCCAAGGATGCAAGGATTAATCAATATTCATAAATCAATCAATGTGATACATCACATTAACAAATTGAAAGATTAAAAACCATATGAATATCTCAATAGACACAGAGAAATCTTTTGACAAAATTCAACACTCATTTCTGATAAAAAAAAAAAAAAACTCTCCAGAAAGCAGGCATGCAAGGAACATTCCTCAACATAGTAAAAGCCATATACAACAAACCCAGAGCAAATGAAAAAAATGAAAAGACTAATCCTCAATGAAAAAAAATTAAAGCATTTCCTCTAAAATCAGGAACAAGACAAGGGTGTCCATTCTTACCGTTGCTATTCAACATACTCTGGAAGCCCTAGACAGAGTAATCAGAGAAGAAAAAGAAATAACAGAAATCAAGACTGGAAAAGAAGTAAAACTTTCACTGTTTGCAGATGACATGACCCTCTACATAGAAAATCCTAAGACTTCACGAGAAAATTGCTAGAATTAATCAATGTATATAGTAAAGTTGCAGGATATAAAATTAACACACAGAAATCCCTTGTATTTCTATGCACTAACTGAAAAAAAAACAGAAATTGAAATTAAAGAAACAATCTCATTCATCATTGCAATGAAAATAATAGATACTTAGGAAAAAAATTACATAAAGAAACAAAAGACCTATATATTGAAAACGATAAACCACTGATGAAAGAAATCAAAGATGACACATGTAGATGGATAAATATACCACATCCATGGATTGGAAGAATCAGTATAGTGAAAATGAGTATACAACTCAAAGCAATCTATAGATTCAATGCAATCCCTATCAAGATACCAATGGTATTCTTCACAGAAGTAGAACAAATAATTTCACAATTTGTAAGGAAACGCAAAATAACCTCAAATAGTCAAAGCAATCTCGAGAAACAAAAATGGAGCTGGAGGAATCAATCTTCCTGACTTCATACTACACTACAAAGCTACAGTCATCAAGACAGTATGGTACTGGCACAAAGACAGAAATATAGATCAATAGAACAAAAGAGAAAGCCCAGAGATTAAATTCACACACCTATGGACACCTTATCTTTGACAAAAGAGGCAAAAATATACAATGGAGAAAAGACAATCTCTTTAACAAGTGGTGCTGGGAAAACTGGTCAACCACATGTAAAAGAATAAAACTAGAATAATTTGTAACACCATATACAAAAATAAACTCTAAGTGGATTAAAGATCTAAATGTAAGACCAGACACTATAAAACTCTTAGAGGAAAACCTAGGCAGAACATTCTCTGGTATAAATCACAGAAAGATCCTCTATGATCCACTCCCAGAGTAAAGGAAGTAAAAGCAAAAATAAACAAATGCGACCTTGTTAAACTTAAAAGATTTTGCACAGCAAAGGAAACTATAAGTAGGTGAAAAAGTCTTCAGAATGGGAGAAAATAATAGCAAAAAAAAAAAAAGACAAAGTATTAATTTCTAAAGTATACAAGCATCTCACGTGGCTCAATATTAGAAAAATGACCAACCCAATCAAAAAGTGGCCTGAAGAACTAAACAGACATTTCTCCACAGAAGACATACAGAAGGCTAATAAACACATGAAAAGATGCACAACATCACTTACTATTAGAGAAATGGAAATCAAAACCACAATGAGGTATCATGTCACGCCAGTCAGAATAGCCACCAACAAAAAGTTTACAAACAATAAATGCTGGAGAGGATGTGATGAAAAGGAAACCCTCTTACACTGTTGGTGGGAACGCAAACTGGTATAGCCACTGTGCAGAACAGTCTGGAGACTCCTTAAAAGCCTGGAAATAGAACTGCCATACGACCCAGCAATTCCACTGCTGGGCACACACACCAAGTAAACCAGAATTGAAAGAGACACATGTACCCCCAATGTTCATTGCAGCACAGTTACAACAGCTAGGACATGGAAGCAACCTAGATGTCCATTGGCAGATGAATGGATAAGGAAGTTGTGGTACATATACACAATGGAATATTACTCAAATATAAATAAGAATGCATTTGAGTCAGTTCTAATCAGGTGTATGAAATGGGAGCCTATTATACAGAAAGAATTATGCTAAAAAGAGAAACACCAATATAATACATTAATGCATATATATAGAATTTAGAAAGACAATAACAATGATCCTATATGCAAGGCAGCAAAAGAGACACAGATGTAAAGAACAGACTTTGGGATTATACGGGAGAAGGTGAGGGTGGGATGATATGAGAGAATAGCATTGAAACATGCACCTGACCATATGTAAAATAGATGACCAGTTCAAGTTCAATGCATGAAGCAGGGCATTTGACACCCAAGCTCTGGGAAAACTCAGAGGGATGGGGTGGGGAGGGAGGTGTGAGGGAGTTTCGGGATGGGGGGGACACATGTGCACCTGTGAGTGATTCATGCCAATGTATGATAAAAACCACCACAATGTTGTAATTATCCTCCAATTAAAATTAATTAATTAAAAACAAAAACAGGGAAAAAAGTCCTGAGGAAAAAGAACAAAGCTGGCATATAAGCCTTCCAGTCTTCAGACTATACTACAAAGATATAGCAATCAAAAATCTGTGGTACTAGAACAAAAACAGATATATAGATCAATTGAACAGAACAGAATTAAAAATAATCCTTACCTCCTACAGTCAACTAATCTGCAACAAAGGAGGCAAAAATATACAATGGAGAAAAGACAGTCTCTTCAACAAACGGTGCTGGAAAATCTGAATGGCTATATGGATACCAATGTAATTAGATCACTCCACATACCACATACAAAAATAAACCCAAAATTGTTTAAAGACCTAAATATAAGACTTAATATCATAAAACTCCTAGAATAGAACATAAGCAAAACATTTTCTGACATAAATGATAGCAATATTTTCTTAGATCACTCTCTCAAGGCAAAAGAAATAAAAGCAAAATAAACACATGTGACCCAATCAAACTGAAAAGTTTTGCACAGGGAAGGAAAAAAATCAAGAAAATGAAAAGTCAACCTACAGAATGGAACAAAATATTTGCAAATGGTGCAAACAACAAGGGATTAAAATAAAAATATACAAATAGCTCATACAACTCAATATTGAAAAAATAGACAATCCAATCAATAAATGGGCAGCAGATAGACATTCTTTCAAATAAAATATACAGATGGAAAAGAAGCATTGAAAAGATGCTCAAAATTGCTGTTAGAGAAATACAAATCAAAACCACAATGTGGTATCACCTCACACTGGCCAGAATGGCTATCATCAAAAAGTGTACAATAATAATTGCTGAAAAGTATGTGCAAAAAAGAGAACTTTCATGCACTGTTGGTGGGAATGTAACTTGGTACAGCTACTGTGGAAAACATCATGGAGGCTCCTTAAAAAATTAAAAATAGAGCTACCATATAATCCAACAATTCCAGTTCTGGTTACATATCCCCCCAAAATGAAATGCTAATTCAAAAGGATACTCTAACATTCACAGCAGTACTATTTATAATAGCCAAGACATGGAAACAACTCAAGTGCCCATAAATGGATGAGTGGTTAAAGAGGATGTAGAATATACACACACATGCAATTATATACACACACAAGAATATTACTCAGCCATACAAAATGAAATATTGTCACTTGCAGCAACATGGATAAACATCGAAATATTACACTTAGTGAAGTATGTCAGAGAAAGAAAAATAGTATAAGTGAAATCTAAACATATAATACAAATGAATCTATACATTGTACAAAGCAGAAACAGACTCATAAGCAGAAAATAAACTTATGGTTACCATATGGGAGAGGGAGAAGGGAGGGACACATTAGGAGTATGTCATTAACAAATATAAATTACTATGCATAAAACAGATAAGCAACAAGGATTTACCTTATAGCACAGAGAACTATAATTAATATTATATAATGACCTATAATGGAATATAATCAGAAAAAATAACTGAATCACTATGCTGTATACTTGAAAATAATATAGTATCTTAAATCAAGAATACTTCAATTTTTTTTTTTTTTAAGCAGACTGTGGATTGCTAGGGGCCAGAGCCAAAGAATGGGTATCAGTCAGTATCAGTTCAATTACTCAGTTGTGTCCGACTTTTTACGACCCCGTGGACTGTAGCACGCCAGGCTTCCCTGTCCATCATCAACTTCTGGAGCTTGCTCAAATCCACCTCCATTGGGTCAGTGATGCGATCCAACCATCTCATCCTCCGTTGTCCCCTTCTCCTCCTGCCTTTCATATTTCCCAGCATCAGGGTCTTTTCAAATGAGTCAGTTCTTCGCACCAGGTGGCCAAAGTATTGGAGTTTCAGCTTCAGCATCAGTTCTTCCAATGAACATTCAGGACTGATCTCCTTTAGGATTGGCTGGTTTGATCTTCTTGGTGTCAAAGGGACTCTCAGGAGTCTTCTCCAACATCTCAGTTCAAAAGCATCAATTCAGTGCTCAGTTTTATTTATCGTCCAACTCTCACATCTATATATGACTACTGGAAAAACCATAACTTTGACTAGATGGACCTTTATCAGCAAAGTAATGTCTCTGCTTTTTAATACACTGTCTATGTTTGTCATAGCTTTTCTTCCAAGCAGCATGCATCTTCTAATTTCATGGCTGCAGTCACCATCTGCAGTGATTTTGGAACCCGAAAAAGTAAAGTTTCTCACTGTTTCCATTGTTTCCCAGTCTATTTGCCATGAAGTGATGGGACCAGATGCCATGATCTTAGTTTTTTTCAATGTTGAGTGTTAAGCCAGCCTTTTCACTCTCCTCTTTCACTTTCATCAAGAGGCTCTTTAGTTCCTCTTCGCTTTCTGCCATAAGGATGGTGTCATCTGTGTATCTGAGGTTATTGATATTTCACCCAGCAATCTTGATTCCAGCTTGTGCTTCATCCAGCCCAGCATTTTGCATGTACTCTGCATATAAGTTAAATAAGCAGGGTGACAATATACAGCCTTGATATACTCCTTTCCCAATTTGGAACCAGTGCATTGTTCCATGTCCAGTTCTAACTGTTGCTTCTTGAGCTGCATCCAGATTTCTCAGGAGGCAGATAAGGCAGTCTGGTATTCACATCTCTTTAAGAATTTTCCACAGTTTGTTGTGATCCACACAGTCACAGGCTTTGGTACAGTCAATAATGCAGAAGTAGATATTTTTCTGGAACTCTCTTGCTTTACCTATGATCCAACGGATGTTGGCAATTTGATCTCTGATTCCTCTGCCTTTTCTAAATCCAGCTTAAACATCTGGAAGTTCTTGGTACATGTACTGTTGAAGTCTGGCTTGGAGAATTTTGAGCATTACTTAGCTAGTGTGTGAAATGAGAGCAATTGTGTGGTAGTTTGAGCATTCTTTGGCATTGCTTTTCTTTGGGATTGGAATGAAAACAGAATGGGTAATTACTACTTAATGTGTGTGGGATTTCTTTGGGGGTTGATTAATATATTCTGGAATTAGTGATGATTGCACAACATTGTGAATATACTGAAAGGCACTGAGTACTACACTTTAAAATGGTGAAATTTATTGTATGTGAATTATATGTGAATTAAAAAGAATCCAAATTGCCTCATGTTGTGGCTTTATGATCTTTGATAAATTATTTAAACTGTCTCTAGTTTGTTTCCTCATGTGTAAAACAGTGATAATAGGGAATTCCCTGGTAGTCCAGTGATTAGGACTCCATGCTTCCACTGCATGGGGCACAGGTTCAAACCCAGGTAAGGGAACTAAGATCCTGCATGCCATGTGGCAAGCTCAAAAAAAAAAATTATACACACACACACACATACACATACAGTAATAGTAGTATAAATAAGAATAAAAATATAATTTCTCTAACATAGTGCCTGATTTAGAGTGATCATCCAATGTGTTATTACTATTATCATAATAATTATTATTGTTGTTGTTTGCTAGCAGAATGAGGATAAGTTTTATCCCACCCCCAAGTTTAAGAGGTTGTGATCTGTATTTGGCCTACCGTGATGAGTATTTCCTCTCTTCTTTTTCTCCCTGAAGGGTATGTTTCTAACTTTCTAATACTCTGTATTTTCTTATTCATGAATGTGGCTGCTCACCAACAACTTGCTTTCTTATTTTCCTTTCTCCATTTGACTGGTAATGGTGGTTTCATTTTTGAGTTCTTATCAATTTAAGCTGAATATTTGGGAAGAGACACATGAAGCTAAACATCTCTAGTACCAAAATCTATGGAGCACTCAGTGCCTTCTTTCTCTTTTTTCTTGAGAGGAGAAGGCAATGAGCAGCAGCTCTATGCCACAAGATGCCAAAAACTATTCAAAAATCACTTGATAAGATCACTGATGATGGCATGACTGAATTGGAGATGAAGGTCACATTTGCAGGTTTACCCCTCCCTTTGGTCTTTCAAATTGCCTATGCCCCTTTTCTTTGTTGATAGGAGGAAAAATATGAATTAGAAGGAGATCCTGAAAATCTTAAACAATGGTGGTAAAAGAAAGATTATAAAACACAGCCAAAGAGGTCTACTTTGATTTGTATTTAAGATATTTTGAGACCCTGATGGCTCAGACACTAAAGAATCCACCTGCAAAGCAGGAGACCCAGGTTTAATCCCTGGGTCAGGAAGATTCCATGGAGAATGGAATGACAACCCACTCTGGTATTCATGCATGGAGAATTCCATGGACAGAGAAGCCTGGTAGACTACAGTCCATGGGGTCTCAAAGAGTTGAACACAACAGAGTGACTAACAACACTAAGATAACTTTGATGCTTAATCCCATGGTGACAGCAAGCATGAAATCTACAATATTTCTAAAATTATTTCAATCAAAACTGGTCTAGGCTTTTCTTTATGATACCCTCAAATTCCAGGATGACCACATGTGCCAAGAATGGTGAGAGGAAAGGGAGAGAGAAGAAGGGAAGTGCCGGGGACCAGCGTGAGGAACTCCGCCCATGGCAAAGGTCATGAGGAAGGAGGCTTGGCATATGCAAATGCGTGATCAAGCCTCAGGAAACTCCCTGTTCCCGAGCATCTACCCCAAAACCAGAGTCTGTTTTATGCTCTCACCTACACCTCTGACTTTATGGGGGGCTCTCCCCCATAACCGTTTTTCTCAGAGAAGGAGTAAACGTGCAGCTCCAAGGCAATAGAAATTCCTGGGCGTGACAAGAGTGTTTCAGCTTACGGACTCCTCTGAAGGTTATCTAGCCCACCTGTATAGGTTCGTTCGGCCACATGTGATTGTTTGCAGCCTCCTAACCTGAGAGGCACGAGATGTTTTAGACTTACTAAAGGCAAATTCTTTTGGGAAATTGTCAGTATAGTGGGTTGGTTAGGAATTATATTGGTGAAGGGTTTTTCATTTGTTGTGCCAATAATTGCTGCTAATTCCCTGCCCTGGGTGTGACAAGGGTGTCTTAGGTCAAACCTCTCTGCTGACAGACTAGCTTGTGTGACAGGATTATCCATACTCCTGCCACTACGCACATGATTGTTTACTACCTCTCAACCATAAACAGCACAGAGAGTTTTGGAGTATTTTGAAAGTCTTAATTAGCATAGGGCTTTTCTCATTGTTGAGTCAATGATTGCCACCAGGCCTCCATATCCTTAGGCACCTGGGAATATATTAATCAATGTATTTGAAATATAGAAAAGGAAATATAGTAGTTTTTGAGGTTAGCAATACTAGACTTTTTGAGTTAATGAATTTTCTCTTTTGTAATAGATCACTGTACTTTGTTATAAATCACTGTGTCCTTGCTATGTAAAAATGTAACTTTATCACTATCTTGAGACTAAATAGATCTTAAGGGGAACATTGGTGAAAGGATTTTCATTTGTTGGGCTGATGTTTGCTGCTAAATCTCCATATTCCCTGCCCTTATAATGAATATAACTAGCATATAGGAGAAATAAGTATTAACCTTTAAGCATATAGGAGAAATAAGCATTAACCTTTAAGATTAATCATGTTAACCTTGGGTTAAATAAATTCCTTTATTGATTGTAACTCACTACACCCTCACCCTATAGAAATGCAACTTTATTTGGAGGGTGGTGCCTGGTTTAAGAAAAAACACCCTTGGAAAAAATAAGTTTTTGGTTATCAGAAAGAAAGGATCATAAAATGTCAGCAAGTCTCATGGCCAGAAGATGATGTAAAATCCCTAAGACCTTTTTATGTGAAGCACCTGATTCTGATAAAGGTCAGGACTGGTGACCCCCGCGTGACTCTGTATTCATCCCTATGTGTAACAAAAGGTATATAAGCAAACCCCAAAATAAAGAAATTGGATCAAGTTTCCGGAAAGACTGATTCCCCCATGTCGTTTCTTTCTTGCTCCCCATTTTTCTGGCTGAATTCCCATCTGGAGCATGGATGCTATTCCACATAAACCAAGTTATTCAGCCTCTTTTTCTCCACTAATTTTCCTACTACACTATCCGTTTCTAATCTCTCTATATATCTATAATTAAATATGTATTTTTCCAAGGACGCCAACTCCATCCCCACCTTCAAATCACCCTGGATCCACCAGGGCTGGACCCCGGCAGGGAAGAAAAGTGGTTTTAATGGCCATATAATTTACCAGACTTAATAGAGTTAATAAATAACGTAGATATGCTGAATTCAAGTCCATTGCTCTTTCCACAGCATTTATATACCTTCTAATGTGAACATATCAGAGATCAAGACTATTTTGAGGAGAAAGAAGTATTAGGAAAGAACACATGCAGTTTTCCAATAGAATAATTGAAGATGGGGCACTTGGAGACTAAACAGAAGTTACAAGGAGGCAGAAACAGCAATCAGAGCATGAAACCGGTATTTCATTTTTGGGGGCAATTTTTCTACTTACTGGTTCATCATCATGAACTGTCGCTACCTTGAAAGATACCCCCTGCCCATTCGAGGGACTGAGCTTTATGGCATTTTGCTTACCCTGCTCCTGGTGGTCTTACCAGCACATTCTTAGAGTATGGAGAAAGGGATTTCTCTGCTTTGGTAGAAGGTGAGTTGTGACCCTCTAGCTTTAGGAATCTTGTCTGAAAATCAATGTATAAATACTACAGCCATGGCACTGAGTTACCCATCATCAATGACCATATCAAAGGGATTAACCACATAGAGAAAGTTAATCTCAAAAAGGGAAGAGAGTTCCTCCCACAAGATGCAGCTATTTCATTTCCAAAGCCTCTGGCAGTGCTTCTAAACCACTTTCAAACTTGCTGGCCCCAGGAAAAGAGAAATACACTGATATTGTATCTAATTATAGATCCTGATGAGAAAAGACAAAGAAGTTGAGTTGTAGTGTTAACATTCACGAATTTCTCACATGAAGGAAAAAATATTGAGAGGCTCCTGTGGCATGTAATTTATGAGAATGAATCTCCAATGAGACTTTACCAACTCTCACCTCCAAATGTAAAAATTGAAATCAGGCTTTGTTAGGAAGTTTGTTTCTGGAGGGGGGCCTCCCTGATGGCTCAGACAGTAAAGAATTTGCCTGTAATGCAGGAAACCTGGAGAAGGGAATGTCTACCCACTCCAGTATTCTTCCCTGGAGAATTCCATGCACAGAGAATCCTGGCAAGCTAAAGTTCATGGGATCACAAAGAGTCAGACACGACTGAGTGACTAACACATTTGTTTCTAGAGGAGTTTTTCTAAGGATTAGATAATCTCCTTTGGTGACCTGGGCCTGTTTGATAGGACTTTTGCCTAATGAGAAGACTGAACTGGCCACAGGACCACAGGACCAAGATGAAATTAAAATGGGAAAGATGATTTCAATCTGACCCAATGCCTCAAACCTGTGAGAGATTTGTTTTGCTCCAACTGTGGTCAATGGGGAAAAACATTTTAATAACAATCATTCACAGAGAACCTATTGTAGGCCAAGTACCTTTAAGCGTTTCATAAGCATATAAAAAATATAGAATGCATTACTTTCTTCAGCAGCTTACATGCTAACTGTAAAAAAAAAAAAAAAACAGGAATAGACAGTAAAAAGAATCAGGAAGGGGTAACTGACCAAGAGGCCAGGAGACACAGGTTCTAGTTCTGGCTCTAACATTAACTTACTTTGTGACTATGAGCAAGTCCTTTCTGCTCTATAGGCCTTGGTTTTCCCACGTGTAAGCTGAAGAGAGTGGACTAGATCCTCAAGGCTCTTCCTAACTCAGACATTTACTTGAAAATAACAAGTAAAGGAGACTTTTCTGGCAGTCCACTGGTTAGGACTCTGTGCTTTCACTGCTGAGTGCCTGCCCAAGTTCAATCCCTGGTTGGGAAATAAGATCTCACATGCCAAACTGGGCAGCCAAAAATTAGATAAGTAGGAAATAGGGAGATGGGAAGGAGGTTCAAGAGAGAGGGGACATATGCACACCTATAGCTGATTAATGTTGATGTTTGACAGAAAACAACAAAATTCTCTAAAGTAATTATCCTTCAATAAATAAATAAATAAATAAATAAAAAGAAATACCAAGTGAGTATATGAAAGTGGGGAGAAGATAATTGAACATCCCATGATAACAAAGGTTTAACTTTTCAGATGAATTTCTTTCCTCTTCTAAAAGCACCAGGTATCTTCCCAAAGCTTTGCTGGTCACTGGAAGCCAAGGTTCATAAATGTCCTTTGAGAGAGCTAGATAATAGTTCCTCTCCAAGGATCAGCAAATGCAGTCAGGAAAGTTGGTAACTCATTCTAAGGCCTCCTCAGGGAAACCGCAGAGGGCAACTCCAAAGTCAGCTTCAAAGTTTCCAGACTCTCCTTTCTCATCATCTGCTGTCCAAATGTAGGAGGATTGGATGAAGATTTCTATCAGGGCCATTACTTTGGCAGAGAGCCCAGTATCTGCCTGAGAATGAAGGCAGTTTTTGGTGTTCATGAATAAAGCTGGTATCCTTTGTAATATTGCTGAGGGGACAATGCCAACTTCAGGATAAAAAGGCCACAGGTAGATGAGATGAGATGAGAAGACAACAGAATGGGAAATGGAGATAGTCTATTAATGAGATTTTAAGCCCAGAGTTTGGAGCCATTCAATCCTAGGCTCAACTCTAGCTTTAGCACTTTGAGTAAAATATTCTACCTTTTTTGAGGCTCAGTTACTTCATGTGTAAAACAAGCATAATATTAATAATACTGAGTATATAAGAATTATTTTAAAGATTAAATAATATATTGTATATAAAGGGTGGGGCATGTGCTTGACACCTAGAATGTGCTCAATAAATGACAAATGTTATCATCACCACTATCAGTTTCTCTCCATATTGGCAGTAAAGACATCCCTAAATCATTAACATGACAATTTACTTTTCAAAAGTTGACCTTTGAAAAAGCTAAATGCTAAAAAGCTATCAATGGCTCATTATCTAATACAGTTTCAAATCCAAGCTCCTTTGCTTGGCACTAATGCCCTCCACAATTTGGCCTCATCTAACTGCAAGGAGGTCCAACCAGTCCATCCTAAAGGAGATCAGTCCTGGGTGTTCATTGGAAGGACTGATGCTACAGCTGAAACTCCAGTACTTTGGCCACCTCATGCAAAGAGTTGACTCATTGGAAAAGTCTCTGATGCTGGGAGGGATTGGGGGCAGGAGGAAAAGGGGACGACAGAGGAGGAGATGGCTGGATGGCATCACCGACTCAATGGACATGACTTTGAGTGAACCCTGGGAGTTGGTGATGGATAGGGAGGCCTGGCGTGCTGCAATTCATGGGGTCGCAAAGAGTCGGACATGACTGAGCAACTGAACTGAACTGAACTGAACTCACAGTTTGCCCTCTCCTACTTCACCATGTCTTTTACTATTTACTGGCAACTACAGGCCTGCTTTAAAACCCTATGGCTGTAGACTGCAAGGCTTCTCTGTCCATGGGATTCTCTAGGCAAGAATACTGGAGTAGGTTGCTATGCCTTCTTAAGGGGATCTTCCTGACCCTGGGTTCAAACCCATGTCTCCTGTGGCTCCTGCATTGCAGTGGATTCTTTACTGCTGAGCCAGCAGGAAGACCCTAGGTCTGCTAGATTACCCTACAACTCCTAACTATGGCTGGGAGTGTATTGGGAGCTTTATCTCCTCTGATGGGCAGGGTTGACCTCAGTTGTTCTGCCCCATGTATGGTGTCCATAGAGCCCAGAGTGGCTCCTAGACATGCCTGCTCCTTATCTCATGATGATTCAATCTAGATAACAGAGCTTCTGCCTTAGTTTCCTGATGAGAGTAAAGTTTATCTTGTCTGTCCACCTAGATCTAACCAGTTCTTTCTGAGGAAGTTGGTTCTGTATCATGACACTTTCAGCTATACTGGGGTTCTCACTACCATAACTGAGAACCAGGATGCTGCTCCACAATAGACTATGAGTGTTATCTGGCACCTAGACCCTGTTGTTCCCATACCTCACAAGCCTCAATACTTCCTTTGCATACTGTATTAGACTGATGATGTTTCAAGTTATAGAAGGAAACATAAGGCACATTCTGAAGGGTATTTGAGAAGAGTTTAATGAAAGGGCTACTTCAGTGGTGTGGGAAAGTTTAAGGGGAACCAGCAAAGGATGATGAGGCACTCTAAAGTTAACAATAGCAGTGGAGCCTTTACCACCTCTAGGCCTTCAGGGACAAGTAGAGGGAGCAGTTACTAGAACCTAGAAAGAGACTCTGGAGAAGGCAATGGCACCCCACTCCAGTACTCTTGCCTGGAAAATCCCATGGATGGAGGAGCCTGGTGGGCTGCAGTCCATGGGGTCGCTGAGAGTCGGACACAAGTGAGCAACTTCACTTTGACTTTTCACTTTCATGCACTGGAGAAGGAAATGGCAACCCACTCTGGTGTTCTTGCCTGGAGAATCCCAGGGATGGGGGAGCCTGGTGGGCTGCCGTCTATGGGGTCGCACAGAGTCGGACACGACTGAGGTGACTTAGCAGCAGCAGGGAGAGACTCACAGCTGTGCCTGTCGGAGATTGGAGCCTCTCCCCAATAAACTGCGGCCTTTGAGGGAAGAATTCAGTCAGTGTGTGTCAGCACACATTTTTAACACTCTGAAGGTCACTGTGGGGCCAGGAGCTGCTTCAGTTCATGATCATGGTTGCTGATCCACTGGCCTATCTCACTGGCATAGAACAGGAAGCAGAACTACAGCTCCTCTGAATTCTGGAGCAGGTAAGTGTGCAGCAACACAGTGAGGAGCACCAGCTTCTCCTGTAGGTCACTCACATTACCAGGGCTGGATGCAATGAAAGCCAGTCACAGTTTCCAGACTGTCCTGCAGGATTGATGATGTTCTGTCAGGTTCCAATTTATCTTTGTTCTCCCACTTGCCCTGCTGACTTTAGGCTCAATGTCAAATGCTGAAATGAGCCTTATGGAAACTAATTAGCTCTTAAAGTTGCATCACATCTAATCCTTATAACAAAATCCTTTATTCGCTATCACCTCTAGTGGTTCTGCTTCTCTGATTGAACCTTTCTGGAGACTGAGGTGGGTACCATTGTTATCTCTATTTTGAAGATGATGACACTAAAGAATGAAGACATTAAGCATATTGCCCAAAGTCAAACAGTTAAATTGGGGGAGCCATGTTTTGAACCCAAGCAGTTAGACTTAAGAGTGTATATGTGGTTAACCATCACACAATCTGCCTCTCAAACCTCGGTCTGAAATTAGACACACAGAGGTAAATAAATACTATGATAAAAAGAACACAGTTCTATAATAGCAGATAACAAAAGAGCCTGAAGTTATCTGTCTACTCATCAATGTGAGATATCTACTGAGGAAAATATGTATCTTTAACAAAATAGCTGATGCCAGATGGAAGGTGATTAACATTTGGGCAAAGGTGAAGAAAAGACAAGATTACTTTCCTTCTCCTAATACCACCAATGGGATATGGTCATCAACAACACACAGAGAAATTAGTCTGCTGGGAACATAACCATGCTGAAGATATTTACATACTGGAGAATTGATGCTTTTGAACTGTGGTATTGGAGAAGACTGTTGAGAGTCCCTTGGACTGCAAGGAGATCCAACCAGTCCATCTTAAAGGAAATCAGTCCTGAATATTCATTAGAAGGACTGATGCTGAAGCTGAAACTCCAATACTTTGGCCACCTGATAAGAAAAACTGACTCATTGGAAAAGACCCTGATGTTGGGAAAGATTGAAGGCGAGAGGAGAAGGGGACGACGAGGATGAGATGGTTGGATGGCATCACTGACTTGATGGACATGAGTTTACGCAAACTCTGGGAGTTGGTGATGGACAGGGAAGCCTTGTGTGCTGCAGTCCATGGGGTTGCAGAGTCTGACACAACTGAGTGACTGAACTAAACTGAACCAATGAAAGGATAATTTAAAGTGTACTAGATTGGGACTCAAGAAAATTGCCTTATAATCCCAGGTATACCACTGACTTGTGCAAGCTACCTCCCTGCTGAGTCTCAGTTTCCCCTTTTTCAGATGATATGGTTGGACTTTATAATCTCTAAGATCTCTTCGAGTTCTAGGTTTCTATAACCATTAGCCTATAAAATTAGAGTCTGTCCAGGTATTCATCACAGTTAAGAAACTACTTGGGTAATGAACGTGAGATTCACAAGTGATTATTTGCAGACTCTTTATCAAAAACAAGATAGTTAACATTTAGATAGTTTCGCTTGAGTTCCTGATGAGAAGGAAGGGATGGCTTGGCATAAATCAGTCTTGCAGTCACTGGCTATAGTCTGTAAGCTATTTCTCTCATCAAGATCTCAGATGAATTCTTGTGTTGCAATTAAAAAAAAAAAAGGTGAACACATTTATTCTGGAGAGGTGATCTCTTTATCCAAAAAGTCTCCAGGGAAACTTTTATCAAATAGCCGAATGTGAAAGCAAAGCATGATTCAAGGAGACCTCATGACCTTCTGCCCAGAGAATGATGAATATTTTCTGCCTTGGCCAGAAAGAAAAACATAAACTAGAATTGATTTGCTCTCTTCTCTTGGGATAAAGCAGGAGTGATGGCATTAGAAATTCCATTTTGAAGAGTCTGGATACAAATCTTTGTATCTTCTTGATATGTGCGAGTAAATAGAGAGAAAATACTTGTCCTGTTCAATTATGTTTGTTGATCTGCAATTTGGACAGAATACATTTTTCTGATTAAATTTTAAAATAGTAGCATTTTAAAGTAAATGAGGAGTTCAAGTACCATGGCTAAGATAATTTGAGCAGTCATCTCATAAAAGGAGAAAGAATTCTGAGGCATCTAAATCGGATAACTGAAAAATTGGGGGGGGGTGTCTTCTGCTTATTGTTAAAGAGAATGAGTTTATTTTAAAAGATTGCTCTTAGGTCTATGAACACCAAGGTCCTGAAATGATGTGGATGCAATGAGATCAGTGTTTTGACCTATAAGTACATAAGGTACATTAACTAGTTCTTTAAGTGAGAGAAATTAACTGACCCCATTTAATTAGTATACAGTGGCTTTTAAGGAAAAAAGAGGTTTCATTAACTGCTTGTAAATGGCCTTATTTCAAAAGATGCAAATCTACAGTGGGAATTTACGTTTGGAGAAAAAGTCTAACTCCTATCACAGAAAGCCATTTTTTAAAAAAAATTTTGCTTCGAGTTTCTCCTGTGTGGCATTTGTTTAATTCATTCATTCATACATTCAAATATCTACTAAACACAGATTTTAATCAAGTATGGTATTAGAGATTGTCATATTTTTTGGCTTTTAAGAACTGCTTAGATGTTAAGCCTCCAGGGCCAAAATTTTAACACCAATTTTAAGATTATCCATTTGGCTTTGGAAAATTCTTCCCTTTCTGGTTTAACTCCAACACACACCCCTTTAATCCAAGCGGTAGGCTATGAGGAAAGTAGAAGTGCATGTGGTTTGCAAGACAGCATAAATACAAGCCACAGTTGGCATATAAAGGAACGTTTCCAAATGTCAAGATATTTTAATGAGCATATATAAAACTCCACACCACTCTTAATCGGAGGCAAGATTTGCCCTTCTTTAGACTCCTTTAGGATTCTGATCAATACTTATGGGCTGAAGTCCACCACATCCGACAAAGGACAGACCAAAGTAGAGAAAAAATACTTCTGCCCAAGTGTTAGCATTTGTCTTTAGCATCACTTGTTTACTGGTGTTGGCTTGCTGCTACACTGGTGTTTTCAGCCTCTATATCAATGCTCCCCTAGTTCTGAGACAGCACCCATTTGTCTCATTATTACTATTCCCTTACCCCGATTTTTTTTTAGTTACATAGCACTTACTTCCTCTTAACATATATGTTTACAAGCCTTGAGAAGACAGTGAATTTTGTCTGTTCCCTCGGTGCCTAGAATAGCGCCTGGTTCACAGTTGAGCACCCCAAAAACTGTGTTGAATTAACCAACGAATGAGTGATAGGTTGCCTCTTCCTTTTTGCCATACCTGACTCTTTGGGCCTCAATCTCCACATCTTAATAATCTTCTGCATCAGCCTAATTTTCCTGTTCCTAGGGCATCAAACCAGAGAAGGCGATGGCAACCCACTCCAGTACTCTTGCCTGGAAAATCCCATGGATGGAGGAGCCTGGTAGGCTGCAGTCCATGGGGTCGCTAGGAGTCAGACATGACTAAGCAACTTCACTTTCACTTTTCACTTTCATGCATTGGAGAAGGAAATGGCAACCCACTCCAGTGTTCTTGCCTGGAGAATCCCAGGGATGGGCAAGCCTGATGGGGTCACACAGAGTCAGACATGACTGAAGCAACTTAGCAACAGCAGCAGCAGCAAGGCATCAAACCTTTGCTTGTCCTACCCAACAAACAGATGGTGAACTGGACCTACATTTAACCCAACGAAGAAAATAGCTAAATTAAAGTATCTTTGCATATAAAAGGGCCCAACCAAAAAACAATCCATTTATGTATTTTTCCTTAAAGCTATTTTTATATTATTGTACATGGGAGTACTTAAAATAGTTTTGACCAAAACATATGAAGCAGAAACATAACTACCCACCACAGCTCCCCTGCGGGTCCTCATACTTCATTCAGGCACTGTTTAGTTTTATTTGACTTATACCCCTAAATAGGCAACATTTGCATTTTAATAGGGAACGTTTTAAAGCCCTAGGCCTAGCTCAAAAGAATGAAGAACTCTGGGCCACATTAATTAGGGGGCAACAAAAACTGCAGACCTTTTTAACCTCCTGTCAAGTCACTCTGTCTGGCCCCCTTTTCCACTGGCCCATTGAACAGGCAGTCATTGAAAAAGAATTTAGGAAACACTGAATATTAGGAATCTATTCCCTAACGAGGGATCAACCCAACAAACTATTTTTTTCTTTGCCCACTGTTACAGTTTATGTCCTCTAGACCAAAAACCCAAAAGGATTCTTTTCCTATTGACAGTTCGAGAGACTCTTCACACTCTTTGCTCTCACTGTGTGTTAAGGATCTGTCTTTGAAGACGTATGTAGCCAGAGAAGAGAAGTATGAAATAAGTGCATTTGTATCTAGTCCAGAAGTGTCCTCAGTCTATGTCATTCCAGGGAAGCAATGTAGTGGGTGGGGCAGAGGGAATCACCTTGCAGCTGCTTTCACAGATAAAGATTGTCATCATAACTATCAATGAAGTAGGAGGGGTGAGGGTAAGAGATCAGTTAACTCAGTTCAGTTCAGTTGCTCAGTCATGTCCGACTCTTTGCGATCCCATGGACTGCAGCATATCAGGATTCCCTGTCCATCACCAATTCAAACTCATGTCCATCACATCAGTGATGCCATCCAACCATCTCAGCCTCTGTCGTTCCCTTCTCCTCCTGCCCACAATCCTTCCCAGCATCAGCGTCTTTTCAAGTGAGTCAGTTCCTTGCTTCACGTGGCCAAAGTATTGGAGCTTCAGCTTCAATGTTAGTCCTTCTAATGAATATTCAGGAGTGATTTCTGTTAGGATTGACCGGTTGGATCTCCTTGCAGTCCAAGGGGCTCTCAAGAGTCTTCTTGAACACCACAATTCAAAAGCATCAATTCTTCAGCCCTCAGCTTTCTTTATAGTCCAAATCTCACATCCATACATGACTACTGGAAAAACCATAGCTTTGACTGGATGGACCTTTGTTGGTAAAGTAATGTCTCCACTTTTTAATATGCTGTCTAGGTTGGTCATAGCTTTTTTTTCCCAAGGACCAAGCATCTTCTAATCTCATGGCTGCAGTCACCATCTGCAGTGATTTTGGAGCCCCCCAAAATAAAGTCTCTCACTGTTTCCATTGTTTTCCCATCTATTTGCCATAAAGTGATGGGACCGGATGCCATGATCTTCCTTTTCTGAATGTTGAGTTTTAAGCCAAATTTTTCACTCTCCTCTTTCACTTTGATCAAGAAGCTCTTTAGTTCTTCTTCACTGTCTGCCATAAGGATGGTGTCATCTGTGTATCTGAGGTTACTGATATTCCTCCCGGCAATCTTGATTCCAGCTTGTGCTTCATCCAGCCTGGCATTTTGCATGATGATGGATATAAGTTAAATAAGCAGGGTGACAATATGCAGCCTTGACATACTCATTTCCCAACTTGGAACCAGTCTGTTGTTCCATGTATGGTTCTAACTGTTGCTTCTTTACCTGCATACAGATTTTCTCAGGAGGCAGGTCAGGTGGTCTGGTATTCCCATCTCTTTAAGAATTTTCCAGTTTGTTGTGATCCACACAGATCAGTTAAGCAGGCAGTAGTTTAAAAATATACATACTATGTATTTTGGGATAATTTTAGATTCACAGAAAAGTTGCAGAAAGAGTACAGAAAGCTCCCAGATACTCTATACTCAGTTTCCCCTTATGTCAATATCTTGTGTAACCATAGTACCTTTATCAAAAGGAAGAAATTAACACTGGTTTATTCCTCAGATTTAGAGAATGAACTTATGGTTGCCAGGGGGAAGGGATAGTTATGGAGCCTGGGATGAACATGTACACACTGCTATATTTAAAATGAATAACCAACAAGGACCTACTATATAGTACAGGGAACTCTGCTCAATGTTATGTGGCAGCCTGGATAGGAGAGGAGTTTGAGATAGAATGGATTCATGTGTATTCATGGCTGAGTCCCTCTGTTGTCTGCCTGAAACTATCACTACATGTATACTCCAACATAAAATAAGCTTTAAAAATTGGTGTATTCTTATTAACTAAATTACTAGATTTCATCATTTTTTCCACTAATGCCCTTTTACTGTTTTAGGATCTAATCAAGGATTTCACATTTAACAGATGTCTTTTTGGTACATTGTGAGAAGATCTAATCAAGAGGCCAAACCTAGGCCAAGCTCATGAAGGGAAAACTGCTCACTCAGGCCTCTTGTTTTCTGACTACAAATCCTGGTTAACCTGTACTGTGGGGTAAAGTCAAGGGGATCTTGGCTAAACAGTAAATCAAAAAGCATATTGCAAGGGGAAGGTCATCTTTCAGATAATGGAAAAGCATGAAAGAAAACAACATCAGGTGCCAAGTAAAGACTAGGTGGACAAAAAGGAATTTGATGGCCATTTACCAAAAGACTCCAAGGTTCCCGAAAATGCATCAGATTTCCTGAAAATGCAGCCTGGAGAAGAAACCCCGAGAATTCAGTAGTTCCCCAGGTTGACCATAGTGGCAAAGACATGCTCAGGTCTAAAAGGGCAATAATGGTCAGGTATTCAGGCTGACTATTATTCAGAGGATGACAGAGGATGAGATGGTTCGATAGCATCATTGATGCAATGGACACAAAGGCCTGGCATGCTGCAGTCCATGGGATCGCAAAGAATCAGACACGACTCAGTGACTGAAGAAGATGATGATTCAGACTGACACACTGAATGAATTCCCTGTCTTTGACTCTGTTAAGAATGGCAAAGCTGGGGGCTTGCCTGGTGGCTCAGTGGTTAAGGTGGCTCAGATGGTAAAGAATCTGCCTGCAATACAAGAGACCTGGGTTCAAACCCTGGGTCGGGAAGATGCCCTGGAGAAGGAAATAGCAACCCACTCTAGTAATCTTGCCTGGAGAACTCCATGGACAGAGGAGCATGATGGGCTATAGTATATGGGGTAGTAAAGAGTTGGACACGACTGAGCAACTAACACTTTCACTTTTCAGTGGTTAAGAATCTGTCTTGCAATGCAGGAGATGTGGGTTCAACCCCTGGTCAGAGAACTAAGATCCCACAAGCTGTGGAGCAACCAAGCCCAAGCATCTCAACTACTGAGCCTGTGTGCCACAACTAGAGAGTCCATGTGCCACAACAAAAGATCCCACATGATACAACAAATATCCTGTGAGACAAAACTAAGACCAGAGGAGGCCAAATAAATAAATATTATTTTAAAAAAAGAATGGCAAACCTGTATGATCAAGTAGCCATGTTACAGTTATGAAATCAAAGTGTGCAAACACATGGAACTTTCCAGATGTTGCAAACTTCCACCCTGCCAGCCAAACCTGCTGCTTATTTTTGTCAATAACATTTTATTGGAATGCTTAGTCATTTATCATTTGTTTAAGTATTGTCTGTAGCTGCTTTTGCACTACAAAGACAGCATTGATTAGTAGCGACAGACTCTATTGCCCACAAAGCCTAAAATATTTACTTTGTTGCTGCTGTTTAGTTGCTAAGTCCTATCCAACTCTTTTGTGACCCCATGGACCCACTAGGCTCCTCTGTGCATGGGGTTCTCCAGGGAAAAATACTGGAGTGGGTTACCATTTCCTTCTGCAGGGGATCTTCCCAACCCATGGCTCAAACTCACATCTCCTGCATTGGCAGGTGGATTCTTTACCACTAAGCCAACAGAGAAGCCCAAAATATTTACCAGCTGGCCTATAATAGAAAGTGATCTAGATTTAATCAACAGGGAGAGAAATAAGAGCCTGAATGGTCTCTATCCAGAGGAAGGGCAGATATTAGACAAAATGCACAACTTATGTCAGAGGTCTAGTGTGTGGACAGGAGCATATCCAGCAACAAATGAGGCTTCCCTGGAGACTCTTGAAAGATCAGACTTCTGAGCCTGGCTTTTACTCCAGGCCCCAGTTGCTGGAAACTCTGATGAAGTATAGATCACAGGAAAGCTGGAACGGCATGGTAGCAGGAAAAGGGAAATCACTCCTGACCAATGCACTGGGAGATCTTGGCAGGAGTACAGTGATATTGAGAAATGGCAATAAGGGAAACCCTTGGGTATAATCTATTTAAATATTTTAATGCTTTCCTTTGACAAGGTTGTACCTCCTGGGTGACCTTAAAACATTATATTATCATCAGATAACTTTTTTTAAAAATTTTTGGATGTAGACCATTTTTTAAAGATTTTATTGAATTTGCTACAATAGTGCTTCTGTTTTATGTTTTGGTGTTTTGGCCATGAGGCATGTAGGATCTTAGGAAGATCCCCTGGAGAAGGAAATGGTAACCCACTCCAGCACTCTTGTCTTGAGAGTCCCATGGACAGAGGAGCCTGGTGGGTTGCAGTCTGTGGGGTCACAAAAAGTCAGACATGACTGAAGCAACTTAGCATGCATGTGGGATCTTATCTTCCTGACCAGGGAGAGAACCCATGCCCCCTGCATTGGAAGGCAAAGTCTTAATCACTGGGCCACCAAAGAAGTTCCAGATGAGAATATTTTTATCTTAAATACTTATTGTGTGGCCTGTGGGACTACCAAGAGGAATTATCCCCTTTAGGATTTTAGTGAAGAAGAAAAGACATTCACCCAACCACCTCTCATAAAAGTACAATAGAGAAAGGATCAAAATGTCTGAATGTCCTGATTTAGTCCAAATCCCGTTTCACTTCTAGGACGTCTCTGTACTTCCTTTCCCTATATCATCTGGCCAAGCTTTTCGACTGAGCTTTCTGGAATCAGCACTGCAAGGTAGGTAAATTCTCCAACACGCCCAACTTCTTCTCAGAACACTTCTTTCTTTAACTGAAATCTGGCTCTACCACCAGTCCCCTGGCTTCTCCTCAGGCTCTCTCAAGAGCATGCTGCTCATTCTCCTACACCTCAGAAATCATACAACCATATTGCTTTTATATATATATATATAAATTTGTTTATTTTAATTAGAGGTTAATTACTTTACAATATTGTATTGGTTTTGCCATATATCAACATGTATCCGCCACAGGTATACACGTGTTCCCCATCCTGAACCCACCCCTCCCTCCCCGTACCATCCCTCTGGGTCATCTCAGTGCACCAGCCCCAAGCATCCAGTACCATGCAATGAACCCTGACTGGCGACTCGTTTCATATATGATATTATACATGTTTCAGTGCCATTCTCCCACATCATCCCACCCTCTCCCTCTCCCACAGTCCAAAAGCCTATTATACAGAGTGAAGTAAGCCAGAAAGAAAAACACCAATACAGTATACTAACGCATATATATGGAATTTAGAAAGATGATAACGATAACCCTGTATGCGAGACAGCAAAAGAGACACAGATGTATAGAACCATATTGTTTTTATTGTCTTCATTTTAGAGATGAGAAAACTGAGGCCAAGTAATATGCCCCACATCACACAGACAGGAAGTGGCAGAATTGGGATCAGAACCCAGCTTGAAATGATTGAAGCGGCACACTCTTTACCACCACACTAGACAGCCTTTCACATCCTCTGTAATCCTCCATCATCCCTTGTTGCTAAAAGTGAAATATCAGAAAATCAAGAGACTGTAGTATGTTTGGATCAGGTACTTTTCTAGAGTAACTGATGCATTGTCTCATGTTTCTATAGGGATTTCACAGGCTCACTTTATATTCTGGCAGCACCTGTTACTCACCCAGTCTTCTTTCTTGTAGCCAGAGCATTGTCACCAGCAATCTAATTATAGTCTATAAGCCAAATCTTATCTGATCGAATATCTGCCAGAAGCCATGAGGAAGTTGGAACCAGGAGAGGCCAATAGAGATATAACCAGGAGAGCTATGTGCGGAGAGGTGGACAGAGTGTTATTAACTAGCAGTGCTTCCTAATCAGCCTGCCCCAGCACTCTGTGTTTAGTCCCTCAATCATGTCTGACTCTTTGCGACCCCATGGACTCTAGCCCGCCAGACTCCCTTGTCCATGGGATTCTCCAGGCAAGAATACTGGAGTGGGTTGCCATTTCCTCCTCCAGGTCTAGCACTCTGGTATGCTGCAAAGGGTTACAAGTCTGTCTATGCACTGATGATATATTGACCCCTCAGTCTCAAAGTCCCAATACTGATCACCCCTGGGAGCTACAATCTCATCTTTTTACACCAGGGTTCCATAGAAATGTTGTCCACTGATGTCACAGTTGCAATGCAGGGGGTTGGAAAGCACTGACCTTGAAAATGATGAAAATTGACATTCGGGTCACCAAAGATTTCATGCCTTATACCCACCCAATGTGTAACCTCTTCTTTTCTCCTGGTCTGCTATGATGTCAGAGATTCACAGTGCCTTTCAGAGAAATTAGGAGAGTGGGCTATGAGAGGAAGTGTGGAAGAGAAGCAGAGTCCATCCAGAGTGAGGGGAGCTCATGGCCTTCAAGGGAAACTGCTGTCTAACATTTTAGAGTGATTCCAACTTTCTTGATTAATCTGCTTTGCATGTCCAGCATGCAAGATAGATGCACAAGCAGAAATGGGCCTATTGACAAATAGGGGAACTTTCTACAATACTTGTGTCAGTCAGATCAGCCCTGGTTAGCGACAGACTGCAATCTTAGAGGTTCCTCAAATACAAATGAAGTGATGGAGAAAGAGATATGTTCACTTCTATGCAGAATCTAAAATATGACACAAACGAACTTATTTAACAAAAAGAAATAGACTCAAAGGCAAAGCAAACAAACTATTGTTACCAAAGCAGAAAGGGAAGAGGAAGGGATAAATCGAGAGTATGGGATTAGCAGATACAAACTACTATACATAAAATAGAGAAACAAGAAGATCCTACTCTGTATCATACAGAACTATATTCAGTATCTTCTAATAAACCATAATCTAAAAGAAAAAAGAAGAAATAGATATGTAGATAATGGGAAACAGTCTTTAAAGGCTATATACCAAAATGTTCATAGTGGGTTTTTTTTTTTTCCATTTCCTTAGGACTTTCTGTATATTCTCATTTATTTTAACACCGTGTATGAGTTTTTCCTACAATAAAAATGATAGCAATAAATCTATTTCCATTTTGGAAAATGTCACAACAAATAAAATAGTTCATGACCTCAGATACCTCCAACCTCACTTAAACTCAGTTCCTCTATAAAACAAGGATAACACCAGAGTGTTACAGGTTGTTACAATGATCAAAAGAAACAGTAAGACATGTCCAGGAACTCAATACATATTTCTTTAAAAAACAAATAAGCCTTCTGAAAGGAGGGTGCCAGTGATAAAAATATGAGGTTAATTCTGCAAAAAGGAAAACAACAGAAGCCTTTGAATTCGAGGTAGACTGCTAAGTGCCTGTGCCTCTAGGGGTCAGAAAAAGCAACACATGAAGCATGTTAAATAGAATGAGGAACCTTTTTGCCAAGAGGGAAACTTAACCAAACTCTACTAATTTGCTGTGCCATTGTTCACTCCACTCTTGGTTTAACTCCCCTGTATTTTTCCTTTCCCTGGTGAAATTAAAGACTCAATAAACCAAAGAGGGTTCCCAAGTATGTCACTGGAAAATACATCTTGTTAGATGTAACTCTAACACACAGATGCAAATCTGTCCTTTCTGTCATTGACCATAATGATCTGAGACTTTTTAAATGGACAAAAGGTTTGGCTCAAGCCAATCTTACCTACTGCACCTGAAAACTCAGGGTCTATGGTATAGTTTTTTGCTCTAAAGACACTTGTCTTATCTCATTGCTTCCTATTAGGTACACACAGATAGAGACTTTCAGTGTGTTTGTCTTTGAACAGAGGTAATCAAGTAAGAGAACAGAGTAGGGACTGCCTGTCAAGCCGAAAGCTGAAGATGGGCAGCTGGAGCACAAGGGGATTATGATTTATTACAAATCATCCTAAACCAAAAAACATACTCAAAATTACTTGGGAAGTAATATCATCAAAGCCCTATTCTTAATACTTTGCATACATCAACTCATTTAATTTTCACACAACCTCATGAGGTAGCTACCTTTACTAACACATTTTATAAATAAAGTAATTGAGGCACAGACTCACTCAGGTTACCCAGGTAGTAAGTGGTAGAACCAGCCTGACTCTCAAGTCTCTGCTTGTAAACACAGTGCCATGTTGTTCTGCTAGGAAGGAAAGTGCTCTTAAGCACAGGCTGCAGTTAACCCCTAAGTGCGTCTTCTCCATTTTTCTAGATAGCTTTTCTTTTCAAAAATTCATCTTTATCTCTACTGGCTCACCTCTTCCAATCTGCAGTCATGTTACCCACACTTACTGAAAACTGAGATCTTCAAAAAGATATTGCAGTAAGACATTGTCTTCAGCAGGTCCTGAAAATTAACCCCTTACCTCTTCCCTGGCTTTTCATTCCTCTGAACTCACTGGATCTTGTCCCCTTGGTAGTTGCCAACCTACAAAAAATGATCGTCTACTGCACACTTAACTACTCTCCCTCCTCCTGCCAATTCAGGTCATTCAAAAGACGTGGTCTTTTATAGGAAATGAGAAAGGCAACTGAAAGAATTAAATGCCCAAAGAATGCACTGCACCCTATCTTCATATTTCCAACTAGCAGACCCAGCAGCTCCCCTGGCACTTGGAATGTTTTTTGTTGGACACAGCCTCTGAAAGACATTGCTGAATAATATGGATCTGTAAGCCATTACTAATCAGCACTTTTGTCAAGAACACCGTATTAATTACCCTTTAGAGCTTTTAAGAAAGGCCTGATCTTTTGGATGGAGCGATTTCAACAAAGTCAATTATTCCTCAAGTTACAAAAATGCTTAATTTCCTTCTTTGTGAAGACGGCTGTAGTTTTCTGTATGAATTGATTTTTACAAACATATTTCCCATTTCTAAAGAACATGTTCTCCATTAATGACATTTGAGTGGAAAGCAAAGTGCTACAATGCTGGCCAGAATGGAAACCTGAGGAGGACCCCCGATAATATACCTGCAGGACCCCACCATCTTGGGGCAAGAAGAGCATCTAAAAGCCAAGAAAGGAAATAGTTACAGTGACAGCTCATTCACAGTGCTCTCTGAAAGGCCTTTCTTTGTTGCTACCTGACTGTGGAGGAGGGGTGATATGAACACAAAGCCAAAGTTATGAAAAGTGCAGAAAATAAACTAGAGTCAACAATATTAAAAACAAAAGAGAACAGACTTAAGCCAGTGAGCTTTGTGTGCAGGGAATACAACTTTGTACTGGTCTTGGCCCAGCAGGAGACAGATGATTCAAGCTGACTGGATTCAATGAATCCGATTCTCCAAGGATTTCCTGAGACCCTAACTGCATGCCTGGCTTTGTGCTCAGAACAAGGATAGACAGGAAAAGTGAAGATGGATCTGGGGGGAGGATTTTAAAAATAAGATAAAATAAGAAGTCCTTTCCTCCAGTGCATGGACAACTTAGTTGGGGAAGCAAGACAGAGTCACAGGAGACAAAGGGTAGTTACCTCAAGCTATGAGCAAGTGTTGGATAAGGTTGTACAAGCACCAAATTTTTCTCAAGGCTATGGCCCATGTGTTTCTTTTGGCATTTTAATGGTTCTGAAAATGACAGCTGTCTTATACTTGTTATATACATTTCATGTAGTACTTCACTGTTTCATTTTACTTTCTGAAAAGTTGTTCTGAAAAATAAATGCTGCCTCTTAGAATGATGGAAATATGCTTTATGAGCTCTGATTGTCTGAGATGGGAACAATCTCTCTGATCCCACTATTAAGGATAGTCACTAACCATGAGGCAGTATCTGATCAGGGTGCAATGGAATTAGACAGGCAGAGAGAAGGCACTCCTAGTGTCAGTAATGGTAAGGAACAGAGAAATAGTACGAACAGTGCCAGGTACAGGAATGAGTATGTCCTGGAAATAGGTAGGGAAGCTTGGCTTGAGATGAAGTTATTTACATGAATAGTAGAAGATCAGGCAAGAGAAAGAGATAGGTCTTGCTCTTTTGGGGAGGCCTACACTATGAGGTTTGTCATAGCTTCCCTTTCAAGGAGCAAGCATCTTTTTTTAATTTCATGGCTACAGTCAACATCCGCAGTGATTCTAGAGCCCAGGAAAATAAAATCTGTCACTGCTTCCATTTTTTCCCCTTCTATTTGCCATGAAGTGATGGGACTAGATGCCAAGATCTTATTTTTTTCAATGTTGAGTTTCAAGCCAGCTTTTTTACTATACTCTTTCACCCTCATCAAGAGACTCTTTAGTTCCTCTTCATTTTTTGCCATTAGAGTGGCATCTGCATATCTGAGGTTGTTGATATTTCTCCCACCTATCTTGATTCCAGCTTGTCATATAGTCAAAGCTATGGTTTTTCCAGTAGTCATGCACAGATGTGAGAGCTGGACCATAAAGAAAACTGAGCACAGAAGAATTTATGCCTTTGAACTGTGGTGCTGGAGAAGACTCTTGAGAGTCCCTTTGACTGCAAGGAGATCAAACCAGTCAATCCTAAAAAAATATCAACCCTGAATATTCATTGGAAGGCCTGATGCTGAAACTGAAGCTCCAATACTTTGGCCATTTGATGCGAACAGCCGACTAATTGGAAAAGACCCTGATGGTGGGAAAGATTGAAGGCAGGAGGAGAAGAGGGCAGCGGAGGAAGAAATGGTTAGATAGCCTCACTGACTCAATGGACATGAATTTGAGCATGCTCCAGGAGATAGTGGAGGACAGATGAGCCTAGCATGCTACAGTACATGTGATGGCAAAGAGTCAGACATGACTTAACTACTGAACAACAACAACACACTATGAGGTATCCTACACCTGAATAGTCATGGTCAGGAAATGAGCTGTTTGATGAAGGCACTCTGAAATGATGAGTCAGATGGGTGAGCCTTTGAAGGACAGCTGTAAGGAAACAAACAAGAAGCCAGGAAACAGGCCAGAGTCAGAGACAAGCGGTTCTAGACCAACAAGAAAGGACAGGCTAGAAGCTGGTGACAGATGGGTTCTCAAATTTAGATGGGTAAAGATATTGAGACTCAGTCTCCCCTGGGCAACAGATACAACCAGTAGCACTACTACAGTGACACACCCACTCCATGCCACGCTGGGTCATCTGTGAGGAGTCAAAGGCTAGCAAGTGAGAGAGGAAACCAGAGAGAAACAGGACTTACCTATCAACCCATTACTCCATGGTCTTAGCAACTGACCAGAGCAGATTTTATCTCCCTGATACTTTATTCCAGAGAAGAGTTTTATTTTTTCCTCAGCCAAAATCTTAGCAGACATTGGGAGCTTCAGCAGGATGGTTTCCCAAAGGAACTACCATTTAGTGATTTCACTGTCTGCTAGGTACTCAGAAGACATCTCATTCAAACCTCCTCAGTTCAGTTGCTCAGTCGTGTCTGACTCTTTGCTACCCCCTGGACTGCAGCACGCCAGGCTTCCCTGTCCTTCACCATCTCCTGGAGCTTGCTGAAACTCATGTCCATTGAGTCGTGATACCATCCAACTGTCTCACCCTCTGTCTTCCCCTTCTCCTGCCCTCAATCTTTCCCAGCATCAGGGTCTTTTCTAATGAGCCAGTTCTTCAAATCAGGTGGCCAAAGTATTGGCACTTTAGCTTCAGAATCAGTCCTTCCAACGAATATTCAGGATTGATTTCCTTTAGGATGGACTGGTTGGATCTCCTTGCAGTCCAACGGACTCTCAAGAATCTTCTCCAATACCACAGTTCAAAAGCATTAATTCTTTGGCACTCAGCTTTCTTTACGGTCCAGCTCTCATATCAATACATGACTACTGGAAAAACCATAGCTCAAACCTTCTAGCAACCCTATTGAAGCACATACCACTACTCATCTCCACTTTACAGTTAAAGAAATGGATGCTGAGAGAGTTTATGCATCGCTTCCAAGATCACACAGTAGCTGAATGTGTCTGGCTCCAGAGTTCATGTACACACTTTCCACTCTGCATAGGACCACCATTTGAAGCAGATCTCTGTATAATGAAAGGTTTAATACTCCAGTAAAATAAATGTAGGGCTCAGAGTTTCCATGGTAGAAGTATTGGGAGGTACTTCATGAAGCAAGGAGGATGCTGCCCACTATAGCTATAGTAAGGACTGTCCTTGGCCTTCAGCATGCAGAAACACCACATTTTGAAGAACTCTGGTGGTGGTGGTTTAGTCACTAACTCTTGTGACCCCATGGTCTGTAGCCCACCAAGCTCCTCTGTCCATGGGATTTCCCAGGCAAGAATGCTGGAGTGGGTTGTCATTTCCTTCTCTGGGGGAGCAAACCTGCATCTCCTGCATTGCACATGGGTTCTTTTATCACTATGCCACCAAGGAAGCCCTTGCAGAACTCTAGCCCAACCAATAACACACTGGAACCTCATATCAACTCTCTAAGTAATTACAGGACAGCTATTATTACTCCCATTTTAGAGTTAAGGACAGTGAATCTCAGGAAAGTTAAGTAATTTACCCGAGGTCACCAAACTTTGGTGAAGTTCAAATGCTGGATTTCTGGTCAGATTCTGCACACTTATGATCTTTCTACAATCCCATGCTATGTTTTGTACAGTTCCCCATGTGGTATGGACACTCAAAAAATAATCAATGACATCTACTGCCTAGCTCTCAATCCAGAGTAGAACACTGTGAAAATGGGCTCTGTGTATCCTTAAGCACCAGCATATGAAGAATAGATAAATGAAGAGAAGTGCAAAGTGTGTGCCAGGTGCTTAGTATTCATCATTTAGCATCAGCAGCAGGCATCAACATTGAGGCAATTCTATTTTCAGATGCTGCTAAGTAAATTCATCTCCTTTCCCTGGTATGACAATAATAGTAATAAATTCTCCTAACTTTTCAAGATACAACTTTATCTCCTTAGGAGCCTCCTGAGCAGAAAATACTGAGCAAACAAATCAGTAATAGGAATTCTTGAAGAAACTACATTTAGGGGAGATTTGGCTACTTTAGACAGCAAAGGAGATGAAATGAACCTATGAATTTCTGAGATGGGGTCAATGACAACCATAATAAAGGTCTACCAGTGGCTTAGTGCAGAGAAGGCGATGGCACCCCACTCCAATACTCTTGCCTGGAAAATCCCATGGACGGAGGAGCCTGGTAGGCTGCAGTCCTTGGGGTCACTAAGAGTCAGACACGACAGAGCGACTTCACTTTCACTTTTCACTTTCATGCATTGGAGAAGGAAATGGCAACCTACTCCAGTGTTCTTGCCTGGAGAATCCCAGGGATGGGGGAGCCTGGTGGCTGTCCTCTATGGGGTCGCACAGAGTCAGACACAACTGAAGCAACTTAGCAGCAGCAGCAGCAGCAATGGCTTAGTGCCAAAGTCATTTTTTGCCCTGAGGGTTACCCTCTCCCATATAATTTTTTCTGAAGAACTATTTCAGGGCAGGGAAGGTCTGCTAGGAAATGTACTGTAGTAGAAAATACCATGGGCAGGAGGTTCTCCAACAAATTACAGGCAAATCACTTCTTTTTTCATTAGTGGAAATATGTGCAAGGCTAATATCTTCTCAACTGTAAAAGGAATATCACAGTTTTTGTTAGTTTTATTACCAACTATGCAAACACTGTCCCCTACAACATCCATATCAAAAACAAATCTATCAATGAGAAGAGTAAGAAAAAAATGGAGAGTTTTCCTATATTTTACAAGCAGAAAACATGCCTCCCTGGAAGCCAGTTTTCGACTCACAAAGATTCTCTTCACTCAGGACTGACTCTAAGTGAAATAAATGTTTCATGCAATTTTATTGTTTATTTTTGTTATCATTATTATTAAACCAGGTTGATTTGTTTAACCATGAACCACATGCCGATACTCCTTGTGAAACAACTGTCAAAGATTTCTTTCCAAAGCCCTCCTTTGTAAACAGCTAATGCAATTATGTTTAATTAGAAAAAATGTACATTATTTTTTTAAAATCTATCCTTTTGAAGCCAGTTGTAAAAGTTGCTATTTATAAGGACATGGACTTTCCTCTGGCAAATCATGGTTTGCATGTGGAAACAAGGTTGTATTGATTAGAAAGGCAAGGGGACATTAAATAGACTTTTCCTCTAAATAAAAAAGAAACAAGAGCTACATGAAAGACAAGTCCTGGCAAGAACAATGCCTGATGGTGCTCTGAGCCACCATCTCCTGTGCTCTGCCTTCTTTCCCACATAAAGAGAGAAATGAAAGGTGAAGAGTTACAGGGAATACGTTTGATAACAAGCTGTGTGATGATTCCTTAGGCTGAAGTATTCTAGTTGGCAACTATAAAACTCTAAAATGGATTTGAAACTCAACTGTTATAAGTCCCCAGTACTGAAGTTCCAACAATCTTTCATGTGATTTAACATGAAGATAGTATTTAGGATAGCTTCTAAATTGAATTAAGGACTAGGGCAAATTTCATGGTAGATTAAACTGTAACTAACTATGGTGAAGGGTTAAAGAGAAAGGTAACATATTGTATCTACATGTTCATTTCCTTCAAAACATGCTCCAAAAAATACCTACTAATTTGCTTTATATTATTTTAAGATCCAGAGGTGCAACAGATAGGACATAGATATAGATATTGCAAAAGAAAGCTACAACAAATAATGCCTATAATTGGACCTCAGAGAACACATTGCTGTTGTTCAAATATTGTAGACCAATGATTCAAGATGTATATTAGCTACCTAAAGTCAGAATATTTAAGTTTCAAGGTCAGATTTAGAGAGGTGGATAACCTTTTTAATATTCAAATTTTCAAGCTTTAGATGATAACAGAAATGCCATGGTCACAATTTGTATTTATTCTCTAAAACACAATCTGTATTTTATTCGCTAAATCAAAAATGTAAAAATCAATTGAACTGATTATAAGATTGCTTTATAAACTATTAACAAAATGCTTGCTATATGATCAAAAGTGAAGAGCTTGTATTCTGCTTCTTTTGTTCTCCCCAGTAGTAACTAGCTCCATGTTGTAGTGGAGGGAAGTCTTAGATTTGCTGCTTGGCTGCTTGGTTTATAAATGTCTTCTCTTTAGTACCTGCTCTCTCTCCATGGAAGTGATTAAGTGAATATTAAAAGGAGACTAAAAATTTGCAATTTGATAGTAGAGACCAAGCAAGGATGAGGTTTGACAAGTAAACCAAGAATATGGATTTTAGTTTCTGTTGGGATTTACACAAGGGAAGTCAGACTGGAAGGTTATCTTTGGCTCTTGGGTCCAGTCTACTGAGCATACATTACTGTCACCTCAAACTCAGTGTATTAAGTCATCATAACCTTCTCTTAGGTGTCTCTCTCAGTCATTGTACTCCATTATTCTGGTTCTCAAGTCTCAAAACCATGGTAACCAGAAAATTTATCATCCAAATCAAGATCAGTTCAGTTCAGTCGCTCAGTCCCGTCTGACTCTTTGTGACCCCGTGAACCGCAGCACGCCAGGCCTCCCTGTCCATCACCAACTCCCGGAGTCCACCCAAACCCATGTCCATTGAGTCAATGATGCCATCCAACCATCTCATCCTCTGTCATTCCCTTCTCCTCCCGCCCTCAATCCTTTCCAGCATCAGGGTCTTTCTGAATGAGTCAGCTCTTCGCATCCAGTGGCCAAAGTATTTGAGTTTCAGCTTCACTATCAGTCCTTCCAATGAACACCCAGTACTGACCTCCTTTAGGATGGACTGGTTGGATCTCCTTGCAGTCCAAGGGACTCTCAAGAGTCTTCTCCAACACCACAGTTCAAAAGCATCAATTCTATGGTGCTCAGCTTTCTTTATAGTCCAACTCTCACATCCATACATTACCACTAGAAAAACGATAGCCTTGACTAGATGGACCTTTGTTGGCAAAATAATGTCTCTGCTTTTTAATATGCTGTCTAGGTTGGTCATAACTTTCCTTCCAAGGAGTAAGCGTCTTTTAATTTCATTGCTGCAATCACTGTCTGCAGTGATTTTGGAGTCCAGAAAAATAAAGTCAGCCACTGTTTCCACTGTTTCCCCATCTATCTGCCATGAAGTGATGGGACCAGATGCCATGATCTTAGTTTTCTGAATGTTGAGCGATACGTGAACCATGAACTTCCAGATGTTCAAGCTGGTTTTCAAGAAGGCAGAGGAACCAGAGATCAAATCGCCAACATCTGATGGGTCATTGAAAAAGCAAGAGAGTTCCAGATAAACATCTATTTCTGCTTTCTTGACTATGCCAAAGCCTTTGACTGTGTGGATCACAATAAACTGTGGAAAATTCTGAAAGAGATGGGAATACCAGACCACCTGACCTGCCTCTTGAGAAACCTGTATGCAGGTCAAGAAGCAACAGTTAGAACTGGACATGGAACAACAGACCGGTTCCAAATAGGAAAAGGAGTACGTCAAGGCTGCATATTGTCACCCTGCATATTGAACATATATGCAGAGTACATCATGAGAAACTCTGGGCTGGAGGAAGCAGAAGCTAGAATCAAGATTGCCGGGAGAAATATCAACAACCTCAGATATGCAGATGACACCAGCCTTATGGCAGAAAGTGAGGAGGAACTAAAGAGCCCCTTGATGAAAGTGAAAGAGGAGAGTGAAAAAGTTGGCTTAAAGCTCAACATTCAGAAAACTAGGATCATGGCATCCGGCCCCATCACTTCATGGTAGATAGATGGGGAAACAGTGGAAACAGCGGCTGACTTTATTCTTCTGGGCTCAAAAATCAAGACACTTCAGGAAAAAAGGGAATTTTTATATAAGGATAACTGATTGTCTCACACACACGACTTTTACTCATCCTTATCCAGTTAGCAAATCATGTCACTTTTTCCTTCCATATTTCTTAGATCTATGCTCCCATACTCATTGTCAATCCAACCCAAACTCATTGTACCAGACTGATATTTCTAAAGACACTGTTTAACATGCTATTTATCTGTGAAAGTCACCAGGATTTACTGCCAGGAGCACTACATCTAAATGGGTCTGCACAGTCTTCAGTAGCCATCATAATTTGGCTCCATTTTATTTTCCCAAGAGTGTTGCATGGATAACTGCCATATTAATTTATGAAGAGCTTCACAGTCTCTGAATACACCAGCCTCTTTCTTATTTCTGTGCTTTCACTCACAATAATCTGTGCAGGTGCAATCTTCTCCCTCCCAGTCAATCTACTCTTTCTCACAGCTCTACACCCCCATGAACTCTGGCCTCCTAGAAAAGGAAAGTGAGATAGGTCTCATCTTGCACACCATTTCTCATTAGTAGTGACTGACTGGAGATCTGTGTTGAGAAGGATTCTGAATCTGAGTTCAGGCTTCATAGACTCAGATTCACTTTATAAATGAAGTGATAGTCTACCAATACCTAGCAATGAGCATAAGAGAGTAGAGTGGAGACATACAAGCTACATGGACAAAGTCCCTGCACTAGAGTCTTTCTACTACTTCATATGGATTGGTCTTATCTCTCCTATCAGACCATACATTTATTTTTTATTGTTAATTTTATTTATTTTATTGTAGTATAGTTGCATCACAACGTTATATTAGTTTCTGCTGTACAGCCAAATGATTCAGTCATACATATACATATATCCTCTCCCTCTTGCACCTCCCTAGAACATGAATTTCTGTACAGCCTAACACTCTTTGGGAATATAGGGGAAGCTCAGTAAGTACTTATCGATGAAAGGTCCCCAGAATAAATGAGTGCAATTTCAATTTGATGTTTCCTTCAGAAAAATTTCTTTGGGGGATATAATGTTGCTGCTGCTACTGAAAACAAGTTCTAGAGTCAGGGAGTTCTGGCTTCATGCCAGGACTGGGTTGGCCCATTTGTAGCCATGTAGCCTGAGCAAGTGGCTCAACTTTTCCTTGGGCCTGACTTTCTTCATCTGTAAAATGGGAATAATGTTCAGACCCATATTGCACCCATATTGCACTGTGTGTATTTTTATGTGTAGTTTTAAAGAATAAGACAAAATATTTACACTTAGCACAGCTCCTGGCACATAGCAGGTGCTCAGGAAATTCAAGTTGCTGTGGTCTCATGTGTGTTTGAGTTTCTGCCTGTCCATTTCTACTTCTATGGCAGGAATAGCTCTATATTATCTGCCCTCTAGGGCTCTCTCCCCTCATGTGGTTCTCTGCTGCCCCCACAGGGACTGCTACAGAGAATGGCACATGAGAGATCGCTGGGGGGGTCAATCTTAGTGGAGTGGATTTGGGGAGAGAGAAGAGCATGGAATTGTATAGAAGCAATTACTAAGAGTTTTAGATGCCAAGCTGGGGAGTCTGGACATGCCTGGAAAGAATGGAGAGTCACCAGAGGTTTCTGTGATGAGGAATAAAGTGGACAGAACAATGCAGTGATAAAATGTTTGCTTTACCTTGCCCAGTCAATTATTAAATAGTCTGTGTAAAACAGCTTCTGGATTTGTTTGAATCTAAATACATTGGCATTAAAAGATGTATTTTCACTATTTCCCTTCTGTATCTCTTTGGAACATGAGATTAGTCATTTAACATGAGACTACTTAGGAAATTGGGCTTGCATCTCAGATCAGCCACTGAACCTCAGAGAGGTACTGGGTAAGCCACTGAACCTCTCTGGGACTTACTTTCATGTTCCCAACTGTGTCTATCTTGCCTAAGGGCTTCAGTCCTGACTTACAGCAATGCTGAAATAATAAATGAACAAAAGATTCTATTCCTACCTATAACTAAAATTGTCTAGGAAGGTTGCACTGAAGCCACTTCACATCTCTGCCTGAAAATAATGTCATTAGAAGATGTGACAAACACACTAATAGAAACTTGGACAGAGGACACAAAAAGGCAATTCACAGAAAAAGAAATACAAGTGGACAAGAAGGATATGGTAAAATAAATATCTTGATGATAATCAAAGAATGCAAATTAAAGAATGAAATAATATTTTTTCTAACAAATTTTCCAAGATTTAAAATAAGTTATATCCAGTTTGACAAAAAATTCCAGACAGAGATTTTCTTCTACATGCTCATTACAGTATATCTTTTTGCAAACTTCTTGAAAGCCAGCCAATCTATATATTTCAAACACCTTCAAAATATGCATTCTCGTTTACCCAGTGTATCTAAAGACTGATCTTCAGAAAATGATCAGATAATGACATAAAGATTTAGCCACAGAGAGATTAATTATATATTATTTATAATAGCAAAAATAACTTCCAACAGCTCATATGTATAACAATTAAAGAATGGTTAAATTTTATCTTAGTGCATCCATAATAGAATACTGGAGGGGTTGCCATTTCCTACTCTGCAATAGACACTGCGCAGCCATTAAAAATGGTATGATATCATTAAGTGGGAAAACATCATATACAATCTAATCATGTTTGGTTAAAAAAAGTTCCAATTCTGTGTCTACAGATGCATGTGTATATTGTATGTGTATATACATATGTGTGGATATACACATATATGTGCATATATATATGTACATATGGGCTTCCCAGATGGTTCAGTGTGTAAAGAATCCCTCTGCAATACAGGAAATATAGGAGACGCAGGTTCGATCCCTGAGTTGGTAAGATACCCTGGAGGAGGGTAAAGCAACCCACTCCAGTATCCTTGCCTGGAGAATCCCACAGACAGAGTAGCCTGGCGGGCTCCAGACCATGGGGTCACAAAAAGAGACAGACACAATGTAGGGTAAGGGAGTTAGAGGAGAGGTTCAGAAAAAGAACGAGACCAGCACTTTACAGGAACAGATCACCTTTAATGAAGCGAGAAAGGGCAGAAGTCAGATTAGTGAGCTGCTGCACTAACCCAAGAAAAGACTAAGTATATATAGGCATATATGTAGAAATTTACTGTCTTAAGGGGACCTGTTTTTCTCCAAGGTTGTTCGGAGTAGTTATCTCTTAAACGGCTGGGGCAAGGAATTCTGGAGATTGGCCAGAGGCTGGACCGCCTGGGAGCTGGGCGTAGTCAAACCTAATGTCCATTTTTTTTCTTTGGGTGAAAGAGTTCTTTGTTTGGCATAGAATGGTGGGGAGGACCCAGAGGGGAGTTTTAACTCCAGGCTATGTTGAGCCATGTAACTTTCCTTCACAGGACAAGTGACTGAGCATGCACACACACATATGTACATATACACACATAATAGCTCTCACATATATGTGAAGAGAGACAGTCAAAAGGATATGTACCAACATGTTAGTATTCTCATTGTAATTGCAAGTACTTTATTATCATCTTTTTGCTGGTCTGTATTCTATATTTTACATAATAAACATTACTTTTATATTTTTAAAAGATTATTTTAAAGTCACTTTAGGTGTCTACTAGTTTATAAAAATGACTTATTATTTAAAAGATGTTCACTTGTTTAGAAGAGTTTCTGGTCTAAGCTGATTGCTACGATGCCTTGTTTTATCAAAGGCAGGCAGGCAGTTTCCTTTCAGCCTTGGAGGCTGGAACCAAATGATATTCAAATTGCCTTTCCAGGCAGCCACCTACAAAGCAATGGGTCAGGACAGGTGGGGCCAGGCCAGTGTAGCAAAGACAAGAGAGGTCACAGGAACAGTAGTGTCCCAAGGGAGGCAAGAGCAGGGCCTGTGACTGTCCATAGTGTCCCATGGATCCAGAGAGAACAGGGTAAAGGCAAGACATCAGCCAGTGAGCCTGGCAAAGGTCAATTTTTACAGGATCAAATTGGGCTGAAGTGCATGGGTGGGAGCAGGATCTGCCTTTTATAGGAAGACCAGGGCTGAAGCTTTAAATCAATTAAAATGAAATAGCTGAAGAACAGGGACTAGTCAGAAAGAACAAGACAGCCACCCAGGAAGCAGCACAGAAGGGTGTGAGCACTGAGGCTCTCTGTGATGAACATGAGCACGCCCCCCTCTCCCATCCTTCATACACAGAAAGAGACTGCCAGCCATGCACTTCTTGAGGACTGCTGCACTCACTGTGCATGTGTGGAAGGTCATAGTTGCCTAGGCAAACACATGGCACCTGTCTACCATTACCCACCTGTGCCATACTAGCTAAGGCACTGATCACACGGATGGTGGAGAATAAAACAGAGCAGAACACCTGAAAAGCTGAAGGTTGAATGGGAGGACATTATACGTTTTCCCTAAATTCAGAGACCTTTAGACTGCTGCTATATGACTTTTCCCTTTCTTTCGATATCTACCTTGTGGAAAACATTCCAATCTCACAGAACATCAGAGCTAGAACTATCCTTAGGGGTCATTTAGCCCAACCTCCATTGATTTATAAATGAGGAAATTCAGCCCTAAGAAAAATAGAAGGGATATGCTTCAGGCTTCATTTTAAAAACAAAACAAAACACACACAGAGAAAGGAATCAAGTTCATTCAATAGCCCCATGATCTGAATTCAGGGTTCAAAGATATTTTTAAAATATTTTCAGTGAGAAATCGAGGTCAATTTATTAAGCTAATATTCTGGGATATCTTTTGTATTATTAAAGCATAGAGAAAAGTACATATAACAATATAACAGACAGCCATGTTCCCACCATCCAGATCTAACAAATTCTAATATCCTGCTCTAGATCTTTTTAAGAAACCCAGCTTTACATCAGTTCAGTTCAGTTCAGTCGCTCAGTCATGTCCGACTCTTTGCGACCCCATGAATCGCAGCATGCCAGGCCTCCCTGTCCATCACCAACTCCCAGAGTTCACTCAGACTCACGTCCATCAAGTCAGTGATGCCATCCAGCCATCTCATCCTCTGTCATCCCCTTCTCCTCCTGCCCCCAACCCCTTCCAGCAGCTTTACATAGACAGTTGGAATTCATTTCTATGCTTCTCGAATTTCACTTCATTCCTACATGACCTACAAGAGGTGACAATGCTCTTAAATTGGTATGATCATTCAAAAAGATGTCTTTATATTTTTCATCTTCCTATGTGTTTGTATACAATATGGTGTCATTTCATATGTTTGAAATATTTTTGTAAATGGTTTCACACAGTACATATCATTCTTATGTTGTTTTCACTACACGTTTTGTGACATTTTGTTATAAGTAGGTCTACTTCATTGTATTTACTTTGGTGGTTTCTCATTTCATTCTGATAAGTAAGGTTACCATAAATATTTTTTTTAATATCCCCTTGAATACATGTGTGATTGTTTCTTTAGTTCACATACATAAGTAGAATGATGGCTGTTGTGCTTTGAGGAGATTTCAATAAACAGCATCTCTGTTCCTCATGTTATCGATTGAGAAGTTTGGTTTAAGAATAAGGAAGATGGTTTTTGACAAATAAAGCTGACATTAGAGAATGTGGTTATATCTGCAGCCAGGTATACTTTCTAATTCTAAAAACAAATTTACTCCACTCAAGTCACAAGCATCTTTGGCATTAAACCACAGAGTAGTATAGGAGAACAGGTCTCAGCATGATCCTAGCCTCCCAAGAGGAAGGAAAGATGGAAGGGCTGGGCTCCACAGACTCAGTTCCTCCTTCCAAATTCACCAATAAAAATCAGTTGCTTAATTGGGAGATTGTGATTGATATATACACATTACTGTATTTAAAATAGATAAAATAGCACAGGGAACTCTACTCAGTGCTCTGTTCAGTTCAGTTGATCAGCCGTGTCTGACTCATTGTGACCTTGTGGACTGCAGCATGCCAGGACTCCCTGTCCATCACCAACTCATGGAGTTTACTCAAACTCATGTCCATTGTGTCGGTGATGCCATCCAACCATCTCATCCTCTCTAGTCCCCTTCTATTCCTAACTTTGATCTATCCCAGTATCAGGATTTTTTTAAAATGACTCAGCTCTTCACATCAGGTGGCCAAAGTATTGGAGTTTCGGCTTCAACATCAGGCTTTCCAATGAATATTCAGGGCTGATTTCCTTTAGGATGGACTGGTTGATCTCCTTGCAATCCAAGGGACTCTCAAGAGTCTTTTCCAACACCACAGTTCAAAAGCATCAATTTTTCGGCACTCAGCCTTCTTCACAGTCCAACTCTCAAATCCATACATGACCATTGGAAAAACCATAGCCTTAACTAGACGGACCTTTGTTGGCAAAGTAATGTCTCTGCTTTTTAATATGCTGTCTAGATTAGTCATGACTTTCCTTTCAAGGAGTAAGCGTCTTTATTTCATGGCTGCAGTCACCATCTGCAGTGATTTTGGAGCCCAAGAAAATATACTTATAATAATATTTACAGTTATGTGTTATACTTTATTTATTTTTTGTTTTTATTTTTTTCATTTTTTTATTTTTTTTAAATTTTACTTTATTGTACTTTATAATACTGTATTGGTTTTGCCATACATCAACATGAATCTGCCAGGGGTGTACATGAGTTCCCAATCCTGAACCCCCCTCCCACCTCCCTCCCCATACCATCTCTCTGGGTCATCCCAGTGCACCAGCCCCAAGCATCCTGTATCCTGTATCAAACCTGGACTGGCAATTCATTTCTTACATGATATTATACATGTTTCAATGCCATTCTCCCAAATCATCCCACCCTCTCCCTCTCCCACAGAGTCCAAAAGTCTGTTTTATACATCTGTGTCTCTTTTGCTGTCTCGCATACAGGGTTATCGTTACCGTCTTTCTAAATTCCATATATATGTGTGAGTATACTGCATTGGTGTTTTTCTTTCTGCCTTACTTCACTCTGTATGATCGGCTCCAGTTTCATCCACCTCATTAGAACTGATTCAAATGTATTCTTTTTAATTTCTGAGTAATACTCCATTGTGTATATGTACCACAGCTTTCTTATCCATTCATCTGCTGATGGACATCTAGGTTGCTTCCATGTCCTGGCTATTATAAACAGTGCTGTGATGAACGTTATACTTTAAATATAATATATATTATAACTAAACACAATATATTGTTTAATTTATATAATGTAATATATAATGTACAATATAATAATATATGAATGCATCATATATTATATAATATATATTATATATTATAATATATGAAATCAATATAATATAATACATAATATAAGATGTAGTATAATATATATTTTGTTTATAATTAATTATAATATATATGAATACTTATTTATATTACATTATAAGCAACAGTTAGAACCAGACATCCATACATGACTCCTGAAAAAACCATAGCTTTGACTATACGGACCTGTGTCAACAAAGTGATGTCTCTGCTTTTTAATACACTGTCTAGGTTTGCCACAGTTTTTCTTCCAAGGAGCAAGCATCTTTTAATTTCATGGCTGCAGTCACTATCTGCAACCAAGAAAATAAAGTCTGTCACTGTTTCCACTGTTTCTCCATCTATTTACCATGAAGTGATGGGACCAGATGCCATGATCTTTGTTTTCTGAATGTTGAGCTTTAAGCCAACTTTTTCACTCTCCTCTTTCACTTTCATCAAGAGGCTCTTTAGTTCTTCACTTTCTGCCATAAGGGTGGTGTCATCTACATATCTGAGGTTATTGATATTACTCCTGGCAATCTTGATCCCAGCTTGTGCTTCATCCAGCCCAGTGTTTCTCAAGATGTACTCTGCATATAAGTTAAATAAGCAGGGTGACAATATACAGCCTTGACACACTACTTTTCCTATTTGGAACTGGTCTGTTGTTCCATGTCCAGTTCTAACTGTTGCTTCCTGACCTGCATACAGGTTTCTCAAGAGGCAGGTCAGGTGGTCTGGTATTCCCATCTCTTGAAGAATTTTCCACAGTTCATTGTGATCCACACAGTCAAAGGCTTTGGCATAGTCAAGAAAGCAGAAATAGATGTTTTTCTGGAACTCTTTTGCTTTTTCAATGACCCATCAGATGTTGTCAATTTGATCTCTAGTTCCTCTGTCTTTTCCAAAACCAGCTTGAAGTTCACAGTTCACATATTGTTGAAGCCTTGCTTGGAGAATGTTGAGCATTATTTTGCTAGTGTGTGAGATGAGTGCAATTGTGCAGTACTTTGAATATTCTTTGGCATTGCCTTTCTTTGATATTGGAATGAAAACTGACCTTTTCCAGTCCTGTGGCCACTGCTGAGTTTTCCAAATTTGCTGGCATATTGAGTGCAGCACTTTCACAGCATCATCTTTTAGGATTTGAAATAGCTCAACTGGAATTCCATCACCTCCACTAGCTTTGTCCGTAACAATGTTTCCTAAGGCCCACTTGACTTCACATTCCAGGATATCTGGCTCTAAGTGAGTGATCACACCATTGTGATTATCTGGGTCATGAAGACCTTTTTTGTACAGTTCTTCTGTGTATTCTCGCCACCTCTTCTTAATATCTTCTGCTTCTGTTAGGTCCATACCATTTCTGTCCTCTGTAGTGCTCTGTAGTAATCTAAACAGGAAAAAAAATCCAAAATAGAGGGGATGTGTGTACATACACACACACACACATAACTGAGTAACTTTGCTGTATAGCAAAAACTATACCTAGGGCTGATTCATGTTGATGTTTGGTAGAAACCAACACAATTCTGTAAAGAAATTATCTTTCAATTAAAAATAAATAAATTTAGTTCTTTTTTTAAAAAGTGCTACACCAGTAGGACTCCTTCAGTGTGGAAGGAAATGTCAGAAGTGGGGTTCAAGTATGCTTTCACTATCAGTAACATCATATGGTAATTAACATCTTCAATTTTACTAGACACTGGCAAATTGCTCACCAAAAGTGTCTGCACCACTTTGCACCGCCTGAGTATCATTTTCCCAACATACACAAGATTTGTAGTAGTTAGATTTGTTAAATCATGCCCATGTGATAAATGAGTGGTCCCTGGTTATTCTAATTTGCATTTCCCTCCTAACTAGTAAAGATGGGCAACTTTTCTGGCCATTCAGGTTTCTATTCTGTGAAGTGACTGTTTAGACATTTCTACTTTCCTAGTTCGGCTGTTAGCCTTTTTTTAATACGTGTGTGTATGTTACTAATATATTCTGGACCATTTGCCAGCTGAATGCACTACAGACACCTCACTCTGAGAACTGTCTTTTGATACACAGAGAATTTCATTTTAATGCATTTATCAAAATTTCCATTACGGTTTGTTCTTTTGATGTCATGTTTTTTGAAATCTTTCCCTGCTCTGAAGTTACATATTCACCTATACAAAAATAATAGTTTTGCTTTTCTTATTTAAGTCTTCATGTGCTGCCAAATCTTCTGGTTATAAAAACAGTATATCCATGTCTTTATCTTCAGGATTATTTTTATTTCCTTCATCAAATGTTTTATAATTATATAGTGCCTGTTACTTTTATGAGTGAATTTTTCCAACATATTTTTCTAAACTTAATAGCTGTCGTAGAAGTATGCCCTTGATTTCTTATAATATTTATATCTAGATAACTTGCTGAATTCTTTTATTAGTTATCAATAATAATAGTTTATCTGTAAAACATATTGTTCTTTTTATTACTAGGTAGTATCCTTTTTATTGCCTTTAATGCTATTTGGCTTAAATTTTATTTTTGTCTGATACTAATTTCATCACACCAGCTTTTATTTTCCTAGTGTTTGTCTCATTCATTTTTTCTTTATTCCTTTATTTTCATTCTCTCTGTATTCTTCTTTCAGATGTGTTCTATGTTGTCTACAGCCATATTTTGTTATCTTAAATCCAATCTGATGGGCCCTGGCTTAGAAAAGTTTAATTTACATCAACTGTGAGTTCTGGCTTTTGTTTTTGTCCATTCCTACTTTTTTGTTGAGTTACAGTTTCCTTTATTTCATTTCCTCCCCAACTGCTTGGAATTATAAGTTTTAGTAATTTTTTGGTGAGTAACTTTAAATTTTTAACAAGTTTTAACTACAGACTTCTCTAACAGTGTTATAATGCACCAAAGTTATTGCTATTGTTCAGTTGCTCAGTCTTGTCCACCTCTTTGCAACCCCATGGACTGCAGCTCCCCAGGCTTCTCTGTCCCTCACTATTTCCTGGAGTTGGCTCAGACTCATGTTCATTGAGTCGGTGATGCCATCCAAACATCTTATTCTTTGTCGCCCCCTTCTCATCCTGCCCTCAATCTTTCCCAGCATCAAGGTCTTTTCCAACAAGCTGCCTTTTCACATCAGGTGTCCAAAGTATTGGAGCTTCAGTATCAGTCCTTCCAATGAATATTCAGAGTTGATTTCCTTTAAGATTGACTGGTTTGATCTTGCTGTCCAACGGACTCTCAAGAATCTTCTCCAACACCACAGTTCGAAAGCATCAGTTCTTTGGCACTCAGCCTTCTTTATGGTCCAGCTATCACATTCATACATGACTACTGGAAAAATCATAGCCTTGAGTAGATGGACCTTTGTTGGCAAAGTAATGTCTCTGCTGTCTAGGTTTGTCATAGCTTTCCTTCCAAGGAGCAGGTATCTTTTAATTTTATGGCTGCAGTCACTGTCCGCAGTGATTTTGCAGCCCAACAAAATAAAGTCTGTCATGGATTTCACTCTTTGCCCATCTATTTGCCATGAAGTGATGGAGCCAGATGCCATGATATTAGTTTTTGAATGTTCAGTTTTAAACCAGCTTTTTCACTCTCCTCTTTCACCTTCATCAAGGGGCTCTTTAGATCCTCTTCACTTTTTGCCATAAGAATGGTGTCATCTGCATATCTGAGGTTATTGGTATTTCTCCCAGCTATCTTGATTCCAGCTTGTGCTTCATCCAGCCCAGCATTTCATGGTGTCACCTGTATATCTAAGGACCTCTAAAAAATTAGTCCTCCATAAAACCAATAAGAACAATGGCCAAAAATGGCAAAATCTTTTTCAGAGCTCTGGAAATTAATTACAGAATTACAACAACCTGAACAATATTTTTTCCAGTGGTCATGTATGGATGTGAGAGTTGGACTGTGAAGAAAGCTGAGCACCGAAGAATTGATGCTTTTGAACTGTGGTGTTGGAGAAGACTCTTGAGAGTCCCTTGGACTGCAAGGAGATCCAATCAGTCCATCCTAAAGGAGATCAGACCTGGGTGTTCTTTGGAAGGAATGATGCTAAAGCTGAAATTCCAGTACTTTGGCCACCTCATGCAAAGAGTTGACTCATTGGAAAAGACTCTGATGCTGGGAGGGATTGGGAGCAGGAGGAGAAGGGGATGACAGAGGATGAGATGGCTGGATAGCATCACCGACTCGATGGACGTGAGTTTGAGTGAATGCCGGGGTCCAGCCCCGGTGGATCCAGGGAATTCGAAGGGTGGACGGCGTTGGCGTGGAAAGACTTGTTTATTTATTAATATAAGATTAGATTAAGAAACTATAGTGTACTAAGAAGATTAAGTGGAGGAAGAGGGCTGAATAGCTTGGTTTACGCGGAAGACCAATAAAATTCCAGACAAGGAATTTGCACCATCTACGTTGGGCCACCGGCGCCCGCTTGAATATCTAAGGGTGCCTCGCCTTAAGCTCCCTTTCCCGTGGGTCTTAACAGCCAGGGCAAATAAGTAGACCTGGCGAGCCTCCGCGTCCCAGATGGAAATTCAGCCTGAAATTAAAGTAAAGAGCAGGGAGGGAAAGGGAGAGAAGAAGAGAGAGAGAAAGACACGGGGGGAGCCAGATTCCCAAGAAACCAGGCCGAGAGACCAGTTCGAGAAACTGGTCCGAGAAGCTGGTCCCAGAAACTGGTCCCATCCTTTATTGTTCAGAAGGCCTTTTATACTTTTGATAAAACATGGAGATCAATGGGTAACACAAAATTATGTAGCGTTCGCAACCCAGATTCTTTCCGTATATCATTTTGTATACAAAAGGTCTCAGGTGATTTACATTATTTTCTGGCCAAGAGACTTGTTAACACTTTTTGGCTCTCTTCCTTAATGAATGTTAATTTTGTTTCCCCTGAAGTGTTTTTCTTTAATCTACGTCTCCTTAAAGCGCTAAAGTTACATCTCTATAGAACAAAGGCGCAGTGGGTTATAACAAAGAAGGTACTCAACTCAAAGATCCAATGTTGCTAATACCAGGTCTACTACTTGTTTTTCTATATACCAACTATATCTAAAAATAAAGGATATGAAAATTTAGCAGCAAGCATTGACTCAACAAATGAAACTTTTAATCAGTCCTATTCTAAAGATTTTGACTCTTCGGAAGCCCCTACATTCCTAGGATGTTTTAAGCTTCCTGTGCCTCCTGCGGTCAAGAGGCCTCAAACAATCACATGCGCAGCTGTATGAGTCCTGCAGGCAGGCCAGAAAACCATCAGAGGGGTTTTTGGATTGAAACACTCTTTCAAATGCAGAAGACTAAAGCCCTGAATTGACTTTTTCCAGAGAATGTCAGAAGACTGGAAAAGCAGAGCACAAAAACCGGCAGATTTTTGTTGGGGTACATGCTTAGGAATTTCCAGAGGGGTCCCTGAAGTCTGAGCACGCCTTGCGTATGTCAGCTTCCTTCCTCATGACCTTGTCACGGGTGGGATTCCTCACACTGGCTCCCAGCAAGTGAACTCCTGGAGATGGTGATGGACAGGGAGGCCTGGCATGCTGTGATTCATGAGGTCACAAACAGTCAGACATGACTGAGTGACTGAACTGAACTGAACAATATTTATTTTAAAAAAAAGTTGAATCTTGGAAAAAACATTGAGCTTTATGATATTGTGCTTGCCCTGCTCATAACCCCCATTTACCATGTAACCTTAAAAACCAAGAGCTTCATAATGTGAAAACCAACAGGAATGGTTTTGAAGCTTTCCAAAAGTATTTGCAACACTGTCATTATTTGACCAGCCTTGTGGTTCCATTAAAACCTCAATTTACAGTACTTGTCTTTATCTCAGCCATTTCTCAGGGTGAACAGCCTTTACCCTAAAGTTTTGAAATCCATCACTGACAGTCATTTAATATCATATATGCCTAAGAAACCAATAAAATTTGGACCAAATAAGATAACCTAAAAACTCACAAGAAAAAACTAGGGCATGAGATGCACACAGAGGGGCTTGCAAAGCTCAAACACATTTCTCAGGATCTAAAAAGTCATGCAAAAAGGTAGGATTGTGCACTTGCTCAGGAAAGACTTAAGGTTCTAATATCTCACCTCTAGATGACCTTGAGGTTCAACATTTACAAACAGGCAGTAAAGGATAAGGCACAGTTAAACTGCTAGAGGGCTGAAGGCATGCCCCAACAATCACAGAAACCCTCTGCAAAAGGTAAAAGACTTTGTGGTTTAAATCATTTAAGGAAATTTTGTCCAATAATTAGCTGACCACTAGGAAAACCAAGCAGAGACTTCAGTGACCATACATGACAAAAAATACAGACTCACAGAGTTAATCCAAGAGAGTAATTAAATAAGCAAACAAAAACAACATGGCCACGACAAAACATATGGCAACAATAAACCCTGGGGCAGTGGGAATCTGATGTCCAAATGTGACACAGTTTTCAATAAAAATCTATAATACGTGCAAAGGAACAAGTAACTATAACTTATTCATAGGAAAAGTAGCAGTTGGTAAAAAAAAAAAAAAAAATTTTCCTGAGGAAGCTCAGGTGTTAGCTTTACTAGAAAATACTTTAAGTCTACTATTTTAAATATGCTTTAAAAACTTAAAAAAATGCAAAGTATGAGAATGATGTCTTATCAAAGGAACAACATCAATAAAGAATTAGAAATTAAGATAACCAAATAGAAATTCTGGAATTTAAAAATATCATAATTAAAATGAGGCATTCACTAAAAGGACTTTCTGAGAAGGCAGAAAGAATCAGCAACCTAATAAGTCAGTTGAGATTATCCAGTCTGAGAAACAGAGAAAGAAGAAAGAAAAGTGGACAGAGCCTTAAGATCTATGGACATAATTACATATACCAAGATAAATATATAAGAGTTCCAGGGGAAGAGAAAGAAACAGGGGCAGAAAAAATATTTGAAGAAGTAACGGCTCAAACTTTGCAAAATTGTATGAAAAGCCTTAATCTATGCATACGAAAAGCTCAATTAATTCTAAGTAGGATAAACTTCAAAAGATCCATAATTAGACTCTATTAAAATTAAATACAAAATGGAGATTGAATTTCAAAATTCCCTGAACAGACAAAAACCACTTAAGTCACATAGGTGAAACTTAACTTGGGCCACTTCTCATAAATACCTCTGATAATCATAAAAGTTTAAACAACTTGGTCATTTATACTTTATAAGTCCATCCTGTAACATCATGCCCCTGACCTTTGTATCACTTTTTTTAATTTACAGTCTCCCAGTTTGTGAACTGTTCATACACGCACAATAAACATTTAACAAATACTACTTACTGATTTGGTGGTTTTAATTTTGATTTTTCTGGATTTGTGACAATACATCATAATCAAATTGTTTGAAAGTCAAAGAAAGTAAGAAAATCTGTTTTCTCAATTATTTATTTTTAATTTTTTATCATCTGAAGCATGGCCTTAAAAATCTCCCTTTTGGAACAAAGTTACAATATTAATTTTAAGAAAGAAAAAAAACAGACAAGTACATAAATCAATAATTGGGAGGATTCCACTCTTTCACCTAAAGATTTGATCCTTGTGAAACTACAACTTCCTTTGGGAGAGAAGATGATATTTTAAGTGGTGTTCAGTCATTTTCACTTTAGCGTAAACAGGTACTTGAGTCTTTCTTAAGAATAGATTTTGCTAGAAGATAAAAAGTGAGATTTTCCCCTTTTTCTGAGAAGCAAATATGCCAGAATGTTTATTATTCTGATTCTGGCCCAAGAGCAGGAGTGTTCTACCAATGAAACCAAATGCTGAAATCTTAAATATGATTTCTCTTCCACAAAATAGAAGATAGATATACCTCAACATTTAATTTTTGAAAGAAAAAAGAGAATCTTGAAAGTATGGTACTTAGTTCTCTCTATTTTTTATTTTAAAATGTGTGGTTTAGGATTATCTATGCCACTCTATATTCAAATAGCCAAACACATGCATTAGATATTTATTTTTATGAAAATGAATACTTGTATGGGAAATTATACTATTTTCTGTTGTTATATTAGCTTACAGAATCTGATTGCTTGGATCTAGGATCCATAATCAAAATACTTACAGGCAAATTATCCTCTGAGGGGAAAAAAACCTTGATTATTAAATAAATCAAAATATAAAAACCATTACAGAAATATCTCGACAATCAACTTTCATTTATTGTTTGATTAGAGAAATGGCATATTTCTTAATTCATCACTCTGAGCAACTAAAAGTTGTCAGCCCTCTCTACTTTACATAAATTGCCATCTTTCAAATAATCAGGACATAAAAACATGAAAAACAGAAAATATATATACTCTGGTGAGAATTACCATTTTTTCTTTAGTGATTGAACCTTGTTTATAGCTTTAATGTCCCCATGGAAAATATGATTTCTCATCATCCAGTACTAGAGATATAACTGGTTTTAGAAACTTGGGCTGATTATGGACCAAGTCCTAACCAGTCCTTAAACATTGTTTTTAAAAAAAATCTATTTTTTTATGTTGGCAAGTCCTAACTAGTCCTTGTACATTGTTTTAAAAAAATCTATTTTTTAATGTTGGTTTGCTTACTCTTTCTCATCAAAGTAGTGGGCAAAAAATGACAAAGAAATCTGTTTATTTGATCTTTTCCATAGCCTGGACTTCAGATACATAAATAATTTTTATCTGACTATAAATTAAGTACCCTAGAAGCTACTGAATGCTTTTGGAAGACTGGGACAACGTATACTAAGCTTTTTTCATAGTATCTTTAAGGATTTCTAAGGACAGGAATAAGAATTCAACTTCCTAAAGTATCTTTCTTAAACCCAGTAAGACTTTGATGTAACAAAAGAACATGTCTCAAACAATTTGAAAGAACTATGAACTTTATTGAAGGAAAAAAAAAATAATCAAAGTCTTGTTTTCATTGATTCTAACTCTCTAGTGGAGATAAGGCCAGTATAAACCTGTTGGGAAAAGACTTCAGAAAGTTTACAGGACATGAAAGGCGGTAGAGGCTATTTCTTCTGGCCTTCTTTCACAAGCATGCTACCTAGCTGGGTTAATCTACAGTACCTCTCTTCCCTAAACGCCTGTTTCGCTCTGCAAGAAAGGAGATAAAGTCAAGGTGCTACTAGGGCAGTAAGTCATTCATTCATTCATTCAGCGAATATATAACAGAAAGGTATCATGGACCAAGCACTGTACTAGGCCCTGGAGATACAATAGTGAATATAAATGGACACAGTTCTAACTCTTACAGAGGTTACAGTCAGGCAAGGCATAATTTTCTTCTCCAAGTTCCCAACTATACAAACTTCCATCAAAGATCCCTCAGTGCCTTTAAAGTCCACTCCAAATCTATGTTAGCCATCAATTAGTAAAACTTGAAACCAAGAATGAAGTGAAACATTTTTCAGCATGTTCCAAATGCAGAATATACGGCAAAAATTAGAAACCTCTACCCCTACCCAGGGGCTTCCCTGGTGTCTCAGTGGTAAAGGATCCACCTGCCAGTTCAGGCAATGCGAGTTCAATCCCTGGGTTGCTAAGATCCCCTGGAGAAGGCAATGGCTAACCACTTCAGTATTCTTGCCTGGGAAATCTCATGGACAGAGGAGCCTGGCAGGCTACAGTTTTTGAGGTCAGAAAAAGTCGGGCACGACTTAGCAACTAAACAACAAATTCTTACCCATGCCCCATTTACAACCCTAAAGACCATAGTACTACCTCCTGCAAAGCTGTTAGGGGAAACTATAGCCTTTCCTGTCATGTTTGTTCTTCTGAGGCCCAGTCTGAAGATAGCATTCTCATTCCAAATAAAATAGCAAGTGCCCTGAGCAAGATACTATAACCTTATCCCCTTGTCTTTAACTGATCCTTGGAAGCCTAGAGGTCTGACAGGAAGAACAACTCCCTCCCAAATGGTGCTTCATTTTATGGATTTAATCAAATGCTCAATAAGCACATTAGAAACCGTGTTGACCCACAGGATCTACTTCCTTCTTCTTTGTTTCCTTCCAGAATCCCATTTGGAAACCTGCATGGATGTTCACATGGAGATTTTGTGATCAGAGACGCGATGGGGTCAGGGCTTAGAACAGACTTGCTGTAAAATAGTTTGATTAGTCATTGCTCTGAATGGATTAAAGCAGCATGCACACCTGCCTTGCTGAGGAGGACAAAAGGTGAGACTGTAGAAACGAATTAAACACATTTTGCTTCCAGGGAACTGTATAGGGCATATTGAATACCATAAAATCTGTTTCTTCCTTTCCCCAGCAGCTAATGAAAGAAAGGAATTAGTGAAAGTACATTCAGCATTGGCATGAAATCATCGGACTTCTAACTAACTTCGGTGGTGGTAAAGTAGCATAAATGGCTTCATTACTGATATTTCTCTAAATAATGTAGAACTGATAAAGGGAAACTTTGGTAATGAGACAAAATAAACTGAACAGACAGTCCACACCAGGTTGTGGGGTGGGGTTGGAAAGAGTGGTGAAGAAGAAAGGAAAACAAGCATCTCCAAATAATTACCACTTGTCAGTTTCCAACTCTATAAGCGCTTCATAATTGCCTTTGGCTCAGGCCTGAGCTTTTTTCCATTGAATATTTGCTGAGAGGCTTTAAAAATCAGGCACAAAAAAGGAAGCTTCCAGAAAAAGAGAAAAATATCCCCAATGGAACAAATATCTGTGAGACCATGCACTGACATCAGCATTCACAGCCAGCCTAAACCTGGTTGAAACGGACATGCTTTCTTTTGGAAGGAGAAAATGAAAGGAGATTTGGACTCCTTAATGTAGCCTGACTGCTCCTCTTTCTCCTATATTAGACAATGTGGCCAGAACGCTCTCCCATGAAAGAATGAAAAAGCAAAGGATACTTGGAAGTCCCTGCCTGATGTCCCCCTGAAGCCCCTGTGTCAACCAGATGGTCAGTACCAAGAGGGGCAGAAACAGAGTGCTTCACAGAAGCACAGAATATGGGTAGGTGGGAAAATAATCTCAATTAATGCTATCGGAGTAATGACTCTCCATCATTCCTTCTCATAATCCTCCACATCCCATCCCACATTTGCCTTTTTTAAAGAAAAAGCCCTGGATGACCTCTTAGCACAGTTATTTAACTTTAACTCCATGTTTCCCAAGAGTATCCACAGATGATCATCAGGGGGGCCAGGAGCCTATGAAAATAAACAAAAATTCACATTCATGTGTTCATATAATTTTTTGAAGATGTATTTCATAGCTTTTATCATATTATCACGGGATCTTTTGCTCTTTTCTTTCCTGACTGCCTTGGGCCTTAGTTGCGGCACACTTGCTTAGTTCATAGATCTTAGAAGATCTTAGATCTTCCTGGCATCATATGGCATCTTTCATTGCAGTGCACATACTCTCTAGCTGTGGCACTCAGAACCTGGAGCATGCAGGCTCAGTAGTTATGACACACAGTGCTTAGTTGTTCTGAGGCATGTGGGATCTTAGTTTCCCCACCAGGGATCAAACTCCGATCCTCTCCTTTGCAAGATGGATTCTTAACCACTGGGCCACCAGGGAAGGGATCTTTTACTCTTAAAAAGATTAAACGCCACTGTTTTGGATGCTGCCACTACTGAACATCTATATGTCTTCCCTTTCAAATTTCAGCAGATTCAAAGGGAAGAGAGAGGTAAACGCTAAGTGGCCATGTCTGGACAGGTGGGAAGGGGCAGATCATTTCAGTCAGGAGCCACTGGCTGGAAGAGCTAAAAGGAGCTCCACTGCTCTGCCCACGTCCTTTAATCTCTTTAAGATTATACCTGCCTTCTCCATGCCATCTGCTCCTTCCAGAAGTGAAGAAACTTCAAACTCCTATCTGAAAAATTCTACCTGATTAAAAAAGTCTCTTCTAAGAACATCATCCTGGGCGCCAAGTTTGTTTTACTCATATACCATGACACTGTCCACACTTGGAATTCTTCCCATCACATGGTCTTTGTATTCTTTTTCATGTACCAAATTGAAATTTCCATTTCTAAGAAAAGCTAGCAGCCTATCTTCTGACAAATTGTAAAACATGGATGACTAACTTAGTGCTGCTGAGCATCATCCTAGCTTCCTAGGCGGTGTACATACCCTTTCATACGGACAGAAGAATGGTCCTGCCAAGTCTGAGAAATAGTATTTTCTTTTTTTTCTTTTTTATTTTTTTTTAATTTTTATTTTTACTTTATTTTACTTTACAATACTGTATTGGTTTTGCCATACATTGACATGAATCCACCACGGGTGTACATGCGTTCCCAAACATGAACCCCCCTCCCACCTCCCTCCCCATAACATCTCTCTGGGTCATCACCATGCACCAGCCCCAAGCATGCTGTACCCTGCATCGGACTTAGACTGGCGATTCGACTCTTACATGATAGTATACATGTTACAATGCCATTCTCCCAAATCATCCCACCCTCTCCCTCTCCCTCTGAGTCCAAAAGTCCGTTATACACATCTGTGTCTTTTTTCCTGTCTTGCATACAGGGTCGTCATTGCCATCTTTCTAAATTCCATATATATGTGTTAGTATACTGTATTGGTGTTTTTCTTTCTGGCTTACTTCACTCTCTATAATCGGCTCCAGTTTCATCCATCTCATCAGAACTGATTCAAATGTATTCTTTTTAATGGCTGAGTAATACTCCATTGTGTATATGTACCACTGCTTTCTTATCCATTCATCTGCTGATGGACATCTAGGTTGTTTCCATGTCCTGGCTATTATAAACAGTGCTGCGATGAACATTGGGGTACATGTGTCTCTTTCAATTCTGGTTTCCTCGGTGTGTATGCCCAGCAGTGGGATTGCTGGGTCATAAGGTAGTTCTATTTGCAATTTTTTTAAGGAATCTCCACACTGTTCTCCATAGTGGCTGTACTAGTTTGCATTCCCACCAACAGTGTAGGAGGGTTCCCTTTTCTCCACACCCTCTCCAGCATTTATTGCTTGCAGATTTCTGGATTGCAGACATTCTGACTGGTGTGAAGTGGTATCTCACTGTGGTTTTGATTTGGATTTCTCTAATAATGAGTGATGTTGAGCATCTTTTCATGTGTTTATTAGCCATCCGTATGTCTTCTTTGGAGAAATGTCTATTTAGTTCTTTGGCCCATTTTTTGATTGGGTCATTCATTTTTCTGGAATTGAGCTGCAGGAGTTGCTTGTATATTTTTGAGATTAGTTGTTTGTCAGTTGCTTCATTTGCTATTATTTTCTCCCATTCAGAAGGTGTCTTTTCACCTTGCTTATATTTTCCTTTGTTGTGCAGAAGCTTTTAATTTTAATTAGATCCCATTTGTTTATTTTTGCTTTTATTTCCAGAATTCTGGGAGGTGGATCATAGAGGATCCTGCTGTGATTTATGTCGGAGAGTGTTTTGCCTATATTCTCCTCTAGGAGTTTTATAGTTTCTGGTCTTACATTTAGATCTTTAATAGTATTTTCTTAAAGGATCACCATCATTTCTTTCAAGCAGATAAATAAAAACCAAATGTCTAACAATGGACTACAAAGTTTCCATGACTGCATCCACCCAATCCATCCACCCCACCATCAATCTCACTACTTTTTCTGAAATCATCTGCCATTCTCCTCCTCTCTCGTGCTGCTCCAACCATACTGGCTGCCTCACGTTCCTCAAACACACAAGCACACTCTAGCCTCAAATCCCATGCACTGGTTGTTCACTGCATCTAGTAATGATCTTCCACTAGAAACCACCAAAGCCAACTCCATTGCTTTCCTTAGGTCTGTACAGATATCACCTGATCAGAAAGCTCTTTCCTGACCACCTAATTTGAAAGAGTAATTCACTCCCCTTCATCTTTCTAGCTTCCCTTTACTCTGTTTTATTTTTGTTAGTATATCTCACTATCTGACATATATTTATTTTCTCCCCCCACCGTTTGACTGTAAGCTCCACAAAGGCAGAAACTCTATCTTGCTGCCTATACCTTATCCAGGCACCTAGACGATGTCTAGTGCATAGTACCTACTGAGTGAACAATGAGCAGTGAAGGATAAGCCGAAAGCTCAATATCAAAGTTCCCATGCTGAGTTTCTGAGTGAGAATTTAGGTAAAATTTTTTTTAAAAATCTATATGACAAAACCAATACAGTATTGTAAAGTAAAATTTTTTTTTAAAAATCTATATTAACCATGCACTTCATTTCTATTCGAAAGTCAGATGAGACCTTGAAGTATAAGTTTCACTTTCAAGAACTTCAATCTAAATTACAATGCTCATTATTATTTGTCAAAGCTCCCTGTCCTTTTCTTTCATAGCACTATTCAACATGTATAATGATCATGTATTTATTTTTCAAAGATGTTTAACATATGCTTCCTTTCATTAGAAGGAAAGATGGTGAGGGGTACTAGAACTGCTCAACTTTGCTGGCTACTTGTATTGTTAGCATTGATGGGGACCTGGTAGACTCTCAATAAATTAGTTGAACAAGTAAATGAACAAATGAGAAGATCTTTATAGAAGTTAAATTCTCTCTCTCTCTTTTTTTTTTTTTTTAGCTATCCCAATTCCAATTCCAGTGATGGGGATGCACTTTAAAAATAAATGGGTAACTCCCACAAAACCATTGTTTGAGGATTTGAAGAAGCAGGAACATTTAGGAAAGTAAACCTCCAATTAACATGAATATTTACTTTCCATTTTTGACATTGTGTGGTCAATATTCATATGGTGTCTGACCACAGATTCTGAGAAAATTGGTGAACAGAAGGAAGTGGGAAAAGGATGCTTTCTCATACTTGGTTTAATACAGAAGATAGTACCACCTATAATTGCTAGTGTTCTACTCTCCAGATCCATGAAAGAAGCGGACATGTAGTATAGTCTCTAATTTGTTTTGATTTGACAATTTGGCTGAATGATTTGGCTCTTCAAATCACTCAAGGTTCATTGAAACTCCATTTTCATATATAGAGATGATGTATGAGAACAAGGATAAAACTTGCTCTCATTGTTTTCCTGAGTTCTCTTTGGAGCTACCATCAAACAAAACCTCACATTTGCAGAGCTAGTCACAGCTTAGCATTTTTATTTATGTGGATTATTTCATTTAATGCTCTACTACTCTGGGAGATGGGTACTATTAATAGCACCATTTTCCACATAAGTAAGCTATGACCTTGGCAGAAGCAATGACATTTCCCAGATAACACAGCTGGTACATGACAGAGTCAGGATTTTAACCTAGATTTTAACTTCAAGTCCAGTCTTCCTTCCATGACATCCTTCTGTTTCCACATTCTGCCCCCAGGAAAGCTTGGCTGTCCAGGGTGAAAAACCTGTCCTGGTTTGCCAAGGTCTTTTTCTTTTAGCACTGAAAGCTCTGTTTCCCAAAAACCTTCTCATGCATGCATGCTGAGTCACTTTAGTCATGCCTGACTCTTTGCAACCCTATGGACCGTAGCCCACTAGGCTCCTCTGTCCATAGACTTCTCCAGCCAAAAATACTGGAGTGGGTTGCCATTCCCTCTTTCAGCAGATCTTCCCAACCCAGGGATCAAATCCACATCTCCTGGATTGGCAGGCGGATTCTTTACCACTGAGCCACCTGAGAAGTCCATACTTCAACTCAAATTTTATGTCACCAAATCTGATATTTGGAGAAGGAAATGGCAACCCATTCCAGTATTCTTTCCTGGGAAATCCCATGGACATAGGAGCATAGCAGGCTACAGTCCATAGGGTTGCAAAGAGTTGGACATGATTTAACAACTAAACAACAGCAACAACAAGGCTATTACTTATTTTATCTCTGTGTTCTTATTTATCATATGAGAACAAAGATATAGAGAAAACAAGCCTATGTACTTTTTTGGTTTCTTGCATAACACAGCATCTAGTGTAAATAAGCACTAGTATGGTACTGGCACAAAGACAGACATATAGATCAATGGAACAAAATAGAAAGCCCAGAGATAAATCCACACACCTATGGACACCTTATCTTTGACAAAGGAGGCAAGAATATACAATGGAGTAAAGACAATCTCTTTAACAAGTGGTGCTGGGAAAACTGGTCAACCACTTGTAAAAGAATGAAACTAGATCACTTTCTAACACCGCACACAAAAATAAACTCAAAATGGATTAAAGATCTAAATGTAAGACCAGAAACTATAAAATTCCTAGAGGAGAACACAGGCAAAACACTCTCAGACATAAATCACAGCAGGATCCTCTATGATCCACCTCCCAGAATTCTGGAAATAAAAGCAAAAATAAGCAAATGGGATCTAATTAAAATTAAAAGCTTCTGCACAACAAAGGAAAATATAAGCAAGGTGAAAAGACAGCCTTCTGAATGGGAGAAAATAATAGCAAATGAAGCAACTGGCAAACAACTAATCTCAAAAATATACAAGCAACTCCTGCAGCTCAATTCCAGAAAAATAAATGACCCAATCAAAAAATGGGCCAAAGAACTAAATAGACATTTCTCCAAAGAAGACATACGGATGGCTAACAAACACATGAAAAGATGCTCAACATCACTCATTATTAGAGAAATCCAAATCAAAACCACAATGAGGTACCACTTCACACCAGTCAGAATGGCTGCAATCCAAAAATCTGCAAGCAATAAATGCTGGAGAGGGTGTGGAGAAAAGGGAACCCTCCTACACTGTTGGTGGGAATGCAAACTAGTACAGCCACTTTGGAGAACAGTGTGGAGATTCCTTAAAAAATTGCAAATAGAACTACCTTATGACCCAGCAATCCCACTGCTGGGCATACACACTGAGGAAACCAGAATTGAAAGAGACACATGTACCCCAATGTTCATTGCAGCACTGTTTATAATAGCCAGGACATGGAAACAACCTAGATGTCCATCAGCAGATGAATGGATAAGAAAGCAGTGGTACATATACACAATGGAGTATTACTCAGCCATTAAAAAGAATTCATTTGAATCAGTTCTGATGAGATGGATGAAACTGGAGCCGATTATAGAGAGTGAAGTAAGCCAGAAAGAAAAACACCAATACAGTATACTAACACATATATATGGGATTTAGAAAGATGGCAATGACGACCCTGTATGCAAGACAGGAAAAAAGACACAGATGTGTATAACGGACTTTTGGACTCAGAGGGAGAGGGAGAGGGTGGGATGATTTGGGAGAATGGCATTCTAACATGTATACTATCATGTAAGAATTGAATTGCCAGTCTATGTCTGACGCAGGATACAGCATGCTTGGGGCTGGTGCATGGTGATGACCCAGAGAGATGTTATGGGGAGGGAGGTGGGAGGGGGGGTTCATGTTTGGGAACGCATGTAAGAATTAAAGATTTTAAAATTAAAAAAATAAAAAAAACTAAAAAAAAAAAATTCTGTGGTAGGCACTGTGGTTCACATTCAGGTTGGAGCAATAAAGACAGATTCAAGATATGGGTCTGTGCTTTGGCTATAGGAAAGAGCCTTCCCCTCTTCTGGATCTCAATTTCCTCATCTGAAAATGGGTCTAATAATTCCTGCCTTGCCCATCCTATAATGATAAATAAGATACATATGAAAATAACCTGAAAAGAGCTAAGCATATTAGTGACGTTGTATCAGAAAAACTGGAGGCAGATGATGAGTCTAGCATCATGGTATCGTGTGGTAAAACAGCCTGATTCTTGTCAGCCGTCTTTGTATTCACTGCTGTGCCATGAGGCAAGCAGGGCAACATTAAAGTGGTGGAAATCAACAGATTAGCTCTGCCACAATCACATCATTCAGCCTTAGCATTTCCCTCATTATGGCCACCTGATGGCTAAAAACAGCCCTCTTTCATCCTTCTTGGGAGCCTATTTACTTATTTGCTAAATTTTCCAAATGTGTTCTCTGCCTCCGGGTTCAATTAGCAACAGGCAGGATGTGACAATCTGCCATAAGAACCTAGACCACTTCTCGGATGACAGAAGTTAGAAATAGCCCCATGCTCACATTCAAAGTAAATGTAATTTAAGACAAGTGACACTATTAAAGCCTTGAACCTTGGAGAGCATGTCACTCATGATTTCGTCATCCAAAGAGGAAGTGACATATGTAACTATGTAACTACCTTCTCAGATCTCTCAGATACCCAGTAGCTTATACTAAGGAAACTGGTGATGAATGCCTGGCAAAGATCCAATATTAAACCTGAGTGGAGGAAAATAAAACATGATGAAAAAGAGACATATCAAGGAAGAGGCATTTGCAGTTTGGCATTTCACCAGGAGTTTGGGCCTTTATCCACAGCCAGATTCAGACCCAAGATGAGGCTGTTGTCAGAGTGACCATGACAGCTGAGCAAGGCAATGAATAAAACTGAGAGAGGTCAAGGAGACCTCTCCACACACCATGGCCAGGAAAAACCAGATAATAGAAAAACTGGGACTTGGATATGTTTCTACACTCCTTTTTCATGCTCCCCAGATACATCAGTCATCGTTTCAGATTGACTGACAGGCCAGTGGCCTGCTCCAAGAAAACCTTTCTCTTTCTACCACTTTTTTTTTTCTTTATAAGTAAATAAGTGTTAGTTGCTCAGTCGTGCCCAACTCTTTGCGACCCCATGGACTGCAGCCTACCAGGCTCCTTTGTCCATGAGATTTTCCAGGCAAGGATACTGGAGTTGGTTGCCATTTCCTTCTCCAGAGGATCTTCCCAACCCAGGGATCGAACCCAGGTCTCCTGCACCGCAGGCAGATTCTCTACTGACTGAGCTACAAGGGAAGCCCATAGTGGGTAAAATGGGCATAACTACCCAAGTTGATATCCTGCCTCGATTTTTGCCCCCTCACAGAAGTCTAATCCATGCAGAGTAACCAGGGAGATCCTTCTAAATTCTCCATCACTTTCCAACTCATGCTGAATAAAGAGCAAAACACAAGGCCCTCACAATCTGCCCTCCATTACCTATTTACCTTTCTGGCTTCATTTCCTATGACTGTTCTTCTGGGTCACTCAACTACTGCCACTCTGGCCCCTTTGCCACCCTGTGTCCACATCAGCCATTCCCATGCTCAAGAGCCTGGGCACTTGTCTTGTACCCTCTGCCTAGAATGCCAGATTTTTTGTTTCTTCAGTTCTTTACACAATGTCACCTTCTCAGTGATCCTTTCCCTGATCTCTCTCTCAAAGTAAAACTCCGTCACTTAGGATCCTTTTAATACTTCTTATCACCTTCTCCTGCTGTATTTATCTTCCTGGTACTTAGCATTATCTAACACACAATGACATAGCTTACTTCACTCTTTTATTGTCTGTCTCCCTCAGAAAGATTTTAAACTTTCTGAAAAGGAGGATTTCTGTCTATTTTATATCACTAGCACCCATGAAAGCACCTCACTCCTAGCAGGCACTTGTTAAGTATCTGTTAAAGAATTGTAAGTGAGGGTCTTCTCTGGTAGTCCAGTGGTTAAGAATTCATCATGCAAGGTAGGGGATGAGGGTTCAATCCCTGGTCAGGGAACTAAGACCCCACATGTCATGGAGCAACTAAGCCAGCATGTGGTAACAACTGAGCCTGCTCACTCTGGACAATCCATGCCCCACAATGAGGATCCCACATGTCGCAGCTAAGACGCAAAGCAAACAAATAAATTTTTTTTCTAAATCACGCAAAAAAGAATGAGTGAATAAATGAATGAAAAAGATGAATCTTCTAAGGTAAACTGTGCAATCATCAGTTGAGTTTTTTTTTTCTTTCCAGGAGAAAACAATAACTGAATGGCTTAAATATGAAAATACACATGCTTCCATTTGCAGACAGATGACAGAGATACTGAGATACTTAAAGTCAGGGAGACTGCCTACCCTACCTGCCTCCAGAAGTGCCTTATCACTCCCCTCCCTACATGAGGTGCTTAAAGGACAAGACACATTAGTAGGATGAGATATAATAATAATTTCTGGCATAAATAAAACTTGGCTAATTTTTATTAAGCTACTAGGTATTGAGAATTTGCTCTGTATCAGGACCTTTATGTAACCACTTAAAATCCTTACACAAATGTATTCAAGTATATACCATTATCCCTCTTTTATAGAAGAGGAAGCTAAGACTACAAGAAATTGAGTAACTTGTCAATGTCAAATGACTAGAAATATACAGAACTGGTTTTCCAAGCCAGGTCAATAGCATGCAGAGACTCTGTTCTTTTTGCACTATGTACTACAGTAGTTGAGGAGAGGGAATGCACCCTCCTCCAAGTTTCCATTCTGTCAAACAAGTCAAAACCCTCAGACTTGAAATGACTTGGCACTTGTAGTATTTTCCATTCCCAGCTACAAAAAGGCTCTGCACTGACAGGAATGAGATTGCTGCCCTGTCCTACTCCCTGGAGCACATCACAACAAATATCAATCTTTTCCCTTGCAGGCTGTTGACTGTATTTGCCTATATTTCCCTGACTATATTTCTTTTCCATTAGCAGACCTGGAGCTGGAAGACCAAAACCAGAATTTTGCTTGGTAATTGTCACATAGCAGTTTGATCACATGTGATCATGGATCACATGTAGTTGCCCTTGTTTATGGAATGCTAATAGGTTCTAAGGAATGTCAAGCCTATGTCGTGTATAGAGCAAGCTCCCAGAGACAAAATATTCAACTGAACACCAAATGAGCAGAAGGCAGCAGACTCCCCTGCCAATTGATTTTCTTCCATTTCTTACAGCCACCCTTTCCCCAAAAGGAGAGTCTGTTTTTCACTCAATGTATATTAGATGAGCACAGGCCAGACCCCGTGTGAGGTGCCAAGGACAGAAAGGTGACTGTGATTCCATCCAACAGGGGAGAGAGAGATGTAATCAGATGATAGATGACCACCCAGTGTAACAAAGGCTATAATGAGGGGTAGGAAGAGGATATGGGAAGCACATAAAGAAGCAGTAAATCTGACTTTTACTAGAGGATGTAAAGAAAGGTTTTCCTAACAAGATAACAAAGCACCACTCAGTTAATTCTTTGTTAAATCAACCACTCACTGAAACCAACTTTTTCAAGATATGGTATTAAGACTTAACCATCCAGATGTTTACATCTGTAAAGTAAGTGAGGAACTTTCATCATGGTCAGTTCACTGACGTGCAAGAGGTCACGACTTCATCGCACGTGTACTGGTGTCTCTGTGGTATGTAGTCCAGAGCCACAGAATTCCCTAACAGTGACCAATAGACCTGTAATGCCAGCTCTTGGTCACAAGGGGGACAGGTGAGCATCTGAGTTCTAGAGTTTTAAAATCCATTCACTTGAGTGGTTTGTAACCACAGGGCAGAGAGTAGGGCAGAAACCCAGGGTATGGGGCAAAAGACTACACGCAAGCTTGAAACAATGCAACTCTGCTGTTTTATATATTGAGTTTCTGTGTCTGCTTTTGAGATGAGAGTCCTGTTGCTGAAAATAATTCAAACTGACCCACTCACTCACTTCACAGAAGAGGGAAACTGAGGATCAAAGAAGGAAAATAATTCACCCCAATGTCTTTGTATGACATTGATCAAGTGATTTTACTTCTACAAGACTCAGTTCCTCCACCTGTGAAATGGGAATGATTATAACATACACCTGGTTAATGGTTATATACTTCCCTGGTGGCTCAGATGGTAAATAATCTGCCTGCAATTTGGGAGACCTGGGTTTGACCTGGGTCAGGAAGATCCCCTGGAGAAGGAACTGGCAACCCACTCCAGTATTCTGGCTGGAGAATCCCATGGACAGAGGAGCCTGGTGGGCTAGAGTCCATGGGGTCGCAAAGAGTCAGACATAACTGAGCGACTAACACAGATACATATGATTATACATAGTTATACATACACACACACACATATATACACACACACATATATACATATATACACACACACACATGGTAATATATGATTATACATGGTTAAATAGCATCATCAACTCAATGGAGTTGAATTTGAGCAAACCCTGGGAGATAGTAAAGGACAAAGAAGTCTGGCGTGGGGTCACAAAGAGTTCAACATAACTTAGTGACTGAACAATAACAACATATGGTTGCTTTAAAGCTTCATTGAGCTAATGCATTCAAATACTTATGCCAATACCTCAAACATACTAGATATAGGATAAAATATTGATTATTAGTAGCATAAATGTGATGATAATGCAATCAGTTTCAGTTAATTTCTTAAATGTCAAGTGCTCTGCTTTACAAACAGGCATTCCACTCTCTACATCACACTACCTCAGGACAGGCATCGGTCAGTGTGGCTTGACATCACTGACCACTCTTCCCTCCTGGATTCATTTTTTTCATCTGGATTTCTGGGAAAGGCACTCACTCACCAGGTTTCCCGTCCTACCTCACTAGCTGATCCTTCTTAGCCTTCTCTGCTACTGCCTTATTTTTCTCACCATTAACCTTTAGACTGCCTTGGCACTTAGCCTTCAAATATCTTTTCTGTCTTCTACACTCATCCATTCATACACCACATCTCATTAAGGCCCAGGGCTTTAAATGCCCTCTGTATGTTGATGGCTTACAGATTCATATCTCCAGCTCAGACCTCTCTCCCCTGGGCTCCAGAGTCAAGATACCAATCTAGTGTCTCCATTTCAATATAGACAGCTCAAATATGTCCAATATAGAATTATTTTCCTCCCAGGTTTGCTTCTATTTCCGCAGTTCCCCATTTCAGTGAATGCCCCCAACACCCTCCCAGTACTTTTAATAAAAAACCCAGACACCTCCTCTTTTTGCCTCCCTTTCCATATCTCATCCAACAACAAATACTGTTGGCTATGCCTCTGAAATTCATGCTGCTGCTGCTACTAAGTCACTTCAGTCGTGTCCAACTCTGCACGACCCCATAGACGGCAGCCCACCAGGCTCCACAGTCCCTGGGATTCTCTAGGCAAGAACACTGGAGTGGGTTGCCATTTCCTTCTCCAATATGAAATTCATGAGATTTATGATATTCACAAATTCACCCACTTTTCAACCCTGTGTTACTAAAATCCTAGGCTGCTGCTGCTGCTGCTAAGTCGCTTCAGTCGTGTCCGACTCTTTGCGACCCCATAGACGGCAGCCCACCAGGCTCCGCCTTCCCTGGGATTCTCCAGGCAAGAACACTGGAGTGGGTTGCCATTTCCTTCTCCAATGCATGAAAGTGAAAAGTGAAAGTGAAGTTGCTCAGTCGTGTCCGATTCTTCGCGACCCCATGGACTGCAGCCTACCAGGCTCCACCGTCCATAGGATTTTCCAGGCAAGAGTACTGGAGTGGGGTGCCATTGCCTTCTCCGAAAATCCTAGGCTAAGCTACCATTATCTTTGCCCTAAATTACTGCAAAAACCTCCAATCTGATTTCCCTGCATTCACTCTTGCTTCCTTATAGACCATTCTCTATGTAGCAGCCAGAGTGAGCATTTGAAAATCATTATTCAGATAATGCAATTCCTCGGCTTGAAACTTCTGCAGTGACTTCTTATTGGATATCCCTGGATAAGTGGTATAACTCTGCCCTCATTGCCAGGGCACCTTCTTTCCTGCTCTCCCACTTTTCCTTCACAACAATTTTCACTATTTGAAACTATATGTACGTGTATATATATATATATATATTTACTTGCTCAGCATTTGAAATATCTTACACACACACATACACACACACAAATAGAGTGTCCTTTCTATGAGGGAGGAACTTTACCTTGTCCACTGCTCTCTCCCCAGCACTTAAAAGAGTGCCTGTCACAGTAGGCCTTCAGCAAATATTTGTGCTGTGCTGTGCTTGCTCAGTCACTAAGTCATGTCCTACTTTTTGTGACCTCATGTACTGTAGCCTCAGAGAAGGCAATGGCACCCCACTCCAGTACTCTTGCCTGGAAAATCCCATGGATGGAGGAGCCTGGTGGGCTGCAGTCCATGGGGTCACGAACAGTCGGGCACTACTGAAGCAACGTAGCAGCAGCAGCAGCAGCAGCAGTACTGTAGCCTGCCAGGCTCCTCTGTCCATGGGGATTCTCCAGGCAAGAATACTGGAGTGAGTTGCAGTGCCCTCCTCCAAGGGATCTTCCCAACCCAGGGATCGAACCCAGGTCTTTTGCATGGCAGGCGGATTCTTTACCATCTGAGCCACTAGGGAAGCCCAAAATATTTTTTTAGTACATGAATAATATAAATTTAACTAGAGGCTCAACTTGACTGGGTCCCAACATGCACTGCCTGTCTCTGTGAAGTCTCCTTCCAAAATGAAGTCCACATGCTAGATAAGACCATAAGGAGTCTGGGAAGAAACTGCTTTTCACCCCACCTCGACCCTGACAGGTGAATTAAGCATCCTTATAGCTCTCTGAAGTCTTCCCTGGTGGCTCAGACGGTAAAGCATCTGCCTACAATGCGGGAGACCTGGGTTTGATCCCTGGGTCGGGAAGATCCCCTGGAGAAGAAAATGGCAACCCACTCCAGTACTCTGCCTGGAGAATCCCATGGACGGAGGAGCCTGGTAGGGCTCCAGGGGGTCGCAAAGAGTCGGACCCGACTGAGCGACTTCACTATAGCTCTCTGAAAGTCTTATTTTCATAGCAAAACTGTGATTTCTCCAGTCTACAATATTTTAATGAGAAAAGATCCATCATGATCAAAAGTACTGTTCCTATGATTGTGATGAATGTACAATAATTAAGATATTCCAACTAGTGCCACTTGCCTGGCACATTCCAATTAAGAAAGATGCTATAAATAAAAAGGTTAAAACATCACCTGTTGCAAACATTGTATGGGAGAAGAGATCCTGCACAGAACCCTTCAGGATAATAGTTCTGATGATGAACGACTTGCTGCTACAGAAAGATACTAATGTGTAGAACCACAGACACGGAGGAGGAGAGGAAGAGCATGCTGATGTGCAAAATCACTCCAAGCCAGCATTGGGAGCCCTAAAAACAGGTCAAAGTTGAAATTAAAAACCAACGGCTCTGCTCAACATTGTACAATGAGAGAAGTTGTCCAATGAAGGTAGTAATAAGCGTAAGGGGGATTTTCACTATCTCCCTTCATTATTCAGCTACACAGAAAAGAAGAAGTGAAGGAATAGAAGGGAATTTGATCTGTATTTTGAACTTCCCAGATGGCGCAGTGGTAAAGAATATACCTGCCAACGCAGGAGACAGATGCAGGGGACGTGGGTTCGATCCCTGTATCTGGAAGATCCCCTGGAGAGCAAATGACTACCCACTCCAGTATTCTTGCCTGGAAAATTCCATGGACAGAGGACTCTGGCAGGCCCCAGGCCATGGGGTCATAGAATCGGACACAACTGAGTGAGTGAGCACTCTCACATACACTTGTAGCACAGTGGCTGGGCTGACACTGAATTCACATTTAGAATCAACTGTGAATATTAAGACACACCTAGGCATCACTCCCAGAATTCTTGATTTACTTAATCTGGAGTATGCTTCAGGCAATACTATGTTATTTAAGCTTCCCAGGTGATTCCAATGTGCAGTGAAGTTTGAGAACCATTTTTAGCTGACCCAAATCTTAAGCCTGTTTTTCTTAATTCAGCGGTTCTCAAAGTGTGGTCACTAGACCTGCAGCAACAGTATCAGCTAGGAACCTGTTAGAAATGCATATCATGGGGCCTGACATCAGATCTAAGAAATCAGAAGCTCTAGGGGTGGGACTCAGTAATGTGTGGTTTAACAAGCCCTACAAGTGGCATATTGAGAAAAGTGAATATATCCCTCTGACTATAACAGAGTTAAATAGCTGGCGATGCAGGAAGAAAACTAGATATACTTTGAATCCAATCCAAAGCAAATTAGATATACTTTGAATCCAAACAACTGAAGCACTAAAGCTGGAACTGTTTTTGTAGGACTCCCACCCCCGAGAGATGTTAGTGACTTAAACACAAGCACTGAAGCAAAATGCAAATATAAGATTAAATTCAAGGTTAGAAGATTCTATATCTGGAAACATTTAAGGATTAACAATAAAGGGGCTGATGTGTACTTAGGGGAGTCTCTCTTTTAAGAAATACTAATTTTGTAGAAGTTCTTTAAAAAATTTATTAGTGTGCCACAGAAACCTCTGGGCAGCTTGTTAAAAATGTAGATTCTTGGGTCCCACACCTGGAGATTTTGATTTAGCAGGTATAGAGTGAGGCCTATAAATTTACATCCTTAGTTAGATTTTCAGATAATTCTGAGGCTGACAGCTCTTGAGTGCTTAATCCACACACAGATTTACAAAGTAACAGCAGAAAGGCTTGGAGGAGAGAAATGGAAGTAAACTGGTGTAAGACTCCTACACTACACAGGAAGTATAGACTGTGATTAGTTAAACATGTACTCTATAAACACCAAAGCAATCAATAAAATTACAAAACAAAGGGTTAAAATGAGCCAATAAAGAAGGTTAAATTGAATTTTAAAATTTCAAGTAATTCGAAAGAAAGCCAAAAAAATAGACAGGAAAGAGGAAAAATAATACATGGGACAAATGAAAAGCATAAGAGGAGAGATTTAAACCTAGCCATATCAATAATCACATTAAAGGTATGCTGTCTAAGCAGTCTGATTAAAAAGTAAAGATTATTATATTGGCTAAAGTAACAAGATCCAACTGTATGCTGTCTTGAAGAACATTCTTCAAATAAAAACCCTACAAATAAAAGTACAATGATGGGAAAAGATACACTTTGCTAACAGTAATCAAAGTCAGAGTGGCTAAATCAGACAAACCAAAAAAAAGCAAAACTATATAGGTCATCTTAATCAATGCAAAAAAATTATAAAATTTTAACAACTATACTGAGGAAAAGTCTCAACAAGTGCAGAATAAAAGAAAAACTTCTCAACTCGATAAGGACATAAATGTAAAACTTACAGCTAACGCTCAGTCATTTCCCACTTTTTTGCGACCCCATGGACTCTAGCCTGCCAGGCTTCTCTGTCCATGGAATTCTCCAGGCAAGAATACTGGAGTGCGTTGCCATTCCCTTCTCCAGGAGATCTTCCCGACCCAGGGATCAAATTCAGGTCTCCTGCATTGCAGGTACATTCTTTAACATCTGAGCCACCAGGGAAGCCCAGCTAACATACTTAATGGTAAATGACTGATGCTTTTTTCCTGAGATCAGGAATAAACAAAGCATATTTATACTCTCTGCTTCCTTTAAACATTGTACTGAAGGTTTTATTAACTACAAGTAGAAAGATGCAATAATTGTCAAGATTGGAAAGAAAGATGTAAAACTATCTATTATTTTTGAATGACTGGATTATCTATGTAGATATTTTGATGGATTCTATGTAGAATCTACAAAAAAAAAGCTACAAGAACCAATGTGTGGGTTTAGTAAGATTGCAAATAAAATATCAATATAGACATTATCTTTTTATAGATTAACAATGAACACTCAGAAATTGAAATAAAAAAAGTAGAAATACCATTTGCAAATGTATCAAAACATATTAAAATATTTAGGGATAAATCTGACAATGTATATGCAAGAACTATACACAGAAAACTACAAAACATTGCTGAGAGAAAACAAAGACCTGAATAAATAGAAATATATGCTCTGTATATGGGTTAGAAGATTCAATATTTAGATGTTGACTCTCCCTAGATTGATCTATAGAACACATGTAATCATAATCAAAACCCCAGTATGAGATTGTAGGTGTGGAGAAATAATTTACTACAAAGACACAACACTGTGCTATGACTGTTCTGTATCATACTGTGGCAGTGGAAAAGTATGCATTTGTCAAACGTCATTGAACTGTACATTATAAAGAGTGAGCTTTACTTATGTAAATTTTGTAATGGGGTTACTGTGCAGACAAACAAAAATTCCACTCATAAATGCTAAATTACTGAGTAAAACTTTAAGGATAAACAAGATATTTAAATGACCCTCCAAGTAAAATTAATTAATTACTGTTGGTCTTAACATATACCCATCATTTTTGATACTCCTCCTTCCTGGAGATGGAAGGAGCTTAATTCCTATCCTGTTGAGTGTTGGCTATACTTAATATTTTTCTTTTAGTGAAAAAAGTATAGAAACAGAAAAATAGTACTTTTCAGTGGAGAAATCTATCAGATACCACTTTATCCAAATGATCAAGGTTAACATTACCAATGATAAGTTATTTTGATATTATTCAACCCTTGATATTGTGTGATCAGAAAAACACTTAACTTCTGTAGTATTCTTTCCCCAAATCTATTACCTTCATCTAATAATAAGAAAATATCATACAAACCCAAACTGAGGGGAATTCAATAGAATATTGAGAAGGTCTCTTCAAAAATGTGAAGGCCATATGAAACAAGAAAGACTATCTCTTTTCCAGTGATTAGAAAGAAAACTAAATGCAATGATATCCTGGTTTGGATTCTGAAATAATAAATGGACATTAGTAGAAAACAGGATAAATTTGAATAAACTCTACAGTTAATAGTATTGTACTCATGTTAATTTCTTAGTTTTGACCCTTATATCATGATTATATAAGATATTAGGAGAACCTGGGCAAAGAATAAATGGGTGTGTTATGAGCTATTTTTGCAACTTTTAGTAAGTGTAGAAGTATTTTTTAAATAGTTGGAAAATTCTTTCAATATTTATTATAGATGGAGCAATTCTAAAGTTAATTTGCAAATAAAATTAACAGAGTAACAAAACAAGGTTGGAAAAAAAGAACCAAGTTGAAGACAAACACTGTGTAATTGTAAGATACTTTGTAAAGTAACCAAGACAGTGTGACATTAATGTAAGAATGCATAAATGGGTCAATAGAGCAAAATATAAAACCAAGAAATGTTACTCTCCATACATCTCACCCTCTCCTCCCTTCTCCATATGTCCATAAGTCTGTTCTCAATTTCTATTTCTCCACTGCTGCCTTGCAAATAAATTCATCGGTACCACCTTTCTAGATTCCATATATGTGTTAGTATATGATATTTCTCTTTCTCTTTCTTACTTCACTTTGTATAATAGGCTCTGGTTTTATCTACCTCATTAGAACTGACTCAAATGTGTTCCTTTTTATGGCTGAGTAATATGATGCTGGGAGGGATTGGGGGCAGAAGGAGAAGGAGACGACAGAGGATGAGATGGCTGGATGGCATCACCGACTTAATGGACATGAGTCTGAGTGAACTCCGGGAGTTGGTGATGGACAGGGAGGCCTGGCGTGCTGCGATTCATGGGGTCACAAAGAGTCAGACACAACTGAGCGACTGAACTGAACCGAACTGAATATTCCTTTGTGTATATGTACCACGACTGCTCTATCCATTCATCTGTCGATGGACATTTAGGTTGTTTCCATGTTCTAGCTATTGTAAATAGTGCTAGAATGAACATTGGGGTACATGTGTCTTTTTTAATTTTGGTTTCCTCAAGGTATATGCCTAGGAATGGGACTGCTGGGTCATATTGTGGTCTTATTCCTAGTTTTTTAGGGAATCTCCATACCATCTTCTATATTGGCTGTATCAGTTTACATTCCCATCAACAATGCAAGAGGGTACCCTTTTCTCCATACCATCTCCAGCATTTATTGTTTGTAGACTTTTTGATGATGGCCATTCTGACTGGTGTGAGGTGATACCTCATTGTAGTTTTGATTTGAGTTCTCTAATAATGAGTGATGTTGAGCATCTTTTCATGTGTTTGATAGCCATCTATATGTCTTCTTTGGAGAAGTATCTTTTTAGGTCTTTTCCCCACTCTTTGATTGGGTTTTTTGTTTTTCTGGTATTGAGTTGTATGAGCTGCTTGTATATTTTGGAAATGAATCCTTTGTCAGTTGTTCCATTTACTATTATTTTCTCCCATTCTGAGGTTTGTCTTTTCACTTTGTTTATAGTTTCCTTTGCTGTGCAAATTTTTTTAAGTTTAATTAGGTCCCACTTGCTTACTTTGGTTTTTATCTCCATTACTCTAGGAGGTGGGTCATAGAGGATCTTGCTTTGATTTATGTCATCAAGTGATCTGCTTATGTTTTCCTCTAAGAGTTTTATAGTTTCTGGTCTTACATTTAGGTCTTTAATACATTTTTAATTTATCTTTGTGTATGGTGTTAGGAAGTGTTCTAATTTCATTCTTTGTTCTTGCTTTTTAAGATGCTGATTATTCAATGGAAATTGATTTACAATGCCATGAAATATATGTTGTAAGGAGGTTTTGCATGTATGTACAGTTTTGCTTATGTACAGTCTTTTGAAGAGGTCCATAGCTTATATCAGCTTCTTTTTTAAATTAATTTATTTTTTATTGAAGGATAATTGCTTTACAGGATTTTGTTGTTTTCTGCAAACCAGAAGGGTAGCCCACACTAAACAACTGATAGATTGGATTTCATCAAAATTATACCTCCCTTTCTTTAAAAGATACTGATAAAGGACTGAAAAGACAAGCTATAGACTGAAAGAAAATCATTGCAAAGCAAATAACCCTCAAAAGTCAATAATAAGGAAAATATTTACTTAATTTTTTAAATGAACAAAAAAATCTGAACAGGCACTTCAACAAAGAAAATATACAAATGACCAATAAGCATATGAAAAGATGCTCAACAACATTAATTACTGGAAAAATACAATTACACACATATCAAAATGCTTAAAATTAAAAACTTTGACCTTACTATGTACTGGTGAGGATTTCAAACAATTGGCAGTCTCATACGTTGTTGCAGGAAATTTAAAGTGTTAAGACCACTTTTGAAGATAGTTTGTCAATTTCTTAAAATGTTAAAAGTTAAATATGTAACTGTGGTAGCATTCAGCCATTTTACTCCCAGGTATTTATCCAAGAGAAATGAGAGCATGTATGCATATAAAGACTTGTATATAAATCTTCATGACAACTGTATTTGAAATAGTTAAATAGTGAAATAATCCAACTGTCCATCAACATGTGAATGGATTAACAAACTATGGTATAGCCACACAATGGCTCATAAGTAAGAGTAATAAATTGGTATTACACATTCAACATTTAAATGTATCTCAAAACAATGACATTGAGTTAAAGAATCTAGATGCCCCCCAAAGAAGAGTGCATACTGTATGATCCCATTTATATAAAAATTTAAGAAATGTAAACTAATGTACATTGACCAAAAGCAGTATCCAGGGGCTGAGAGGGGATTCTGAAGGGGCCTATTGAAACTTTGGGAAATGATGGATATGTACACTATCACCAGTAATGGTTTCATGAGTGTAGTCAGATGTGAAAACATAATTAAATTGTACAATCTTAATATACATAGTTTATTGTATGTCACTTATACCTCCACAAATCTGTTTTCATTTTTTAAAGTACTATGGGAGTTCAGAGTAAGCATGCTCAAGACAGATCACAGTAGTAGGACAGGGAGCCCTAACTTTCTCATTCAGTGGGTGTAAATTTTCTGTATTATAGGAGATCTATATTTTCCTTGAAATGATGTGAATATGAAAAATCTCAAATTGTATGTCCAAGTCTAAAAAGGTTAGTTCCAGGGAACCTAAGTTTAGGACAGGTTTCAGTGGTTCAGCAGTTTTCAAACATTGCTCCATAGAACACTGGAGTTCCTCTAAGTTCCCCAGTGTATGTGTGTATGAGGGGGGTGCTGTTACCAGGTTTGAGAAGACATAGAAGATAATACTCCCTCTTCCATTCTGCTTCAAAGTATTTCCATTCTTATCTGCTACATACTAAATTCTCAGAGTAATATTTCATTTGTAAAAATGAAAGCACTCCAGAACTGAAAAGAAAAAAAATGGAAAATCTACAGGTGTAGCTCATGTTGCTGTGTGACTAATTTTTCACTACATCCATTTATTATAGTTATTTACTATAGCTAAAATATTAGAGAGATTGAGAAATCCTTTTTACCAATGTAGTTACATCAGCTCTAGCATGTAATAGGAAGAAAGGAGTTATTGAGCAAGAGAGCAAAATGGGAAAGTTGGATGATCTAATTTTTCGTGAACTACATGTTTCTTTAAAATTGTCTAGATCAATATTAGTAATAAATGCAAGCATTTATTGAGCACTTACCATGTACCAGGTACCAGACTAATCACTTTACATGTATTAACTCATTAAATCTTCACAGCTGCCCTATGGGATGAGAACTACTTATCATCCTCACTTGTCAGACAAGGAAACTGGGGCATACAGAGCTTAAGTGGTTTTCCCAAGAGCACAGAGCTATTTAAGTGGTGAAGCCCATATTGGAACCTACATATGCTTGACTCCAAAGCGTACACTCTTGACCATCACATGTTGTTGCTCTCTAGATGAAATGTTTTCAAACTATACTCTGTGGAAGTGTTTCATAGATGTGTTGGTGATGTAGACAGAGAGTGAGAAGGTGGAAGGGAGTTTGACCCCTCGTCATCACAATTCTTACTTTTTTCTATCACAGCAGATCTTTTGTTTATATATCCACATTCCATACAAGATTTCAATACAAAAAAAAACTCACTAACAACAAAAAAATTTAAGAAGTTTGAAAAGCTCTGATAACAGTACAATCTCTTAATGTTACAGATGAAAATACTGAGAACACAAGGGGAATGGGCTTTACCATCAGTAGAAATAACAGCAAGTCAGTGGCAGGTCATGACTCTTTGTCTAGTATTCTTTCCTGCAGGCCACCTTTTTACCATGAACCCCAAAAAGATCTCATCAAAATTTCAGTAGAATACATGACCTTTGAAAAATCAAAATTAAAAGTAAGCAACATCTAGAGAGAAGAAACTATTATTCTGAAACTCAGAGTGAGCTATCCTTCCCCAGGAAGTAATAGCTATCTCCAACATACTCAAGACAAAAGATTTTCCCTTGACCACCAGTGGACACTAGAGTGTACAAAAATTTAATTCTATGATAGAACTTATCTTTCTTAGTGCAAATCAGATAGGAATCTAGGTAGGAATTTAAGCTTAAGTTTCTTGCATCAAATATTTCATAGGAATATGCCTTAAAATGGAAGATAAGACAACCATAGGAAACCCTGCACTTGAAAAGGACTCATCAAATTTCTTTCAGAGCCAGGGTTCTAGGCTTTGTGCTCACCCTCTGTCTCAGATTTTACTGTCACTTTCTTTGCAGTTCTAGACCCTAGCATTTTTATCTCAGATGCAAATCTCAGAACTTTGAAGGGGCCTATGAAACTCTTCAATATCTATGCAAAATTTTTGAGGTATGTGCAGATTTTTGGAGAGTGAGTCTAGCTTTCTTCAGAATCAAAGGAGCTCATAATCCCCGTAAGATTAGGAAACTCTGGTTTGGACCAAGGTTTTATGACTGAACTAGGCATTAGGCCATTTCTGAGATCAGAATGAGGTAAGTTGTCTGCTTGACCTGAAAGCCCTAGTAAAAGTGACCAGTGCAAGTTTGATGCATAAAGCAGGGCACTAAAAGCCATTGCTTTGGGACAATCCAGAGGGATGGGGTGGGGAGGGAGGTGGGAAGGGAGTTCACGATGAAGGGACACATGTACACCCATTGCTGATTCATGTCTATGTATAGCAAAAAACCACCAAAATATTGTAAAGTAATTAGCCTCCAATTTAAAAATATACATTAATTTTTTAAAGTGACAATTGAAGCTAGGGCTTTATTATTTTGCCTGCTGATCTTAAAGGGAGCATGAAGACAGGTAATAAAGAGAAAGAAGTTAGGTATTTTGTGCTTTGTGGTCTCTTTAAATGATGCCAAATAACTTGTTGAATGTAACTTTTTGCATTTTAACCTATTTCATATAGAAGTAGCCTGATATAGTGGGGGAAAGTATTGGTTTTAGGGACAAACAGACCTGGATTCAAATCCAGACCTTACTGCTCTGGGGCAAGTTACTTAACTTGTCCAAGCCTCTCTTACCTCATTTAAAAAATGGAAATAATAAGAGCCACTTCATAATATTGTTGGATAGATTAAATGATATAGGCAAGGTACCTAGCAAATAAAAAGGGAATAATAAAAACTAGAAATTCATATGAGAATTCACTATTATCATCATAGTCACAGTCTTCCTACTCTTGTTTTTAAAATACTCTCTACTTATTTTTCTTTCTGTACTATTATATCATTTTTTTCTGATTGTCCCTTTCTTTTACTTTTTTCCCACTCTATTTTTTAATTTCTTTTACTTTTCCTCTCTTTAATGCCTCTCTTTATCTCACTCTATACCTGTCTTCCCTGCTATCCACTTGTCAGAAAACAGGGAAATATGAACAAACTTAACAAGATTCTAAGACATGAATAGTCCATGGAAAATAAAAACCATTTGGTAAGCCAAATTTCAAGGAATACCATATCTCATTATTGAGTTACTGAATCTTCACCAGAAATTTCATATATAAATACATGATTACATATAAACATACCCTATCCCCTTGAATGGCTCAATCTCAGCCAAAATCAATGTCAGATTTCCTGCTGTACTCTGTGCTGCAAACAAGTCCCTATGTGCCATGGAAATTTGAAGTTCTCCCCAAGCTCTTAAACTTTTACTTAAATGAAAAGCCAAACATCCAAATAATACTTACCCAAGGTCTTTTTTGCTACAATAATTAATTAAAATATGGAACAAATCTTTCAACCAATGCAAGAGAGGCAAGTAGATGTTTTACTAATTTAAAAATCTCCTTCAAAGCAGAAAATAAAAATGACATGTATACTTAATTTTAACATAAAACAAAAATGTTTATTCATTTTATAATGTTTTGATGCAAAATCAATGCTTATATTATCATTTAATTTTATAAAATTTACACATAAGTATCATCAATAACTTTTAGTTTCAGTCTCATTAACATGGAGTTTAAGAACCAACAAACAATTACAAAGCATATTAAATAAAGAATCCTTCCAGATTTTATGATCTAATGCTTATCTATATATAGTTGTCATAATTCCAACTGGGTTGACAGCAATGTTTCTAGTGACACAGATTTACTGAATTTTAAAAAAATTTAGTATTTTAAATTTTATTATTAAATATGTCATATAAAATTATATATAGTGTATATGTAAGCTATAAAGTATAAGAAAAAGAGCATCCATGTACTTACAATCCAGTTTAAGAAAGTTATCACTACAGATAACTTTAAAGCCCTTGTGTCAAGAACTGTGAAGCATCTGAGATTTTATCATACTTGCAAGCTGACAAGTTGGTCTGCCAGTTTCATGGAGGCTGACAAAAGTCAATCTAGTTATCTCTCTTTATGCCAATACCACACTGTTTTGATTACTATAGCATTATAATAAGACTTGAAAATCAGCTAGTGCAAGTCCTCCAAATTTGGTCTTTTTTGAACTTGTTTTGGTGGATCCAGGTTCTTTATATTTCCATGTAAATTTGAGAATTGGCTTATTAATTTCAAAAAATAATCACACCAGCATTTCTATTGGGATTGTATACAATCTGTAGATAGAATTGTAGAGGGAAGAGATCAAGACAGCAGAGTAGGACACTGAGCTCAAATACCCACCATGAACATATCAGAAATACATCTACATGTGAAGCAATTCTACTGAAAATAAACTGGAGACTGCCAGAAAAACTCTTACACAACCAAGGCTGCAAAGAAAGACACACAGAGTCTGGTAGAATGGGAAGACAATTGATCATGTCAGGACCTAATACATCCATAGGCAAGGACACAGAAGAGGAAGGGGATTACACAGGCTCAGATATCCTCCCTGGAGAATAAGCAGTTCAAACCATGTATTGAGCACTCTAGTCCTGGAATCTGACACTGGGAAGATGAGTACCCTTAGCTGGTTTAGAAATCAGTAGGACTTACAGGATGGCTGTAAGAAACCTAGACTCCACTTGTGAAGAGTACATGCATAATTGCTAACTCCCGGGAACAAGGAGGAAGAAATGTATGGAACTGCCTGGAGCTCTGTCCAGGTTACTGTGACCATTCCAGCACATGACCCAGTCCATGCCCAGTACCCAATTCAGTATCTCTAGCTACTGACCAGCTCCACATAGAGAGAAGGCTGTTATTGCTGAGGAGAGGGTGTACTTGTGGTGGGAGGGGGGTGTATTAGAGTCAGTTCTGACCCAGTATGGCATCTAAATGGGGCAAAAGCAGCCATTAAGAGTGTTCATGGAAGTGAGACATGGTGTGTAGTCTGGAACTCTAACTGGTATGCTGGGATCACCCCCAACACATGCCCCAGCCTATGATGAGTGCCAACTCTGACCCCATCTCAATCTAGAGCTGCTAATCTCTGAGTAAAGAGGAAAGAGAGCAAGAACAAGCTCAAATCAGACCCTCAAAGATTCTGCTCCAGCATCCTGGGGCCAGAACTCATCCATGATAGGGCAGAGACAGCCACTGAGCATAGGAGAAATATCAGCTCATACCTGGCTGTGATTCCTCCATCTCCATCCCACCAAGAAGATAGATGTCAGCACACACTGACAAAGATGAGAACTATACTCACTTCAGACCTAGCTCTTCCACCAAAGCCAACAGACCCATGTAGACTGTATAAAAATGGAGACCCCTTTAAGATTGAGATAAGTAACTTCTTCACTTAATGTTATAGTGGAAAAAAAAGCTAAACAAAATCAGAAGAGAAAGGAAATTGTTGCAAACTAAGAACAAGAAAATTATTGTGGAAAATCTTGTGGAAAATTCTGAAAAAGATGGGAATACCAGATGACCTGACCTGCCTCTTGAGAAACTTGTATGCAGGTCAGGAAGCAACAGTTAGAACTAGACATGGAACAACAGACTGGTTCCAAATAGGAAAAGGAGTACGTCAAGACTGTATATTGTCACCCTGCTTATTTAACTTATATGCAGAGTATATCATGAGAAACGCTGGGCTGGAAGAAGCACAAGCTGGAACCAAGATTGCCAGAAAAAGTATCAATAACCTCAGATATGCAGATGACACCACCCTTATGGTAGAAAGTGAAGAAGAACTAAAGAGCCTCCTGATGAAAGTGAAAGAGGAGAGTGAAAAAGCTGACTTAAAGCTCAACATTCAGAAAAAAAAAAAAAAAAAAAAGATCATGGCATCTGGTCCCATTACTTCATGGCAAATAGATGGGGAAGCAGTGGCTGATTTTATTTTTGGGGGCTCCAGAATCACTGTAGATGGTGACTGCAGCCATGAAATAAAAAGACGCTTACTCTTTGGAAGAAAAGTTATGACCAACCTAGACAGCATATTAAAAAGCAGAAACATTACTTTGCCAACAAAGGTCCATCTGTCTAGTCAAGGCTATCATTTTTCCAGTAGTTATGTATGGATGTGAGAGTTGGACTATAAAGAAAGCTGAGCATGGAAGAATTGATGCTTTTGAACTGTGGTGTTGGAGAAGACTCATGAGAGTCCCTTGGACTGCAAGGAGATCCAACCAGTCCATCCTAAAGGAAATCAGTCCTGGGTGTTCATTGGAAGGACTAATGTTGAAGCTGAAACTCTGGTATTTTGGCCACCTGATGCGAAGTGCTGACTCATTTGAAAAGACTCTGATGTTGGGAAAGATTGAAGGCAGGAGGAGAAGGGATGACAGAGGATGAGATGTTTGGACGGCATCACTAAGTCAAAGGACATGAGTTAGGGTAAACTCAAGGAGTTGGTGATGGACAGGGAGGCCTGGTGTGCTGTGCTTCATGGGGTTGTAAAGAGTCAGACACGACTGAGTGACTGAACTGAACTGAACAGCAACAACAACAACAACAACAACAAAAAGACCTGCTAAAATGACTAATGAAACAGAATTAAATAATATATCAGAAAACAAGTTGTAAGCATTAGGAATAAGAATGATAACTAGATTTGGGAAAAGAATAGATGAACACAGTGAAAACTTTTACAAAGAACTAAAAATATAAAAAAGAACAAGTCATCGCTGATAAATACAATAACCAAAATGAAAAACAAACTAATAGGAATTAAGAGCAGACTAAGTGATACAGAAAAAAGCATAAGTGATGTGAAAAATAGAATAATGGAAAATGAATCAGAAGAGCAAAAAGAAGAACAATTAAAAAAATAAAACAGAATAGTTTAAGGGACTTTGGGGCCAACATCAAATGTACTAACATTTGCATTGTAGAAGTCCCAGAATGAGAACAGAGAGATAAAGGGGTAGAGATAAGCTTGATGAAATCATGGCTGAAAACATACTAAACAAGAAGAGATATTTAGGAATAAGAATCAGAAAGTCCCCAAAAAGATGAAGCCAAAGAGATTCACACCTAGATACACAACTTTTGAAATAGTAAAAGTTAAAGAGAGAATTGTAAAGACAGCAAGAAAACAACAAATACTCAGATACAAGGGACCCCATAAAACTATCAACTGATTTTTCTGCAGAAAATTTGCAAGCAAGAATGGATTGGCATGATATATTTAAAGTGCTCAATGTGAAAAGCCTTCAACCTAAGACATTTTACCTAGCAAGACTAACATTTAGAATAACAGGAGACATTTAAGAAAAGAAAACTCAGAGAAATAAAAAGAGTTCATAAATACTAAATCAAACTTAAAAGAAATGTTAGAGGATCTTCTCAAAGTAGAAAAAAAAAAGACTAGGAAGAGATGTAACAACTTATAGAAGAGGAAAAGTCCCATTCATAAAGAAAAATATATGATAGAAGCAGTGGTTTTAATCACTTAAATAAGCTAGTACAAAGATTAAAAGACAAAATTGCAGAATTGATAACAACTATAATAAATAGTAAAGGGATAAATATGAAGATGTAAAATGTGACATAAAAAAACACAAAATGTGAGGAGGGAGGGAATGAAAATGCAGATCTTTTAGAATATTTTTTACTTAAGTGAATATCAGTTTAAAATATGTACATATAGTTATAAATCAACATATATGAAGACCATAGTGACCACAAATCAGGAATCTAAAATAAAGATAAGCAAAAACTAGACAGAAAGGAACACAACTGTAACACTAAAGAAAATTATCAAACCACAAAAAGAAAAGAGAGAATGGAGAACTACAAAAGTTACCAGGAAAAACAAAATCTGGCAATAAGTACATATCCATCAATAATCACTTTAATGTCAGTGGATTAAATGCTCTGATCAAAAGACAAAGGGTAGCTGATTGGACTAGAAAAAAATAAAAGACTCATCAATATGGTGGTTAAAAAGAGACTCACTTGAGAGCTAAAGACACACACAGACTGAAAGTGAGGAGATGGAAAAAGATATTTCATACAAATAGAAATGAAAACAAAGATGTGGTAGCAACACCCATATCAGACAAAGTAGACTTTAAAACAAATTTATAGTCAAAGACAAAGATAATATTATTATTATATAATGATAAAGGGATCAATAAAGAAGAGAATATAATATTTGTTAACATGTATGCATCTAATATTCAAACACCTATATATATATATAGCAATTATTAACAATTATAATACAAAGGGAAAAATTGACAGTAATACAGGAATAGTAGAGGACTTCAATACTCCACTTTTATCTGTGGACAGATCATCCAGACATAAAACTGAAAAGGGGAAAAAAAAGGTCTTAAATGACACATTAGACCTGTTGGGTTTAATATAGGTCTACAAGATTCCATGCATATACAGCAGAATGCACCTCATTTTTAAGTATACAATGAACATTCTCTTAGAGAGATCACATGCTAGGCCACAAAACAAGTCTCTATAAATTTAAGAGGATAAAACTTGTATCAAGCATTTTTTCCAACCACAATGGTATGGTATGAGACTGGAAATCAATCAGAAGAAGAAAAATGGGAAAATACAAACACAAGGAGACTAAACATCATCATACTAAAATGCAATTTGTTCAATGAATGAATCCAAGTGGAAATCAGAAAATAGCTCCATTTCCTCATGATCCTAATTCAATTATCTTGAAATCTTCTCAGCTCTTAAAAAAGAAAGAAAGAAAAATAGCTCAAGATAAATGAAACTGAAAGCATAACTTTCTAAAATCTATGAAATGCTAAAAAGCAGTTCCAAGAGGGAAGTTTATAGTAATACAAGTATTCCTCAAGGAAACAGAAAAATCTCAAACAACCTAATCAACCACCTAAAGGAATTAGAAAAAGAACAAAGTAAGTAAGCAGAAGAAATGAAATAATAAAGATCAAGAAATAAATTTTTAAAACACAAAAAAATAGAAAAGATGAATGAAGCCAAGATTAGTTTTTTAAAACTTAAAATTGATATGCCTTTAGCAAGGTTCATCAAGAAAAAAAGAGTAGACTGAAACAAAATAAGAAATGAAAAAGAAGAAATAATAGTCAATAACACAGAGGTATAAAAATCATAAGAAAATATTAGGAACAGTTATATGAAAATAAATTGGACAGCCTAGGAGAAATGGATAAATTTCTATAAAATACAATCATCCATGATCGAATCAGGAAGAAATAGACTGAATAAACTAGTCACCAGTAGTAAAATGAATTGGTAATCAAAAACCCCCAGCAAATTAAAGTCCAGCACCAAGTGGCTTCACAGAGGAATTCTACCAAACATAAATGAGACATAATACTGATTCTTATAAACCATTCCAAAAAATTGAAGTAAATGAAACAAATTCATTCTACAAGGCCACCTACCTATAACCTGGTACCAGGACAAAGACACTACCAAAAAAAATTACAGGACATATCTCTGATGAGTATAGATGCAAAAATCCTCAAAAAAATTTTACCAGGCCAAATTCAGCAACATATGAAAAGGATCATACACCATGAACAAGTAGGATTTATTCCAAGGACACAAGAATGGTGCAATATTCATAAATAAATCAATGTGATATACCATATAAACAAAAGGAAGGATAAAAACCACATGATCATCTCAATAAATGCAGAAGAAGCATTTGAAAAAATTCAACATACATTAAGGAAAACAATTCTCACCAAAGTGAGTATAGAGGAAACACCTCTCAACATCATAAAGGGCATTTATGACTACCCCATAGCTAACACCATATTCAATGGTGAAAAGCTAAAACTATTTCCTTTAAAATCAAGAACAAGACAAGGATGTCCACTCTTGTTGCTTCTAGTTAACACTGTACTAGGAATCTTAACCACAGCAATCAGACAAGAAAAAGGGAAGAAAACATCATCCAAATGGGGGGAAAGAAGTAAAGCTGTCACTATTTGTAGATGATGTGATACTATATGTAACTCGAAAATCTCTGCCTAAAAGCTATTTTAAAAATTAATTCAGTAATGTTTCAGGACAGATTAATACACAGCAATCTGTTGTTTTTCTATAGACTAATAATGAAATGTTAGTATATAAAACATTTGTTCAGTTCAGTTCATTTTAGTCGCTCAGTCATGTCTGACTCTTTGTGACCCCACAGACTGCAGTACGCCAGGCTTCCTTGTTCATCACCAACTCCTAAAGCCTACTCAAACTCATGTCCATCGAGTTGGTGATACCATAAAACCATCCTCTGTCGTCCCTTTCTCCTCCTTCCTTCAATCTTTCCCAGCATCAGGGTTTTTTCCAATGAGTCACTTCTTCACATGAGGTGGCCAAAGTATTGGAGTTTCAGCTTCAGCATCAGTCCTTACAATGAACACCCAGGACTGATCTCCTTTAGGATGGACTGGTTGGATATCCTTGCAGTCCAAGGGACTCTCAAGAGTCTTCTCCAACACCACAGTTCAAAAGCATCAATGGTTTGGTGCTCAGCTTTCTTCACAGTCCAACTCTCACATCCATACATGACCACTGGAAAAACCATAGCCTTGACTAGCCTTGACTAGATGGACCTTTGTTGGCAAAGTAATATCTCTAGTTTTCAATATGCTATCTAGGTTGGTCATAACTTTCCTTCCAAGGAGTAAGCATCTTTTAATTTCATGGCTGCAATCACCATCTGCAGTAACTACTAAAATCAGAAAGAGAAAGCAAGGAAACAATCACACTTATATTGAATCAAAAAGAATAAAAGGAAAGAGATCAAGTAGTGGTGCAGTGGAGCGATGTGAAGATTACCTCCTGCCACAAATACATCAAAATACATCTGCATAGGGATATTTTTCACAGAATACTGACTGAAAGCTTGCAGAGCTTTCAGAGGAACAGCTCCAGAGTACAACAGAGAGGGGCAGCCCATAGAGGACACAACCTGAAAGCAATGCCAGACACAAGGATCTTTGTGGGTGTGGACACCAAGCGGAAGGCAGCATCACATGTCAGTAGAGAGGTCCTGGAGAAGAAAATACAGTGGCTCCTTCCCCAGAGGGAGGACTGCAGTCCTGCTTACCTCACATTATAGCTTAGAACTGGATCTAGGGGCTTCAACTCCAACAACTGGGAAGTAAATCTTGCCCCTGACAGGTTTGTGACAACCACAGAGCAAAGGGGAGGCTCCACCCAATATCCAGTGCCAGCTCATGTCACCACAAGACCAAACACACCCCTATCAAGAGGAGAATGGCCACCATACCCTGAGGAAAGATGTGATAAGCATCCATACAAAAACCAAACCTCACACCAAAAATATTGGCCTCAAACAGTCTAAACAGGGTTGCTCCCATATAAAAACAGCCCTTTAAGACAATAGATAACTATTTTTCCTAAATTCATAGGGTCCAAGGCAAGTAAGATATATAAGTAAAACAAAAAGGCAAAAGAGTTACTCCCTCATAAAAGGACAAGACAAATCCTTCCCAAAGAACAGACCTCTCCAGTCTACCAGATGCTGATTTCAAAAAGGAGGTAATGAAAACACTAAAGGAATTCGGGGAGACTATTGATGGAAATTCAGATCTCTGGAACAAGGAACTAGAAACAATAAAGAAGAGCCAATCAAAATTAGATAACTCAATTGCCAAGAGAAAAACCAACCTAGGACAATATATGGCAAACAAAATAATACAGGAGATAAATGAGTGAACTAGAAGTTAGAATAATGGAAATCAGCCAGTTAGAACAGAAGACAGAAAGACAAATGAAAAAGATGAAAATAACATATGAGATGTATGGGATTTCTAAGAATTGGTGTGTATGAGGGGACAAACATTCAATCAACGGCACTCTCTTATTAGGTAAAAAGACATTTAGGTTTATGTTTCCCTGGTGAGTTAACACCATTATCACTTATGAAATTACTTTCCCGATAATATAATTTTCTCTGAAATCTACTTGTATGTTATTAATATAGCCAGTCCTACTTTCCTTTAAATAGTACTAAAACATATCTTTTCCCAAGCTTCTACTTTAAAGGTACATGTATCTCTTTATTAAAGTGGGTTTCTTGTAGGCAGCAAATAGTTGGGTTTTGTTGTTTTTATCCAAGCTATTAATCTCTCCCTTTTAATTGTGATGTTCAGGTAATTTACATTTAAAGCAATATTTCTACATTATAGGAATCCAAGTTCATTTTTTTTTTTTCTGACACTTTCAGGATATTGTTCTACTGCTATCTTATTTGCATTTTTTCTGATAAGAAATCTTTGTCATCCTTTATTTGTTCTCTGTAAGTAATCTCTCTCTTTTTCTATTGCTACTTTTAAGATTTTCTCCTTATAATATCACTGGTTTAAACAATTAATTTTAATATGATTCTGTGTATTACTTATTATTACATAAAAATTACTACCCAAACTCAGGGACTAAAAAATAATTTATTATTTCATGATTTCTGTGTACCAGGAATTTGGACATTCTTGCCTGCATCTGTGTCTCAGTTAATTGCCCACCAAACTACAATGAAGTTGTTGGTTGGTGCCACGGCCATCTCAAGGTTCTTTTCTGGTGGGCGAAGTTCTGATTCCAAGATCACTTAGTAATTCTTGCCATGATTCATATGCTTGTTGGCTATGAGGCTGAGGGCTCCAGTTCCTCACTGCTTGTTGGTCAGAAGACAAGTTCCTGGGCATATGGGTATCTCTATAGGGCAGTTCACAACACTGCATCCGGTTTCATCAATGTAAGCAAGACAATACCAGCAAGATGGCTGTTTCAAGTAAATTAATCCTTCCTACTCCCAGATATAAAAATGTCATATAATATTATATAGGCATAAAATCTGAGAAAAATGACACAAAGTCATAACATCTTAGAAAAAGACTATAGTTTGTTTCTTACTTTTAAATCTTTATAAGTTCTATTTCTTTAACTTGTCTCAGCCTTCTGGCTTAGATACTTTATAAATAATAATAAATAATTCATAAATAATAAATATAAATGATGTTCATAGGTACCCCTATGTCTAATTTTGAAGGAATGCTTTTAAAAATTCAACCTTAAGTATGACGTTTGCATTAGGACACTTTTAGGTCTTATTTATCAAATTAATTTCCTTCTATGACTAATTTGCTAAGTGTTTATGTTTATTATGAATATATGTTAAAAAATTTTTATCAAATGCTTTTCCTGTATCTAAGGAGACATATTAATGTGGTGAATTACATCAATCAATTTTCTAATATATTATTACTTAAGAATTCTCACAGAGGAACCTAAAGATTTTTTTTCATAGCATTTCTTAAATAAACTCATATATCTGAAATAAATCCATCTGGATCTTAATGAACTATGTTTTTAAATATTGCTAGAATAAAATTTTAAATATGTTTACTAAAATTTTGTATCTATATTCATAAGTGAATTTGACTTCTAATTATCCTTCCACATATTATCATTTTCTGGTTTCGTATCATATATACTCACCCAATAAAATAATTTAGAATTATTTCCTTTTTCTCCCCTAAAATATTTTGTGTAAGATGGTAAAACTATCTGAGCCTGGTGTTTTCCTTATTAGGAGATTTTCAAATGCTGAGTAAGTTCCCTGAATGTTATTAATGTTAATTAAGGCATTTCTTTTGTTTTATTGAGTCACCTTTGGTAATTTATATTTTTCTAGAAATATATTCATTTCATCTAATTCTTCAACAATATTAGCACAAAGTACATTAGCATATTCTTATTAATCTATCTCTAATTCTAGTTAAGTTCTTTGCTTTATTCCTAATATTGTTCAGTCAACTTGGTTTTTATAGAAAAAATAACAATTTTTGGAGTCATGTTTCAATTGGTTATCATAATATTAAAGTTAAATTATGGAATTACCATAGCAAGTTCAATGGGCCTAAACAAGTATGAAAACAAATACAACCCTGTCTTGACTCACTCTTCTCAACTGCTGGCAGCAAGAGTATTCTGACTTAATAAAGATGATATGGTACATATATACAATGGATTATTACTCAGCCATTTCAAGGAACAAATGTGTGTCAGTTGTAGTGAGGTAGATAAACCTAGAGCCTGTTATACAAAGTCAGAAAGATGAAACAAATATCATATATTAATGTATGTATATGGAATCTAGGAAAACAATACTGACGAACTTATTTGCAGAGAAGAAATGGAGACACAGAAAGACAGGACTTGTGGACAAACTGGAGGAAGAAGAGGGTAAGGCAAACTGAGAAAGCAGCATCAACATATATACACTACCATGTGTAAAGTATCTAGCAGGAAGCTGCTATGTAACTCAGGGATCCCAGCCTGTGGCAGTCAGTTGACAACCTGGGTAGGGGGTGGAATGGGGGGAGATAGGTTCAAGAGGGAAGGTATATATATATATATATATATATATATATGTGTGTGTGTGTGTGTGTGTGTGTGTGTGTGTGTGTATAAAATTATGACTGATTCATGCTGATGTATGGCAGAGACCACCACAATATTGTAAAGCAATTATCTTCCAATTAAAAAATATAGAGGAGCCTACTAGCTGCAAGCATTCAGTGAGTCCTAGACATCAAGTCGACAGGTTTTTACAGAGGGACTGGAATGTGAATATAATTTTTGTGTATATCAAATTCTCTGAGGGATGAAAAGAATTACATTTAAATTTGTTGAAAGGTGTTTTTAACGTATCTTTCAGCTCCTATGCTCAGGTACATAGTGGTTTTTGTGTTCTCCAGTAAATGGGGTTTTGGAGGTTTTCTTCAGAAAAAGGAAAACTGCTAACACTGAGGGCTTCTCTTAAATGTTAATGAGCTTTTGAGTTCTAAAACCCAAACCTTTATGTACTTATGTGTAAACTCTTGACCTATGTAAATTTTCTACCTAAAAATAATTCATATTACCTACATAAATTCCCATAACCTACATCTGTGCAAAGATCACATTTTGATGGCCATAGCTATTTCAAAGAGAAGACCAAAATTTCAGTTTGGCCCATAGAGACTGATAACTGTCATCCTAAAACTGAAGCTAGCTACATCATGGGATTTCTGTAAACATAATTCAAGGAAGATAACTTAATAAGAACTAAGGAGAAATGCTGTGAACACATATTACATTAACTCACTATTTTTAAAAAAGATATAAACTATGTCAGAGGCTGACCAATAACATGTGTGACGTAAGAAGATATATATTTGGTCTCTGCCCCTGTTTCTGACACAGAGCTCCTGAAACTTGTAATTTCCTGACTGAGAGATGCGATAGGAGTGTCTTACAAAGAGCTCTTAAATCCCTTGGAATTTCCTGAGTGATAGGAGCATTTTGTTGTTGTTCTAAAAAGGAGACTTCTTGTAGTAGTCAGAATGAGAACTGATCACCAGAAAGACTAAGCCATAATTAGAAACATGCAACTTTCAGCTCCATCCTCATCCTCTTGGGAGGGGAGAAGGCATACAGATTAAGTTAATAATTAATCATGCCTACATGATGAAGTATTAATAAAAATCCCTAAACTATGGGGTTTGGAGATTTTCCAGGTTGGTGAACACATCCATGTGCCAAGAGTATGGTAAACTCTCCTGGAGACAGAAGCTTGTGCACTCAGGGCCCTTCTAGACCTTGGCCTACATCCCTCTCTATTTGGCTGTCCATCTGCATGCTTTATAATCAACCAGTAAATGAAAACATTTCACTGAGTTTCATAAGCCATTCCACAAATTATCAAACCTGAGGAGGGTTGTGTGAGAACCCCCAACTTTGTACCCAAGTCAAACAGAAGTGTGGGTACCACAAGAACCAACATTGCTTGTCAATGGCATCTGAAGTGAGAGCATTCTTACAGAACTGAGCTCAAATATATGAAGACTAACAGTAACTCTGAATAATTAGAATTGACTAACTCAGAACTGAGTTAAATTATAGGACATTTGCTTAGTGTCCAGAGAGTTGGAAAAATTGGTTGATGTCAGAGAAAAAGCCATATATTTGGCGCCAGAAGCATTGTGAGTAGAGAAACATTTTCTTGTAACATGAAAGGAAGCAAGTATTTTAATGACCAACATATAAACATTATTATACATAAACACAGTAACACCATTCTCTGTGTTTAAAGATGACACAAGAGACCACAGATACTATCAACCGGGCTCTCAAGCTTTCTCCACAATCCTTTTCCTTGTTGGCACTTTACCACTCCAAACAACAGATGTTTTAAACTTGTATCGACCCTCTCCAGGCCTTTTACCCTATCACAGTTAGACTCAGTAGAATGTCTTGCTGCCTTTCTCAGAGGAATAAAAACAACCATTTAAGTGTGAACGTCAACAAATTTCCTGCATTAATACTCTAGTTATTTTCTAACAATGGCACCCATATTTTCCTCCTCTCATATTTCAAAGGTCGATGTTTTCCCACTCCAACTCAAGGTTAATTATTCTTAGTCAAAGCTAACATATCTTGTCCAAGGCTTACACATTCTCATGCCCAAGACCAACTCATTCATATATCTCGACTTCAATTATCATTCACTGTGATTATGACAACAACCTCCATCTCCACACTGCAGTGCACTTCCTTCCACGACCTCTAAAACTTCATCAATAGTCTTTTCTCTCTCCCGTGCCTCTGATTTTGATCTCTCTCTCCAGATTCTTCCTCTTAGTCTACAAACATATTTTCTTTCTTATTTTTAAAAAAAACCCAACAGCCACATTTGAAGAGACTTGAGCAAAAGCAAGGGGTAGGAAGCAAAAGCAGGGGCTAGGAAGCAAAAGCAGGGTAAGGCACATGCCCTCTGCACAGAACACCACCTAAGGGGTGGGCGAAACACCTAAGCCACCCCTCTGGTCCACTCCTGAACATACCCCTACCCTTACCCCACAGAAGAACAAGCTTGCTCCCTCTCCCACTAGGGAGTGAGCAAGCAAGGGAAACCGTTTTTGTTCTCACTGCCCACTGCTGCCACAGGGTTCCCAATAAAACCTTGCCTGAAAAAAAAATTACACCTATTCCTAAAACTAAACTCATCCCTCTACCTTACTTTTACTATCAAAATTCTCGAAGGAATAGTACATTTTCTTCATTTCCTCAATTCCCATTCAATTCCTTTAATAAACTGTATTGATTGGTTTCTGATTTTACCAAACATCAGCAATTGAGTTCCCCATAAAAACTGCAAAATAGATAAAAAAGAAAAACAAATTTTTAAAAGTCATAATCTCACCACCCAGAGATATGCATTCTCAGTTCTTTGAAGGCTATGTTTTTCCTCTATATCTCCCTATACACAAATATATGCATATTTATTGAGCATATTTGCTGTTGGAGCCAGCTTCCAAAATGCTCCCCAATGATCCCCACCTCCTGGTATTCCCGTCCTGTGTAGCTCCTTCCCACATTAACAGAGTTGGTCTATGTGACAAATATCAGATGACAGAAGTGATGGTATGACATTTCTGAAATTAGGTTACAGAAGACTGTGGCTTCCTTCTTTGTCTCTGCTCTGTTTTGAATCACTTGCTCTAGCAGAAGCCAGCTGTCATGTCAGGAGGACACTCAGGCACCCTATTTGTTTGCCCATATGATGAGAAAAAGGCCTCTGGCAAACTACCAAGGAGAAACTGAGGCATGCCAAAAACATGTGAATAAATCTGGAAGTGAATTCTTCAATCCCAGTCAAGCCTTGAGAAGACCACAGTCCTGGCCAATGTACTGTCAGCAAATCCATAAGGACTCTGAATCAAAACCACCCAGAGAAGCCATCCCCAGATTTCTGAATCTCAAAAGCACTTATTATTCCTAATATGATAAAAGTTTGCTATTTAAAACTGCTAAATTTTGGTATAGTTTGTTAAATAGCATTAAATAATTAACACAATATTGTTCTGGAACCAGCTTCTCTCAAGAATATACAGTTGACACTTGAATAGTGTAAGTTTGAACTGTGCAGGTACATTTATACTTGGATATTTTTCAATCGTAAGTAAGTACCACATAGTCCATGGTCAGTTGAATACATGGATGCAGAGAACCCACAGATACTGAGGGCTAACTGTAAATTATGCACAAATTAACCCCTGTGCTGTTCAAGAGTAATGTGTATTTCCATATATGACAAGACCACAGCCAACATTATATTTGATGGTAAATGGCTGAAAACTTTTTCTCTAAGATCTAGAGAAGACAAGGATGCCCACTCTCACCACCCTTATTCAACAGAGTACTAGAAGCCTAAGCTAGAGAAACTGGTAAGAAAAAGAAATAAAAGGCATCCAAATAAGGAAAAAAGAGTCAATTGTTTCAATTTGCAGTGGCATGATATTATATAGAAAACCTAAAGACTCCATCAAAAGTATTAGAAATAATAAATGAATTTGGCAAAGTTCAGGGTAAAAATCAATATACAAAATTAGCTATGTCTCTATACACTAACAGTAGACTATACAAAAAAATAAATGAATACAATTCCACTTACGATAGCATCAACAAGATTAAAATACTCAGGAATATATTTAATCAATGAAGTGAAAGAAGTATACACTGAAAACTATAAGACAGTGATGAAAAAAGTTGAAGAAAAATAAGAGGAAATATATCCTGTGTTCAAGGGTTGAAAGGATTAACACTGTGAAAATGTCCATACTACCCTAGCTATATACAGATTCAACTCAATCCCTATCAAAATTTCAGTGGCATTTTTTCACATACAAAAAAGTACTAAAATTCTTATAGAATCATAAAAGACCTGAAACAGCCAAAGAAATCTTGGGGGGGGGGCGGGGAAACAAGCTAGAAGTATCACAGTTCCTAATTTCAAACTATATTACAAGGCTACAGTAATCAAAACTGTATGGCACTGACAAAGCAGACACAGAACAATGGTACAGAAGAGAGACCCCAGGTGTGTGTGTGTATGTATATATATATATATATATATATATAAATTAATCTTTGACAAGTCTACCAAGAATACATAATGGGGAAAGGATAGTCTTTTCAATAAATGGTATTGGAAAAACAATATCCACATGTCATGTGACCTTATATTACACGATACATAAAAATTAACTTGATGTGGATTAAAGACTAAAATGTAAGACCTGAAGCCATAAAACTCCCTGAAGACAGAAAATATAGGGAAAAGCTCCTTGACATTGCTCTTGGCAGTGATTTTTTTGGATATGACAGCAAAAGCAGAGACAACAAAAGCAAAAATCAATAAGAGGAACTACATCATTCTGTACAGCAAAAGAAACAATAAATAGAATGAAATGGCAGCATACAGAATGGGTGAAAATTGTTTCAAACCATTGATATAATAAAAGTTAATATCTAATATATATAAGGAACTCATACAATTTAATAGCAAAAATTCACCTGATTTTAAATTGGGCTAATGACATGAAAAAGACAACTTTCAGAAGAAGACATACAGATGGCCAACAGGTGTATGAAATGGTGCTCAACATCACTAATTATCAGGAAAATGCAAATCAAGGCCACAATGATAAACCACTTTACACCTGTTAAGATGACTGTCATCAAAAATACAAGCAATAAATGTTGGCAAGGACGTGGAGAAAAGATAACCCTTGTATACTGTTGGTGGGACTGTAAATTTGTACAATCATAGAAAACAGTATGGAGGTTCCTTTAAATTTTAAAAGTAGAACTACCATATGATCTAGCAATCCCACTTCTGAGTGTATATATATATATATATATAAACAATATGAAATCACTATCTTGAAGAGATAACTGACTCCCATGTTCATTGTATTATCCACAATACTTAAGATATTTAAACAACTAAAGTGTCTGTCAATGGATGAATAAAGAAAATGTGATATAGCTACATGCAATGCAGCATTATTCATCCATAAAAGAAGGAAATCCTGACATTTGGAAAAACATGGTTGAGTCTCAAGGATATTATACTAAATAAAATAAAACAGACACAGAAAGACAAATATAGATCTCACTTATATGTAGAGTCTAAAAAAGTCAAACTCATAGATCCAGAGACAAAACTGCTGGTTTCCCAGGGTTGTGAGGAGGAGTAGGGGGAAGAGTTAGATGTTGGTCAAAGGATACAAACTTTTAGTTACAAGATAAATAAATTCTGGGTATATAATGTATATCATGGTGATTATTGTTAATGATATTGTACTGTATGCTTGAAATGTGCTGAAAGTAGATCTTAAATTGTTCTCCCCCACTACACACACACTCATACACAAAAAGGTAACTGCATGAAAAGATGGATGTGTTAATTAAGTTGATTATGGTAATCATTTCACAATGTATGAGTGAGTGAAATCACCCAGTTGTGTCCAACTATTTGTGACCCCATGGACTATAGTCTGCCAGGCTGTTCTGTCCATGAAATTCTCCAGGCAAGAATACTGGAGTGGGTTACCAAGCCCTTCTCCAGGGGACCTTCCCAATCCAGGGGTTGAACCTAGGCCTCTCACATTGCAGATAGATTCTTTACATTTGAGCTACCCAGAAATTATCATATTGTACACCTTAAAAAGTCATGTAGCCCAAACATATATAATTTTTGTCAATTATACCTCAATAAAGCTGGGGGAAATTTTTTAAAGAATATATTTCCATGTCCATAATTATAAGCCATCAGTTCAGTTCAGTCACTCAGTCGTGTCCAACTCTTTGCAACCCCATGAACTGCAGCATGCCAGGCCTCCCTGTCCATCACCAACTCCCGGAGTTCACTCAGACAACATGCATCGAGTCAGTGATGCCATCCAGCCATCTCATCCTCTGTCGTCCCCTTTTCCTCCTGCCCCCAATCCCTCCCAGCATCACAGTCTTTTCCAATGAGTCAACTCTTCACATGAGGTGGCCAAAGTACTGGAGTTTCAGCTTTAGCATCATTCCTTCCAAAGAAATCCCAGGGTTATTCTTAATAACTGTTATATTTTAAAGATAAACCATATTTACCAGTTAATGCTCTACTATTATACACTTAGGTTGTTTCCAAATTACAAGAATATTATAATTGATGTACCTATACAATAAGCATTGCAGACTTACAGTATTATTTCCCTGGAATAAATTATCAGAAGTAGAATTTCCCATTTAAAGCCTATAAATGTTTTAAAACTTTTAAAATACATAGGCAAATTACCTTCCACAAACACTTTCTTCAGTGTTTGAAAGAACTCACCTATGGAACTTCAAACAGTATTATTTCTGCTTGTTTTTTTGTTGTCTATTTTGGGGTGTAAAAGTTGATATTCAATGATACTTTCCATAGTTATTAATTTTCTATTATTTTTGTGTTGATTTTTGTCATCTCCCCCAAGATTTTAAATGTATAATTCTATACTATGTCTGAGAGAAAGTTAATTGTACAAATTTAGACCACAGGTTCTGAAATCTATCTATCTAGGTTTGAATACTTTATTTGAGCAAATTATTTAAACTCTTAGTATTTTCATTTGTAAAATAGCATCTATTTCACTAGACATTGTATAGATTAAATGAGTTAATAGGTGTAAAAATGTAAAATATTTAGAACATATATAATCTATTACTTAGCTCTCAGTTTTTAAAAATTTTATCCATATTATTTTCCTAGGGCTGCCACAACAAAGTACCACAAATTCAGAGGCTTAAAACAACTAAACTTTATTCTCTCACAGTTTTAGAAGCCAAATTCTAAAATCAGGGTATCTACAGGGCCCTACTTTCTCCAAGGTCTTCCTAGGTGGCTCAGTGGTAAAGAATCTGCCAACCAATGCAGGAGATGTGAGTTTGATCCCTGGGTGGGAAGATCCCAAGGAAATGAAACCCACTCCCTTGCCTGAGAAGTCCCATGGACAGAAGAGCCTAGCAGTCTACAGTCCATGAGGTCACAAAAGAGTTGGACACAACTTAATGACTAAACAACAGCTCTCTCCAAAACTTCTGAGGGGAGAAACCTTCTTTGCCTCTTCTAGCTTCTGGAGGCTAATACTTCTTGGCTTATTTCAGCATAACTCCATCTTCAGGGCCTTCTCCTTGTGTCTGTGTTTTCTTGTGTGCTCATCTGAATCACTGTGTTTCAGTGTGCCCCCTCTTCTGTGTGTTTACCAGTCGCTGAATTTAGGGCTCATGCTAATCTAGGATGACTTTATCTTAGACCCCATTTCCAGTAAGGTTACATTCTGATCCTCTGGATGGCCATGAATTAGGGAGGAGAGGGGACACTCTTCAACCAACTACATAACATTTCTAATGCTGTGCTTTCTTTTTCTTCACTCTTCTTTTCCTTTTATATTCTTGATTATTCTTGCCAGGGATTTGTCACTTGTGTGTCATTTCAAAATCAGGCTTTTAGATTTATTTATCAGTTTCCCTGAGTTTGTTTTCTGTCTTGTTTCTTCTTTCATCTATAGTAATAAATTACTCATGTACTTGTAATTTAATTTTATTTTCCTTTTCTAGTTTAATGATCTAGTTTCCTCCTTTCCTGTTTGACAAAAAATTATGCAGACTTTCTTCTGAATAAAGTGTTATATGTGTTCTCTAAATTGCTAATGTTACATTCATCATTATTATGCAAATAATATATAATTGAAGTTTTGGTTTTAATTTTTGATTCAAAAATTATTAGAGTAAGTTTTTTAATATCCTGTAATATCCTGTTGTTTTGATTTTATTTATTTACCATTGTGCTTTAATATCTAGGTACATTGAGTTGTGAGCAGAGAGTAAAAGATTATAGCCTAAGCCACCCTTGTTTTTGTAATACACTGAGGTTTCTTTTTTGATCTTAAAAATTAAAATATTTTTTGTAAATGCTTCATGAGCATGTAGTAAAACTATGTGTTCTGTGGAGGGCACAAAAGTGTAGATACAGATACATGTATAAAATTAACCTTATTAATTATATGATTTAATTTGTTGGTTCTCTTTCTTTTCTGAGTTCTATCCCTGGGTAGGGAAGATCCCATGGAGAAGGGAAAGGCTACCCATTCAAGTACTCTGGCTTAGAGAATTCCAAGGACTGTATAGTCCATGGGGTCACAAAGAGTTGGATTCGACTGAGCAATTTTCACTTTCTTTCCTTTCTGACTATTTGATCTGTGACAGACTAAGACAGTTATAATGCAGACTGCTACTTGCCAACCCAACATTCATTTCTTCCTTTCTTCTCTGTAGCAGAGGCCTGTCTGACTTTTAGCTAGGAGTATTGCCACTCAGGGGCTTCTCTGGTGGCTCAGATGGTAAAGAACCTGCCTGCAATGCAGGAGATGCAGGTTCAATCCCTGGGTTGGGAAGATCCCTTGGAGAAGGAAATGGCAACCCACTCCAGTATTCTTGCCTGGAGAATCCCATGGACAGAGGAGCCTGGCAGGTTACAGTCCATAGGGTCACAAAGAGTGTTGGACATGACTGAAGCAAACTTAGGATGCATGCACACATTGCCACTCAGAATAGAAAACCACATTTTCCAGCCTCCTTTATAGCGCTCATCTCTAATGGCACCCCACTCCTGTTCTCTTGCCTGGAAAATCCCATGGACGCAGGAGCCTGGTGGGCTGCAGTCCATGGGTTCGGGAAGAGTCGGACACGACTGAGCGACTTCACTTTCACTTTTCACTTTCATGCATTGGAGAAGGAAATGGCAACCCACTCCAGTATTCTTCCCTGGAGAATCCCAGGGATGGGGGAGCCTGGTGGGCTGCCATCTATGGGGTCGCACAGAGTCGGACACAACTGAAGCGACTTAGCAGCAGCAGCAGCAGCAAGTGCTGGCTACTGTGATTTATGTGTGTTGAGGGCAGCTCCTATCATTCTCCCTTGCTCCTACATGGAATATAAATAAGATAGCTAGAGTTCAAGAAGTCATTTTGGACAATAAGATGATATGCTAATAATGAGAGAACAGCAAGATATAAGCCCTAGAATATCTACATCTAGACTTCTTTTCCACAGGGGATAAGTAAACCTCTATCCAGTTTAAGCCCTTGCTATTCTGTTTTTCTTTGCATACAGCCAAAACTAATTCTAACACTAGGATTATAATTTTCTCAATTTCTCCTTATTATAGGCTTTGTTTTACAAACTGCCCTGCTACATTACTTGGTGTATAAAATTTCATGATTCATATTTTACTGTAGATTATAGCTTTTGTCCATAAAGAATAGTGTTTTTTCTTAATTAATACTTTATGCCTTGCTCTTTATTTTAATTTGACATGAATTTTACTCTATTTCTTAATTCTTTGACAATCTCTTTGTTTCTAACTTTTCTCAATTAAACTTTAAATCAATGCAGTATTATTCTGGCCCCCACAACACTAAGGGACTTCCAGGGACTTCCCTTGTGGCTCATCTTATAAAGAATTTGCCTACAATGCAGGAGCCCTGGGTTTGATCCCTGAGTTGGGAAGATCCCCTGGAGAAGGAAAAGGCTATCCACTCCAGTTATCTAGCCTAAAGAATTCAATGGACTGTATAGTCCATGGGGTCTCAAAGAGTCGGACACAACTGAGTGACTTTCACACACACGCACACACTAAAACCGCTCTAGTTAAGGTCCATTTATTGCTAAATTCCTGTGGCCTACTTTTCTTTTTATTATTTATTTACTTATTATTTTTAATTTTTATTTTTATTGAAATATAGTTGATGTACAACATTATATGTTACAGGTATATGATATAGCAATTTATACATTTTAAAGGTTATATTCCAATTATAGCTATTATAAAATATTGGTTACATTCCTCATGTTGTACAATATGCCCTTATAGCTTATTTATAATAGTTCGTACCTCTTAATCACCTACCCCTATATTGCTCCTCCCTCCCTTCCCTTTCCCCACTTGTAACTACTAGTTCTCTATATCTGTGAGTCTGCTTCTTTTTTGTTAGATTCACTAGTTTGCTGTATTTTTTAGATTTTTTATGGCCTATTTTTCATCTCCACTTTAATTTATCTTTTTGCAAAATTTCACACTTTTTTTTTTGCAGGATAATTTTTTCTTTAGGTTTTCTTCCTGAAGCCCAGAGCTATATTTCTGACTACCTAGCTGAATGCCCTACAACTATCTCAAAACTAAATTAGTCTTATTCTCCCTTAAGCCTACTTCCTTCAGTATACCTCATTTTGGTTAATATCTACACGTGTGTGTGCTAAGTCACTTCAATTATGTCCAACTCTTTGCAACCCTATGGACTACAACCCGCCATGCTCCTCTGCCTTTGGAATTCTCTGGGCAAGTGAGTTGATGTGCCCTTCTCCGGGGGATACTCCTAACCCAGGGATTGAATGTGGGTCTCTTAAGTCTCTTGCATTGGTAAACAGGCTCTTTACAGCCAGCCTTAATATGATCCTTCACTTTTCCTTCTGCCTCACTATGTATTTCCAATTAGTTACCAAATCTTATCATTTTAATTCAGAAATGTCTCTTCAATTCTGTGCATCACAGACATAGCTTTAGTTGAAATGCTCACTGTCTCTTACTTGGACTATTCCAACAGCATTCTAGCTCTCTGCTCCTCTAGTCTCTCCTTCATTTTCCATAAAGCTACCAAAATCTCATTATCTAAAAAATAAAGATAAACTTCCTTAGCAATTTGTGATACTCCTTCCACTTCACCTCCTGCCACACCTTCCCCACACACTTTCTAGCTATAGTAGAGTTTTCACACCACTAGAAAATATGCTTTTAGTAAATCCTTTCATGGATCCATATTTTTGCACATATTTTTCTCTCTGCAATAAGTATCTTCCATTCCCTGTATTCTTCCTCCAGCACATTCATTCATCCTTCAAGTCCTAGTTAAAAATATCACCTTTTCCATGAAATCTTCCCTGAGTCCCACAGAGAGGGTTAGGAATTAGTCACTCTTTCTCCTGTAGATTGCCATTTTGCCCATGCCACTGATACAGTACTAATCATGTTGTGATTATGTTTTACAGTGTCTGTTTCTCTCCTACAGATCTTGAGATTTTTTTAAATCAAGAACTATCTTGTTCAGATTTAAGATCTAGCACAGTGTATCTCTCAAAAAGAGGCCAATAGTCAGGGCCAGAACAAAGAGAAGGTTCCTGGTCCTCAAAACACCTACCCCCTTCCAGCTCACTAATGCCTAAAATTATACCTTTCAATCTGTGACCTAAGACATGCATCATTGTACAATTTGTCTCTTGGACGGATCATAAGTTTTCATCATCATTTTATCAGATCTTTTCCAGAGAACACATTGTGATACAGGGGGTGTAAAGAGTACATTTTCAGCACTGGGCACTTACTGGGGAAGTAGAGGAAAATAGAAAACATGCAAAACTATCTACCCTTTTACCTTCCTACCCAACATCCTTTCCTTGTTATGTCATGTAAGGTTCTCATACTGTGAGGCTGGCTCTGGTTTCCAAATAAGAAAATGGTTACTGGGAACGGTTACTCCACATTGTTTAATGTGACTCTAAAGGTGCTGATGAAGCTCCTGCCAGGTCACTCTGCTTTTAAGAACTCTAATGTCACTCACTACTGATACAGTCTTTAAGGGTACTGCTAATATATTTCCCATTAGTCTTTTTCCAACAAATTAGGCTTCAGAAGGCATGGTTTCCCTGCTGATGACCCTGCTGAGTCAGAGAATCTGACTACTGACATACTCAGCATAGCCCTGGTAAGAAGGTCACAGATGACAGGAATAAAAAACCCCTAAGCTGATAAATGGGATAGCTGGTTGAAATCTTACTTCTCAATATAATCAGAGATGGGTACCCAATCTTCTGTAAAGAAGACCGCTACATAAAAATTAACACATAATAGCAATTACTATGGACCAGATGCTGCTCTAAATAATCTTAACAAGACTATGAGGCAAGTATTATTATTGTATCCATTTTACAGATAAAAAACTGGGGCACAGAGGTTAAGTAATTTGACAGTCATTACTCCGGTGAAATCAGAATTCAAGCTCAGGCAGTGTGACTCTGGATTCCATACAACAGCTGCTGCTTTAAAGTTAACACCATTCAGCTAAATAGTCTTATTTCTAATCATTCTTATTATCAGGCACCAACTTTCCTGCAGGACTTTTCAAGTGGCTCAGTGGTAAAGAATCCACCTGCCAATGCAGAAGACATGTGATTTTGATCCCTGGTTTGGGAAGATCCCCTGAAGAAGGAAATGGCAACACACTCCAGTATTCTTGCCTGGGAAAACCGATGGACAGAGGAGCCTGGTAGCTATAGTCCATAGGGTCTCAAAGGAGTCAGGTACAATTTAGTGACTAAGCAACAATAATTTTTCAGTCACTTTCTCACCACACTCCACCACATCTCTATCCTCTGCCATTCATTGAAAACTTTAGGTCCTCAACTTCCTTTACATACCAACTCCTGCCATCGCCAAGGGTGACATCCAAGGTGTTTGGATGATCCGAACAGCACCCTAACCCTTCAGTTCTATTTCCAATTATCTCTCAGATAATTATCTTCTCAGCCATCCACACTCATGGCCACATCCCTGATGTTGTCAGTACCAGAAACTGTTCATTCTCTAAAATGACAATTTCTGACCCCACTCTCTTACCAAAAGTTTGTGTCCTTCTGGTGCATGGACACTATAATTCTCAAAAAAATATTCTTCAACCTCCCTGGGACCACCTGGACATTGAACCCTCCACTTGCCTTCATTTTAAAAACCTATCCATACCCTCCACTTGCGTTCATTTTTCTCTATCTCAAGCTTGGATTCAGTGACTAATCATATCTCCAGCTCTCTGGATCCACTGAACTTCTATTATACCACCTGGGGAAACCCTGGATAAGTGAACCATCTCCTTTCTGCACATCTGCACTCAGTCTGCTGAGCAGTGTTAGAAAATCACCAACCTGCTCTCAACACTGCCTGGTAATTTTAGTTTATTTACTTAGCTAGACCTCCCATTCTCAAAATTATTTTCTCTGCTCTCCTGAAACTTCCAGGTTCTCATACCTTGAACCCCCTCTCTCGGCAAGTGGTCTCATTTCCTAAAACTCCAAAGAAAATATGTCAGAAGGAAACCATCACACCTTTATACCATGAAATCTACAAATGTATCTAAGTCTACATTGATACTTTCGTTCCACCATTCATGTTAGAGTGAAAATGATGTCCCTCTCCTTTCTAAGGCCACTCCTGCTCGCTTTTAGGGAACCCTGCCATACTGATTACCTCCTTTCTCTTTCTTTCCTTTCCTGTTGGTTGTTTCTAGGCAGTATCTAATCATAACAAAGCCTCTCCTATTTTGAAAAAGAAATCCAACCTCACTTGATGCCATAGGCCTCACGAACTAGTTGTTCCTTTCATTTCCTCTTTTCTTCCACGTCTTAAACAAGTTTTCCATACTCATTGTTTCCATCTCCTCACCTCTCTCTCATTCCTCAGTCCAGTCCATTCTAACTAAAATCAAGGAATCCATGACTATCATGTCATTAATGCCCCTAGTCACTTTTTGTCTTCCACAGCAGTATCAGATAATGTTGATTATTCCCATGTGAAATATTTATCCCTTGGCCACTATCATCAGCTGTTTGGAATACGATATTATTCTTATTTTTCTTCTTTCTCTCTAGTACTTCCAATCTTCTCTGATGGCCTTGACTTCACTTCCTGATACATAAATTTTGGAGGACTCACAGCTCAACCCTCTACTTGCTTTTGTTTATACACTCTCCCTAGGTGATATCATTCAATCACTTTTTAAATCTTTTAACTATTTACTCATGAATTCAAGAAACTCTTTTTAAAAACTAGCTATTTGGCTGTGCCAACTCACTTGTAGCACGTGGGATCATGGATCCTGGATGGGGCATACGGGATCTTTTAGTTGTGGCATGCAGAATCTAGAATCTAGGGATTGAACCAGGGCCACCTGCACTGGGAGCTCAGTCTTAGCCACTGGGCCACCAAGTAAGTCCACATGTTTTAAAATACCATCTACATGCTGACAACTTACAAATCTTGTCACCAACCTTGAACTCTCTGTTGACCTTCATATTTACATGACCAACTCTAACATCTTCTCTTAGATGATCTTAGATTTCCTCCTTACAGGCAACTTATACTCTTCCTATTCTACCTAACTCATTCTTCTCATCAAATATGCATGTCTTCACTTTCCCCATTTCAGTAAAATGGTATCACTATTCACCTACCTGTTCAAACCAGAAACTTGGAAGTTATCTTAGGTACATCTCTCTCATCAACCACACTCAATCTATCCCTGTGCTGTACTTAGTCACTCAGTCATGTCCGACTATTTGCAACCCCATGGACTGTAGCCCACCAGGCTCCTCTATCCATGGGGATTCTCCAAGCAAGAATACTAGAGTGGATTGCCATGCTCTCCTCCAGGGGATCTTCCCAATCCAGGGATTAAACTTAGGTCTCCTGCACTGCAGGTGATTCTTTACCATCTGAGCCCCCAGGGAAACCCCAATCTATTACTGTTTCATTAATTATATTTCTTAACTATCTTATCAGTTCCCTTTAGTCACTCAATTGTGTCTAACTCTTTGTGATCCCATGAACATACAACACACCAGGCCTCCCTGTCCATCACCAACTCCCGGAGTTCACTCAGACTCATGTCCATTGAGTCAGTGATCCCATCCAGCCATCTCATCCTCTGTCATTCCCTTCTTCTCCTGCCCTCAAACTATCCCAGCATCAGGTTCTTTTCCAGTGAGTCAGCTCTTAGCATCAGGTGGCCAAAGTATTGGAGTTTCAGCTTCAACATCATTCCTTCCAATGAACACCCAGGACTGATTTCCGGTAAGGAGCAGCAGCTATGCTTTGCTGGAGCAGACATAAGAGAGACCACACGTCCAAGGTATGAGAAACCCAAGTAAGATGGTAAGCACTGAGAGAGGGGATCAGAGAGTAGACAAACTAAAACTACAATCACAGACAACTAGCCAATCTGATCACACAGATCACAGCCTTGTCTAACTCAATAAAACTAAGCCATGCTGTGTGGGGCCACCCAAGATGCCCTGGTCATGGTGGAAAGGTCTGACAGAATGTGGTCCACTGGAGAAAGGAATGGCAAACCACTTCAGTATTCTTGCCTTGAGGACCCCATGAACAGTATGAAAAGGCAAAATGATAGGATACTGAAAGAGGAACTCCCCAGGTCAGTAGGTGCCCAATATGCTACTGAGATCAGTGGAGAAATAGCTTCAGAAAGAATGAAGGGATAGAGCCAAAGCAAAAACAACATCCAGTTGTGGATGTGACTAGTTAAAGAGGCAAGGTTCAATGCTGTAAAGAGCAATATTGCATAGGAAGCTGGTATGTTAGGTCCATGAATCAAGGCAAATTGGAAGTGGTCAAACAGGAGATGGCAAGAGTGAGCATCAACATTCTAGGAAATCAGCCAACTAAGATGGACTGGAATGGGTGAATTTAACTCAGATGACCATTATATCTACTACTGTGGGCAGGAACCCCTTAGAAGAAATGGAGTAGCCATCATGGTCAACAAAAGTGTCCAAAATGCAGTACTTGGATGCAATCTCAAAAATGACAGAATGATCTCTGTTCGTTTCCAAGGCAAACCATTCAATATCACAGTAATCCAAGTCTATGCCTCAACCAGTAATGCTGAAGAAGCTGAAGTTGAACAGTTCTATGAAGACCTACCAGACCTTCTAGAACTAACACCCAAAAAAGATGTCCTTTTCTTCATAGGGGACTGGAATGCAAAAGTAGGAAGTCAAGCTACACCTGGAGTAACAGGAAAATTTGGCCTTGGAGTACAGAATAAAGCAGGGCAAAGGCTAATAGAGTTCTGCCAAGAGAACACACTGGTCATAGCAAATACCATCTTCCAACAACACAAGAGAAGACTCTACACATGGACATCACCAGATGGCCAACACTGAAATCAGATTGATCATATTCTTTGCAGCCAAAGATGGAGAAGCTCTATACAATCAGTAAAAACAAGACTGGCAGCTGACTGTGGCTCAGATCATGAACTCCTTATTGCCAAAGTCAGACTGAAATTGAAGAAAGTAGGGAAAACCACTAGACAATTCATGTATGACCTAAATCAAATCCTTTATGATTATACAGTAGAAGTGAGAAACAGATTTTAGGGACTAGATCTGATAGACAGAGTGCCTGATGAACTATGGATGTTCATGACATTGCACAGGAGACAGGAATCAAAACCATCCCCAAGAAAAAGAAATGCAAAAAATCAAAATGGCTGTCTGAGGAGGACTTACAAATAGCGGTGAAAAGAACAGTAGCAAAAAGCAAAGGAGAAAAGGAAAGATATAAGCATCTGAATGCAGAGTTTCAAAGAATAGCAAGGAGAGATAAGAAAGACTTCCTCAGCGATCAATTCAAAGAAATCGAGGAAAACAACAGAATGGCAAAGACTAGAGACCTCCTCAAGAAAATCAGAAATACCAAGGGAACATTTCATGCAAAGATGGGCTCCATAAAGGACAGAAATGGTAGGGACCTAATAAAAGCAGAAGATATAAAGAAGAGGTGGCAAGAATACACAGAAGAACTGTGCAAAATAGATCTTCATGACCCAGAAATCCCGATGGTGTGATTACTCACCTAGAGCCAGACATTCTAGAACGTGAAGTCAAGTGGGCCTTAGGAAGCATTACTACAAGCAAAGCTAGTGGAGGTGATGGAATTCCAGTTGAGCTAATTCAAATCCTGAAAGATGATGCTGTGAAAGTGCTGCACTCAATATGCTAGCAAATTTGGAAAACTCAGCAGTGGCCACAGGACTGGGAAATTTCAGTTTTCATCCATACCCAAAGAAAGGCAAAGCCAAAGAATGCTCAAACTATCTTATAGTTCTGTCCTTTGTTCCTGCATCCTGAATGTAATTACCTTATTCAATGCCACCATCACTTCTTTCTTATAGTATTTTAACACCCTCTCAGCTCATCTCTTTTCTTCTAGTCTTCCTCCCCTCTAACCCATTCTACATAGACAAAGTAATCCTTCTAACATGGATTTCTGGTCATGTAATTCTCCTTCTTCGGTGGTTTCTCATTTTCCATAGGATGAAATTAAAAGTCCCTAGCATGATAAGTCCTCACATGATTTTACATGATTGCACAATGTAGTGCCTGACTATTCTTGCCGTTCTTTCTCCTTGGAATCTACATGATAGTAGCTTTATTTTATTTCACTTTCTTGAACATAGCATGCTTTTCCAAAGAGTCTCCACATACTATTACTTTTGTCTGGAATTTTGCCCTCAAAACATCCCAAATTCAAGTGAAAAGGAGAAATTGCTTAAAAAAAAGAAAAAAACAAAAACCTTAGTGATTTTATGGAAGTAGAGGAATAAGTGAGAGGGGAGAAGCCAAGATCAACTTATGTCTAGGAGACTGGGATGGTAAAAGTGATTATATTTTACTTATTAAAACAAAATGGATTTTGTGGGGAGAGGTAGTCAACTTCAGAACCACTGAGCTTGCATTGATGGTTGAACATTTAAGTGGATAGGTATGAGAGTGAGTGGTAGGGACCAGAGAGGCTCATTTGCATGCCTGTGAGAGATGATGTAGAAGTTGATACAGAAGGAGGTGAGAGTGTGCTATTACACAGTTACTGAACAAATGTAGAAGAACAGGTGTATACTTTCCTTTATCAGTCCTATATAAGGAAGAATCCCAAAGCTGAAGGGGAAGTCAATCAAACAAAAAATAAGATAGAAATAGAAGAACTGAGGGACAAAAAAATATATATGATGTATAGGAAAAGGATAGCAACAGGGCACAAGTAAGTTCTTCCTCATCAGTAATGACTTGAAGTGTAAATGATTGAAATTTCTAATTAAAAAACAAAGATAGGCATAATATATTTTTAAAAATGCATGATTCAAGTACCCTGTCTACAACAGACTCATTTTAGATTCAAATATACAAATAGGTTGAAAGTAAAAGGATGGAAAAATGCTTGTGCAAATAGTTACCAAAAGAGAGCTGGTATGAATATACTCATATCAGGGGGGAAAAAAAAACAGATTTTTAAGCCAAAAATTGTTATAAGGGACAAAGGAGGATATTACATACTGATAAAAGGGCCAATTCATCAAGAAGATATAACCATATAAACATATATATGCCAAACAACAGAGATTCAAAATACATGATTCAAGAATTGAAGGGAGATGTAGATAGTTCTATAATAATACTTGGAGGCTTCAATATCCAACTTTCAATAATGATTAGAATGATGAGACAGAAAAGGTTAACAAAACAGAGCACTTGAATACTCTATAAGCCAACTAGATGTAATAGATATATGCCAAACATGCTTGTGTTGTGTGCAAAGTTGCTTCAGTGCTGTCTGACTCTTTGTGACCCTATGGACTGTAGCCAGCTCATCAGGTTCCTCTGTCCATGGGAATCTCCAAGTACGGATACTTGAGTGGGTTTCCATGCCCTCCTCCAGGGGATCTTCCTGACCCAGGGATCAAACCCATGTCTTTTACGTCTCCTGCATTGGCGGGCAGGTTTTTTACCACTAGCACCACCTGGGAAGCCCATATGCAAACACTCTATCCCAAAACAACAAAATTAAACATTATTCTTAAGTGACAAGGAAATTTCTTCAGAACATACTATAGTTTAGATCACAAAACAATTCTCAGTAAGTTTTATTTTATATTATTTTAGTTATTTATTTTTTGCCATGCTGCTTGGTATATGGGATCTTAGTTTCCCAGCCAGGGAAAAAACCCATGACCCCTGCAGTGGAAGCATGGAGTCTTAACCACTGGACCACCAGGGAAGCCCCTCAATAAATTTTAAAATACTAAAATCCTACAAAGTATCTTCACCAACCACAATGGAGAGGGTCTAAGAATAGACATCAATAATAGAAAGAAATTTTGTAAACAGAAACTAAACATCAAACCCTTAAACAACAAAAGTCTCAAAGAAGAAATCATAAGAGAAAAAATTTAAATACTTTAAGAATGAAAATGCATCACACCAAAACTTAAGTGATGCAGTGAATGAAGGGCTCCAAGGTACATTTATATTGTAAACACCTATGTTAAAATATAAGTCAAATCAATAACCTAACTTTATACTTTGAAGAACTAGAAAAAGAACAAACTAAACCCAAATCTAGTAGAAAGAAAGAAATGATAAAGATTAAAGATACATAAATCAAAGATAGGAAAAAAAAACAATAGAAATCAATCAAATAAAGTTGTGTTTTGGGAAAGATCAACCAAGATTAACAACATTTATTTAGACTGACTAAGAAAGAACAAAATAAAAGCTTAAATTATTAAAGTAAAAAATGAAAGTGGGGACATTATTACTAATATAACAGAAATTTGTGTGTGAAGTCGCTCAGTTGTGTCCGACTCTTTGCAACCCTGTGGACTGTAGCCTGCCAGGCTCCTCTCTCCATGGGATTCTCCAGGCAAGAATACTGGAGTGGGTTGCCATTTCCTTCTCCAGGGGATCTTCACAACCCAGGGATCGAACCCAGGTCTCCTGCACTGCAGGCAGATGCTTTATCCTCTGAGCAACCAGGGAAACTTAATAGAAATTTAAAAGACCATAAAATAAAAGAAACGGTTGTATATCAAGATATTTGAGGAAGAACAGAAGATGGTGGAGGAACAGGACAGGGAGACCACTTTCTCCCCCACAAATTTATCAAAAGAACATTTGAACACTGAGAAAATTTCACAAAACAACTTTTGAATGCTGGCAGAGGACAACAGGCACCCAGAAAAGCAGCCCACTGTCTTCAAAAGGAGGTAGGAAAAAATATAAAAGGTAAAAAGAGAGACAAAAGAGGTAGGAATGGAGTTCTGTCCTGGGATGGGAGTCTTAAAAAAGAAAGAAGTTTCCAAACACCAGGAAACACTCTCACTGCCGAGTCTGTGGCGAGCCTTGGAACCACAGAGGGCAACATAACCGGGAGGATAAATAAACAAATAATGAAAACTCACAGATTACATGCCCAACGGTAACTCCCCCAGTGGAGAAGCAGCGCAGATGACTGCATCCGCCACTAGCAAGCGGGGGCTGGGCAGGGAGGCACGGGCTTCATTGCTTAGCATAAGGACCAGGCCTGAATGCCCCAAGGGCAATCTAAAGAAACTAACTTGGGATAGCAAACCAGCCTGTGGGATAGCTACCACGTGAAAATCCCTAACCTAAGACACTGCAAGGCCCGCTCATAGAACAAAGGACTGAGCAGAGCTAGCTGGCTGCAGACCGACCCATCCCCCCTGGTAGCAGGCAGGCAAGGGCAACCAGAGCCAGAAGGGGGAAATTGCAGCCCAAGAGAGGCATTATCTGCCAAACTGCAAGCAGGCTTCCTTGCTAACCAAGAGTTCTTGGGATTCTGGACGGTCAACATCAGCCTGAGAAGGTGTGCCGGTTGTACATCGAGAAAAATGAACGGCAGAGATGGGGGAGGCAATAAGTCACAGCGACCGCGCTACCAAACACCTGATCACCTGAGCTGCTCGGACCTGGGAAGGGCACAAAACGCAGGCCCAACTGAGTCTGCACCTCTGAGGATTACCCAAGTACCAGAACCTGAGCTACTTAGACCTGGGAAGTGCATACAACCCAGGGCCAGCCTCAGACAGTTCCCAGCAGAGCAATCTAGAGCCTAAGCAGTGTAGACAGGGAAAGCACACACCCAGTGTGGCCCAGACACTGTGATCATGCTCCAGTGTTATTTGTTTGCAGCGTCCCTCCCTCCCCACAGCACAACTGAACAAGTGAGCCTAAAAAAGTGTCCATCACAGCCCCCTTGTGTCAGGGCAGAAATTAGACACTGAAGAGACCAGCAAACAGAAGAAGCTAAAACAGAGGGAACGTCCTTGGAAGTGACAGGTGCAATAGATTAAAAGCCTGTAGTTAGTACCGACTACATAGGAAGGGGCCTATAGATCTTGAGAAATATAAGCCAGATCAAGGAACTATGTGAAAATGAACTGACCACACACTGCCCATAACAACGCCAGAGAAAGTCCTAGATATATTTTTACTATTTTTACTATCATTCTTTAATTTTGTAAAAATTTTAAGTTCTCTATTACTCCTTTAATTTTCATTTTTATAACTTTGCAAAAAAAAGAGAACCTATTTTTTAAAGCAAACTTCATATAAATATATTTTATAATTTTTGTGACTTTTTTCTTTAATACTGTATTTTTGAAAAGTCAAACTCTAGATTTTCAATCTTTGATTTTTGGTATTTGTTATCAATTTTGTACCTTTAAGAACCCAAGCTTCAGTACCCATTTTTACTTGGGAGCGAGATCACTGGCCTGATTGTTCTCTCCACCTTTGGACTCTCCTTTTTCTCCACCAGGTCACCTCTATCTCCCCCCCTCCCCCTTCTCTTCGCTACCCAACTCTGTGAATCTCTTTGTGTGTTCTGGACGGTGGAGAACATTAAGGGAACAGATTACTGGCTGGATCTGTCTCTCTCCTTTTGAGTCCCCCTTTTATCCTCCTGGCCACCTCTGTCTCCTTCTTCCCTCTTCTCTTCTCTGTGTAACTCTGTGAACACCTCTGAGCGGCCCAGACTGTGGTACACACATAAGGAAGTGATTACTGGCTAGTTTGCTCTCTCCTCTTTTGATTCCACCTCATCTCATCCTGGTCACCTCTATCTCCCTCCTCCCTCTTCTCTTCTCCATGTAACTCTGTGAACCTCTCTGGGTGTCCCTCAATCTAGAGAAACTTTTCACCTCTAACCTAGATGTTTTATAAACGGTGCTGTATAGATGGAGAAGTCTTGAGGCTACTGTAAAAATAAGACTAAAAACCAGAAGCAGGAGGCTTAAGTCCAAATCCTAAGAACACCAGAAATCTCCTGACTCCAGGGAACATTAATTGACAGGAGCTCATCAAACGCCTCCATACCTACACTGAAACCAAGCACCACCTAAGGGCCAACAAGTTCCAAAGCAAGACATACTACGCAAATTCCCCAGCAACACAGGAACACAGCCCTGAGCTTCAATATACAGGCTGCCTAAAGTCACTCCAAACCCACTGACATCTCATAACTCATTACGGAACACTTCATTGCACTCCAGAGAGAAGAAATCCAGCTCCACCCACCAGAACACTGACACAAGCTTCCCTAACCAGGAAAGCTTAACAAGCCACCTGTACAACCCCACCCACAGGGAGGAAATTCCACAATAAAGAGAAATCAACAAACTGCCAGAATACACAAAGACCACCCCAAACACAGCAATATAAACAAGAGAAAGAGACAGAGGAATACCAGCAGGTAAAGGAACAGGATAAATGCATAACAAACCAAACAAAAGAGGAAGAGATAGGGAATCTACCTGATAAAGAATTCTGAATTATGATAGTGAAAATGACCCAAAATCTTGAAAACAAAATGGAATCACAGATAAACAGCCAGGAGACAAGGATTGAGAATATGCAAGAAAGGTTTAACAAGGACCTAGAAGAAATAAAAAAAGAGTCAATATATAATAAATAATGCAATGAAAGTGAAAGTGAAAGTGAAGTCGTGTCTGACTCTTTGCGACCCGTGGACTGTAGCCCACCAAGCTCCTCTGTCCATGGGATTCTCCAGGCAAGAATACTGGAGTGGGTTGCCATTTCCTTCTCCAGGGGATCTTCCCGACCCAGGGATCAAACCCAGGTCTCCCACATTGCAGGCAGACGGTTTAACCTCTGCACCACCAGGGAATAAATGAGATCAAAAACACTCTGGAGGGAACGAATAGTAGAATAATGGACGCAGAAGATAGGATTAGTGAGGAAGAAGATAGAATGGTAGAAATAAATGAATCAGAGAGGAAAAAAGAAAAATGAATTAAAAGAAATGAGGACAATCTCAGAGACCTACAGGACAATGTTAAATGCCCCAACATTCGAATCATAGGCGTCCCAGAAGAAGAAGACAAAAAGACCATGAGAAAATAATTGAGGAGATAACAGTTGAAAACTTCCCTAAAATGGGGAAGGAAATAATCACCCAAGTCCAAGAAACCCAGAAAGTTCCAAACAGGATAAACCCAAGGCAATACACTCCAAGACACATATTAATCAAATTAATAAAGATCAAACACAAAGAACAAATATTAAAAGCAGCAAGGGAGAAACAACCAATAACACACAGGGGAATTCCCATAAGGATAACAGCTGATCTTTCATTAGAAACTCTTTAGACCAGGAGGGAATGGCAGGACACACTTAAAGTGAGGAAAGGAAATAACCTACAGCCCAGATTACTGTACCCAGCAAGGATATCCTTCAAAGATGAAGGAGAAATCAAAAGCTTTACAGACAAGCAAAAGCTGAGAGAATTCAGCGCCACAAAACCAGATCTCCAACAAATGCTAAAGGATCTTCTCTAGACAGGAAGCACAAAAAGGGTGTATAAACTCGAACCCAAAACAATAAAGTAAATGGCAATGGGATCATACTTATTAATAATTACCTTAAATGTAAATGGGTTGAATGCCCCAACCAAAGAACAAAGACTGGCTGAATGGATAAAAAACAAGACCCCATATATGTTGTCTACAAGAGACCCACCTCAAAACAAGGGACGCATATAAACTGAAAGTGAAGGGCTGGTAAAAGATATTCCATGCAAATAGAGACCAAAAGAAAGCAGGAATAGCAATACTCATATCAGATAAAATAGACTTTAAAACAAAGGCTGTGAAAAGGGACAAAGAAGGACACTACATAATGATCAAAGGATCTATCCAAGAAGATGATATAACAATTTTAAATATATATGCACCCAACATAGGACCACCACAATATGTAAGACAAATGCTAACAAGTATGAAAGGGAAAATTAACAATAACACAGTAATAGTGGGAGATTTTAATACCCCACTCACACCTATGGATAGATCAACTAAATAGAAAATTAACAAGGAAACACAAACTTTAAATGATACAGTTGACCAGTTAGACATAATTGATATCTATAGGACATTTTACCGCAAAACAACGAATTTCACCTTTTTTTCAAGCGCACACCGAAACTTCTACAGGATAGATCACATCCTGGGCCATATATCTAGCGTTAGTAAATGCAAAAAAAATTGAAATCATTCCAACCATCTTTTCTGACCACAGTGCAGTAAGATTAGATCTCAATTACAGGAGAAAAACTATTAAAAATTCCAACATATGGAGGCTGAATAACATGCTGCTGAATAACCAACAAATCACAGAATAAATCAAAAAAAGAAATAAAAATATGCATAGAAATGAATGAAAATGAAAGCACAACAACCCAAAACCTGTGGGACACTTTAAAAGCAGTACTAAGGGGAAGGTTCATACCAATACAGGCATACCTCAAGAAACAAGAAAAAAGTCAAATAAATAACCTATCTCTACACCTAAAGCAACTAGAAAAGGAAGGGTTAGTAGAAGGAAAGAAATCTTAAAAATGAGGGCAGAAATAAATGCAAAAGAAAGAAAACAGACCATAGCCAAAATCAACAAAGACAAAAGCTGGTTCTTTGAGAGGATAAATAAAATTGACAAACCATTAGCCAGACTCATCAACAAACAAAGGGAGAAAAATCAAATCAATAAAATTAGAAATGAAACTGGAGAGATCACAACAGACAACACAGAAATACAAAGGATCATAAGAGACTACTATCAGCAATTATATGCCAATAAAATGGACAACTTGAAAGAAATGGACAAATTCTTAGAAAAGTACAACTTTCCAAAACTGAACCAGGAAAAAACAGAAAATCTTAACAGACCCATCATAAGCATGGAAATTGAAGCTGTAATCAGAAATCTTCGAGCAAACAAAAGCCCAGGTCCAGACGGCTTCATAGCTGAATTCTACCGAAAATTGAGAGAAGAGCTAACACCTATCCTACTCAAACTCTTCCAGAAAATTGCAGAGGAAGGTAAACTTCCAAACTCATTCTATGAGGCCACCATCACCCTAATACCAAAACCTGACAAAGATGCCACAAAAAAGAAAACTACAGGCCAATATCACTGATGAACATAGATGCAAAAATCCTTAACAAAATTCTAGCAGTCAGAATCCAACAACACATTAAAAAGACCATACATCATGACCAAGTGGGCTTTATCCCAGGGATGCAAGGATTCTTCAATATCCACAAATCATCAATGTAGCACACCACATTAGCAAATTGAAAAATAAAAGCCATATGATTATCTCAATAGATGCAGAGAAAGCCTTTCACAAAATTCAACATCCATTTATGACAAAAACTCTCCAGAAAGCAGGAATAGAAGGAACATACCTCAACATAATAAAAGCTGTATATGACAAACACACAGCAAACATTATCTTCAATGGTAAAAAATTGAAAGCATTCCCCCTAAAGTCAGGAACAAGACAAGGGTGCCCACTTTCACCACTACTATTCAACATAGTTTTGGAAGTTTTGGCCAGAGCAATCAGAGCAGAAAAAGAAATAAAAGGAATCCAAATTGGAAAAGAAGAAGTAAAACTCTCACTGTTTGCAGATGAGATGATCCTCTACATAGAAAACCCTAAAGACTCCACCAGAAAATTACTAGAGCTAATGAATGAATAGAGTAAAGTTGCAGGATATAAAATCAACACAGAGAACTCCCTTGCATTCCTATACACGAATAATGAGAAAATAGAAAGAGAAATCAAGGAAACAATTCCATTCACTATTGCAACAAAAAGAATAAAATACTTAGGAATACATCTACCTAAAGAAACTAAAGACCTATATATAGAAAACTATAAAACACTGGTGAAAGAAATCAAAGAGGACACTAAAAGATGGAGAAATATACCATGTTCATGGATTGGAAGAATCAATATAGTGAAAATAAGTATACTACCCAAAGCAATCTATAGATTAAATGCAATCCCTATCAAGCTACCAATGGTATTTTTCACAGAGCTAGATCAAATAATTTAACAATTTGTATGGAAATACAAAAAAACTCAAATAACCAAAGCAATCTTGAGAAAGAAGAATGGAACTGGAGGAATCAACCTGCCTGACTTCAGGCTCTACTACAAAGCCACAGTCATCAAGACAGTATGGGACTGGCACAAAGACAGAAATATAGATCAGTGGAACAAAACAGAAAGCCCAGAGATAAATCCATGCACCTATGGACACCTTATCTTTGACAAAGGAGGCAAGAATATACACAATGGATTAAAGACAATCTCTTTAACAAGTGGTGCTGGAAAAACTGGTCATCCACTTGTAAAAGAATGAAACTAGAACACTTTCTAACACCATACACAAAAATAAACTCAAAATGGATTAAAGATCTAAATGTAAGACCAGAGACTATATTCATGTTTGGGATCGCAAGTACACCCGTGGTGGGTTCATGTCAATGTATGGCAAAACCAATACAGTATTGTAAAGTAAAATAAAGTAAAAATTAAAATTTAAAAAAAAAAAAACTCGTACAGGAGAACACAGGCAAAACACTCTCCAACATAAATAACAGCAGGATCCTCTATGACCCACTTCCCAGAATATTGGAAATAAAAGCAAAAATAAACAAATGGGACCTAATTAAAATTAAAAGCTTCTGCACAACGAAGGAAACTATAAGCAAGGTGAAAAGACAGCCTTCAGAATGGCAGAAAATAATAGCAAATGAAGCAACTGACAAAGAACTAATCTTAAAAATATACTAGCAACTCCTGCAGCTCAATTCCAGAAAAATAAACGACCCAATCAAAAAAATGGCCCAAAGAACTAAACAGACATTTCTCCAAGGAAGACATACAGATGACTAACAAACACATGAAAAGATGCTCAACATCATTTATTATCAGAGAAATGCAAATCAAAACCACAATGAGGTACCATTTCATGCCAGTCAGAATGGATGTTATCCAAAAGTCTACAAGTGATAAATGCTGGAGAGGGTGTGGAGAAAAGGGAACCCTCGTACACTGTTGGTGCGAATGCAAACTAGTACAGCCACTGTGGAGAATAGTGTGGAGATTCCTTAAAAAACTGGAAATAGAACTGCCATATGACAATCCCACTGCTGGACATACACACCAAGGAAACCAGAATTGAAAGAGACATGTGTACCCCAATGTTCATCGCAGCACTGTTTATAATAGCCAGGACATGGAAGCAACCTAGATGTCCATCAGCAGATGAATGGATAAGAAAGCAGTGGTACATATACACAATGGAGTATTACTCAGCCATTAAAAAGAATACACTTGAATCATTTCTAATGAGGTGGGTGAAACTGGACCCTATTATACAGAGTGAAGTAAGCCAGAAAGAAAAACACCAATACAGTATACTAGCACATATATATGGAATTTAGAAAGATGGTAACGATAACCCTGTATGTGAGATAGCAAAAGAGACCCAGATGTATAGAATAGTCTTTTGGACTCTGTGGGAGAGGGAAAGGGTGGGATAATTGGGAGAATCACATTGAAACATGTATAATATCATATATGAAACGAATCTCCAGTCCAGGTTCAATGCATGAAAGAGGATGCTTGGGACTGGGGCACTGGGATGACCCAGAGGGAATGGTATGGGGAGCGAGGTGGGAGGGGAGTTCAGGATGGGGAACACGTGTACACCCATGGCGGTTTCATGTTGATAAATGACAAAACCAATACCATATTGTAAAGTAATTAGCCTCCAATTAAAATAAATAAATTTATATTAAAAATAAAACTAAAAAACAATAAGAAAAGAAAGAACAACAACAAAATATTAAAAAACCAAGATAAAATTGAAAAATTCCTAGAATACACAAACTATCAAATATGACTGAAGAAGAAACAGAAATTTTGAACAGACCTATAACAGATAAAGGGATTGAATCAATACTCAAAAATATCCGAAAGAAAAACTCCATACAGATGATTTTACTGTGAAATCATACATAGAATTCACTGGTGAATTCTATGACTGTTTAAAGAAGGATGAAAACCAATCCTTGTTAAACTCTCTCTCTAAAAAAAAAGAGTTTTGGTAGTCTTTCCTAACTCATTCTATGAGGCCAGCATTACTCTGATACCAAAGCCAGACCATGACATAAAAACCAAGCTACAAACCAATATCCCTTTTAAGTATAAATTCAAAAAGTATCAGCAATATACTAGTAAACTGAATTGAGCAGTATATTTAAGGAGTATATACCATGACTAAGTAGGAAATCACTGCAAATGGTGACTGCAGCCATGAAATTAAAAGACACTTGCTCCTTAGAAGAAAAGCTATGACCAACCTAGACAGCATATTAAAAAGCAGAGACATCTATTCAAAGCTATGATTTTTCCAGAAGTCATGTATGGATGTTAGAGTTGGACTGTAAAGAAAGCTGAAGAATTGGTGCTTTTGAACTGTGGTGTTGGAGAAGACTCTTGAGAGTCCCTTGGACTGCAAGGAGATCCAACCAGTGCATCCTAAAGGAGATCAGTCCTTGGTGTTCATTGGAAGACTGATGCTGAAGCTGAAACTCCAATACTTTGGCCACCTGATGCAAAGAGCTGATTCATTTGAAAAGACCCTGGTGTTGGGAAAGATTGAAGGCAGGAGGAGAAGGGGATGACAGAGGATGAGATGATTGGATGGCATCACCGACTCAATGGACATGAATTTGAACAAGCTCCGGGAGGTGGTGATGGACAGGGAAGCCTGGTGTGCTGCAGTCCATGGGGTTGCAAAAAGTCGGACATGACTGAGCAACTGAACTGAACTGAACTAAATAGGAAATATCCCAAGAATGTAAGGCTGGTTCAAGAAAATCATCCATGTAATACATCAAATTAATAGAATGGAGGAAAAATTACAGTTATGTTTATTAATAAAGAAAAAGAGCATTTGCCGAATCTCAACATCTTTTCATGATAAAAATCACTCAACATGCTAGGAATAGAAAGGAATTTCATCAACCTGATAAGGGATATTTATGACATACCCACAGGTAACATTGTACTTAATTATGTAAAACTGAATGCTTTCCTCCTATGATCAGAAAGAAGATAAAGATGTCATGTTTTTTCACTGCTATTCAACATTGGAATAAAAGTTTTAGCCATACCAATTAGGCAAGAAAAGAAATACAAAGCATACAAATAGGAAAGGAAGAAGTAAAACTATCTCTATTCACAGATGACATGATCTTATATACAGAAAAAAGTTAGAGAATAAACAAAACAACCGTCAGTGTCAATGGATGAATTTGACAAGTTGAATGTTATACAATATCAATATGCAAAATCACTCACATTTCTATAGATTAGGAATGAGTAATGCAAAAATAAAATTAAGAAAACAATTAAATTTTCAACAGCATCAAAAAGATTAAAATACATTGAAATAAATTTAACCAAAGTATAAGATTTACACACCAAAAACTACAAAACACTGCTGAAGGAAATTAAAAAAAAAAGTCAATGAAAAGAAAAACATCATGTGTTATAGATTGGAAGACAATATTATTAAGATACTTCCCAAAGTGATTTACAGATTCAATATAATCATTATCAAAATCCTAAAGGCCTTTTTTTAAGACATGGAAATACTAGCCCGTTTTGAAAAAATGGAAATGGAAATTTATATGGAATTGGTGGACTCTGAATAGCCAAATTAATCATGAAAAAGAAGAACAATGTTAGAAGCCTCATACTTTGCTATATGAAAACTAAATACAAAGCTACAGTAATCAAAAAAATGTGATACTGGCACACAGATAAATTATACCAGTGGAATAGAATTCAGGGTCCAGAAATAAAGCCATACCTCTAGGGCAAATTGATTTTTGACAGTGTGCCAAGATCATCCCATAGAGAAAGAACAGTCTCTTCAACAAATGGTGCTGGATCAACTAGATATTCATATGCAAAAAATGAAATTGGACCCGTATCTCACATAATAAACAAAAATTAACTCCAAATAAGTCAAAGGCCTAAACATAAAAGCTAAAACCATAAATTGAACATAATAGAAGATAATATGTGGGCAATCCTCATGACCTTAAACAATGTTATTGATAGTTTCTTAAATATGACACCTAAAACACAAGCAACAACACAAAAATAGATAAACTGGACTCAGTCAAAATTAAAACATTTTGTATATCAGAGAATACTACCAAGAAAGTAAAAAGACAAACTACAGAATGAGATAAAATATTCACAAATCATATATTTCATAAGGGTCTAGTATCTAGCATATATAAAGAAACCTTACAACTCAACAAATAACAGGAAACTGACTCAATTTAAAAATGGCTGAAGGATAAATAGACATTTCTCCAAAAATGACATATATTAGATTAAAAAATCTTTTTTTAATTAAGAAAAGATATATACACTGGCTGACAAGTACATGCAAAGATGTTCAGCATCACTAATCATTATGGAAATTCAAATAAAAATCTAAATAAAATACTACTTCACACCCACTAGGATGCCTGTAATAGAAAAAAAAAAAAAGAAAAGAACAAGTGTTGACAAGGATGTAGAGAAATTAGAACCTTTGTACACTATTGGTGGGAATGTAAAATGGTGCAACCACTGTGGAAAACAATTTGGTTGTTTCTCAAACAGTTAAACATAAAATTACCATATGACCCAGCAATTCCACTCCTAGACATGTATGTACCAAAAATAATTGAAGACAGGTATCCAAACAAATATTTGTACACGAAAGTTCAGAGCAGCATTACTGAAAATAGTAAAAAGGTAGAAACAACTAAATGTCCATCACTTGATGAATAGATAATACAAAATGTGGTTGCTATGGACTGAATTTTGTATCCCTCCTAAACTCATCCCCAATTTAATGGTAGACAGTTTAAGATGGTCAATTTTATGTTATATGTGTCACCCCAATACAAGAAAGTAGAAGGGAAAAGAAAGGAAATTAGCAATTGTTTGAGCTACTGCCATATATTAGGCTCTGTGCTAAAGTTAAGCTTATGTATTATCCAATTAAAGCCACTAAACAATACCATGGGTCATTATCGCTATTTCATAGCTCAGCAAACCAAGGTCCATGTAACTTAATTTTCATAACTAATACTACATGGAGCTATAATTCAAACCCAGGTCTGACTCCAAAGTCTACACTCTGTAGCATAACCAATTCTCCAAGAAGCTTCCATAGCTAGCCCCTCATTATTCTATCCATAAGGACCTGTGTCACTGATCAAAAATAAAGCACAGTTCACCAGATATTCCTTCACACCAACAAACCCTCTAGAGAAAAAAATCTCAAATTAAAATTTTATTTCTATACCAAGCTCTCCCTGAAATTGACCCTTCCCTGATGGCTCAGACAGTAAAGAATCTGCCTGCAACGCAGGAGACCTGGGTTTAATCCCTGAGTTGGGAAGATCCCCTGAAGGAGGACATGGCAACACATTCCAGCAATCTTGCCTGGGAAATCCCACAGAAAGAGGAGCCTGTCGGGCTACAGTCCATGGGGTCACAAAGAGTCAGACACAACTTAGCGACTAACCACACTTCCTGAAAAAAAAAAAAAAAAAAAAAGGCCATCCTTGAATAGGCAGGAAAAACAAACAGCCTTCATAGATTCACAAGGCCTGATCTGTAAGTGGGGTGATTTGGTTGGCTTAGTAAGTCTTTATCACAAAGAAATACCTGCCTCCTCATGCTTGAACTCTCTTTACTAAGGAGATTAGAGTCTTTGGTTCACAACTGGAAAAACAGGCTGAAGACAGAACTATTCCTGGGAGAGAAAACACACTGGTATTTGGATTAGGGAAGATCACATCACTTCACAAGGGCAGATTTTAATAAGTTGAGGATGGAGCAGACAGAATAAAAACTAAACCTACCTTTCCTGAGACCACACACAGTCAGTCACAGACTTGTCTCTGTCGCTAACTATCATGGAACCTCAAAGGAGGCCCTTCTCACTAGCCCAATGTTTTCCTAATCTGCGATTCTGAAATTGCACTTAATAAATTTGCCCAGGGTCAGTCCCCTTTGTATTCTTATTAGTGGTAAGCACAGCAAAGTCCTTAACTAATCCGTGATGTGAGTCTCTGTGCTTATTTTATTAAGATTAATTGCTATTTAAGACCTTATGCCATGATTACAGGGATCCTTTTGCTATATAAAAATCTAAACATACTTTTGAAATATGAGACATGTTTTCAGTTACTGAGAGCCACTTATGGTCCCAATTCATATGAACTTTTATTTAAATGAGTAATTAATCTTGACAAGAGAATCAAAATTTATGAATACACAAGTTTGAATATACTGGTTGTTGGTCCCTGCACTGGACTTGATAAGTGGCATGTTACTATATATGTATGCATGGTGCTGGGTTAGGAGTTATTCAAAGTGACACCGATGTAAGTCTGGCTCACTGGTAACTTATTTTCAAGGCAGGTGCTTACTCAGCTGTTTTTTTGAAGGAATATTCCACACTTCCTTCTGCATTTTCTTTTGCTATATCCCTGATTTAGACTCCACAACTCATATCAGCATTGTTTGACTTCCTGAGGCAGAGATACTGCTGAGTGTTAAAACCCACAATCACACCAAGACATTTTTTCAACACTCCACTGTATTTTAAGAATCATCTCTTCTTCCTTTCCATTTCCATTGTTGAGTATTTCTCTAACAAGCTAGTGACTAGAAGTCCTTTCCTTCGTACTGTGAATGAAAAGTGTGGCCTGCCAAATCAGCAAACAAAGAATGCTGAGGCCATTAAGCCATCAGCCACTACCACATCCCCAAAGGTAAGCCCTGAGAGAATTTAGGATGGAGACAAACTGAGGTGGGGGGGGCGGGGCGGGGCTGTGTGCTCAAGATGGGGAGGGGGGCGCTCAGCATGGGAAGAAACAGGATTAGGTAAGGTGCATATCAAAGGAATGATTTCAATGAGCCCAGAGTCTTGTATCTTCCCAAATATAGAAAAGCTGCTAAATTCATTAACTAGAGATATCTGGTTTTCTGTAATTAACAGTGGCAATCTTTTGATGTTCCACTACCTGGTCTTTGTTACAAATACCCACATATACTCTGGCTCCTCCCTTACCTCTTTGGAGCACTTCCTCATGGCTATCTGAGAGGTTGCCTTCCAGCCTTAAGGCCTCAGAAAGTCTGCCAAATAAAACATAATTCTCAATTTTTAGGTTCTGCATTTTTTTTTCAGTCAACAGGAAATAATAACCTGCCTTCAAACTGCTCGATTTGCTAAAGCCTTTGTGATGTGGTCATGTCAATGCTGAACACACTGTTATAGTTTGAATGTCTTACATAGGTAAGTCACAAAAAAAAATTTAACAGAGAACTACGGTAATTAGCAAGACAAAGAGCAATCTCCCTAAGGCAGAGCCTTAAAGAATAAGTCATTGTTTGGGGACAAAAGTGTAATAAAAGGTAGAAAGTCAGGTAGGATTCAATTCTGAAACTATCTTTCCATGAAAATCGGTAACCCTTTCCCTTAGGGGATGAAATAGTCAACAGTTTCCAAGTGTATTGAAAGCTGGGATTAGGCATTATAGATCTTTGCTATAATCAACACTCTACTCTTAGTGAGTAGGGCTTCCCACGTGACACTAGTGGTCATGAACCTGCCTGCCAATGCAGATGTAAGAGATCTGGGCTCAATCCCTGGGTCAGGAAGATCCCCTGGATAAGGGAATGGCAACCCACTCCAGTATTCTTGCCTGGAAAATCCCATGGACAGAGGAGCCTAGAGGGCTACAGTCCATAGGGTCACAAAGAGTCAGACACAACTGAAGCAACTTAGCACGCACACTCATAGTGAGTGCTCAACAAAAGTTAGATGGTGATGGGGAGGTAGAAATGCTTATAAGAATGAATTCTATCATTTGTCAAAATCTGTTAATTCATGAGGACTCCTTTTCCCATTGTTTCCTCACAAAATATTTCATATTTTTTGAGATTCCATTTGTTCCATACAAGATCTAGACAAGCCCATGTGGATAAAATAAAGGTAAAATCCCATCTTTGAAATGGGATACTACATTAAATGGGATACTACATTAAATGGGATACTACATTAAATTACATTCACCATAGGGAAGATGATTTTGCATAGGGAATATTTAGCAAAATCTGGCATTTTGGGTTATCACAAGATGGGGGTGAAACTGAGCAGGATGCTGTGGAGCCCTCCCAGGTACAAATCCTTCCTTTGCACACCCCCACCCCTGCCATCCCCCCACCCACACCGCTACACCCTCAGTTTCTTGTTTGGAAAAACGGGCTTCATTCAGCCTTGGAGAACTTCCTGATTTCCACAGGGCAGATTCAAACAGTTGCTAACCAGGGAAGGATGCGGAAACAAAGGAGGAACTATCAAGAAAATATAGCATAGCCTTGGAGCAGGCTCCTGGTTCCTCCTGAAGGAATATATAACTACATCTTTGAGTTCTTCTGCAGGAAATAAGGTCCACACGCAGGTGGAGGAAGGTAACTTCAGGCACCTTTTTTCTGCTCCAAACCAGGATATTACGTTTGTTTGGCCTCACTGTGCAATGGGCACATGACCTTGAGATCTGTAACATGGGGTATTACTGGCATTTGGTGAATAGAGACCAGGGATACTGTTAAACATCCTACAATGCAGAGGACAGCCTCCCACAATAAGGAATCATCTGGCTCAAAATGTCAATAGTGCCCAGATTGAAAAATTGAGCTTAATTGGAAGAACAAAATGCCTTTACTCTGTAGGTTTCTCGTATCAGTTTCTCTATGCCTATTACACTCCACTTCAGTGTACATATCCTACTTACTACTCTCATCAAGGCTATAAGAAGAGCAGAGAAGAGAAAGGGCCCCTGAATATTTCTGTCTCATTGCACTTTAACAGTCATATCTGGATGGTGCTTGGATAGGCCTAGCCATGTGAATAAAGGTTGCCTAGAAGCCAGATAGATCTGGGCTTAAATTATCCACAGTCACTTCCGTTTTTCACTTTGAACCACTCTTGCAGATGTGGCCTCAGGTTGCAATCTGCCCTGGGAGAGTTCAAACAAATATATATTTTCAAGCCACCAAGTAGAAAACCTGAATTTCTCCATATCCCCAGAGAAGATGAGTTCCCCCAGCCCCCAAGTCTAACAAGCAACCTAGGCAAGCTTAGGCTCCTACTCAGGTCAGCTTCTTAATTGCACTAGGAGATCCACAAGCAGATTTGTCCTGGTAGAGTAATGCCTGACTTTTGCATGGTGCTTTTAATTTTGGAAAGGGTTTTCCTTTGTATATCCTGAAGCTCTTAAAGAGGTTAATGGGGTAGGGGAAGAACAGGTAGAAAAAAAAAATGAGTCTTATCTACCATATACTGGGAAAGCCCCCAGATTCAACACCACCCAGAAGCCTCCTATGTTAAAGATGATTGGACTATATACATAGGGCCTTTGAAGGAGACAGCTCACAAGAATGGAACTTTATTTCCTTCTCCTTGGACACTGCTCCTGATTGTACCCTAGGCTTGAAGTAGAAGCCTCGACTGAATTTTAATTTGGTCTGAGAAAGGAAGATGCCCCAAAGTCTTGTCCAGAGCCTCATTTCCTCCTTGCTTCCTGACAAAGGAAGGATCAGCTTAATCACAAAATAGACCTCTTTTGTTTGGAAGGCTGTATATTCGACGTGGCTGGCCACAGCAAAATTGCCTTTGAATGGGAGAAAAGCAGCAGAGTTCCAGAACTGAGATTTTTTTTTTAAAAATCTACATCATAGGCCAATCTTCAGAAACACTTGAAGTTGTTGAAAGAGTGTGTAAAGGGTGGCTCCACCCCCCATCCCTACCTTCCCCCTTCCCACTCACAGGAACACAAACTCTTCATTCCCCAAAGCAATATATTTATCTATTGCCTCGCTCCCACACAAAAGCTTAATATTCTCCAGAATACTGGGCCACCTGGAGGCTAAGGGAACTGATGACAATGTAAAAACTTGTCTTGCTCTGTGCCCCCAAGGGACTTTCTCTGGATAACCTAGGAGAGTTGCTAGGGCTCCCTCTCAACAAAAATATGCCAGTTCACCAGCACAGCAATGGGAACATTCAGCCATTTAGGCAAGGCAGACTGTTCTTTCTGGAGCTCTACTCAAGCTCGCAGTGTATGCTCAGGGGTTTCAGGCGACAGCGAGAAGCACAGGGGAGCTTTCTCTGAGATCTAGGTTGTTCTAAGAATGGATAGGGAAAGGGGTATCAGGTATCAGCCCAGCGGCCAGAATGGCAGAACTCAGGCACCCACCTTTCTGGAGAGAGGTAGAGAGGGAGATAAAAGACAAAGCCGAGCTGTGGGGTTGTGCAGGCCAAACCAGGAGATGCTGCCAGCTAGCGGACCTAAGCGCCTGCAGGTTGCAGGTGTTAAGTCTCAGGCTTGTGGTGGGGGCAGGGCCATTTCTGCCCTTCCAGGAAGATCCAAGAGGGCCGCCAGTCTTTCTGGGCACCAGAGTGGTAGGGGTGGAAATGTGTCTCACATGACCCAAAAGTGCAAAGATCAAAGAGTGGTCCAAGTGTTCAGTAACACCCTCCCCTCCACACACATACACACACAGAGAAACAGCTGCCACCACTAAGCAACTTAACTCTCTCCTGCTACAATACCACTAACCATCCCCTCTCCCCTTCAATCTAGGTTGGCGCTGGGAAGACCGACACTAACCTATGGGTGAGAGGGGCAAGGATGTGAGAACTGGGCTGTGCTGCCAGGCTGCCTGCACTGGGTTACACTAGACCCGTCAGGGATAGAAGACCCCCAGGTTAGCTCCTGGCCACTCAGGGTCCTCCTCTCCCCCGGCGCTCACCCGCGTTCTCCCTGGCTCACTTCCACTTCCTCCGGGATGACCCGTGGCTGCCCGCGCAGCCCCGCCACCGCCTGCCGGCTCAGAGCCCAGGTTGAGCGGGGTAGGGGTTGGGGGTCACAGTCCAAAGTAGGGGCACTCAGGACAAGGGGGCAAAGAGAGACTCTGCCAGCCAGGCGTTCTGAGGTGCTCCAGTCCAGTCCCCTCTACCGAAAACCACCACGCTCAGCCACCCAGACTCTGCCACCACCCAGGGGAGGGGGAGGCCCGGGGAAGAGCAAACGAAGGAAACAGAAAATTCCGTACCGAGGGGGGAGAGATGAGACGGTGGGACAGGGCAGCGCCGGGGCTGCCTTGGGGTTTCGGCTGCGGCTTCCTTCCACCCCTGGCTACCGAGTTGCAGAGAAGCAGGAGCTGCTGCCCCTGCAGGCTGCCCCATCCTCCCTCTCCCTCCTTCCCTCCCCCCTGCCCGCTTCCCCCGCCCCGCCCCGCCCGCCCCTGCCTTGAGCTCAGACTGTGTGAGGCTCCAGGTCCGGACTGGGGGAGGTGAGAGGTGCTTTCACCAACAGCGGCAGTCTCCCCCACCCCACCGCACACCCCCGCCCCCAATCGCGACGGGTTCTTCCAGCTTGCAGCCACCCAAAGGAGAGGAAAAAGAGAAAAGGAGCAGAGGAAAGCCAGGAGCAGATAGAAGCGAAAAGGAAGAGCTCAGGGTTGGACATTTTTGGAGCTGGGGTGGGGAGGAGAACAGGAGCGCGCCTCCTCGATTTTACCTCCCCACCCCTCTTTGCTTCTCTCTCTCCCCCTTCGTTGTATAGCATTTTTCAGAAGCGGCAGCAGAAGGGGACAGAAACCTCTAGTCTAGAAAGATTCGGAAGGGTGACCGGGGCTCCCGCCAGCCAATACCTAGCAGCTGGCACAGGAGTATGCGTTTGTGCATGTCAGAGTGCGAATGCTGGTCTCTGTCTCTTCCTATGTCTTTTCTGTCTCCTTCATACTCCCGTGTCAGCTATCTCTGTCAGTTTCCCGTGTCAGTTTCTTCCCGTGCTCTCACTGTGCACTACGCTGCGTGAAGGGGGTGCGTGTGTTTGAAGGCACCCAGGTTGGGTCAGCGAGCCGGGAGAAGCTAGCGGGGACAAGGCAGGAGCACGGGTAGAGCAAAGAGTTTCGGGGTGCTGACGGAGGCGAAAGGTGAACAGAGACGGCCAGCCACTGGGAAGTTTGGGAGTGACTAAAAAGCGAAGGGAGAAACCACGCTAGGAGCGGGCACTTGCGCGCCTCGCCACACCCCGCCCCTTTCCCTGTGCTCATCCGCCCACCCGCCAGGCAGCCTCGAGGCCCGGCTGGGCTGTCCCAGGCGGCTGCTGTTGGCGCGCCGTGGGAGAACCGGTAAGGTGGCCGCACCGAGCTCCTTGGCTTCCAGACGCCAGACGACGCGGATCTGAACAAACCACTTGGTCTGGGGTAAGTCAACAGGCAGCCCAGAGCCTTATGGCTTTGCTGCCGGAGCGCTGCCAAAAGGCAGCGAGGTGCGGGATTGAATGAAGGTGCAGGGATGCTGAGGGCTGGGAGGTGCTAGCTGGCTGTGGGCTGGGGTGGTGGGGGCAGAGCGAAGCCAGCAACAGATTGTTTTCGGACACAGGGAGAAAGATATGGTGGGACTCTAGAGGTGTTAGGACAAGGTGGCTCTTGGCAGTGACCAAAAACGTTGTTTTTATTTGGGATGTTCCTCTAAATCAGCTTGTCTCTACCCCGGACAGTGATCTGAGATCAGTATTGACCCGAGAGACAGGAATGGAATAAAGACACTGGCCCTTTTGCCAAAAGCCACTTTAAGATGTGGAAAGCCAGGGGTGAGCTCATGAGGGCTCAGGAATCAGAGCCCCCATTCACCTTCTTTCTGTTTCGTATCCATCAAACTTACTTACGAAATGGCCAGATTCATTTTCCTGGCTCCTTAAAGGAATCAGGACATACAAATGGGGAGACATCAGTCAGATCTCTGCTCAAAGTAGACACCCCTCCCCCCAAACACACACTGACTTGGACAAACAGTCATGATGGTCCCCCTCTTCAACACACACATAGGTACTGAGCTGTATTCACAGATCCTGATCTTTCTCCATGGTCTCTAAGAATGAAACTGGGAGAAGGGCTTTCTCCCCTTTGCCAACCTGGGGTCTTCTGGCCATAACCAGGTATGTGGTTGGTGATGGCTACCAAGGTTATTACTCCCTTGTGAAAAGCCTGGCGCTAGGAAACCAGTTGGGAAGACAGGATTGCTGAACTTTACCTGAGTTTATCATATGAGTAGAAGAGACAGGCTAATCAATAATGCTCCCCTTAAAGACTGTGTGTTTCAGCCCTGGCTTCAAATGAGAAATATTTACTCCACTGACATGGCACTCAGATCCACTTGTCTATTTCTATACATTTATTTTCATGGCATTTAGCAGATATGTAAAGTTTACATCTTAGAATTCGTCCTTGTCTATTGTCAGTCTCAGGGTTTTTGTTGTTTTTTTTTTTTTTTTCGTGTTTTACAGATGTTGGTGTTTGGTATTATATCATGTTTCTTTTCCTATAGACTCTTAAAAAGCTGTGATATAAATGATGTTAAATGGTACCTTTCACCCAGTCTTTAACATTTGCTTATTCTAAATCAAAGGCATGGAAATACATGCACACAGTACCAAGTTGGTCTCAAAGCAAATGTTTAGCCTAGGTTTCTCTATTTGCAAGGTTGAAGGAAAACCTGAATGCCACATGAAATCTGTTTGGTTCCTGGAAGATGCTGTTTTCACGAAGTTCTGGCATAGATAGATAAATAGATAGATAGAGTGTGTGTGGCGCTGCTTTCATAAAGTTGTAATACATATGGTATGTGTGTATTTTTTCAAGGACTCAGATCAACCCCATACAATCTGGGCTCTATGCTGCTGTAGCCGAGAGGGGAGTATTTGAATTTGTGCTTCCAAAGCATCCAGGCTCTTCTGTTAAACTGTCTATTTATTATTATGTTACCGGAATACAATGAATTACCTCTTTCCAACTCAGCAAATGAGAGAAACAGATTCTGCATTAAGTGGAACTGTTAATGTTGCATCAGGCAATTTGTTCTAATGCTCACTGCTGAGAAAGAGAACAGAACAAGGATTACTCAAGTAGGATCTGAAAAGGTGCCCATTCTGTCACTTTTTTAGGCCATCATAAGCAAATATCTTCATAGGTTAAAATTACACTTTCCCATAAATAGCAAAGACCAGGTTGCAGACAGGTAGGAAAGAATCAGCAGCTTCCTACTAGGGAAAGAATTGAAAGTGTCAACAGGAATGACACCTAAGGTGTGGGTCTTTCTTGGCTGAAAATCTGGCCGCTGCAGTGGATCCTGATCCATGGTTCCTCAGGGCATAAGGAGGTGTAAAGCGTGGGGATCCAGAACCAGGCAGTCTTCAGCTGTATTGACAGACATTCCCCTAGCTATAGTGCATACACCAATATAGAGACCTGGACCAGATAACATTGGCCATTTCTACCAGGATTGAGAACTATATTCCTACAATTCTATTCTTTCTAGAATTAACAACCAGAACGAGAATGACACGCAGAACCACCGTGCTTAGAGAAGGCCAGGCCAGAAAACGACAGATGCAGTGGGGATGAAGAGGAAAAGGATAGGACAGAACCCAGAGATGTTTTGAAACACGGAAAGAAAACCATCCAGATGTTTGCTTTCTTTTGCCTTGGCAGGGGATGGGATTAGTCCAAAAAACTGCTTAGGAAGTGAAGCACCCTAACATTGCCTAGCCTATGGTTTACCTTGTAAACACTGTAAAACAGAATTACATAGAACCCGAGAACGGGAGCCCCGGAGTAAATTTACACTTTTACCGTCTCATTCCACTCCTTAGCATATTAAATTCCAATCTATGAGCCATTCAGGTGCTTAATTATTGAATGGATAATTTCAAACATGTCATTCTATTGCCCTCCAGTCTGCTTCCAAACATTTTAAGTTGTCTTGACCATGACTCCATCACTGAAACAGAGGGACAAAAACATTTCTGCCTGCTTTACTTCTGCCAAAGCTTCTTGTTTTCAGCTAAGTACACAAAACCATTCAGAAGCTTTCTGGGAGCTGGTGGGGAATATGAAGGACAGGACCTTTCTTCCCAAAGTGCCCTCCCTGTGCCTTGAGATGCCACCAACCTAATCTGCCCTGGTTAGTTTCCAGGTTTCTAGGGAGGGATGTGACAAAGTTTGCAGCCTGCAAACAGAAATGATGCCTAATCCTAGGCAGAAGTTGTAGCTAATCAGCCCAAGACCAAGGCTAAGCTGAGGCTAGCCACTGAGTCCAGAGCTCAGTGGCTGTGATTTCCATAGTATCATCCTTTCTAAACTCATATAGCAGTCCTTCTGCTGACGGGTCTCTCAAACGCTTTGTCCAGTGAGACCAACCAACCCATCCCAATGGCAAGGGATGAATCCTAAATGACTCAGCTATGATTTCATAACCAAACATGTACACCATACTTACTTGAGCAAAAATAGATGATTTCAAAAACTAATGATAATAAAAGCTGTTGAGGCAAAGCAAAAATTGCAGTTCACTTGGTCAGGGACCTTTGCAAGCTCCCTAGGTTTGGTTGTCCATCATTCACTGTGGAGTTGATGCTAGTAGCCCATGAAATTGCCCCAGCTTTTTGCCTTAACAAAGGCAAAGAAAGAGCTGATGGTGGGAAATAAACAGTGATCTTGGCAGGGTCCAATCCCCTCATTTCTCCTATAAAGAAATTGAGGCCCAGAGAGTAGAAATGACTTTCCCAAATCAGAGAACTAGCTAGTGACACAACCAAAACCAGAATTCAGGACTGCCTGTGTTCAATATGTATTGAATATATTCCCTAAAGCCTTTTGGAGATCTTTCAAAAAAAATTAAGAGGTAACAAAGGCCAAGTTTATCAGGTTCACAGCACTCTACTCCAATGCTGTGTTAATACCTAAAAGTTTATTGCCATATCTTTGTGGCTTGCCTTCTCACCCACTATCTGCCCTAAACACACACACACACACACACACATACACACACACACACACACACACACACTTATCTTGCTGGCTAGGAAAATGTGACATATGCCTACAGCCAGTATATTCATGTGGAGGGCAGAATTAAACATGATAAAGATTTAGTTGCTCACACTTATCTGATTGATCTGGCTCACACCACCAACAGCAAGGCATCTAGAACTCCCAGTCTCTGCTACTCCTACTAGTTTTGAGGAATGGAAGCTGGTGGAATCTGGTAACTATGGTTTAGGCTTTGTACACTCAGAATAAGCACCCATTAATGTGCATGCATACACAAACACACACACACTTTCTGAAAAATTAAAACAAAGGAAATAGAAAAGACAAGACTGATGGTTTTTATAGTAGAGTATGAGAAGAAGGAAGCTTTGCAGGGAGGGTGTTGTTTCCTTCCTCCATTCTTTAGCCCTGATGCCTGATTTCCATGATTCCCAACCTAGTTTCTTTTAGGATTAGAGAAAATACATTGAAAAAACATGTCTATTACAGCCAAGAAGGAAGATATGAAGAATTTCCACATTATAATATCACAAGGATAGGAAAGAGAGATTAGAATGGAGTAGGCTAAGGCCTTGCTACTTCACGTATGGTCCTCACACCAGTAGTGGCATCACGCCCGGTGGATGTTTATAAATACAGAATCTCAGACCCTTCCTCAGACCTACCAAATTAGAATCTGACATTTAAGAATATCCCCCAGTGATTTTTTGGTATGCTAAATTTGAGAGGCTAGAGCTTATCCGAAAATACATTGGAAATCATTTGAAAATAAACAATTACCTACTGGGCATGTAGGGACAATTCATGCAGTATATAGTTTTTATATATATATATATATATATATATATGCACACACACACACATATATACATAAATATATATATATATACGTGTATATATATAGATATACATACATATATATATATATAAACTTTCCCCAGGTTCACTTCTCTTTGTATTCAGTATAAAAGCCTTAAGTGTGGGCAAAAGAGTTGATTGAAAGGAAATCAGGCCATAGGATTGTACTGTTTACCTGGGTTTAGAGACTCACACAAACCTGAGTTCAAATTCTGGCCCTACCCCTCGGCCTCTGGGGTAGAAGCCCTGAGTCCAGGATGCTGGACTTTCAGAAAATTCCCAGGCCCATGGAATCAGCATGCACTCTCCTAGAGGTATCTATCTGGACACTAAGACCTGGCTCCACCTAACTGCTTCTAGGCTCCACTGATAGACACCTCATACCAAACAACCAGCAAGACAGGAACACAGCCCCATTTATCAGGCTGTCTAAAGTCATACTAAGCTCACAGACACCCCATGACAGACTACCTGTTGTGACCCTGCCCATCAGAGGGAAAAGATTCATCTCCACCCACCAGAGCACAGGCACCAGTCTCTCCCACCAGGAAGCCTACACAAGCCCCTGGACCAACCTCAGCCACCACAGGGCAGACAACAGAAGCAAGAGGGACTATGATCCTGTAGCCTGCATAAACACAATAGGTTGGAAAAATGAGATGACAGAAAAATATGTTGCAGATGAAGGTGCAAGATAAAAACCTAAAGACCAAATAAATAAAGAGGAAAGAGGCAATCTACCTGAAAAAAAGAGCTCAGAGTAATGATAGTAAAGATTAACCAAGATCTCAGAAATAGAATAGAGGCACAGATTGAGATGATACAAGAAATGTTTAACAAGGACCTAGAAGAACTAGAGCAAACAATCAGTGATGAACAACAGAATAACTGAAATGAAAAATACACTAGAAGGAATCAATAGCAGAATAACTGAGGCAGAAGAACAGATAACCAAGCTGGAAGATAGAATGGTAGAAATAACTGTAGCAGAGCAGAATAAAGAAAAAAGAATGAAAAGAAATGAGGAAAGTCTCAGAGACCTCTGGGACAACATTAAATACACCAACATTCAAATTATAGGGGTACCAGAAGAAGAAGAGAAAGAGTCTGAGAAAATATTTGAAGTGATTATAGTCAAAAACTTCCCTGACATGGGAAAGGAAATAGTCAATCAAGTCCAGGAAGTGCAGAGTCCCATACAGGATAAGCCCAAGGAGAAACATCTTGAGACACATTAATAAAACTAACGAAAATTAAATACACAGAAAAAGTATTAAAAGCAGCAAGGGGAAAAGTGACAAATAACATAATATACAAGAGAATCCTGATGAAGTTATCAGCTGATTTTTCAGTAGAAATTCTGCAGGCCAGAAGGGAGTGGCTGGACATATTTAAAGTGATGAAAGGGAAAAACCTAAAACCAAGAATATTCACCCAGTGAGGTTCTCATTTATATTTGACAGAGAAATCAAAAGCCTTACGGACAAGCAACAGTTAAACCAAACCAACTTTACAACAAATGCTGTAGGAATTCCTTAGATGGGCAACACAAGAGAAGGAAAAGACCTACAAAAACATATCCAAAATAAATAAGAAAATGGTAAAAGGAATATACATATTGATAGTTGCCTTAAATATAATGGATTAAGTACTCCAAGCAAAAGGCACAGACTGGCTGATTGGATACAAAAACAAAACGCATATATATCTTTTTGTGACCCTGTGGACTGTAGGCTTCTCCGTCCCTGGTATTCTCCAGGCAAGAATACTGGAGTGGGTTGCCATTTCCTTCTCCAGGGGATCTTCCCGACCCAGGGATCGAACCCGGGTCTCCCACATTGGAGGCAGACGCTTTAACCTCTGAGCCACCAGGGAAGCCCCACTTCAGACTTAGGGACACATACAGACTGAAGATGAGGGGATAGAAAAAAAAATATTTCAAGAAAATAGAAATCAAAAGAAAGTTGGAACATCAATACTCATATCAGACAAAATGTTCTCTAAAATAAAGACTGTCACAAGAGACAAGGAAGGACACTACATAATGATCAAGGGATCAACCCCAAAAGAATAAACAAATGTAAACATTTACACACCAAACATAAGAGTACTTCAATACATAAGGTAAGGGCTAACAGCCATCAGTGGGCTTCCCTGATTGCTCAGTTAGTAAATAATCTGCCTGCAGTGCAGGAGAGCCCGGTTCAATTCTTGGGTTGGGAAGATTCGCTGGATAAGGGATAGGCTACTTACTCTAGTATTCTTGGGCTTTCCTTGTGGCTCAGCTGGTAAAGAATCTTCCTGCAATGCGGGAGACCTGGGTTCGATCCCTGGGTTGGGAAGATCTCCTGCGGAAGGGAAAGGCTACCCACTCCAGTATTCTAGCCTGGAGAATCCCATGAACTGTATAGCCCATGGGGTCACAAAGAGTTGGACACGACTGAGCGACTTTCACTTCATTTCACTTCAAAAGCCATCAATGGGGAAATTGACAATAACACCATGACACTTGGGGACTTTAACACTTCACTTAGACCAATGGATAGTTCATCCAGACAGGAAATTAATAAATAAACACAACCTTAAATGACACATTAGGCCAGATAGACTTAACTGATATTTATAGGACATTTCATCCAAAAGCAGCAGAATACACCTTCTTCTCAAGTGCACAAGGAACATTTCCTAGGTTGATCACATCTTGGGTCACAAATCAAGCCTTGGTAAATTTAAGAAAATTGAAATCATATCAAGAATCTTTTCTAACCACAATCTATGAGGTTAGAGATCAATTACAGGAAAAAAAACTTAAAAAAAAAAACACAAACACATGGAAGCTAAACAATATGCTACTAAATAACCAAGACATCACTGAAGAAATCAGAGGAAATTTTAAAAATACCTAAAAGCAAATGACAACAAAACCGCAATGACCCAAAACCAATGGGACACAGTGAAAGCAGTTCTAAGAGGGATGTTTATAGCAATACAGTGTTACCTCAGGAAACAAGAACAATCTCAAATAAACAACCTAATCATACACCTAATGCAACTAGACAAAAAACAAACATAACCCAAAATTAATAGAAGGAAAGAAATCATAAAGACCAGAGCAGAAGTGAATGCAATTTATATGAAGAAAATAATAGCAAAAATCAGTGAAACTAAAAGCTGGTTCTTTGAGAAGATAAAATTAAACCTTTAGCCACTATAAGACACTGGCCTACTGTGAATAATCAATACATTGAAGATATAATATTATTATAATCAATAATATTTGGCCAATAATTTTAGTTTACTAGAAAATTAGCTATATGATGTTATGCCTTGAGGCATGTAACATCTATTTCTAATTGGTGCAAGTCATGTCGGGCTTTCCACAGATAAAACACCAAGAAATACACACAAAGCAAAATATATTTGAGGCTTCGAAACAAATATTATTCAGAAAGAATTACAATTGAATTACTCTATGAATCACTTCATAGAGTAAGGCTGAAATCATAAGTAGCTTTATTTTATATGGTATGTCTCAAAATTAGGAAGTTAGACAGTTAGTGAGACTCTGTATGCATGTTTTGTGCATATATGCAACAGGCAAACATATGCACACACAGAAAGAGAAACACACACACTGTGTTCTGATGGAGCAACTGTGAAAAAAATCAAGGCTGAAATAGCATTCTAGGGGCAGAACTGAATATTACAAGACTTCTGGCCTGATGATAATCTATAAAATGGGTGAATAATACCTCTTATATCATAGGAAGGATGTGAGATGATATGGGTAAAAGAAAGGATGCAAGTAAAGGCATAGCAGAAAACTCAAATTTTTAAAACCTAAGACTACAAAAGAGACAAAAATATTATACTTAAATCTTGAGCTAAGCTACAATAATTTTCCTCCAGCAAGTAATGACTTGATGCTAGATAAGAAATAATTTACCATATCAACACACGTCTTACAAAGATCAGCTCAACAATAACAGTTGAGGCCTAGACAGTGCTGATTTATGTGCCAAGCATTTCACATGTAGTATCTCATTTAAACTTCCACAATGCTATGAAAAGGTCATTATCATGCTTATTTTACAGATAAGACTAAAGCTCAAAGGAATTCATTAAATTGCTTATTTTATGATTTGTGGACATAGGTAAATACTATACCTATCACTATTTCACAGGTGAAAAAAATAAGCAACTCCTGTCTCCTCCCAGCCCATGGTTCTCCCTACCTCCTCAACTTTCACACCTGTAAAATATGATAGGTAGAGTACCTATGGATTTCAGTAATTCTATAAGTTACAATAAGTTTTATAAAATCCAGTAAAATCACTAAGCACTTGATTCATCTAAAAACTTGGTTTAAGGTTTGAGACATCCAGTTTCTATTGGATCTGAGGTTGCCCAACATCCATTGATTTTCAAGAGGATCAGACTAGTATGGTATCAATAATCTTCTAACATAAAATATAGATCATTAATTTCTAAGATTTCTGTGATCACCCTAAATTAACAATAGCAGTTGATATAAATTATTGAAAATCTTTCTATGAGTTCTCTATTGTGGCTATAACAACCACAAATTGAGCAGTTTAAAACAACACAAATTTATTATTGTTATTATTCTATAGGTCAGAAGTCTGACATAGGGATCAGTGGGCTAATATCAAAGTGTCAGTAGGACTGCATTCTCTACTGGACATTCTAGGAGAGAATCAGGACTGCATTCTCTACTGGACATTCTAGGAGAGAATTTATCTCCTTACGTATTCAGTTGGCATAATTCACTTCCTTGCAGTTGTAGAACTGAAGTCCATTTTTTTTTTTTTTTTTGCTGTCAATTCAATGCCATTCCTAACTTCTACAGGCCCCCACATTCTTTGATCTGTGGTCCCATACCTCCGATTTCAAAGCCAATCGGGGTAGGTTGAGCCCCTCTCACAATTTGAATTTCCCCTGCCTCTACTTCCATTGCATCTTTGTTTGCCTTCCTCTTCTGTTTTTAAGAACCCACATGATCACATTGGGCCTACCTGTATCATCCAGTTTAATCTCCCAATTTTAAGATTTCATCTGAATTAGCAACCTTAGCTCCATCTGAAAAATCCCTTTTGCCATGTAACCTAACATACTGACATGTTCTGGGGGTGTGCTGACATATTTACATGGCCATTATGTTGCCTACCATAATCTCATGTGTGGAGTGCTACAAATACATTATCTGAAATAATCTTCAATCTCTAAATGATAGGTATTAATATTACTGCCCCCATTTCACAGATGAGGAAATAGGATCAGGCAAGTTAACTTGTGTGCCTGATATTGTACAGCTAGTAAATGGTGGAGGCAGGATGGGACACAGGTCTCTTCCTCCAAATCTCACATTTTCCCCTTGGTTTGCATTAGAATGCCTCCTCATTATCAGAAAACTCTTTCGATTGTTATTTTTGTTTTCCTTGTTTGTTATTTTTGTGTGTACTTGCTGCTTTTTATTTACATTTTTGAATAGGTGATTTATGCCCATTGTTTGAAAATCAAAATGTATAAAAAGGTATTCAGTCCAAAGCCTTGCTTCCACTGTTTCCCAGCTGCTTGGTTACCACCACCTCTGCACCATTTTATTTTTTTCCCCTCTAGAACTTCTGAATGAAAATACAAGAAACTATGAATTGATGTACAGAAAGATTTTTACATCATAACAAAATCTCTCAAGCTGCAGCTCAAATTCATTTTGTCCTTTTGCTGCATTCTTAGTATAACTCCACTTTGGAAGAACTATCATCTGTATTAAGGGACAAATCTTTGGGCTGATCAATTATGCAAGTGATTGGTGACTACACCCACTTTCTAAAATGTTTTTATAGCACCCATTGACCCCATAGTGCTCACCTCAATACTCTATACATCACACAACTCAAATGCCTCAATATTGTTACCTATCACACCCATTTTATCTGAACATTCCAGAATCCTAGAATTCCAGGAAGCACAAACACAAGAGGGGAGGGGTAGGGAGAGAGGGAGGGAGAGAAATGTCCACAGTGCACACGATGCGGGGAGGGGGGACATTAAAAATTCATGAAATATAGTTATAATTATCCCATAGAGTAAAAAGGTGATCATATTTTTAGTATCAATAAGCCCAATATCTTATTTGTAAATAACCTTTTCAGAATTGACATAACTTTCCATCTAACTTGCAAAAGAACATGGAACTCTTGCATAATTGTAAACATTGAAACAGACTACCATATAGTTGGGTAGCCTGTAATATGTCAACAGGCAGAGAACAAAAGATGACAAGTTTGTTTTCAACAAAGAATTGAGTAAAACTGATAACAAAATCAATACACCACAGTTAATTATTTGTGTTATCTCTGCCATGGACTTTGTAACTTAAGAACTGCTTATTCTCAGCATATCAGTTGCATGCAGTATATATATTTGCCTTCTCATAGCACAAAACAGAACATCTTCTTTGTTTGTTTGCTTCTATCTTTTAACCCAGTGTTTTCAATATGTGAGCAATGATTCATTAATGTACTGTGAAATCAGTTGAGTAGTTCACCACCATTTTTAAATGAAATAGATTAAAAGAGAAAAATGTGAATCACATGTAGGAAGAGCAAACATTGTTTCATGAAACTTTTATTCAGTAGTGTATGTGTATGAGTCAAAGTGTGAGAGTGTGGTGAATATATGTGTGTTTGTGTGCATGTGCACGTATTTCTGTGTATGCTGGATTCAATGTAATTTTCTTTATTTTTTTGCTGTGGGTTATTGTCAAAAAGTTTGATAAATATTGCTTTGAATTATTGGAACCACTGACCAGATGTTATAAATAATCATAAATAAATGAATCTGCCTAAATATAAAAGGGCTTCCCAGATGGCTCAGTGGTAAAGAATCTGCCTGCCTTGCCTGGAGAATCCCATGGACAGAGGAGCCTGGCAGGCTATAGTCCAGGGGGTTGCAAAGAGTCAGAGATGACTTATTGATGAAACAACAACAAAGATACATTAAAACCTTGGTCTTCCTGAACTATTAGGGAATTCTATGATATCCTTTGGAATTGTGGTACCTAATCTGTGGTAATGCCCAGGAGGCAGTAAGTATCCAAAGAAAAACTTAGAAATCCAATAAAAATTGAAATGTGTTCTCTCTGTGACACAAGAACATCTGGGGATTTATGACATCTGGATTTGGAACTGACCTTCTCAGTTGTCACTTCCATTGCCATCTCTTGGGTACAGTGGTTCAGGGGCCTTGGCCAGTGCTGAACATTGCCTGAAAGTCTGTGACTTAAATAAAATAGTCAGTTTATGCTGTAGACTGTGCTGTCATTTTCACACAGTGGTCATCCCTAGAAACTTGTCCTAGATTGCTAACATTTAGTCTAATAAATACCAAGTGATGAAGAAAGATTTATAGGAAGGCGTGTGTAGTAGGTGTGTGTGTGCTCAGCCACTCAGTCATGCCCAGCTCTTTGTGACTCTTTAGACTGTAAGTCCATGGGATTTTCCAGGCAAGAATCCTCGAGTGGGTTGCCTTTCCTCCTCCAGGTGATCTTCCCAACCCAGGGACTGAACTAGTGTCTGAGTCTCCTGCTTCATCAGGTGGATTCTTTACCACTGAGCAACCTGGGAAGCCCCTGTAGGAAGGAATGTTTAGGGATAAATCAAAGAAGGAACTGATGAAGTGGTGTAGGATTGCAGCAAAGGAGATTTTCACATTTTCATAGGATAATTATACCAGAGAAGAGAAAAATGAGAGGGCTCATGGGGAGGAAAGAAAGAGGAGCATGGTAAGTACTAATTAAACAATCTAATTTTCTTAGTGTTATTCTGACCTCTACTGTCAATCACTTGACAGATATTCACCGAGTGCAGACCAAAATTCAGGCCCATACCTTGATGATCAAGAGTGAATTGGATAAAGTAAAACTGTTGTATGGCTGAGTAGGACACTGTTATTTAATCCATTCATGGAAATCTATGCAGGTCCATCTAAGAGAGAGAGCTAGAAAATTAGGTTGTGGTAAAATTATAAAGGAGTACGTCAAGGCTGTATATTGTTGCCCTGCTTATTCAACTTACATGCAGAGTACATCATAAGAAACGCTGGGCTGGAAGAAGCACAAGCTGGAATCAAGATTGCCAGGAGAAATATCAATAACCTCAGATATGCCGATGACACCACCCTTATGGCAGAAAGTGAAGAGGAACTAAAAAGCCTCTTGATGAAAGTGAAAGAGGAGAGTGAAAAAGTTAGCTTAAAGCTCAACATTCAGAAAACGCAGATCATGGCATCCGGTCCCATCACTTCATGGGAAATAGATGGGGAAACAGTGGAAACAGTGTCAGACTTTATTTTGGGGGCTCCAAAATCACTGCAGATGGTGATTGCAGCCATGAAATTAAAAGATGCTTACTCCTTGGAAGAAAAGTAATGACCAACTTAGATAGCGTATTAAAAAGCAGAGATATTACTTTGCCAACAAAGGTCTATCTAGTTAAGGCTATGGTTTTTCCAGTGGTCATGTATGGATGTGAGAGCTGGACTGTGAAGAAAGCTGAGCACCGAAGACTTGCTTTTGAACTGTGGTGTTGGAGAAGACTCTTGAGAGTCCCTTGAACTCGAGGGAGATCCAACCAGTCCATCCTAAAGGAGATCAGCCCTGGGTGTTCATTGGAAGAACTGATGCTAAAGCTGAAACTCCAGTACTTTGGCCACCTCATGCAAAGAGCTGTCTCATTAGAAAAGACCCTGATGCTGGGAGGGATTGAGGGTAGGAGGAGAAGGGGATGACAGAGGATGAGATGGCTGGATGGCATCATTGACTTGATGGACATGAGTCTGAGTGAACTCCAGGAGTTGGTGATGGACAGGGAGGCCTGGCGTGTTGTGATTCATGGGGTCGCAAAGAGTCGGACACGACTGAGCAACTGAACTGAACTGAACTAAAAATTGTGAAGGGCTTTATATGTTAGGATATGGTTTAATCCATTCATGGAAATCTATGCAGACCCATCTAAGAGAGAGAGCTGGGGAGTTAGGTTGTGGTACAATTGTGAAGGGCTTTACATGTTAGGATGTGGCTAGATTTAATTTAATGTATGAAACAAGGATAGCAATGGATTGTTAGATAAATAATGATAGCAATGTCTGGGATGATTATCCTGGAAATGGTATGTAGAATACCAAGGACTGATGGAGGAGCAAATAATGGCAGGTGTACCAGTTAGGAAGCAGTTACAGAAATCCATGTATGAGGAGTTAATGGCACCGTGGTTAAGTATGAAATGTGAGTCCAAATCCATTTTGGTGTGATTCTTGCTTTGCCACACTGATCTTAGTTTTCTCATCTATGAAAAGAGGTTATTAAGAAGACCTACCTTATAGGAATGATATGAGGATAAATGAGTTAATACATATAAAGCACTTAGCCCAGTATCTTGCCATAACAAGCACCAACCCACATATAACAGCTCTAGTTTTTATTATTATTGTTACTGTAGTAATGGGGCAGGAAAGGATGGAGTATAAGAGACACCATAAAGGAACAGTTCAGTTCAGTTCAGTCGCTCAGTCGTGTCCGACTCTGCGACTCCATGAATCACAGCACACCAGGCCTCCCTGTCCGTCACCAACTCCCGGACTTCACTCAGATTCATGTCCATTGGGTCAGTGATGCCATCCAGCCATCTCATCCTCTGTTGTTCCCTTCTCCTCCGGGCTCCAATCCCTCCCAGCATCACAGTCTTTTCCAATAAGTCAACTCTTCGCATGAGGTAGCCAGAGTACTGGAGTTTCAGCTTTAGCATCATTCCTTCCAAAGAACACTCAGGAATGATCTCCTTCAGAATGGACTGGTTGGATCTCCTTGCAGTCCAAGGGACTCTCAAGAGTCTTCTCCAGCACCACAGTTCAAAAGCATCAATTCTTTGGCGCTCAGCCTTCTTCACAGTCCAACTCTCACATCTATACATGACTACTGGAAAAACCACAGCCTTGACTAGTCGGACCTTAGTCGGCAAAGTAATGTCTCTGCTTTTTAATATGCTATCTAAGTTGGTCATAACTTTCCTTCCAAGGAGTAAGTGTCTTTTAATTTCATGGCTGCAATCACCATCTGCAGTGATTTTGGAGCCCAAAAAAGTAAAGTCTGACACTGTTTCCACTGTTTCCCCATCTATTTCCCATGAAGTGATGGGACCGGATGCCATGATCTGCATTTTCTGAATGTTGAGCTTTAAGCTAACTTTTTCACTCTCCTCTTTCACTTTCATCAAGAGGCTTTTTAGTTCCTCTTCACTTTCTGCCATAAGGGTGGTGTCATCAGCATATCTGAGGTTATTGATATTTCTCCTGGCAATCTTGATTCCAGCTTGTGCTTCTTCCAGTCCAGCGTTTCTCATGATGTACTCTGCATAGAAGTTAAATAAGCAGGGTGACAATATACAGCCTTGATGCACTCCTTTTCCTATTTGGAACCAGTCTGTTGTTCCATGTCCAGTTCGCACTGTTGCTTCCTGACCTGCATACAGATTTCTCAAGAGGCAGGTTAGGTGGTCTGGTATTCCCGTCTCCTTCAGAATTTTCCACAGTTTATTGTGATCCACACAGTCAAAGGCTTTGGCATAGTCAATAAAGCAGAAGTAGATGTTTTTCTGGAACTCTCTTGCTTTTTCCTTGATCCAGCAGATGTTGGCAATTTGATCTCTGATTCCTCTGCCTTTTCTAAAACCAGCTTGAACATCAGGAAGTTCATGGTTCACGTATTGCTGAAGCCTGGCTTGGAGAACTTTGAGCATTACTTTACTAGCATGTGAGATGAGGGCAATTGTGCGGTAGTTTGAGCATTCTTTGGTATTGCCTTTCTTTGGGATTGGAATGGAAACTGACCTCTTCCAGTCCTGTGGCCACTACTGAGTTTTCCAAATTTGTTGGCATATTGAGTGCAGCACTTTCACAGCATCATCTTTCAGGATTTGAAATAGCTTCACTGGAATTCCATCACCTCCACTAGCTTTGTTCGTAGTGATGCTTTCTAAGGCCCACTTGACTTCACATTCCAGGATGTCCGGCTCTAGATGAGTGATCACACCATCGTGATTATCTTGCTCGTGAAGATCTTTTTTGTACAGTTCTTCCGTGTATTCTTGCCACCTCTTCTTAATATCTTCTGCTTCTGTTAGATCCATAACATTTCTGTCCGTTATTGAGCCCATCTTTGCATGAAATGTTCCCTTGGTATCTCTAATTTTCTTGAAGAGATCTCTAGTCTTTCCCATTCTGTTCTTTTCCTCTATTTCTTTGCATTGATCGCTGAAGAAGGCTTTCTTATCTCTTCTTGCTATTCTCTGGAACTCTGCATTCAGATGCTTATATCTTTCCTTTCTCCTTTGCTTTTTGCTTCTCTTCTTTTCACAGCTATTTGTAAGGCCTCCCCAGACAGCCATTTTGCTTTTTTGCATTTCTTTTCCATGGGAATGGTCTTGATCCCTGTCTCCTGTACAATGTCATGAACCTCATTCCTTAGTTCATCAGGCACTCTATCTATCAGATCTAGGCCCTTAAATCTATTTCTCACTTCCACTGTATAATCATAAGGGATTTGATTTACGTCATACCTGAATGGCCTAGTGGTTTTCCCTACTTTCTTCAATTTGAGTCTGAATTTGGTAATAAGGAGTTCATGATCTGAACCACAGTCAGCTCCTTGTCTTGTTTTTGTTGACTGTATAGAGCTTCTCCATCTTTGGCTGCAAAGAACCCATAAAGGAACAGTGGATATATTATGGTAAATCCCTGTGTATGTATGATGAAAGTAGTCAAAGATGACTTCAAGTTTTGTGTAACAGAATGATGATGCCATAAGGAAATGTGAAGGTGGGGTGAGATGGGAGGATGATCAGTTGAGATTTTGATAGACAGGTGTGAGGTCAGGCAAGACATCCTCATGAAAATGTCCACCAAGAAATTCAGATGTAGGAATGGAGCTCAGGAAGGAAGTTAGAAAATGAGATGAAAATTTGGGAAGTCATAGATATACATATAAAAGTTTTATCTCTAAAAAATAGATTGAAAATCTCTACGGAAGAAACTCAGAAGGCAGGGGTGGGGAGATAAAGTAGAACCTTGTGGTCCATGTTAATTGTAGGTAGAGGAGCCAGAGAAAGAGTGATGGAAGGCATAAGGAGAACTGTGCAAGGCATAGTGGAGAACTCAGAGGAAGGACATTCTATGCCTTGTGAACTTAAGATGCAATAATCCCATTGAAACAATATGACTTTGAGACTTGTGACAGAGAACATTATACAGTATGGAATATGTAATACTGATATTCAATTTAAAACATAAAGTCCTTGGTTGCAAAATATGCCTTATTTTATTGAATAGAGAGGTGAAGAAGGTGTCATGGGTGTTTTAGCCCTTGAATGATAGATACTATTTGAAGATATATGGGGGGATGCATTTCAGATGAGAGGAATCATGTGATCAAAGGTGAGGAGTTAGAAATGGGCACACTGAGTTTAAGGGAGAGAGAGGAGGTACATCTGACAGGAGCGAAGGGAAGGAGATTAGGAAAGGGAAGGAGATTAGGAAAGGGAAGAGAGGGAAATTTTTTTCACATCAACCATGTAGTCAATCTCCAGCCCCAAGTGAGGAGAGATTTAAAATGTTCAGTTTCATCTTCACTTTAAAGCTGGATGTTTCATGTCATTTCTTTTTTTCTAACATGAAACTGGACTTCCAGTTTTCTCAGTTCAATGAGTGAACAGTGTCACTGTTAACACGAAGAGGGAATGGTGGGGGCAAAAGAGCAGGTATGGGTAAGGGGATACAAGAGTGGGAGAGAGATGATGAGTTAAGTGTGGGACATGCTGAGGCCAAGGTGCCAGTGGACACCCAAGCACAGATGTTAAATAGGCTGATATGTGGGTCTAGGATTCAAAATAGAAGTCTGAGCCGGAGAGATAGACTAGGAAATCAACATCCCATCATAGTAACACAATAATAACAATGGTGATGCCAACTATTTTATTAAAAATATACTACACTAAAGGCATGGTTGGGGGAGTTTTCCAAGTAGTAAATCATGTAACCTTCACAACAACCCTGTAAGTTCACACAAGTAGTGTCTATTGGAGCTAGGATTTAAACCCAGGCAAGTAAAACTCCAAAGCCCATGTACTGAGCTACTACATTAACAAACAAGAGTAAACAAAGAAAGAAGTTAACTCCTGATCCTTGGAAATGCCAAACATTTGAGAGGTAAATGGGAGAAGGGAAGCTTTGAGCAGAGGCTAAGGCAGAAGGAAAACTGGAAGTAAGTGCGGCCTTCAAAACCATGGGGAGAGAACAAAAGAAAGTGTGTATCCTCAGCCTGGAGAGCTGTAGCCATCGGATTTGACAGTTTTGAGGAGCCTTGAATAATGTGATGGCTAGAGTCAAGATCAGCAAACCACAACCAGGGGACAAATATGGCCCACCACTTGTTTATATATATGGACTGCAAGCTAAAAATGATTTTCATATTTTTAAATGCCTGAGGGAAAAAAGTGAAGAGAAGAAGAATATTTTGACAGGCAAAATTATATGAAACTCATTTTCAGTGTCTATAAATCAAGTTTTATTGCAGTGTAGTCCCTCTTATTGATTTATATATCCTCTGTCACTGCTTTTAGACCACAATGGCAGAGCTGAGCAGTAACATCAGAGACTGTATGACATGCAAAGCTGAAAAGTTTTATTATCTAGGCCTTTATAGAACAAGTTTGTGCACCCTTGAGTTAAAGAATGGCTCTAATGTCAAATCACTTCTGTTCAAATCCTAACTCTACCACTCACTAGGCTGTGTGACCTTGAACAAGTTACTTGAAGGCTCTAACTGGCACTGTCCTTAAAATGGAGATTATGATAGTACTCACCTCATAGGGTTGTTGTGAGGATCGAATAAGACAACTTGTACAAAGTACCTAACACAGTGCCTGGTTCATATTAAGAACTTAATGTGAGCTGCTGTTAATGCACTGATGTAGAAATGAGTCATGGAGACAGAAGCCAAACTGTCATAGGTGGCAAAAGGAATAGGAGATGAAGAGTAAACAACTGGAAACTATCCTTTTGAGGATTTTCACAGCAACGTTGAAAATGGGGAAGGAAGTAGCTTGAGGGGGGTATTCTTATTTTTGATGGAGAGATGCAAACACATTCAAGGGCTGAGGAGGGGAGAATTGGGTGAAGAAGACTGAGCATATGGGAGAAGAGAATTGGAACAACACACTGCAGAGGTAGGAGGTGGAAGATCGAGAGCAGAGGTGGGGAGACTAGCCTTAGAAAGGCGCGGAAACAGCTCAAAACAGAAAGTAAAGTTGCATACAAATAGAAGATTTGCCATGGGGTGGAGGAAGTTCATATCTCAAAGACCCTTCTTTCTGTGAGGCAGGAGAGAAGGTCTTCTGTAGTGAGGCAGGGGTCAAAGGGACAGGTTGGATCCCCGACACTGGGACTTTCAAAAGGAGTAGAGCAGACTTCCCCTGGTGGTCCAGTGGCTAGGACTTCGCACTCCCAATGCAGGGGGCCTGAGTTCAACCCCTGGTCAGAGAACTAGATCCCACATGCTGCAAACAAAGATCCTACATACCGCAAAGATCCTACATACTGCAACTAAGACCCAGCACTGCCAAATTATTTAATTTATTATTTTAAAAGGAAGTCTACCTAAGAGAAGGAAATGCCTACCTACTCCAGTATTCTTGCCTGGAGAATTCCATCGACAGAGGAGCCTGGCAGGCTATAGTTCACAGGGTTGCAAAGAGTTAGACACAACTGAGCAACTAACAGGGTTCCCTGCTGGCTCAGGGGTAAAATAATCCATCTGCAATGCAGGAGACATGGAAGACATGGGTTCAATCCCTGGGTTGGGAAGATCCCCTGGAGAATGAAATGGCAACCCACTCCAGTAATCTTGCCAGGAGATCCAATGGACAGGAGTCTGGCGGGCTACAGTTCATGGGGTCGCAAAGAGTTGGACATGACTTAGCAATGAGCACAGCACAGATCCAAGCGATACAAAAGGGAGGTATATGTGGAATCGTCCTGCGGGCTTGGCCGGGCTTGGCAAATAACTTGGTGGCACCAATCTGCATAATCACGTAACTTTCTCTAGAGGTACTCTCAAGCCTGGGAGAAGATACCTAGAAAGAGAAAGTTGAGTTGGGTCAAGACCTGCAGATGGATTGAAACTTGGCAAATGTAACACCCCCACTGGCAACCACTTGATCCCATACCAGCCTGTGCTTGGAACTACTGTCTTGTCAGCAGGCCCTTCAGCTCATTCATTTTTATCCTCCCTGGTGTGGCATTGAATTTGCATGATGGCACAGCCTCCCCAGACATTTCTAGATTTCTTCCCCTGAGAGCTCTTTTCAACGTGATAACAGAGAGATGATAGGCTGGAAACTCAGAGGAGGAACGAAGACTGTGACTTTTATGGAGAAAGAGTGATCCATGAGCCTAGCTAGTGCCAAAGCTGGCTTGAGTATTATGGGACTCCATGAGCCCAGCAATAAAATCCCTTTCGATTTGCAAGATGCAAGATGCAAGCTTTATGATGTCCTGATAAGGATCGAAATAGAATGCTACAACAGGTAGTATGTTAGGTTTCGTTCCCTCAAGATGCCAGGGGTAAAGTGACAGAGCTAACAGGCCAACTCCCATCTGGACAAACTGAAGACAGAGTGGGAGTTGGGGAACGGGACATGTGTCTTTAGTTGCTGGAGAGGCAGGGAACAATAGTTTGGCCAGGAGTCAAGGTGGCAAGGAAAAAATGGAACAATATGTGCTCCCAAACAGGTGCCCACTAGGTCCCCTGGAGACAGGCACTCAGCTGACACTACAGCAAGGTAGTTCTGAAGACTCTTTACCACAGTGCCTTCACAGAGCTTGAGCCTGGAGAAAGTGGGTCTCCTGAAGCCATGTCCCCATCCCACCTTGACCTTCTGGCCTGGGGCCCAGACAAGTGTGTTCCCCTTAGAGGCTGCCAGGTGCATCAGTGGGTCTGATAAAATGATGGAGAGGACCAGCTTGCCTTCAGACAGCACCGCACATTCCCAAAGCACGTTTTTTTTTAAGCAGACTAGTACAGTGTCAAGAGCGCCACTCCAGGAGTCAGGAGTCTTGGATGTAAGTGCTAGCTCTGCCACTTACCAGGACTGTGACCTTAAAGAAGACACTTAACCTCTCTGAACCTCAACTTCTAGCATTTCTAAAATGAAGATGATAATAACAGTATTGTTCCTAGAGTTGTTGTGAGGACTAAGCAACAGTACTTAGCAGAGAGCACTTGAGACAAGCATTCATTAGCTGCTTTCTTCTTCCTCCTCCTCCTCCTCCTCCTCTCCTTCCTCCTTATCTCTTCTTCTTCATCATCATCGTCCTCATTACCATTTAACATAAAGATCTTGAAGCGAGTCTTGCAACAGAATTAAGTCTGCATCTTGGCTCTGTACTTATTGGTCTGAGACCTTGGGCAAGTCACTTGCCTCCCTGAGCCTCCTGCTTCATCCTCAGTTTAAAGCAGTCTTGCTGATGAAAACAAGATACCATGTGTGTGAAGTATACAGTACTAGTCAGATGCTCATTTAGTATTTAAAATGGCATCAACCTGCCTTTACACACAAGAAAAGGGACCTGAGAGGTAAAGGGATCTACCCAATGAAGCAAAGGCCAACCAGGGAGGAGAACCCAAGAACCTCTCTGCTCCCAACCCAGGACTCTTCTCACTCATGCTCTCCAGCAGCAGGTGGTTCTCTGCCCAGAAGAGAGGGTCCCATCTGGTCCCAGCAGTGGAGACTCTGCTGATGTGCATGTTTTTTCTGCTGCTCACCAACCAGAAAGGGAGCAGCACGGACCAAGTCCCTTTCAGGCAGAATTAGGTCAGAAGCAAGAAGCTCACAGACTTCTCTGAGCTCCTGAAGTCACTGAACAGTATTTGCAACCAGAGAGCTCCAGGTCTCTTTATACTCAAAATGCTCCCCTTTCTCTACTCCCAGCCAACCTTGGCGTCTGAACCTCCAGCAGGTAAGCACTGCTCCTTTAAGCCTCAGTCCTTAGCCAAAGGATGAACTCCCCAGGACCTGCATACAAGGCCTGCTACCAAGGATTAGTCATCATCTCAGTAGTAGGAATCAGATTCTTCAGCTCTTTTATGCTCTGGGAGGGAAAGGAGAGAGATTTAAAGTATAGGACACTGCTCAGGCCTCCTGTACAGCCAAAGAATAGTGGAAACAGCAGAGAAGACATTATAAATAGAGGGAGGGATGTAAAACCAGTAGACTGAAAAAGCAGCTCATCTGTACCCTCTCTGGGGATGGAGGGACAGGAAGGACTGAAAAGTCATCCCTAGAAGGTTAAAAGGAGTGTGGACTTGAATGCAAAGGTCAGGGTTCCCATGCTGTGAGCAAATTTTGTAACCTCTCTAAGCCTCAATTTTTTCACCTATAAAACAAGGTGATAATATCATCTACCTCATCAGATTATTTTATGAGTAAGAAGAAATAATGTGTGTGAACCTGCTTATAAATCCCTGCCCAGATATAAGGGATTATTAGGACTCCAACACCAAAGGCACCTGGTGAACTTCCCAAGGGAAGCTCAGGGGTACAGTGACCTTGACAGCTTATGACCAGGTGAGATGCACATGGCATCCCCCCAGCCCCATCTAATGTTACACAGAGCATATCATGCACCTGTCATGCTTCATCTCTCAGTCCACCTCCCTCCCCATCTCTGGGGGAGTTTCCCAGCTCTCCCCAGGACCAACAGTAGGGCTTAAGAGCTCTGATCCCAGAGCAGAGGAGGTGGACAGTGAGCAGAGGGAAAGATGCTTAGGACTATATTTCTTTCCAGCCACAACCTCCAGACAGACAAAACACCCCTGGCACAAGCTGGGAAGGCAGAAACAATTAGGATGACCTCTCAGGGACATGGCTCTGGAGTCATTAAAGCAGTGACATAATTGGCCTGCCAGATCTGAGACGGCAGACGCACATTCCAGCAATATGGCAAAACAGTTGTCTCAGGAAATAAATAAAGCAATATATAAATAATTACTGAAGCTATTAGCTATTTTCTTTCTCTGCCTTTCCCATCCCTGACACTACTGGAATCAGAGGCCCCACAAGGGCAGCAATCAGAGGAAGAGATGGCAGGGGAAGGAATGGCTGGGCCCAGGGACCCCATATGGCCAGAGATTGTTGAAGGCCCTGCAGAAATGTGTGCCTGAAAGTCCCAAGGGGCCCCACAGTCTTCCCTGAGAGTAGAGCAGACAGGGAGGGGCTAAGAGCAACCCCCAGGGAGGGACAGAAGAGAGATGAGACTGGTGAAAGGGCAGAGAATACCTAAGGCCCACGTGTCAGGACTTATGACTCAGCCCCATAGAGGTGACTGGCTCCGAGCAAGGCTGAGCTTTCAGGTACGTGAAGTGGGGAATGAGAGAGAATGTGGCAGGAGGCTGGGCTGTGCATTCCACCCTGCACGGGCACTCCCATGCACTCCCATACCTTCCTCTTTTCTTTTCCCAAATAAGCCCTGCACCTAAAGTGACAGAAATGAAGAAGGTCATTATACAGAGGTGGAATCACAGTTGGTAAAAAGGGAACAAGAGCAGCCACAGTAGCCCTCAAACCAGGCCATTTAAACTCCTTTGTACTCTCCACTAGACTGTGTTTATTTTATTAAACCCTTGCTATATGCCCAATACTGCTATACAAATAGTAACTCCTATAATCTTCATTACGGCCATATAATTTATAGGCTATAATAATTCCCATGTTACAGATGATAAAATCAGGACATAGGAACATTAGATAAACTGCCTAAAGCAACACAACTATGGTGAAATCAGGATTTGAACCCAAGACCGTGCTCTTGACCCCCGTATCATGCTTCCTGATAGTTGAAATTCATACTGTATACCTGCTATGTTTTATTGGAATTCTACAGTTGTTTGTGGGCATCCTCCACCAGTCTAAGCATTGCTGGTGGGCTCCGTGAATGCCAGCACCAGGCCTTGGTGGGTTACTGCCAAATTCCCAGGGCCTAACGTAGGGACTCAATGACTGAATGAAGCTATTCATGAATTAAAGATTCAGTAAGTATTTGCTGAAAATCAACTAAGTACCAAACACTATGAAGATGTTTAGGATGGTGGAGAGATGGATAAGACCCATCTCCTTACCCTCAAGCTTGTTTTATTTGTGAAAAAAAATAATTACAATACTTTTGAGACAGGAGCTATTTTCAATGTATGGACAGAATTAGAGACAACTCTGAGACAAGGGAAGCACAGTCCTGCTTCTTGTGCTTCTGAGCTCCCCTCTGTGCTACCAAGAGGGGAGGTAACATTTGAGCTGTGACTTGAAGAAGTAGGTATTCACAAGCAGAGAACAGGTGTCAGGTGGAAGCATCTCAGACAAAGAGAAAAGCATGAGGGAAGTCAGAGGTGTGCTGGGGACAGGTAGTCTGGTGTGGGTGGAGTCCAGGTTATAGGAGTGGGAAAAGAAGAAGATGCCTTTGGAGAGGTAGGTAGGGGCCTACTGCTCAATTCAAACTTGGTCCTGTAACTCGAGGAAAATCATCAGCCAACTCTTAAGCAGGAGAAAGATATGATCACATTTGTGTTCTGAAAATCTCAGCATCATTGAGTGAATGACAGAGGAGAGCATGAAGTTAGGGAGACCACACAATAGGCAGTTTCAATAGTCCAATAGAATGATGGCAGCATCCCAAACCCAGACAACTATGGAAAAAGAGAAAAGTCAATGGAGGTGAGAGATGTTTTTGAAGCTGTATTGATAGCGCTTGGTGATGGGATGTGGGAGAGTGAAGGCAAAGAGGGATTCAAGAATGCCTCCCCACAGATGTAGAGAACAAACATATGGATACCAAGAGGGGATAGAGGGAGGTGGGATGGATTGGGAAACTGATTGGCATTTATACACTACTATGGAGAAGGCAATGGCACCCCACTCCAGTACTCTTGCCTGGAAAATCCCATGGACAGAGGAGCCTGGTGGGCTGCAGTCCATGGAGTTGCTACGAGTAACACATGACTAAGCAACTTCACTTTCACTTTTCACTTTCATGCACTGGAGGAGGAAATGGCAACCCACTCCAGTATTCTTGGCTGGAGAATCCCAGGGACGGTGGAGCCTGGTGGGCTGCCGTCTATGGGGTCGCACAGAGTTGGGCACAACTGAACTGACTTAGCAGCAGCAGCATGTATAAAAATATAGGTAACTAATAAGAACCTACTGTATGGCATAGGGAATTCTACTCCAGGTTTTGTGGTGACCTAAATGAGACGGAAATCCAGAGAAGGGATATATGTACGGCTGATTCATTTTGCTGTACAGCAGAAACTGACACAGCAGTATAAAACAACTATACTCCAATTAAATTTTTTAAAAAAAGTGACTCCCACTTTCCTGGCCTGGAAAACTAGATAGATGGCATTGCCAAAGACAAATATAAAATATGTGTGGCAGATTAAGATGGGAGTGATGATGAATTTTGTATTAGATCTGTTGTGTTTGAGGTACATGTAGAGGGATTACATACCAGTGGTGATGCCCAGTAGGCAGTTTGACACATAAGCTCAGGAGAGGGAGGTAGAGAGAGATTAGATTTGCTGCTGCTGCTGCTGCTAAGTCATTTCAGTCGTGTCCGACTCTGTGCAACCCCATAGATGGCAGCCCACCAGGCTCCACCATCCCTGGGATTCTCCAGGCAAGAACACTGGAGTGGGTTGCCATTTCCATCTCCAATCCATGAAAGTGAAAAGTCAAAGTGAAGTCGCTCAGTCGTGTCCGACTCTAGCGACCCCACGGACCGCAGCCTACCAGGCTCCTCCATCCATGGGATTTTCCAGGCAAGAGTACTGGAGTGGGGTGCCATTGCCTTCTCCATAGATTTGCTATCACTGTACAAATCAGTCATGGAAACTATGTGGGATTGATCTTTTTTAAAATGACCCAGACCATGACTTGATCCATTCTTTGTTGAAAGAGAACTCTCCAGGTCTTCAGATAAAAAGAGACGGCTTGCTTTTCTATGACCCCACTACCTAAACTTTTCCCATAGAACATTTCTAGATGATTAAGGAAAACTGGTCACTGGTACAGACAAGGCAGTGGGCTGGCTCTCATTCTGAGGGCATTGAACCAGAGACCCTGGATGCTTCCTTCCCATTTTCAAAGCTAGCTGTCTGAGGTGTGTGGGCTGCAACAGTGAACAGCAGCCCCATGGTCTCTACATTACAGAAGGGCCTTCATCTCTCTTCTACTTCTTTCCCCTCCCGCCCCCCACCCGATGACTCATTGACTAGAGGCCCAGAGCAAAGCTTGGCAATAGCCTTTTCTCTTCTGAGAAAAGTAAAGTAGAAGAAAGAGAAAGGGCATCGATGCTAAATTGCTTGGTGCCTTTGAGTGAGCAATTTATCCTCTCTGTTGCTTAGGAAATAATGCTATTTAGCTGATTTACCTCACCAGAAAGCTTTGAGAATCAAATGAACCAAGGAGTCAGAAAATTCCTTTTAAAATATATGGTAGGTGAAATATATCAGAATTTCATGCACCAAGATCCTTGAACTCTACTTTTCAATCTATCATTGTTGCAATCAAGAGTGATATTGTACTCAGCCTCCATTTGCTTTCCTGTATATGATAGAAGTGACCATAGAACTTTATTATTTTGGAGTGTTTGTATGTTTGGGGTGGGATGGGGAATATGTCGGCTTGTAGACAAACTCAATTTTTATAAATGGCTTTGGCATAAGAAAGCAGTTAAAATGCTAAGTGTATTTTTATACACTACCTGACATTATTCTTTTAATCTTTCATATATCTTCCTCAAGTATCTCTGTTGCTACAAGGAATTCATTCAAGCATGCACTACTGAACCAAACCCCTGTAAGGAAAGGAGAAAAAAAAAAAAAAAACAAAACAACCTTCCTGTGCTTCTGTGCTTGCTCTGTAGGCAGAAGGCTCCCTTATTTAAATTAATAAAATAAAAATGAAGGCTTCATTAGTTTTGTAGCACTGGTGCTTTCAATTGCGTTTTTAAAAAAGCAGCAAGTTTCAATCCCTGAGATGTTTATAGCTCTCAGAAACCAAAACTGAGCATGAAGACATGTGCTCGTATGAAGGAGAGACAGTGCTGCACAGGTGGGAGAGGAGGAAGACATACCAATGAATAAGTCATTCAGCCCCTAAATGGATTGCCCATAAAAGGTAAGCCTGGACAAAACCCACAGAATTGCAAATCTGAATGAAATAGCTTGAGAGGTGTATCAGGACACAATGAAATTAATGTCACAGTTTGGGTTGGTCCTGCATACAGTTCAGAGTTCAAATATGCCAGTCTAGAACCTCTAGGTCTCTTCAAGTCCCAAGATACAACAAAATGAAATGGACTTTAACAGCCTGAGGCTCATCCTTTTGCAAACTAGCTTAAGAGAGCAGTAAACAGCTTCTTAACAGAGAAAGCATTTCTGGTGATGCCTCCATTCTTCAGCCTCATGGACTAAAAACCTGAGTCATCTTACCTTCCACCTTTCCTCTGCCTCACATAATGAAATCAAGTCACTAATTCCTGTTTACCTTGTATGTGTTGTTACTAGAGTCCTTACTGCACTTTTCCACTGTGTTAGCCTAGGCACAGCCCTTATCACTTCCTGTCCAGACCATTGCAGTGGCCTCCTGACTGATCCAACTGCCTCCAGTTTCTCCCTGTCGATCCATCCTGCAAACTGTCACCAGATTCATTCTTTCTCAACATTATCTTTTGCTCAAAACTTCCAGTGGTTCCCCACTTCATACAGATAAAGCTCAAATTCCTTTCCCATGCCTCCTAGGCCTTCCCTTATCTGGACCTAACCACATTTCCACTGTTATTATCTCCTTCCATAAACGCTTCACTCTAGAAAAACTGCTACTTGCTGTGTCCCCTGGCACAATCTATTATGCTGCTGCTGCTGCTGCTAAGTCGCTTCAGTCGTGTCCGACTCTGTGTGACCCCATAGACGGCAGCCCACCAGGCTCTGCCGTCCCTGGGATTCACCCGGCAAGAACACTGGAGTGGGTTGCCATTTCCTTCTCCAATGCATGAAAGTGAAAAGTGAAAGTGAAGTCACTGAGTTGTGTCCAACTCTCAGCGACCCCATGGACTGCAGCCTACCAGGCTCCTCCATCCATGGGATTTTCCAGGCAAGAGTACTGGAGTGGGGTGCCATTGCCTTCTCTGACAATCTATTATGCTTCCCCCATATTTGCCGAAGCATGCATGCTCAGTCGCTAAGTCATGTCAGACTCTTTGTGACCCCTTGGACTGTAGCTCGCCAGGTTCCTCTGTCCATGGGATTTTCCAGGCAAGAACACTGGAGTGGATTGCGATTTCCTCCTGCAGGGGATCTTCCCGCCCCAGGGATAGAACCCATGTCTTCTGTGTCTCCTGCATCAGTAGATGGATTCTTTAGCACTGAGCCACCTGGGAAACCCCCACATTTGTCTGTAACATGTATTGAATCAAGAATATAGTTCTTCCTCTTAATGACTTCTGTAAATAGTACCCACCCTTTGAGATTTAGCTCAAATTCTATGTCACCCAGGACTTACCTGGTGATCCAGTGGTTAAGCCTCAGTGCAGGGAGTGCAGGTTCAATCCCTGGTCAGGAAACAGGGATCTCACATGCCAAGGGGTGCAGAAAAAAAAAAAAAAAAAACAAACCTACTTCACCCAAGAAATCTATATTGCATGTCTAGTATGTACCAGACATTTTAAAGCCTTTGTTAGCCTGCCTAGTGTTTGATGATTGCTCCCTCCTCTGAGTTTATAGGGTAATGTTTAAATTTCAAAATTGCCCTTCTAAATAATTCCTTTATGTTACTATAAGCCGTAGTTTTCTGTCTATACTTTTTCTCTTCCCAAGCAGATTAAGCTCCTTGAGAGCAGGGACTTGTTTCTATATTTCTTTCTCTCCACCCCTCATTCCACACCCTGAAGATAACATACTGCCTTATACATGATAGGAGGGCAATAAATATTTTTTCAATTATTTTTATAACAGCATATTTACAATCAGAAATCTTATTACTCTGGGAGACAGTTACTGTCAGGCAGCATTGAAGCAGTCTAAATGAAGCAGGGCAAAAGTAAAATCAGTTATCTTGGGCACAACAGAATTGAATTCCAAATCTAGAAGGCAAATATATCTTGCTGATTAAATGGAATAGCCTGGAGATATAAAGAAGGCCCATATCACATAGGAGAAAGAGAAAGATGGCTGTAATGTAGAAAGGAAAATCAAACTATTATATCATTGGGATAAACAGTTCCTGGTTTTAGTCAGGAGAACTAATTCAAAACTGCCAGTAATTTCTAGTTAGGAGTTAGTTTTAGGCTTCCTTACAGATTGTGAATTAGTATAAAGAAAGAGCAAAAAGATGAGCCAGCAGAAGAACTTGCTTTTGAACTTTTTCCTTTACTTGCTCTCTCCCTCCATTTCTTGCTATTTCTTACCTCCTGGGGTCCCAACCACCGCTGGAGGCTATGCAGGTACACACATGCATACACACACACACACTCTCACATATTCAGGTTTTGAACATTAAGAGTACGTGAGTATGTGGGTGTATGTGAGAGCGAGAGAGAGAGAGCTCAAGAGCATACCATTTATTAGGCTTCCCAAGTGGCACAGTGGTTAAGAATCTGCCTGCCAATGCAGTAGACTCAAGAGATGCAGGTTTGATCCCTGGGTTGGGAAGATCCCCTGGAGGAGGGCATGGCAACCCACTCCAGTATTCTTGCCTGGGGAATTCCACGGACAGAGGAGCCTAAGGGCTACCGTCCATGGGATCACAAAGAGTCGGACAGGACTGAGCACGTATACTTCAGTAAAGATTACTGCTTCCTGGCCTCCTTGATAAAGGTTAAGTCCTAACCCCACACCAAATGCCAGAGACTTGGGAGCTTGCTTCCTGACCCACTCTGCCTTACTCAATTTTGCCTCTTCTGCTTCAGCTCTGATTTCAGGCCCCACATTCATCTCAGATCTGAAGACGAACATCGTCCTCAGTTTTCCCCCCTCAGCACTCCTCCTCAAACATGCCTTTCCCTTCTCTCAACTTGTTCCTGGCCTCCCATTGAAACCAGCCTGCTCTAATACCCAGGGACAAGCCCCAGATATTCCTTTGGGGCTTGCACACCATGAGGATCTGACAGATTTGAGCACCAGTTTTCTGTAGGAAATGAAGATACCATCTGTCAACTCTTTTCCTTGTTTTTCCACCTGCCCTGTAGCCTTCAGTATAGATTTAATCAAAATTGAACTTGGCCATACTAGAGTCCAAGAAACCCTGTGGGTGCTTAATTAATAAAACAGTCGTAGAGCAGCTTTGATGGCTTAAAAGCTGAATCAGACACAAATCAGGATGGAGTCAACCCAGGAAGTGCTCTCCTCACCAATGAAAGGAGATTTCTAAAAAAAAAAAAAAAAAAAGTAGAATATTAAGGTGTGGGAAATGGTCAATTGCTGGAGAGTCCGGGGAAAATCAAGATTAAGTCATGAGGCATCTTCATCTGAGCCCACAAAGAAAACCAAGAAAGACAGGTTTTTATCTTCCCCACTTCACAGGGGAATCGTAGAGGCATGAGTATAGAGAGAAAGAAAACTGGAGCTAACAAACTCACTCTTTCTTGGAAAGCCTTTCAAAATAGGCACTGTCACTGATTCCCAACCATTTTTTTTATCCCTACACCATTCATACAAACAACATCCCCCAGTCAGCAACACATCTCATTTCACAGCATAATTTACTGTAGGAGCTTCCCTTGAGAAGTTCTAGTATGTTTACGGGCAACCCCAGTGGAGAACCACTGAGCTAACCTAGGTTGATCAATTTAACTAAACCCAGGAGTCAGAAAGCACCAATATCTTTGACACAGGGCCTCAGATAAGGTTCTTTATTTCAAATGTATTAATGTCCAAGTAATTTATTCTCCTAAATATATTATACTGATAAGAACACTCTCAGTGTATCAGCATTGGAAAATATTAGATCTTAAATCCTTCAGAAGACATATTACTAGTATTATTCACAACCTCACTTGAATTTCTAAGAGTAATATCTTTTATTCCCTTTTGCTTCCAATGCTGAACGCTTGTATATGGCTCTGGGTGGACACCCCTCCCTATGCAGTATATAATCTCATCACACTGAAGTAGTGTGTCAGGGGTTGTAAATTTAAATGTCTTGGGGCCAGAGGGAGATAACATAAATGTGTGGAGTGGTCAGATACAAGACAGTTGGGAGTGGTGAAAACCATGGTGATCAGGAAAGGATGTGCTCAACCAAAGGACTTAAATTCAAAACTTCTGAAAACCACACACTGGCCAAACATAGGTCTTTAAGTTTTGGACTTAACTTTAGGACACCTTATTTTCTGCCCCTAGTTAGGACTAGAAATGCGATGGATTTGATGAGTCCTTAGTGTTTGTCCGATAGAACATTTGGTCATATTGTAAATCAACCTGAACTACTTAAGGATCAGATTCTAAATGAGGTTCAGTAAAAATCAATTTTAATATCACTTTCATTATTTTATCCTCTGCAACAAAACTTTTGCACATTTCTCCTTTGACTGAAATATCTCCATAATGTTTCTTTCATTTACCATCAGCATTGCCCCTAGCTATTCTCTGGGAGAGCTGCTCTGGTATTTTGGAGAGTATAGAGCTGATGCCCTAACTTGGCCCTGTTCTGAGATCAACACCAGTGAAAACCCCAAGAAACAGACACTTCAGGCTTAGTTCCTGAAGTAGGGATGGGCATGGAGTTTCAGAGTTAGCAGAAAAGCACTGGCTTGGTTGCAAGCTCTCTTTTTCTCACCTTCTTAACCTTCCTTCCTTTAAACTGCAGCATGAGATCATTCAGAAGCTTAGCTACCTTGTCCACTGAGTGAATGCTCTGAACTACAGTCTTTAAATGAGGTTTACATCACTAATTTGCATAGTTATAGAAATGGAATTGCATCATGTGTCAGAGACTGTAACAACTAAAATAATAGTACACAATGAGAAGCTGTTCTGCCCATAGCAGCTGCAGAGATGTTTTAGATGTAACATTTCTTAGAGGGCAGGGCTTCCCTGCTAGCTCAGTGGTAAAGAATCCACCTGCCAATGCAGGAGATATGGGTTTGATCCCTGTTCCAGGAAGATACCACATGCTGCAGGGCAACTAAACCCATGCACCACAACTATTTAGCCAGTGCTCTTGAGCCTGGGAGTTGCAACTACGAAGCCCATGTGCCCTACAATCTATGCTGCACAACAGGAGAAGCCACCAAAATGAGAAGCTGGTGCACCGCAACTAGAGAGTAGTCCCTGCTCACAGCAACTAGAGGAAAGCCCACTCAACAACGAAGACCCAACACAGTCAAAAATAAATTTAAAAAAATTTTTAAGCTTCTTAGAGGGCAGAGATCATTCCAGGTGTTGTGCGTGGACTAGTACCAATTACATATTAGTAATGCTAAAAACAAAAATAACTGCCCAGAGACATAATGGGTTTGTGAGATGGTGGAATCCATGAGTAGTGATGCAAGGTATGGTTGGCAAGTTGGGGTTCTCAGTTCACCATGGTTGGAATTCCATAAACAGCAGTGACACTAGTCAAGATTCAGTATTATTGTTGCAAGCAGAATCCAATGTGCGTTTTGAGCAGGGAATTGGCAGGATGGAGAGAGTCTGATGAAGATTATTTTGGTAAACTTACCCCTTGTGTTTGAGAGGCAGGATGTACATTGGTTAAAGCTCAGGGGTTCTAGAGTCAGACTCTCTGCAGTCTAATCCCAACTCCAAAGCTATCTGTGAGGCAGTTTGCTTAATTTCCCTGTGCCTAGTTCCTTCACCTATAAAATTAGGGTGGTAATAATACTATCTACCCTACAGTGTTGCTGTGGGGATTAAACATGAAGCACATAGAATATGTGATGAATATTCAAATTGATTAGCTATTATTAATATACTTTCCCTTAAAAGTCAGTAAGAATTGAAATCAGTACTCACTATTTAAAGGTTTGAAGAGATCTTAAACAGATCATGTCTGCTGTCTACATCTTAGTTGGCTCATTTGTACGACGAGGTGGTGGGACTATAGCATAGCTTTTTCGAGCATCTTTTTGATAGCACAGTTTTTATTCAACATCAGTTGGTGCTTCTTTTTACCTAAATCTTGGTCTAAAGGAATGATATTCGACATATGCCATAGGTCCTCTTAGTCCTCAAGACTAAGAGTGGTCCTTTCCAGGCTGTCTTAACCCCTAACTCCTTGAGACCAGAACGGTAGAATCAAAGGCTCTTGCCCCTAGCTCATCTGCTCATACCAGCTGCTGGAGGACAATAGAGATCATTCTTTAGCAGTGAAAGTTACAGCAGGCATCTGAAGGCAATGCGTTGTTTATCAGTGGCTTCATTTTGTTCCCTATCAAATCTAACACTTGTCAGTGGAATTACCCAGACCAGCTAGTCAGTAAAAGGACAGGTTATTGCTTTGGCTTGCTTTCCATCCTGGCCTGTTCTCATGCTGAATGGCATAGTAAAACTGTACTAAGAAGTCTAGCCTAAGAGATCAACTCTAATCTGGGAGTGGAAACTCCAATATTATTCCTTTTCTACTGAGTGGGGGCTCTGGAGGAGTCACTTCACTTCTTTGAAACTGAAGAAAATAGAATTTGCAATCACTGCCCCTGCTTCTCACAAAGGCACTGCATGGGAACCAGAAACAAGATAGGCCAGGGGCTAGAGAAATGGCAAGCAGGGATTACCATTAGGTGATGGCCTCTCTTCATTACCATCTTTAAAGCAAAGTATTTCTCCAATTTTGGACCACTCATCACTTGTAGTAAAATTATCTGGAGTGCTTGTTAAAGTATTAAATTTCTATGGCCACTCAAACCCACTGGAGTTGAATCTGTGGTGGTGGGGCCCAGGAATTTGAACTTTAATAAGCTCTCCAAGTGATTTAATTGTCCAGTATGAAACATGCTACTAGTCTAACCAATCCCTAGATCCCTGAATCCAACTTGAAAAGTTGTTCAGCTATTTGGGATCTCACTCATGGACAAGTTAGTTATTGACCATAAATGGCATTAATTGTTGCTGAAGGAAAATTAAGTTTCTGGCAATGTGCTTAGGCATATAGGAATATGGAACCAATAGAAGATGTGGAATTCTTAGATATTTCTGTTTTTCAAATAATGTGTCTAGGTTTGCTAGTTCAGATAAAAGCTTGAACTAAATGAATCCTGAATTACCTGAAGAGAGGCTGATGTTTCTGTCTCCAGGAATAATGAAAAAAATTCCTCTTATTGTGCTCTATACATTTGAGCTCCTTGAACCCAAATGAACTTATTTTACAATTAAGGAAACTGAGGCTTAGAGATTGGAAGTCATTTGTCCGAGATTTCATAACTAGTTAATTGGTTATAAGCATTAAATGTCACTGACAGTCAGATCAAACTTACTTGGTTTGTTTGCCTATCTGCTCACATTTCTCTCCCCTTTCCTAATTTTGAGAAGAAAACACTATTTCTCCCACTATATTTTTGCCTTCCAATTAGGATTTATTTCTTGTCTGCTGAAGCAGAAACTCTTCTGAGAATTTGCACAGAGCATCTAAAGGAGATCTAATGATGTTTTGTGACTAAAAGTGAAAAAGTTAAAAAAGCACTGTTCACAGATCTTTAGCTGCTCTGATCAAGCTTCTGAACTGTTGAAGCTGGACCTTTGGTTTCATAGCTATCTACTGCAGCAGGCAGGAAAGAAGGGTTTTTAAATAAATGACAAGATATGAGTAAATACAGTGTTCACTTAAGCATATAGTTATATGAAGGATAATCAAACAATTGTGCTTGCCACTCCAGTTGGCTGTAAATGCTGTCCGTACTGCAACCCCATGTTAGAGATGCCTGCTAGACGCTGGCAAGAGGATGACCATGCAGTTAATGGTAAAAATGGCCCCACTCTAAAAACAAAGCTAGAGTGAACATATGCCTTCAACTCTCTCAGGAAAATGAGCCAAAATCAGCCAGTAAAATGTAGCTGCACAGGTTGCCTGGCAGGGAATTTTCATACATCGATAAGCAGCAAAATGCATTGAATATACGGTGCTATGGCTGGAAAGGACCTTCTAGATCGTCTACCTCAAATCCTTTCATTTTATAACTGAAGAAACTGAGGCTCAGAGAAGGAAAGTCATTAAACCAGGGGCACACAGCTAGATCAATGGTTATAAACACTCATTAAATCAAACTTATTGGTGGGAAAGCAAATTCAGTGAGATGTCAGAATTAAAGACCGGTTCTTAAAATGTATTTCTCTTAAGAATTCTATAAAGTCTATGGAATAAAAAAGCAAATATAGTATTATGTAGACCAGTAGTTCATAGCTCTAGCTGGTCAGCAGAATCACTTGGTGAGGCTCTTGGGCATATATCCAGAGAAAACCCTAATTCAAAAAGATACATGTATCCAAATGTTCATAGTAGCACTATTTATAATAGCCAAGACATGGAAACAACCTAAATGTCCATCAACAGATGAATGGATAAGGAAGATGTGGTAGATATATACAATGGAATATTACTCAGCCATTAAAAAGAATGAAATAATGCCATTTGCACCAACATGGATGGACCTAGAGATTATCATTCTCAGTGAAGTAAGTCAGACAGAGAAATACAAATATCACATGATATCACTTATACATGGAATCTAGAAAAATGATACAAATGAACATATTTACAAAACAGAAACAGACTCACAGACATAGGAAACAAACTTATGGTTACCAAAGGGGAAAGGCTGGGGTGGGATAAATTAGTGGTTTGGAATTCTATATATGATATAAATAAACAAAAATGTCCTACTGTATAGCATAGGGAACTATAATCAATATCTTGTAATAAACTATAATGAAAAAGAATATAAAAATATATATGCATGTATATACACACACACACACACACATATATATATCTTAATCACTTTGCTGGGTATCAGAAACTAACAGAATACTGTTAAATCAACTGTATATCAACAAAAAATAAAAGGCTCACTTGGGGAGGGCTTTTTAAGTGAATCTTCCACTTATGGCATATTCTCATGCGGGGCCACCGCATACAGTTGTGCAGGTTATACACTGCACAAGAGTGCCAACCAATGGGAGTGAATGTGGGGTCAACTTGAGACAGTGCATAGTCTTACCAAGCTATGAACCCTGGTGTGGGGCTACATCTGCTGGGAGGAAGGTGTGCCTTTTTCTAAAATTGATACAAAGGCACAATATGGATTAGCTCAGCCCCATCTCCGTGGCTTCCACGTCTCACAGGTATCACTACTACTCCCTGCCCTACCCTCGCTATACCCCAATATTCTTTGAACCCTCTCCCAATCCTAAAATAGGCTCAATTTGGTGATTCTCTCTTCTCTGTCTCTGGGCAGAAAAACCTTTCAGTGGGTAGTATCCTTTCCCCTTCTTCCCCACTGAAACTATGTAGTTGCTTAATGCAATGGTTTTCAAGTTTTACTTATAATTAAATGTGCTATGCTACTAATACATTGCATGTCTTATAAAACAAACACAAAAGAAATTTGAAATTGTACACAATTCACCGTATTTTAAAATACTGTATAAATATGCTCTAAAATCCCTTTGCTTTCACTAAAAATAGTAAAAATCATGTCTTTAGAGAGAACAAATGATTTAATAAACTTTGTTAAATTTTAGTTTGATTCTTCATTCTAAAGCAATCTGAAGTTCCAATTCTAAGTTCATTAATTTCAATTCTCGGTATTAATAGCTGTCATAGATACTTCATAAAGACCTTTGGCAAATGTTGGGGGGGCCCACTTTTTATCCGTTTATTAATTAGATACTGTTTTGATTTGGTGATCTGACTGACAACAAGCTTGTTCTAGGAACAGAACCTTCTAGGAACAGAAACTTCTAGGAGCAGAATGGCACTAGTGCTGCCATTTTCTTATTGGGTGTACAGTATGTTTCTCCTCAATCTCTGGTTTATTTGCAGGAAAAAATTTAAACTATTTTCTCTTTGTGTATTATGTTAATTAAAACTAGAAAATACAATCTATAATTCCACATAAGCAGACATACACGAGCTCCAATACATTTCAATAATGTGAAGAATATATGAAGCACTGAAGATGACACCAACCTCTTCTTGTTTTGTAATTTCCATCCTGCCCTTCAGATTCTTCCCTTATTTATCATGGCCTCTGATTGGCTGAGTTCCTCTAATTTCCTTCTGAAGTCTAGTCCTATGGTCTCTTCATATCCTTTCTCATACTGACTACAAGAGAGGTCACAGCAGTTGGGAGAGAGATATGGACCGGGAGGGCTTCTCAGGGGAAGCTAAAGCTGCACCTTGAATAACAGGCAGAATTTTCAAGGAGATGGAGAGAAAAGGTATCCCAGGAAGAGGCAACAATATGAGAACTGTCAAAAGAGTGATGGTTATGTTCATAGGCTTGGGAGACAAAAAGGTTTTGGATTTTTATCCCTAATTCTGGCCATGATCCCCATTGACAAGTCACCATTGACTCCCTATGCCAACCTCTCTTGTACTCACCCCTTGAATCATAATCTTTGGGGATGTCACCTGGGCATCTGTATTTTTCAAGCTAGGTTTGAGACTCACCAAAGCAAACTATGATCATGATCATATGATATTTTTACCCACATCCTGTCACTCCCTATTGCAATATTCATAGTAGCTCTCTATTACCTCCCAAATTAAATCCATGTGCCTTAATCCAGTCTCTAGCACCCTTACCTTCCCCACCTCATCTTGGTGTAGTAAGACATTTTCTTAAGCCTTTCAACCAAACACACCTCCCATTATCATCATTTAACGTGAAATTCCTCTCCCTTGAAGATTCATTCCCCATCACTCTTCAAGGCCGAGGTCAAAAGCCATTGCCTCCAGGAGGCCTTCCTCATATTCTTCTAACCCACCCTGCTTACTTTATAGTCCCACATCACCTCTAGCTATTGTAATTTCTTTGTACCACAGTTAAACTTCATCAATTTTAGATGAATTGAGCATCCCAATGAACGACAAAAAAGATCACATTTGAAGAATGTGGAATTTGTAATACTTTCTAAGTGCATAAATCCACCAAAATTGTTTAGTCATAGAGTACTACCAAACAGCAGCTGGGCTCAGTTCAGTTCAGTTCAGTCACTCAGTCATGTCCGACTCTTTGCGACCCCATGTATGGCAGCACGCCAGGCCTCCCTGTCCATCACCAACTCCCGGAGTTCACTCAGACTCACGTCCATTGAGTCCGTGATGCCATCCAGCCATCTCATCCTCTGTCGTCCCCTTCTCCTCCTGCCCCCAATCCCTCCCAGCATCAGAGTCTTTTCCAATGAGTCAACTCTTTGCATGAGGTGGCCAAAGTACTGGAGCTTCAGCTTTAGCATCATTCCTTTCAAAGAAATCCCAGGGTTGATCTCCTTCAGAATGTACTGGTTGGATCTCCTTGCAGTCCAAGGGACTCTCAAGAGTCTTCTCCAACACCACAGTTCAAATGCATCAATTCTTTGGTGTTCAGCCTTCTTCACAGTCCAACTCTCACATCCATACATGACCACTGGAAAAACCATAGCCTTGACTAGACGGACCTTTGTTGGCAAAGTAATGTCTCTGCTTTTTAATATGCTGTCTAGGTTGGTCATAACTTTTCTTCCAAGGAGTTAGCGTCTTTTAATTTCATGGCTGCAGTCACCATCTGCAGGGCTAGGTCTGCTTTATTAAGATTTGCGCAGCATTATAACTAGTATAATAATTAGATACATTATGTTAGATACATGTGAGCTAATTCAATACATATGAGCTAGGGGTTACTTAAAAACCATTTCATTAAGTATGTTAAGCACTCTCACATATGCAAAGACACCTACCTGGTGCCATGTACCATCCTCTGCCATCTCCTCTCTCCAACCTCAGGGAAAGTGTACACTGAAAGTGCTCCCCTCATTCTTCTTCACTTAGTCACACCAGGAAATTTTTTATACACACATATATTATCTTCCATTCTCTTCCTATATCTCCTCTCTAGGCCGGCTCTTGATTAAACCAGGAAAAAAATTTCTACCACTCATCCATAGAGTTCTAACTAGTCATTCCACTAATAACTTTAAATAATGGGGTCAGGAGATGGGGCTATTTTTTTCCAGCATCAGAACTAGTGCCATTAACCTCTAATGCTCTTTAAATGTAAGGGAACAGTTCCCTGGTGGCTCTGGTGGTAAAGCATCTGCCTACAATGTGTGAGACCCGGGTTCAATCCCTGGGTCCAGAAGATCTCCTAGAGAAACAAATGGCAACCCACTCCCCCATATTCTTGCCTGGAAAATCTCATGGAGAGAGGAACCTGGTAGGCTACAGTCCATGGGGTCGCAAAATGTCAGACACAACGGAGCGACTGCACTTCACTTTATGGACCAAATACTCTTGATATGTGCTAAGTGTACAGAACATTAATCTTCCCAAACATAGGTATTGTTATAAACATTTTATTGATGAGGAAATTGAAGCTCAAAAAATCCAACTCATACAAGCTAGAAATAAGCAGACTTATCTGACCTCAAAGTCCTTTCTTTTTTAAAAAAAAATATATATAAATTTATTTATTTTAATTGGAGGTTAATTACTTTACAATATTGTATTGGTTTTGCCATACATCAACATGAATCCGCCACAGGTATACAAGTGTTCCCCATCCTAAACCCCCCTCCATCCTCCCTCCTGGTATCATCCCTCTGGGTCATCCCAGTGCACCAGCCCCAAGCATCCAGTATCATGCATTGAACCTGGACTGGCGATTCATTTCATATATGATATTATACATGTTTCAATGCCATTCTCCCAAATCATCCCACCCTTTCCCTCTCCCACAGAGTCCAAAAGCCTGTTCTATACATCTGTGTCTCTTTTGCTGTCTCGCATACAGGGTTATCGTTACCATCTTTGTAAATTTCATATATATGTGTTAGTATACTGTATTGGTGTTTTTCTTTCTGGTTTACTTCACTCTGTATAATACGCTCCAGTTTCATCCACCTCATTAGAACTAATTCAAATGTATTCTTCTTAATGGCTGAGTAATACTCCATTGTGTATATGTACCACAGCTTTCTTATCCATTCATCTGCTGATGGACATCTAGGCTGCTTCCATGTACTGGCTATTATAAAGAGTGCTGCTGCGATGAACATTGGGGTACACATGTCTCTTTCAATTCTGGTTTCCTCAGTGTGTATGCCCAGCAGTGGGATGGCTGGGTCATATGGCAGTTCTATTTCCAGTTTTTTAAGGAATCTCCACACTGTTCTCCATAGTGGCTGTACTAGTTTGCATTCCCACCAACAGTGTAAGAAGGTTCCCTTTTCTCCACACCCTCTCCACCATTTATTGCTTGTAGACTTTTGGATCGCAGCCATTCTGACTGGTGTGAGATGGTACCGCATTGTGGTTTTGATTTGCATTTCTCTGATAATGAATGATGTTGAGCATCTTTTCTTGTGTTTTTAGCCATCTGTATGTCTTCTTTGGAGAAATGTCTATTTACTTCTTTGGGCCATTTTTTGATTGGGTCGTTTATTTTTCTGGAATTAAGCTGCTTTATCACTCTGCTCCATAATCTTAGAAGGTTCCTTCAGACTCTCAAAGTCTTCACCAATCTCTTCTTTGATCCTTGAACTCATTTAGTTTTCACTCCAGGACTGCCTTCAAAATATAGCAAACAAAATATTATATCATTCATTGTCTTTCAGAGTAAAATAGTATTCCAACCACTATATTTCTTATTACTAATAGCCACTGTTTCAAATGTGCATGTGTGTGCACGTACGCAGTCATGTCTGACTCTGCAACACTATGAACTATTGACAACCAGGCTCCTCTGTCCATGAAATTCTCCAGGCAAGAATACTGGAGCAGGTTGATATTTCCTACACCAGGCAATCTTCCCAACCCAGGGATCAAACCTGCCTCTCTTGTGTCTCCTGCATTGGCAGATGGATTTTTTTTTTACCACTGTGCCATCTGACAAGCCCATTTCGAACATACCTTGGGTTAAATTGTCTTTTATAATATGACTTTAGAAGGAAGGCATAATGTATGCCTTTTTCTGTAGGAAAATGCAAACCAAATTTCCAAAGTTGTCAGTTTCTGGAATTTGAACCTTTAAAGGATTTGTACCCATGAGTGAGCTCCTTTGTAAAGTTGCCCTTTTTGTTTTTCCAGTTAGACTGTTTTCTCCTTGTATATTACTGGTAACATTGCCATTAACAGACAGGTTTTCTTCACATTGCATGCTACAATATTTCCACCGGATTCCTCCCCTGATTCTGTTGCTGCTACTCCACCCTATAACGCAATGGGTGAGGGGAGCCAGCACCATACTAAAACAATTAAAATTATTTAGAGTCCTCCATAAAAGTTTCCCTGGCAAATAAAGACATAAATCAAATTAATAAAATAGAAAGCCCAGAGATAAACTTTTACCAGTCAATTCAGTTCAGTCACTCAGTCGTGTCTGACTTTTTGTGACCCCATGAATTGCAGCACATCAGGCCTCCCGGAGTTCACCCAAACCCATGTCCACCGAGTTGGTGATGCCATTTGGCCATCTCATCCTCTCTCGTCCCCTTCCCCTCCTCCCCCTAATCCCTCCCAGCATCAGAGTCTTTTCCAATGAGTCAACTCTTCACACGAGGTGGCCAAAGTATTGGAGTTTCAGCTTTAGCATCATTCCTTCCAAAGAACACCCAGGAGTGATCTCCTTTAGAATGGATTGGTTAGATCTCCTTGCAGTCCAAGGGACTCTCAAGAGTCTTCTCCAACACCACAGTTCAAAAGCATCAATTCTTCGGTGCTCAGCCTTCTTCACAGTTCAACTCTCACATCCATACATGACCACAGGAAAAACCATAGACTTGACTAGACGGACCTTTGTTGGCAAAGTAATGTCTCTGCTTTTGAATATGCTATCTAGGTTGGTCATAACTTTCCTTCCAAGCAGTAAGCATCTTTTAATTTCATGGCCACAATCACCATCTGCAGTGATTTTGGAGCCCCCCAAAATTAAGTCTGACAGTGTTTCCACTGTTTCCTCATCTATTTCCCATGAAGTGATGAGACCAGATGCCATGATCTTAGTTTTCTGAATGTTGAGCTTTAAGCCAAGTTTTTCACTCTCCTCTTTCACTTTCATCAAGAGGCTTTTTAGTTCCTCTTCACTTTCTGCCATAAGGTTGGTGTCATCGGCATATCTGAGGTTATTGATACTTCTCCTGGCAATCTTGATTCTAGCTTGTGCTTCTTCCAGCCCAGCGTTTCTCATGACGTACTCTGCGTATAATTTAAATAAGCAGGGTGACAATATACAGCCTTGACGTACTCCTTTTCCTATTTGGAACCAGTCTGTTGTTCCATGTCCAGTTCTAACTGTTGCTTCCTGACCTTCATACAGATTTCTCAAGAGGCAGGTTAGGTGGTCTGGTATTCCCATCTCTTTCAGAATTTTCCACAGTTTATTGTGATCCACACAGTCAAAGGCTTCAGCATAGTCAATAAAGCAGAAATAGATGTTTTTCTGGAACTCTCTTGCTTTTTTCAATGATCCAGAAGATGTTGGCAATTTGATCTCTGGTTCCTCTGCCTTTTCTAAAACCAGCTTGAACATCTGGAAATTCACGGTTCATTATTGCTGAAGCCTGGCTTGGAGAATTTTGAGCATTACTTTACTAGCATGTGAGATGAGTGCAATTGTGTGGTAGTACTTTCATATATATGCTCAAATGATTTTTGACAAGGTTGTCAAGACCAATTGGGAAAGGACAGTCTTTCAACAAGTGGCACTGAGAAAACTCAATATCAACATGCAAAAATTGAAACTGAAACCTTACCTTATGCTGTATACAAAAATTAACTCAAAATGGATCAAAAACCTAAGCATATGAGAGTTAAAACTATAAAACTCTTAGAAAACTTCATGACATTGGATTTGGCCATGATTCCTTAAATATGACACCAAGAGCACAAGCAACAAAAGTAGAAAGAGATAAACAATCAACAGTGAAAAGGCAACCTACAGAATGGGAGAGAATATTTGCAAGTTATATATCTGATATTGGATTAATATGTAAGATGTTATGGAAAAACCCAAACTTTTTGGCCAACTCAATATACTGAATAAATATAAAACTCCTATAATTCAATGATAAAAATAAGCAATCCTATTAAAAATTGTGCAAAAGACTTGAACAGACATTTCTCTAAAAATAAACAAATGACCAACAAGCACATTCAAAGATGCACAACATCACTAATATCAGAGAAATATTCATCAAAACCACCATGAGTTACTACCTCACACCCATTAGGGTGGCTATTATCAAATAAATACATATATACATAACAAGTATTGGAAAGGATGTGGTGAAACTAGAATCCTTGTGAAATGTTGGTGGGAATATAAAATGGTACAGTCACTGTGGAAATCAATATGTAGGTTCCTCAAAAAATTAAAAATAGAATTAATATATGACCCAGAAAGTACACTCTTGTTTATATTCCCAAAAGAATTAAAAACAGGGTATTGAAGATATTTGTTCATCCATGTTCATAGCAACATTACTCATAATAACTAAAAGGTCAAAACACCCAAATGTCCATCAACAGATAAATATGTAATGAAAATAAGATATATACACACAATGGAATATTACTCAGCCTTTAAAAAGGAAACTGACAGATACTACAACATTGAAAAACCTTGAAGACAATTATGCTAAGTGAAATGAGCCAGATACAAAAAGGACAAATATGGTATGATTCCACTTGTAAGACGTTACTACAGTAGTAAAATTTGTGGAGACAATAAAATGGTGGGATTGCCATGGGCTGCGGGAGAGAAAAGTGGGAAGTTGTTTGATGAATATTACAAGATGTAAAGAGTTTTGGAGATTGGTTACACAACAAGGTTGATGTACTTAACATTACTGAAGGGAAAGTCGGTCAGTCGCTGATTCCTTGCAACCCCATGGACTATACAGTCCATGCAATTCTCCAGGCCAGAATACTGGAGTGGGTAGCCTTTCCCTTCTCCAGGGGATCCTCCTAACCCAGGGATCGAACCCAGGTCTCTCACATTGCAGGCAGATTCTTTACCAGCTGAGCCACAAGGGAAGCCCAACTATGCACCTAAAAAGTTTGATGTGGAAAATTTTATGTTACATGTATTTTGCCACAGTTTTTAAAAAAATGCTTCCCTGGCCAAGATCAGATGGAGCAATGCAAAGGCGTACTTTCTCATGAGTGTTCAGTTTCTGCGTCTATTTCTATCGACTCTGGAGCAGATAAACATTGTTTTGGAAAATACCTCTAATCCTTGCTCCCATGTTACTGAGGCAGAAGGTGGAAGGGAAAGCAGTGGATGTTGAGTTGACAAGGCACACTGTGTCAGAGTCTCAGCAGGAAATCGAATTCACCCCAGACATTCAAAGAAATTCTAATATAGAGAGTGGCTAAGATGATGGGGAAGCACCCAGAGACTAGCAACACCAGGACCCCACTGTCACCCCTAAAGGTGAAGGAATAAGCGGTGGAAATATTAAGGACTGGAAACTTGAAGGGGGAGCTGCCTGGCAGAAGCCATTATGAAAATGACACCAGAGGGGAAGCAGAGAAGGAATAACCTGAGCTGTATTTCCTCTTACCCTTAAGCATTCTGCAGCAACCTTTCATTGGCTGATCCCAACTGGAAACCAGCCAGCAAAGGACAAAGGTTATATATTCCTCTGGAGGTAGCCTCTGTATGCACAGAGCAGGGATATAAGGTCTATGGATATATGGTCTATGTGTTGGAGTGGCAAACTGAACAAGCAGCCTACTTGGATTCTAGTCCTAGGCCTGTGACTAACCGTGACATCTTAGGCAAGTCAGTTCACCTATTCAGATTTCTGACCCACTTAGAAATATCTACATTGTAACCCCTGTCCCATTTCCCTAATGGGGGGCTCTATAAAACTCAGATAACAAATGACAGTCTTTTTTACCCTACAAAGTGCTGTTAAACATGAAAAAATAATGTTTCTTCCACTCTTTCTTTAACTCTTTTCTTCTCTACCTGGGAACATCAGAAAGCAATATGGTATAGTAGGAAAAAATAAACTGGTAGGTGGGATACATGTTGGTCTCAAGCAAGTGACTTTTCCTCTCTGGTTTCAGTTTTCACATGTACAAATATCTGAACTAGATGTTCTTATCAATGCTCCTTCTAATTCCAGAGATTTTTCTGTAAGATGTACAAATACACATGCACGGTCCTTCTTTGCCCTCTGCCTCAATTCACACACATACATTTGCTCAGAAACAGTAATTCATTTTTCCTTTCATCAAACAAATATTGCCATCCATGACAGTGGAAGCCAGGGCGTTAATTATTATTTTGTTTCTTTTACATCGAGATTACCTATCCCTGGGATAATCAGTTAAGGCAATATTCCCTGGCATGTATTCATCCAGAATGTTAACAAGTGTTACAAGGGTTGGAGAAAAGTCAAAGTTGTCTGGAAAATGCTGGGATAAACAAAGATAAACAGGAACTTTTACTACAGGACTTCTCATAGCCTTTCATGTTTGAATATATATTATGAATTTTTGAGTATTCTAGTAGTAAAATATGTGGCATTTCCCTTTTTCTTTCATTAAAAAAAAACCACCCACAACCATTGTGCCCACTTGTCTCTGGGAAGTTCATCTCAAGTTCTTTGGAATGATCTGAAGCTAAATCATATATCCAGACAGCCTCTCTGCACATTTATGCCTCAGCCTCCAATAATGCCATAGTCACAATCAAAACTATATTTTAGCCCATAACATATGCTCTATCAATTCCTACTCTGGTGACCCCTGCAGTTGGTGGTGTTTCCAGACAGATTTTTGCAGGGTTTGGGCGCATCAAAAGGCATAATTTCTCTTTGTTTTGTTTTTTCAAGATATGTACATTATTTATTCTTTTTTCTTTATTGAAGTATAATTGATTTGCAGTATTTTTTGCAAGTATACAACATAGTGATTGAATATTCTTATAGATTACACACCATGCAAAAAATAAAAGGCATAATTTCTAACCCAACACAGAAAAAGCACTCCAGAATGACATTAATACAAGGCAGTCCCTTGGTACTTGGCACTATTTAGGCAAGATGAAATGTGGCTGCTGTATGCGCGCTAATAATAATTCACATTCAAAGAGCAGCTTACATGCACCATGCCATTTCTAAATAACTCAGGTAGGTATGACCATCTCCATTTTACAAATGAAAGACAGCAAGATAATGTCTATCTTCCAAAGTTACTGAGCAGAGCTAGGACTCAAAAGCAAGTTCAGACATTTCAAATCCAGAGCTTGTTCTAACGCCTCAGGCTGGAGGCAAAAAAAGAGTCCCTCAACTTAGTAATGACCCAAACTCATCAGGTACTCGGTGCTAAGCATTCCACTGTCAGGACAGGAGGCAGGGTTGTTGGTATCCTCCTCCCTGATTAATCTTCAAAGAGGGAATGATAAGAAGAGTGTCTTTAAAAGAGGTTTTCTTTTATTGTAAAAGTTAACTATGTTCATTACAAAAAGGTCAGAAGTTGCAAATTAGCAAAAAGAAGGAAAAAAATCAAAATACTAATAATAAATACCAGTAACTTGTTTTACAGTCACTAAGTTGTGTCCAACTCTTTGAGATCCCATGGATCATAGCCCACCAGGCTCCTCTGTCCATGGAATTTCCCAGGCAAGAATACCAGACTGGTTTGCCATTTCCTTCTCCAGGAGATCTTCCTGACCCAGGGATCGAACCCATGTCTCTTGTGTCTCTTGTGTCTCTTGTGTTGTCAAGCAGGTTATTTACTGTCTTAGCCATTAGGAAAGGCAGGAAAGTAAAAGGATGCCCTAGCTTGTATTCTTTTTTTTTTTTTTGGCCATACCAAGGAGCTTGCAGGATCCTAGTTCCCTGAGGGATTGACCTGGGATAGAATCTGGGTCCCATCTGTGAAAGTGCTGAGTCCTAACCACTGGACCTCCAGAGAATTCCCCTAGCTTGCACTTGTGTTTTGAATTCTTGATGATCAGGAAAAATGGAGCAATGATAATATAAGTACATTCTGGTTAGGATAGGGGAGTCAAAAAATGGAAAGAGAGATGTAGACACGGTTGTTCCATCCAACTTGGTCCTGCCCAAACTCCTTTACAGACTGCTCCACAACAGAAGTAAACTCTAGATGGGAGAGACGCCCAGGTTCTACACGGTTCTCATTATCTACATTATATCTCTAAATTGCCTGCATCTTTTCCCTTTTCTAGGCAGGACAGCCATGACTTCTTTGGGTACCTGAAGTGTGCCCCCAAGGATTTGCAGTTCTTTACTAATATGATACATAAAATAGAGTCACCTTGACTTTGTATTTATCTGGCTTATGTAAGCCACAACCTTTTACTGCAGTGCAACAGAAATGCCAGATCCATTTTGTCGAGGCACATAAACAAACACTCTGATTCTAAATAATTGATGGGGGACCCTGGTGACTGTGAGGGCATGATCACCTGCAGGGGGTCGGAAATTAAGCTACTGATCCAAGCTCTGATATGTAGGGAAATACCAGGCTCTGGCTCAGTCTTCTTCCCAGGAGAACTGCTCATTGCAGTAAGAGCTTTGCAAAGAGCTCCAAAACTTTTCCTTCTCCTGACTATAAACCAACAAAGCCATCCAGAGAAGGGGTCTGATGAGCTCCCTATCCCATCAAATCCCATAGCCTTGAACAAACTATTTTTCTTTAACTTTTTATCTTGTATTGGGATATAGCTGATTAACAGGCTTCCTTGGTAGTTCAGCTGGTAAAGAATCTGCCTACAATGCAGGAGACTCTGTTTCGATTCCAGGATCAGGAAGATCCTCTGGAGAAGGGAATGGTTACCCACTCCAGTAATCGTGGGCTTCCCTAAGTGGCTCAGATGGTAAAGAATCTGCTTGTGATATGGGAGACCTGGGTTCAGTCCCTGGGTTGGGAAGATCCCCTGGAGGAGGGCATGGCAATCCACTCCAGTATTCTTGGCTGGAGAATCCCCATGGACAGAGGAGCCTGGCACACAACAGTCCATGGGATCACAAAGAGTCAGACACGACTGAGCAACTAAGCACAGCACGTAACTGATTAACAACGTTGTGATAGTTTCCAGTGAAAAGCAAAGGGATTCAGCCATACATATACCTGTATCCATTCTCCCCCAAACCCCAGGTCCCATCCAGGCTGCCACGAAACACTGAGCAGAGTTCCATGTACTATACAGTAGGTCCTTGGTTGTCTATTTTAAATATAGCAGAGTGTACGTGACCATCCCGAACCCCCTAACTATCCCTTTCCCTCCAGCAACCATAAGCTCATTCTTGGAGTCTGCAAGTCTGTTTCTGTTTTGTAAGTAAGTTCATTTATATAATTTCTTTTTGGATTCCACATATAAGGGATGTCATATGATATTTCTCCTTCTCTGACTCACTTCACTTAGTTTTAAAATTCCTCTCTTCTAATCCAGAAGAAATTAATGAAAAACAGAATGAGTTAGGCTGCTACTAGTTTTATCTCTCTCTAGAGCAGTTCTCAACCTCAGCACTCTTGATGTCTTAGGTCAGAAAAATATGTGCTGTGGGGCTGTCCTGTACATTGTAAGACGTTTAGCACATCCCTGGCCTCCACCCACTAGATGCCAATAGCTTCCCTCACCCAAACTGTGACAAACAAAAATATTTTGAGATATCACCAATAGTCCCTGAGAAGAGGGAGGCTGTGAAAAATCACCTCCTATTGAGAACCACCACCCTAGAAAGAAGAGCACTTAGATATCCTGGACATTAACTCCTAGGAGACCACACAGACTTTATTTTTCAAGATTAATGGATTGGATCAGTATAAAAATAGAGGACACCACTCCATAATTTGAATAGTTAACTCTTTTCTACCTATATTTTCTCAGATGCCTCCACTGAATTTAAACAACCCAACATCATTGGAGTAATATTTTTATTCACTAAAGATAAATTCCTGAGGGTTAACATTTAGGGGACCCAAAATCAAATTATGATGACTACTCCCTACAAATGTATGGCATTTAGTAATTTCCACACCTGTCACCTTATTTGACTTCAGTTCATTGTTCATTGGTTGTTTTCTATGCACCAGGAGCTCTTAATCTTCATACCACCTGTATTAGTTTATTGTAGCAGCTATAACAAATTAGCCCTTACTGGGTGATTTAAAACAACATAAAAAATTTATCCTGAATTTTGAAAACCAAAAGTCTGAAACGAACTTAACTTGGCCCACATCAAACTGTTGACAGGATTACACTTCCCCTAGAGGGTGTGCCGGAGAAGGCAATGGCAACCCACTCCAGTACCTTTGCCTGAAAAATCCCATGGATGGAGGAGCTGGTAGGCTGCAGTCCATGGGGTTCCTAAGAGTTGGGCATGACTGAGCGACTTCACTTTCACTTTTCACTTTCATGCATTGGAGAAGGAAATGGCAACCCACTCCAGTGTTCTTGCCTGGAGAATCCCAGGGACAGAGGAGCCTACTGGGCTGCCATCCATGGGGTCGCACAGAGTTGGACACAACTGAAGTGACTTAGCAGCAGTAGACTTAGCAGAGGGCGTGTATTCGGAGAAGGCAATGGCAACCTACTCCAGTACTCTTGCCTGGAAAATCCCATGCACGGAGGAGCCTGGTATGCTGCAGTCCATGGGGTCGCTAGGAGTCGGACACGACTGAGCGACTTCACTCTCACTTTTCACTTTCATGCATTGGAGAAGGAAATGGAAACCCACTCCAGTTTTCTTGCCTGGAGAATTCCAGGGACTGGGGAGCCTGGTGGGCTGCCATCTCTGGGGTCGCACAGAGTCGGACACGACTGAAGCGACTTAGCAGCAGCAGCAGAGGGCATGTATTAAAAAGCAGAGACATTATTTTGTCAACAAAGGTCCATCTAGTCAAGGCTACGGTTTTCCAGTGGTCATGTATGGATGTGAGAGTTGGACTACAAAGAAAGCTGAGCACAAAAGAACTGATGCTTTTAAACTGTGGTGTTGGAGAAGACTCTTGAGAGTCCCTTGGACTGCAAGGAGATCAACCAGTCCATCCTAAAGGAGATCAGTCCTGGGTGTTCATTGGAAGTACTGATGTTTGATGTTGAAGCTGAGACTCCAATACTTTGGCCACCTAATGGAAAGAGCTGACTCATTGGAAAAGACCCTGATACTGGGAAAGATTGAGGGCAGGAGGAGAAGGGGATGACAGAGGATGAGATGGTTGGATGGCATCATCGACTCGATGGACATGGGTTTGGGTGAACTCCGGAAGTTGGTGATGGACAGGGAGGCCTGGCATGCTGCAGTTCATGGGGTCACAGAGAGTCAGACACGACTGAACGACTGAACTGAACTGAGAGGGTGTAAGGGAGAATCTTCTATCCCTTGACTGTTGCAGCTTCTGGTGGCTTCCAGAATTCCTTGACATCACTTTAATCTCTGCCTCTGTAATAACATTACCTCTTCTTTTTCTCTTTGTCATTAAATCTCTTTCTTCCTCTTATAAGGATATGTATGATTACATTTAGGGCCAACCAAATAATCCAGGATAATTTCCTCATCTTAAAATCCATAATTAGATCATATCTGATTCTTTTTGTTGGTTTTTTTTGTTGTTTGGTTTTTGGCTGTAAAGGTAACATTCACAGGTTCCAGAGATTAGAATATGGATATTTTGGTGGAAGGGCTATTATCAACCTACCACACCACCCCTGTGAAGCAGGTAAAGATGATTATTTCCATTTTATAGATGATGAAATACTGGCATAAAGAAGTTAGATCCCTTATAACAGGTTGCATGGTGAGAGATGGGGAATGGCAGGGCTGGGGCAAGAATCCAGATCTCCAAACTCTTCTTTTCAATTAACTGTGCCCCGGCAGGATATATATCTATTTTCCCTTCCTCCAGAAAACGTAAGATCCTGTGGAGCTTGGATAATCATGAGGAGTTAGGTGCAGTTTCTAGGTTAGGGAGGAGTCTGGAAAAATCTCATATCATGCTGAAGTTTTCGGGGGGTCAGGAAACATATAGAATCTCCCAAGATATTGGGAAGAGCACAAGGGAAACAAAAGGAGACTTAACCCAGCGTGAGAAAGCGACCTGTAGCCTTTTAAAATTCATTGAACCCATGACAACATTCTGTTTCACCTGCTATTTAGCATTTCACATCAGCAGCACTGAGTAGGCATATGCTAGATACAGTTTTATAAAACTCTCTCACACAATAGTCTGCAAATGTATTCTTACAACACCTCTGTACAGAAGGGTATTATCATCATTTCATTTTACAGATGAGGAAACTGAAGTATGAGAAGTGAATTTCCCAAGCTGAATACAATATAAGCCTTCATCCTCTTATCATAATTGCCTCTTCTAAATATTATCTCACTTGAGAATTATATATCCAGATGCCTTATAAATTATGACCCATAGAGACTGAGATATCGATATAGGTGGCCAGTGTCACTTCACATGTAGTTATGTAGTTCTACCCTCAAGAGACTCAAATATCCTTCGGGCACTTTTCATGTAATTCAGATACATGAACAACAGGTGGCAGTAAGTCCCTGGGGTAAGTGATTTGAATGATCAAATTTAAACTGGTAGGTATGCTTACCTTAGACTACAACAAAAATTGTGGATTTCTAAGACTTTATATTTTAGAAAGAATATTGCACTTTACTGGTCTTATTTTATGTAATATGTTTTAGGTGTACTTAAAAATCAGATACACAAAATCATTTGAAGAAAATGAAAAATACATACATATATGTAATTTCTTGTCTTTTGAAACAATCCCTGTCATCAACTACATTTTAACTAAAGCTTTGTTTTACTCTCAGACATGATTCGAATTTTCTATTTTACTTCACTCTAAATTTTTATTTTTAGATCAAATTTCCTTCTTGGCTAGTACACGGCTTCAGGATTTCTCTTTGCCTTACCAACAAAAGAGATATGGGCTCTGTTTCTCAGGTGGAAACAGCTTTTATTCTTTCCCAGTTTCTAAGATTTCAGGGAAAGAACTTTTTGAATAAGAAAAAAAGTAGGCAAGACAGTTTCTCCTACCTCTATCTTTTCTGCTTCTTCTCAGCAGAAAAATGCTGTTTCAAGTGGGGAAGAGAATGAAAGGAAAAGTATTCTTGCCTCTTGGAGCAATTGAGTACAGCCCATCAATAATATCAGAAAACCCAGGTCCAATGTGGCACCTTCTAGTTTTCCTTTGAATGTTCAATGCCATTAATCTCCCCTCCCCATGGATCATGTATTTAATGGCTGTCACATCATTTGGGAAACCTGATTGCAGCACTCATTTCATGGGTACCAGTAAGAAGGCTTAGAGCAAAGTCCTTGCAGAAGATAATTTTGAGGTAAGATATGCACTTTCATATCTGCAGTGAGTATCTGTTGGCTTCATCATAGGCTGCACATAGAGAATTATTTTCTAATCCTTAACATTCGGGTTTCCCCATGCTGCTTCTCCTGAGTGGATTGAGACATGCAAATTAAGTTTAGTTTATTTGATTTCATTTGAGTCATCACCCCACTGTCCATAAAGTGAAAGGTGAAACAAAAAAGTATTTTCCAAATTGGTCAGCTTGCCTAAGACTGTTGAGAACTAAAGAGTCAAGCTATAAAATATATTCTCGCAATGAGAGCCATGTTCATAAAACATGTTGATTTCTTTCCCTCTACAGAACTATATGCAATATAACCTGTAAAAAATAGATCAGAGATTTCTGTCATTTTCAAGGCACTGGTCCAGAAACCAGCAAACAGAACTTCAGCAAGAGATCTTAAATCTGCTTTACCAGCTGAGGCACTTGGTTATAAATGAAAAATTAAAGGAGACAGTATCTTCAAGGTCACCAAAGAGGCTGCTCTGCCTCCTATCCCAAGGGTTGTAGGTAGGATATAGTGGTTTTAAGAGTATGAAGTTCATAGCTTGACTGCCAGGGTTCAAATTCTGGGTCTGCAATTGAATCGCTCTGTGACCTTGAGCAAGTTATGTCAGCTGTCTGAACTTCACTCTTAAATGGAGATAATAGTATTTAGCTCATAAAGAAGATAAAATGAATCAACATATTTAAAACACATATTATGGTATATGACACAGTACTCTATAGATGTTATGATTATAACTCTTTTCATTTTTTCGAGCCATATAACTTTTTGTCATCAGTTTCATAAGTATTAACAGGTAGCTAGAATTATAATGCTTGCAATTATTAAGAACTTTTATTTATACAAAATACATTCACTTATGCATGCATGCATGTGTGCTCAGTCGTGTCCAGCTCTTTGCAGCCCCATGGACTGTAACCCATAAGGCTCCTCTGTCCATGAGACTTTCCAGGCAAGAATACTGGAGTGGGTTGCCATTTCCTGCTCCAGGGATCTTCCTGACCCAGGGATCGAACTCAGGTCTCTTACGTCTCCTGCATTGGCAAGCAGACTCTTTACCACTGAGCCACCTGAGAAGGCCACATTCACTTATACCCTTGTACCAAATGTAGCAGATTCTATTATGCCTGCACTTTACTCTTACAACTTCCGAGCATGCTGCCCCAAGTCCCCACTGTCAGCACACACATTTCTCTTACTGAGGATTTTCTCTGGATACTGAAGCCAACTTTGCCAACCTGTGTTGTCAGGTTGGATGTGCTGAGGTACTAACTGCCCTCCACCATAGACAGACAAGAGTTGGTGTTGCCTCACCCCCCAGGTGGGGTCACTCTGAAGCTGATGTCTTACACTGTCTCCCAGACTTCCCCCTCAAGGCTAAAGCCCCAGTCACCCACTGTGGTAGCATTTTGATAAGGCTACCTTTAATCCCTTCTTTCTTCCCTTCTTTGTTTCACCATCCCATTCTTCTAATCTCAAACTACTTACACATGACTCTTTCTTAAGCTTGGGAAGCCCAAACTAAGTTCTTCTCATAAATCTTTGAGATAGCTAAGAGTAGACATCATAATTTTGCATAAGTAAACTGAGTTCTGGCTCATGTAGGTATTTAATAGAAGAGAAGGGCCTGCAACCCAAGTCTCTTGTTACCACATATATATATTTTTTCTGTTACCAGAGTATATATCATAGCTTTTTCCAGCAGCACACAGACTAATAATGTCAGTAATTCCCCATTTCTTCCTCCTCAGTGCATGTTAGTTGATCTCCCAAAAGTATGTCTGGACAAGGTAAGAAAGGGTCACATTCCAACTGACTGATATCATTGAGCTTTACCATGTTTTACATGAATATTTATCAGTTTGTTCTTTAAGTGTATGATCTTAACTAGCCATTTACCTAGTGAAAACAGAATTATCTTTCAGAGTCTGGAAATGAATTATTCTCATTCAAAGAGTCTAGCTAATAAAGTTGTGAATTAGCTGAAACTAATTTTTTTAAAAGTAACATTTAGCACAGTTGTTATACCGAATGCAAAGTAAACTTCCTTTGATGATTTGATGGGAAACTGGGAAGCCAGAGTTCCCTCAGGATCATGTGTGTCCATATCAATATGTATCAATTCTCATTACATTGGAAGACATACAAAAGGTGCTGATGGTTCCTTAGTCGATGCAAATTAGGATTTATTTAAGCGATGTGCCATCTTTTCTGTACTATCTCTCTGTTCTGTATCTCCTGCCCAAAAGGGAAGTACTCTGTAACCCTGGACGCCATAACTGAGGTTAGTTAGACTGAGCATCTGCTGGATGTGGAGCACAAGAAGGTTCTGTACATTGGGGTCTCTTATTTGGAGAGCCTTCTTAATTAATGACCATCTGGTCCCCATGAAGGACTGCAATTACGAGCAGTGTATGAGCAGGTACATAAGTGACAGTCTTGCCTGTGCTTGCCTTGCCTCCAAGATACTCAGTACTCAGGTGAATGCCAAGGTCACATTGGGCTATTTTTATTTTTCATAAAAAATGATTTGGGTCTAGAGGTTGGGATGAAATAAATCACTGATTGAATTAAGTGGCAGACACAGGACTTGCTAACATCTGAGTGCTCTTTACCAATGATTCAGCACAGATCTGTTGTTTTCATTGCCCCTGTTTTTTCCAGTTGCTTTTAGACTCTACCTGACAGTAATAGAGGCTCCCCACAGCTTCTGGATAGATGAAAGAACTGAACAAGCCCCTTGGCTTTGTCAAAAGGATCTGCACATGTCTTTTTCACTGCAAACATAAGTGAAAACTATCACTGTTATTCCTTAAGAGGATAATAAAAGGAGTGTTCTTCATCCAAGCTCCCAAAGAGGATTTGCCGAGTTAGAAATCATCTCTGTTGCAATGTTCAAACCCATGGATGTGATCAAATCAGCAGTTTCTCTTTTCATGTAAAAGTAAAAATAAATTATAAAAGGGACTCTACCCTGACCCTTGCTATCTGCCTTAACTCCTTCATCTGCAGGACCCATGGGTAAAAGCCTTCAGAGTCCTGGGCATTAGGTATAAGGTGTTCATGAAATTAGACACTGAGGTTGCAAGTATGAGGTACAACCCAATGATATGCTTAAAGTATGGACCGCAGCTATGGCTTTAACATATTTCTCTGAAAGGTGCAATAACAGGGATACCTTTTACAACAGTGGAGTGCAACAGGAAGCACACTGTCAACTACCCCCTGGCTTTGAAGTAACTTGAATGTTACTGGAGATAGTGACCCTTCACTTTTCCCGACCTCAGCTTACAAACTCAGCAACATCACTTACCTATAACATTAGCTAAGAGCCAGGAGCAAAGCAAAGAGGTTATCTTAGCACCATATCCATGCATTTTAATATGTGTTTCCCTCAAGGTGCACCTAGATAGGATTTGATTTGGCATCTGTACACCTCTGTTTTTTGTATTATTCTAACCAAGTTTGGATATTTCCAGTCCTACCAAAGATGAGGAATATACAGTGGATGTTAAAACAATGACAAGAAAATATTTACAGCAAGGGAAAAGAGAGGAAAAAAACTAGGAAAAGCTGACAAAATAATTCTCTGCAGTCTGGGAACATTTAGTATTGGAGCAAATATTCTTATAATCTGTAATAGGCCTTGAGGGCATCACTGGATACAGCACAGTGAGAATATAAAAATCACAGCATGGACCCCGAGTCATTGGGAAAAGATGGAATTATATTCAACATATTCTGCTTCAGGAGGCAAAGAAGCATGCAATACATGTTAGAAAGTATTTTATCCGAAATTATTAAATTAAAAATCATTAAAATGCAAAGGGGTAAATTTGAACTCCAGAAAATACTGCTACCCAGAAGATTTCTCCTTTAAGAGCTCCCTGCATTGTTGTGGTTTCACTCTACATCATTCTGACCTCATGTTTTACAGCCTTGGTCATCTCTTGGTGAAAGATGATGATTTCGCATCTTATGCTCCTTTTTGCAGTGGAAAAATACATGTTCCTAGTTTTGCCAAGTTTTTCAACTCTTGGAAGGAAAGGGGGATCTTTTATTCTTAATTGCATATTTTATATGCTTCTAAGGGGTCATAAAGTGTCCTCATTCTTATACTAGCAGTGAATTTCCAGTAAAAAAAAAAAATTGGCTCAAATACAAATGCCCCACGTCCAAAGTAAAAATAAATAATAATTACCCATAATACATCTTTGCAGTGGACTGGTCATCCAATTAGATTGCAAGGTAATTAGTGTGATTTCTCATCTATATACTCAGTACTTAGTTTCCATTTCACCTGCAGCAACTGCAGTTTTGACAACTTATCTGACAGGTCCACCACCTACATTCTCTGAGAATGCCAGAGAAATGTAAACTACCTATGTTTGTAAGGTATAGTTCAGAGATTTTGGAAAAGGTTAAGAATAATGGACCCAGAGCAGTGAGAGGAAATTGAGATGAAGAGGAAATTGTATGGCTGAGCTACTATAAAGACTGAAAAAGTACCTCTAATTGAGGGCAATGCTTCAGAAAAAAATTAGGGGGGAAAATGATAAGGTCAAGATGACAAAAGAAAATTGACACGAATTTCTAAATAAGTAAAAAGTTCAGATTCTAGAGGAAGGACCAGCCAGATACAATAAATCTGATTTTTTTACTCTGCCTTCGGTGACAGAGGTGGATCTGGGTCTTTAGTATTAAGGGGTCCAGATAGGAAACGTAGATGAACTGCAGAAGGTAATACTGTGGACTGAGAGAAGAGGACCAATAAGGTAGACCTAGATACCAGAGTGAACCGTGAACTTCCAGATGTTCAAGCTGGTTTTAGAAAAGGCAGAGGAACCAGAGATCCAATTGCCAACATCCGCTCGATCATGAAAAAAGCAAGAGAGTTCCAGAAAAACATCTATTTCTGCTTTATTGACTATGCCAAAGCCTTTGACTGTGTGGATCACAATAATCTGTGGAAAATTCTTCAAGAGATGGGAATACCAGACCACCTGACCTGCCTCTTGAGAAATCTGTATGCAGATCAGAAAGCAACAGTTAGAACTGGACATTGAACAACAGACTGGTTCCAAATAGAAAAAGGAGTACATCAAGGCTGTATAGTGTCACCCTGCTTATTTAACTTATATGCAAAGTACATCATGAGAAATGCTGGGCTGGAAGAAGCACAAGCTGGAATCAAGATTGCCAGGAGAAATATCAATAACCTCAGATATGCAGATGACACCACCCTTGTGGCAGAAAGTGAAGAGGAACTAAAAAGCCTCTTGATGAAAGTGAAAGAGGAGAGTGAAAAAGTTGGCTTAAAGCTCAACATTCAGGAAACGAAGATCATGGCATCTGGTCCCATCACTTCATGGGAAACAGATGGGGAAACAGTGTCAGACTTATTTTTTTAGGGCTCTAAAATCACTGCAGATGTTGATTGCACCATGAAATTAAAAGACGCTTACTGCTTGGAAGGAAAGTTATGGCCAACCTAGATAGCATATTCAAAAGCAGAGACATTACTTTGCCAACAAAGCTCCATCTAATCAAGGCTATGGTTTTTCGAGTGGTCATGTATGGATGTGAGAGTTGGACTGTGAAGAAGACTGAGCGCCGAAGAATTGATGCTTTTGAACTGTGGTGTTGGAGAAGACTCTTGAGAGTCCCTTTGACTGCAAGGAGATCCAACCAGTCCATTCTAAAGGAGATCATAGAGAAGGAAATGGCAACCCACTCCAGTATCCTTGCCTGGAAAATCCCATGGAGTCTGGTGGGCTACAGTCCATGGGGCCGTAAAGAATCGGACACAACTGAGTATCTCAGCATGTTAGGTGAGGACCCCTAAACTTCCCTCACTCATTACTGGGTGGGTGTTTGCCTGTTCCTGCACATTTCAGCATGAACCTGGCACAAGAGCAATTGCTTCAGCCTGAGAGTGCACATCTGCTCCCCCACAGGTGTGTGGGAGCCTAGGGCTTCTTGATGAGGGATTGATGCTCTTGGTTATGGGAGTTGGACTCCTTTGGTGCCGCCTTGAGCCAAGGATGGTTAGGGAGGGGAAGCGCAGCATCAAAGTAAGGATGTGGTGGCTGGCTAGTAGCTTTCTTATAGATCAGTAATCAATTAGAATTAAAAGCCTAGAAACAAAAAGAAGAAAAAATAATAATAACATTAAAAACCCAGTACCATTTACATTAGCACCAAGAAAGAAGAAGAAAGGAAACAAAATATTTAGGTATAAATCTAACAAAATATGTACAAGATCTCTGTGAGGGAAAACTACAAAGCTCTAGGTCTATACGTACAATGGAACCTTATTTAGCCTTAAAAAAACAATTCTGAAATTTGCTACAATGTAAGTGAATCTTGAAGACACTAAGATATGTGAAATAATCCAGGGGCAAAGGACAAATTCTGTAGGATTCCATGTGTATGAGATACCAAGAGTAGTCAGATTCACAGAGACAGAGGTAGAATGGTTATTGCCAAAGGTGGGAAGAAGGGAATGGAAAGTTATTGTCTAATGGGTTGTGAGTTCCAATTTGAGAAGTTGAAATTCTGGACATGAATGGTGGTGTTGGTACAACAACATGCATGTCTATAATGCTACTGAACTGTATATTTTAAAACATTAAATTTCATCTTATGTATATTTTCTCACAATTAAAAAAAAAAAAAAAAGACCAAAAAAATAAATAAATAAAGGAAATCAGTCCTGGGTGTTCTTTGGAAGGAATGATGCTAAAGCTGAAACTCCAGTACTCTGGCCACCTCATGCGAAGAGTTGACTCATTGGAAAAGACTCTGATGCTGGGAGGGATTGGGGGCAGGAGGAGAAGGGGACGGCAGAGGATGAGATGGCTGGATGGCATCACCAACTTGATGGACGTGAGTTTGAGTGAACTCCAGGAGTTGGTGATGGACAGGGAGGCCTGGCATGATGCAATTCATGGGGTTACAAAGAGTCAGACACGACTGAGCAACTGAACTGAACTGAGATACCAGAGGTATTATATGGCATAGTGGGAATCTTTTCCCATCATCCATCAACAATCAAGTGTCCATGAGTATTCTCTAGCCCTAAGTCTAAGCATTAAGTCCTATGTGAGGAAAACATATAGAGATCAGGGTTCTTTTTAAGGGTCTCTGGAGAGAAGTGTCACAAACCAAGCTTACAGCTCAGTTAAAACTTTGTTGGTGAGAGTGATATCAGCAATGTGTCAGAGTAGGCAGCTCCAAACTCCCATCCCTTCTCAGAAACATTGAAAACAAGCAGAAACAGTCAGAATCAACTTTGTCAGAAATCTGAAAAACAGTCAAAGATTTACAGAAATGAAAAAAGGGTTGAATCAAGAAAAAAATCAACTTCCACATGGTAGGAAAGCTATGTGGCATTTTTACCTGCCCTTGCTCCGCCTCCCTCCCTAGCTCAGCAGTGGTTTTGAAGACAGCAACTTCCATTCCTTGTGTGATATCCTAATCCTTGGTTCAGAAGGAGCAAAGCAGATCTTATCTGAGACTTACTGTGTTTGTTCTAAACTCTCTGTGGGCTTCCTGAAAGGACTGAAGCAAGAAATTCATTTCAGAAATCACCCAGGGCAGTAAAATGGTGGACTTTGCTCAAAAATATTGTAAGTCAAATGAAAACTATGCACCTACCTGGGGCAAAAGACTGTGGTTGTGGCAAAAAATAGACTGCTTAAAGACTGAAAAGATATTTTGGGAGAGAGAGGTTTTCGGAAAGTAGGAATTCAAAAGCACCCATGTATACTAGGGCATTTAGAAAGCCATATACATTCCCAGGGCAGAACGTAAATTCAGAAAAGACCTCAGAAGACCCTAAGCTTTCACCTCTGGCTGATCCCTGAGCTCAGTGTAAGCAGGGAAGTGAAGGCTAAACCAGAGTTATTAACAGTGCAGCTAAGTTTTGAAACAGTGTTCCAGCATAAAAGCAATTTGCAAAGCCTGGTAAAGGTAAATTTTTTACTTTTTAAAATTTTGGGTGAGTGTGTATATTTCTGGAATTCAACAAAATCTGTCAAAACATTATTTCAACACTAACTGAAGGAACAGAGACTTCACTGAATATGTGCAACAAGGAATATAGTTTTTGCAAAAGTAGTTGGAAGAGTCATTAAACAAATGGACAACTACAGCCTTCCAGAGTCAAAAAGCAAATCCTGGAAAAGGGGAATAATTTGAATTTGAGATGTAACATTAAAATATTCAGTGTCCAATTTTCAACAAAAAGTCACAAGGCACACAAAGAAATAGGAAAATATGGCCCACTCACAGGAGAAAAGAAGTAGGCAGAAGCCACCTCTGATGGAATCTGTTGTTAAAAGAGAAATTCACAGTTCTAAACTGCTACATTTTAAAAAAGGAAAACTCTCTAATCAACAACATAACTTTATACCTTAAAGAACTAGAAAAATAACAGCAAAGCAAATGCCTATCTGGCAGGGAAAAGGAAATAATGATTAGAGATAAACAAAATAAAGAACAGAAAAAAATAGTCAAAGAACCCAAAAGTTGGTTCTTTGAAAAGAACAATATTAACAAAACTTTAGGTGGATTAACAAAGAAAAATTGAGAAAATGCAAAGAAGTAAAATCAGAAATAAAAATGATGACTTACTACAAACCTTACAGAAATAAAAAGGATTATCAGAGAATGCCATGAGCAACTATATCACAGCTAATATTAATAAGATGGGCTGGATGAAATGAACAAATTTCTAGAATTCTGCAAATTACCAAAACTGAGTGAAAAAAAAATAGGAATACTGAACAGTAAATACATTGAATTTCTAATAAAACAAGACAAAGCAAAGTAACTCAGCAAAGAAAAATTCAGGACTTGATAGCCTTGCTGGTGAACTCTGCCAAACATTTAGAAAGTATTTAACACTAATTCAAACTTCTCAAAAAAAAAAAAAGGAGAGAAAACCTAACTCATTATATGAGGCTAGTATTATTCTGATAAAACACCACAAGAAAACTACATAACAATATATTGTATGAACATACATTCAAAAATCCTCAACAAAATACTAGCCAACTGAATACAACACCATATTAAAAGGATTATATACCATGACCAGACAGGATTTATCCCAGAAATGCTAAAATGGTTCAACATGAGACAATCCATCAGTGTAAAACATAACAGTAAAAGAAAGAAGAACCACATCATTTCAATTGATGTAGAAAAAGCTAACTGGAAAAGGCAATGGCAACCCACTCTAGTACTCTTGCCTGGAATATCCCATGGACAGAGCAGCCTGGTAGGCTGTAGTCCATGGGGTCACTAAGAGTCAGACACGACTGACTTCACTTAAAGGAAATGGCAACCCACTCCATTGTTCTTGCCTGGAGAATGCCAGGGACAGTGGAGCCTGGTGGGCTGCCGTCTATGGGGTCGCACAGAGTCAGACATGACTGAAGTGACTTAGCAGCAGCAGAAAAACCTAATATTGAAATTAAGTAAAATCTCAGGGTGCAAAAATCAACATACAAACATCAGTTGTGTTTCTGTATACCGACAATGAAGAATCCAAAAAGAAAATTGTTAAATTTCATTTACCATATTGGTCAAAATGAGAAAATATCCAGGAATAAATTTAATCAAGGAAGTGAAAGACATAAATACAAAAAACTTTTTTAAATGCTGAAAGAAATTAAAAGAAACTTCAATAAATGGGAAGATAGTCTATACATACTGTGTATATGGTTTACTAGATTTAATATTGTTAAGATGTCAGTGCTGCCTTAAAGATACATAGATTCAATGCAATCTTGATCAGAATTCCAACCACCTTTTTTTTTTTCAGAAATGGAAAAGCCACTTCTGAAGTTCATGTGGATTTGCTAGGGGTGCTAAATAGCCAAAACAATCTTGAAAAAGAAGAACAAAGAAGACTCACACTTATAATTTCAAAACTTCCTACAAAGCTACAGTAAATGATATAGCATGTTACTGGCCTAAGAACTAACATATAAATCAATGGAACTGAATTAAGAGTCCAGAATAGATCATGTAGACCTTGAGATCAAGATGGAATAACAGGAGGATGCTGGATTCACCTCCCTCATGAACACATGAAAATTACAACTATGTGTAGAGTGACTCTCACTGAAACAGACCTGGCTACTAGCAGTATGCTGCTGCTGCTAAGTCACTTCAGTCATGTCCAACTCTGTGCAACCCCATAGACGATAGCCCACCAGGCTCTGCTGTCCCTGGGATTCTCCAGGCAAGAACACTGGAGTGGGTTGCCATTTCCTTCTCCAATGCATGAAAGTGAAAAGTGAAAGTGAAGTCACTCAGTCCTCAGTCCGACTCTTCACACCCCATGGACTGCAGCCTACCAGGCTCCTCTGTCTATTGGATTTTCCAGGCAAGAGTACTGGAGTGGGGTGCCCTTGCCTTCTCCAACTAGCAGTATGGCTTTTCTAAAATCAAGGCTGTGAAGAAATACCCACACGGAGCCTGGTAGGAAGCAGTGATCTGGTTGGGGCCCACAACTCTCGTAGGGGACCAAGAAAAGGAAAGGGATATATCATAGACTCAAGAATCCTCCCTGCAGAATGAGAGATTCAGTCCATATATTGGGAATCCCAGTCCTGGAGTCCAACATTGGGAAGACAAGTCCCTTAACAGGTTTGAAAATGAATGGGGCTTCTAGTGTGCCCAGTCACTTCAGTTGGGTCTGACTCTGTGACTCCATGGACCACAGGCTACCAGGCTCCTCTATCCATGGGATTTCCCAGGCAAGAATACCAGATTGGGTTGCCATGCCTTTCTCCATGAGATCTTCCCAACTTAGGTACCATATCTGTGTCTCCTGAATTGCAGGCAATTTCTTTACCACTGAGTGGGACTTCTTAGATGACTGCAAAAAACTGAAACTCCACTCTTGAGTATACACACAACTCTCACACTCCAAGTCATAGCACAGAGGCTACAATAGATTGAAAACTGTCTGGCATTCTGCTCAGTTTGCCAGGACTGCCCCAGCACACCAACAGCCTTCACCAGGCTCTTGTTCCAATTCCTCTTCCTCTGACAATTCTCCCCACAAAGGAGAGTTGTTGTCAATGAGATTGTGAACACTTGGAGGGAACAGAGGCAGGTGAGACCCTAGCCTTGCCTCTAACCAGGGTGGAGGCAGCCATTGCCAACACCTGCATCAGTGCACACACTTGGATGAAGCAAAACTAGCTCCAGGATGAAGACTGCCATCTCCAGAGCACAAGTCCCTGCAAACACTTAGGAGATGGAGCAAAATCAGCTCAATAGTATGGTACCAATGCCTCTGACCCTGACCCAGCCTCTAACCAAAGCATGCATACCATGGAAGAAAAGTGAAACCAGCACACAGAAATGAAGCTCCAAACCCTCAGGCCCCAGCCATGCTCCTAATTTGAAGACTTCCTTCTCACCCTACATAAACCCAGCTCCCTAAGGACTTTTGCTCTAGTTGCTCAGGTTCAGACAGCCATCGAGCATAGAATTTATAGCTTGTACTTGGCTCTGACTCTAGCCCATCAAATTCAAGCCCTATCTCACACCAAGGCACTGGCTGCCAACATAGTTGGGGGAAAAACACAGCCTGTGCTCACTTCAGATCCATCTCTCCCACCAAAGCCACTGGGTACATGCAGACTGCATAGGGATGCTTCCACACAATGACACACCTTTAAGACCAGGATAGGTAACTATTTCACCTGAATTCATAAAAAGAAAGTTAAACAAAATAAGACAGAGGAATATGCCTCAAATGAGATAAAACCATAACAAAACAGAGATAAATAATTGACTAGATAAAGAATTCAAAACAAATAGTAATAAGGATGTTATAATAGATGGACACAGTGAGAATTTTAACAAAGAACTAGAAAATATAAAAAAGAATCAGTCAGAGCTGAAGAACACAATAAATGAAAAGAAAAATACATGAGAGGGAATTAACAGAAGATTAGATGATACAGAATAAAACGTGATCTGAAGCATAGAATAGTGTAAATCAGAGGGGCAAAAAGAAAAATTTTGAAAAAATGAGAATAGTTTAAAGGAATACTGAGACAACACTAAGTCTACCAATGTTTGCATTATAGGGGTCCCAGAAAGAGAGGAGTGAAAGGGGAAGAAAATATATTTGATGAAATGATGGCTAAAATTTTCTTGAATCAGATACCTAGATATAGGAAACACAGTTAGTCTTAAAGAAGATGAACCCAAAGAGACATTATTAATTAAAATGGCAAAAGTTAAAGAAAGAATTGTGAAGGCAGCAGGAGAAAAACAAAGACTCACATATAAAGGAACCCCCTCAGGGGGGGCAGGCAATTAGGCTATCAGATGACTGTTCAATAGAAACTTTGCAGGCTACAATGTCATGACATATTTAAAGCACTGAAAGGAAAAAAAATATATAATCTAAGCTGCTCTACAGAGCAAAGTTATCATTCAGAATTAAAGGAACTATAAAGATACAAAACCTACCTTAAAGTAATGTTTCAGGCTTTTCTCAAGTGAAAAAGAAGTAAAAATAAGTAGGAAAGGGAAAATTCTACTGTGAAAGGTAAATACACAGTAAGGACTGAGGACCAACCACTTAAGCCAGTATGAAGATTAAAATTTTAAAATTATAAAAGCAACTACACCTACAATAAACAATGAAGAGCTAAGGTGAAGATGTAAAATATACATCAAAAATACAAAATGTGCAGAGGGGAGTAAAAAAACTGTACATCTTTTAGAATGTGTTTGAACTTCAATGACCATTTTAAAACAAGTAGATATAGTTATAGGCCTACATATATGAACCCTATGGTAACTAAAAATCAAAAACATATGATAGATACACAAAAACTAAAAAATAAGGAACACAAGCATACTACAAAAGAAACAAAAGAAAATTATCAAGCCACAAGGGAAGAAACAAAAAAAAAAAGAAGAAGAAGAAATGAGCAGACAACTACTCAACCAACGAGGAAACATCTTACAGAAAAACTCAAATTAACTTTTTGGCCAACCCAATACATGCCTATCAATAATTATTTAAATGTCAGTGGACTAAATGCTCCAATCAAAGACATAGAGTGGCTGATTGGATTCAAAAACAAGAATCATCTATATGTTGTCTATAAGAGACATCACTTAAAGACACACACAGACTGAAAGTGAGGATATAGCAAAATATATTCCATATAAATGGAAATGTAAAGAAAGCTGGGTTAGTAATACTCACATCAAAGTGCACTCAAAACAAAATCTTTAATAACAGACATAGAAGGGCATTATATAGTGATAAAGGGATCAATGTCAGAAGATATATTTGTCAAAATATATGCACCTAATATAGGAGCACCTAATATATAAGGCAAGTGTTAACAGATATAAAGGGGAACTCAACAATAATACAATAATAGTAGGATGCTTTAATACCCCCACTTACATCAATGGAGAAATAATCCAGAGAAAAATCAATAAGAAAATAGTGTCCTTAAATGACATATTAGACTAGTTGCACTTAATAGATATCTACAGGACATTTCATTCAAAAATCATGGGATACACATTCTTTCAAGTTCACAAGGAATGTTATCCAGGAAAGAACACATGCTAGGCCACAAAACAAGTCTCAACAAATTTGAGAAGATAGAAATTACAACAAGCGTCTTTTCCAACCTCAACAATATAAAACTAGACCATTTTTTTGTTGTTGTGTGTGCTCAGTCATGTTTTGTGACAGTTGACTCTTTGTAACCCCATGGACTATAGCCCACCAGGCTCCTCTGTCCATGGAATTTTCCAGAGAATACTGGAGTGAGTTGCCATTTCAGGAAGAAAACTGAGAAAAACACAAATATGTGGATACTAAACAACATGCTACCAAAAAAAAGTCGGTAAAAGAAGAAATCAAAGAGGAAATCAGAAAATACCTGAGACAAATGAAAATGAAAACGGTACTTTCAAAAAAAAATCAATGGGATGCCACAAAAACCAGTACTAACAGGGTCATTTATATTGATGCCAGACCTTCCTTAAGGAGAAAAATATCAAATAAACAACCTTACCTACCCACTGAATGAATTAGAAAAAAAATTAAAAAGCCCAAAGTCATTGAAGAAAGGACATAATAAAAATCAGAGAGGAACTAAATAAGAGAGAGACCAAATAAATGTAAAGGTCAGTGAAACCAAGAGCTAAGTTTTTGAAAAGATAAATAAGATTGATAAGCCTTTAGCCAGGCTCATTAAGAAAAAAAGAGAGAGGCCTCAAATAAGATAAGAGACGAAAGAAGAGAGATAAAGTTGATGCCACAGAAATGCCAAAATTTCATGAGAATACTATGAATAGTTATATGCCAAGAAATTGAACGACCTATAAGAAATGAATAAATTCCTAGAAACATACAGTCCACCAAGACTGAGTCACAAAGAAATAGACATTCTGAATAAACCAATTGCTAGTAGTGAAATTGAACCAGTAATCAAAAAAAAAAAAAAAAAAAGATAGACAAAAGTCTAGGATTGGTTGTCTTCACAGGGGATTTCTACCAAACCTAAAAAGAAGAGTTAATACCTATCCTTCCCAAACTATTCCAAAAACTGAAGAGGAGGAAACACTCCAAAATTCATTCTATGAGGCCAGCATTATCCTGATAAGCCAGACAAAGACACTACAAAAAATAAAATTACAGGCCAAAATTTTTGATAAATTGTAAAAATCTTTAACAAAATATTAGTAAATCAAATTCATCAATATATAAAAAATGACCATACATCATGATCAAATTGGACTTATTCCAGAGATACCAGGATGTTTCAATGTCAACAAATCAATGTAACAAACCACATAAACAAAAGGAAGGATAAAAATTACATGATTATCTCAATAGATGCAGGAAAAACATTTGACAAAATTCACTACCCATTCATGAAAAAAAAAAACTTTAAACAAAGTAGGTATAAGTGGAACATACCTCAACAGAATAATGGCCATTTGTGACAAAGCACAACTAACATCATACCCAAGGGTGGAAAGCTGAAAGCATTTCCTGTAAAATTACCATTTCTGTTTTACAGAGTATTGGAAGTCCTGTGCTGTGCTATGCTAAGTCACTTCAGTTGTGTCCAGCAGATTATTGGAAATCCTAGTCCTAGCAATCAGATCCTAGATCTTAGCAATCAGACACAGAGAAGGCAATGGCACCCCATTCCAGTACTCTTGCCTGGAAAATCCCATGGACGGAGGAGCCTGGAGGGCTGCAGTCCATGGGGTCACTGAGGGTCAGACATGACTGAGTGACTTCACTTTCACTTTTCACTTTCATGCATTGGAGAAGGCAATGGCAACCCACCCCGGTGTTCTTGCCTGGAGAATCCCAGGGACGAGGGAGCCTGGTGGGCTGCCATCTATGTGGTCGCACAGAGTCGGACACGACTGAAGTGACTTAGCAGCAGCAGCAGCAACCAGACAAGAAATAAAAGATAAAAATATCTAAATTAGAGGGGAAAAGTAAAAGTGTCACTATTTTAAGATGACATGATACTAATTTTATATTACAAATATATATAAAAAACTAAACTATCCAAAGATACTATTAGAATAAATGAATTCAGTAAAGTTGCAGGATACAAAGTTATGCAGAAATCTGCTGCTTTTATACACTAATATTTAACTATCAGAAAGAGAATGAAAGAAAAGAGTCTCATTTGCAGTCCTGTCATAAAGAATAAAATACTTTGGAATTAACTGATGAGGTGAAAGACCTATACTTCAAAAACTAAAAGATACTGATGAAGTAAATGGAAGATGATCCATAATAAATGGAGAGATATCCCATGTTCATTGATTGGAAGAATTAATATTGTTAATATTATTCAAAGACTGGAGCGACTTAGCCATAGCAGCAGCAGCAATATACAAAGTTAATGCAATCCGTATCAAAGCATCCATAACATTTTTCACAGAAATAGAACAAATAATCCTAAAATTTGTATGAAATCACTGAAGACTGAGCATAGCCAAAGCAATCTTGAGGGGGAAAAAAAAAAACAACAAAGAACAAAGCTGGAGACATCATGTGCCCTGACTTCAAACTATACTACAAAACTTCAGTAATCAAAACAGTGTAGAACTGGCACAGAAACTGACAAATAGGTCAAGGAAACAAAATACAGAGCCTAGAAATAACATCCTTACATATTATCAATTAATCTGTGACAAAGGTACAAGAATATACAGTTGGGAAAAAGACAGTCTCTTCAAAATGTGTGTTGAGACACATGGACAGCTACATACAATAAACGGAAATTAGGACATTTTCTCATACCATATACAAAAATAAACTCAAAATACATCAAAGACCTATATGTTGATGAAAACATAGGCAATACACTGTTTGACTTAAGTCTTATCACATGCCTGGAGCCTGTGCTCTGCAACAAGAGAAGCCACTGTGATGAGAAGCCTTCACACCGTAACAAAGAGTAGCCCCCTCAGCACAAGAGAAAGCCTGCACACAGCAATGAAGACCCAGCACAGCTAAAAGAAATTTAAGAAAAATTTAAAAAAGCTCAAATTATAAAAACTCATATATCTCATGACCTTGATTTTCACAATGATTTCATAGATATGATACAAAAATATAAGCAACAAAAGAAAAATATGGATAAATTGATTTTCATTAAAATTAAAGACTTGTAGTCAAAGGTCATTATTTTAAAAATTGACAAGATAACCTACAAAATTAGAGAAAGTATTTGCAAATCATACATCAAATAAGGATTTGTATTCAGAATATATAAAGAACTATTGCAAGTCAACAACAAAAAGATAAAAATCCAATTAAAAATGAGCAAAGGACTTGAATATATACATTTCTCCAAAGAAGATAAACAAATATACAACAAGCATATGAAAAGATGCTTAACATCACTAGTCATTAGAGAAATGAAATTCAAAACCACAATAAAGGACTTCACAGCCACTAGGATATCTCATAATATAAAAAGGAGAATCACAAGTGTTGGCAAACATGGAGAAACTGGAACTCTTGTATACTGCTGATGAGAATGTAAAATAGTTCAGCTGTTGGTTTGGTGGTTTGTTAAAAAGAGAATCGAATGCAATAGAAACCTACATTCCATTCTTACGTATATACCTAAAATAATTGAAAACAGGTCCCAAAGCAAGTATATGTATACACATGTTCATGACAGTACTATTTACAATGGTTAGAAGGTGTTAACAGTCCAAATGTCCATCAACAGATTTTATGAATAGAGAAATTATGTGATATACATACAGTGGAATATCACTTGTCCATAGAAAAGCAATGAAGTATTATTAATAATAAAATACTACAGTATGGATGAACCTTGAAAACAGTATGCTAATGAAAGAAGCTAGGCAATTTAAGATCGCATATTTTATGATTCTATTTGCACAAAATATTCAGAATACATAATCCATTGAAACAGAATGCATATTGCTGTTTTCCAGGGGCTGAGGTGGGGGTGCAAATGAGGAGAAATTGCTTCATGGATTAGGGGTTTTATTCTGTAGTGATGGAAATGTTTCAGAGGTAGGTAGAACTGTTAGTTGTCCAACCTTGAGGATGTGTTAAATGCCACTGAATTACTGACTTTAAAATAGTTGATTTTATGTTATGAGAATTTTACCTCAATTTTCTTAAACTTTGCTGGTGCCCAGTACACGTTTTAAATGTTAATCTTCTAAATATTTTACTTCTATTAACATAATCGAGAATAAACAAGCTTCAAACTGAAAAGAAAATTAGCCAATTAGCAGGTGTAGAAATTGGAAACAGGAGGTTAGAGGAAATGCTGGAAGTTAGAATCACAGTAAAAACACTGTCCAACTTTCGTAGCCAAGATGACATTCCCAATTGCCTGTCCTTGACTTGACTAGGAATAGGAGAGATATATCTAGACCTTTCATTCAAGACAAGGGGAAGAAATAGAAAATAATCCTCCCAATCCATGTCTCAAGGAGATGTGCTTTCTGCACTTTTTTCTTTCCAAAAAGAAGATGGCAGATAGCGTTATTTCTGTGTGTGTGTATACATGAGCACTCAGTCGTATCTGACTTTTTGCAACCCCATGGACTGTAGCCTACCAGGTTCCACTATCCATGGAATTTCCCAGGCAAGAATACTGGAGTGGGTTGCCATTTCCTTCTCCAGGGGTCTTCCCAACTCAGGGATCAAACCCATGTCTCTTGCATTCTCCTTCATTAGCATGCAGGTTCTTTACCAGTTGAGCCACCAGGGGAGCATTCATTCTACAGTAGGGAAATCTTCAGAGACAGTGAGCCAGGACTGAGAGATAATTGAGCAAGACCAAGATTTCTCAGCTTGCCTAGATACTCGTAGAAGGTGATAACTGTGTTTTAACTGAAGGTTAAGTATTATAGTAGAATAGACCTTGAATCTTAAACTACACCTGAGTTCAAATTCCAACTCTGTCCCTTAATAGCCCTGTGACTGCATGTTATTTACTTAGACATTTCAAACCTCAGTTTTCCCTTCTCTTAAATGTGAAAGATTTTTGTGAAGATAAAGTGAAATAGATACAAAATCTACTTGTGCTGGCACACCATGGTAGTTACTCTTCTTCAGTCAAATTACAGATGCCTTCTCCCTCCTATTTGACTCCCCTCCAAAAATAAGTAGAGCTGGTTGATGAAGAAGGATAATAAATCCAAAAACTTCAATCACAAAAAATACCAAAACAGTTATAACGAGTGATGAAGGCAAGTATACAAAGCATTGTTTTTTAACCTGGTAAAACAACCTGAATGAGGAAAGATAAAAGCAGATTCCTCGAGGAAAGGTCAGCAGTATGACAGAAAGAGGATGCTGAACAATTTCATCCCAGAATCCTTGCCTTTTCTATTGTTCCCATAAGAAACCAACAGTATCCACATCCCATGAGCAAGAAGGAAGCTCAGCTAATGGATGAATGACAATGAAAGAAGAATAATCGCTTTCTTGTCCATGTCAGGAGTCTCTAAGATTTAGAATGCTATAGTGACTAACAACAATGTGGGTATAGATCCATACAGATGATTCAATTCTAAGATCACCTACTCACTAGCTATGGACCTTAGGCAAGTCACTTTCCTTCTCTGAAACGGGATTCTCATTTATAATGAATAATATTCACCTTGTAGGGTTGTTAATGTGTATTGTGCAAGATAAAAATGTAAAGTGCTTAGCACTATGCCAAGCGCATGGTCAATAACCCATAAATGTTCATCCCGTCCCTCTTCCTATCACATAAAAGTCTACTTTGTTTCACAGAGACTCCTCTTAAAGATGAGGCTGTCATAAAAATGAATCATTATCTCTACCTTTCTTTTCATTCAGATTACCACTTAAGGGTCCCCTGCATCATGTTACATAGGTTCCTATCAATTTGGTTCAATTTAAAAGTTGAAAAACAAGAGGCTTTTGTCAGTGGAAAATACAACAAATTAAAAGTTAGAAGCATTGAGTTTAGCCCTAGCTTTTCTGCTAAACAGCAAACCATCTTTCTGGGCCTGTTTCCATATAGTGAATGAGTAGTGTGGGCTCAAGTATCCCTTCCAGTTTTAAACTCACATGACATTAATCACTAAAGCTGAAGGACAAGTCACAGCCTTTGCTAGTAAGAAGAGTCATGGCCATGTGGCTATTTGAGAGATTTCAAGAGGTCAGCTAGCTTGTTTAATGTTAGAATGACTTAAGCCCAGCACCTAGGATGGAGATCCTATATAATTCCTTGCTGACATTTTCTAAGGTTTATTCTCTGTGAAAGTAAGCCTCTGTGATTTTATATGCATAGAATAAATAGAGTATGCAAATAACATGGGTATATAATAGTCATATGTTGATGTAATGAATCAACCTAGATTCAGAGATATGATGATGAATTCTTTGGTATGGAGTATTTTTAAGTAATCATAAAATGGGACCTCAAAAAGAGAATTTTGTTACTTGGTCTGAAATATCAATACAGTCTACTTTCAGGGCTGAGGGCATTTTCTCCTATTTTCAAAGCTACTTACTTAAGATTTGATCCCTGTACTTTGAAAGATGAAACCTAACAGGACTTACAAAACTTCACAAATATGTATGTGTGTGGCACATGTCTCTGGAGAAGGAAATGGCAACCCACTCCAGTATTCTTGCCTAGAGAATCCTGTGGACAGAGGAGCCTGGTGGGCTGCTGTCCATAGGGTCGCACAGAGTCAGACATGACTGAGGCGACTTACCATGCATGCATGCATGCGTTGGAGGAGGAAATGGCAACCCACTCCAGTATTCTTGCCTGGAGAATCCCAGGGACAGAGGAGCCTGGTGGGCTGCCGTCTATGGGGTCACAGAGTCGAACACAAGTGAAGTGACTTAGCAGCAGCAGCAGCGGCACATGTACACACATACACTCCTCTTCTCCCAAAGGAGATAAGATCTATTTCTCAAATAATTAATAAGTCAGTTAGATGTGATTCCAAGGAGACTTGAACTGTCTTCACCTAATAAATCAAGCCATCTACCAATACTACCATGGGTAGAACTTCTAGGAGGCCAAAACTTAGGGAACGTTATTTAAACGGCAAATTCAAAGTCTCCAGGTTAAGGACGGGATGTGGTAACTTGTTGAATTCATCTCCCTAGTCCAAGAAAGAAGCAAAAACTTCTTCAGACTTTGAACAGAAAACTAAATGCCTCTGGGGCACTCATGTTCCTCCTGGCCTACATATCTTAATGTATCACCTTCTCTCCACAGACAATATGAAATCTAGAGACCCAGTGTCACATGTGATCACTGCCCTCGAGGTGCTTGCAATCCAGCCAACACTCCACATGTACACACAGAAGCACAGACTACAGAGGCTGAAAAGGTTCTTTAGAGATCATCCAGTCCAATGTTTTTCACACTCTCATAGATCTTTCAAGGGCTTCACAGAAGGGCCTTAAACTGACATTAAGAAGGGCCCTAGGGAAATTTGTGTGTGTGTGTGCAGCCTTATTTTTTTTGAAACTCCCTTCTTCATATTTTATATTTTTAAATTTATTTACTTTAGTTGGAGGATAATTACAATATTATGATGGTTTTTGCCATAGTGCAGTATAAATCGGCCATAGGTACACACATGTCCCCTCCCTCCTGAAACCCCTCCTACCTTCCTCCCCACCCCATCCCTCCAGGTTGTCACAGAGCACCGACCTTGGGTGTCCTGAGTCACACATCAAACTCCCACTGGCTATCTGTTTTATATATGGTAATGTATACGTTTTAATGCTATTATTGCAAATCATCCTACCCTCACCTTCTGCAATTGAGTCCAAAAGTGTGTTCTTCATAGTGGCATCTTCTTTGCTGCCCTGTACATAGGATCCTCAGTACCATTTTTCTAGATTCCATATACATGCATTAATATATGGTATTTGTCTTTCTCTTTCTGACTTACTTCACTCTGTATAATAGGCTCTGCTGCTGCTTCTGCTAAGTCACTTCAGTCCTGTCAGACCCTGTGAGACCCCATAGATGGCAGCCCACCAGGCTCCCCCATCCCTGGGATTCTCCAGGCAAGAACACTGGAGTGGGTTGCCATTTCCTTCTCCAATGCATGAAAGTGAAGTCGTTCAGTCATGTCCGACTCTTAGCGAACCCATGGACTGCAGCCTACCAGGCTCCTCTGTCCATGGGATTTTCCGGGCAAGAGTACTCGAGTGGGGTGCCATTGCCTTCTCCATAATAGGCTCTAGGTTCATCCAAATATTGGAGGTAGGGATTTCATAACTAAAAGAAAGACTGAAAACCACACCTCAGATCCAAATTTTTCATTTCAAAGATGAAGAAATGGAGGTTTGGATATGTCCAGCAATCCATCCAATGTTTTGCTCCAAATGTTTTGCCAAGTCACAAAGTGTTGATGAGAGGAGAATACATTTTGCCTTGTGGTATTACTGCTGCTGCCAAATGCCAGATAAGAGCCGAAGACAAATGATATGAGTGGGTGCAATCACCAGGACGGCTTCCTAGGGGAGGTTGGACTTAAACTGGGTTATGGCCTGTGGGGAAGGTTTCAAGGGTTGGAAGGAGGAGGGTATCCTGGCAGAGGTACAGTCTGAGTAGAGGTGCAGGGACATGGATGCATCAAGAATGTTTTCCCAGCCATGCCTTGTGGATCTATATCTCCTACCCACAAAACTTTACTCCTATTCTGACAAAATCTTTTCCTATTGACCCTTTCATAGTGGTGTCAGCACTGGAGGATTCAGCTTTGGCATGAACCCTGATGAGCTTCAGTTTCAACAGTTGGCATGATCAGCTAACTCTTGGTTTTTATATCCAACAGCAAGCTTGGAAATAAAATATCTAAATCTTATCCTATATACTGATATGCCATAATTTACAGGGCTTTTTGATTATGTGTGGCTAGACATTTTTAAATTATATCTTGGTACCCATTTCCTGCCCATAATTTTGTTGAATTGTCATGATCACAAAAACCATTCTTCCCAGGAGATACTGTATCTCTATTTTTACTTAAAGGACACAAAGAAAGCAAGGAGTTCATATTGCCTTTGGTATAATTAGCATCAGAGAAGATTATAATAAATTGTCCTGTTACAAGTAAAAAAAATGCTGGGAGTTGATATTGTTGCTCATTAACAATGATTAAGTTGCTTGACATTTTATGGCATAACCGTTGCCATAGGTATGAGGTGAGCATTCATTACAACCACCTATGGCTAACACAAAATTAGCCATCACAGCAGGTATAGGGTGTATGTTCATTATAACACTTTATCTCACTATAAAATGGGAGTAATACAGGGGAGATGACTCACTGAAAGTCATGCTGCAAATAAATCTTTGAATCAGGATTACGACTTCAGTCTCTTAATTCTTAATAAGGCATCCTTTCTTCTAAGTCACCATAATTTGAAATATTTTCTCAAGTATAATAAGACTGCTTGAAATTTGCCTCCATCTTTTCTCTTGCTCTTCATGGAATAGCCAGTTTGGAAGGGCATGTGTATTAGGTTCTCCAGAGGGGGAAAAAAAAAAAACCAAACAAACATAAGATAATAGGATGGGGTATGTATGTCTGGAGAGAGAGGGAAAGAAAGCAAGAGAGACAAACAGACTGATTGTGAGGGACTGGCTCACATGATTATAGAAGCTGACAAATTCCCAGACCTGCAGGGTGAGTCAGCAAGCTGGAAACCTAGGAAAGCCAATAGTATAGTCCCAATCCAAGTCCAAAGGCCTGAGAACCAGAAGAGCCAATGATATAAGTTCTGGTCCAAAAACTGGGCAGTCTTAAGACACAAGAAGAGCCAATGTTTCCGTTTAAGCCTAAAGACCTATGTCCAGCTCAGGTAGTTGGGCAGGGGGCAGTTCACTCTTACTCAGGGATGGGTCAGCCTTTTTATTTTGTTCAGGCATTCAACTGATTGGATGAGGGCCACTCACACTAGGGAGGACGATCTTCTTCACTCAGCCTACCAAATCAAATGTTAATCTCATTCAAAAATACTCTTACAGACACATTCAGAATAATATTTGATCAAATATCTGGGCATCCATGGTCCAGTCAAGTTGATACAAATTTAGCCATCACAGCAGGGATGGGGTAAACTTTTACCTCTTTGTCAGGAAAAAGAAAACTTGGGGATTCATCCACTTTCTCTCTTTCTGCTCAGAGATAGATCAGCATCTCCAAGAAAGTAGAGCTTATTTTAAAAAATTTCTAGACTGAATGAAGTTTCCAAAACTAGAGTTCCTATGGAAGAGATTTCTATAGCGAAATCTATAAAGGGACTGAGGAAACCATGTCCCTGGCTCTATAAATAGAGGAAAGATTAGTAGTTGAACCTGCCCTCACTCCCTTTGCAAATTGTCTTTTATTTGGACTGGTCCTACCTTGCATTTTCCCCTCTGTTGGAGCTTAGGCAGGGTTTGGAGCATCAAGTGATATCAGGCAAAGGAGCCATGCACTATAGGAAAACATGGAACTATAGCTGTAGATAAAGGTAGATTACAGAACCAAAATATAGGAACACATCAAGAAAATTGTCCAGTTCCAGGAAGTTTTAAGGAAATTGAAGGCCAGAAGAAAATAACAGATTGGAGTCAGGAGAGTAATCAGTAGAAGACTCCAGAAGCTAGATGGCAAGGCAAATGCAAGGAAAGAGTCAGAATAGCAGAGGAACCAAAAGAAACCAAACAGTTTCTGTCTGACACGAAATGTTTTAGACTTTTTTGCAGGATCCTAGGACCTCCTTGCCAGGATCTGGCTGTTCTAATACCAATACTGCTGCATGTCGCAGAATCAGGATCTTTGTCAGAAGGATCTGCCAAGGATTGCGAGAGACCCACTGGAGGCTGGAGGTTAGGAACAGATTTCAGTGGCAGGTAGGAGAACTGCAAAGACAAAGCCAAGAAGAAAGGAGACAGTAAAGAATTTTAAAGTATCTAAGTCCTGTTTGTGACTAATCTTTCTCAACCCCCAAGGATGGGTTTCATGGAAGACTTCACTGTGTCGAAATCAGGCTAGACAACTGGTAGAAAATGCTAGTCATGCTGCTGGTAAATTTCATATTTAATGTTGCTCCAGTGAAATATTTACATGCAGTAAATCCCATGGCAATACACTTCTTTCCTCTGAAGACTTGAGGCAAGTTAGAAACCCTTACCAACCTAATTTTCTTTTTTGTGATTATAATTTCAGGACTACCATAAACTCTTTCTCATCCCCATGCCTTTTCTAGATTCCACACCCCTACTTCATGACAGTTACAATACAAAACAATATATGGGTATTGGTTACAATGTCCTATCTTGAATGATAGATGAGAGAGAACTTATTCATCCATTCAACACATGTATTGAGTTCCAAATATGTGCCAGACATTTCTCTAGGCACTAGCGATATGGCAGTGAGAAAACCTCACAAAAATCCCCTCTCTCTCATAAACTTTGTATTCTTGGGAGCTTCCTAATGTGCTGGCTAGAGGACCTATTAACTAGGACTTTTGATCTTTCCTCATACACCCATGAAAAACAAACAGCTTTTCACTGTAACCAGCTCTTTCTTCTCTGCCTGTACTTTAAGAGTTTAATGGAGTATCTGAATCCTAGGAAAGTATTCCTATTCACCATCAAATATGACAGAGGATTGGGGTAAATGTAAACGTGAGTGTGACTTAGAACATCTGATTCTTACAGTATAAATACAGTATCTTCCCTCACTATTTCCTTGAATTTCTATCTACTCCAAAATGTACTCGCTGTTGTTGTTTAGTTGCTAAGTCGTGTCTGACTCTTTGCAACCCCATGGACTAGACTGTAGCCCACCAGTCTCCTCTATCCATGGGATTCTTCAGGCAAGAATACTGGAGCAGGTTGCCATTTCCTTCTCCAGGGGACCTTCCTGATGCAGGGATCAAACCTGCATCTCTGGCATTGGCAGGCAGATTCTTTCCTGACCTAAGCCCTATTTATCAAGCTCTCGGGCTGCTTAAATCCACACCCCTTAGGGCCATCAGAGAAGGCAATGGCGACCCACTCCAGTACTCTTGTCTGGCAAATCCCATGGATGGAAGAGCCTGGTAGGCTGCAGTCCATGGGGTCGCTAAGAGTCGGACACGACTGAGCAACTTCACTTTCACTTTTCACTTTCATGCATTGGAGAAGGAAATGGCACCCCACTCCAGTACTCTTGCCTGGAGAATCCCAGGGACGGTGAAGCCTGGTGGGGTCGCAGAGTCGGACACGACTAGAGCGACTTAGCAGCAGCAGCAGCAACCTTCCTAGACTTCAGTTTTCTCAGCAAGATGTGTCAGTGAACTAGTAAGTAGTTCTTTAAAATAAGAAAATTATTCTTTTGACTCCATGGCCCTTGTCCCCTAGTGTCCTTATGGGGGACTCTTTATTAATCATCCTATGTGCATGAAAAATGGTCACAAGCATAGAATATATAGTAGCCTTAGTGCTTGGAGCATGCTGAATGTGCTAAGTCACTTCAGTCGTGTCTGATTCTTTGTGACCCTATGGACCGTAGCCCTCTAGGCACCTCTGTCCATGGGATTCTCAAGGCAAGAATACTGTAGTGGGCTTCCATGTTGATCTTCCCAAACCAGGGATTGAACCTGCATCTCTTATGTCTCCTGCATTGGTAGGTGGGTGCTTTAATATTTGTGCCACCTGGGAAGCCTTGGAGCAGGTATATTCAATGATCTTGACTTTTCAGTAGCTCTTATTCTCTTTATATTCCATATTTGCAAGGAGACACCAAGAGGGGACAGGAGGATGGTGGTGGAATGAAAGATTCATTGACTAGCATATAACTGAGACTCTGCACTTCTATCTCTGCTCCATTTGGAATTGGGAAATCTGAGGTCTGGGGAGTTTCACAATAGACATTAATGTAAAATCATTAATTCAAAAAAGATTAATGTAAAATTCATTCATATCTGTGTGAATTGAGAAAATTATGAATATTCTACTTTACCATTGGTTAGTGGAGGAAAGCTTTTCATTTTGATTTGGCTATAAGTTATTAATTAGATAGAAGCACCTATACTGATCACCTGGAGGTTTTTCAGTGTTGTTTTTTCTTTTCTTCTTCTTGTCTTTTCCCTGCCTATCACATTTACTATCTGGGTTGGCACAGTGGACACCATTTAATATTGTAAATCCAAAGGATTTTTTGGAGCATCAAGTCAGTTCTCAATTACATGCAAGGATGGGGCAGGCAGGCAAAAGAAAAAGGGAGAGGTGACAGATAATGCCCCATAGACCAGTAGAATCAACACTTTCTTTCTACCCTAACTCCTACTAGTCCCTTCCTTAAAGCTTCAAACAAAAAGAAAGTAAACTGATCTTCTGCCAGTTCCTTCTATCCTCTTATGACCCTGTGGTATAGGTGGTAATAAGGAGGATAAAGACCCCAAAGGCTGGAAGCCAATGGAAGTCATCATGCAAGTAACCCAAAACATCAGGCAGCTAGATACATATCCCTAGGAGAGTTGAGAATTGACTGCTATTATGAGTGGAAAAAGTCAGTTGCAGTCAGGTTATTGATTATTTTGCAGTAGAAAAATTATCCTCAGTGCCTGAACCCCTGGAAATATGAACTATGAGAAGAACACATTTTCAATAAATAACATAAGCTGATTTGACAGGGATCTGAATCTGGCTCCAGCCAAAATCCAAAAGTAAGAAATGAAGGAGGCAGCTGTACCTTTAAATTTGGATCATGGCCAACGGCAGGCCCCAGAGACTCAATTTTTATTTTTTTCTGCCTCTGCAAAAAATACTTGCTCATCTCATCACATTGATAGTGTCCTGTCAGCACTGGAGGAACAAAGTGTATGGATGTATTTTTAAAATTGGGGCCTAAGAATGTCACTCAGGTGATGTTCCTTTGAATTTCCAGGGTGTTACATTCCCTTCATCAGATCCTTTGGCTGGGGGCCAGGGTATCTGGGGGAGGACTGAACAGAGGACTTTTCAGGCTCAAAGGTCAAGACCTTTTTGTCAAGACCAAAGCTCTCAAGATTTCTGACCATCAATGGCCCAGAGCCTTTGAATCCCTCCTTTTGGAATTCCCCGGCAGGTCCAGTGTTTAGGACACTGAGCTTCCACTGCAGGGGGCCCTGGCCTGGGAACTAAGATCCCACAAGCCGCATGGTGTGGCCCAAAAAGAGAGAAATTCCTCCCCTTAAAATCTGTTCTCAAATAATTCCATCAGTGTACTTTGTCATGAATGGGAAATAGAGAGTCACTTCTTTGCCCAAGTTCCTCATCTCTTAAACAACCGGTTTAAAGAAAATATAGATCTGAAAATCAGGAAATTTAACACAATTCATAGCATTAACAATCAGTACATTCATTGCTAGACATGAATGAGAGGAGAACGTCATTGTTAAATACAAACCAAGCCTATTTATCTAAAACCCACATAAAACAAGTGTTTTTAGGCTATAAGGTGTTTCAGAATACAGGTAGTCATGGAAAAAGTGAGCAAGTTAGTTTGGATGAGAGGTTTCAGCCTTCAGTTCAGTCCAGTCACTCAGTCGTGTCCGACTCTTTGCGACCCCATGAATCGCAGCACACCAGGCCTCCCTGTTCATCACCAACTCCCGGAGTTCACTCAGACTCACGTCCATCGAGTCCGTGATGCCATCCAGCCATCTCATCCTGGGTCGTCCCCTTCTCCTCCTGCCCCCAATCCCTCCCAGCATCAGAGTCTTTTCCAATGAGTCAACTTTTCGCATGAGGTGGCCAAAGTACTGGAGTTTCAGCTTTAGCATCATTCCTTCCAAAGAAATCCCAGGGCTGATCTCCTTCAGAATGGACTGGTTGGATCTCCTTATAGTCCAAGGGACTCTCAAGAGTCTTCTCCAACACCACACTTCAAAAGCATCAATTCTTCGGCACTCAGCCTTCTTCACAGTCCAACATGACTACTGGAAAAACCATAGCCTTGAGTAGACGGGTCTTACCAGACTTCAAATGTTCCATCTGCCGGCCCTTCAGTGGTCAACAGATTCTGCAGAAGGAACATGAGGTGGCTGCAATGACTACTCCCAGAAGGCTTCCACTCTCTGGGCCTCTGTATCCTCAATGATAAAACTGGAGGGTTATTTTCAATTATCTTCAACATGCCTTCCACTGCTGACTTTTCCTTACTTCAGGGTCCCTTCCACAGGTCCTGTGTCCACTTCCTAAGTAGGTCTTCTCCAGCTCCAATGGTACTGGCTTCTTCTGTAGACTCAAAAGTTTCTACTCCTAATTTTATTCTCACTGAAACAGTGGAGGGGCTGGACTGAGGTCTTGTGGTCAGCCCGATTCTAAAATGAGCTTCCAGGAATCCCAGTCACTGGTTCATACCCACCTTTCCTCAGTTATTCAATGAAACACTCACCTAAGTACTGCTCTAAAGGTATTAGCAGAAGTAATTAATTCCAAAATCAGCTGACCCTAACAGAGGATGATTATCTGGATGGTACTGACTTAATTGCATGAGCCCTTTAAAAGTACAGAGTTGTTTGTTTGTTTGTTTTTCTGGCTAATGAGAAAAAAATCAGGGAGATATGCTCCAGCTGGCTTAGAAGAAAGCAAACGTTCATCTTGTGAACTGCCTTTAGGAGCCACATAGCAAGGAATTATAGGTAGCTCTAGAAACTGAGAGCAGTCTCCAGCCAGCAATAACTAGAAGAACCAAATTCTCTAACAAACCTGAATGAAATTAGAAGAGGCCCTGAGCTCCAGTGAGAAAAGCAGCTCTGACTGAACACCTTGATTTCAGGGCAGTGAAACCCAGAGCAGAGAACCCAGGCATGCTGTGCCCAGGCTTCTGACCCACAAAACTGTGACATAAAAAATTTATGGGGCTTCTCAGGTGGCACAGTGGTAAAGAATCCACCTGACAACACAGAAGATGTGGTTTTGATCCCTGAGTCAGGAAGATCCCCTGAAAAAGGAAATGGCAACCCACTCCAGTATTCTTGCCTGGAAAATCCCATGGACAGAGGAGCCTGGTAGGCTACAGTCCATGGGGTTGCAGAGAGTCAGACACAACTGAGCAACTGAGCATGCACAAACACAATAAATTTATGTTGTTTTAAGCCATTAAGTTTATAATAAGTTTTAATACAGCAGTGCAACACTAATATAAGTCCTTTTAGCCACATAGTCTTGGCTCCTGTTGACCTCTCTGCTTATTTTATTTTATTTTTTTTGCTTTAAGTTTCCCTTAGCTTGTGAATTATTTCTTCTTCTTCACATCAGTTTCTTTGAACAGACATGAGAAGGATTTACAGATAATAAATCTGTAAGTAGAGCAACATTACATCACTTAGCCACAGCTACAACTCCCTGTCGTTAGTGAAATTAAAGACATGAAGTCCAGTAATGTGAATTAAATACCTAGTCACCCAGAGGAATGGAAAAATAAATCTTAAGTTGATTCCATGCATCTAGCCAGGGTTCAGTGCACATGCAGATACAAGATCAATTCCTTCATTTGGTTATTAAGAAATATTTAAGGAGCATGCCTCTGTGGCAGGCATCAGGGATACCATGATAAGAAAAACAGACAAGGTGTCTGCCCTCATGGACCTGATGGTTCAGGGTAGGGTGGTCCAACAGAAGTATAATGTAAGCCACGTTTCTCATTTTAAATTTTCTAGTATCCACCTTTGGAAAAGCAAATAAGAAGCTGATGTAATGAATTTCAATATATTTTATTTGTCCCAGTGTATCCAAAATAAGATTTCAGCATGTAATCAATATACATAATTATTAATGGCTTGTATTTTACACTTACAATGTATCTCATTTCAGACTAGCCGCATTTCAAGTGCTCAGTAAGCACATGTGGCTCGTGGGTACTGTACTGGGCAACACATCTATTTGATACTACAATGCCCTGTAATAATTTGTTAGACTGTGGAAACGTGAAGGCAAGGTATTGAACTTGGATTGGGAAAGGGGGAAAACAAGGGAGGCTTAATAATGTCAACCAGGTGAACAGTGGGTGGAAGGTATCCAGGATGAGAGAATAGCATAAGGAAAGAGTTGGCAGTGAGAAAAGGATGAGTATGCTCAAAGGCCAGAGGGAGAAAAGTGGACCATTCCCAGAGAACTGCAAGTATTTCAGACACTTTTGGAGTGTGGGTGGGGAAGAAGAAACGTCCAACACCTCCTCCCCACCATGGAATTAGATTCAGTATCTGCTTATCCATTCTGTCAGCTCTGCCTCTTCCTAATGTGAAAGTGAAATCACCCAGTCGTGTCTGACTCTTTGTGACCCCATGGACTGTAGCCTACCAGGCTCCTCAGTCTATGGAATTTTCCAGGCAAGAGTACTGGAGTGGGTTGCCATTTCCTTCTCCAGGGGATCTTCCCAACCCAGGGATCAAACCCGGGTCTCCCGCACTGGAGACAGACGCTTTACCATATGAGCCACCAGGGAGCAAATCCTGCCCAATCCTTTCTCTGCTTGGAATCACTACTTTCTAAACTTTTCCCAAGAGCATGTTACACTTCAGACTCTGTTAAATAGTCAGCTTGATTTGGCCATAGTGTTAATAGCAATCACCCAAAAGAAGCTATCCTGGGTTGAGGGGCAAAATGGTGATTTTACAGCACCCCAGACATTTAGGCCATGTTGTCAACTACTGTGGGATTCTCTGCTGGCCCCAGAAGTCTCTCTTTGCTTCTATAAAATTCATGACCATGATAACAACAGCTGATATGTGTTAAGTCCTTATAACGTTCCGAGCTAAGTGTTCTTATATGAATTGTTTCTTAGCTCTCAAAACAACTCTCTGTATTAGACTCTTTGGGTTATAACCCTGACTTACTGGTAAGAACTGAGGCTCAGAGTTGTGAAGTGATTTGTTCAAGGTAATACAGCTCATAGAATGTACAGGTGGGATTTAAATCCAAGGAGTCTGAATTTGGATGGTCAACAAACTGTAATACAAACGTCACCACCTTCTCCCCACCCCCACCCACACCCACACGCTGACACACATGCACACACAGCAAAAGCTTAGCCCTGAGAAATCTTGGGTTGGCCAAAAATGTTCATCCGGATGTTTCCATAAGCTGTTATGGAAAAACCCAAACGAACTTTTTGGCCAACCCAATACATGGTTTGGTTGGATCAAGCCCTCAAGAAGGTGAACTGATGGTCATCCTGAGGAAAAGAACCTGAGAGGATGGCGAGCATTCTGCTTCTTGTGTTACTGGGATGTGGAGCCAGGAAGAGGAAAGGTATTAGGACTGACCTGCCAACCCTGACTTCTGACCACCCCTAGCCAGGCCAGCAGTTATGCCAGTTCATCCCCAATCTGATCTGTTCAAGAGAAAAGTCAGTAAGGACTCAATATCTAATAGTTGTTATCGTTGGGGGACACACACACTCTCCAACCTCCCAGAGGGGCTTCTCCACAAAGAATAATGTAATTGGTGTCTTGAGGCTGCTGGACTAATTTATTGCCTCTGTTCTTGCCTTTGATCCAGGAGAGAAGAGGGAGTGGATGGCAATGCAGGAGTCCCATTGCCAGTTATTCTGAGCCAACAGAATGACTAAACCAATTCTCTCCCAATTTCATCCCTAGCTAGCTACCCCTCCCTCCATCTTTGTGGCGAATAATTAAGCTTGCAAGCACTGGTTAGTGTTAGCTAAAGCTGACTGTGACATTCAAAAACAACCCCAAACACTCTTTCTGGTATGCTGCCCTGAATTAGGTATGGCTTATGATTTGTTTTGTTCTGGCTTTCTTACTGCCTGTGATCTCTAATTTATCTTTGTGCTTTATCAGTGAACCTGTTTCTCTTTAAATGGTAGAAGACAGTTCTAACCACGGCAGGTGGAGGTAGAAGCAGAGATCCCCAAGTCCTACAGAGGCTGAATCAAGATAAACAACCTAATAATTTGACTCTTTCTTCAGCTGCTGGCTGCCTCCCATTACCCAGAACGTGCACTTAGTTCCCTTAATGGCGTCCCTTTGTCTTTCACTTATCTTTCCAAATGGACACTTGGTAACTCTCATGTCACTCTCTGCAACAGAGCTGCGTGAGAGTGAGTGCACACCCTTACAGTGCTGGAAAATTATCATGGAAATTGAGGGTAAAAAAAGACTCACACATCTCAACTATCTTGTTGTTGTTTTAGTTACTAAGTCATGTCCGACTCTTGTAACGCCATGGACTGTAGCCCTCCAGGCTCCTCTGTCCATGGGATTTCCCAGGCATGAATACTGGAGTGGGTTTCCATTTCCTCCTCCAGGGGATCTTCCCCACCCAGGGATCGAACCCACATCTCCTGCGTTGACAAGCAGATTCTTTACCACCGAGCCACCTGGGAAGCCCAACTGTCTTATAAGGGGTATTAGATGAAGAGAACTGTGTCCCTTCCCTTAACTGCAGCATCCACACCACCTGGGAACTTATTAGAAATCCAGATTCCCAGGCTTCACCCCAGTGTTACAGAATCAGAAACTCTCAGAGTGAGGCCTGAAGTCTGTGTGACTCAGGTGATTCTAATGCCCATTGTTGTTTCAGGACCACGGCTTTTCTGAATCCCTTCCAAAACTCTGCTTTAAAAGGCAAGAAAGCAGAGTAAAGGGAAAAGGGGCTTTGGTTTTAACACCGGTTCAGAGCCTTGGATGCACATTAGAATCATCTGGAGAGCTTCCCTGATGGCTCAGACAGTAGAGAATCTGCCTTCAATGCAGGAGGCCTGGGTTCAATCCCTGGGTTGGGAAGATTCCCCTGGAGAAGGGAATGGCAACCCACTCCAGGATTCTTCCCTGGATAATCCTATAGACAGATGAGCCTGGTGGGAGCTCTAAAAATATTGATGCCTGGACCTTGCATCCAGAGGTTGGAATTCAGTCTGATATGGGGCCCAGACACTGTGTTTTAAAAGTTACCCACTGATGTGCAACCAGAGCCAAGAACCACTGTTTATAGAAATATATGGTAGGCTGTCATCTAGAGGACTTTGCCTTTTCAGTTATCTCCTGGTCAACACCCTGGTTTGGAGCAGAGGGATATCAGGATGGCTCTTGTGTAATAGGGAAGTATTACTAGTTCGTAAGCAGGGAAGCTAACATACATTGAGTGCTGCTATGACCAAGCTCTACAATAGACATTAGGCCCACACAGCCTGAACAGGTAAATTTCCTGGGAGCAGCCACTGGGGAACCTCCAATGGGAGCAGTTAAGATAAAGAGATGATTAGTTCACAGAACCAGACAGAGAAGGTGCTGCTCATAATCCTTCAAGGAATAAACGAACAAAAGAAGTGGGAGGATTCAAGTTTATATTTGGATTGGGTTAGGCACAGCCTTGTGGTGTTGGAGAAGACTCTTGAGAGTCCCTTGGACAGCAAGGAGATCAAACCAGTTAATCCTAAAGGAAATCAACACTCAGTATTCATTGGAAGGACTGATGCTGAAGTTGAGGCTCCAAAACTTTGGTCACCTGATGCGAAGAGCCGACTCATTGGAAAAGACCCTGATGCTGAGAAAAATTAAGGCCATGAGGAGAAGGGGGTGACAGAGAATGAGGTGGTTGGATAGCATCACTGAATCAATGGACATGAATCTGAGCAGACTCTGGGAGATGGCAAAGAATAGGGAAGCCTGATATGCTCCAGTCCATGGGGTCTCAAAGAGTAGGACACAACTGTGCGACTGAACAACAACAAGGTACATCCCAGCTTAGATGCAGCTTACACGACCTCATGTTTCTTCCACAGTGCTCTGAGAAAGCATAATGGCAGATATGATTTGGAAGTTGTTTCTGCACATTCACAATGATGGAGAAAACTGATGTATTATGTTCAAAACCATTCTCACCTAAAACTTGGAGACGACTCTGGCAACCTTCAGAAGGAATGAAGTCAAGTATCATCACACCCATGTTATAAACTAGAATAGTGATTCTTAATCTGTGGTCCATAAAACTTGCCAGCAAATTAATTCTCAGGCCCCACCCCAGTCCTACTAAAGCAGCAACTCTGGGGGTAGGGCCCTGCAATCTGTATTTTAACAAGCTCTCCAGGTAACCCTGATGCCTGCTCAAGTGTGAGACACACAGCTCTAGTGAGTTCATTCAACTGATCCTCAAAAGAAGAGTCGACTTTTCCTCTTTTTCACATCAGGAAGAATTGATGCTTTTGAACTGTGGTGTTGGAGAAGACTCTTGAGAGTCCCTTGGACTGCAAGGAGATCCAACCAGTCCATTCTGAAGGAGATCAGCCCTGGGATTTCTTTGGAAGGAATGATGCTAAAGCTGAAACTCCAGTACTTTGGCCACTTCATGAGAAGAGTTGACTCATTGGAAAAAACTCTGATGCTGGGAGGGATTGGGGGCAGGAGGAGAAGGGGATGACCGAGGATGAGATGGCTAGATGGCATCATGGACTCGACGGACATGAGTCTGAGTGAACTCCAAGAGATGGTGATGAACAGGGAGGCCTGGCGTGCTGCGATTCATGGGGTCGCAAAGAGTCGGACACGACTGAGCGACTGAACTGAACTGAACTGAAGTGTTGGGTATGGCAAACCAGTCCAGTATTCTTGCCTGGAGACTCCCATGGACAGAGGAGTGTGGCAAGCTACAGTGCATGAGGTCACAAATAGTCAGACTTGACTGAAGCAACTTAGCACAGCACAAGTGTTCACCAAGGAGCCTGTCTAGCCCTTGATCACAGCCTTCTCAGAACTGCACTGGGAAATGTGAGGGTGCAGGACTGTAATGAGAGCTGGCACTGTGGCTGAGAGGAAACAATGCAGATTGGACCTCTAAACCCTGAAGGGTGCTTGCAGTATGACCCCACAGAAGTCACCTGACATGTCTGACTCGGAATCTGGCACACAGCAGGTGCTTAATAAATATTTATCCCAATAAATATTAACCAAGGGTTCTAATGCTGAAGGAGGGAGGCTGCTGTGAAGGGAGCAGAAGTCAGACGTTTATCTGCGTTTGGGTCCTGACCTACCTTTAAACTAGCCTCCTGACCTGGAGCCAAGCATTTCCCAGTTCAGTTTCAGGCTTCTCAGCTACAAAACAGAGGAGAGGGATTCTGATTACAAGCTCTCCAGAGCTCTGATGACATCTAAAATATTTTGTTCAAAGATCTGCACTTTGATACTGAGAAAGTTTAGTGACACAGACATATTCTATAAAGATAGAGACATAGAAACAAAATCTTCTGTAGCCTCTATATAGTGATCAATTTCAAATACCCAGTAAATAACTACTTCTACTATTACTAATAGTACTAATACATTACTAATACTACTACCACTACCACCACTGTGCTTCCCTGATAGCTCAGTTGGTAAAGAATACACCTGCAATCCAGGAGACCCCGGTTCAATTCCTGGATCAGGAAGATCTGCTGGAAAAGGGATAGGCTACCCATTCCAGTATTCTTGGGCTTCCCTGGTGGCTCAGCTGGTAAAGAATCCACCTGCAGTGTGGGATACCTGGGTTCAATCCCTGGTTTGGGAAGATCCCCTGGAGAAGGGGTAAGGCTATCCACTTCAGTATTCTGGCCTGGAGAATTCCATGGACTATATAGTCCATGGGGTCACAAAGAGTTGGACATTGCTGAGCGGCTTTCACTTTCAGTACCACCACTGCTACTATAGGAGGTAGTTTACTCATTAATGTATGGCAGGCAACCACCTGATTAAACATTGTCCTGACCCATTTATTGTTTTCCATTTTAAGGCAATGGCACCCCATTCCAGTACTCTTGCCTGGAAAGTCCCATGGACGGAGAAGCCTGGTGGGCTGCAGTCCATGGGGTCGCTAAGAGTCGGACACGACTGAGCAATTTCACTTTCACTTTTCACTTTCATGCATTGGAGAAGGAAATGGCAACCCACCCCAGTGTTCTTGCCTGGAGAGTCCCAGGGACGGCAGAGCCTGGTGGGCTGCCATCTATGGGGTCGCACAGAGTCGGACACGACTGAAGCAACTTAGCAGCGGCAGAAGCAGCAGCAGTGCACAGGGGTCTCTGGCAGGAAGCTGTTTGGAGTAGCTGGGAGACCTCCTGTGCAAATGCCTGGGAAGCTGTTGTGCTCATTAGGCATGCAGGGCTGGGTAAACCCATCAATGGCCCTTAAACTTTAGAAGACCTTTAAACATAACAAAGACTCAAGGAAAACAGATCATCAGAAAGGAAGGAAAATAGTAAAGGGAGCTAGGGCTACCGGGAAGAGGCTGGCCTGGATGTGAATCCAGCTCCACAATAGCTGTGTCAGCTTAGGCCATTTACCATCTCTGAGCCACTGACTCATCTGGGACAAGAAGATTAACACTGGCTTCTTAAGGTTGTTCTCTGCATTAAATAGGACAACGGACTATGTAAACCACCCGGTTTTGAACCCTGCACAATCTTAAGTCCTCAATCAATGATGGAGGATGTTGTTATCCTGAATTACCTTTGCATGTGAAAGTCAAGGGAGTTGTGAGATCCTGGCAGCCTGCAAATTAAACAAAGAAATAAAAAAAATTGGTCTGACAAGTACCCGCTACATACAGAGCTCTGTATAGCACTGTTGTTGTTGTTTAGTTGCTAAGTCATGTCTGGCTCTTTGGCAACCCCAAGGACTGTAGCCCACCAGGCTCTTCTGTCCATGGGATTTCCCAGGCAAGAATATGGAGTGGGTAGCCATTTCCTCCTCCTGGGGATCTTCCAGACCCAGTGATCATACCAGTGTCTCCTGCATTGGCAGGCAGACTCTTTACCACTGAGCCACATTTGACCATTTTACCAATAAGCTTACCAAAGTTATATGATTCAACCTAATATATAAACCTATGGTCATTTCATGGAAAGTCTGAAACTGTGGAGAAAGATTGATTTGCACAGGAAAACAATAGCAATCCCCAAATATTTAAACAAGTCCTCAATTGGATATAATGTAAAATGTGCCTCATGGGGAGACAGAGTTGGAGGCCCTAGAGGTGGCCAATGAGCTCTTTTACTTGCTGATTGATCTACTGAGATCCCCACACTTTCTGAATTGCTTTTTCAAAATAACACCCACATGGCTCCACTCTCTTCCTCCCAGCCCACTCAGGGATAAGAGGCCAGTGGTGCACTCACACTCATCCCCCATTGGAGGAGCCTGGTGTGCTTAAGGCTGGATCCAGGAGCTCCCGTGGGTCCAGGTGAAGGAGCTCAGCTCAGCTAAAGTGAGGCTAACATGAGGAGCAGTCTTTACTCCTTGAGAGTCCAAGAGCCTCCAACCAACAGGAACAGGCGGTTTCACAGAGCCGATCTCTGCTGAGAAGAGGCAGCAAAAGCAGATGACTCCTTCCAAGTCATCACAATCATCTTGATGCCTGTGACCCTTTCACTATAAAAATATATGCATATCCCACAGATCCCAGCCACTTCCACCTTCCTGGAGTGGCTGCTGGCTTTCACACCCACCAGATTAGATAGATTCTGACTCGTTCAGACACGAGCAGTTTCAGTCCCTTGATCCTGGAAGCCAAGGGGATTGTTGCTGTTGTTTAGTTGCTAATTCGTTTCCAACTTTTGAAACCCCATGGAGTGTAGATCACTAGGCTCCTCTGCCCATGGAATTCTCCAGGCAAGAATACTGGAGTGGGTTGCTATTTCCTTCTCGAGGGTATCTTCCTGACCCAGGAATCGAACCTGCATCTCCTGCGTTGGCAGGCACGTTCTTTACTACTGAACCACCAAGGATACCCATCAAAGGGATTGCTGCTGCTGCTGCTGCTAAGTCGCTTCAGTCGTGTCTGAGTCTGTGCGACCCCATAGATGGCAGCCCACCAGGCTCCCCCGTCCCTGGGATTCTCCAGGCAAGAACACTGGAGTGGGTTGCTATTTCCTTCTCGAGGGTATCTTCCTGACCCAGGGATTGAACCTGTATCTCCTGCATTGGCAGGCAGGTTCTTTACTACTGAACCACCAAGGACACCCATCAAGGGGATTAAGGGCTGCTAAATCGAAGGAGAAATGGTAGTCACTTTCCCAGGTGGAGGTTTCACAAAGGCAGTTCAGCTGATAGAATCAGTCATAATTTTCCTCACACTGCATCCTTAGGTGGAGCCTCTCACCCTTGTCAGATTGGGGAGGGGGCACCTTCCTGCTGTTGAGGACTAAGGCCACTCCATTTCCAGCCTGGACACTCCTCATGCTCTCCCCTGAAGGAAGTGGATGGCTAGTTGGCCCTCTCCCAGGCAGGAAGTTTAGCTGCCAGGCATCTCTAGTTCCACAATTATTTCACAAACATTTCTATAACACTCACCACATGGCAGGCACTGTTCTAGGCACTATATACACAGTGACTCACCTATCATTCTCATAACAACCCTGTTCAACCAGTATAGCTATTAAACCCGTCTTACAGATGAGGACCCTGAGGCACAGAAAGATGATGTAATCCACCCAAGGCCAAAGAGCTGGTAACTGAAAGAGCTAAGATTCAATCAGGCAGTCTGGCTCCAGAGCCTGTTCTCTGAACAACTAGAATACCATGCCGCTTAAAGTGAGGCCTTTCTCAGGGGTAAACTGGGGGCAGAAGGAAGGTTAGAGGTCTTACTTAGCAGTCCAGCTACTTGCATTAAGGCTTGAATTGGGGGCCACTGAAGACATCAGTCTTCCCAGGGGCACTAGTAGTAAGGAACCCACCTGCCAATTCAGGAGATGCAGGAGACCTGGGTTTGATCCCCTGGTCAGGAAGATTCCCTGGAGGAGGGCACAGCAACCCACTCCAGTATTCTTGTCTGGAGAATCCCATGGACAGAGGAGCCTGGCAGGCTACAGTCCATGGGGTTGCAAAGAGTTGGACACGACTGAAGCAACTTAACACACAGGCACACAAAATCATCTGCTCTAAAATGTATCCCCCTTGCTCTGCTGAGTCAGAGTTCACACTCTGCTCCCTCTTCTCAGGCATCCAAGGCCCTTCTTGAGTTGTGACTAAAACTTGGCAAGAGTCATACAGTCATTATGGGTCATGAACATCCTGGCCCAAAGCATGTCATCATAGTTATAGCAGAGTCCTGAGAGTTGAGCTTCCTAAATATGCAAGTTGTTTAAGATGAGGAAGGGAACTGAGGAAATATCTGTGGCTGCCAGAGTTTCCCAGAAGAGACAGACCTAAGAATGACCATAAGGAAGATCCTAAGGAGCCAGGGATTTCATGTGAAAATACTGCCACCTGGGAGGCAAGGCCCCACAAGGACAAATAGACTACATTGAAGACAGCTGTTACCTCCTCCCTGGTTTGGGCCCCAATCTGACTTTTTTCTTTTCATTTAAATTGGAGGCTAATTGTTTTGCAATGTTGTGTTGGTTTCTGCTGTACAACAGCATGAATCAGCTATAAGTATACATATAACCCCTCTCTCTTGAACCTCCCTCCCACCTCTCTAGGTTGTCAGAGAGCACCGAGCTGAGCTCTCTGTGCTATACAGCAGGTTCCCACTAGCTATTTTACACATAGTAGTGTATATATGTCAACGCTACTCTCCCAATTTGTCTCACCCTCTCCTTCCCCCGCTGCTAAACTGACTTCCTAAATGAACCCAAGTCAAAGGTGATAGGCAGCAGCAGGGTCCTCTTCTGAAACAGCAGGGGCTCCAACATTAATGAATAGGGGCCCTGGTGAGTGGGTGTCCAGACTTAAAGTTGCCCCTGTTGTGACTGTGATACCAGTCAGTGAAGTCTGTCCCCAGCTCACCCACCTTGTGGCATCATTTGAGAGGACAAAGTGAGAGCAAAGCATCCACATTGGAAGGCACAAGAAAACCCTTTAATGGTCTGAATGAGCCAAGGTTATTGACTGTGGCAGTAACAGGCAGGTGCCCTGGGAAGGCTAACAACTCAGACTCAGCTTGGGGTGACTGCACAACACACACACCCTAACTGCTCACTAACATGGAGATGACTCTCCCCTTCATCAAACATCTCATTTGTGCCAGATACTGCTATAGGTACTTTACATGTATTAACTCATTTAATCTTTCAGTAACTTTATTAAGTAGTTATTATTTTAAAGAAGAAAACTGAAGCTCCAAGAAGTTAAATGACTGGTTAAAGATCACATAGCTACTAAGTGGCAAATGGAGACTCTATCCCCAAAGCTACCCTCTCTGTATCTAAAATACCATGGGATCCATGCAAAAGGAGGTGACTTCTGCATGAGTCTCCATCTTTTCTCTCTCATTTGAAAGTATGCAGAAAGGATTCTGAGTTCCTTGGCAGTCCAAGGACCTAGAAGACTAGGGATCAGGGAGGAGGTAGGCCACTGCTGCTCACATCATCCACCAGTGCAGCCATCTCCTCACCTGTGTGCAACCCAGGTTCTCATCAGGGTAACTTATAAAGGAACACATGTTTGATGGGTTCCACCTTGGGTAGAGTAGAGGGCCTATGTTCTTTGTAGGGTGCCATTTGCTGGAGACTTCATGAGACAGGCAGGGAATCAGTAGTAAGACATGAAGTGGCTATTTGATAAAATTCTTCTCCCCTTAGATCCGCATACCAACCAGATGGTTAAGCCATGTGAAGTGGACTCCTCCATTCTGGTTCTTTAACGTGCTCCTGATCAAGAAGCAGATTTGCTAGGCTTCACTGGGACGAAAACCTCTCCCATTTCTGTGGGTCCAAACTGTCCTTTGGTCAGAGTGACTTGATTGGAGAGCAAGATTACCTGCCATGGAGCCATTAAAAGGCTTCCATTTTGGACAAGGATCACCTAGAGTGCCTCTGGGTCCTAAGGGTCAGAGAAGGGGGAACAGGGTCAAGGAAGTGCTGACAATACAGGAGATGCTATACATAAAGGTCATGAATCTGTTGCACTGCCTCATCCCCTTGTACCTGGAGTGAGCTTCAGGATTCACACAGACCCTTAGGCATGGAAACTGGGAGGTGCTGCTGTGTAACCTCTAATTCTAACCCACATAGGAACTCCCTTTCTAGTCCCAAGAAACAGCAGTCCCCAACCTTTTTGGTGCCAGGAACCGGTTTTATGGGATGTGGTTTCAGGATAATTCAAGCACATTACGTGTATTGTGTACTTTGTGTATGCGTTAGTCACTCAGTCGTGTCTGACTCTTTGCAACCCCATGGACTGTAGCCCGCCAGGCTCCTCTGTCCATGGAATTTTCCAAGCAAGAATACTGGACTGGGTTACCATTTCCTCCTCCAGGGTATCTTCCCAACCCAGGGATCAAACCTGGGTCTCCTGCATTGAACTAAATATGCCAGCAAATTTGGAAAACTCAGTAATGGCCACAGGACTGAAAAAGGTCAGTTTTCATGCCAATCCCAAAACGGCAATGTCAAAGAATGTTCAAACTACCACACAATTGTACTCATATCACATGCTAGCAAAGTAATGCTCAAAATTCTCCAAGCCAGGCTTTAACAGTACATGAACTGTGAACTTCCAGAGTTTCAAGCTGGATTTAGAAAGGGCAGAGGAACCAGAGATCAAATTGCCAACATCTGCTGGATCATCAAAAAAGCAAGAGAGTTCCAGAAAAACATCTACTTATGCTTTATTGACCATGCCAAAGCCTTTGACTGTGTGGATCACAAGAAACTGTGGAAAATTCTTAAAGAGATGGTAATACCAGACCACCTTACCCGTCTCCTGAGAAACCTGTATGCAGGTCAGGAAGCAACAGTTAGAACTGTACATGGAACAACGGTTTCCAAATTGGGAAAGAAGTACATCAAGGCTGTCTATTGTCACCCTGCTTATTTAAATTATATGGAGAGTACATCATGCAAAATGCCAGACTGGATGAAGTACAAGCTGGAATCAAGATTGCTGGGGAAAATATCAATAACCTCAGATACACAGATGACACCACCCTTATGGCAGAAAGCAAAGAAGAACTAAAGAGCCTCTTGATGAAAGTGAAAGAGGAGAGTGAAAAAGCTGGCTTAAAACTCAACATTCAGAAAACCAAGATCATGGTGTCCGGTCCCATCACTTCATGGCAAATAGATGGGGAAACAATGGGAACAGTGATAGACTTTATTTTGGGGGGCTCCAAAATCACTGCAAATGGTGACTGCAACCATGAAATTAAAAGACACTTGCTCCTTGGAAGAAAAGCTATGACCAACCTAGACAGCATAGTAAAAAGCAGAAACATTACTTTGCCAACAAAGGTCCATCTAGTGAAAGCTATGGTTTTCCCAGTAGTCATATATGGATGTGACAGTTGGACTATAAAGAAAGCTGAGCACCAAAGAATTGATGCTTTTGAACTGTGGTGTTGGAGAAGACTCTTGAGAGTCCCTTAGACTGCAAGGAGATCCAACCATTCAATCATAAAGAGAAAGTCAGTCCTGAGTATTCTTTAGAAGGGCTGATGCTCAAGCTGAAACTCCAATATTTTGGCCACCTGATGCAAAGAACTGGCTCACTTGAAAAGAGCCTGATGCTTGGAAAGATTGAAGCCAGGAGGAGAAAGGAATACAGAGGATGAGATGGTTGGATGTCCACTGACTCGATGGACATGAGTTTGAGCAAGCTCTGGCAGTTGGTGATAGACAGGGAAGCCTGGCATGCTGCAGTCCCTGGGGTCGCAAAGAGTCAGACATGACTGAGCAACTGAACTGAACTGAACTGAACTGAACTGATGGGAGGTGAAAGAGAGAGGACCACGTGTGGAATTGTGTTGCTTCTCCTTGCCAATGAGACTTGCACTCATCCTTTTCCTTCTAGCTGCCCCACTGCCACCTTAGCCCCCTCTGCTATGCACTACCATCTTGCTTATCTTCCTGTCTCCAGGGCTGGTCTCCTGAGCATGCTATTTGTGCATTTTCACAGGGACTCACACTTGCTTTAACACTCTACTGTCACTGTCTTAAAAGTTTTAATAATTTTTGAACAAAGGATCCTGCGCCTTCATTTTGCAGTTAGCCCACAAATTATATGGGACTTCCCAGGTGGCTCAGTAGTAAATAATCCACCTGCCAGTGAAGGAGATGCAGGAAACTTGGGCTCGATCCCTGAGTCAGGAAGATGCCCTGGAGTAGGAAATGGCACCCCACTCCAGTATGCTTGCCTGGAAAATTCCATGGACAGTGGAACCTGGCAGACTGCAGTCCATGGGGTCGCAAAGAGTTGGACGTGACTGAGTGACTGAGCACCCACACATGCACAAATTGTGCAGCCATTCCTGCCTGTCTCTCCCCATCAAAGTGCATCTTACACATGACATTCATTGCCAGAACTTTTTTTTTTTTGCTAATATCAATAATAATGCCTCGTCTGTCCATGTAATTCTCCAGGCAAGAATACTAGAATGGGTTGCCATTCCCTTCTCCAGGGAATCTTCCTAACCCAGGAATCGAACCTAAATCTCCTGCATTGCAGGCAGATTCTTTACCATCTAAGCCACCAGGGAAGCCCCAATAATGCTTTAATGTCTCTAATGACTTTCCAGTGCTTCTGTAATCGGATCCAAACTCCTCAGCCTGACCTTCTGTCATCTGGCCTCCATTTAAGCTTCTGTATATCCCACACAGATTCCACCCATTCCAGAACTGGGGATGGTTTTGCTATTAACTCACTGTAGCAGAATGGTTAACAGCTCACATTTAGGAGTCACATAGACCAGGCTTAGTGTCCTGGTTCCATACTTACTGGCTGTATGACTTTGGGCAAATGTCTTAACCTCACCAAACCTCAGCATCCTCATCTATAAAGAGGAAATACCAACAGCGCCTGTCTCATAAGGTCAGAGTAAGAATTAAATGAGATAATAGAAACAAATCTCTAAGCACAGTGCCAGGCCTCTAATAAAAACTCTCAGTCAACACTAGCTACTAATATTATTCTTTGTTGTTGTCATTATACAGAGCTGAGTGGTTCTGAAAGTCACCATGCCACAAAAACCACTACAATATTGTAAAGTAATTAGCTTCCAATTAAAATAAATAAGTATATTTTTAAAAATAAAAGTAAAAGTCACCAAGCCTTTGTTCCAGTCTACTCAGCCATGTTGCTGGCTGGATTTCAAGTATCTCACAGTAACCTGCTATGTTCTTGTTCCCTCTTACGTACACGTCAGCTACCCTCCTCTGGATATGCTGTTGTTGTTTAGTCACTAAGTTGCACTTGACTCTTTTGTGACCCCATGGACTGTAGCCCACCAAGCTACTCTGTCTGTAGGATTTCCCAGGAAAGAATACTGGAATGGTTTGCCATTTCCATCTCCAGGGGATCTTCCTGACCCAGGAATTGAACTCGCATCTCCTGCATTGGCAGGTGAGTTATTTACCACTGAGCCACCAGGGAAGCCGCCTCTGGATATAGATCATCATCATTTGCGTGCTGTTGAGTCACTAAACTCTGATGCTACATTTTCTTGTCTGTAATATAAGGATCTCATAATACTTTGCAGTGTTATCACAAAGAATAAAACAAAATGATGTATGTAAATCATAAACCTGGTATATATTAAGTATTTAAGAAACAGTTCCTAGTACAGATGCACATTCAAGCTTTACTATTAGTATCTGGTGGATCTTGCACAGTTATCCCCTCTGCCACCTACCCCAAGGCAGCCTCTGGATTCTAACAACCTTACAATGGAGGGTCTCTGGGGAAACCCTCCATTTTATGCACTGCAGTCAGAATAAATTTTTTAAAGGAAATGACTTTCTCCTTTTTAATCCCAAGAGTATATACAGAAATATAGTGAAGGAGGTAGTGAAGGACAGGAGAGCATGGCATGCTGCAGTCTGTGTATGGAGTTGCAAAGAACTGGACATGACTTAGCAACTGAACAACAAAGCCAATGCACCTCCATTGAGAAACACCTCTATGGAACCCTCCAGATTCATCTCCCAATTCTCCCTTGCAGTCTAGACTCCAGCCACCTTGGCTTCGTTTCTATTCCTCCACAGCACTTCGGGTCTGATATTCTTTCTATTGGAATACAGTTGTTGTTGTTGTTGTTTTTTCCTGTCTCATTCATGCCCACTGACCTTTCAAATCTCAGTTTAAGCTCTATTTCTTCATAGAAGCCTTCATCAACTCTCTGCTATAGTTTACATTTCCTTAGAACTGTGTTCCTTTCCTTCAGAATATTTATCTTGGTTTATAATTATATACTGATTGATGTAATTACTTAATTAATGTCTGTCTCACCCATGAGATCAGAAGCTCCAAGAAAGCAGGCCTCACATCTGGTTTTGCTCACCACTATACAGCCAGCACCTTGCCCAGTGCTTGCTGCACTAGTAGTGGGCACCCACACACTCTCTGAAATGAATGCCCACATCATTAGTCTGTAGTCTTACTTAAGTCCCAAGGGAGAAGGAATAGCTATCAACATCCTCTGTTTACAGGGCTCTTAGAATGACTGACTTCCACTGAACTCTTCCCCCCACTCCCCACCTTGGTGTATAATATATATTTTAACACAAAAAGTTTTATAAAAGTTACAAGAAGAGGGGAAAAGAACCTTATTTTCCTGACCCTTCTGGGTATAAATTGCCACGCCAGTGCTCACTACTCATGAATTATTTGCATTTCCTGCAAACCAGGACATTCCTCTACATAATCACAATACAACCAACAAATCAGGAAATGAACATCGGAACATCAGTGCCAACTAAATGCTTAAAGCTCCCAATCAGGTTTTGCCAACTGCCCTATTAATGTCCTTTCGAGAAAAAATATTCAGTTCAGAATCATGAGTTGCATTTAGTTGTTATGCCTCTTTAGTTCCTTGCAGTTAGCAATGGTTCCTCAGTCTTGCCTTCATTTCAATGACCTAGATCTGTTTGAAGGTTATAGACCAGTTATTTTGTATCCTACTGAACTCTTTGTGGTGAAGGAGGAAGTGGAAATAGTAGAAAGGTTCTTTAATTACTCTGCTTGCATTCAAGCTGATTTGCATGGAGTCACAATGGTTCTGTTTCCAATTTCTTTCTGCTTCCAAAATGCTACGCATAGATACTCTGACTGATTGCTGGATCCCAAACGTTAGTATATTAAAACAAATGAAGGAGTGTTTAAAGCATGCTGTCTATTCATATGTATAAGATATACCGTGTACCTGTCCAACTTGGGGAAATTTTGAAAAACACCATGACAAGAGTCTAAGAGTCATGAAACATGGTACTGCAAGTGGTGGAGCCACATACACCTCAACTCTCTAATGACATCCACATTGAACATCAAAACCACAGGAGGCTTCATATATAAGTGGCTTGGATTGGTTAGTTTGTCCTTTTCGTTCCACAATCTAGGCAATCAGAAAGAGCAGGAGGTATATATGGGTGAAAAATTGGGAAGGAGCTGCTGAGGAGAGCAGAGACACACTGTAGGCACTAGGCTCGAGGAACAGTGGTGCCATTCAGAGGAGAAAGTGGGGCCACAAGGTGCACTTGTGTCCCACCAAGAGGGTCTCGCCCGGATAGACTTGCCGGATGCAGGGGAAGCTGCGTCTGTGTTATAGGATGTCTGCTACCAAGGACATCTAGGAAGTAGCATTCAGGTGAGGTGAGGTTTAGAAGACAGTGGCCCCGGGCTTCCCTGGTGGCTGAGTGGTAAAGAACGTGCCTGGAGGTTCAAGAAACACAGGTTCAATCCCTGATCCAGGAGGATCCCACATGCCTCTGAGTAACTAAGCCCATGTGCTACAACTACTGAGCCCCTGAGGCTAAAGTACTGAAGCCTGCACACCCTAGGGCCCATGCCCCACAAGAAGAGAGGCCACTGCAGTAAGAAGCCCACGCACCACGAGACAGTAGCATCCACTCAGCACAACTAGAGGAAAGCCCACACAGCAACAGACCCAGCACAGTCAAAATTAAATAAATAAAATTAAAAAAAAAAAAACTTTCTCTAGAAAACAATGGGCCTACTTGCTTTCCCCTTCCTCACCCCCAATCCTGAGTTCTGGGCAACTGCCTTGCCTCTCCTCCCTGGTAATTATAATTTTGGTCAAAAGCAAAGAAGGTGAAGACTGCCCTGAATTGTTCAGTCTGGCAGCTTAGCTCTTCTTCCTGACTGTTAGGCACTGTGTGCAAAACCTCAGGAAGCGGCTCAGAGAGTCCTGGTTGACTTGTGCTTGGTAAAAGCAAAGAGCTTCCCCCACCCCGCCCAGAGCTCATTGTGACTCATCTGGTTTAATATAGATGGGAAGACCAGAGTCTTCCTAATATTTGAATCGTTTCTTCTCCAGAGTAGAAACTCATAGCCCCAAGCCAAGATCTATGAATCAAACATTTTATTTGGAGTTTCAACAAACTTTAATAATCCCAAGGTTCAATAACCTTGTCAGTAGCTTTTAGGTTTGTAAAAAATTTCCTACCATTTGCCCACTATAAATTTTTTTTAAGTTAGAATGTCATCAATTTTTTAAAATAGAGTTGTCATTAATTATTTTCCAAGGTTTCACCTCCAAAGGAAAAAAGTCAGAATAGAGAAGGCATTCTTATTTTAAAAGTTAATTGTTGCTCTATGTAATTAATGTTATATAAACGTCTACTTGTCTCTTCCCTTGCCCCCATCCTCCTCCACACACAAAAAAAAATTTTCCAGAAAATACTGTTAAAAGTTTGAGTCTTTTGAAAGATGTTATTTTATAAGAATAATGGAACAGACTCTTCAGAATGATTTTTAAATGCAACCAAAGGGAGCTGGCCCTCAGTACTTATGGCCTCAGGATGGCAAGATTTTAACTAGGCTCACAGTACAGAGGAATGATGCCATAGTAGGCCCCTTGCCCCTCCAAATTTTCATCCTCAAGGACTTTTGTTAATATCTCCCCCCATGAACCCCATATTTTCCTATAATTTGCCTATCAAACTGATTTTATCAAGGAAAAATTATTTATTTTTTCCACTCTCCAGTAATCAAAGCCAAATATAGCTGGCCCTGGAATGAGGTTATATAGAATATAAGCTGTTCCTTAGAGTAAGAAAACTTTAGTGAAGGACATTACTTTCGAAAGACCATTGATCCATTCATTCAGCAAATATTTATTGAAGAAGCAAAATAACCCAGGCACTGGTGATGCAGCAGTGAACAAACCTGCCCAAGTACCTGCCCTATTAGAGATGCCATTTTGGAGAGGTAAGACAGACAGTCACTAATCAACAAATACTCAGTAGGGCAGGTGATGAAAAGTGCTATGGAGAAAACTAAATCGGAGTAAGGTGGCTAGGGCGTAGTAGGGATTGGGATGCTGTTTTACATAGGATGATCAGACATGATGTCTCCAGTAGCAATATTTAAGCAGAGGGCTGAAGGAAGTGAAGAAGTGACCTAAGGGCATATCTGGAGAGAAGAGTATTCCTGGCAGAAGAAAAAGCAAGTGTGAGGATGCTGAGGCAGGAGTATGTGCCTGGTGTGTTACAGAAATTCTGTTCTGTTCTAGTGTGGCTGGAATGCAACAAACCAAAGGGAAAATACTAAAAGATGAGATCAGAGTGGTAGGAAAAAACAGATCAGGTAAAACATTTTGCCCTTTGCTGTGAATGAGCTGGGAGTCATGGGAGGGTTTTGAGTAGACGAGCAGTGTAATCTTATGTATGTTTATTTATTTTTTAAAATTTATTTTTTTAATTTTAAAATCTTTAATTCTTACATGAAAGGATCATTCATAGTACCGTTCAAAGACAAGACTCTGGGCAGGGAGAAGGAAGCAGGTTTTCAGAGGAAAAAGGAAAAAATAGTAAGGCCAGTTAGAATACTGTTGTGATCATTCAGCTGAAAGGAGATGGAGGATATTGACCAGATGGTAGTGAAGGCAGTGAAAACTGGTCAAATTGTAGCTCTATTCTGAAAGTAGAACTGATAGATTGAATATGAGGTTCAAAAGAGAGAAAGGAATTAAAGATTTATTCATGTATCAATAAATATTTCCTGAGCACCTTCTATGTACCAGGTGCTAGTCTATGTGCTTGAGACAGGGCAGTGAGCAAAGCAAACAAAAATCTCCATCTTCATAGAGGCTGCTTTCTAATGGATAAGAACAGCTAACAATAATGAGCGCTTCCTAGGTTCTAAGCTCTTTGCTTTCTTAATTCATTGAATCCTCACCACAACCCTATAAGGTATGTTTGTATGGTATTATCTCCATTCTGCAGATGAGGAAACTAAGTCAAAGAGAGGATAATTAAGTTCTTTGAAGCCTCACAGCTGACAAGTAGCAAAGCTATATTTCAAACTCAGGAAATTCTGCTCAGGAATCTGAGCTCAAACTGCCGCATTCCACTGCCTTTCTGTTGTTGTTTAGTGGCTAAGTTGTGTCCAATTCTTTTGCGACCCCATAGACTATAGCCTGCCAGGTGCCTCTGTCCAAGGGATTCTCTAGGCAAGAATACTGGAGTGAGTTGCCATTTCCTTCTCCAGGGGATCCTCCTGACCCAGGGATAAAACCCACATCTCCTGCATTGGCAAGTGAACTCTTACCACTGAGCCACCAGGGAAGCGCAGTCCTGTGATTATTTGTTGCCATTGTTGTTGTTTAGTTACTTCAGTTGTGTCTGACTCTTTGTGACCCTGTGGACTATAGCCCACCATTCTCTGTCCATGGAATTTCCCAGGCAAGAAAACCAGAAGTGGAGGGCCCACTTTTTACCAGGCCAGTATTCCAACACCAAGAGTCAAAGCTGGACCACATGTATGCAAAGCAGGAATCCTAACTGCTAGGTAACTCAAAGTTGGGGGCCTAAAAAACTACAGAATTGCTCTTTTCATTTACTTAATAAAGGAGATCAGTCCTGGGTGTTCATTGGAAGGACTGATGCTAAAGCTGAAACTCCAGTACTTTGGCCACCTCATGCGAAGAATTGACTCATTGGAAAATACCCTGATGCTGGGAGGGATTGGGGGCAGGAGAAGAAGGGGATGAAAGAAGATGAAATGGCTGGATGGCATCACCGACTTGATGGACTTGAGTCTGAGTGAACTCTGGGAGTTGGTGATGGACAGGGAGGCCTGGCGTGCTGTGATTCATAGGGTTGCCAAGAGTCAGACACAACTGAGCAACTGAACTGAACATAAATTGGCAGCCTGGTGCTATGGATGGAATTGTGTCCCCCCTGCCCAAATTCATATATTCAAGTTGTAACTCACAATATGATGATGATTGATGATTAGGCCTTTAGGGAGTGATTAGGGTTGGATGAGGTTATGAAGGTGGAGCCCTCATGACATGACTATACTTATGTATAGTCAGTATACTTATGTATACTTATGCATGCTCAGTCGTGTCCAACTTTTTGTCACCCTATGGACTGTAGCCCGACAGGCTCCCCTATCCATGGGATTTTCCAGGAAAGAATACTTGAGTGGGTAGCCATTGCCTTCTCCAGGGGATCTTCCCGACCCAGGGATGAAAGTTAAAGTGAAAGTGCTAGTTGCTCAGTTGTGTCCCATTCTTTGTGACCTCATATACTGTAGCCTGCCAGGCTCCTCTGTGCATGGAATTCTCCAGGAAAGAATACAGGAGTGCTATTCCCTTCTCCAGAGGATCTTCCTGATCCACGGATAGAACCTGCATCTCTTGTGTCTCCTGCATTGACAGGTGGATTCTTTAGCACTGCACCACCTGGGAAGCCCAGTGATAGGACTAGTGTCCTTATAAGAGAAGATACCAGAGAGTCTGCTTCCTCTCTTCATCATGTGAGGACCCAGTGAGAAGGTGGCTGCCTAGGAAACCAGAGGGAGGGTCCTCACCAGGAACTGAATGGGCCAGCAGCTTGATCTTGGACTTCCAGCCTCCAGAAATGTGAAAGAATAAAGCTCTGTTGTTTAGGCCTCCCAGTCTATGGTATTTTGTTACAGCAGCCCAAGCTGACTAATGCACCCAGGCACAGCAAGACTTGGGGGCAGTGGGTAGTCTCTAAAATGTCCTACATTGTTTGACCCAAAATATTGTGTCATAGAACCATGTAAGTGTTAGCTCTAATTACCAGCTAGAATGGTTAAGTGGAATTCAAAAGGGCAGAAATCATGAGGACTGCTGAGAACCTGCGACACTGCAGGCACATCAGGAGTGCTTTGGTTGGTGAAATTGCCTAGGATTCTTCTGTGGAAATCTCCCATCTATATGGTGGCAAAAAATGTGGTGGAATAAAAGTGAAAAAGAACCCTGAGATTTGGAGATATAATGATGAACTTGCTCACATTTCGTTAAATGCTTTGCTTACTGTATTATAGGCTCTGTGCCAAGTGCTAAAAATGTATTACCTAATCTAATCCTCACAACAACCTTAAGGAAGAAGACATCAGTATCTCCATGTACGAAACTGAGATTCAGGAAGCTGCAGTTACTCACTCGGGCTCTCCCAGCTAAGCAGTAAGGGTGGGACTCAAAACCCCCCATCTGTTTGACTACAAAGCCCACACTGTTCCTCAGTAGGGTGAACTCTCATCCTGCACTCCCCAGGAAGCCCTGCCCACACCCTCCCCTTACTATTACTTGCATCAACTCTCCTACTTACATCAGGACGTCTTTGTATACAAAGACGTACATCCTTTTGTATACAAAGACTGTACATAATTTGGTACAATCTCATTCAAACACATGTTCCATCTCTCCCATTCAATTTATTAGCTCAGTGAGGTTGGGGGTGTGGGGTCTGATTTTCTTACCTTTTTACTTCCCAGTGGGTTTCCTGGTGGCTCAGGCAGTAAAGAATCTGCCTGCAATGCGGGAGACATGGGTTTGATCCCTGGGTCAGGAAGATCCCCTGGAGAAGGGAATGGCAACCCAGTTTAAGTTATGCAGTGCATGCAAGTTGCTTCTGTCGTGTCTGCCTCTGTGACCCTATCAACTGTAGCCCACAGGCTCCTCTGTCTCTGGGATTTCCCAGGCAAGAGTGAGTTGCCATTCCTTTTTCCAAGGGATCGTCCCGATTCAGGGATTAAAGCAGTCTCTTGCATCTCTTGCATTGGCAGGCAGGTTCTTTACCACTAGTGCCACCTGGGAAGCCCCATCAATTATGTGGATCTGCCCACAAAATGTGGAGAAGGCAATGGCACCCCACTCCAGTACTCTTGCCTGGAAAATCCCATGGACAGAGGAGCCTGGTAGGCTGCGGTCCATGGAATCACTAAGAGTCAGACACAACTGAGCGACTTCCCTTTCACTTTTCACTTTCATGCATTGGAGAAGGAAATGGCAACCCACTCCAGTGTTCTTGCCTGGAGAATCCCAGGGACGGGGGAGCCTGGTGGGCTGCCGTCTATGGGGTCGCACATAATCGGACACGACTGAAGCGACTTAGCAGCAGTAGCAGCAGCAGCCCACAAAATAAAGATTTAATAAAAGTAGATGATTGACTGATTTTGTATGTTCTCACCCAAGACTATTATCACATTTACAGGTAAAATAATTACTGTCATTTCTTTAAGGCTTAACTACTGCTCAATACTGTACTAAATGTTTTCCATGCATTATCTCATTTAATCATGAAAATATGAATTAAGTGCTCTCATTACAGTCTGTATTTTTAGATGCAAAACTGTGACTCAGAAGTCATTCAGCTAATAAATGACAAAACCACAGGTCTCTCCAACTCCAAAGTCAATTTTATTAACCATAGGGGTTAAGGTGAAAATTATACCTTATGAGTATTTGTCTCAATGAGTGAATGCAATGTTTTAAAATTTAAATCAAGTTATTTTCAACAGTTTCATTGAAGTATAATTAAAATATAGTAAATGCCACATACTTAAAGTGTACAACTTCATAGTTGTCACATAAATATACACTTGTAAAACCATCACCACAATTAAGATAATAAACATATCCATCACCCCCTAAAGTTTTCATGCCCTTTTGTAAGCCCTCATTCCAACTTCTATCTGCCCCCACCCCATCCTCAAACATAACTTCTGTTTTGAATGTTCAAGGTAATAACTTAGGAAAGGCTTTCCTTGTCCAATGACCATACTATCTCTGCCCCTAATATCCTAGGTTCATTTGACTACTGTGAGAATTTGCTGAGGTGTGACTTGGGATTCTCCATGCTCAACTTCAACTTCAGTCTGACATCCAGGGTGACTAAACTAAGAAGACTGATGATAAATTCTCTGAGTTATAAAGCTAATCTAAGATACCAGCTGTACTGATTGATTTCTGCTTTTTTAGACACAAAAGATGCAGATTATTCATCACATAGACTGAAGTTCTAACTATACTTTTGGGCTTCTGTGTATTAGGAAAAATAAGTCTGGCATTTATAAGCTTTTGAAAAATCTGTAATTTACCCAGTAGAGACATTCCCAGGCTATGAGGTAGCAGAACCAGTCAGCAGCTAAATTCATTTTTCAATAAAACCTACCCGACCTATTTATTTGATGAATGAACCTAGAAGTGATAGATTGCCACCAAGTTCTTAGAAAATGATGCATAGGAACCCTAAAGGGCTTTTCTTTATCAACTTGATTTATCTATCAGCTTTGCTCATTTTGCTCATGTGTCTCTTCCACCCACACATTAACCTAGCATTCTTACTCTAAACGGGGAGAAGAAACTAAGAGTGATGAAAGACTATGTGAACATCTGGGCCCTAATAAACCACTGCCCTTGGCCACCATCACCCATCCATCTAATTCCCAGCCTTATTTATGAAATGGGATGATGAAGAAAGAGGATTAATATTGTTTAAATGGTGAGATAATTCAAAACATTGTAAAATAAGGATTATCTATATGGTATAGCTATTATACCATAGTAGTTCAGGGAAGAGAGGTCAAGGTGCACTGATATGGTCAGGAAAGGCTTTTTGAAGGAATAACTGGGCTTAGGCCCAGAGGAGAAGGAAGAAGTATTCCAAATGCATCATGACTACTACTTTAGAGGCAGGAATGAATGTATCGAATTCAGCGGGAAAGAGAGCATCCTCAGCATTCAGGATTGAAGGTATCTAACAGCCCTGCATTGCTGACCTAGAAGAGATAGAGAAACAGGAGGAAAGAGACAGACAACTAGCGAGAGTGAGAGAGTAGTTGGCAATTAGTTCTTTTTACCACAGTAAATGGCAATCAGATGTTTGGGTCTTTTAATTTCAGACAAGGCCTTGTCTACTCGTCAAAGATAAAGAAATTCAGCTTAATCAGCTCCTATTAGCAGCAACAGTTAGTGTAAAAGAAAAAGTAAGCAAGGGAAGACAGTTCTGTGGGGGAAAACATGTTCTCTTGATTTTCCTGTCAAAAGAAGGATTCCATGGCGGAAGTATCCAAAACAATTTGACCTCTCTGTAGCAGGACATCCGGTAGTCAAGCACTTCTCATCCTCAACTCCTACATTAAATGCAAGACAGGGTTTCTGTAGGAGTTCAGAAAGCAATGAATCATTCAAGAGAGCTGAGTCCATCTTCACTTGTTTTCAGAGATACTCAGTGTTGGAATCAGAGAAGGAAATGGCAACCCACTCCAGTATTCTTGCCTGGAGAATCCTGTGGACAGAGAAGCCTGGTGGGCTGCCATCTATGGGGTTGCACAGTCAGACATGACTGAAGCGACTTAGCATGCATGCATGCGTTGGAGAAGGAAATGGCAACCCATTCCAATGTTCTTGCTTGGAGAATCCCAGGGACAGAGAAGCCTGGTGGGCTGACATCCATGGGGTCACACAGAGTCAGACACAACTGAAGCGACTTAGCAGCAGCAGCAGCAGCAGTGTTGGAATAGATCTTAAAGGTGGTCTGCTCTGATCTCCCAGGGGAAAAGTTAGCCAAAGCGAGGCCCTGGAGGTCATGTTGTTCATCCCCTGTCTCAGGGCCATTTAAACATAAACCACTTATTCCAGAGAAAAGTCTGAAGCCCCCTCCCAAGAGAATATTGAGTGTTGTGACCTTCCACTACTGAATTCCTCCTTTTGTCTTAGAATTGTAGATTGTAGAGCTCAAATGGATCTTAGGGACTACTGAGTCTAACCCTCTCCATTTAACAAAAAAGAATATATATATATATATTTTTTAATTTCAGAAAGCTATTTGCCAGACATAAAAAATGGAAATTAAAATTGTTTTAAATTTAGAACAGAACATTGCATATAAAGCTGATGGCCTCTGCTCAATCTGGGACACCTCCATATGCCCTTCTTTTCCCCTCAGAGGAAAGAACTATTATCAGTTTGCTGATTTTCCTTTCAGACCATTTTTGATACTTCTACATACATAAAAACATGTAGTATTATTTTTGTGTGTTTTAACTTTTTTAAAAGATATCACAAAGTTTGCATCTGTATGCTTTCTTCATCCAGCCTTGTTTTGAGATCTATACCATTCCTCTTAACTGCAGTTCAATATTCCATTGTGTGACAGTACCTTATGTTCTTTTTCTAATTCCCTCCTGATGAACATTTAAAAGTCTTTGAGAACTGAGAGTCAGAGAAGTTACAGGATTGTCCCAAGGTATATTTTGGACAACTGGAACCAGAATCCATGTCTTAGGTGAAGGGCAGATGAATTTCTCAATAGTTGGCTGTCCAGGCTCATTGATGAAAGTCTTAGTTTGGGTAGTTTTATTACTGTATATTCAAGTTAACTAACATTTTCTTCATCTAATCTCTTCTTTTTCACCATTTATCTCATACAGCGTAGTGCTCACCAAAGAGACCGTATTTCTCATCTCTAGTAGAAGTTCAATTTGCTTTTTTTTTATATCTTCAGTGTCTTAAACCTGCATCTTAAAATAGCTTTATTGAGATATAATTCTATATGATATGCATACAAATCACTCACTTATTCAATTCAGTGTTTTTTTAATATGTTCACAAATACATGCAACCATCACTACAGTGAATTTTAGAACATTTTCTTCACCTCAAAAATAATCATCCGCCAAGTCCCCCATCTCTCTCAGCCCTAAGCAACCATGAATCTCCTTTCTGCCTCTAAGGATTTACCTCTTCTGAACATGTCATTAAAATGGAGTCATATATTATGTTGTATTTTCTGACTGAGTTCTTTTACTTAGCATAATGTTTTCAAGGTTAATCCATGTTGTTGGAAGTATAAGCACTTCATTCATTTTATGGCTAAATAATATTTTATAGTATGGATATAACCATATTTTGTTTATATACTCATTAGTTGATGGACAAGTGGGTGGTTTCCACATTTCAGCTATGAATAATGCTGTTATGAACATTCATGTACAAGTTTTTGTGTGAACATATGTTTTCATTTTTCTTGAGTATATACCTAGGAGTAAAATTGCTAGGTCATATGGTAACTCTATTTTCAACCACTTGAGGAACTGTAACTATTTTCCAAAGTGGCGGCTCCACTTTACATGCCCAATAGCAGTGTATGAAGATTCTGATTTTTCTGCATCCTCATCAACACCTGTTATTATCTTTACTTTTTTTTAAATTTTATTTTATTTTTTTAATTTTTATTTTTACTTTATTTTACTTTACAATACTGTATTGGTTTTGCCATACATTGACATGAATCTACCACGGGTGTACATGCGTTCCCAAACATGAACGTATCTTTACTTTTTGATTATAGCTAAGTGGTAAGCTAAGAGGAAAGTGGTATTTCATTGTTGTTTAGACCTGCATTACCTGATGACTAATGATGTACTTATTGGCCATTTGTATATTCTCTTTGAAGAAATGTCTATTTAAGTCTTTTGCCCATTCTTTACATAAGTTATTTGTCTTTTTATTAGTGAGTTTTATGTTCTATATATTTTAGGTACAAATCCCTTATCAGATATATGATTTGCAAATATATTTCCCCATTTTGTGGGTTATCTTTTCACTTTCTTGGGAGCAACTTTTGAAGCATAGACGTTTTCAACTTTCGCAAAGTCTAATTTATCTATTTTTCCTGCTGTTGCTTGTTCTGCAATCCTTTGCCAAATTCAAGGCTGTGTAGATTTATCCGTATTTTTTATTCTATGAGTTTTATGGTTTTAGCACTTACATTTAGGTCTTTGATTCATTTTGAGTTATTTTTTATATTTTTTTTTCAGTTGTCCCAGATTCATTTATAAAAAGACTATTCTATCCATATTGAATGGTCTTGACATCCCTGTTAAAAAATAACTTGCCAGAGACACATGGTTTATTTCTGGACTTCCAACTCTATTCTGTTGATTTATATGTCCATCCTTTTGGCAGTGCCACACTGTTCTAATCATTGTTTCCTGGTAATAAGTTTTGAAATAAAGAACAGTGAGTCCTCAAACTTTGTTCTTCTTTTTCAAGATGTTTTTGAGTATTCTAGGTCTCCTGCAATTCCACATAAACTTTAGGATGAGTTCATCAGTTTTTATGAAGAGCCAACGGGATTGGATAGGCATTGCATTGAAACTGTTGATCAATTTGGGAAGCATTAGCATCTTAATATTAAGTTATCGTATCTATGAACATGGGATATATTTCCTTTTATGTAGATATTTAATTTCTTCAGAGACTTTTTTTAGTTCACTTTTCCACATGTCTTATGTTCTTTCTGTTCTCCATACTGGATAATTTCAGTTGATCTAGGTTCAAGTTCACTGATTCTTCTTTGGTCAGGTCAAAATCTACCAAGCCCCTCTAGTGAACTCATTTTAGTTGCTATACTTTTCAAGTTCAAATTTTCTGTTTGTTTTTTTTTTTTAATTTATATCTCTTTCTATATTGTTTGGTAAGACAGTCTTATCTTACTTTTCTTTAATTCTTTAGACGTGGTTTCCCTTCATTTAACATATTTATAATAGCCAACTTAAGTCTTTGTCTAGGAGTCCAGTTATGGGACTTCCTTTGGGCCATTTCCTATTGAATTTTTTTTCCGGTATATGTGTTAAATACCACCCTGTTCTTGTGTGTGTCTAGAAATCTTTGTTGAAAACAGGACATTTCAAATAATATTTTGTGGCAGCTGTGAAAATTATATTACTCTCCTATCCAGTGTTTGATGTTGTTGCTATTTGTTGTTGTTTTTGTTGCTGCTATTTATTTAGTGAATTTCCTATACCAATTCTGTAAAGTTTGTATTCTATGTTGTATGTGGCCACCAAAGTCAATGCTCAGTTAGCTTAGTGCTATTAATTATCCCAGCTTTTGCCATAGGGCTCCGTGTGTGTTGGGGAAAGCCTTCAATACCATGGGAGGCAGTTAACAATTATGCCTTAAACTTTACTTCCTGACTGTGCAGAGCCTCCAGGTCAGTCTTATGTGAGAGACTAGATTTTTCTCAGGTCTTTTCTGTGCATACGCACAACATTGAATATGTGCAACACCTTTTAGGTTCTGAGGAAATTTTCAGAGATCTTCAAAGACCCCTATGGATATCTCATTTCCTATATTTTACTTTTAGTTTTTGAACAGTCATTTGTTTGCCCTAACTAACTCAGGGAACTATCGTGCTAAATCATGCTAATTCACTGCAGTCATATTCGACTCTGTGACTCTATGGACCATAGCCTGCCAGGCTCCTCTGTTCATAGGCTTCTCCAGGCAAGAATACTGGAGTGAGTGAGTTGCCATGCCCTCCTCCAGGAGATATTCCCAACTCAGGGATTGAACCTGCATCTCTTAGGTCTCCTGCATTGGCAGGTGGGTTCTTTACCACTAACACCACCTAGGAAGTCTAAGGAACTATAGTGTTAAACAATTGCAGCTGATTTTTTGACAGTCTGGGGATGGGATTTTCTTCACAGAGAAAGCTCTGAAGTAAAGTCAGATAAAGACAAACCCTAAGAATGGAGGTTTCTAGAGATTTGCCAGGCAGATCAAATAGTGACAGATCTGTAGGGATAGGCATTTGGTGAATTCCAAATCCATTCTGTCATCTATAAATGACTACTAGACTCCTGACTTTTTCAGTCACTGTGGTTCTGAGGTTGCAGGTTTTCAAGGCTACCATAAATCTGGAATTAAGATTGCTGGGAGAAATATCAATAACCTCAGATATGCAGATGACACCACCCTTATGGCAGAAAGTGAAGAGGAACTAAAGAGCCTCTTGATGAAAGTGAAACAGGAGAGTGAAAAAGCTGGCTTAAAGCTCAACATTCAAAAAACTAAGATCATGTCATCCAGTCCCATCACTTCATGGCAAATAGATGGGAAAACAGTGGAGACAGGGGTTGACTTTATTTGGGGGGCTCCAAAATCACTGCAGATGGTGATTGCAGCCATGAACTTAAAAGACACTTACTTCTTGGAAGAAAAGCTATGACAAACCTAGACAGCATATTAAAAAAGCAGAGACATTACTTTGTCAACAAAGATCTGTCTAGTCAAGGCTATGGTTTTTTCAGTAGTCATGTATGGATGTGAGAGTTGGTCTATAAAGGAAGCTGAGCACCAAAGAATTGATGCTTTTGAACTGTGGCATTGGAAAAGACTCTTGAGAGTCCCTTGGACTGCAAGGAGATCCAACCAGTCCATCCTAAAGGAGATCAGTCCTGAGTGTTCATTGGAAGGACTGATGTTGATGCTGAAACTCCAATACTTTGGCCACCTGATGTGAAGAGCTGACTCATTTGAAAAGGCCCTGATGCTGGGAAAGGAGTAGAAGGGGATGACAGAGGATGAGATGGTTGGATGGCATCACTGACTCAATGGACATGGGTTTGGGTGGACTCTGGGAGTTGGTGATGGACAGGGAAGCCTGGTGTGCTGCAGTTCATGGGGTCGCAAAGGGTCGGACATGACTGAGTGACTGAACTGAACTGATAAATCTGGAAAGTGGGCAATGGAACTAGAGCAAGTAAAATGCTCTCTGGTCCTGTCAAGATTTAGCTGTTTTCTGGAATAAATGGTCTTCAAATTATTGCAAGCCTTGTATCAATTTCCAGAGCTCTTGAAAATGTCAGTTTTAACATTTTTTGCCAGTGTTTTCATTGATTTTATGGAGGATCATATTTTCAGAGGTTCTTATATCATCATGCAGAAGTGCTTCACCCATGCTAGATATTGCCATACTCCTATAAATATTCTTCAGGTTTGTTAGGGACACAGGTAAGATACTTGGAAACAGAATGATCCTTTCCAGTCTTACTTTTACAATTTGTTATATGGTTCCAGAGACTTGTTTAGTCTGGGGCTAATTATTTCTCACTACCAAGGTAAAACCTGTCTCCCCAGTGCCCCATAATATATGAAGGTTTCCAGTCTGGCTAGTAGCAGTAGAATCTATTCCCCTTTCTGTGTGAACACCAGTTAATGTTCTCTCAACCTTTCAGGTGATTCTTTCTCTGGCCTTGAATTGTCTTCTTATATAGATGTACTGATCTGTGTTCCCCTTAATACCTGCGGAGAACCCTATGCATATATTTGGAGTTCTCTCTCTCCGGAACTCTCTCTCTTGCCCAATACTCTATCCTGTTATCTCTAGCTGCCTTGCTGTCCCTGTACTCTGAGATCTATCCTCATCACAGGGAGTCTGCCAGACTCTGCCTCAGTTTCCTCTCCCTATTATATGGCTTGCAAACTCTCTAAAGGCAGTAATCTCAGACAGTTATAGAATTCTCCTCACTTATTTCCTATCCTCAGAGATAAGTGTCCTTCATTGGCTAGCGTCCAGAGTCCTGAAAACCATTGTGTCATACGTTTTGTCTCATCTTTTGGTTGTTTCAAGTGCGAGGTCAAATTCAGTCTCTGTTATTCCATTTTGGCCAGAAGCAAATGTCCCTATATAACATACTTTTTATGTTTAATCTGCATTATTAACATTTTCTCCATCATTTTGGGTTTTTTTTCCAGTTTTTTGAAGTATAATTGGCTCTCTGTCATTTAAGTTTAGACTATAAACTATAGAAAATAAATCTATCTTTGATGTATAACATTTTGCCAATTTGTGTGATGGTGTAAATACTCTCTCAGTGGTCAATTTTAAGCTACTAACATGTGTAATATTTCTACCATAGAGATTAAATAGGTATAAATATCCTCAAGAGTATAGATTACAGTTAAATGTATTAAAATAATTACGAAGTGATGAGTTTTAAGTATTACTTTTTAAAACATAATTTAAGTGTAAGTTGATATAAGTTAACTTTTAATAATAGCTATATTTTAAAATCAGCTTTAAAAATTCCTGGTAATTTAACAACCTGCTCTAGTGTGATAATATGAGCCATCTGTAGCACACTACTGCCTCTCTCTCTGGAGATTAGAATCACTGTGAAAGAATCACTATAAAGCAGTGTTATGCAAGGAGTAGAATTCATCTACATAGGGACAGTTATACAGGCTCCCTGCTCACAAAGGGTGTTAAGCCACCCTAACAAATACATAAAACAAACCCATTCCCCTCAAGAGTAAAAACAGCTATCCTCAAAATTATATCATTAAGAATTCATTAGTGTGGATCTTGAAGTCTTTTCAATTTCTAAGAATCCTCTTTTAAAATGGCAAGGTATTTCCTGTGAGTGATAATATATTAAGCCTTTTAATCAGCTAACACCTTTATGAATGTCAGGGAGCTAAGTGAGAAAAAGGTGCAGTGTAATTGCCCCATAGGTTCCGTGCTTGGCACAGGTAATAGGGGATAGATTTGGGAGAGAAGTGGCTCCTCTTCCCTGGTGGCTCAGAGGTTAAAGCGTCTGCCTGCAATGTGGGAGACCTGGGTTCGATCCTTGGGTCGGGAAGATCCCCTGGAGTAGGAAATGGCAACCCACTCCAGTATTCTTGCCTGGAGAATCCCATGAACAGAGGAGCCTGGTAGACTACAGTCCACGGGGTCACAAAGAGTCAGACCCAACTGAGCGGCTTCACTTTCACTTGGGAGGGAAATGAAAAAGGGAAAGTATAAATATGCCCCTCAAAACTGCCTTTTTCAGTCTTTCAGAAGGTCAGTTCTAGTGTATCTGCATGTGAGACTGCATAAAAGACTAACCAATGACTTCTCCTATCTCAGACTGACTACCTACTGACAAGGAACACTATATGAGCTGCCGACCATTCTGTACTGCCCATTCCCTCGAGAACATTCTTGTACTGTGGAAAAATGAAAACAAAACCATCCTTAAACTTCAATGGTTTAAAATACTTTTACAAAATAAATTAAAACACCCTTACTATAGTAGCCAGGCCATAATATAAAAAACTAGGAATGCTGAGCAATTCATGTAAGAAAAGGATAACTATAATAAGAAACCAGAGAAAACTGAGGAAGAAAAATGTACTATCAAACACCAGGTTTGTCTTGAAATTGTCATTTTTTTTGGAGTTGAAAATAATCTTCTTGCTCAGGATGAAGAAAACAAAATGATTATGATTGATGTACACTAGCCCACTAATATGTAGAATATATGCAATTTTTAAACACTTTTGAGGAAAAAAGAGTACTAAGAGCAATCAATCAAGATGGCAGAGTAAGAGGATATGGAGCTTGAATGTATAAAAAATACATCTAAATGTGGAACATTCCCACTGAAAACTAACTGGGAACTGCAGAAACACTTTTGAACAACCAAGGCTGTAAGAAACAATCCACATGTAACTTGGTAGGAAGGAAAGAAGAGCGATAGGGTAGGGACCTGTGCCCAGGGTAGAGGACTCAGAGGAAGAGAATTCATGGGAAGAGATCCACCGTGGGAAGTGAGCAATGAAAGCCACAGATTGGGTGTTCCAGTCCTGGGATCCTGCACAAGAACAAGCCCCTTTGACTGGTTGCAGGACCATGGGGACTAACAGGAGGGCTGTAGGAAGCCTAGATTCTGCTTCTGAGTGTGTGCACTGAATTGGCCATGAGGCAAAGCCAAGAGGGTGGAGAGGGGGTTGCTCTTAGTGGCTGCTAGGTTTCCCACAACTACCTCAGCACACATCCCAGCCTGAGCCAAGTGAACTCTACAGCTCCTCTTACTCCATGTCAATGTGGTACTGGATCTAGGGCAGCCATAACTAGAGAGAAAATTGGGTTGTGGACACAGAGGTTACCCAGTCTCAAAGGAGAGCCTGGGTGGAATTGCGGTAGCCATTGTTGGCCGTTATTCAAGCAGCACATCAGAAGGAGCCCAGAACTCTGATGGTGGCCCTCCACCCAGCTCACACCCTGATATTCACCAAGAGTCCATGCGGGCCCCACCTGATCCACTGTGTGGCTGCACAGTAGGACAGAAGCAGCAAAGGCTGAGGGCAGTGAACAACTATAAGGAACAAAGGGACTTGAACCTGAGTCTGCATCTGAGCAGCACAAGGGGGAAAAATGGGGGTGCCTACATAGACAGTGCATCAGAGATGGCTCGGATTTCTGTCTATAGCCAACATGAGACAAGAACCCGCACAGGCACCCCATGTTTCAGCTCAGGTCTTTGTCTGTAGCCAATATGAGCCAAGAACCTCACACAGGCACCCCATGCTTCAGCACTCCTCCCTTTAGGGCAAGGGTCCTAGTGCTAGGAGAGGGGAAATCACACACTTAAATGGAACAGAGAAAGCTCAGGCCCAACCTTCAGGGCTTCTGTTCCAGCAGCTTGGTATCAGATCCTGCTGCTGCGACCCCATAGATGGCAGCCCACCAGGCTTCCCCCTCCCTGGGATTCTCCAGGCAAGAACACTGGAGTGGGTTGCCATTTCCTTCTCCAATGCATGAAAGTGAAGTCGTTCAGTCGTGTCCGACTCTAGTGATCCCATGGACTGCAGCCTACCAGGCTCCTCCATCCATGGGATTTTCCAGGCAAAAGTACTGGAGTGGGGTGCCATTGCCGTCTCTGGTCCGATCCTGCACCCACCCCCAATTGGGCAGGAACAAGCACTGAGCAGAGAAGTCCCACTTCACACCCACCTCCAGCTCTAGGCCCTGCATCTCCAGCCACATCCATTACCAAGATGATAGTGGCCAGTGCATATTGAGGAAAGATGTGACTTGCATCCACATCAAATCCAGCTCTCCCACCAAAGGCATTGGGCACACACAGCCTGTATAGAGAAGGTCCCACATAAGAACACCACTTCAGGACTACAATAAATTTTACCTAAATTCAAAGAGGCAGACACAGTGAAGAAAAATGAAAAGACAGAACTGCTCTTCATTGAAAGAGCAAGAGAAACCCCCTGAAAATATAAATAATGAAACAGAAACAAATAATTCACCTGATTAAAAAATTCAAAGCATTGGTATTATGAATGTTAACTAAATTAGGAAAAAGAATAGATGTACACTGTGAGAATTTTAACAAGAAACTATAAAATATAAAAAAAGATCCACTAAGAAATGAAGGACTCAGTAACTAAAAGAAAAAAACACACTAGAAGGAATGAGGAGCAGAATAAGTGATATAGAAGAAGGCTTAAGTGATCTGGAAGATAGAATGTTGGAAATCACCCAATCAGAACAGCAAAAAAGAAAAACAAATCTTTAAAAAGTGAAAACAGTTTAAGAAATCTCTGGGAAAAAATTTGAGAGTACCAACATTCACATTATAGGGATCCCAAAGGAGAAGAGAGAGAGGGGCAGGGATTAAGATATATTTGAGGAAATTATGGCTGAAAACTCCCCAAACTTGAAGAAGGAAACAGATATCCAGGTACAGGAATGACAAGAGAGTTCCAAATAAGATGAACCCAAACAAACATAGCATAATTAAAATGGCAAAATAAAGAGACTATTCTAAAGACAGCAGGAGAAAAACAGTCATATGGAAGGGCATCCCCTTGAGGTTATGCAGCTAATTTCTCTGCAGAAGCTTTGCAGGCCAGAAGGAAATGGCACAATATATTTAAAGCATTGAAAGGGAAAAACCTGCAACTTAGGGATCGACTCAGCATGATTATAATTTAGAACTGAAAGACAGATAAAGGAGTTCTCAGACAAGCAAAACCTAAATTAATCAATACTATTAGCCTACCCTAAAAGAAATGTTGGAGTCTTTACTACATGGGGAAAAAAGGCTATAATAAGAAGTAAGAGACTATAGAATAGGAAAAACCCCACTCATAAAAAATAAAGGCTGAGGATCAACTAAAATATGGTAGTACAAAGATTAAAGGAAAAAGTATAAAGCATGTATAACTACAATAAAGAACAAAGGAATAAACATGGAGATGTAAAATGCGATACCAAAAACAGACTGAAACGCTGAGACTCTAGAAGACAACATAGACAGAACACCTTTGACATAAATTGTAGCAATATTTTTTGTATCTGTCACCTAAGGCAAAATAAATAAAATAAAAACTAAACAAATAGGATCTAATTAATCTTAAAAATATTTTGCACAGGAAAAAAAAACATCAAAAAAATGAAAACACAACCTACGGAATGGAAGAAAATATTCACAAATGAAATGACCAATAAGGGATTAATATCCAAAATATAGAAACAGCTTATACAATTCAACATTAAGAAAATAAACAACCCAATTTAAAAATGGGCAGAAAACCTGAATAGACACTTTTCCAAAGAATACATATAATATGGCCAACATGTACATGAAAAGATGTTCAACATCATTATTAATCAGAGAAATGCAAATTAAACTCACAATGAGATACCACCTCACACCTGTCAGAATGGCAATCAAAAAAAAAGATCACAAATAACAAATGTCAGTGAGGATGTGGAGAATGCAAAACAAAATACACTGTTTGTAGGAATGTAAAGTGGTGCTGCCAATGTGAAAACAGTATGGAATGCCTAAAGAAACTAAAAATAGAACTACCATATTATCTAGTAATTCCTGGGTATATCCAAAGAAAACAAAAACATTAACTCAAAAGGATATATGTACCCCAGTGTTCACAGCAGCACTATTTATAAGATCAAGACATAGAAGCAACCCAAGTGCCCATCAATAGATGAATGGATAAAGAAGATGTGTTACATATACATGAAAGTGACAGTGAAAAATCACCCAGTTGTGTCCAACTCTTTACAACTCCATGGACTGTATAGTCCATGGAATTCTCCAGCCCAGAATACTGGAGTGGGTAGCCTTTACCTTCTCCAGGGTATCTTCCCAACCCAGGAATTGAACCAGGGTCTCCTTCACTGCAGGTGGATTCTTTACCAACTGAGCTATCAGGGAAGCCCACTATATATATATAGAAAGATATACACAATGGAATATTACTCAGCCATAAAAATAATGACAATGTGCCATTTGCAGCAACATGGATGGACCTAGAGAATATTATGCTCAGTGAAGTAAGACTGAGAAAGACATATACTGTATGCTATCACTTATATGTGGAATCTAAAAAATAAAAAATAAACAAATGTATATAGGAGACAGAAACAGACTCATGGGTATAGAAAACAAACTGGAGGTTACTATCAGAGAAAAGGGAAAGGAAGAGGAGCAAGCAAGGGTATGGGATTAAGAGATACACTGCTATGTATAAGATAGATGAGCAACAAGGTTTTGTACAGCACAAGGTATCATCATTCTGTAATAATAACTTAATGGAGTAAAATCTATAAAAATAATGAATCACTATGCTCTATACCTGAAACTAATAAAATATTATAATTCAACTATACTTTAATTTTTTTTAAAGAGTGCTAAAATCAAGATCAAGCCCTTCTCACTATAAATCAACAATTCCTGTAGAGATATTAGGCTCATTTACCAAGCAGCTCTTGCAAATTCCCAGTCAGCTACATGGAGTTTCAAGGGACAGACAGTACTAACTCTGTCCCATTAAAAAAAAAAAATGTATCATTCCCCCAAGTCACCCAATACAGCCTCCTCACTTCCTCCTATTCCCATACCTAGGACAACCTCTCAGTGCCTACCATGAGTGGAGTTTAATATTAGATGTATCATTGCAGAAAGAAATATGAAGAATCAGCCTATCTTCATCTACACAGCTATTGGAATGTGAATATCTTTTTCAGACTTTTTGATTTTCCAAGGTAAGAAGAAAGCTAAAGTGGATGCCTTAGGCAGCTCAGGCTGCCATAACAAAATATGACAGAGTGGGTGACTTAAGTAACAGACATTTATTTCTCACAACCTGGAGGCTGAGAAGTCCAAGATCAAGGGGTCGGTGAATTGGGTGCCTGGAACAAGCATTCTTTTTGTCTCACAGGTGGTACCTTCTCACTGTGTCCTGACAGTGGGGAGAGCAAGTCAACTCCCTGATGCTTCTTCTTATAAAGGCACTAATCATATTAGGGGCCCACCCTCATGACCCCACTTAGCCTGAATTACTTCCTTACTCCAAATGCAATCAACTTAAGGGACACGGCTTCAACATATGAATTTGGGCAAACATAATTCAGTCCATAGCAAAGAGGAAGGTTTCTATCACTTCCGCTCAGTTCAGTTCAGTTCAGTTGCCCAGTTGTGTCTGACTCTGCGACCCCTTGAACTGCAACACGCCAGGCCTCCCTGTCTATCACCAACTCCCGAAGCCTACCTAGACTCATGTCCACTGAGTTGGTGATGCCATCCAACCATCTCATCCTCTGTCGTCCCCTTCTCCTCCTGCCTTCAATCTTTCCCAGCATCAGTGTCTTTTCAAATGAGTCAGCTCTTCGCATCAGATGGCCAAAGTATTGGAGTTTCAGTTTCAACATCAGTCCTTCCAATGAACACCCAGGACTGATCTCCTTTAGGATGGACTGGTTGGATCTCCTTGAAGTCCAAGGGACTCTCAAGAGTCTTCTCCAACACTGCAGTTCAAAAGCATCAATTCTTCTGCACTCAGCTTTCTTTATAGACCAACTGTCACATCCATACATGACTACTGAAAAAACCATAACCTTGACTAGACAGATCTTTGTTGACAAAGTAATGTCTCTGCATTTTAATATGCTGTCTAGGTTTGTCATAGCTTTTCTTCCAAGGAGTAAGTGTCTTTTAATTTTATGGCTGCAATCACCATCTGCAGTGATTTTTGGAGCCCCCAAAAATAAAGTCAGCCACTGTTTCCACTGTTTTCCCACTTATTTGCTATAAAGCGACAGGACCAGATGCCATGATCTTAGTTTTCTGAATATTGAGCTTTGTCAACTTTTTCACTCTCCTCTTTCACCTTCATCAAGAGGCTCTTTAGTTCTTCACTTTCTACCATAAGGGTGGTGTCATTGGCATATCTGAGGTTATTAATATTTCTCTTGGCAGTCTTGATTCCAGCTTGTGCTTCTTCCAGCCCAGCGTTTCTCATGATGTACTCTGCATGGAAGTTAAATAAGCAGGGTGACAAGATACTGCCTTGATGTATTCCTTTTCCTGTTTGGAACCAGTCTGTTGTTCCATGTCCAGTTCTAACTGTTGCTTCCTGACCTGCATACAGGTTTCTCAAGAGGCAGGTCAGGTGGTCAGGTCAGGTGGTCTGGTATTCCCATCTCTTTCAGAATTTTCCACAGTTTCTTGTGATCCACACAGTCAAAGGCTTTGGCATAGTCAATAAAGCAGAAACAGATGTTTTCCTGGAACTTTCTTGCTTTTTCAATGATCCAGCAGATGTTGGCAATTTGATCTCTGGTTCCTCTGCCTTTTCTAAAACCAGCTTGAACATCAGGAAGTTCACGGTTCACGTATTTCTGAAGCCTGGCTTGGAGAATTTTGAGCATTACTTTACTAGCGTGTGAGATGAGTGCAATTGTGTGGTAGTTTGAGCATTCTTTGGTATTGCCTTTCTTTGGGATTGGAATGCAAACTGACCTTTTCCAGTCCTGTGGCCACTGCTGGATTTTCCAAATTTGCTGGCATATTGAGTGCAGCTCTTTCACAGCATCATCTTCCATGATTTGAAATAGCTCAACTAGAATTCCATCACCTCCACTAGCTTTGTTCGTAGTGATGCTTCCTAAGGCCCACTTGACTTCATATTCCAGGATGTCTGGCTCTAGGTGAGTGATCAGACCATTATGATTATCTGGGTCATGAAGATCTTTTTTGTACAGTTCTTCCATGTATTCTTGCCACCTTTGCTTAATAACTTCTGCTTCTGTCAGGTCCAGACCATTTCTGTCCTTTATTGAGCCCATCTTTCCATGAAATGTTCCCTTGGTATCTCTAATTTTCTTGAAGAGATCTCTAGTCTTTCCCACTCTATTGTTTTCCTCTGTTTCCTCTATTTTGCATTGATTGCTGAGGAAGGCTTTCTTATCCCTTAAAAGGATTATAAACATGGTCCAACTTGATAAAGGCCCTAGGACAGAATCCTTCTTGGAGCTAGGCTGAGACACGGTAGCTCTGTTCTCAACAGCAACATTAAGTACAGCCCTGGGATGGGTGCAAAGGTAAAATTCACATGAAGTGTCTTGCTTTAATCAATGTATTTCATATAGTATTCCTTCACTTCTCCATTTATACTGAATGGACCAATAAGTGGAAAAAGCATGGAACATGGTGTCAGAAGACTTGGATTATAATCCTGACTCTACCATTTACTAACCCTTGGGTTTTAGAGCAAATTATTAATTTCTGTGATGTTGGGAAATATCCATCCAGATAAAAAGGTAAATGATAACACTTCTGTGAAACAGGCAAAAGTAAGTGAAAGAAGTGAATGAGATAATGTATGTAAAAATACTTTGTAATCATAAAGCCTTAGATAGATATAAGCGACCATTAAGCTAACTGACGCAGAGACACATTTCATCTGAGAGAGAGAATGGCCAAGAGGGACCTTTTTAATCAGGATACTAGTATTAGAGGAAATTGGAGATAAATAAATGTCCCACAAGGCACAGTAAGTTGTAAGCATAACTTACAAAACTGCTTACTATAAGAAGTAGGACAGCATGACTAGTTACATAAATAACATTGAAAAGTGTTCTGATCAACTGATATTCATCACAGTATGGTTCCACAAATCACAGATGTTCTTTAGGTTGCACCAAGGTGTTCTGCTACCAAAATCAATCTGCAGGAGTCATTTATTGATTTCTGGAAACAATTTAATCCATGGGGAAATTTTTTCTCCATGGCAGGTTTTTCAGCTACAAATTCCTCTTAAATCCTTTAGTGACTGCCGGCAGAGAGAAACACAAATAAACCTGCAGCAAAGGAACACCTAGGAAAAGCATATCACATGTCATCCGTGGCATACCTTCATCCATTTGTGGTCACAGACAGGTCTACATTTAAACTGCTAGCAAAAATTCCCTGTAGTCATATGATGGTATAAAACACACTGTCTCAATCCTACCTATAAGAGCCACTTTCCCACTAGGGAGAGAGGTGGGGGGAAAGGGCAGGTGATGCAAGACAGGGCAATGGTATCCTGAGGCAGTCTTAGAGGCAGAAAATTCTGAAAAGAAGCCAGAGTTGGCAGCCAAAAAGAGCACAGCTCACATTAGCATTTAATCCAGAGAGCGAGCTGTGGATAGGATGGATAGCTGGGAAAACAGACGGCATGAGAGAAGAGGGCTAGAGTTGAGTAAGGAGATGAAAGATTTGCTGAGCAGAGCCTTTGAATGTGTTCGTATGTCCCTCTATTTACATGTTGCTCAGAGCATCTTGAGGGAATGGATACAAATACTTCATAAAGATTAAATTTATGGCAATATTTTATAGGGTTCGCAGAGAGCATCTTGATTTCCAGGTGATCTGCTATCCAGATCTGAGGAGCACTAAGGTTAAGTTGTACATGACAGAGCCATGCTGCTGCTGCTAAGTCACGTCAGCCGTGTCCGACTCTGTGCGACCCCATAGACGGCAGCCCACCAGGCTCCTCTGTCCCTGGGATTCCCCAGGCAAGAATACTGGAGTGGGTTGCCATTTCCTTCTCCAATGCATGAAAGTGAAGCCGCTCAGTTGTGTCCGACCCTCAGCAACCCCATGGACTGCAGCCTACCAGGCTCCCCCGTCCATGGGATTCTCTAGGCAAGAGTACTGGACTGGGGTGCCATCGCCTTCTCCGTGACAGAGCCATAGGGGATCATTAATAGGCAATAGACATACTCTGGGGATACACTCTCATACTCACTCTCTTAATTCTTGGAAGGGGCGCAATGGAGGTGAACCCTCTTCTAACAACACACTCTTTGGAATCTCTATTAGAGGAAAGATCTCAGGCTGTTTCCCCTTATGAAAGAAGTCATGAGGACTCGTTAAGATAGTGCTGATGTGACTGCTATTTCTGGGACTCAGAAGGCTGTAGGCATACATCTCAGAAAACCAGAGCAAACACATCTAGTCTACCTTATTCATACAGACTATTATATTGGACTTACCCCAGTGTCAAAAGGAAAGATGATTTAATCTGGATTATCCAGTTTATTTCATCTATAAAAATAACCCAAACCAGTAACTTTCTCAAACTTCCTTTCTTTAAAAAAAATTAATTTACTTATTTTAAATTAATTTTTTTTAAAGACACAGATGTGTAGAGTGGACTTTTGGACTCTGAGGGAGAGGGAGAGGGTGGGATGATTTGGGAGAATGGCATTGAAACATGTATACTGTCATGTAAGAAACGAATCGCCAGTCTATGTCTGATGCAGGACACAGGATGCTTGGGGCTGGTGCACGGGGATGACCCAGAGGGATGTTATGGGGAGGGAGGTGGGGGGGGTGGTTCATGTTTGGAAACACATATACACCCGTGGTGGATTCATGTCAATGTATGGCAAAACCAATACAGTATTGTAAAGTAAAATAAAGTAAAAATAAAAATTTAAATTAAAAAAATTTAATTTACTTATTTTAATTGGAGGCTAACTACTTTACAATATTGTAGTGGTTTTTGCCATACATCGACATGAATCAGCCTCGGGCGCACATGTGTTCCCCATCCAGAACCCCTCTCCCACCTCCCTCCCCATCCCAACCCCAGGGTCATCCCAGTGCACCAACCCTGAGCACTCTGTCTCATGCATTGAACCTGGACCAGTGATCTGTCAAACTTCCTTTCTGTTAGCCTGAATCATCCTCCTGTCCTTTCCTTATGGAGTAAACACATGGCTAACTAATAAATATGTCCCTCACTTGATGCTGTATCTAACCCAGTGGTCTCTAAGTATCATAGATGTTGCTAATATATATGTACACATTGATTGTTTTAATACATAGTTGATTTAAGAGCTGTCATTGATCTTAGCAATCACCTTTTTTGTTTTCCTCATTTCACAGAAAAGAAAATAGACACAGAGACAAGTAAATGTGACTTGTTCAAGTTCATACTTCAAATTGGTGAAAGAGCTGAGGTTAGAATCCAGGTCTCCTAATTCCTAGGACACTATTCTTTACACTGCACTATTTTACACTTAGAGGTATGTACCATTATTTCCAGTAAGTCCCTGACAGCTTTTATTTTTTTGTTTTGAAACTGAACTCTTGTAACACTTCAGGTTCTCATCTTGTATGTTAGCATAAGCAGGGAGGTGAAGAACTAATCAAATTTGCGGGAAATAGATCGTTGTACAAGAGTAAAACCCTCTCAGTAACAACAAGGGTAATTTGATTTTTCTGGATCCCAATATGCAAAAGGAGAAAGTTACAAAACAGTCACACTGAAGGAGATTGCTTTGTAAGGGGATACTCAGCAGAACTTATTGAGTACATTTAAGCCTTTAAGATTATTACTTGTCAGAACCCTCTGGGGCAGAGAAAATTAAAATGCTAAGAGCCCGTGGCAGATGAAGATGAAGGAAAAATAAGCATCTTTGAAGTAAAATGGAAGTCATGAAGAAATAGGGTCTGTTTGACAGAAATTTGGTTTACCATGAAAATGCCATGGCCCTAGTAAGCAGTCTAGTGAAGAGCTTGCCTCAATCACATGGAGAGAAGCACTGCCACTTTTTCTAGTCATTTGAGCTTAAACTTGGATATCATCAAGGTTCTTTCTAGTCTATCTACTACACCAAGTCCTGTTTTTTCTTCCTTTGAAATAACTCTAACATTCTTCTCTTCTCCATTTGACTGCCAACAATCCACAGTCATGTCCAACTCTTTGTGATCCTATGGACTCTAGTCCACCAGGGTCCTCTGCCCATGGGATTCTCCAGGCAAGAATACTGTAATGCATTGCTATACCCTCTTCCAGGGGATCTTCCTGACCCAGGGATCAAACCCACGTCTCTTACATCTCCTGCATTGGCAGGCAGGTTCTTTGCCACTAGTGGCACCTGGGAAGCCCAGCAATCTACATGGAGCACCATTTCCTTATGGAAGTCGTCCCATTCTCTGCTACTCTAATTTACCATGTGTACAACCATAAGAGTCACCTTACAAAATACAGCTTTCTTGATCATGTCCTGTTTAAGAACCATGACGAAATACTCGATGCCGATAAGATCAAGTCCTTGCTTCTCAACCATGTGCTCAATATCCTCCAACAACCAAGTCCAGTTTTCCTACTCTACATACTTCTTTCTCGTCCTAAATACTGCCATGCCCAAGACAGTGCCACTTCCCACCCTTGGCTTCTGTTCCCATCCCGTATGTAAAAGAGGTATTCTCCCAGCTCCTGCATCTGCCTATCTAAATCCCACCCAGCCTTTAAGATCAGCTTAAGTTCTACCTCTTCTACATACTTTTCCTAACCACCTCACAATAATTCCAGCTATTCTTGATCTTTACAGTTTTAATTAGCATTAGCTATACTTTAGGCACTGATCTCACTTCTCTAGAAATGGAGAAAACTAACAGGTAAAATTTGGATCCATTTAATAAAGTACTACTGTGAAACAGAGAGAGGGACAAATGTTCATATAGCTTTTGATGTCTGTTACTGTGGAGAATGCCAAACTATCAGCTGAAGAGTTCACCAAACTTTCTTCCTCCCAAGATGAAAGTAACATCTATTGGAATACCTGAAATGCATTCCATTCATGACACATTACCCATTTGCTACACTATGAGAATTTTAGAATATGTGAGAGGTAAAAGACTTTGGATCATCAAATATACATTATATCTGAGAAAACTGAGATCTATTTCTATTCCTTGGGCTTTCTGATGTTTTCTTTCCCTTTAGAAATCCACTAATGAAAAATCAATGAAACAATTTTAGAAAGTTCAGCAATATGTATCTTTAAAAATGCTCCTGGGTTTTGACCCAGTAATCTGACTTCTGAGAAGCTGAACAAATAACCTTGAATATGTGTGTGTGTGTGTGTGTGTGTGTGTGTGTGTGTGTGTGTATATATATATATATATATATATATATATATATATATATATATGCTGTGCTATGCTTAGTCACTCAGTCATGTCCAACTCTTTGTGACCCCATGGCTATAGCCCACCAGACTCCTCTGTCCATGGGGATTCTCCAGGCAAGAATACTGGAGTAGGTTGCCATGCCCTCCTCCGGGGGATCTTCCCAACCTGGAGATCGAACCCAGGTCTCCCTCATTGCAAGCAGACTCTTTACTGTTGGAGCCACCAGGGAAGCCCAAGAATACTGGAGTGGGTAGCTTATCCCTTCTCCAGGAAATCTTCCTGACCCAGGAATCAAACCAGGGTCTCCTGCATTTCAGACAGATTCTTTACCAGCTAAGCTACCAGGGAAGACTATTTTGGTAGGTATATATATATCAGTTCAGTTCAGTAGCTCAGTCGGGTCTGACGCTATGCGACCCCATGAATTGCAGCACACCAGGCCTCCCTGTCCATCACCAACTCCCAGAGTTCACCCAGACTCATGTCCATCAAGTCAGTGATGCCATCCAGCCATCTCATCCTCTGTTGTCCCCTTCTCCTCCTGCCCCCAATCCCTCCCAGCATCAGGGTCTTTTCCAATGAGTCAACTCTTCACATGAGGTGGTCAAAGTACTGGAGTTTCAGCTTCAACATCAGTCCTTCCAATGAACACCCAGGAATGATCTCCTTTAGGATGGACTGATCTTCTTGCAGTCCAAGGAACTCTCAAGTGTCTTCTCCAACAACATAGTTCAAAAACATCAATTCTTTGGCGCTCAGCTTTCTTCACAGTCCAATTCTCACATCCATACATGACTACTGGAAAAACCATAGCCTTGACTAGACGGACCTTTGTTGGCAAAGTAATGTCTCTGCTTTTGAATATACTGTCTAGGTTGGTCATAACTTTCCTTCCAAGGAGTAAGTGTCTTTGAATTTCATGGCTGCAATCAACATCTGCAGTGATTTTGGAGCCCCAAAAAATAAAGTCTGACACTGTTTCCCCATCTATTTCCCATGAAGTGATGGGACCAGATGCCATGATCTTAGTTTTCTGAATGTTGAGCTTTAGGCCAACTTTTTCACTCTCCTCTTTCACATTCATCAAAAGGCTTTTTAGTTCCTCTTCACTTTCTGCCATAAAGGTGGTGTCATCTGCATTATCTGAGGCTATTGATATTTCTCCTGGCAATCTTGATTCCAGCTTGTGCTTCTTCCAGCCCAGCATTTCTCATGATATACTCTGCATATAAGTTAAATAAGCAGGGTGACAATATACAGCCTTGATGCACTCCTTTTCCTATTTGGAACCAGTCTGTTGTTCCATGTCCAGTTCTAACTGTTGCTTCCTGACCTGCATACAGGTTTCTCAAGAGGCAGGTCAGGTGGTCTGGTATTCCCATCTCTTTCAGAATTTTCCACAGTTTCTTGTGATCCACACAGTCAAAGGCTTTGGCATAGTCAATAAAGCAGAAATAGATGTTTTTCTGGAACTCTCTTGCTTTTTTGATGATCCAGCAGATATTAGCAATTTGATCTCTGGTTCCTCTGCCTTTTCTAAAACCAGCTTGAATAGCAGGAAGTTCATGGTTCACGTATTGCTGAAGCCTGGCTTGGAGAATTTTGAGCATTACTTTACTAGTGTGTGAGATGAGTGCAATTGTGCGGTAGTTTGAGCATTCTTTGGCATTGCCTTTCTTTGGGATTGGAATGCAAACTGACCTTTTCCAGTCCTGTGGCCACTGCTGGGTTTTCCAAATTTGCTGGCATATTGAGTGCAGCACTTTCACAGCATCATCTTCCATGATTTGAAATAGCTCAACTGGAATTCCATCACCTCCGATAGCTTTATACACACACATACACACACACACACACACACACACACACTATATATATATATATATATATATATATATATCACAACTTTATTTTTACTAGTAGAAATAAACGGAAGAAAGCCTAAATATTCCCAACCTGGAGACCATGGTGTACCTGATTTGATCTAATAAGATATTTTGTAGCTATTTAACTAGATATTTTTACATATGATGGCATGAAACATATTGTGTCAGAGTCACCTAGCAGAACCACTTCCCCACCAGGGAAATTGGTGGTCTGAAGGGCAGATTTAAAATCATGTGAATGTATGGCAAAAACCACCATGATATTGTAAAGTAATTAGCCTTTAATTAAAATTAGAAAAAAAATAAATAAAAGGAAGAAAGTTTTTAAAAAGTGTTACTACAAATAATGATATGTGGGAAATTCTTACAAAATATTAACTGAAGAAAACTGGATAGAAAATATATATAAAAGATAAACTCATTTCAAATGCATAAAGGTAAAAGATGAAATTTTTCATTCTTTTTAAGCCACATTGATATTTTTATGAGAATTCATGATTTTCTCATTCAAGTAATTTTTTTGCACTTTTTATTTTAAAATAATTTCAGACACATAGAAAAGTTGTATGAACAATGAGCTCCTGTGTACTCTTCACACAGATTCCCTAATTGTTAGCATAAAAAACTTCTTTAAAAGTCCCTCTGTCCCATTTAAAGAGGCTTTGTTCAATAAGTTCCTATGTGAACATTGTCACTTTGGATTCTACAGTGAAAGGGAAACAGCAAGGGGACAAACACTCATTTCTGATAGCCTGGGATCTAGAATGAAAACCAACCCCAAGACTAATAATCAGATGCAAGACTTTTAACCAATTACACTGCGTATAATTTGCTATAATCAGTGTCATCCCATTCTGCCTTTCCCTTGACTACTTCAAGGAACATCAGGCAGACAATGTGATAATGAGTGTTGAGCAACAGATTTAAACTCTCCCATGCAGCTGAGTGCCTTGAGAAAGACAAATATATATTTTTCACTAGTGTCTTCACTCTAGAGAAAATGAAAAGCATTGATTTAATCCAGCTGCCAGTGGTTCTACATAACTTGCCTGGACTTCAAAGAGAAGTGAAAAAGAGCTGAAGACCTTACAAAAATAAAAACACCATGTGTCCATAGCCATGAAAATGCATTATGCAAATGAAAGTACCCATATTTTAACATAGATACTGTATATTTCTACCCTGAATTTGGAAGAATTCTCCAAATTACGGACAGTTTAGAGGTGGAAGAGACATTTGGGTTATCTGTCCAATAGAACTTTCTGTAATGATTAAAATATTTTGTATCTGTGCTGTCCAATAAGGTAGTCATGAGTCATCTGTGGTTGTTAAGTGCTTGAAATGTACCTGATGCAACTGCAGAACTGAATTTTGTTTTGTTTCATTTTAATTCATCTAAATTGAAAGAGCCGCATGTGGCTAGTGGTTACTATACTGGACAGTGGAGATATAGACCCTTTATCACTCTAAGCAGTTCCCCTGATCTTTTTGCACTCTCCCTGATAATCACATCCACTCCTAACAGCTCCAGTTACCACTTATAATGATTGTACTCAATCTTGGCTGCATGTTACATTCACCTGGGGAACTGTTTTTAAATGTCAGTGTGCATGTGGGGAGAGGGGGAGGTACTGTGACCAAGCATGAGTGGTTTTGAAAAGCTCTACAAGTGACTCTAATGTGCAGCCAAGGGTCAGGAACCTTCAATCAATATGCTAATGACTTCTAATTCTGTATCACTAGATCTCAATGCTGCGCTCCACATGCTGACTGGATATTTCCTTCCAGATGTCTGGAGAAATTAAAAAAAAAACACACCTCAAATACCAACATATCAAAATGGGACATCATTATCTCCATTGCCCTTACCCTAATCCTTCAAATTATAATTACTTGACTTCTGTCATTTTGCTGTTTTCTATATGTCTTACATACATACATATATATATATATATATATATATATATATATATATATATATACTGTTCCCCAGTTCATTCATTACACCCTTCTTTTGTGTCTGATTTTTTTTGTAGTGTATAATTTTTATTTTTTTTCATTTCTCATTCTATATATGCTTTTAGTTATTTTCTTAGTGGTTACCCTGAGGATTACAATGAACATCTTCAGTTTATAGCAAGCTAGTTTGAATTAATAACTTAGCTTCAATAGTCTAAAAAATTCTTTTCCTATGCAGCTCCATCCCTCCTTCTCTATGTTGTTATTATCACAACTTACATGTCTATATATTGTATGCCCACTAACATAGAATTGTAATTTTTGTTCTATGCACTTGTATCAGAGAAGGCAATGGCACCCCACTCCAGTACTCTTGCCTGGAAAAATCCCATGGACGGAGGAGCCTGGTAGGCTGCAGTCCATGGGGTCGCTAAGAGTCGGACATAACTGAGCGACTTCACTTTCACTTTTCACTTTCATGCATTGGAGAAGGAAATGGCAACCCACCCCAGTGTTCTTGCCTGGAGAATTCCAGGGACAGGGGAGCTTGGTGGGCTGCCATGTATAGGGTCGCACAGAGTCGGACACGACTGAAGTGACTTAGCAGCATGCATTTGTATTCTAAATCATATAGACAAAAACTTATAAACCAAAAGTACAATAATTGTGGCTTTTATACTTAGCTGTATAGTTACCTTCACCCATGTTCTTTATTTCTTCTTATGACTTTGAATTACTATCTAGCCTAAAGGAGATAGGAAATGGCAACCCACTCCAGTATTCTTGCCTGGAGAATCCCACGGACAGAGGAGCCTGGTGGGCTACAGTCCATGGGTCGCAAAGAGTCGGACACAACTAAGCGACTTCACTCAGCCTAAAGGACTCCCTTTAGGATTTCTTATAAGCTAGGTTTACTGGCAATGAACTTGCTTAGTTTTTATCTGGGAATGTTTTAAGTTCACCTTAATTTTTAAAGGGTAGCTTTGCAGAATATCAAATTTTGGTTGAGATGGGTTTTATTTCTTTCAGCACTTCAAATGTATCAACCCACTGCCTCCTGGCCTCCGTGGTTTCTGAAGAGAGACTGGCTGTTAGTTTTTATTGAGGATCCCTTGTCTGTGACAAGTTGCTTCTCTGCTTTCCTGATTTCCTCTTCGTCTTTGTCTTTTGACAGTTTGATTATGTCTCAGTGTGGAATCTCTTTGAGTTTAGCCTTCTTGGAGTTTGTTCACCTTCTTGGAAATGCAGATTCATGTATTTCCTCAAATATACTTTCCAGCACTTCCTCTTTCCTCTCCTTCTGGGACCAATATGCACCTTTTGGTGCCCTTGTTAGTGCCTCACATACTTCTGGTGGCTTATTCATTCCTCTTCATTCTTTTTTATTTTCTATCCCTTAGACTAGATAATTTCTTTTTTTTAATTTAGTTTTTTATTTTTTTTATTGAAGCATAGTTGACTTACAATGTTGTATTAGTTTTTGGTATACAGCAAAGTAATTCAGTTATATGCATATATTTTTCATCTTCTTAACCATTATGATTTATTACAGGATATTGAATATGGTTCCCTGTGCTACACAGTAGAACCTTGCTGTTCATCTATTTTATTTATAGTGGTGTGTATCTGCTAATCCCAAACTCTTAATCTATCCCTCTCCCATCCCCTTTCCCCTTTTGTAACCATAACTTTGTTTTCTATGACTGTGAGACAGACTAGATAATTTCAATGTATATATCTTCCATCTCACCAGTTCTTTCTTCTGCCTTCTCAAATCTGCTGTTTCACATTTGGCTAACACTGCTAGGGAGGCTAACTCCAACCCTGAGAAAATTCCAAGGGGGGGTTTTAAAAAAGACAATCAATCCTCTGTGATGATTCCTCTTCTTCATGAAGAAATTTAGTATCTATGTATTGACCAGTCAAAACATATAATCACAATTCTTTGAGAACAAAATTCACATTTCCCCCCTCCCAGCACCAGCAAGCCACACTAACTAACAATATGAGTCACAGTGCCCATGACTATCTCCAAGCTAAGAAGTGGGGGATTGTAAGCAGTTCAGTAAAAATTCTGCAAAACTCTCTTACCAAAATTTAATAGCTTATTTCTTCATTAAGCACTATTTTGATTAGTGTAAGTTTTTATTAGAGTCCAGAGGTCAGAAAAGGTTGATTTGAACTGATGGGTATTGCTAGGTTAAATCATTGCATTAGTGCAGAGATGGGTTTTTGAAGTTCCCTACTCTGCCAATTTTTATAATGTCCTTTTTTTTTAATCAAAAATTTTGTGGAATTTTAATACATTTATTGTTTCATTTAACTTTAATTTCCCAGGTCTATATAAAACTCACAAGACATACTTTTTGTAATTTACATCTTAATTTGTAAGAATTATATTTTTATTAGGTTATTTCTATTCAGCAACATAGTGTGCGTCCCTGTTCTCTCTGTCTTATTTTATTCCCATCAGTAACTTCTCTTACATGAATCCTGTTCCTTTCTAGGTAAATTTATTCCTGGATGTCTTCAGATGTTATCACTATTCTGCACTGAATTTTTCCTTTATAATTTCTGAGTGATGATGATTACTGATATAAATTTTTAAAGCTATTGATATTTATATTTTTTTCTTTCATTCTGTCACCTTACCAAAGTTTCTTGTCAGCTTTTTAACAGATTTTTGAAAAGTTTCTTGGATGTTCTATTATACCATTATATGCCTATAAAGGTAATTTGTTAAATATTTGTAATATTTTCACATCCTTCTCTTATTGCATTAGTCAAAACTTTAAAATTGAATAATAGAACAGCATTCTTGATTTTAATGGCAATGGGTCCAGTATTTCACAATTTATTATGATATTTATTATTAATTTGAGATAAATAATTTTTTTGTGTGTATATAGGTAATTTACTTCTGTTCCAGTTTTACTTCATTCTTTAAATAAATAGGTTCCGAGTTAATATCAATTTTTTCATCTATTGATATAATCATGTTTTCTTTCCTTTTAAGTGGTTGACAGTTACTAATTGTATTGAAAATTTTCTCATAGTGAACCCTGCTTGCTCTTAGGGTAAGTTCCACTTGGTCATAATGTATTATTCTTCAAATTCACTTCTGGTTTTCATTTGCTAATATTTTATTTAGAGTTTTTTAGAATGATTTTCATGGTTGAAATTGGTCTATAGTTTTCATTTTGGAGTAGCATTATCAGGTTTTGGCATTAAGATTATGCTAGCTTTGTAGAATGAATTCAGGAGTGTTCTTCCTTGATCTATAATCTGAAAATGATTTTAATATCAAGATAATATCTGCATTTTTTAAGTTCTGTTGATATACACAAATGTGAAACCACTTGAGCCAAGTGACTTTTAATTGGTAGACATTTCAAGCTATTTCAATTTCCTCTATGATTATTAAGCTGCTCAAGTTTTCTATTTGTTTGTGGTTTAGTTTTGGTAATTTTCCCAAAAATGCTATCACTTAGGATGTCTTCAGCTTCTTGTACAAGAGAAGCATGCCTAAAAGTGGGTTAACAAAAAGTGAGTTTTCATCTCACACAACTAGAAGTCGAGAGGTTGAGCAGCTTCCAGATTAATTCATTCAATGGCTCAGAGACATCATGAAGGACCGAATTTATGCCATCCTCAGCATGGAAGTTGAGTCTTTTAGGCTGGCTCTCTTCATAATCTCAAAAATGGCTACCAAAGTTTGGTGTCATATGCAAATAACATCATTCAGAGGCAAAAAGGGGAAATATTTCTTATTTTTACATCTCTTTTTAAGAACAAAGGAACTTTTCCCAGAAGCCCTCTAGCACATCTCATTGGGCAGAATTGTACCAAATGCTCAAATCTGGGTCAATCAAAGAAATGGAATTACCAATATTTACTGGAAAAGAAAGTGAAGTCATTCAGTCGTGTCCAACTCTTTGTGACCCTGTGGACTGTAGCCTACCAGACTACTCCATCCATGGGATTTTCCAGGCAAGAATACTGGAGTGGGTTGCCATTTCCTTCTCCAGGAGATCTTCCTGGCCCAGGGATTGAACCCAAGTCTACCCACATTGTAGGCAGACGCTTTACCGTCTGAGCCACCTTAGACTAATTAAGACTCTTTCCTTGAGGTGAAAGGGGGGCTTCTTGCTTAAGCACTTGGCCGCATGCAGGGAAGTTGGTAAAACACACAAGAAAAAAAGCATAGCTCTACTCACAGAGCATCCCCCCATCTCTACCCCTACCACTATTTCATGTAGTAATTTAATACATATCTATTGAGAGCCTACTATGTGCCAGGTTGTGGATATAGGGTAGTAAACATGACAGATAAAGTTTGCTATTATGGAGTTTACAATCTGTTTAGGGGAGCTAGGTGTTAAAATACTCTACAAAAATATAAGCATTTCAAGTAGTAATAAATGCTTCAAGAAAAGCAAGTCTGGATAATGAGATAGAGGTTGACACAAAGGAGCTTGCTCCATTGGAAATGTGTTCTTGGGAGGCTTACTAAAGAGATGACATTTGATCTGAAATCTACATCATAAGAAGAAAACTGATGAACTAGTAGAATAGGATTAGAGGCAGTGAACCACATGTGATAAGGTCCCCAGGTGGTCACATGCTTGAGAAGTTAGAAAAATAGGAAGTGTGCTAATGTTCTCTAAATTACCACTGTGATTTATATACCCACACCTGAGCACCTGCTGTGTCCCTTATCTAGAATGACCATCCCTATATTGCTGTGTAACAAACTCTTCAGTTCAGTTCAGTCTCTCAGTAATGTCCAACTCTTTGCAACCCCATGAACTGCAGCATGCCAGGACTCCCTGTCCATCACCAACTCCCGAAGCCTACCTAAACTCATGTCCATTGAGTCGGAGATGCCATCCAACCATCTCATCCTTTGTCATCCCCTTCTCCTCCTACCCTCAATCTTTCCCAGCATCAGGGTCTTTTCAAATGAGTCAGCTCTTCACATCAGGTGGCCAAAGTATTGGAGTTTCAGCTTTAGCATCAGTCCTTCCAATGAACACCCAGGAATGATCTCCTTTAGGATGGACTGGTTGGATCTCCTTGCAGTCCAAGGGACTCTCAAGAGTCTTTTCCAACACCACAGTTCAAAAGCATCAATTCTTCAGCACTCAGCTTTCTTTATAGTCCAACTCTCACATCCATACATGACTACTGGAAAAACCATAGCCTTGACTAGACAGATCTTTGTTGACAAAGTAATGTCTCTGCTTTTTAATATGCTGTCTAGGTTTGTCATAGCTTTTCTTCCAAGGAGTAAGCGTCTTTTAATTTCATGGCTGTAATCACCATCTGCAGTGATTTAGGAGCCTCAAAAAATAAAGCCAGCCACTGTTTCCCTGTTTATTTGCTACGAAGTGATAGGACTGGATGCCATGATCTTAGCTTTCTGAATGTTGAGCTTTAAGTCAACTTTTCCACTCTTCTCTTTCACTTTCATCAAGAGGCTCTTTAGCTCCTCTTCACTTTCTGCCATAAGGGTGGTGTCATCTGCATATCTGAGGTTATTGATATTTCTCCTGGCAATCTTGATTCCAGCTTGTGCTTCTTCCAGCCCAGTGTTTCTTATGATGTACTCTGCATATAAATTAAATAAGCAGGGTGACAATATACAGCCTTGACGTACTCCTTTTCCTATTTGGAATCAGTCTGTTGTTCCATGTCCAGTTCTAACTGTTGCTTCCTGACCTTCATACAGGTTTCTCAAGAGGCAGGTCTGGTGGTCTGGTATTCCCATCTCTTTCAGAATTTTCCACAGTTTATTGTGATCCACACAGTCAAAGGCTTTGGCATAGTCAATAAAGCAGAAATAGATGTTTTTCTAGAACTCTCTTGCTTTTTCAATGATCCAGCAGATGTTGGCAATTTGATCTCTGGTTCCTCTGCCTTTTCTAAAACCAGCTTGAACATCTGGAAATTCATGGTTCACATATTGCTGAAGCCTGGCTTGGAGAATTTTGAGCATTACTTTACTAGCGTGTGAGATGGGTGCAATTGTGCGGTAATTTGAGCATTCTTTGGCATTGCCTTTCTTTCATATTGGTATGAAAACTGACCTTTTCCAGTCCTGTGGCCACTGTTGAGTTTTCCAAATTTGCTGACATATTAAGTACAGAACTTTCACAGCATCATCCTTTAGGTTTTGAAATAGCTCAACTGGAATTCCATCACCTCCACTAGCTTTGTTCGTGGTAATACTTCCTAAGGCCCACTTGACTTCACATTCCAGGATGTCTGGCTCTAGATGAATGATCACACCATCGTGATAAGACATAGTTCAAATATTGCTTTCTTTTCAATATCTTCCCAAGTAGAGTTAAACACTTCCTCCTTTGTGTCCCTGTTATATATTAGACTCTATATCAGACTGTAGTACATTTAACTTACTTTATTTTTTTTTTCTCTCTCTCTCTGGACCTGGAAATGTTTGAAGGCAAGAGCTATGTCATTTATATATGTATCTTTGTATTCCCTACTGCCAAATGTCCTGGCTATGACAAATACTAGGTACATAACAAGTACTGAATTGCAGCACTATGCCTAGCACTATTATAGGCATTATGGAGCTTACAAAAGAATCTGCTTTCATTGAAATAGTTCAAAATGTAGACTCTAGAGTCAGAGCTTGACTCTTACCCCATTCCCACCACTGTGTGTGAACTTAAACTGTGTGTGAACTGAAGCAAATTACCTAACCTCTCTGTGCCTCAGGTTCCTTATCTGGGATGAGAGAGATGCTAATCATAACTGTCTGAAAATAAAGAATAATTTAAATAATGTATGTGAAGCATTTAGCATATACAGTATCTGGCACATAAGTGCTTAATGTTAATTTATTACTATTTATAAATCAAGGAAATTTTGGATTGGTATGATTTGTGCAAATGAAAAGCATAATGTACCACTATGCAGGATGGTCTAAAGTACCTTTTGAAACAAGACATTATGGTGTCTTGACCCTAGCAAAGCAATGCTGAATGAGAAATGAAGAAAAACTAGCCATGGTGTAACTTGTGCTGGCCTGACCATTCTAGAGAATGTGCTCACTTCTGAACAGCATACTTTAAGAAAAAGTATATTATAACTAGAAGCAGACCACTAGGATGCTCATAATTCTAGAGAAGGGGAGACTCCTGGGGCAGAGAGACACAAGAAATGAAATCAAATACATGAAGGATTGTCATGCAGAACAAAAGACAGATTTGCTTGATACTGCTCTAGAGAGCAGAACTGTGGCCATGGGATAGAAGCTGGAAGCAGGTGATTTTGGATAGACATAGAGATGCCCTTGCTGAATGTCAGCACTCACCATAGAGGTGAGAAAGGGGTGAGGTTTTCATCAGTGGAGGTGCTCATTAACTGAACAATCACTTAACAAGGATATTGTCAGGGGGTCTTTTTCACTGAGCAGGGGATTATTCTAGATGACTTTTGAGGTCACTTGTAGGAGGCATAATACCTGGACTTTTCTGGAAAAGATTAGTGTAACTACATTAAAATTAGGAAGTTCTCTAAGTGGTTCTCTTAAAGGAGTCAAAATGCTCTCAGAATCAACATGCAGACACACACACACACATGTACGTACATACACATGTACATACACACAAACTTCCTCTGACTAGCCCACGTCTGTGGCTATGTACATGAAGTTTCCATTCTAGTCACTCATTGGATTGGGCATTCAAGGTTCCTGTTCAAATGCAATTTTCCTTTAGATGAGGTATGGCTTTAAGCCACTCAGCTGTTACAGTCAGCTTCTATCACAGTGCCTGGTACATATTCATTGAATGTATTTATTATCTACCATTTACCCTTGAGATTGTATAAGTTTATCAAATTAAACCTATTTTCCTTAAAGGACTCTGAAGAGATGGACAGCTAGACAGATAAGGAGAAGGGTAAGAGGTCACAAGGATTTCACCATTCAAGCTCAATCCTTGTGGCACAGAGTACAAGAAACACACAGATACCATGTCCTTCCAAAGGCACTAAATTTTAGTGAGATGGAAAGCTTTCCTCCTCACAAAGGCCTGAGCTGGGCAATGATCTGGGCTGGGATTTGGTGAGACCACTTTGTGTCCTGCCCTTCTGCCCAGCCCATTGATTTAGCTCTTTAAATTGCATCATTTGAACCCACAGATGTCACAGATTCCATTAGACAAACTCCTCTGGCTAGCAGAACCAGAAAGAGGGAACATGATAAGCCCCCTGAGACAGCCTGATTGACCATTCTTTATCTTTCATGCTTGGGAGACTACAGTGGGAGTTCACTTGTAGAATAGGATGAAGTGCTGGCTGGTTTTATTTCATTCAGTTAAGGATACACTTCAAGACCAGTGCCTAATAATGGGAACACGAACCTCACTTCCTGGCTTAGGTTAGTGGCAGATGAGTACAATCTTCCAAGCATAACTATAAAGGTAAAGTGTTATAGAAAGGAACCTTCCCTATAATCCATCCTCAAGAGATGCCAGAAATTCCATCATTAGTTAACTTATTCCTAGAATAATGGCAGGGTAGGACTAACAGCAAGCATATGAAAAAAGAATTTATCTCAGAGCTTAGAGCGAGGATGAGGTGAAAAGCTGTCAATGAGGGTCAAATGGCACCAGCTTTGGGGACTGGCAGAGGGCAGGGAACTAGAAAAGTCATTAGACATGTTATAAGCTTACAGGTAGACACATAATATGTTGTTCAATTGCTAAGTCATATCCAACTCTGTGACCCCATGGACTGCAGCATACCAGATTCCTCTGTCCTCTGCTATCTCCTGGAGTCTGCTCAAACTCATGTCAATTGAGTCAGTGATGCCATCCAATCATCTCAACCTCTGCCACCCCCTTCTTCTCTTGCCCTCAATCTTTCCCAGCATCAGGTCTTTTCCAGTGAGTCGGCTCTTCACATCAGGTGGCCAAAGTATTGGCACTTCAGCTTCAGCATCAGTCCTTCCAATGAATACTCAGGGTTGATTTCCTTTAGGATTGACTGGTTTAATCTCCTTGCTGTTCAAGGGACTCTCAAGAGTCTTCTCCAGCACTACAATTCAAAAGCATCAATTTTTCAGACTATGTGGGGAACCCATTTTATATCCTATGTAGTATAGAGGTGGGCATGGATACATAAAAGAGACATCCAGGCCTCTCCTTTCCCCTCCATCACATCTTCCATGCCCTTCTAAACATACATCTCTTTACTTCCAAGGCCACAGCAACTTTCTTATTCAAGGAATTCACCTTAAAATGTTACTGGCTATTGGCCATGTAATTTATTATCCCTTCCAGGGGTAGTTTTTAGGAATAGAGGGCCTTAAAGTGAAGGAATCACTCTCTAATAATATTTCTCAGGCAACCTCTGGAGGAGAGGTTTTTTTCTCTACCGGGGAATACCACGAAGCTTCTCATAACACAGCCCACTGGAAATGCAATAGACCAGATTAATTTCAAATGCAAGAAATGAAAAGTAACACCAGACTCTGAACTGAGTACAGATCATCCAATTATACTTGCTTCAAGTTGCAAATTGACCATGATTGTACTGTCCTCTCTCTTTACTATTATAACTCACACATCTGGCATAGAGTGAGAGTTCAATGAATGTACTTCTTGTTGCGTTCATCAGTATTACTACTAGAAGCAGTAGTAGTATTAAAGCTGCCCAAGTACCTGGCACAGTGCCCAGGACATATGAATTATCCCCAAAGTGGAATAATTTATCACTCTGACTCCTAGAATAGTGCCTGGCACTCAACAGGGCTTCAACTGAGTTAGTTCCCTGTGTTCTCACCTTTCCCTGGGACACATTTGTCTTCAGTTTCCCTTATAGCTGTGTCTTGCTAACATGGACACAGACCTTCCTGTAGCAGAAATACTTAGCCCAGAACCACCAGTGACACCATCTGAAAAGACATCTAACCTTTCCTTCCATAGTAGTCTCTTAAGGGGCTTTCCTGGTGGCTCAGATGGTAGAATCCACCTGCAGTGCAGGAGACCTGGGTTTGGTCCCTGGGTTGGGAAGATCCCTTGCAGGGGGGCATGACAACCCACTCCAGTATTCTTGCCTAGAGCATCCCCATAGACAGAGGAGCCTGGTGGGCTACAGTCCATGGGGTCGCAACGAGTCAGACACAACTGAGGGACTAAGCACATCATAGCACAGCCTTTTAAGTGGCAAAGAGGCAGCAAGTGGATTCTTTTTCATTTGTGTGTGTGTGTGTTTATTTTTTTTTAGTATAATTGCTTTACAATGTTGCATTAGCTTCTGCTGTACACTGAAGTGAAATAGCTATATGTACACATATATCCCCTCACTCTTGGACCCCCCATCCCACCCACCTGCCCCCTCATCCCACCCTTCTAGGTCATCACAGAGCACCAAGTTGAGCTCCCTGCGCTATACAATAGCTTCACATTAGCTATCTATTTTACACATGGTAGTAGATATATGTCCAGTGTTTAAGATCATTTTTAATATAGTGAAACAAGTTTTGAGCTGTTGCCTTATAACTTTAATTTACCTCTAATCCCTGTATTCTATTATAGCCTTAAAAATATGCCCCCCAAACTATCCCAACTAGACTATGATCAAGCCCACCACATTTGTTCTTGTGATACCTGAGCTACCCTCACATTTTAACACTAAATTAATTCTTCAAGGACTGGACAACAGCTATCTTCTCCATGAAACCTCTGAGACTTCCAGCCTCACAGGGCCCTTTCTGAAAACCCCAAGCATCAAATCAGTACCACAAAATCTAGTACTCATTTGTGACTGTGCTAACCCCCTCAGCTAGATTGTATTTGTTCATTAAACATCCATTTGTTGAGCACTCGTCATGTTCCAGACCCTGTGTAAGTGCTAGGAAGGCAGGAATCAAGGTATCCCTACACAAACAGCAGGAAGACAAAGATGCAGTTGAATGATGTAGAACAAATGTGATCTGAGTGCCAGTGGGGAGCCCAGAGGGAGATTCTGAGGGTATCGGGGGAAGGCTTCACAGAGAAGGGTAGGACCTATAAACAAGGTGCTGAAGTAGAGAGGAGTTTGTTAAATGGAGAAGTAGGATGGAGTCATGTGCAAACATGATCATGAAAGGGTAACTCAGAGAACATTGCTCAGTATGGCTAGAACTTGGGGTGAGAAGGAGAGAGATGAAACAATATCATGGAAGGTTTACTCATTCATTCATCACACATATATCCAGCATCCAGGGTATGCCAGGAACTGGGCTTGGATGAATGCTAGAAAAACAAGATAGATGCAACCTGTGCACTTGAGCTTTAAAGCAAATTGGACTGAATAGACGACTACTCAGGAAGACAAAGACATATGTCTGTGTTACTAGAAATTTTGATTAACGTCAAGAAAGAAGAGAAAAAGCTATGGCTACAATGGAGAGAAGAAGAATATGAAGGAAGTACTGTATAGAGAGTGGTTGATGAGGGCATCTCTGAAGAGGTGACATTTAGTTCGAAGAATCAAAAGAAGCTTTACAGGGCAAAAGAATAGTGGGTGAAGGTGCTTTCAAATGACATTAGAGAGGTAAAGAGACACAAGCCAAGACCTAGTAAGTAGATCTCGGAAAGGAGTGTTGATTTCATCACAAAAGCAGCAGGATACGAAGCAAGCAGAGTGAAATAGGATCAGCTTTGTGTTTCACAGGCTAATTTGGGGGTGGTGTGGAAGACAATCTGGAAGGGGAGAGAATGGAGTCAGGATGACTCATTGTAAGTGTGTGGAATGGTCCAAGTGGGAGATGATGAAGGCAGGGACTTTTTTCTTTCTTCTGTTCCAAAGGTGACTAGCACAGTGCTAGGCACGCTGAAGGCTTCCACTGAGTTCATGTTGATTAATTTTAAAAAATGTATATTTTTGAGATTTGTTGTTTGTCAGTTGCTTCATTTGCTATTATTTTCTCCCATTCAGAAGGCTGTCTTTTCACCTTGCTTATATTTTCCTTTGTTGTGCAGAAGCTTTTAATTTTAATTAGATCCCATACAACTAATCTCAAAAATATACGAGCAACTTATGCAGCTCAATTCCAGAAAAATAAATGACCCAATCAAGAAATGGGCCAAAGAACTAAATAGACATTTCTCCAAAGAAGACATACGGATGACTAACAAACACATGAAAAGATGCTCAACATCACTCATTATTAGAGAAATGCAAATCAAGACCACAGTGAGGTACCACTTCACACCAGTCAGAATAGCTGTGATCCAAAAGTCTGCAAGCAATAAATGCTGGAGAGGGTGTGGAGAAAAGGGAACCCTCTTGCACTGTTGGTGGGAATGCAAACTAGTACAGCCACTATGGAGAACAGTGTGGAGATTCCTTAAAAATTGCAAATAGAACTGCCTTATGACCCAGTAATCCCACTGCTGGGCATACACACCAAGGAAACCAAAATAGAAAGAGACACATGTACCCCAATGTTCGTCGCAGCACTGTTTATAATAGTCAGGACATGGAAACAACCTAGATGTCCATTAGCAGATGAATGGATAAGAAAGCTGTGGTACATATACACAATGGAGTATTACTCAGCCATTAAAAAGAATACATTTGAATCAGTTCTAATGAGATGGATGAAACTGGAACCGATTATACAGAGTGAAGTAAGCCAGAAAGAAAAACACCAATACAGTATACTAACACATATATATGGAATTTAGAAAGATGGTAATGATGACCCTGTATGTGAGACAGCAAAGGAGACACAGATGTGTAGAGCAGACTTTTGAACTCTGAGGGAGAGGGAGAGGGTGGGATGATTTGGGAGAATGGCATTGAAACATGTATACTATCATGTAAGAAACGAATCGCCAGTCTATGTTTGATGCAGGATACAGGATGCTCGGGGCTGGTGCACGGGGATGATCCAGAGGGATGGTGTGGGGTGGGAGGTGGGAGGGGGGTCCATGTTTGGGAACTCATGTACACCCGTGGTGGATTCGTGTCAATGTATGGCAAAACCAATACAGTATTGTAAAGTAAAATAAAGTAAAAATAAAAATTTTTTTAAAATGTAAACTGAATTGGGCTGTTGAGTCTCTTTTCAGGAGCTCTCATGGTCTCTTCTTTCTCCTCTTTTTCTTTATAATGGAGACAGAGAGGCAGGGAGGCATTCTACAATTAGTATTATTAAAGTAATTTTCTGTTTAGTGACAAATGTTTCCTCTAAATGCCACTTCCCTTTAGTCATTGCTGAGTTACTTGAAAGTAGCACAAGAAAATATCAGTGCTTCTCAAGACAGCCAAGCAGCAGTCTGCTCTCCTGAGATTTGGATGCAGAGAGAAATTTGTCATCTGGGCCTGGTCAGGGCAAGAGGCAACACTAACCTTCAAACACTAACTTCCCAGAATATCACAAGTGCATGAATTGCAAATGCCACTTGGTATAATATATGCCGCTCACTCTGCCAAAGCAGAGATGTAATTACCTGGAAGAGTAAGGCAAATGTTTGTGGAAGCCACATGTCTTCATTGTCTCTTACATCCAGAAGATGAAACAAGAAGCCCTTTATCACATTTCCATTTCTTTTTGCTGACAAAACCGTTCAGTAATGAAAGACACTTAGATAAGTTCATCCAACCTCAGCCTCCAGAGAGTCCTGGAGGTCCCAGGGATGGTAGGGAAAGGGGAGTCAATCACCTCATGGGTCTGAGCCTCATCTGCCCGGGGGAGGATAAGCATTCCCATCTCATAGGGCTAGTACAAGGAGTCAGTGAGAAATGTGCACGAATTCAATCTGTAAACTACAAGGCAGAGCTCCATATTGTGATTCATTCTATGCAATTAAAGGCAAAGACTATCTTTTATTCTTGGTCTCCCAGAGAAAGTTAAACATATTGTAGGAACGCATTAATAGGTTTTGCTTTGAAATCACTTCTATTACATTCTGGCTTTAGATATACTGCATGTAAAACAGATCAGTCACTTCTCAGAATTGAATCAGATAGATTCTCAAATATGTCAGCTGCTTGGTTTAGGTGGTGGAGGAAAAACATCAGGAGGGGCTAGAGGCGATACATAACTATAGTCTGTTGGAGTCAGTACCCTCTTCCCCAGTGAGCAGCAGTCAGAAGAAGGCTTCAGTTCGCATTCTGACAGGATTTCAGTCCAGGATCTGCATCCAGGGCAGCTGCAAATGTAATCCTACAAATTAGCAGAGGCCCACGGTCCAAAAACGAGTAGGCAAAAATGAGGTCCAACTTTGCATCAGCAATCAGAAGTATTATCATGAGTATTTCGAGACAGCAGAAGGGAAGGAAAAAACTAACTTGTGCCATGTCTCAGGAGGTTTACTCTTTACTCTTTACTGTGATCAGTCATTATCTCATTTAACTCTCACAATAGCTTTATGAGATAGGAATTAGTCTTTAGCATGGGGCCTGGTGTTGTTAATGTTGTTAATATTGATAAGCTTAACAGGGCTTCCCTAGTGGCTCAGATGGTAAAGAGTCTGCCTGCAATGCAGAAGACCCAGTTCAATCCCTGGGTCAGGAAGATCCCCTGGAGGAGGGCATGGCAGCCCACTCCAGTATTCTTGCCTGGGAAATCCCATAGATTTCCCACCAGGCTACAGTCCATGGGGTCGCAAAGAGTTGGACACAACTGAGTGACTTACACAAACAAGCTTAATAATAAACTGAAGCACAGTGAGCTTGAGTAACTTTTTTAAGGTCACAGACCTGGTAAAGCTAGAGATTGAACCCAGGTCTTTCTGACCCCAAAGCCTGGGAGTCTTTCTTCTATATACTCCTTTGCAAGAGGAGAAAGATTGTAGCTTTAAAACAGCTAAGGATTTTTCAAGTCCCCAGCAAGGCTGCCTCCATAACTGACCACTTGAGAGCTGCAGGTATCTAACAACATCTTTGATCTCCCTCTATCTCCTCATTTAGGTTTCAAAATTGCTATGAACTATGGCTCAACTGTACTACAAAAAGGTCAACTACTCACCGTACAGAGACCGCATCCCCCTGCAGATTGTGAGGGCAGAGACAGAGCTCTCTGCTGAGGAGAAGGCCTTCCTCAATGCTGTGGAGAAGGGGGACTATGCCACTGTGAAGCAGGCCCTCCAGGAGGCCGAGATCTACTACAATGTCAACATCAACTGCATGGACCCACTGGGCCGGAGTGCCCTGCTCATTGCCATTGAGAATGAGAACTTGGAGATCATGGAGCTCCTGCTGAACCACAGCGTGTACGTCGGCGATGCACTGCTCTATGCCATCCGCAAGGAAGTGGTGGGTGCTGTGGAGCTTCTGCTCAGCTACAGGCGGCCCAGTGGAGAGAAGCAGGTAAGAATTCCCTGGAGCCTGGGAAATAACCAGGGGCAACACAGCATCACAGGGTCAGAAGCCATGAAGCTAAGGAAGGTTAGGAAGGCTGGAGTTGAGAAGCCCTATAATGGCAACCCTTTCCTCTCCAAAATAGTGCCAGTGGTCTCATGTGGGATCATAGAGCTACCCTGCATGGCCCATACTGAGTTTTACTCATTTGTTTTATCCTTATTAGTATTTGCTGACATATATTCAATACTCAAGCTTCCCAGGTGGAATAGTGGTAAAGGATCTGCCTGCCAGTGCAGGAGATGCAAGATACATGGGTTCGATCCCTGGGTAGGGAAGATCCCCTGGAGGAGGAAATGGCAACCCACTCCAGTATTCATGCCTGGGAAATCCCATGGACAGAGGAGCCTGGTGGGCTACAGTCCTTGGGGTCACAAAGAATCAGACATGACTAAGCAACTGAGCATCCACACAACCTAAAATTGTGCTCTCTGTTTCCAGAATATTCTAACTCTTTCTATGCTCCCTACCTCCTGATATCTTCATTTCCTTCCTCTACTAAAAGGTTACATTTGAGAGAAGGAGAGATGAAACACAGACCTGAGTTTTCTCCTCACCTGCTCTTCCCTGAAGGACAGGAGGCCTTTAAACTTGAGTGCTGTGGCACAGATGCAGATGGATCCAGGAACTTACACATATCTCTCAGTTTCACTCATGTGACTACATTGCACCCCTAGATGTTTGGAGTTTTGCCTCTGTGATTCTCCTATCTTCCGAGGAAACAAAGTTTAATACTTTGGAGTTACCTTTGAGTCCTTCCTCTCCCTTGTCTTCATGTTCAATCCCCAAGCCCTGTTGAGTTCTTCCTTCCAAATACCTTTTATGTGCTTTTTTTCCTCTCTAACCCATCTCCCACCACTCTGCCTCAGGTTCTCATCGTCTCTCTCCTAGATGAGTAATTCCCCAAGTGTGCTTCCTGGACCATCAGCATTAGCATCACCAGGGGAACTTGTTAGAAAAAGCAAATGTGAAAGCCTCCAGATCAGACTGGATCTGGATCAGACTGGATCAGACATTCTGGGGATGGGGCCCAGAAAGCCCTCCAGGTGACAGTGATGCTGCTCATGTTTGAGAATCCCTATACTAGACTACCCAATCCAAAGAAAGGGAACACCAAAGAATGCTCAAATTACCCCACAATTGCACACATCTCACATGCTAGTAAAGTAATGCTCAAAATTCTCCAAGCCAGGCTTCAGCAATATGTGAACCGTGAACTTCCAGATGTTCAAGCTGGTTTTAGAAAAGGCAGAGGAACCAGAGATCAAATTGCTAATATCCGCTGGATCATCGAAAAAGCAAGAGAGTTCTAGAAAAACATATATTTCTGCTTTATTGACTATGCCAAAGCCTTTGACTGTGCAGATCACAAGAAACTGTGGAAAATTCTGAAAGGGATGGGAATACCAGACCACCTGACCTGCCTCTTGAGAAATCTGTATGCAGGTCAGGAAGCAACAGTTAGAACTGGACGTGGAACAGACTGGTTCCGAAAAGGAGTACGTCAAGTCTGTATACTGTCACCCTGCTTATTTAACTTATATGCAGAGTACATCATGAGAAACGCTGGGCTGGAAGAAGCACAAGCTGGAATCAAGATTGCCAGCAGAAATATCAATAACCTCAGATATGCAGATGACACCACCCTTATGGCAGAAAGTGAAGAGGAACTAAAAAGCCTCTTGATGAAAGAAAAAGAGGAGAGTGAAAAATTTGGCTTAAAGCTCAGCATTCAGAAAACGAAGATCATGGCATCTGGTCCCATCACTTCATGGGAAATAGATGGGGAAACAGTGGAAACAGTGTCAGACTTTATTTTGGGGGCCTCCAAAATCACTGCAGATGGTGACTGCAGCCCTGAAATTAAAAGACACTTACTCCTTGGAAGGAAAGTTATGACCAGCCTAGACGGCATATTAAAAAGCAGAGACATTACTTTGCCAACAAAGGTCTATCTGGTCAAGGCTATGGTTTCTCCAGTGGTCATGTATGGATGTGAGATTTGGACTGTGAAGAAGGCTGAGTGCTGAAGAATTGATGCTTTTGAACTGTGGTGTTGGAGAAGACTCTTGAGAGTCCCTTGGACTGCAAGGAGATCCAAACAGTCCATTCTAAAGGAGATCATTCCTGGGTGTTCATTGGAAGGAATGATGCTAAAGCTGAAACTCCAGTACTCTGGCCACCTCCTGAGAAGAGTTAACTTATTGGAAAAGACCCTGATGCTGGGAGGGATTGGGGGCATGAGGAAAAGGGGACGACATAGGATGAGATGGCATCACCGACTCGATGGATGTGAGTTTGAGTGAACTCCGGGAGTTGGTGATGGACAGGGAGGCCTGGTGTGCTGTGATTCATGGGGTCGCAAAGAGTCGGACATGACTGAGTGACTGAACTGAACTGAACTGAACTGATACTAGACTAGCATGAAAGCTTCTATCTGCACTCCTATCTGGACTCTCTTTCTCTCAAACTGTCCTCAGCAATGACATGGCTTATTCTTCCCCAAATAACTTAACAATCCTCTCATTCCTTTTCATCCTTTCAGTGACTCCAAAGGCTCTTCACTAGAAGAGAAGCCAACCCATAAAGCCTAGCACTCAGTACCCTTCATTAATGATTTTTCTAGTCTTGTTTCCCTCTAGGCCCTTCTAAACGCCACAAGTCAGGAATGTCTCCACTGTCTCTCTTCTTTCAGAGCATAGTAGGGGTATGTAATGGGCTTCCCAGGTGGCACAGTAGTAAAGAATGCATCTGCCAATGCAGAAGACTGGGGTTCAATCCCTGGGTCGGGAAGATCCCCCTGGAGGAGGAAATGGCAACCCACTCCAGTATTCTTGCCTGAATAATCCCACGGAAAGAGGAGCCTGGTGGGCTGCAATCCATGGGGTTGCAAAGAGCTGGACATGATTGAGCACATATGTACATAGAGGCATGTAGTAGGAACAAAGAAAATACACAGTCATCAACAGGGAATACCACAATACACTAAAAAGTACAAACAGCACAAACCAAAACCCAACTTGCAAAGTGCTTAAAAAATACTGATAATGAAAACACTCAACATCAAATCTTATGGGACATGATCAAGGCTGAGTTTAAAGGGAATTCATAGCTTTAATACTTGCCTAGTTAAACAAAAAGGAATGAAAATAAGCTGATAACTCACAGACCAGGAATTGGAATTGACAGAGCAGAAAACAAGATACTAGATTAAAAGTTCCTTGGGTAAAGGGCCTGAATAAACACTTAATACGGTGCCAAGAGAGAAGGGGCCTTATCTCTCTTCTCCACTACTATATCCCAGCACTAGGAGAGTACCTGCAATATCAAAGGCACTCAATAAATATTTATTTTATGAATGAATCACATGCAACTGCACTATGCTAAGCATCTCACACCATTTAATCCTCCCAGCTACTCTGGGAAACAGGCAGTATTCTGATTGTCCCCATGATACTGATGAGACAAATTGAGCCACAGGATGGTATAAATGTCAGAGCCAGCATTCAAACCCAGGCTGCCTGGCCCCTAAACCCACCCTCTTAAGCACTAGGCTATACTGCCCCCCTGGCTGTCTGAGTTAAGTCTGAGAACTCCCAGCACAGGAGTTTTGAGACAGGGTACATCAGTGGAGGGGGAGAAGGAAATGGCAATCCACTCCAGTATTCTTTCCTTGAGAATCCTATGGGCAGAGGAGTCCATGGGGTCGCAAAGAGTCGGACACGACTGAGTGACTAACACACACACACACACACACACACACACACACACACACACACACACACATCACTGGAGGATGAATGACCTCTCTGGAAAGGACAGGTCTATAGGATTTGGATATACAGCAAAGCAGACCACTCCCAGTCCACATCACCATCCCCATCACAACTGATTTGTTCTGGGCCCCTTTTCTCTAGAGCCCTGCTAAGTGTCTGGGTGATTTAATGCGCTAATCTCAACTAAGGCTTCCTCAGCTACTCCCCTCCATGATCTTTGCCCACCTCTGAAATGATGTAGCCGTTGACTCTACTCTTCACTTGACACCAAGCACATAGTACATATGTATGGTCAGCCTTACTTCAAGCACATGTACTATGACACCAAGCACATAGTAAATATGTAAGGTCAGCCTTACTTGTGGAAAGAAGCTAGCCTTACTAGACTTCGTAATTAGATGGTTTCTTAAATGGGAGACATAATCTAATTATGCCCCACTGTTTTCACGTATCTGCCATCTGCACCTGACCCAGTGCCTAGTATATAATGGGTGACAGATAAATACTTACTGATGAGCAAGAAGGGCTTATGTGTATCTCTTGGAAAAGCACATAGCTAGCTGCTTGAACAAGACATCCTGGACTTTCATATTCAATCCCATTTAGCATCATAACTGTTTTGAAAGAGTGCAGAGCACAGAAGAGTTTCCAAAGAGGACACTACCAATAGCAGCCCTATTCCTGAGTTTGGAAAGTAGGCCAAATCCTAACTTTACGGGCTCCCCCTCGTCCTGGTGGCTCAGATAGTAAAGAATCCACCTGCCAGTGCAGGAGACCTGGGTTCGATCCTTGGATTGAGAAGATCCCCTGGAGAAGGGAATGGCAACCCACTCCAGTATTCTTGCCTGAAGTTTTCCATAGACAGAGGAGCCTGGTGGGCTACAGTCCATAGGGTCACAGAGAGTCAGACATGACTGAGAGATTAACACTTCCACTTTCCCTTTTCCCATCTGTCCCATTGCTCTAGAAACCCTGAGGAAGAAAGGCACCTGGCAAACTCATTCTAAAGTATTGGGTTGGCCAAAAAGTTCATTAGTTTTAAGTTAAAATAAAAGACATATTTTCCTTTTCAAGAAATGTATCGAACAATGTATTCGTTGAACAAATGTTTTGGCCAACCCAGTATAATTTAAGGCATGATCCCCCCCTTCATAAAAGCAGTGCCTAACTCACAGGAATGAAGCACTGCTGGTGGAATGTCGGGGTTATGAAACCTGCGTGAAGCTATTTGGGACAGGCTGTTTTTCACCAAGTTTCTTCCAGACTCACTGAGAATATAAGACCTTCTTTGGCCACACTCGAATATCATACCATATATATAAATCCACAAAGCCATTAGCTCCCTCCCCAGGTCTGTTGAGCAGCTTTCTCTTCCCTTTCTCTTCTCATACAACCCGTATGAGCAGTTGGTGCTAAATTGCATTTTCTGCCATTGCTCTGACAATTGCTGTGATAAGTCATATATCAGTAACTATAACAACAGGCTGTCACAGTGCTGGAGCTCTGCCTTTCTGGGAGATGGAAACAAGATTTGTTTACCTGGGAGCAGTCAGGGATGTGAGCAAACACAGGACTCCTAAAGGGCCTCAGGTCCAGCTGGGCAGGTGACTCTCAGGAAGGCACTTCTCCTATACACAGACTCCAAACACCTGACCCTTTTCACAGAGGCCCTCCCCTAGCTCACTAAAGGACTGGGAACAGCTGAGCTCCCTCAGTCTTGGCTGCATAAACTAGTGCCCTCTATAGATTTACTGACAAAAAAGTTTGCCTTCAGGCTGGCAACCAGACACCCTTTGCTCAACCCTGGCCCCAGACCATCATGCTCTTCTTCCTCTTCTAGCCTATCCAAAACTGCTCTCAAATGAAGACCAGAGGCTGGGCGTAAATAGCTGATACTGGCTTCAAGTATTGGCACTCACAGGGACACCTGCATCTTTAATAGGGACCAAATCTTAAAGTTAAAATGGTAATGCTCTATCAGATAAAATTTCCTAAAGCAGACAATAAGTAGAAGAGTGTGTGTGTGTGTGTGTGTGTGTGTGTGTGTGTCTGTGTGCGTGTGTGTTATTCTGTGGTCTTCTTGCTACTCTAGAAAACCAACCCTCTTGGTAGCATCTACTCCCTAACCACTACAGCCTATTCCCTTAGGGATAGATGTTGGCCACCTGGGGGACTTGGGATTCCTTGGGGGTGAACACTAAATAATTCTCATTATTCTCTGCAGTCTCTCAAAACTGTTTATACAGAAAGTTTAATACAACCCATTTCTTGTCCATCAAACCCGCTCTCTTTACCCACTGAATCTTGGAACTGACAGGGTAGCATCATCAGTAGGGGAAGCAAATCCAGTTCCAGTCCCAAGAGAAGCCTTGAATCCGTCTATGGTTAAAACTGGCTCAAAGATCAAGCTTGGTGCTATGGAAAACTTGTCAAAATGAAGATGCCTAAACCCTGTTGCATCAGAGAAGGCAATGGCACCCCACTCCAGTACTCTTGCCTGGGAAATCCCATGGGTGGAGGAGCCTGGTAGGCTGCAGTCCACAGGGTCACAAAGAGTCAGACACGACTGAGCAACTTCCCCTTCTCTTTTCCCTTTCATGCATTGGAGAAGGAAATGGCAACCCACTGCAGTGTTCTTGCCTGGAGAATCCCAGGGACAGGGGAGCCTGGTGGGCTGCCGTCTATGGGGTTGCACAGAGTCGGACACGACTGAAGTGATTTAGCAGCAGCAGCAAACCCTGTTGCATAACTACAGAATCAGAATCTTGGGAGTTTGGGCCTGGAATCAGCATTTTTATAATTTTTAGTTTGTACGGGGGTATAGTTGATTAGCAAACAATGTTGTGATAGTTTCAGGTGAACAGCCAAGGGGACTTGGCCATACATATACATGTATCCTTTCTCCCCCAAACTCCCCTCCCATCCAGGCTGCCACATAACATTGAGCAGAGTTCCCTGTGCTATACAGTAGGTCCTTGTTGGTTATCCATTTTAAATATAGCAGTGTGTACATGTTCATCCCAAACTCCCTAACCATCCCTTCTCTCGATCCTTCCCCTATCCCCAGCAACCATAAGTTCATTGTCTAAGTCTGTGAGTTTCTTTCTGTTTTGTAAGTAAGAAATGATACAAATGGAACCAGCATTTTAATAAGCCCACCCCCACCCATATCCAGGAAAGAGGTCTATGTGCCTCTCTGGATTTGTTCCCTACAGCTGTCATAACTAATTACTACAAACTGGGTAGCTTAAAGTAAGAGTATTTTCTCACAGTTCAAGAGCCCGGAAGTCCAAAATGCAGGTGTTGGCAGACTTGGTTTCTTCTGGAGGCTCTAAGAAAGAATCTGTCCCATGCCTGGGTTTGTAGCTGTATCACTCCAATCTCTGCCTCCATCATCACATGCAGTTCTCCTCGGTGTCCTTCTTCTGTTTGTCTGTGTCCAAACCCTCTCCTCTCTCCTTGATAGAGACACCAGTCCTTTGATTAAGGGCCCACCATAATCCTGAACTACCTCATTGTAACCTGATTACATCTGCAAACGCCTTTTTTTCCATAGAAGGTCACATTCATAGGTGCCAGGTATTAAGACTTGAACATATCTTTTGAGGGGGATACAATCCAACCCACTACACTTTCAGTGAGAAATACTAGTCTAGACAAGTGGTTTTCAAACATTTTCAGTCCCTGAAGAGCAAGCATAACTAGAAAACCACTGCTCTAGAAGACAGAATGACAGATTCTATTCCTGAGGTTGAAATGTTAGCCAGCTTATAGCTAACAGACTGACTGACCTTGGGCAAGTCCTAAGGTCTTTTCCAAGTGTCCAGTTATTGAATCATCCTATAGCTCAATTTCCTCATCTATAAAATGAAGCTAACAATATCCATGCCTACTTAATATAGAGGCCTGTTGTGAGGAAGAAATAAAATAAAAATATATTAAAGTTTTTGGAAACAAAATTTCATGCTAGATAGAGTTCAGTGACTATTATTTCTGGCTCCACTCCATCAGTTTGACTTAGCCTGTTATGCTGTGTGGAGAGACCAGCTGGCAAGTGGCATTCACCACTAGGCACTGCCAGTATTACAGTGAAAGGGAGAGGCTGGTGAGCGAGCTGGCCCAGCTCACAGATTACCTCCTTCTCCCTGGCCTTGATGACAGTCGTCTCCCTTCTGCTGCCATGACCTCACAGTCGTCACTCCTCATTCACTGGAGTCTATGGGTTTGAGCTGCCTCAACAGCCCACCCAAGTCATTTTCTTTCTTGGTCACTTGCGTCAATGCAGGCAAGGTGGAAAGAGGCCAAGCCAACCTTCTCCCCATGGCCCACCCCTCTGGGCTCTGCCATAATTACTCATTTGTCTGTGGCAGATGGCTTCAAATTAAAATTGGTCTCAAAGATGAGTTAGCGAGATTAAGTCTCAACAACACGATAAGTTGTTTGTGTTTAGATTGTAGAAAATCAGCAACAAAGCACTCGCTTCTCCCTTCCCCTATCTGACCCTTGGTCCCACAGAGAGATCGCAGAGCATAGAAGGGACACTGAGGGCCTGGGAAAAGGTGAATGATGCATAGAGAGGGGTCCTACAGTTTCTGACCTATAAATCTCAAACACTCGATATGAGAGAAGAAAGGAGAGAATGGCAAAAGTCACCCTGCTATTTACAGGCAGCTTGAAGTGGTAGAAGGATCAGAAGCTTTGGAGTCTTAGTTGTTTTAGTAGGTGTGCTTCCTTGGATAAGTCACTTAATCTCACCAAATCTCAGTTTCTTCATCTGTAAATGGGAATGATGATGGAGCCTACTTCAGAGTTCTAGTGAAAACTAAATGAAATAATCCATGTATATTACTTAGAACAATGTTTGACATAGTGAATACTCAATATATGGGCAGTTGTGCTATTCCTGTTCCTACTAGTTGAAACCATGCTGATATTTTCTACTGCCTAATATCATTTACTCATTTTTAATATTTATTTATTTTGCTGCTCCATGTCTGAGGTGCGGCATGCGGCATCTTTAGTTGCGGCATGTGAACTCTTAGTTGTGGTATATGTGATCTAGTTCCCTGACTAGGGATCTTACCCAAGCCCCCTGCATTTGGAGTGTAGAGTCTCAGCCACTGGATCACCAGGGAAGTGCCTCATTCATTCATTTTTAAATATATATAAAGCACATACTAGCACACAGTGGCTAAGAGTTCAGACTGCAAGACCTTAGGAAAGTTGTTTGTCCTAATTGAGCATGTTTTCTTACCTATGTAATGAGGTTAATATTACCTACCTCATCAGTTGTTGCAAGATTTAAATGAGAATTATTTTTTTAACATCTGATACACTTTGTGGCACATAGGATTCAATAATGATACTCATATCATTAGAATTAATACAAAATATTATTAACCCTTTGGTACCTGAATTGCCCAATATAACAGTAGGTATTTATCACTATAATAATCTGAGTTACAGCTTTAATTTTATGAGTCTCATTCCAGGGTCAAAGAGCTAGGCCAGAAACCTGGGTAGTGTCAATCAAGTCAAGAAAATAAATCAGCCACTTCATTGGAAGAAAATGTCAGAATGACCGCATGGCAGCACATTAACCAAACTGATGAAGTGAATTCTCTCCTCTCCCATATCTGTGCTGACTTTCTGTAGACATAGTCTACTTCACTCACAGAGCAGAATCATAGAGTTTAGAGGTCATTTGGTCTAAAGTGATGTGCCCAGGGTCCCTTAGCTGAGCGAAAACTGACACAAAAGCTTCCTGTCTCCCAAGCCACTGTTTCTACTCCCCTATGCCACCACCAAGGAATCATCAGAAGCAGTAACATTTACAACAAAGTTGAAAATCACCAAAACAGTTACACGTAGTGTCTATCTAAAACAACTCATTCATGACAGAATTCCAGCGAGTGATTCATTCTCTTTAGTTTGATTCAAGTTTCTATGTCTGAGTACTAATCATATGCCTCGCAATAAAACTGAAAGACACAGTGAATGCCCTCAAGAAATGGATAGTCTCATGGGGAGAAAAGATATGTACAGGATGTCCAACCCATTCACCCCTCCCAGTGGGCCTGGCCTCCTGTGTTCCAAGGGACACAAAAGACTTAACCTAGTGATGTTTGCCTTTCAGAAAGAAAAATGTAATTAAACTTGGTCCCAAGTAAGCCAAGGGAGCTAGTTAATAGTTCACAAGGAAAAACTCTGAAAGTATCTCAATGGCAAGTCACTAAATAAAATACTTCACAAGGAAAAACTCTGAAAGTATCTCAATGGCAAGTCACTAAATAAAAACACATGAGGTTTTTTTAGCCATGACTAATACCCCCTGTCCCATCCCTTTCAGGGTTCCCACCAGCTCAGGGCTTTGTTCTGTAGCTCATGGTTGTGTGTGGCCCACATACATATGTCTAATTAGGGACTTTCCTGTTCTCCTCCGTCCCTGGGCTGTGTCTCACACGTGTATAATATTATCCCCCACCTCCTCCTTCACATCACATGCATAGTTATCTAGAGGACAGTCATCTTTGTCTCCTTTTCACCCCAGGTTCCTCACTGTTACTCATTTTTTTCAACTTACGGTTCTTGTCGCAAACTCAGTTCAAGTGTGAAATATCAGCACAAAACTCAGCACTCTCCTCCCGGCTGTCCTATCCCAGAGCACCAAACATTGCCTTGTACTTATTCCTTTCCATACACTAACAACAAACATGGCACAGAAATAGAACAGGGCAAGGAAATGTGTGTTACATTATCTAAAATGTGTGATGCGGATGATACGGAAGGCCAATCTGGTTACAAGTAGACAAAGAGGTTTCAGGAGAGGAGCACTTCAGAAAATAAATAGGCTTTAAGCTGGAAAGGAAGAAAGAAGGGGATGGGATACTTGTCAGAAAGAAGTGAATGAGCAATGACGTGGGTAGTGGGAATGATATTGACCAGTTCACAGTGGGTTCTGGAGTGAAGGGCTGGTGATGAAAGCCATGCCTGGGTCTCTCATTACCCTCACGAGATTAACCTCATGGGGGAAGGCCCCAGATACCTCACTCAGAGTCAGGACACTTGGCCGGGTTGGTCTTCAGTCTTGTCAGACACAGTAGTTCTTGAGTCCCTCTTCTCATCTACCCTCCTTCTTTATCCTCTTATCCTAGTTGTAGTCACAGAGAATGAGTCTATGGCCACCCAGGGGCCTTTTGGACAGGGATGCCCCTCAACAAATATTTGTGAGGAGCTGAAAATACTGATCTTTGGCTCTCTTCTTTCATCTTCTTCCCAAAATGGCACTCTCTCCCTCCTCTCTTCCACCCCCTCTCTGTACTCACAGGTCCAATATCTGTGTCCCACTGTAATCTCTTAGCTGGACAACTCTCTTGGTTTCCAGGATAGCATGTCTACCTGATTTCCCCCTCCCTCTCTGACCACTGTCATTCAGTCTCTTTTACAAATCCTTATCTTTTTATCCCTTTGATATTGATGCTGTCCACAGTTCTGTGACTTTTCCCTTTCTAGCCCATTATCTATTAGGAGACCTGCAATTTATTTTCCAAATTTCAGAATACATTTTAAATGTACCACAAACATTTAAATCCCCTATGTCAAATAATATAAGTAAAAATACTAATTTAGCACTTACTATGTGCCAGGCATGAATCTAAGTACATAACCTTCATTAACTTATTCGATACAACCATCCTGTGGTACAGGATAATACTATTATCCATTCTTACAAATGGGGATATCAAGGCATAAAGAGGTTAAATGATTTTCCCAAGTTCATACAGCTAGTAAGTGCAAACCTAGATTCAAATCTAGGCAGTCTGGCAGCAGAGCCCGTGTTCTTAATCCTAGACCAGCTTCATTTTGCCCTCCAAATCCTCTTCCTCATTCAGTGAATCCTTTCTTAGGTGATGGAACCTTTGCCCTTCCATTTATCCATGAAATTATCTAGATTTGAAACATGCAAATGTCTTCATCTTCATTCTCTCTTTCAGGCATCCACACAGAGTTGGTATGAAGTCCCTTTGAATAACTTAATTGAAGTGAGGAGGCAAACATATAAACAATGAGTCAAAGTACTGGGTTGGCCAAAAAGTTATTTCAGGTTTTTCTGAAAGATGTTACGGGAAACCTGAACAACTTTTTGGCCAATGCAACATCATGCTGTGAGAGAGAAGTGGGAATAGAGGTATCTAATCAAATCACTCAAATGACCACACTTGCTCGTTATTTTCTGTAGAATAAAGTTCAAAATACAGGCACAGGGTTGACAGCTTAAGAAAAGAGGGCTGGTTAATGACCCCCTCACACCATGCCAAATTGTCACTGATAAATTGAGCCCTACGCTTCAAAGGATAGTGAAGCCACCAGACAAAATGGGATGAGGAAAATGGTTTTTTGTATCAGCAGAAAGCCTCTGGAGTCAGAAGAAGAGTCACCTCAGTGATATAGGTGATTCATCCCAGATTCAGGAACCTAGCAATAAATGCACACTTCCTGACATCTGGCAGGTTTAAGTGACCCCAATCTAGCAGTTGGTCTCTATTCTAAGAAGTATGTCAGCCCTCTGAAGTCCTTGATAGACGGAAGGTAATCAGCACATGATTACCAGGAGCTTGGATGAGGGGAAATTTTCCTGGTTCCCCTCGCTATCAAGTGAATTGATATTACCTGTCCATTAGTAACGGAGGGCTGCGAGCCAGAACCTTCCAAAAAAAAGTCAGATCAGAGAGGGAGAAGAAGTTGGTCCCACTTTCACCTGTTCCCCAAGAAAAGAAAGAAAAAAGAAAAGAAAAATATGTTATGACCCATAACAAATACCTCTGAAGATGGAGAGTGTAATTTATAAGTCCCCTTCTGATCTTCAAGGACAACCTGGAGTGATTTGATGTTTGTAACTCCATCAGCTCCATTTTCCATAATGGAATAGTGGATAGAATTTGGGGGCTAAAAATGACCTCTCCTGATCTTCCAATCCATCCTGTTGTCATCAAATAGGCAGATTGTTGTCTCCCTTCCTTTCAGTGGGTCTGCATGGGGAAGGCTTCTAACCCTGCTGAGACAGCTGGTGTTTAAGACAGTTTGGGCATTGTCTACCCAACCAAAATGAATATTTGTCATCTTTACTTTCTCTGCTCCATTCTTTCTTAACTCTCTGAGGTAACAAATTATTCCAGTACCAAGATCCAAGGTCATCAGCACCCTTCTCCACATCCATTTGTTTATTTTGGAGTATTTTTCTATAAAAGTAATAATGTAAGAATTCAGTTCAGTTCAGTTGCTCAGTCATATCCGACTCTTTGCAACCCCATGAACCGCAGCATGCCAGGCCTCCCTGTCCATCACCAACTCCCAGAGTTCACCCAAACCCATGTCCATTGAGTCAGTGATGCCATCCAACCATCTCATCCTCTGTTGTCCCCTTCTCCTCCTGCCCTCAATCTTTCCCAGCATCAGGGTCTTTTCAAATGAGTCAGCTGTTCACATCAGGTGGCCAAAGTACTGGAGTTTCAGCTTCAACATCAATGCTTCCAGTGAACATCCAGGACTGATCTCCTTTAGGATGGACTGGTTGGATCTCCTTACAGTCCAAGGGACTCTCAAGAGTCTTCTCCAGCACCATAGTTCAAAAGCATCAATTCTTCAGCACTCAGTTTTCTTTGTAGTCCAACTCTCACATCCATACATGACCACTGGAAAAACCATAGCCTTGACTAGACAGACCTTTGTTGACAAAGTAATGTCTCTGCTTTTGAATATGCTATCTAGGTTGGTCATAACTTTCCTCCCAAGGAGTAAACGTCTTTTAATTTCATGGCTGCAATCACCATCTGCAGTGATTTGATTAGAACAGTATAAAAGCATGTGAAGGAAAACATCCCATTTCCCACTCTCACAAGTCCACTATAAATGATAAAGCTGTGTCCTCCTAGGTATCTGCATATTAAGCAGAAACAAATATACACAAAACACACACAGACTTCTCTTCACAAATGTTGTGCAATTGGTTTCTTTTTCCTTAACAATACATTGTGACATCTTTTCATGAGGATATTTATCTTTATTGTATTCTTTTAATGACAACATTATATTATATGGGCTTCCCTGGTGGCTCAGACAGTAAGGCATCTGCCTGCAATGCAGGAGACCTGGGTTCAATCCCTAGGTTGGAAAGATCTCCTGGAGAAGGAAAGGGCAACCCACTCCAGTATTCTTGCCTGAAAAGTCCTATGGACCGAGGGACCTGGTAGGCTACAGTCCATGGGGTTGCAAAGAGTTGGACATGACTGAGCAACTTCACTTTCACTTCGCTGGTGGTTCAGCTGGTAAAGAATCCTCCTGCAATGCAGGAGACCTGGGTTCAATGCCTGGGATAGGAAGATCCCCATGGAGAAGGGAAAGGCTACCCACTCCAGTATTCTGGCCTGGAGAATTCCATGGACTATAGTCCATGAGGTCACAAAGAGTCAGACATGACTGAGCGACTTTCACTTTCAATACAAATTTGCCTTATTGGGAATTCCTGGGTGGTTTAGTGGTTAGTACTTGATTCTTTCACTACTGAGGGTGAAGGTTCAACCCCTGGTTGTGGACCTAAGGTCTTACAAGCCATGTGACTGGCCAAAAAAAAATTGTACATTATTTATTTAAACAGTCTTCTCTTAATGAACATTTGAATTGTTTCAAGGGTATTTAGGTTTTGGTTTTTACTTTTCTAAACGATGTTGTGATGAATATCCTTCTGTCTATGTGTTTGAACACTTGAGTGATTATATTTGTAAGTTCATAGTAATAAGATTTTGGAATCGTGGAGTATGTGTATTATTTTTGATACATATTGCCAAACTCCTCTCCTACCAACATCATGTGAAAGTGCTTGGCTTGCACATCCTTAAAATCACAGACTGCAAAAAAATTAAAGATTTAAAAAAAACCTTTGCCAATCTGACAGGTAAAAACTACTATCTCATTACTGTTTTACTATGGAATTTCTTTTTCATGTAAGTGGTGTTTTACATCCTTTCATATGATAAGAAATTTGTATTCTGTGAATCAACTGTTAATTTTTTTTAGCCCATTCTTCTACTAGAGTCATCTTTTTCTTACTGTTTTTTTCTAAACTCTTTGTATATTAAGGTCATTAGCAATTTATTCATTCTTCAAAAATGTTCACCTTGAATAATTAAAAAACAATCTACCCTGAGTTTTATAGCAACTTTGGAGCAAAGAGCAGAGCTCATTTCTACTCTCAATTTAACTTTTCTGCATAAAAGTATAGGTTTGTTTTAAGTGATGCTTTAAATGTCTTAGTGTCTGTCTCTGATGTAAGAGAGCTTGTATGAAAGGGTATTTATGCCTCATCACTTTTATTCATAAGTTTCCAGTTTAGTGCTTAAATATCTTTGTTCAAAGGAAGGAAAGTCTATATGGCTGTTTTAGCTAGAGTTTGACAAGTTGGAGGCACAGAAAAGACAGGCCTATACTTTACTTACAAGAGAAGTCAAAAGGTGACAGAAACAGGAAGAGGGGTTGGTCTTTAGCAGAGGAGTGAGTTCTATTATTGAGACAATGGCAAAAATCCATAAAATGCATCCTTTGCCCTGACTTTGTTGGCAGCAAAGTTGTTACTTCAGAAAAGATGGCAAGTATCAAATTATACAGCAAATCATTTTCCTAGATTTCCTTAGTAGGGAGGAAACATGTAAAAGGGAGGAAATGTGACGTCTATCTATATATACTCCTTCTAATCCAAACTCTCCAAATTGTCTACATTGATCTGATACATAGGATATTTTCCAAACACTTAACTTTGTTTGACATTGTGCTAACATAATCCTCTAGATTGAGAATGTGTTTGGGACACTGAGAGAGTAGTCTAAGACCAGTGTCAAGTAGGATGATCAGGCAGCCCTGACTGATATGCCAGAAAGATTCTTGATAATGCAGAGGCTTTTAGTGTCTTCTTGTCTAGCACCCAATAAAATGGCATTTAGCCTTGGAATAGAATAGCCTTAACAAGCTCAAAGAGGATAAGCCTTCTCTTATCAATTGCCTGTTTAGGTTATTTTTTCCCACTTTGATTTGAGAAGGGCTAGTCATTTGGAGAATTCACAAAAAGGATAAATCAAGCTTTCCTCTGTTTGAAGTAGGTGAACAGCAATTAGAGACTCATAATGTTTAAAGGAGGCTCAAAGAATAGAGGAAACCATGAGATGTCCATGAGAAGAGACTTTAAGCCTTGAATCATTCCAGACCACCCTAGAATATGACCACCTCCCACCACCACCACTCCCCCCTAGTCAAATCCACAGTTACCTCTTACCCAGATGATTGTAGCTGCCTTCTAACTAATCTCCCATATAATCTATTATACTAACAGCCAGTCACTCTTTTAAAACCTAAGATCATGGCATCTGGTCCCATCACTTCATGGCAAATAGATGGGAAAACAATGGAAACAGTGAAAGACTTTATTTTGGGGGGGCTCCAAAATCACTGCAGATGGTGACTACAGTCATGAAATTAAAAGACACTTGCTCCTTGGAAGAAAAGCTATGACAAACTGAGACAACATGTTAAAAAGCACAGACATTACTTTACCAACAAAGGTCTGTCTAGTCAAAGCTATGGTTTTTCCAGTATGTATGAGTTAGAGAGTTGAACTGTAAAGAAGGCTGAGCGCCGAAGAATTGATGCTTTTGAACTGTGGTGCTGGAGAAGACTCTTGAGAGTCCCTTGGACTGCAAGGAGATCCAATCAGTCCATCCTAAAGGAAATCAGTCTTGAATATTCATTGGAAGGACTGATGCTGAAGCTGAAACTCCAATACTTTGGCCACCTGATGTGAAGAACTGACTTATTTGAAAAGACCCTGATGCTGGGAAAGATTGAAGGCAGGAGGAGAAGGGGCTGACAGAGGATGAGATAGTTGGATGGCATCACCGAATCAATGGACATGAATTTGAGTAGGCTCCAGGAGTTGGTGATGAACAAAGAAGCCTGGTGTGCTGCGGTCCATTGGATGCAAAGAGTCAGACACAACTGAGCGACTGAACTGAACTGAACAGCCAGAGTCATTCTTTTAAAACCTAAATCAGACCATGTCATTCTGCCCAAAGCCCTCCAAAACCCCTTTTCAAGCCTTCAAGGCCCTGTATGATCTAGGCTCCTGTTCTTTCCCCTCATCTACCACTCTCACCTCACTCAATTGCTCCAGCCACACTCACCTTTTACAGGAATGATCTAGCCTCAGTGCCTTTGCCTGAAATGTTCCTCATTCAAGCGCTGGGTTGGCCAAATGGGAAAAATCCAAATGAACTTTTTGGTCAACCCAAAGTTGCATGCCTGGCTCCCTTCCTTCCTTTAGAATAGTTCCTCCACATTGCTCCCTACCTCTTGCTGAGTGTCAAGATTCTTCATAGCACTGAGCACTTCCTGACATATATGTTTGTTGTCTGTGTCACCTCTTCAGAGGACTTTGCCTGTTTTATTCATTTTTGAATCCTCACAACAGCTTTTGGAACACAGCAGGTACCCTGTAATTTTTTAATTGAGATATGATTGATTTATAATAGTGATTTAGTTTCAGGTACACAAAACAGTGATTTGCTATTTGTATACATTGTGAAATGATCACCACGGTTAGTCTAGTTAACATCCATCATCACACATAATTATATGCAATTGTTTTCCTATCTTGTGATAAAAATTTGAAGATCTACTCTAACAACTTTCAAATATTCAACACAATATTATCTTTACGACCCTATGGACTGTAGCCTGAATCCATCAGGCTCCTCTGTCCATGGGATTCTCCCAACAAGAATTCTGGAGTGGGTTGCTATGCTGGCCTCTGGGGGAATCGCCCTGATCCAGGGATCAAACCTGCATCTTCTGTGTCTTCTGCATTGGCAGGTGGTTCTTTACCACTAGTGCTACCTGGGAAGCCCCAATTTATCCATCACCACACATAATTACATACAATTGTTTTTCTTTCTTGTGATGAAAATTTTAAGACTACTCCCTTAACAACTTTCAAATATTCAACACAATATTATTAACTATTATATATTAATCATGTTGTACATTCCATCCCCAGGACTTATTTATTTTATACCTAGAAGTTTGTACCCTTTGACCCTCTTCACTTTTTCCCCTTATTCCCCTACTCCCACCTCTGGCATCCACCAATCCAGTCTCTCTATTAGGAAGTTGAGCTTTGTTGTTTGTTTGTTTGTTTCAAATTCCACATGTAAGTGACATCACACAGTATTTACTTTTTCTGTCTGACTTATTTCACTTAGCATAATGTCCTCAAGGTCCAGCCATGCTGTCACATGAATAAGTGAAATTCATAGAACCTGAAAAGATTGTCTAGTCCATTTCCTCCCAATTTATAGATGGGGACAGTGAGACTCACAAAGGGAAGTGATTTGTCCAGGCTCAATGGAGTGACTTTTATAGCAGAGCCAACTTCTGACTTTCAATTGTCACTTCTACTATTAATACATTAAAATTCAGTTCTTCTCTCTTGAAAGACACACAGAATGAATTCTGTGACAACCCATAGTACCCATTCTGAACTGTTTTCCTTGCATCTAACCTAAATCTTGCATGTTATAGACTAAATAATTACCTCTACTTCAGCTCTTAGTAGAGAGGAAAGACAGTCTAAAGATTTACAAACCTTCTTTCAATCAAATATTTTCTACTTTAAGGTGCTGATATTTGCTCTAAACAAAAACCCAAGCCAAGGTTTCTGATCCAAGGTGCCCCAAAAGACTTCCATCACCCCCATGAAACAAGTCTCTCTTTTTAGACGACAGGGATCTAGAGATTCAAGGTAGGAAGATCACATGAGTGCCTAAGTGACAATATCTTTGACTCCAGATTAGTGCACCGTAGACAGGAGAGCATTAAAATGTCTTCTATAAATGAAACACGTGTGTCTAAAAACCAAACCTATTTAGTTTGTAACTAACACCCTCTGACTATTATTATGTGGTCATAATTCACAGCTTTCACTAGCCAAATAGCCTATCCCTGGACTTCTGAGGACTTACACAGTGGTGAGTGCTGACTTGTCCTTGGTGTCCTTATTTTTCTGCCTTCCCTATTGGGAACCTAATTTATTCCCTCCAGTGTTAAAGTCCCCATCATTTTATATAATAAGAGAATGCTGATTTCTAAATTAGCTGGTTCCCACCGGTAAACCAGTAATTCCAACAAAGTGGGCTTGCATATTCTGCTGTCAGTGCTAAGCTTTTCTGGGTAATAGCTTGTCAGATTAGAACAAGAAGTGTTCTCTGGATCCTGGAACTTACTTGGTTCCATAGGTCTTATTTGGGAGGAGATACTTGAATGAGCTAAGCTGTCTTTAACTGGAGATCATGATTTGGTCATTTCCACTACTTTGTATTTAAACTACCTAGGACGAAGCCTGAATAAATTCAACTAAACAGTTCAGGTGGTAGCCTTGTTCTTCCAAGGCATTTCTATGCCCCGTGGTCCTCAGGATCAGAGATCTGGTAACCAGACAGAAAACTGTGGTGTAATGAGAACACTGAGCTAGCCCTCTCAATCCTGAGCTGCTTCTTTAAAACCAGAGTGAAATATGTCTTGAAAGACCCTTGAGCCTGCCAACATAAGCTGGCCAGATGAGTTAGGAGCCACCTTCTAACTAGAGGGAATGAACTGTAAGATAGTAAAGCATTTTTTTTTTTAAACAGACCAAGTGGCTTTATTGTGCTCCCCAAGTGATGCTAGTGGTAAAGAACCTTCCTGCCAGTGTAGGAGACACAGGAGACATGAGTTCAATCCCTGGGTCAGGAAGATCCCCCAGAGGAAGAAATGGCAACCCACTCCAATATTCTTGCCTGGAGAATCCCATGGACAGAGGAGCCTGGCGGGCTACAGTCCATAGTGTCACAAAGAGTCAGACATGACTGAAATGACTTAGCAGGCATCAAGTGACTTTATTAGGAAAAAAAAAAACAGTATCACAAAGGATTTAAGAGTTAAAATTGGCACCCTTCTTGCCCAAAGTGGGTACAACATTCATGAAGTGACAGTTGTCCTACATCTGCCACTTAACTCAGCCATCAGTGTCTCCTCCTCCTCTCACTACCCCTCCTTTTCATATTTTCTGGCCACTTTGAGAGTCTGTATTCCCAGCAAATAGGAATATACAGTACAATGGGCTTTACCTCCAAGCATGTGGCCAGCTACTTCCAGAGTGGTCAAGGTCTCCGCCCCACACTGGCCAAGAGTCAGCTCCATAGGCATGCCTGCTGGGAGCACTGCTTGATTTTCCAGGGTGTTGCCCTCCAGTGAGCCTCCACAAGCTTTGATCTGAGTAACTGTCTCCTGGCCAGTCCACTCTAGAGCATGTAGCTCCTGGACGTGGGCAGAGAACTGTATATGGGTTCCTGAAACCACTGCAGCCACCACTACTGCTGCACAAAGATGGAGTTATAAATAGGAAGGAGTACATCTTTACAGCTTGCTGTGAGCCACGCCACTACCTAGGAAAGCATTCTTAATAAAGAATTCCATACTAGAGAGAGCAGCTCAAAGGTGGTGAGGAACATTCGATGGGAAAGAAGGAAATGTGGCCACCCAGTTTCAAAACCACATCTCAGCAGTGGAGAGAAATAGAATGGCCTATTACCACATGGCATGTCTGACCAGAGGTAGAGTGCCCATCGGGCAGGAATGTTGCAAAGGAGGCTAAACATCTATTATAAGGCTGGACTATCATCTCAAGGGCTCTTCCAATCCTGTGATTTTGCAATGTGTATATCAGGTGTAGGGCATGATATGATGAGAAAAGACTGAGAGCAGAGTTCTCATGTTGACTTCATCCTTCAACTGTTATGTAGTGTGTTATAGTGTTAATTGCTCAGTCATATCTGACTCTGCAACCCTGTGGACTGTAGCCTGCCAGGCTCCTCTGTCCGTGGAATTCTCCAGCCAGAATACTGGAGTGGTTTGCCATTCCCTTCTCCAGAGGATCTTCCTGACCCAGGGATCAAACCCAGGTCTCCTGCATTGCAGGCAAATTCTTTGCCATCTGAGCCACCAGGGAAGCCCCAACTGTTATATAGCCTTAGGCAAATTACTCAACTTCTTCATAGTTTAACCTCTTACCATTGAAAAGCAAAAGGATAATGCTAAATAATCTCACAGGGATGCTTTAAAGAAACGAAAAGTATTTTAAAATTATTTAAAAACTACATTACAAAACCACATTAAATAGGTATGGTGTCTGCCCTAAATGGTTTAGTAGAGAGTCAAGAATACAAAGCCCCAGTATATATAAAAACCACAGAGGAGTTCACTAATAACCACAGGGATTGATGCCATTGATGCATTTCTAGAAAAAAAAAAAACCCTCTGGATATCTGGCTGTGGTCCACTTAATCATAGAATCCTCGAGATTAAATGCAACACAGTGGCAATCTAGTTATTCTTTTGTCACTGCAACCAATCCACGGCATAGTAACCTCTAGGCTCCAAAAGAGTTAAACATCCTTATGTTAATTTGATGGAACAGAAAGATGGCAAGGTCTGAAAGAAGTCCCAACACAATTCTGTGCAAGTGCCAGTTGCCCCAAATTCTCAAATATATGTCTGGAGCCTCCAGGGAGTCTCGAGTTTACGAACAAATGGTGTTATGAGACCACAGGTAAAGGAGAGTTTTCTGGAAGCTAAGCCTCCTCCTTGCATACCTGATCACCTTTGCTGCTCTTTTCTGACAATAGACAAACAATCCTCTAGGTCTCCTCCAAGAGCTGGGTCCTGTTTCCTCCCAGCTGGAAATTGGGGGTAGAATCAGCAAACATCTGTGAACCTCGAACACTACCACTCTTGCAACTTTTCATCACTCCAAGATTCTCATTCCCTGTTGACTGAATATGAAAGAGAAAATTTAGCAGTAGCAAATTTAGTTTGGAACACTGTCCTTTCTAAGGCCTCCTTTCCATTAGCCCTGGCCTGCATTCCTGAATAAGTGCTACAGAGTAAAAGACTTCATTGAAGCACTAAGGTAATCTGGTTATGTGTGTCTTTCAAAGAGAGGGGAATGTTTGGCAAGTGACTGAAAGGTCATCCTGCCGTGGAAAATATCTTTGACTTTCCAAGTTTCAGATTTGGGGCATGTTTGCTTCAGGAAAATAAGGACAAGACAGCTGATGTTTTCCTAATTCAGCAGTGAGCAGCATACAGCTCACTCTTCTCGAGGGAAGATAACAGCCCACACTCAGCCTGTGCACATACTTGGGAGAAAGAGAGGCAAGAGGCAGTAGCAGTAGGATTAGAAATGCAAAGTAGGGACTTTCCTGGCAATCCAGTGGTTAAGACTCCCATTTCCAGTGCGGGGGTTGCAGGTTCAGTCCCTGGTCAGAGAATTAATATTCTACATGCCAAGTGGCTAAAAAAACAAAACCTAAAACAAGCAATATCATAATGAATTCAATAAAGACTTTAAAAATCATCCACATCAAAACACAAAATCTTTCAGAAAAGGAACCCAAAGTAGCTCTCCCTTCTCCCATTTCCAGCTGGAGGCAACCAGGCTCCTGCTCCTTCTTTTTAACACTTGGTATGTTCTGATAAGAACAAAAGGCATTCCACTTGAGAAGACAAAATTGACAATGCAGCTGCCAGTTCAAAGCAAAACAATTCAAAGAAATGTCTGAAAGAGGGAGAAATTATGGTGGGGGGGTGGGATTTTTCTTAAGCTTTTTCCTCTCAAAATGTAAAAGAGGGAAAATATACGAGTAAACACACTACGTTGTATGGGCATTAGTCTTTGCTCATCAAAGACTGTATTTTTTAATATAAATTTATTTATTTTAATTGGAGATTAATTACTTTACAATATTGTATTGGTTTTGCCATACATCAACATGAATCCACCACGGGTATACACGTGTTCCCCATTCTGAACGCCCCCTCCCTCCTCCCTCCCCGTACCATCCCTCTAGGTAGTCCCAGTGCACCAGCCCCAAGCATCCAGTATCATGCATTGAACCTGAACTGGTGATTTGTTTCTTATATGATATTATACATGTTTCAATGCCATTCTCCCAAATCATCCCACCCTCTCCCTCCCCCACAGACCCACAGAGTCCAAAAGACTGTTCTATACATCTGTGTCTCTTTTGCTGTCTCGCATACAGGGTTATCGTTACCATCCTTTGAAATTCCATATATATGCATTAGTATACTGTATTGGTGTTTTTCTTTCTGGCTTACTTCACTCTGTATAATAGGCTCCAGTTTCATCCACCTCATTAGAACTGATTCAAATGTATTCTTTTAAAAGGCTGAGTAATACTCCATTGTGTATATGTACCACAGCTTTCTCATCCATTCATCTGCTGACGGACATCTAGGTTGCTTCCATGTCCTGGCTATTATAAACAGTGCTGCAGTGAACATTGGGGTACATGTGTCTCTTTCAATTCTGGTTTCCTCAGTGTGTATGCCCAGCAGTGGGATTGCTGGGTCATAAGGCAGTTCTATTTCCAGTTTTTGAAGGAATCTCCACACTGTTCTCCATAGTGCTGTACTAGTTTGCATTCCCACCAACAGTGTAAGAGGGTTCCCTTTTCTCCACACCCTCTCCAGCATCTATTGCTTGTAGACATTTGGATAGCAGCCATTCTTACTGGTGTGAAATGGTACCTCATTGTGGTTTTGATTTTCATTTCTCTGATAATGAGTGATGTTGAGCATCTTTTCATGTGTTTGTTAGCCATCTGTATGTCTTCTTTGGAGAAGTGTCTATTTAGTTCTTTGGCCCATTTTTTGATTGGGTCGTTTATTTTTCTGGAATTGAGCTGCAGGAGTTGCTTGTATATTTTTGAGATTAGTTCTTTGTCAGTTGCTTCCTTTGCTATTATTTTCTCCCATTCTGAAGGCTGTCATGTCACCTTGCTTATGGTTTCCTTTGTTGTGCAGAAGCTTTTAATTTTAATTAGGTCCCATTTGTTTAGTTTTGCTTTTATTTCCAATGTTCTGGGAGGTGGGTCATAGAAGATCCTGCTGTGATTTATGTCAGAGAGTGTTTTACCTATGTTCTCCTCTAGAAGTTTTATAGTTTCTCGTCTTATGTTTAGCTCTTTAATCAATTTTGAGTTTATTTTTGTGTATGGTATTAGAAAGTGTTCTAATTTCATTCTTTTACAAGTGGTTGACCAGTTTTCCTAGCACCACTTGTTAAGGAGATTGTCTTTAATTCATTGTATATTCTTGCTTCCTTTGTCAATGATAAGGTGTCCATAGGTGTGTGGATGTATCTCTGGAATTTCTATTTTGTTCCATTAATCTATATTTCTGTCTTTGTGCCAGTCCCATACTGTCTTGATGACTGTGGCTTTGTAGTAGAGCCTGAAGTCAGGCAAGTAGATTCCTCCAGTTCCATTCTTCTTTCTCAAGATTGCTTTTGCTATTAGAGGTTTTTTGTATTTCCATACAAATTGTGAAATTATTTGTTCTACCTCTGTGAAAAATACCATTGGTAGCTTGATAAGGATTTCACTGAATCTATAGCTTCCTTTGGGTAGTATACTCATTTTCACTCTATTAATTCTTGGGATCCATGAACATGGTATATTTCTCCATATATTAGTGTCCTCTTTGATTTCATTCACCAGTGTTTTATAGTTTTCTATTTATAGGTCTTTAGTTTCTTTAAGTAGATATATTCCTAAGTATTTTGTTCTTTTCGCTGCAATGGTGAATGGAATTGTTTCCTTGATTTCTCTTTCTATAAAAGATGCTTACTCCTTGGAAGAAAAGTTATGACCAACCTAGATAGTATATTCAAAAGCAGAGACATTACTTTGCCAACTAAGGTCCATCTAGTCACGGCTATGGTTTTGCCAGTGGTCATGTATGGATGTGAGAGTTGGACTGTGAAGAAGGCTGAGCGCTGAAGAATTGATGCTTTTGAACTGTGGTGTTGGAGAAGACTCTTGAGAGTCCCTTGGTCTGCAAGAAGATCCAACCAGTCCATTCTGAAGAAGATCAACCCTGGGATTTCTTTGGAAGGAATGATCCTAAAGCTGAAACTCCAGTACTTTGGCCACCTCATACGAAGAGTTGACTCATTGGAAAATACTCTGATACTGGGAGGGATTGGGGGCAGGAGGAGAAGGGGACGACAGAGGATGAGATGGCTGGATGGCATTACGGACTGGGTGGATGTGAGTCTGAGTGAACTCCGGGAGATGGTGATGGACAGGGAGGCCTGGCGTGCTGCGATTCATGGAGTCGCAAAGAGTCGGACACCACTGAGCGACTGAACTGAACTGAACTGATCCTCTTTATTAGTGTATAGAAATGCAAGGGATTTCAGTGTGTTGATTTTATATCCTGCAACTTTAATGTATTCATTGATTATCTCTAGTAATTTTCTGGTGGAGTCTTTAGGGTTTTCTATGTAGAGGATCATGTCATCTTAAAAAGTGAGAGTTTTATTTCTTTTCCAATTTGGATTCCTTTTATTTCTTTTTCTGCTCTGATTGCTGTGGCCAAAACTTCCAAAACTATGTTGTATAGTAGTGATGAAAGTGGGCACCCTTGTCTTGTTCCTGACTTTCGGGGAAATGCTTTCAATTTTTCACCATTGAGGATAATGTTTGTTGTGGGTTTGTCATATATAGCTTTTATTATGTTGAGGTATGTTCCTTCTATTCCTGATTTCTGGAGATTTTTTATCATAAATGGATGTTGAATTTTGTCAAAGGCTTTCTCTGCATCTATTGAGATAATTATATGGCTTTTATTTTTCATGTTAATGCGGTGTATTACATTGACTGATTTGCAGATATTGAAGAATCCTTGCATCTCTGGGATAAAGCCCACTTGGTCATGATGTAGGATCTTTTTAATGTGTTGTTGGATTCTGATTGCTAGAATTTTGTTAAGGATTTTTGCATCTATGTTCATCAGTGATATTGGCCTGTAGTTTTCTTGTTTTGTGGCATCTTTGTCACATGTTTTGGTATTAGGGTGATGGTCTTCTCATAGAATGAGTTTGGAAGTTTGCCTCCCTCTGCAATTTTCTGGAAGAGTTTGAGCAGGATAGCTGTTAGCTCTTCTCTCAATTTTTGGTAGAATTCATCTGTGAAGCTGTCTGGACCTGGGCTTTTGTTTGCTGGAAGATTTCTGATTACAGTTTCAATTTCTGTGCTTGTGATGGGTCTGTTAAGATTTTCTATTTCTTCCTGGTTCAGTTTTGGAAAGTTATACTTTTATAAGAATGTGTCCATTTCTTCCAAGTTATCCATCTTATTGGTATATAATTGCTGATAGTACTGTCTTATGATCCTTTGTATTTCTGTGTTGTCTGTTATGATCTCTCCAATTTCATTTCTAATTCATTGATTTGATTTTTCTCCCTTTGTTTCTTGATGAGTCTGGCTAATGGTTTGTCAATTTTATATATACTTTCAAAGAACCAGCTTTTGGCTTTGTTGATTTTTGCTATGGTCTCTTTTATTTCTTTAGCATTTATTTCTTCCCTAACTTTTAAGATTTTTTTCCTTCTAATAACCCTGGGGTACTTCATTTCTTCCTTTTTTATTTGCTTTAGCTATAGATTTAGGTTATTTATTTGACTTTCTTCTTGTTTCTTGAGGTATGCCTGTATTGCTATGAACTTTTCCCTTAGCACTGCTTTTACAGTGTCCCACAGGTTTTGGGTTGTTGTGTTTTCATTTTCATTAGTTTCTATGCATATTTTGATTTCTTTTTTGATTTCTTCTGTGATTTGTTGGTTATTCAGCAGTGTGTTGTTCAGCCTCCATATGTTAGAATTTTTAATAGTTTATCTCCTGTAATTGAGATCTAATCTTACTGCATTGTGGTCAGAAAAGATAATTGGAATGATTTCAATTTTTTTTCTTTAATTTACCAAGGCTAGATTTATGGCCCAGGATGTGATCTATCCTGGAGAAGGTTCGGTGTGCACTTGAGAAAAAGGTGAAATTCATTGTTTTGGGGTGAAATGTCCTATAGATATCAATTAGGTCTAACTGGTCTGTTGTATCATTTAAAGTTTGTGTTTCCTTGTTACTTTTCTGTTTAGTTGATCTATCCATAGGTGTGAGTGGGGTTTTAAAGTCTCCCACTATTACTGTGTTATTGTTAATTTCCCCTTTCATACTTGTTAGCATTTGTCTTACATATTGCAGTGCTCCTATGTTGGGTGCATATATATTTATAATTGTTATATCTTCTTGGATTGATCCTTTGATCATTATGTAGTGTCCTTCTTTGTCTCTTTTCACAACCTTTGTTTTAAAGTCTATTTTATCTGATATGAGTATTGCTACCCCCACTTTTCCGGTCTCTATTTGCATGGAATATCTTTTTCCAGCCCTTCACTTTCAGTCTGTATGTGTCCCCTGTTTTTAGGTGGGTCTCTTGTAGACAACATACATAGACGTCTTGTTTTTGTTTCCATTCAGCCAGTCTTTGTCTTTTGGTTGGGGCATTCAACCCATTTACGTTTAAGGTAATTATTGATAAGTATGATCCCATTGCCATTTACTTTATTGTTTTGGGTTCGAGTTTATACACCCTTTATGTGTTTCCTGTATAGAGAAGATCCTTTAGCATTTGTTGGTGGTTTGGTGGTGCTGAATTCTCTCAGCTTTTGCTTGTCTGTAAAGCTTTTGATTTCTCCTTCATATTTGAATGAAATCCTTGCTGGGTACAGTAATCTGGGCTGTAGGTTATTTTCTTTCATCACTTTAAGTATGTCTTGCCATTCCCTCCTGGCCTGAAGAGTTTCTATTGAAAGATCAGCTGTTATCCTTATGGGAATCCCCTTGTGTGTTATTTGTTGTTTTTCCCTTGCTGCTTTTAATATTTGTTCTTTGTGTTTGATCTCTGTTAACTTGATTAATATATGTCTTGGGGTGTTTTGCCTTGGGTTTATCCAGTTTGGGACTCCCTGGATTTCCTGGACTTGGGTGATTTCCTTTCCCATTTTAGGGAAGTTTTCAACTATTATCTCCTCAAGTATTTTCTTATGGTCTTTCTTTTTGACATCTTCTTCTGGAACTCCTATAATTCAAATGTTGGGGCATTTAAAACTGTCCTGGAGGTCTCTGAGATTGTCCTCATTTCTTTCAATTCGTTTTTCTTTTTTCCTCTCTGACTCACTTATTTCTACCATTCTATCTTCTACTTCACTAATCCTATCTTCTACCTCTGTTATTCTACTATTTGTTGCCTCCAGAGTGTTTTTTTATCTCATTTATTGCATTAATCATTATATATTGACTCTTTTTTATTTTTTCTAGGTCCTTGTTAAACCTTTCTTTCATCTTCTCAATCCTTGTCTCCAGGCTATTTATCTGTGATTCCATTTTGATTTCAAGATTTTGGATCATTTTCATTATCATTATTCAGAATTCTTTATCAGGTTGATTCCCTATCTCTTCCTCTTTTGTTTGGTTTGGTGGGCATTTATCCTGTTCCTTTACCTGCTGGATATTCCTCTATCTTTTCATCTTGTTTATATTGCTGTGTTTGGTGTGGGCTTTCTGTATTCTGGCAGTTTGTGGAGTTCTCTTTATTGTGGAGTTTCCTTGCTGTGGGTGGGGTTGTACAGGTGGCTTGTCAAGCTTTCTTGATTAGGGAAGCCTGTGTCGGTGTTCTGGTGGGTGGAGCTGGATTTCTTCTCTCTGGAGTGCAATGAAGTGTCCAGTAATGAGTTATGAGATGTCAATGACTTTGGAGTGACTTTGGGCAGCCTGTATATTGGAGCTCAGGGCTGTGTTCCTGTGTTGCTGGAGAATTTGCATGGTATGTCTGGCTCTGGAACTTGTTGGCCCTTGGGTGGTGCTTGGTTTGAGTTTAGGTATGGAGGCATTTGATAAGCTCCTGTCAATTAATGTTCCCTGGATTCAGGAGTTCTCTGGTGTTCTCAGGATTTGGACTTAAGCCTCCTGCTTCTGGTTTACAGTCTTATTTTTACAGTAGTCTCAAGACTTCCCCTTCTATACAGAACCATTGATAAAACATCTAGGTTAAAGATGAAAAGTTTCTCCACAGTGAGGGACACCCAGAGAGGTTCACAGAGTTACATGGAGAAGAGAAGAGGGAGGAGGGAGTTAGAGGTGATCCGAATGAGATGAGGTGGAATCAAAAGAAGAGAGAGCAAGCTAGCCAGTAATCACTTCCTTATGTGCACTCCACAACTAGACCACTCAGAGATGTTCACGGAGTCATATAGAGAAGAGATGAAGGAGGAAGGAGATGAGGTGGCCAGGAGGATAAAAGGGGGGAATCAAATGGCAAGAGACAGATCCAGCCAGTAATCACTAAGTGCTCTCCACTGTGTGGAACACACAGAGATTCACAGAGTTGGGTAGAGAAGACAGGGGGTAGAGAAGAGACAGAGGCCACCTGGTGGAGAAAAAGGAGAGTCCAAAGAGGGAGAGAGCAGTCAAGCCAGTAATCTCGCTCCCAAGTAAAAATGGGTACTGAAGATTGGGTTCTTAAAGGTACAACATTCAACATTCAGAAAACAAAGATCATGGCATCTGGTCCCATCACTTCATGGGAAATAGATGGGGAAACTGTGGAAACAGTGTCAGACTTTAATTTTTTGGGCTTCAATATCACTGCAGATGGTGACTGCAGCCATGAAATTAAAAGACGCTTACTCCTTGGAAGAAAAGGTATGACTAACCTAGATAGCATATTCAAAAGCAGAGATATTACTTTGCCAACAAAGGTCCATCTAGTCAAGGCTATGGTTTTTCCTGTGGTCATGTATGGATCTGAGAGTTGGACTGTGAAGAAGGCTGAGTGCTGAAAAATTGATTCCTTTGAACTATGGTGTTGGAGAAGACTCTTGAGAGTCCCTTGGACTGCAAGGAGATCCAACAAGTCCATTCTGAAGGAGATCAACCCTGGGACTTCTTTGGAAGGATTGATGCTAAAGCTGAAGCTCCAGTACTTTGGTCACCTCATGCGAAGAGTTGACTCATTGGAAAAGACTTTGATGCTGGGAGGGATTGGGGGCAGGAGGAGAAGGGGACGACAGAGGATGAGATGTCTGGATGGCATCACTGACTCGATGGACGCAAGTGTGAGTGAACTCCGGGAGTTGGTGATGGACAGGGAGGCCTGGGGTGCTGCGATTCATGAGGTTGCAAAGAGTCGAACACGACTGAGTGACTGAACTGAACTGAAAGGTACAAAATTGATAACAAATACCAAAAAGCAAATATTAAAAATCTAGAGTGATTTTGGAATTTTAAAAATACAATATTAAAGAAAAGAAGAAAAAAAAAAGAAAGAAGAAAAAGTCACAAAAATCATAAAAAAAAAATATATATATATATATATATATATATGAAGTTTGCTTTAAAAAAATAGGGTCTTTTTTTTGCAAAGTAATAGTAGGTTATAAAGGTGAAAATTAAATGGGTAATAGAGGACTTAAAACTTAAAAAAAAAAGAATGATCATAAAAATAGTAAAAATATATCTAGGACTTTCTCTGGTGTTGTTGCTGGACACTTTTTATGCTCACTTGTTCAGATTTCTCAGGAGGCAGGTCAGGTGGTCTGGTATTCCCATCTCTTTAAGAATTTTCCAGTTTGTTGTGATCTACACAGTCAAAGTCTTTGGCATAATCAATAAAGCAGAAGTAGATGTTTTTCTGGAATTCTCTTGATTTTTCTATGATCCAACTGATGTTGGCAATTTGATCTCTGGTTCCTTGGCCTTTTCTAAATCCAGCTTGAACATCTTGGTTCATGTACTGTTGAAGCCTCAGTTGGAGAATTTTGAGCATTACTTTGCTAGCATATGAAATGAGTCCAATTGTACAGTAGTTTAAACATTCTTTGGCATTGCTCTTCTTTGGGGTTCGAATGAAAACTGACTTTTTCCAGTCCTGTGGCCACTGCTAAGTTTTCCAGATATGCTGGCATACTGAGTACAGCACTTTTTAGGATTTGAAATAGCTCAACTGGAATCCCATCACCTCCATTAGCTTTGTTCATAGTGATACTTCCTAAGGCCCACTTGACTTCTCATTCCAGGATGTCTGGCTCTTGGTGAGTGATCACATCATCATGATTATCTGGGTCATGAAGATCTTTCTTGTATAGTTCTTCTGAGTATTCTTGCCACTGCTTCTTAATCTCTTCTGCTTCTGTTAGGTCCATAACATTTATGTCCTTTATTGAGCCCATCTTTGCATGAAATGTTCCCTTGGTATCTCTAATTTTCTTAGAGTGACCTCTAGTCTTTCTCATTCTGTTCTTTTCCACTATTTCTTTGCATTGATCACTGGGGAAGGCTTTCTTATCTCTCCTTGCTATTCTTTGGAACACTGCATTCAAATGGGTATATCTTTCCTTTTCTCCTTAACCTTTAGCTTCTCTTCTTTTCTCAGCTATTTGTAAAGCCTCCTCAGACAACCATTTTGCCTTTTTGAATTTCTTTTTCTTGGGTTGTCGTCTTCATCACTGCCTCCTGTACAATGTCACGAACCTCCATCCATAGTTCTTCAGGCACAGTATCAGATCTAATCCCTTGAATCTGTCACTTCTACTGTATAATTGTAAGGGATTTGATTTAGGCCATACCTGAATGGTCTAGTGGTTTTCCCTGCTTTCTTTCCCTACTTTCTTCAATTTAAGTCTAAATTTGGCAATAAGGAGTTCATGATTTGAGCCACAGTCTGCTCTGGGTCTTGTTTTTGCTGACTGTATACAGCTTCTCCATCTTTGGCTGCAAGGAATATAATCAATTTGATTTCAGTGTTGACCATCTGTGATGTCCATGTGTAGAGTCTTCTCTTATGTTGTTGGAAGAGGGTGTTTGCTATGACCAGTGCATTCTCTTGGCAAAACTCTGTTAGCCTTTTGTCCTGCTTCATTTTGTGCTCCAAGGCCAAACTTGCCTGTTACTCCAGGTGTTTCTTGACTTCCTACTTTTGCATTCCAGTCCCCTATGATAAAAAGACATCTTTTTTGGTGTTAGTTGTAGAAGGGCTTGTAGGTTTTCATAGAACCATTCAACTTTAGCTTCTTCAGCATTAGTGGTTGGGGCATAGACTTGGATTACTGTGATATTGATTGATTTGCCTTGAAAACGAACAGAGATCATTCTGTCATTTCTGAGATTGCACTCAAATACTGCATTTTGGACTCCTTTGTTGACTATGAGGGCTACTCCATTTCTTCTAAGGGATTCTTGCCCACGATAATAGATATATGGGTCATCTGAGTTAAATTCACCTATTCCAGTCCATTTTAGTTCACTGATTCCTAAATTGTTGAATTTCACTCTTGCCATCTCCTGTTTGACCACTTCTAATTTACCTTGATTCGTGGACCTAACATTCCAGGTTCCTATGCAATATTGTACTTTACAGCATTGGACTTTACTTCCATTGCCAGTCACATCCACAAATGGTCATTGTTTTCGCTTTGCTCCTTCTCTTCATTCTTTCTGGAGTTATTTCTCCACTCTTCTCCAGTAGCATATTGGGCACCTACTGACCTGAGGAGTTCATCTTTTGGTGTCCTATCTTTTCACCTTTTCATACTGTTCATGGGGTTCTCAAGGCAAGAATACTGAAGTGGTTTGCCATTCCCTTCTCCAGTGGACCACGTTTTGTCAGAACTCTCCACCATGAGCCAACCGTTGTGGGTGGCCCTACATGGCACGGCTCATAGTTTCACTGAGTTAGACAAGGCTGCAGTCCATGTGGTCAGTTTTATTAGTTTTCTGATTGTGGTTTTCATTCTGTCCACTCTCTGATGGATAAGGATAAGAGGCTTATGGAAGCTTCCTGATAGGAAAGACTGACTTTGGGGGAACCTGGTCTTGTTCTGATGGGCACAGCCATGCTCAGTAAATCTTAAATCTAATTTTTTGTTGGTGAGTGGGGCTGTGTTCCCTTCCTGTTGTTTGACCTGAGACCAAACTGTGGTGGAAGTAATGAAGATAATGGCGACCTCCTTCAAAAGGTCCCATGCATGCACTGTTGCACTTAGTGCCCCCGACCCTGCAGCAGGCCACTGCCAACCCACACCTCCTCCAGAGACTCCTAGACACTCACAGGCAAGTCTGAGTCAGTCTCTTGTGGGATCACTGCTCCTTTCTCCTGGGTCTTGGTGTGTGCAAGATTTTGCTTGTGCCCTCCAAGAGTCTGTTTCCCCAGTCCTGTGTAAGTTCTGTAATCAAATCCCACTGGCCTCCAAAGTCAAATTCTCTGGGGGTTCTCAGTCCCTTTTCCAGATCCCCAGGTTGGGACATCTGTTGTGGCTCCTAGAACTTTCTTAACAGTGCGAGAATTTGATATAATTGTTCTGCAGTTTGTGGGTTGTCTGCTTGGTGGCTCTATGGTGGGATTGATGGTGACCTCTTCCAAGAGCCCTTATGCTACACCTAAGTCTGCAGCACCCAGAGCCCCTGCCCCTTCAGTAGGCCACTGCTGACTCATACCTCTGCAGGAAACACTCAAACACTCAAAGGTAGGTCTGGCTCAGTCTTTGTGGGGTCTCTGGGTCCTGGTGCGCACAAGGTTTTGTTTGATTCCTCCAAGCATTTCTGGCGAGTATGGAGTTTGATTCTAATCGCAATTTCACCCTTCCTACTGTCTTGCTGGGGCTTCTCCTTTGCCCTTGGACGTGGGGTATCTTTTTTTGGTGAGATCCAACATTCTTTTGTCAGAGGCAAGTTGTAATTTTGGAGTTCTTGCAGGAGAAGAGAAGCACACATCCTTCTACTCTCCCATCTTGAGACATATCTTGATTCCGTCTTGTAACTCATCCAGCCCAGCATTTCTCATGTACTCGGCATATAGGTTAAGCAAACAGGGTGACAGCAGACACCCTGTTGTACTCCTTTCTCAATCTTGAACCAATGAATTATTCCATACAGGGTTCTAACTCTTGCCAAAATCAAATTGATTACATTCTTTGTAGCCAAAGATGGAGAAGCTGTATACGGTCAGCAAAAACAATATCTGCAGCTGCTTGTGGCTCAGATCATCAGCTTCTCATAGCAAAAATCAGGCTTAAAGTAAAGAAAACTAAGAAGAACACTAGGCCAGACAGGTATGACAAATCAAATCCTGTATGAATTTGCAACAGAGGTAACAAATAGATTCAAGGGACTAAATCTAGATAACAGTGTGCTTGAAGAACTATGGACAGAGGTCTGTAACACTGTACAGGAGGCAGTAAATAAAACCATACCAAAGAAAAAGAAAAGCAAGAAGTCAAAGTGGTTATCTGAGGAGGCAGAAGAACGAAGAGAATTGAAAACAAGGGAGAGAGGGAAAAATCAACCAATTAAATGCAGAGTTTCAGAGAATATCTGGAAGAGACAAGAAGGCCTTCTTCAATGAACACTGTTTAATAACAGAAGAAAACAACAAAGGGGGGAAGACTAGAGATCTCTTTGGGAAAATTGGAAACATCAAGGGAGAATTCTGCCCAAAGATGGGTACAATAAAGAATAAAAATGGTAGAAACCTAGCAGATGCTTAAGAGATTAAGAAGAGATGGAAAGAAAACAAGAGATGATACATGTCAAATGCTTAGCAAAGTTCCTAGCATGTTTTAAAGTATTTGGCAAATGTTAACTATTGCCCACTGCTAAAGGATCTCTAGAGACTTCAGTGGGGCTCTCTTGTACAGTGATTATCAACCTCTTAGAGCAGCACTATCCAACAGGACTTTCTGCCATGATGGAAATGTTTTATATCTATACCATCCAATAAGGTAGCCATCCTATGGCTAGGGAGTCATTGAAATGTAGACAGACAGAGTGACTAAGGAACTGAATTTTAAAATATCATTTAACTTTAATCACAAAATTAATTTTAAAAATAAAGTAAATGTTTAAAACAAATAGCCAAATGGGGACTTCCCTGGTGATCCAGTGGCTAAGATTCTATGCTTCCAATGCAGGGGCCCTGGGTTTGATCCCTGGTCAAGGAACTAGATCCCACATGCCACACTTAAGAGTTCACATGCAGCAATGAAAAGATCTTGCATGCTGCAACCAAGACTCAGCACAGCCAAATGAATAGTTTAAATAAATAAATACAAATGAAAGAATCAAATATGGTTATTAGTTCTCATAATACAGAATTCTAGACTTGCTCAAAATTAATACTTCACCAAAAATTCAATATCAATACATTCTCCTGGGGAAAGGAAGGGCATTCCTACTCCTTCCCTTCCTGAGGTTGAGAATCATTGTCCTAGTGGGTCAGTGTACTGATGGCATTGTGTCACAATCCTCAGGTAGAAGACAAGCCTAAGACAGGCACAACTAACTCTAGCTACTTCTGTCTCTCCTTGCTCCAGTCTACCCACTGCCAAACAAGCCTCATATCCCCAGGGGACATTTGGCAATGTCTGGAGATATTTTTGGTTGTGAAAACTGTGGAAAGGGAGAGCTGATAGGTGCTGCTAAAGATGCTACAGTGCACAGGTTAGCACCCCACAATAAAGAATTATCTGGCCCCAAAAGTTGAGAAACTCTGCCTTGGAGGGATTCTTAAACAATCTTAGACAAGGAAGCATCCATCCTGCTCTTTGTTGTTCAGTCACTCAGTCATGTCTGATTCTTTGTGACTCCATGGACTACAGCATGCCAGGCTTCCCTGTCCTTCACTATCTCCCAGAGTTTGCTCAAACTCATGTTCATTGAGTTGGTGATGCCATCCAACCACCTCATCCTCTGCCACCCCCTTACAAGCCTCCAAATGCAGAGGGTCTCTAACCATCCTGAAGAATTCAGTACAATGTTTACACTACCCCCAGTTTACTCCATTTAAATCACCTGGAAGGAAACAGTTCCTTTCCAAATTGGGAATCAAATTTTTTAAGACAACAACTTTTCAATCTGGAAAAAAATGCAAAGAAGATAAATCTCTAAGATGATGCAGGCTCCATAGAAGGAGAACTAGCTCTAGTTCACCAATTGCTAGGATATCTGAAAGAAGAGTCTTTGAAACTGCCCAAGTTTTAGGATGAATGATAGGTTATGATTTCCACAGAGTGTAATAAAGTAGCTGACCACATTACCCCAAAAGGTAGTACAGTGTAAAAACTAAAGGCATTCTCAAAAGGAATTAAATTTAGGTATATATACAGCTTCCAAAACCATAAGGACTATTTAGAAGAGCCAGAAATATTAGGACCATGCTTTTTTGAAATTGATAGCATAGAAGGAACTTATGTTCTCCCCCAACCACACTTCCTGAGCCTCAGAGACAGAAATATGGGTTATGAGGCCCATAGGCCTGAGCCAGTCACTGGGCTAGAGCTTATATTTTATATTTCAGGGCTCCTAAAATTTCTCTGTGCTGCAATTTAGGTACATTTTCTCACGTGTTGTCTTCGGGAGGAAAGCTGAAAATCCAATCTGGTCATTCCAGAAAGCCAAACTGGAAAATTCAGATCATAAACCAATTTTCCTTCTCCTAACTCTGAGCTTGGGAAAACTTTAAAGAGCCTACATAATAATCCCCTACTTTTCACTGCCCTTTGTCTGACTATTCACCAAGTGCCGCTGTGTAGCAGCAATCAGCAGGACCAGACATGCAAAACTCAGCCCTGCAGATAGATGACTGAAGGCAGGAGGAGAAAGGGTCGACAGAGGATGAGATGGTTGGATGGCATCACCAACTCAATGGACATGAGTTTGAGCAAGTTCCAGGAGTTGGTGATGGACAGGGAGGCCTGCTGTGCTGCAGTCCATGGGGTCACAAAGAGTCGGACACGACTGAGTGACTGAACTGAACTGAACTGATAGATGATTTACCCCTATCTGGAGATTTGGAAAATGGAAGATAGTTGATGACATTATACTGTTTCCTTTGCTGAAAAGATCAAGGATACTCATGTAAAGAAAAATTAACTTCCTCCCTCCTCAGGGACTATGCTCACAGTTTAAATAGCTGTTGAGTAGTAGTAGTCTACTGCTGGAGGCTGGTGCCAGCCACTTGGCTTGCTGAGGGTATGGATAACTGAGAGAAGCAGGAAGGTGGGGCTCAAAAACTGCTTTATGAATATGACACAATCTCCTCCCTCAAGCCTCATCCTGCAGTCATATAACCCTTCAGTCTGATACTTGCATATGAGCTGAGCAACTTTAAAAGAAAACAACATTTGGCATGTGTATGGAGCATGAAATGAAAATCATGATCGGCAAAGGGAATACTTGACATTGTTTAATTCTGCTTCTAGATTTCTGGTCTGGTTTTCTTTATACCTTTTAAAAAGGTCTCTCACCTACTACTAGCTGACTTTAGGTAATTTTCTTTATTCAGGCTTATCTCACTCAGCTTTTGAGAATAACAGTGAGAATTACCCTTTTCCAACTTTTCTTTAACACTCTGAGAACCAACTGAGCTTAATTTTTACCACTCAAGTTCTTCTAGACCTAAACTGAGACTCATGGTAATACCTATCAATTTTCAATTTATGGCAATGAACATAGTTTTCAATTGAAAAATATGAACTTTCAATGGACTATGGCTATGAACTACTTAAAACAGAGGTTCTCACCTCCTCTTTTTAAATGAAAGATCCTCTTTTTGTTCCTTCTGATTTTGTGTTGCTGGAAAATGTGCTCCTAGCAAGATTGTTACCCACTAGAAAAAGTATACAATAATAAGACTTCATTTTTATTGAATTCCACAATAGATTTGATGTCAGTCTGGTCACCCTAGCCCTCACATGGTCCTGTGCCCTGGTTGCATCGCCAAGGTTTCTGCATGTGGGTTCTTAGCCCTTTCCATAAATCTTTATTGAACTCCCCCTAGTCATGTGATGAACAATGACATGGAAAACTGCAAACGAGCTTGGCAGCATCCTCTTTCCAGTAAAGCCATCTATAAGGGAAATTTAATTTAAAAATTACATGATGACCTATTTAAAAAAAAAGAATCAAGAACAATAGCTGTCTTAAAATGTTTTATATTTCAAGTTCCACCAGGGGGCTACCTGCAAAGCTAACTACACTCAAACTGGCACATTGGGGCTCCATTCCTCTGTGTAGCCCTACAGACACAAGGGCCAGAAGTTTAATTCTGACATTTTTCTACCTCCATAATAACCCATATCCTCATGTGAGGATTCACTTTGCTGTAGAGCAGAAACTAACACAACATTGTAAAGCAACTAAACCCCAATTTAAAAAATAATATTCCATACCCTCTGGTTTACTTGATTTTCAAACCATTACATCATTTTCACAATTTCTTACATATCTTAACTGTATAAATGCTGAAGCTGAAGCTCCAATACTTTGGCCACCTGATGCAAAGAGCCAACTTATTGGAAAAGATCCTGATGCTGGGAAAGGTTGAGGGCAGGAGGAGAAGAGGGTGACAGAGGACAAGATGGTTAGATAACATCACTGACTCAATGGACATTAGTTTGAACAAACTCCAGGAGATAGTGAAGGACAGGGAACTCTGGCGTGCTGTAGTTCATGGGGTCAAAAGAGTAGGGCACAACTTAGCGACTGAACAACAACAAACCTTGAGCAGTACTCGATGATGTTTACCTGGGTTTAAGGTAGAACGCTGGGCTTCCCAGGTGGTGCTAGTGATAAAGAACCTGCCTGCCAATGCAGGAAACATATGAGACTCGAGTCCAATCCCTGGGTCAGGAAGATCCCCTGGAGGAGGGCATGGAAACTCACAATATTCTTTCCTGGAGAATCCCATGGACAGAGGGGCCTGGTGGGCTACAGTCCACAGGGTCACAAAGAGTTGGACACAGAGTTGTGTCCAACTGAAGTGAACTAGCACATACACAAGGTAGAACATTAGTTGACAAGTTTAATTAATATCCAATGAAACCTGCAATTTTATGTGTCTGAATATGCAATGTTGGGATTATAGATTTGTTTATTAATGTAATAAATTGTTGGTGTTTTGCTGGTTGGAGGTCAAGTAGTATAATAGTTAACAATACAGGCTTTGGAGCCAAACTGCCTGTGTTCAAGTTCTGGTCACCCTTCTTCCTAGATATGTGACCTTGGACAAGGTACTTAGCTTCTCCAAGGCTGAGTTTCCTCAGGTGTAAAATGAAGATAATTATTACTCTTATAGCATAGAGCCATGCGTGCATGTTGTTACTCAGTCCAGTCTGACTCTGTGCAACCCTATGGATTGCAACCAACCAGGCTCTTCTATCCATAGGATTTTCCAGGCAAGAATACTGGAGAAGGTTGCCATGCCCTCCTCAATGGAATCTTCCTGACCTAGGAATGGAACCTGCCTCATGTCTCCTGCATTGGCAGGCAGGTTCTTTACCACTAGTGCCACCTGGGAACCCCACAGCATAGAACCATGGTGAGGACTAAATGAGATACTCCAGCATGGTGCCTAGCATATAGAAAGTGCTGAGACCAATAGCCATTAGAATTTATCTAAATTTAGCCATTTAGAATAATCAGGCTAATGCTGGCCATTGTTATATACATTATTTAATTTTGCATATAAATATTGACTATTTAAAAAACATCAGGTGCATTCTGTGACATTGTACCCAAATAAGTTTTGTCCATTTTAGCCTTCCAATCTATATACACTTTGGCTTAGGAATCAGCTGAGATGATCCAGCAAATTCCAATTATAATGGTTCTGTTTTTACCACAGTCTGGGAAACAAATTGTTTCCCATCTGATGCCAATGGCTGCTCCAAAGTAGCCCATGCATCACCACTACTTAGCTAACTGACCTTGTAGGTACAGCAGAGTGGGCAGCTGGTGATGTGACGTGATTAGATGCTAGTGTTCTTCATTTCTGAGTAACACAGGGAAATGAAATTCATTTTCAACAGTCCATTGGACTGAAAAAGACTGAACATTGATTTTTAACTGGCATGTTAGGGTGAGAAGAAGGAGACCTAGCAGGTGGAAGAAAGGTATTGCAGTTTCACTAAATTCTGGAACAAGATGGGAGATTCATTTCCAACATGATGGTATCAGGCCAGCAGTATGAGGAAGTGCCAATTTGAGAGGTTCAGCCTATGACCAGACAGCATTGTGGGTATGAATGAGGTGGCTCCTGATAAGGGTCTGTCCATTAATTACAAATGGGGGGTTTAATTTCAGAAGGCTATGATAAACTCCAGCAAGGCCTCCTGCTTAAAGCTGGTAACAATAGGAATCAGAAATTCCAATTAGCAGATTGTGTCCAGTGATGAGGTTAATGGAAATGAATGTATCATTTGGGTCCCTTGAGAATAATAACCTTGCAAAAGTCCTAGCCAGTCTTGGGAGTGGGTAAAGTAGAGCATCAGCTGTTCCTCTGTTGTGTCCTCTGGCAATGGAATTTAGCTGAAAATATAAAGAAGCTGGCTTTTTCTCAGTCTGCAGTGTACTGCAAGTGTTTTGTGTGATGAGCTCTGAGCCGAGTGACTCTGTCTCATGCTCATTAATCCAGAAGGGTCCTAGACTGTAACACTAGTTTCTCAACCTGATGACCTAGGGCAAATCCAGGAGCAAACTCATTAGGGCCTGAAGGTAAAGCCCCAGGGAGATGCAGACAATGTAACTGCTTTAGTGGCCATGCCCTAAGCCCACATCATTACAAATTTAAAAAACTCAATCCAGTCAGTTCATGTACCAGGTCTCATTAGAAATACAGTTGTAGATAATATGAACCAGATCTAATTTATTGGTGTGTAAATTTCCTTCTTCTTTCTCCACCCACCCCTGCCCTTCTTCACCTTGTTAAAAAAAAATGATTTTTAATGGGAAGTTCAAGATCATTCAGTATAATTTTGGAGTTCAAAGTGAAGGCAAAACTTGATAAGAATAAAATTCAATTTTCCACCTAACCTCAATCTGAACACAAAATGACTGTTAAAGGATAATTTAAAAATAAAGTTAAATCATGATCCTCATACAAATTTAAAGTTAACACAAGTGAACACATGTCTAAGATTTAACTCATTATTTAATGAGGAAACCAGGAAGTCAGAAGTCTGCAAACTATGCCCTGCAAGATAAATCCAGCCTGTCAGCTGTTTTTGTGAGTTAATTTTATGGAGTACAGCCACACCCATTAATTTGCATATTGCCTTTGGTTGCCCTCTTACTACACGGCAGAGTTGTAAGGTCCACAGACTCTAACATATTTACTATCTGGTTTTTTACTGGAAAAGTTTGCTAACCCCGGACATAAGCCATTGGGGATGCTGAAATAAATTTTAAACAGATGCAAAGAAATTTGAAAATAGATGTAAAGGTCAATTGCATTTTGCCAGGCAAAAATTTTTTTCATTAAAATTTACAGAGCTGTAAAATAAGTCAAAAACAACACAGATAATCCAGAAAATATAGTAGACCTGGGCTATTAGGTCAGTTATATAAACAGAAACTCAAAACTAGGGATCTAGGGAGAAATCTTGTTTTATAAACAGGTAAAGAAGCTGGAAATCAGAAACTATCCAAAAAGGGAAAGTACCCTAGTGCAGAGGCTTAAAGATTGGCAATTGGAATGGAAGAGGCCGAGGTTGGTTACTTGGAAGCTTCCAACCTTAGACCTCAGTTGCTCTGGAAACTGGGGCAGGGCTGAAACTTGGGGAAGACCAATGGGTCCAGGTGTAAATGAGCCAAGGTGGGCAGAGGTTAACCCCTATACTCTTGGTTTCAACTACTATTATAGGCTGAAAATTGTCATATCTACATTTTCAGCCCTGACCTTTTTCCTTCAACATTCATGCTAGAGTTATACAATTCCTTGCAACTCTCTCAATAGGTATTTCATACTCAACATGTCTAAAATTAAACTTTCTTTAAACTTTAAACCTGTTTTTCCTCCTGTATTCACTATCTCCAATGGTGACACCACCATTCAATCAGGCATGCAATGCTGAACCTGACATCCTTGATTTCTGCTCCCTGCAGTATTACCTGACACATCCAATGAATGTCTTAAAATCCCTTCTATCTCTGGAATCACTGTCTAGTTTAAGATCTTGCCATCTTTTCACCTGGTCTGTGGATATCTTTTAACTAGTCTTATCTTTCTGAAACTTATCCAATGATTTGCTGGAGCTGGCTTATACCAGCTGGTAAGAATTGGTTGTGTGCATCTCTTCCCAACTCTATCTTCCAGGATGTCATATTTGTAGCTTGAAATTGGCCACAGTGGGAGTATTTACACCACAAAAATTGGCAAACACTATAAATCAAGATTTTTTTAAGTGGAAAGCTACTTGTAAAACATTTATCAGCACATACACCTCTGCCAATTCCCCACACTTTAGCCAAACTGATCTTTGTAAAACACTTTTTCAACCATGCTCCTTTCCTGATTAAAACTCTTCAATGGCTCCCTGTGGTCAACAGATCACATTAAGTTCCTTCTCATAGCATATGAGGCCTTTTATTATCTGGCCCTGGCCTAAATGTCTAGCATTCTCTCCCATCCCTCCTTAGTCTCACAACTTCTCTGCTAGCTTAAAGGTCACACACTGGCTCACTCTGGCCTAAATTGCTTCATACATGTATTTTGTTTGGCCTGCACACTATCTTTAACTTTTTGAGCCAACATTGAAGACTGTAGGAAAAGCTACCTCCAGATCCACATTTCTGACTTCTCTTGAAAAATTACAACACCAGCCCTTCATTCATGCATATGGGAGCAAGGAACGGAGCAGCAGATGCCCCCTTTGAGAGGGCACATGCTCCACAGCTCACCCGTTTCTACCATTCACTCATGCAAATTATGCACCTGCACCCTCACTTAGCTCTTAATTCTGTTACCTGTTATCTCTTTGGCCCTTGTTGCAGACCATATTAGAAAGTCCTGATTATTATCAGAAACTTCTGATCCTAATTATAGACTCTCTCTTTGCATGGTTGTCCTGGTGATAATCCATGGTCCCTGCACAGTTTAGAGAGGGATGAGTAGCAGAATGAGAAGATGCAGAGGGGGCAAGAGGAGTAGAAATCTTTAGTCTTTGGATCAGAGGCTCCATCTTAGAGTAATAGCATTGTGAAAATGACAAGCGGGGATTGTCCTAGGTGTTTGTAACCTCAGGGTATTCATATAGAAAGTCACAGACTCATCCATATAGAGCCTGTCTACTAACCTTCCTTAGAGTCTTAAAATGTCTTCCTTCTTAGCTGAACATAGAAAGAAAAGACCCAAGGACACTAGCTCACATTGATTCCAATTGTGGAAGCCAGGCTTGTAAACAAAAGTCAGCTTCTTAATTTGAGAATAGGACACTGAGTTTCCTTTTAGCTGAGTGCCTGCTGTATGTCTAATACTGTTCTAGATGCTATGGGGAAAACACGAGCAGACTAAGACAGCTCTGCCTTTGGAGACCTCACAACCTTATTGAGGAAGCAAAAAATACATATATGAAATAGAGACAAATATAAGCCCGCCTCAGAAGAGTGGTATCTTGGATGTAACCTAGTGCCCACAACATCTGGGTGGTCAATGAGGGATGAGATCAAGTTAAGGGGAAGATCTATGGAAGAAGTCAGGGCTTACAATGGCCCTTCACTGGCAGAGAAGTGGGGATCCACACAGGGGACCCCCCCAAGGATATACATACAGAGAGCAAGGAATGAGGTGGGTGTGGCAATCTGTGAATAATAAGGCTGACTGGAGGAGAAAAGGCAATCTTGGTAGGAGGACATGGTTGGCCACTGCAGACCAGTTTCTTTTGAAAAAATTTACTCTCTGGTGTTTTGTACCCAGAAAGACAAATGGATAATCAGAGGCTCCTTGTTGAGCACCCAGTCAAAGACAATGGATTCAGATGCCTCTGGAAAGTATGTCATACTCCAGGCATAGAAAGCAACCTTTCAGCTCCATGACACAAATGGGGCTAAGCATTATTCACAAGTGCCATTCTGTGTCTTGGACACATCTGTCAGCATTGACATAGAGGAGAAGAAGGAAAAAGAGAAAGAAAAGAAAGTGCAAGGAAGTGGGTAGAGGGAGTGGACAGGAAGAACATCATGAGAAGGAATAGACTCGTACCTCCAGTCTAATCCAGGGAATCCTGTGCAGCCAGCCATCTTCCCTCCACCCCCCATCTCCAGCCTTGAGATCATGACAGAGATTAAGAAATGCCCCTGTGCACCAAGGAGGGACAGAGTCTGGGTCTGAGCTCCTTTCTTCCCAGGCAGTCTATGATGCATGGCTCACTTGTCATCTTGCCCAGTTCTAGGCTTTATGCCGGTTGTTGTGTTTATATTCATTACTAGGCCCACTCAGACCTACTTCTTCCTTAGCCTGCAGGCTTATGTTGATTTCTGAGATTATTCTTTCCTGTGTCCAATTTACTTTATGAGCCAGTTGCTCACTTCCTGCTATCTTGTTGGTAGCTGCTCCCTCTAAATGTTTAACAATGTTTACTTGCTGTTTCATCCAAGCAATTGATGGCCAATGTGCAGCCAATTCTCGACTATTCAAAGGCTGATGCAACCACCCCATGAAGGAAACAGATTCCTGGCAAACTTCTCCACCACTTTTCTCCCACCCCCAGGTTTCTGGCCACTGCCCTGTTTAGGAAAGCCTCATCCAAGGTGGGAAGGAGGCAAAGATGATGAAACTTACAACTCATCCTTTTGTCAGTTTGCCAGCAAACATGGGTTTCCAAAATTATTTTTTTAAGAGTCAAAAGAAACTAGCAATTAAAATAGTATTTGTCTATTCTATGAGAATCTCCATTATCCACATTCTTTTGTTCTTCACAGTTAAACTGAGTATTTGGAGCTTTGCTTTAAAAAAAAAAAAGGATTCAGATCAATATTTTACAATCTCCTGGAATTTTATCCATGCTTTGCATCCTCAGACCCTCCACCCCTCCATGAAATGTTCTCAGACTATTCCAGTCCTCCTCATGGTCTAGATCCAGATTCTACAACACTGAGACTCTTCTGTTGGATGTAGCATATCCCAAAGGCACATTTTCAAGTTGAAAGATTTTTTTTTAATTCATTGATTTGGATCTGTACACTCACCCAGAAGTATATGATCATGAATACCCAAAGAACCCCATACCTTTCATCTATAGCTGCTATTTACACGAAGCATCACATCATGGACATACCAATTTTATCAGATGTCTTTTTGCTATTGGTAACTCATCCTTCAGATGGTAAAGAATCTGCCTGCAATGCAGAAAGCCCAGGTTCAATCCCTGGGTTGGGAAGATCCCCTGGAGAAGGGAATGGCAACCCACTCCAGTATTCTTGCCTGAAAAATTCCATGGACAGAGGATCCTGGAGGGCTACAGTCCATGGGGTAGCAAAGAATCAGACACAACTGAGCAGCTTTCACTTTCATCCCATCCCTCAAGCCTAGAGGTCCTCATTTACAGAGTAATTCTTCCTGATAATAAGAGATTCTCTCTATTTTGCTGGGATCTACAGGAAGCTGGAGGAATACTGTCTGGCCTTGGTCTTTGATCCACTCAAGTTACAAAGTCAGGGTCACAATTTGGGAATGTCTTCTCTCCAGCCTCCAGGGCTTGATTTAGTGTCATAGTCTTTAAGATCACTGGTTGTCTTTAACCTTTCAAACAAATATTTCTGCAGTCTCTACTGCTAATTTGGAATGAACACATACTCCTACTTAGCAATTTATGTAAGTCTGATCTACCTAACCAAGTTCCAAGAAAAATGTCCTTCACTTCTCAGTGCATGCATGTGTATGCTAAATCACATCAGTCATATCTGACTCTTTGTGACTCCATGAACTATAGACCACCAGGTTCCTCTGTTCATGAGATTCTCCTGGTAAGAATATTGGAGTGGGTTGCCATGCCCTCCTCCAGGGGATCTTCCCAACCCAGGAATCGAACCCACGTCTCTTACATCTCCTGCACTGGCAGGCGGCTTCTTTACCACTAGTGCCACCTGGGAAGCCCTACATCTCTCATTGTGCCTCAGACAGAACTGGCATATTTTAAGAGCCAAGCTCTAGGGTCATATTGTCTGAGGTTGAATCCTGGCTCTGCATGTAAAGCTGAATAACCTTAGGTATGTTCTTTAAACACTGTGTGTCTCAAATTCTTCATTTGGGGAGAATTTTTACCTCATAAGGTTGTTGTGGGGATTAAATGAGTAAATATATGCAAAGTATGCCTGGCATGTGTGGGTGTGTTAGTCACTCAGTTGTGTCCAACTCTTTGTGATGCTAGGGACTGTAGCCCGCCAAGCTCATCTGTCTGTAGAATTCTATAGACAAGAATACTGGAGTAGGTTGCTATTCCCTTCCCCAGGGGATCTTCCTAGCCCAGGGATCAAAGCCAGGTCTCCTGCATTACAGGCAGATTCTTTGCCATCTGAGCCACCAGGTAAGGATTTTACAACTAGCTATTATAAGAAGAACTGTCCAAAAAACTGGTGACCCCAGTTCCTGAATCATTAGCATTTGATGGGCTCTATGCTCCAAGCCTTAATCTTTAACTTTTATGTTTATTTGTTTGTTTCATTTTCGTGTACCTAGGTCCCCACTCTTATGATGGACACTCAGTTCTCTGAGTTCACACCGGACATTACTCCCATCATGCTGGCTGCCCACACCAACAACTATGAGATCATCAAACTGCTTGTCCAAAAACGGGTCACTATTCCCCGGCCCCACCAGATCCGCTGCAACTGCGTGGAGTGTGTGTCCAGTTCAGAGGTAGACAGCCTGCGCCACTCTCGCTCCCGACTGAACATCTATAAAGCCCTGGCAAGTCCCTCACTCATAGCCTTATCAAGTGAGGACCCCATCCTAACTGCCTTCCGCCTGGGCTGGGAGCTCAAGGAGCTTAGCAAGGTGGAGAATGAGTTCAAGGCTGAGTACGAGGAGCTCTCCCAGCAGTGCAAGCTCTTTGCCAAAGACCTGCTGGACCAGGCTCGGAGCTCCCGAGAACTGGAGATCATCCTCAACCATCGAGATGACCACAGTGAAGAGCTTGACCCTCAAAAGTACCATGACCTAGCCAAGCTGAAGGTGGCCATCAAATACCACCAGAAAGAGGTAAGCTGAGTTCTTCTCTGCTTTTGGAGAAGCTTAAGTTCTCCAGAGTTCAGAGTGGCAGAGCAAGAATAAGAATTGTCCTATAGCTTCACTCTCCGCCAAAAATAGTTAGACAGGCTTCAAAAACAATGAGGTCCATATTTATCCAAGGCACATACAACCTCTGAGTATTTTCTTTGTGGCCAGATAATTAGGGGAAAATCTGATTCTATGATGGGAAAGCATTCATTTATTCAACAAAAGCTTATTCAGCACTATTTTAGGGGTTCAGGATACATAAAACAAGCACAACCCTACCTTCATGGAACTTACAAGCTAGCAGTAGACAGTACATAAATGATCATGTTGGTGAATATATAATTACAAACTAACATAAGGGCTCTGAGGAAGACCTTCTGAGAACACACAGAAAGCACCCTAGCCTATATACTGGGACCAGGGCAACAGTCATCACAGAGGGCTCACTGTCTGCATGCTGGTAGTTGTTAACAGAACTAAGTCCTTGGCAGCCCTTTGGCAAGAAAACTGAGATCCACATTTGAAAGATGGAGTCACACTCAGGGTGTGTGGTTATACAAAAGGGTGAGTACCATCTGTGATGGTGTGACTTCCAAACTGTTAGGGTTGACCTCTTTGAAGCAGGTCAGGTCAAGCAGATCACATCAGGAGAGGGTTTGCTTTCCAGCTTGGCCACATTCACAGTCAAGCCAGTGCAGCTCTTTGCCATCTTATCAAACAATTTGGGGAAAACTTCTAGCAGGCTTCATTTAGCTCTTTAAAGAGGAAGCATGGTAGAAAGAGCAGGGACTTCGTAACCAGAGCAGCTGAGGATGGAGTAGCCTTCAGCTCTATGACCTGAATAAACTCTTTCAAATTTCAGGACATTAATTTTCTCATAAAATGGAAGTGACAATTGTTCCTCCATTTCACAGGGCTATTATGAAAATAAATCTACTTAAATGTCCAGTTCTCTCTCTCTTCCAATGGTTCCTGGAGTCAGATTCAACTGGGTTGAACCAAGAAGTGCTTATCTGAAGGGCAGTCAGTAGAGCCATCCCTTCATGGGTCCAGGCTCTGAGGCAAATTACATGTGTGCTCACTTGGTCCCTTTCTCTCAGACAAGAAAAAAAGATACTCTCCCTCTGAAATGAGGCAGACATGAGTACCGGGGTGATCTTGAAGGGGACAAGATATGACAAAAGAGCAACATGGGAGATTGAAAGGGCTTCACTGGGTAGGACAGTAAATGGATAGACCCACCCCTGAGTCTCCTTATCCTGTTTTTGCAACTACTTGCTTTAAGTTAGTTCATTAAGCCTGAAGTGACTCAACCTCACTTTTCTCTTCTGAAAAATAGGATAATAGATTACTTACTTCCCTAGAAAATTCAAAGTTTAAGTAAAATAAGACAGGTAATGTACTCATGCATAGTACAAAATGCAGTATATATTATGCATTCAATAAATATTATTATTAATTTTCATTGTTACACACTGTATACCCATGGTATATGATCTGACTCTATGTACTAAAATTGTAGGTAATAGATATAGTAATGGTCATCCTCTCCCTTACCCCTCCCTCTCATTGCCCTACTATTGATATGTAATAGCAGTTGTCAGCTGTAAGGTCGAATTGACTTTTATTCACTTTTATATATGTATTTCCATTAATGATGTACATTACAGTTTCAGTGTAGTTTTCACTTTACATAAATTGCTATAATACTTTAAGAAGAAAAACCACAAGTACTTTTAGAGTGTGAATTGCTTCCAGATGGCAAAATGGACAGATAGCGGGAATTGAAGTGTTAAAACCAGATATTACAGAATATACCTAAAGTTTGCACTCCTTACCTCACTAGATAGCAGATGAACTTCATAATTTTAGGCCCTCATACGCCTGAAAATTGACAAAGCATTTTCAGTTTCATTACAATATTTTATCAATTTTGTATTGGTAGATCATCTCCCAACTATTTTATCACTTGATCCATTCTGCTCATATAATTATCTTCATTTGCCAATTTTAGTTACTGCTCCATTTGGAAACCATTGTGGTGACTTCCTCACTCTCCTGGGGATCTTCTTAGCATATGCCCATGGAATCACCCTTGGGTTCTACATTCACTGTCCTCCAGTCCTTATTAACCTTCTCATCATTTTTTCCCTCATATTTTAGCCCTTTTTCTTTTCTGAAACTTTGCCCCCATATCCCTTATTTCATAATTTCTCTTATTACTATTAAATTATTATAGAATACCTCCATGTTTCTATAAATTCATATGATATATTTCTCAACTATCCTTATACCAACCTGAATATGGCAAAATGTTACATTTCTTTTTGCTCTCTCAGTTAAGCATCAGAGACCCCAAAATTGGTTTCAGGGTCTCTTTGCTATGTACATTAAAGTAGAAAGTATCATTTGTTTTCTCGTGCTAAAATATTCATAACATGAAATTTAACCACTTTAACCAATTTTTAACTTTACAGTTCACTGACATTAAGTACATTCAGGTTGTTGTGCAATCATGACCATTACAAGTCATTTTTTGAAGATGGACAAGTTTAGGGGTGTCTACGTTTTCTTTCAATAGTGAGCCCATACAGAGTTTCATATTTTGCAGACCACATTAGTTTTCATCCATAACACTGGCAAAGTAGCATCTTTTAGCTATTAAAATTAAGGATATTCAGCAGTAATACAAAGGTAATCCAAAAAGCACTGTATTTTTGCAAAGATAAACAATTTTAGGTCTGGTGATACTCACTCATCATTGTGAATCAAATCAGTGAGAACTTTGGAATTTGATAGACTGAACTATATCAGTCAGAACACATAAAACCCCAATTCCAGGTTTGTGGCAAATAAAGCAAAGATAGTGAGTGATTCTCAACGTCAGTGTCAATGATATCATGAAAAATATACCCTCATAGAATCATATAAACTCAAATATGGCCCAAAATTTAGTCCCATGGCCAGAGACTTCAGAATTTAGAATTTATATATTTAGCTCCACATTTTCGAAGGTAAGTTTTCTTAACAATGGTCATAGATAAGTTTTACTTTAGTTTCTTTTCAAACTAAGTTAAAAAAGCAGGGTAAGCTTGAGAATTCAGATATATCTTAAGGTTTGCACTCTAAAGACACTGCTTCCAGAATGTAAAACATGATTCATACTCATCAAAATCTAGAAACCTCTTCTGAGTTATGATTTCCACTAAACAACTCTATAATCCTTCCCAATCTGTGAAATAAAGTTTCTTTTTTCTTTCTTAATCTGCAGTTCCATTGAGCCTCAAGTGGGTATAGTGTCTAATTGTTTTCTATTCAAATCCAATGTCTAGTTTAAGACTGTATACTCTCACCTTGAACAAATCAGCAATGACTTTATTTTGGGGGTGTTTTTATAACTTCAAGTTTAGTGTGTTTGGTAAGGAACACAGACCTGGTGAGCTACTAATAATTCAGGTGTCAATGAGCACTTCATTCTTAAAAGCTCTTAATCTAAGGAAGACGAAGGCAATGGCAACCCACTCCAGTACTCTTGCCTGCAAAATCCCATGGACAGAGGAGCCTGGTACGCTGCAGTCCATGGTGTCACGAAGAGTCGGACACTTACTGAGCGACTTCACTTTCACTTTTAACTTTCATGCATTGGAGAAAGAAATGGCAACCCACTCCAGTGTTCTTGCCTAGAGAATCCCAGGGATGGCGGAGCCTGGTGGGCTGCCGTCTATGGGGTCGCACAGAGTCGGACACGACTGAAGCAACTTAGCAGCAGCAGCAGCAGCAGTCATTACAAAAGTGAAACATACACTGCTTAAGGCCGCAAGCATAAAAAAGGTCATGATCTTGATAATTTATCACATTGTACAATACACTTGATCACCAATTTTCATCATACAAATTCTCCTTATGCAGAATGCAATAGACATAAATAAACGAATGTAAACTTTACCCTTCTATCTATAGGAAATGAATTCAGCTTTTCTAGGTTGTATAAAATTCCTCAAATTCCTTGGAGGCATATAGTTTATGCCTCCAAGAAGAAAAGTATATTCATATTTTAAGTGAGTCACCCTCCAGGGTCTGATGGGACACATTCAATTTGAGAGTTGTATGTTGCAAGCCCCCAAACAAATTGACATTTTTTTAAAGGCCAGTTTTTCCAGATGACCTTGAGGCTCTGAAGAAGGCTAGACAAGAATTATCTCCCAGGACCAGAACTGTTCAAAGGAGAAACAACCTCTAGATGGGAATGGGACAACTGAGCTAAAAGAGAAATTTTGTCTTCTTTTCCGTACTTGATTCCATGCTTGATTCCAGTTGGACCATGGGGAGTCTATGTTTAAGAACAGGTAGGTCACTTCTCAGTCTCTATACTCAAGAGTAGGAAAAAGCAGATCTGCCACTTCTCCACTTTATAGTATCATGCCTGCTGACACATTGTCCAGTCTTCTTTCAAAGCATGCTGTGATTCCAAGAGGGCAGAAATTCCCAGTATTAATGGAAATTTTCTCAACACGTGGAGGTATTATAAGGGAGTAGTATCAGAGACTCATGCTCCAGGAAAAAGTACCCAAAGATAAGCCTGCTCACATCAAAAGTTTCAAACAGAAAATATGTTTCTATGTCTCTTAAACCTGGAGCCAAAAAGCTTTATTAAAAAAAAAAATTTTTTTTCCTCTATAAAATGAGCTGCAACACAACTGATTTTCCAAAACTGGAAGTTAGGAGTTGCCAACAGTAAAAATTGAGAAGATAATGGTTTCAAGAAAGACTAGTTTCCCCAAGTTTAACTAAGAATAAAACTATTTAAAAATGATTAGTATTACCAGAATTTATCATCTAGAGACATGTGTATTGATGTGTTTTAAACAACACATTTTGTTAATAGCATCTTTGATTAAAGGAATCTGAAACACTGAAGTTGTTTTTCCTGTGACTGCCTGGTCTACTTTAAATGAATACTTGTGTTAAACTAAACAATACCTCTGGAGATGCTTTCAGCATTTTACTAGGGTCGTTAAGATGGAACTGTGACAAGGGGTAAAGAGTGCAATGGTTTTCCTTACCTTGCTAAAATGCAGTTTCATTCTTCGGGGTATAAATGGAGATCACCTTCAAAGACTATTACCCTGAAGAGATTTGACCCTTGAGACTGATAGTTGTATCTGTCAATATAAATAACTCCCAAGTAATGTCAGGAACTAGAGGTTTTTTTTTTTCTGTTTGGACAATTTCTTTTGGACATTTTTTTCTTTTTGGTTGGTTGGTTGGCTTGTGAGCTAAGGGTTATACTGTTAGGAGAAAAACAAGTTTTAAATGTGATCTGAAGGGATGTGCTTTGCTGTGCTTAGTCACTCAGTCATGTCTGACTCTTTGTGACCCTATGGACTATAGCCCGCCAGGCTCCTCTGTCCATGGCGATTCTCCAGGCAAGAATACTGGAGTGGGTTGCCATGCCCTCCTCCAGGGCACCTGGAGGGATAGGAGCCTTGAGAAAATAAGAAGCATACCCTAGAGAAAATGGCTAAATATCTCTAGTGTATTAAGATATGATTGTCCATAACAAGAATACAATAGTCAGCTTTGATGTAAAAAATGAATCTAGTTGGATAGTAGTGGGTTAATAATGCACAGAGTTACATAACTCCCTTGGGAACAAAATCTTAGCCTTAAATGGAATATAATTCACTATTTCTTGAAAGGCTGCTTTTTCATTGTTGTCCCCCCCCCCACCTCATTACTATTCCTAACAGCACTGAGTAGACTCCCAAGAAGAATTTAATTTGGTGAAGAAAAAGCTCAAAATAATGAAACAAAAACTTATTCCAATTATAACACTGTATTTACTGACATCCAGTGAAATGAGATGGAGAAGGCGATGGCACCCCAGTCCAGTACTCTTGCCTGGAAAATCCCATGGACGGAGGAGCCTGGTAGGCTGTAGTCCATGGGGTCGCTAAGAGTCAGGCATGACTGAGCGACTTCACTTTCACTTTTCACTTTCATGCACTGGAGAAGGAAATGGCAACCCACTCCAGTATTCTTGCCTGGAGAATCCCAGGGATGGTGGAGCCTGGTGGGCTGCCGTCTATGGGGTCACACAGAGTCGGACACGACTGAAGCGACTTAGCAGCAGCAGCAGTGAAATGAGAAAGCTCTAATCTCTTTGAAATGAATGTAAAACTACTGGATAATCTTTACATGTCACATAGACTTTTAGGTATTTCATATAGACATTTTGTAACTCTTCCTAAAAAGTCCTGATTTCATATACTCTTTCCCATTGTCAAATATATCAATCACAGAGTCCAAAAGACTGTTCTATACATCTGTGTCTCTTTTGCTGTCTCGCATACAGGATTTATTTAAAAAAAGAAAGAAATAAAGAAAGAAAATAAAGGAACACATTAATAAAAAAATATATATATCAACCAAAAGCTTTGAAAAATGTATCATTTTATGTGTTCCTTATTATCATTGAAGGTAGGCAGAAAAGTTATTATAACTATCATTTCACAAACAAGAATGGACTATATTTCAGAGATTTGTTGAGGACTATCTATCTGACAAAGCCACCATAAGCAGCTGCATGCATGCTAAGCTGCTTCAGTTGTGTCCAACTCTGCAACACTATGAACTGTACCCCACCAGGCTCCTCTGTCCATGTGATTCTCCAGGCAAAACTACTGGAGCAGGTTGCGATTTCCTTCTTCAGGGAATCTTCCCAACCTAGGGATTGAACCTGTATCTCTCATGTCTCCTGTATTTCCATGCAGGTTCTTTACCACTAGCACCACCTGGAAAGCCCAAGGAGCTGCATAACTGTTGACAACTTGTTACTTTAATTCTCTCTCCTGAAAATATCTTCCCTAGTATTTCTTATTCTTAAGTATGTGCTTATTTCTTACTCTTATTTCTTATCACTATTAACTTTAATTCTAATTCTGCCCCATAAGAGCAAACATACTTAATACAACAATCCATTGCTTGGAGCAGGGTTGAAAACAAAGTGAGTCACTCAGTTGTGTCCAACTCTTTGTGACCCCATGGAGCCTGCCAGGTTCCTCTGTTCATGGAATTCTCCAGACTAGAATACTGGAGTGGGTAGCCATTGCCTCCCTCCAAGGGATCTTCCCAACACAGGGATTCAACTCAGGTCTCTCATATTGCATGCTGATTCTTTACCATCTTGAGCCACCAGGGAAGCCCACATCTTAACACATATAATCACACAATCAAAGCAAACATTTTTATCTAATCTTGAGGTGCCATTGTGGTATAATCTTTCCAGGTGACCCATATAGCCAGGAGGCTAGACAGTTCCACACATTACAAGGTTGTAGCAGCTTCTTGTTTGACACTTAAGGACCATGTTTGACTATTTTTTTTTATAGGCTGGTGCAAGCTTTATCTTGTTTCAATGTCTGGGGTAGTCTCAGATTTCACTTGATATATTTTGATGACTTGCCAGAGTAAGTATGCTTGATTGTGTTCTTTCATTACAACTAACAATTTTAACAGGCTCACTCTAATCTGCTGTGGAATCATCATAAAGTTCATATTCCAAAGTTCTACTTGGAAGAATAGCTACCCTTCAGTATCGATCATATGTGAGGAGCACCAGATCTTTCCATTTATAGTTAAATTGCTCACCAAATAAAATTCATAGCAGACTGATGGTCTCTCCTTGGATATGTTTCCTGATCTTGTGCAAGTATTCATGCCTTGAGATTTACTGTGACACGAAATTATAGCCCAATTTCCTAAGGTCCAAATTTCTAGTGGAGAGTGTATATCTTCCCTGACTGTTTCTAAGTCTTTAATTAAAGCACAGATTCTATCTTTTAACTTCTATTCAATTCCTCTTTTATTCTTCTTCTTGGCTGCTACATATATAGATTTTCTTATTTAACTCCAATCACTAGTATTTCCTTATAAAACTGCTCTTATTGGAATGGTGGGGATAAATGGTTACTTCTTGCTTTCTCACTGTTCTGTTTAGGTTAATGTGGCAGAGTTCCATTGCATTGCATCTATTATTTACCATGTTGGACACAGTGTATAGAGTCACTTACCCCAGGCACGTAAGGCTCAGTTTGTCCAGTTATTGCAACAGAAAAGCCCCTCAATCTGCTGTCTGATATGGTTTGTAATTATCCGTAGTAGTTGCTTGTAATATAACTTTTATTTCTCCTCTTTGTGTCTTTTATCACCCCTCTAAGTCTCCTGGATCCTCGTGTACTCTATCAATCCTTCCACATAGCAGTCTGCTGTGAAACCTTCTCATATTGTTATATTTCATTAGCTCCCTAGTTCTTCTGATTTTCAAAATAGTCTCTAAAAAAATACAACAAGCTTGTGGATATTAAAAAAAAAAAAAAAGTAAGTAGACTCACAAATATAGATTACCAGTGGGGAGACAGGGGGAGGGAGGGGCAAGATAGGGGCAGAGGAGTAAGATGTACAAACTATTAGGTATAAGATAAGCTACAAGCATATATTGTACGACACGAGGAATATGGCCAATATTTTATAATAATTATAAGATGGTGTGTGTGCGTGTTCAGTCACTCAGTCATGTCCAACTCTTTGTGACCCCATGGACTGTGGCCCGCCAGGCTCCTTTGTCCATGGAATTTCCCAGGCAAGAATGCTGGAGTAGGTTGCCATTTCTTACTCTAGGGGATCTTCCTGACCCAGGGATCAAACCCAGGTCTCCTGCACTGGCAGGCAGATTCTTTACCATGGCACTACCTAGGATACCCTAAATGGAGCATAACTTTTAAAACTTGGGAATCACTATATTGTATACCTATAAGTACAAACTGGAATCAAGATTGCCAGGAGAAATATCAATAACCTCAGATAGGCAGATGACACCACCCTGATGGCAGAAAGTGAAGAGGAACTAAAAAGCCTCTTGATGAAAGTGAAAGAGGAGAGTGAAAAAGTTGGCTTAAAGCTCAACATTCAGAAAATGAAGATCATGGCATCTGGTCCCATCACTTCATGGGAATTAGATGGGGAAACAGTAGAAATAGTGTCAGACTTTATTTTAGTGGGCTCCAAAATCACTGCAGATGGTGACTGCAGCCATGAAATTAAAACACGCTTACTCCTTGGAAGGAAAGTTATGACCAACCTAGATAGCATATTCAAAAGCAGAGACATTACTTTGCCAACAAAGGTCCGTCTAGTCAAGGCTATGGTTTTTCCAGTGGTCATGTATGGATGTGAGAGTTGGACTGTGAAGAAGGCTGAGCGCCAAAGAATTGATGCTTTTGAACTGTGGTGTTGGAGAAGACTTGAGAGTCCCTTGGACTGCAAGGAGACCCAACAGGTCCATTCTAAAGGAGATCAGTCCTGGGATTTCTTTGGAAGGAATGATGCTAAAGCTGAAACTCCAGTACTTTGGCCACCTCATGAGAAGAGTTGAGTTCTTGGAAAAGACTCTGATGCTGGGAGGGATTGGGGGCAGGAGGAGAAGGGGACGACAGAGGATAAGATGGCTGGATGGCATCACCGACTCGATGGATATGAGTTTGAGTGAACTCTGGGAGATGGTGATGGACAGGGAGGCCTGGCGTGCTGCAATTCATGGGGTCACAAAGAGTTGAACATGACTGAACAACTGAACTGAACTGAAGCGTACATTTTGTTTCAATTTCTTATTGCTCCCATTTCTCAGTAAAGATTTCCATGTCAAAGTTGTAGCAGTTTCCCTTATAATAAGCCTATCAGCTATTCATTATAAATGCAGTTATATCCAAGAAAGTATACTTTATCCACTTCTACTTATGGACCATCATCTCTAAGCCTATGCCATCAGCGTTTGACTTTTCCATAGGTGAACACTCCTCGTTAGACCTTTATCCAGCCCTCCTAGTACTAGTACTTCTCTCTTGTTATTTGGTGTAACTTGACATTTCCATTTGAGGAACAATGCAGAGTAGTTGTGATACGGGTCGGCATTTGAGGGAACAGTCAGTACTGCATTGGAACTTCTTGGCCTCAGCTTTTTCAAAGGTGTCTTCCTGGTGAGAGTTATCTGTAAACCTTTCCGAAGTTTTATTCTCTGTTAGATAGCTGTTTTCTCAGACTTTTTTCTCCCAGGCCAGTATAGCTTCCTTTAGCTAACACATTCTGCCTGAATGGCCTAGTAAGTAGTTATATTTTTTCAAGTAGAAGTGCCACAATACTGGGCTTCCCTGATAGCTCAGTTGGTAAAGAATCCGCCTGCAATACAGGAGACCCTGGCTCAATTCCTGGGTCGAGAAGATCTGCTGGAGAAGGGATAGACTACCCACTCCAGTATTCTTGGGCGTCCCTTGTGGCTCAGCTGGTAAAGAATCCGCCTGCAATGCAGATGACCTGGGTTCAATCCCTGAGTTGGGAAGATCCCCTAAAGAAGGGAACAGCTACCCACTCCAGTATTCTGACCTGGAGAATTCCATGGACTGGGGTCGCAAAGAGTCGGACACAACTGAGCGACTTTCACTCACTCATTGTTAGTGTGAATATATTCACTATAATGCCACCCTGGGGAATAGTCCCCTTTTAGTTTCCATTCATTGTAGAAATTGGGTCCCAAGATGTGAGAGAGTTCATCAGGTCTTCACTCTATTGTTAGATAAGGGGTTTCTTTACTTTGCTGTTGTTCACTCCTATTATCAGGAACCCAAGCAAGAGAACAAGTACAGGTAAAGACAGAGCCACATGCTAAAGTTAGAGCTTTTTACACAAATACAAAGAAGAAAAGAGACCACACTCTGCCAGAAGTAAATAAAATATTTAATTAATTTGTTCTATAAAAATTAGTAGTGAAACTGCAGAACTAGAAAAACTTTTATTGCTAACATTCAGAAAACTCTGAATATATTTAAAACAGAAATGAACAGTTCTCACATGTTGGTGGGGGTACATGAGGTCTTAGCCATTTCTTAACTCATTGTTAACATTATTGAGTTACTGTTCATATAATTCACCTATATCTAACATAGCTTGATCTACATCAAAGAGTAGGTCTTCATCTTCTCTTGGTGTCAGTATTGATTCTAAGTCTAGGAGATCAGCAAGGTCTGGTAGTGAAGCTTCCTCAGAAAGAAAAGCATCTACTTCTGGTTCTTCTGCTCCATCATTTTGCTCCATACAAGAAACTTGTTCTTGTGTGATCAACTGTAAAAGCTCTTCAGCTATTCGTATTAACTGGGCTACACAGTCAATAAGTCCACCAATACGTACAGGGGCTAATGCAGACGGCATGCCTCTATGCTTTCTTCAGAAAATAAAATATTACTAGAAGCTATAGTAAATGAGTTCTTGGTGACAATGGATCCTGTGAGGCTGGCAGTGGTTGGTTTGGTTGAGAAATGAGGCTGTTGATATGATTACAATGATGATCAAATACAGAATGAGGGCAGTGGTCCTACAGTACTTTCTGATAAAGTTGGTGAACCTCCCGCAAAATTTACATATGGTACTCTTGTCTGTATCGGTAGTGAACTGCTATTATAATGACTATCAGACAGATTGTCACAGCCAAGAGAAAACAGCAAAGCAGATCTAATAATAGAAAAGAGAAATATAAAGTTAGTATCCTTGAGTTTTTATCCATCATACAGGTTCTGGCTATAGGATAAGGTTGAAAGGGTGCTGCTAGCTATTGTTTCTCCTTTTTGGATGGCTCTACTACTCATAGTCCCCTTTATACTTCTCATGGTTGTTACCGCTTCTTACGGGATATGAGAACAAAGTGAGCATAGGCAGTCTATCTATTTTTCTTGAACATCTCTATTGAGGAAGATATATATACTAAGTCTTTTAATTAATTATGTTTTTATTAGTACTTTTTCTCTTATTGCCATTTATATCTGGTGCTGCTAAATTCCTTCTGTGTTTTTAATAATCCATTCATTAAAGTTTTTTATTGCCCCTGTAGTTTGGGGAATTTATGGCAAATTGAAGTCCCACATTCTCTTTTTCCAAATTTTGTATAACTTCTGTTAGAAGATTTGTTCTTTGGTCATTTCCTATCACTGCCACTATTCCATCTCTAGCTGTTATTTCTCCCAAATTTATCTAAAGCCATGGTCATACTATTCTCATTTGTATGTCTTGTATACTCTACAAACCCTATTCCTAAGTTTATAGTTCTTCAAGGTAATATTGTTTGTTTAGAAATCTAGAGAACAACCCAATATAATCTACCTATCACATTTGCCCTACTCTTTGCAACCCCATGGACTGTAGTCTGCCAGGCTCTTCTGTCCATGGAATATTCCAGGCCAGAATACTGGAGTGGGTAGCCGTTCCCTTCTTCAGGGGATCGTCCCAACCCACAGATCAAACCCAGGTCTCCTGCACTGCAGGCAGATTCTCTGCCATCTGAGCCACCAGGGAAGCCCTTACCAACCTCTGCTCCCCTTAAAAATGAGTCTGCTCCCCTTAAAAATGAGGATGCAAGTTTTTAGTAATTTGACATAGCTCATATTGCTTACTCATTTGTTTGATTCATAGGGTTTTTTTTACACTCTCTCTTCTGCCTACTTAGAATGTTCATGTCCATATGCCCTGAGGTTTCACATGCCCAATCTGCAACCTTAAATTGAACTGACAAGGGGCCTGATTTGAGACTTGGAGTTCCCAAGACTGTAGAATCTGTATTAGTTTTTTTTTTTTCTTTTTTTTTGGGGGGGGGTGCAGTCAGATTGTCTCCTCTCTTATTCTAAGAAGATTATTCTGTCTTTCCATTCTGATGAGCTTGTACATGTCCTACATGAATTGATAAATTCCTTTCATTGATTTATTTTCATATCTCCCTTCACCAGATTGTTTTTCCTGCAGTAGAACAGTCTGTAATTTTCTATTAGAATATGTATTTCCAGTCCACAGCTGATCAGTATATCTATGTACTTTTGGCCAGTTGTTTTCTTGGGCATATATACATATTAAATTTCTACCCATCAGTCCTGCAAATTGGGCTGGTTTCCTCTCTCCAGCCTCAGTCAAGATTTTTTCTAGTGGAGATTATTCGGAAGCAGCCATCCATGTCACTCTTTTAGGATACTACCAAATCTGTCTTTGCCCTGTTTCCAACAGTTCTGACCACAGTGGAGCCCAGAAAGCCTCAGGCTTTACCCCAGCCACTTGAACTCCTAAGGCCTTCCTTTATTAAAGTAAAGCAAGTCATCAGCCAGATGGTCTGTGAATTTCACATGGAGCTTGCTGGTTTCCACAGTGCATGGTTTGACCTACTCAATTATATAGTATCTTCACCTAGCATAAGTCCTGTCAGAACCACACATTTTTTAAATCTAAAATCCTGATAGTAGCTACAGGGTTTTCCCTGATGATGACAGTCCTCACTGTGATACCCACAAGACACGATATTGGTTGGAGGCAACTTTACATCTGAAGTAGGGGAAAATGGGTATTAGACAGATGGCAGTTTAACTCACAAGAAATCTCTGCTTTGTGAAAGGAAATAATGGGAAAAATCATAAAAGGAATTTGGTATTAGTGTAGAGCATGAATCCGGTCATGAGATGAAAGATACTGAAATAAAGTGTATTAAATACTACTAGAGAGCCCCATCACATTTTTCAAAGGAAGCAATAACCTACTATGGTGCCCATAGCCCAAGGGCACAAGAGGGTAATAGGAACGTACTCACACAAAACCTATTTAATGTCTGGCTTCCTTTTCACCCAGTTTCTTTTCTCAGCTTCTTTACCTCCACCTAGGACTCTTTTTAAATTAATGCTCTTAGCCAACACACCTCATTTAATCACCTATGTGTTTCATTCTATTTCATTCTCTCTGTATCGTTGTCTTTCACTATTCCTTCACATCTTTTCTTCCATCTCTCTTGAAACTGGTCAAAATTTAGAAACAAATTATAGTCAATTTATCAAACAAGTATTGTATTTATAGAGTTTTTTATGACACAATCTATGTAAAAAGCAGAGAGGTAGCACATTTCATATGTTGCTATTTTATAAAGACAAATAAAAAGTGAAAGTGTTAGTCACTCAGTAATGTCCGACTCTGTGACCCCATGGGCTGTAGCCCATGAGCCTCCTCTATCTATGGGAGACTCCAGGCAGGAATACTGGAGTGGGTTGCCCTGCCCTCCTCCAGGGGATCTTCTTGACCCAGGGATCGAACCTACGTCTCTTATGTCTCCTGCATTGGCAGGCAGGTTCTTTACCTCTAGCACCACCTGGGAACCCCCCTCCAGAAGAATACTGGAGTGAGTTGCCATTTCCTTCTCCAGGGGATCTTTCCAACCCAGGGATTGAATATGGCTCTCCCACATTGCAGGCAGACTCTACCAACTTGAGCCACCAGGGAAGCCCTTTTATAAACTATCTGGGATTCTCCAGGCCAGAATACTGGAGTGAGTAACTGTTCCCTTCTCCAGGGGATCTTCCCAACCGAGGGATCAAACCCAGGTCTCCCACATTTCAGTCTGATTCTTTACCAATTGAGCCACCAGGGAAGCCCAAGAATACTGGAGTACGTAGCCTATCCCTTCTCCAGTGGATCTTCCTGACCCAGGAATCAAACCAGGGTCTGCATTGCAGGCAGATTCCTTACCAGCTGAGCTACCAGGGAAGCCCAAAGACAAATGAAGTTACTTAATATTTATGTAATCCTTGATTTTTCTATCTCATGGTTACCTTTGATGGGAAAAAATTTCCTGACCTAGCCTTAACCCTGTTGACCACTTTGTTAGCTAATCCACAATTTCTATGTTCAAAGCATCTTGGAACTGAGGAGGTGGGGATGTGGGGAGGGCAGGGAAGGTGCTGAGAATTTGCCAAATACTGCAGTGCTAAGAATAGTAACAGCACAGCATCAGCTTATTCCAGTTATGATAATTTCTAAAGCAACCCCTGACCCTAAGGTGTTTGCCTAACAGTGTATTTTGCGTAGTTTGCACCTAGTCCCAACTCATCATAAGGACCATCTTATTAGCTGTTACTTCTGCCTAGAATCCCATTCCCTTAGAAAAAAATGGTTTCTTGTCATTCTGGTCTCAGCTTAAATATCATCTCTAATTTCTGACCCTCCAACCTGAAAAAGCCTCTTAACCATCCCTTTCTCATTATGCATACAGTATATTTTTATATTCCAGTGCCTATAATCATTTCATATTTTCTTATTTATTCATTTCTTTTTCTGTCTCTCACCCCTTCCCATATTTAGACTAAAATGGAGTTTCATGAAATTAGGAAGCTTGTCTCTTCTGATTTCTGCAAAATAGAAAGAGTGGCTGCCACATAGGTAACCAGTAAGTGTTGTTAAAGAAAGGCAGGGAAGGAGGGAAGGAGGGACAACTTTTAACTCTTTCATTGAGTAGATATTATCAAGTTACAAATATGTATGAACAGCAGGGGTAAAAAGATAAACCAATTAATCAAAACACATGGTTAATAAAATTAGCAAACAATGCACAGACTGAGAGAAAATATTCACAAAACATATATCTGACAAAGAACTTGTAACCATGAGATATAAAGACATACAAAGAGCTTGAACAACACAAAAATAAAAAGAAATCTTAAAAATTAGGGCAGAAATAAATGTAAAAGAAACAAAAGAGACCATAGCAAAAATCAACAAAGCCAAAAGCTGGTTCTTTGAGAAGATAAATAAAATTGACAAACCATTAGCCAGACTCATCAACAAACAAAGGGAGAAAAATCAAATCAATAAAACTACAAATGAAAATGGAGAAATCACAACAGACAACACAGAAATACAAAGGATCATAAGAGACTACTATCAGCAACTATATGCCAATAAAATGGACAACTTGGAAGAAATGGACAAATTCTTAGAAAAGTACAACTTTCTAAAACTGAACCAGGGAGAAATAGAAAATCTTAACAGACCCTTCACAAGCACAGAAATTGAAACTGTAATCAGAAATCTTCCAGCAAACAAAAGCCTAGGACTAGATGGCTTCACAGCTGAATTCTACCAAAAATTTAGAGAAGAGCTAACACCTATCCTACTCAAACTCTTCCAGAAAATTGCAGAGGAAGGTAAACTTCTAAACTCATTCTATGAGGCCACCATCACCTTAATACAAAAACCTGACAAAGATGCCACAATAAAAGAAAAATACATGCCAATATCACTGATGAACATAGATGCAAAAATCCTTAACAAAATTATAGCAAACAGAATCCAACAACATACTAAAAAGATCAAACATCATAACCAAGGGGGCTTTATCCCAGGGATGCAAGGATTCTTCAATATCTGCAAATCAATCAGTGTAATATACCACATTAACAAATGGAAAAATAAAAAACCATATGATTATCTCAATAGATGCACAGAAAGCCTTTGACAAAATTCAACATCCATTTATGATAAAAACTCTCCAGAAAGCAGGAATAGAAGGAACATACCTCAGCATAATAAAAGCTATATATGACAAACCCACAACAAACATTATCCTCAATGTGAAAAATTGAAAGCATTTCCCCTAAATTCAGGAACAAGACAAGGGTGCCCATTCTCATCACTATTATTCAATATAGTTTTGGATGTTTTGGAAACAGCAATCAGAGCAGAAAAAGAAATAAAAGGAATCCAAATTGGAAAAGAAAAAGTAAACTCTCACTGCAGATGACATGATCCTCTACATAGAAAACCCTAAAGATTCCACCAGAAAATTACTACAGCTAATCAATGAATATGGTAAAGTCGCAGGATATAAATCAACATACAGAAATCCCTTGCATTCCTATACACTAATAATGAGAAAATAGAGAAATTAAGGAAATAATTCAATTCACCATTGCAAGGAAAAGAATAAAATACTTAGGAATATATCTACCTAAAGAAACAAAAGACCTATATTTAGAAAACCATAAAACATTGGTGAAAGAAATCAAAGAGGACACTAATAGATGGAGAAATATACCATGTCCATGGATCAGAAGAATCAATATAATGAAAATAAGTATACTACCTAAAGTAATCTATATATTCAATGCAATCCCTATCAAGCTACCAGTAGTATTTTTCAGAGAACTAGATCAAATAATTTCACAATAGGTATGGAAATACAAAAAACCTTGATAGCCAAAGCAATCTTAAGAAAGAAGAATGGAACTGGAGGAATCAATCTGCCTGACTTCAGGCTCCACTACAAAGCCTCAGTCATCAAGACAGTATGGTACTGGCACAAAGACAGAAATATAGACAATGGAACACAACAGAAAGTCCAGAGATAAATCCACACACCTATGGACACCTTATCTTTGACAAAGGAGGCAAGAATATACAATGGAGAAAAGACAATCTCTTTAACAAGTGGTGCTGGGAAAACTGGTCAACCACTTGTAAAAGAATGAAACTAGAACACTTTCTAACACCATACAGGAAAATAGACTCAAAATGGATTAAAGATCTAAATGTAAGGCCAGAAACTATAAAACTCCTAGAGGAAGACATTGGCAAAACACTCTGACATAAATCAGAGCAGGATCCTCTATGACCCACCTCCCAGAATATTGGAAATAAAAGCAAAAATAAACAAATGGGACCTAATTAAAAGCTTTTGCACAACAAGGGAAACTATAAGCAAGGTGACATGACAGCCTTCAGAATGGGAGAAAATAATAGCAAATGAAGCAACTGACAAGTAACTGATCTCAAAAATATACAAGCAACTCCTGCAGCTCAATTCCAGAAAAATAAATGATCCAATCAAAAAATTGGCCAAAAAACTAAACAGACATTTCTCCAAAGAAGACATACAGATGGCTAACAAACACATGAAAAGATGCTCAACATCACTCATTATCAGAGAAAGGCAAATCAAAACCACAATGAGGTACCATTTCACACCATTCAGAATGGCTGTGATCCAAAAGTCTACAAGCAATATATTCTTCAGAGGGTGTGGAGAAAAGGGAACCCTCTTACACTGTTGGTGGGAATGCAAACTAGTACAGCCACTATAGGGAACAGTGTGGAGATTCCTTAAAAAACTGGAAATAGAACTGCAGTATGACCCAGCCATCCCACTGCTGGGCATACACACTGATGAAACCAGAATTGAAAGAGACATGTGTACCCCAATGTTCATCAAAGCACTGTTTATAATAGCCAGGACATGGAAGCAACCTAGATGTCCATCAGCAGACAAATGGATAAGAAAGCTGTGGTATATATACACAATGAAGCATTACTCAGCCATTAACAGGATACATTTGAATCAGTTCTAATGAGGTGGATGAAACTGGATCCTATTATACAGAGTGAAGTAAGCCAGAAAGAAAAACACCAATACAGTATACTAACACATATATATGAAATTTAGAAAGATGGTGATGATAACCCTGTATGTGAGACAGCAGAAGAGACACAGATGTATAGAAACAGTCTGTTGGACTTTGTGGGATAGGGCGAGGGTGGGATAGTTTGGGAGAATGGCATTGAAACATGTATGTTATCATATGTGAAATGGATCGCCAGTCCAGGTTCGATGCATGATACAGGATGCTTGGGGCTGGTGCACTGGGATGACCTAGAGGGATGGGATGGGGAAGGAGGCAGGAGTGGGGTTCAGGATGGGGAACACAAGTACACCTGTGGTAGATGCATGTCAATGTATGGCAAAACCAAGACAATATTGTAAACTAATTAGCCTCCGATTAAAATAAATAAATTTATATTTTATAAAAAATAAAAATTAAAAAAATGGGCAAAAGAGTTTAACAAACATTTCACAAAGGAAGAAAAATAAACAGCTAATAATCACAAGAAAATATATTCCATATCTTCATCATCAGGGAAATGCAAGTTAACATCACAATGAAATACTACAACACACTCACTAGACTAGCTAAAATCAAAGACTGATAACACCAAATGTTGACAGAGATATAGAGCAACCAGAATTCTCACCCACGGCTTGTAGGAATGTGAAAGGATACAACCTCTTTGAAAACATCTTGCAGTTTCTTATAAAACTAGGCAAGCACCTATCCAATCCCAGCAATTCCACTCTGAGGTATTTACCCAAGAGAAATGAAAGTTCACAAAAAGACTTTTTATAAGAATGGTTATAGCAACCTTATGCATGGTAACCAAAAGTGGAAAGAACCCAGATGTCAATCAAAAGGAGAATGGATCAACTGTGGTTTATTCATACAATGTGATACTAATCAGCAATAAAAGGAAAGCCACTGCTGCTAGGGATAAAAACATGGAGGGATATCAAAAACATCATACTTTATGAAAGGAGCCAGACCCCCAAAAAATATATTGTATGATTCTATTCATATGCAATTCTAGAAAATGCAAAACAATCTATGGTGGAAAAATAAAAATAGCAATTGCATCTGGGGAGTGGAAACTGACAGGAAGAAGCTAAAGAGAACTTTCTGAGGTGATGGGTTATATAAGCTTATGCATTTTTCAAAACTCACTGAATGGTACTCTTAATATATGTACATGCCACTATATGTAAATTTTACTTGCCCCCAAAAAGTAATCAAGCATAATCTCCAATCTCAAAAACTATATATCAGATGAAATGGCATGCCCATAAATATTTTAATAAATGTTCACATTTATTAAAGACCTATTACACTTTAGGTACTTTTTTTCTATTAGTACATTTAATCCTCTCAACAACCCTGTGAAGTTACAGATGGAAAAATTGAGGAACACAGAAATCAAGTAACTTGCCCACAGTCACATGGTAAGTAAAGATACAGAATTGGAAGTCAGCCCATGTCTGATTCCTAAAGTCTTATGCCAGAAAGCACAAATTCAGGTGCCTACAGGAGGAAAATATACCTTATTCTTACACATTTTCGATGTCAGATCCAGCACTGACATCTCATTCTAAGCAGGAATAGAACTCCAAGAGAATGTTACCTCATTTCCCATCCCTGGAAACTGGCTGAATTCCAAGTTGACTGTGAGTACCAAGGCAGAAGGATGGAGAGAGCCACATCAGTCTGCAGCAATCCCCATTATCTGTGACAGGAATGCTGTGTCTATTTTATTAATACCTGCCCTTCCACTGACCTACTGAATTGGCCCACTCATAAACTACTCATCTGCGATTCAGTCAAGATGGGTGAAAGAGTCAAGGTTATGCCAACCAAATGTTCACTGGACTTCCACTTTCAAGTGGGATGTGAATGCTCTAGCCACAACTTAAAACAATGACAACAACAAAAGATAAACTGAAAAATTAGTGTTTTTTAAATACCTGCAATATATAGAAACAAGGACAAGATGAACTAAAATTTCAGAGGTAAAGAGTCCTTCCTAAGTGAGCGATAATCACGGACATTTTTTCTTCGCTGAGACATTTGCTAATTCTGTGCACAAGTCAAAGAAGAGGCTTGGCACCGAGACAGAAGGATTCTACTGAGGAAAATGAGAAATCTGAATAAATCTGGAGGCTATCATACTGGATTGGAAATTTGAGAAGCCTGAAATACTGGGCTAAACTTCCTTACCTCAAGTTAGCTGAGTACCGCGGCCATCGCGCGCAGACGTACAATCTTCCAAGTCTCCCTGTACTTTGGAGGTAAATTATCGTGAGAAGGGAGGAGCCTGCCACACACTACTCTGCTGGTCTCTGGCTCAAATGTTACACAGATTTTGAAGTTGCGAGGGTGTGGGGAGGCTCGTTTGAGTTAATAAGTTCAAAACCATCCCTGTAAGGCACTTTAGATAAAATGATTCTAAAATGTATAAGGATATATAAAGGGCTTGAGGTGAAGTCACTCAGTCGTGTCTGACTCTTTGCGACCTCATTAATTGTAGCTTACCAGGCTTCTCCATCCATGGAATTTTCCAGGCAAGAGTACCAGAGTAGGTTGCCATTTCCTGCTCCAGAGGATCTTCCTGACGCAGGGATAGAACCCAGGTTTCCCACATTGCAGGCAGACACTTTACTCTCTGAGCCACCAGGGAAGCCATAAAGGGTTTAGTATAGCCAAAACATCTTAAAGAAGAACAAAATTGGAGGACATATACTATCAAATACTAAGGTTAGCTAGCTATGCAGCTCCAGGCAAGAATACTGGAGTGGGTTGCCATTTCCTTCTCCAGGGGATTTTCCCGACCCAGAGATTGAACCCAGGTCTCCCGCATTGTAGGCAGATGCTTTACCGTTTGAACTACCAGGAAAGCCCAGTTATTTGACAGCATGGTACTAATACAAGAACAAACAAATAAATCAGTGTAACATGACTGTTACCTCACACTGGATATACAACTACTAACAATAATTTGAAATAGTCCTGGGTGTTCATTGGAAAAGACCCTGATGCTGGGAGGGATTGTGGGTAGGAGGAGAAGGGGACGACAGAGGATGAGATGGCTGGATGGCATCACTGACTTGATGGACGTGAGTCTGAGTGAACTCCAGGAGTTGGTGATGGACAGGGAGGCCTGGCATGCTGCAATTCATGGGGTCACAAAGAGTCGGACACAACTGAGTGACTGAACTGAACTGAATAGACCTAAATATGAAAGGTAAAACAGTAAATCTTCTAGATCAAACCATTGACAAATATCTTCATGATCTTCAGTAAAGATTTCTTACTCTACATAAAAAGAGTTAACTAGGAAAGAAGATTGATAAATGGATTTCATTAAAATTAAGACTTACCAGGTGGCGCTAGTGGTAAAGAACACGCCTGCCAATGCAGGAAACATAAGAGACATGGGTTTGATCCCTGGGTTGGGAAGATCCCCTGGAGAAGAAAATGGCAACCCACTCCAGTATTCTTGCCTGGAGAATCCTATGGGCAGAGGAGCCTGGCAGGTTACAGTCTAGTCCATGGGGTCACAAAGAGTCAGATGCAACTGAAGCGACTTAGCACACACAAGAACTTCCACTTGTCAAAATGAAAGCAAAAGTCGCTCAGTCCTGTCCGACTCTTTGCGACCCATTTATCAAAAGACACTTTAAGAGGGTGAAAAGGTCAACCACAGACTGGGAGAGAATATTCACAAAATATATATTTAACAAGTGACTTGTATCAAGTATATACATTTATTTTAAACTTCAAATAAATAGTGGGAAAAAAAAAGACAACGCAATTTTTTAAAGTGTTAACAATGGAACAAAGAATTGAGTGGCACTTCACAGATGAGAACTTTTAAATGAACTTCAAGCATATTAATAGATTTTCATTGTTATTGGTTATTTGGAATGCAAATTAAACTGACAGCCAAGACACACAAATCCCCACCAGAAAAGCTAAAATTGAAAAAAATAAAAAATAAAAAACTGACAATATCAAGCATTGAGAAGAACATGGAGCAACTAGAACTCTCATGCATTGTTGGTGAAGATGTTAACTTGTACAACTTCCTTGGAACTGTTGGGCAGTATCTACTAAAACTAAACATACCTCTCTTGAACAACCTTGTCATTCTATTCCTAAATATATACAATAAAAGATTACTACTGTCCACAAAAATACATGAACAAGAAAGCTGAAAGAAGCCAGATGCCTTAAAGTACATACCATATAATTCTATTTACATGAAATTTAAGAACAGGCAAATGAATCTGTAGAACAAAAGTGAATGTAGTGGTTACTTGTCAGTGGGGGTGGGCTTTCGACTGGGAAGAAATGTGAGGAAGCCTTCTGCAATGCTGGAAATGTTCTGTTGATATAATTACATATTTTTTCTTTAAAAGCATTCAGCTGTACAAAATAATTGATGCACTTCATCTTATATATGCTATATTTTACAAAATTGTTATTTTAAATTTAGGGTTTCCTTCCTATAAAATCAGTAAAGACAGCAAGACAGTGATGAGAGTCTTGCCAGGATTCAGAGAGCCAGTCATCATAGTCAATAGAAATGGAATGAAGGGGCTCCCCAAGTGACTCAGTGGTGAAGAATCTGACTGCCAATGCAGGGGACACAGGTTTAACTGGGAAGATCCCACATTCCACGGAGCAACTAGGCCTGGGTGCCACAACTATTGAGCGTGGGTTCTAGAGCCTGAGAACCACAACTACTGAGACCACGTGCTGCAACTATAGCCATATACACTAGAGCTTGAGCTCCACAACAAGAGAAGTCACCACAATGAGAAACCGGTGCACTGCAACTAGAGATTAGCCCCTGCTCACCACAATTAGAGAAAAGCCTCCATAGCAATGAAGACCCAGCACAGCCCAAAATAATGAATAAATAAATAAATAAGAAATGGAATTAAGTCTGAAGATACAGAGAAGAATCCTTGGCCTACTTCATGGCAAGGCTAAGTAAAGCAAGAGACCAAAGTAAAGCAAAAGCTGGATGGAATTGCAAATTGACAGAAGAAGAAGTAATCCATATCTTACAAAAAGCTCAGAAAGACAGCTGGGACAGGCCATGATGTCCATCTGATAATGAGAATCTTTAACCCCATAGACTTTATTAATCTCATTCTTGTGATATTTTTGTCAGCATAACTAATCAAAAACCGCCATTTTTCCTTTAGCTGATAGTCCTGCCCTGCTATTTTGTGATACTCATAGCTGGCAAACCGGCAATAAGCGTCTAACAGTAGGATGGAAAAGGAGCATAGGCATCCAAGTCCTCTGGGTCTGTGTTTATAGTCGTTAAATTTCTCTGCATCAGGCAAGGTCAATTAGTTCGCATCCAACAGGAACAGAGGCAGTTATGTGGGAGAGATTAAAACATGCCTTTACAGGGACTTCCCTGGCAGTCCAGTGCTTGAGACTCCATGCTTCCAATTCAGGGGATGCAAGTTCAGTCCCTGGTCGGGGAGCTAAGATCCCAGATGCCATGTGGCCCAGCCTCCCAAAAAATGTTCCTTTTCGGAGTATAGGTGCCAGTTTCCTATTTACAAACAGTAAATGTTCTAATAAAACTCCCTTTTCTACTGCTGCAGTGCCAGCAGTAGAATTTGGATACATGCGTTTAACATAGTTTTTTTAATAACACCCCCATACACTACCTCTAGAGCTTCCATGATAGCTCAGTTGGTAAAGAATCTGCCTGCAATGCAGGAGACCCTGGTTCAATTCCTGGGTTGGGAAGAGACCCTGGAGAAGGGAAAGCCTTGTATTCTAGAATACTAGAATACTCTAGTATTCTGACCTGAAGAATTCCATGGATTGTATAGTCCATGGGGTCACAAAGAGTTCGACACGACTGAGCGACTTTCACTTTCACACTACTTGTCATTGCCCTCCCCACCCCTGAGGAAACATCAAGATGTCCTCATTCTCAAAGGGCAAATTTTAAAATTTTGACATAGCAGGAGCTCTCTGAGGGGCTACAATGAAGAAAGCAATAGGATCTGCCCTTCAAACTTTTTTTTTAATGAAAAAATAAAGCTACAAACCTTTAATTTAAAAAACCTGTGTGCAATAAGGCACTTGCCTATTATAGGATCTGACATTTAAAATCCCCATGAACCATCTTTAATTTATCAAGAAAGAAAGGAAAGAATTGTGTGGCTGAAGAGCTAAACATGGTACCTTCTTCAAAATATATGAAAAATTCAAAACAGAAACTGAAAAAATGGAGGGTAGGAAATGTTCTTATGGTCAATTTAAACCAAATTCTACTGAATTTCTTTCTTCCTCCTCCAAATTTGTTCACTGCTGCAGAGAGAATCACAGATTCCTGCTTACCTTTCAAAAAACAACTCTGTCAGTGGAGAAAAATAACCACTTTTGAAAATATATATCTCTTGGTTATTTTCCTAGACAGACAAAGAGTTTCCTCAGAACACTCTTCAAACATGAGGACAGAAACCCCATCTTGACTTGATGGAACCCTGCAGAGGCTTGTCCCTGAATCCTGTTATGAGAAGCCCACAGGTACCCACAGAGCCTGAAAAGAGCTGTAATACTTCTAGAGAGATTCTTGGCTTTTAAATATTACCAGTGCAAATGATGAGGTCTAAAATAAGAGAAATAAAAAGAGAACTTGGAGGCAATAGGATAAGGGGTTTTATTCCATATATTCCCTCAGCTTTCTGAGTGGGAAAAAGGAAAAATATTTTTGTGTATTTTCTTTGAGAGAGACAGTAAAATGGTGTGACTGGTTATAATAGTAGGATCTGTTTCAAACAAATCTATATTTGAATTACAACTTTTTCACACACTAACTAGAAGTCTGCCAAACTACTCTGCCTGTTTCCTCATCTGTAAAATGAAGATAATAACAGTTGTGAGACTTACATAAGTTAACACATACAGTGAGTTTAGAATGGTGCCTAGTATATAGAAAAGCTCTTAATAAATGCTAGCTAATATAATTGTTCTGGAGAAAATTCAGGGATCCAGGAAGTAGTGTGTGGTGCATCCTGGGTACTGACTAGTGATCCTGGAAAGTAGTAGGGGAGACACCTGCAGACATTACAAAAACTGGAAGGGAGAATCTGAGATACACTTCATCTCATGGTTAGAACCAACATGATTTTGGACTGGAATAAAAATGTCAGGGACCACAATTCAAAAGGATACATGTTCCCCAATGTTCACTGCAACACTGTTTATGATAGCCAGGACTTGGAAGAAACCTAGATGTCCATCAACAGATGAATAGATAAAGAAGTTGTGGTACATATATACTATGGAATGTTACTCTGCCACAAAAGAGGAATGAATTTGGATCAGTTGTAGTGAGGTGAATGAACGTAGAGCCTGTTATACAGAGTGAAGTCAGAAAGAAAAAAACAAATATCATATATTAATGCATACATATATGGAATCTATAAAAATAGTACTGATGAACCTATTTACAGGGAAGAAATGGAGACACAGACTTAGAGAATGGACTTGTGGACACAGTGAGGAGAAGAGAAGGTAGGACTAATTGAGAAAGTAGCACTGACATATACACTATCATGTGTAAAATAGGTAACTAGCAGGAAGCTGCTGTATAACACAGGGAGCCCAGTCTAGCGCTCTGTGATGACCTAGAGGGATGGGCTGGAAATGCGGAGAGAGGCTCAAGAGGGAGTTTTTTTGGTCGCTAAGTCACGTCCAACTCTTTGTGACCCCATAGAATGCAACACGCCAGGCTTCCCTGTCCTTCACTGTCTCCTAGAGTTTGCTCAAGCTCATTTCTTTGAGTCGGTGATCCTATCCAATCATTTCATCCTCTGTCGCCCCCTTATCCTCCTGCCCTCAATCGTTCCCAGTATCACGGTCTTTTCCAATGAGTTGGCTCTTCGCATCAGGTGGCCAAAGTATTGGAGCTTCAGCATCAGTCCTTCCAATGAATATTCAGTGTTGATTTCCTTTAGGATTAGCTGATTTGTTCTCCTTGCTGCTCAAGGGAATTTCAGGAGTCTTCTCCAGTACCACAGTTCAAAAGCATCAATTATTTCAGGCTCTTCTGGTGGCTCATGGTAAAGAATCTGCCTGCAATGCAGGAAATCTGGGTTCAATCCCTGGAGAATCCCATGGAAAAAAGAGCCTGGCAGGCTACAGTCCATGGGGTTACAAAGAGTCAGACATGACTGAGCAACTAATACTTTATTTTGAGGGGGCTTCCCAGGTGGCACTAGTGGTAAAGAATCCACCTGGCAATGTAGGAGCTGTGTGTTTAATCCCTGGTCAGGAAGATCCCCTGGAGTAGGAAATGTCAAGCCACTCCAGTATTCTTGCCTGGAAATTTCCATGGACAGAGGAGCCTGGCAGGCTACAGTCCATGGGGCTGTGTGTGTGTCTGTGTGTGTGTATATATATACACATATATACATATACATATACATCATTTGTTAATGTATACATATATGTGGCTGAGCACCAAAGAATTGATAATTTTGAACTGTGGTGTTGGAGAAGACTCTTGAGAGTCCCTTGAAGAGGGGAGATCCAACCAGTCCATTCTGAAGGAGATCAGCCCTGGAATTTCTTTGGAAAGAATGATGCTAAAGCTGAAACTGGCCACCTCATGCGAAGAATTGACTCATTGGAAAAGACTCTGATGCTGGGAGGGATTGGGGCAGGAAGAGAAGGGGACGACAGAGATGAGATGGCTGGATGGCATCACTGACTCAATAGACATGAGTCTGAGTGAACTCCGGGAGTTGGTGATGGACAGGGAGGCCTGGCGTGCTGCAATTCATGGGGTCACAAAGAGTCGGACATGACTGAGTAACTGAACTGAACTGAACTGATGCATACATATATATACATATATATATAATGACTGATTTGAATTGTAATGCAGAAGCCAACACAACATTGTAAAACAATTATCCTCCAATTAAAAAAAAGATGGCAGGAGTTGGACTGTCTTGTGACTCTAGTTCACACATAATCCTTTCAGAAGACCTAAGACCAGTCATGTAGGGAATCCTTGAGTATTAGGGCATATTCCTGGCCTAATTCACTCCTGCATTTGAAGGCTGTGCTCACTCTGGCAGGTGAAAAATGACTGCACTTTGGGCCGCCCATTGGTTATTCCACCAACACATTGCAAGCTGCATGGAGAATGCCCTCCATTTTGTATTATGGCAATGAATCTTTCAAGATTTAAAGCATTAACTAGATGTTCCTTGGAAATATCTCCCATTGACCCATGAATAACCCGGGCGAGGGGCTCCAAAATTACTGCAGATGGTGACTGCAGCTATGAAATTAAAAGATGCTTGCTCCTTGGAAGAAAAGCTATGACAAAGCTAGTTCAGTTCAGTTCAGTCACTCAGTCATGTTCGACTCTTTGCGACCTCGTGAATCGCAGCACGCCAGGCCTCCCTGTCCATCACCAACTCCCGGAGTTGACTCAGACTCACGTGCATCGAGTCAGTGATGCCATCCAGCCATCTCATCCTCTGTCGGTCTCCTCCTGCCCCCAATACCTCCCAGCATCAGAGTCTTTTCCAATGAGTCAACTCTTCGCATGAGGTGGCCACAGTACTGGAGTTTCAGCTTTAGCATCATTCCTTCCAAAGAAATCCCAGGGCTGATCTCCTTCAGAATGGGCTGGTTGGATCTCCTTGCAGTCCAAGGGATTCTCAAGAGTCTTCTCCAACACCACAGTTCAAAAGTATCATTTCTTCGGTGCTCAGCCTTCTTCACAGTCCAACTCTCACATCCATACATGACCACTGGGAAAACCATAGCCTTGACTAGACAGACCTTAGTAGGCAAAGTAATGTCTCTGCTGTTAAATATGCTATCTAGGTTGGTCATAACTTTTCTTCCAAGGAGTAAGCCTCTTTTAATTTCATGGCTTGCAGTCACCATCTGCAGTGATTTTGGAGCGCCCCAAAATAAAGTCTGACACTGTTTCCACTGTTTTCCCATCTACTCCCATGAAGTGGTGGGACCAGATGCCATGATCTTGGTTCTCTGAATGTTGAGCTTTAAGCCAATTTTTTCACTCTCCTCTTTCACTTTCATCAAGAGGCTTTTTAGTTCCTCTTCACTTTCTGCCATAAGGGTGGTGTCATCTGCATATCTGAGGTTATTGATATTTCTCCAGGCAATCTTGATTCCAGCTTGTGTTTCATCCAGTCCAGTGTTTCTCATGATGTACTCTGCATATAAGTTAAATAAACAGGGTGACAATATACAGCCTTGATGTACTCCTTTTCCTATTTGGAACCAGTCTGTTGTTCCAAGTCCAGTTCTAACTCTTGCTTCCTGACCTGCATACAGATTACTCAAGAGGCAGGTCAGGTGGTCTGGTATTCCCATCTCTCTCAGAATTTTCCATAGTTGATTGTGATTCACACAGTCAAAGGCTTTGGCATAGTCAATAGAGCAGAAATAGATGTTTTTCTGGAACTCTCTTGCTTATTCAATGATCCAGCGGATGTTGTCAATTTGATCTCTGATTCCTCTGCCTTTTCTAAAACCAGCTTGAACATCAGGAAGTTCATGGTTCACATATTTCTGAAGCCTGGCTTCGAGAATTTTGAGCATTACTTTACTAGCATGTGAGATGAGTGCAATTGTGTGGTAGTTTGAGCATCCTTTGGCATTGCCTTTCTTTGGGATTGGAATGAAAACTGACCTTTTCCAGTCCTGTGGCCACTGCTGAGTTTTCCAAATTTGCTGGCATATTGAGTGCAGCACTTTCACAGCATCATTTCAGGATTTGAAATATCTCAGCTGGAATTCCATCACCTCCACTAGCTTTGTTCATAGTGATGCTTTCTAAGGCCCACTTGACTTCACATTCCAGGATGTCTGGCTCTAGATGAGTGATCACACCATCGTGATTATCCAGGTCATGAAGATCTTTTTTGTACAGTTCTTCTGTGTATTCTGCCATCTCTTCTTAATATCTTTTGCTTCTGTTAGGTCCATACAATTTCTGTCCTTTATTGAGCCCATCTTTGCATGAAATATTCCCTTGGTATCTCTAGTTTTCTTGAAGAGATCTCTAGTCTTTCCTATTCTGTTCTTTTCCTGTATTTCTTTGCATTGATCGCTGAAGAAGGCTTTCTTATTGCTTCTTGCTGTTCTTTGGAACTCTGCATTCAGATGCTTATATCTTTCCTTTTCTCTTTGTCGTTTGCTTCTCTTCTTTTCACAGCTATTTGTAAGGCCTCCTCAGACAGCCATTTTGCTTTGGATGGTCTTGATCCCTGTCTCCTGTACAATGTCACAAACCTCATTTCATAGTTCATCAGGCACTCTATCTATCAGATCTAGGCCCTTAAATCTATTTCTCACTTCCACTGTATAATCATAAGGGATTTGATTTAGGTCATACCTGAATGGTCTAGCGGTTTTCCCTACTTTCTTCAATTTGAGTCTGAATTTGGTAATATGGAGTTCATGATCTGAGCCACAGTCAGCTCCTGGTCTTGTTTTTGCTGACTGGATACAGCTTCTCCATCTTTGGGTGCAAAGAACATAATCAATCTGATTTCAGTGTTGACCATCTGGTGATGTCCATGTGTAGAGTCTTCTCTTGTGTTGTTGGAAGAGGGTGTTTGAACCCCCCTCCCACCTCCCTCCCCATACAATCCCTCTGGGTCATCAAATGCACCAGCCCCAAGCATCCTGTATCCTTCATTGAACCTGGACTGGTGATTTGTTTCATATATGATATTATACATGTTTCAATGCCATTCTCCCAAATCATCCCACCCTCTCCCTCTCCCACAGAGTCCAACAGACTGTTTCTATACATCTGTGTCTCTTTTGCTCTCTCGCATACATGGTTATCGTTACCATCTTTCTATATTCCATATATATGCATTAGTTTACTGTATTGGTGTTTTTCTTTCTGGCTTACTTCATTCTGTGTAATAGGGTCCAGTTTCATCCACCTCATTAGAACTGATTCAAATGTATTCTTTTTTAATGGCTGAGTAATAATCCATTGTGTATATGTACCACAGCTTTCTTATCCATTCATCTGCTGACGGACATCTAGGTTGATTCAATGTCCTGGCTATTATAAACAGTGCTGTGATGAACACTGGGGTACATGTGTCTCTTTCAATTCTGGTTTCCTCAGTGTGTATGCCCAGTAGTCGGATTGCTGGGTCATAAGGCAGTTCTATTTCCAGTTTTTGAAGGAATCTCCACACTGTTCTCCATAGTGGCTGCACTAGTTTGCATTCCCACCAACAGTGTAAGAGGGTTCCCTTCTCTCCACACCCTCTCCAGCATTTATTTCTTGTAGACTTTTGGATAGCAGTGATTCTGACTGGTGTGAAATGGTACCTCATTGTGGTTTTGATTTGCATTTCTCTGATAATGAGTGATGTTGAGCATCTTTTCATATGTTTGTTAGCCATCTGTATGTCTTCTTTGGAGAAGTGTCTGTTTAGTTCTCTGGCTCATTTTTTGATTGGGTCGTTTGTTTTTCTGGAACTGAGCTGCAGGAGTTCCGTGTATATTTCTGAGATTAGTTCTTTGTCAGTTGCTTCATTTGCTATTATTTTCTCCCATTCTGAAGGCTGTCATGTCACCTTGTTTATAGTTTCCTTTGTTGTGCAGAAGCTTTTAATTTTAATTAGGTCCCATTTTTTTATTTTTGCTTTTATTTCCAATATTCTGGGAGGTGGGTCATAGAGGATACTGCTGTGATTTATGTGAGAGGGTGTTTTGCCTATGTTTTCCTCTAAGAGTTTTATAGTTTCTGGTCTTACGTTTAGATCTTTAATCCATTTTGAATTTATTTTTGTGTATGGTGTTAGAAAGTGTTCTAGTTTCATTCTTTTACAAGTGGTTGACCAGTTTTCCCAGCACCACTTGTTAAAGAGATTGTCTTTTCTCCATTGTATATTTTTGCCTCCTTTTTCAAAGATAAGGTGTCCATAGGTTCATGGGTTTATCTCTGGGCTTTCTATTCTGTTCCATTGATCTATATTTCTGTCTTTGTACCAGTACCATACTGTCTTGATGACTGTGGCTTTGTAGTAGAGCCTGAAGTCAGGCAGGTTGATTCCTCCAGTTCCATTCTTCTTTCTCAAGATTGCTTTAGCTATTCGAGGTTTTTTGTATTTCCATACAAACTGTGAAATTGTTTGTTCTAGTTCTCTGAAAAATACCGTTGGTAGCTTGATCAGGATTGCATTGCATCTATAGATTGCTTTGGGTTGTATACTCATTTTCACTATATTGATTCTTCTGATCCATGAACATGGTATATTTGTCCCTCTATTACTGTCCTCTTTGATTTCTTTCACCAGTGTTTTATAGTTTTCTATATATAGGTCTTTAGTTTCTTTAGGTAGATATATTCCTAAATATTTTATTCTTTTCATTGCAATGGTGAATGGAATTGTTTCCTTAATTTCTCTTTCTATTTTCTCACTATTAGTGTATAGAAATGCAAGGGATTTCTGTGTGTTGATTTTATATCCTGCAACTTTACTCTATTCATTGATTAGTTCTAGTAATTTTCTGGTGGAATCTTTAGGGTTTTCTATGTAGAGGATCATGTCATCTGCAAACAGTGAGAGTTTTACTTCTTCTTTTCCAATTTGGATTCCTTTTAGTTCTTTTTTGGCTCTGATTGTTTTGGCCAAAACTTCCAAAACTATGTCAAATAGTTGGGGTGAAGGTGGGTATCTTTGTCTTTTTCCCAACTTTAGGGGAAATGCTTTCAATTTTTCATCATTGAGTATAATGTTTGCTGTGGGTTTGTCATATATAGCTTTTATTATGTTGAGGTATGTTCCAAAATCACTGCAGATGGTAATTGCAGCCATGAAATTAAAAGACACTTACTCTTTGGAAGAAAAGTTATGACCAACCTAGATAGTATATTCAAAAGCAGAGACATTACTTTGCCAGCTAAGGTCCGTCTAGTCAAGGCTATGGTTTTTCCAGTAGTCATGTATGGATGTAAGAGTTGGACTGTGAAGAAGGCTGAGCACTGCAGAACTGATGCTTTTGAACTGTGGTGTTGGAGAAGACTCTTGAGAGTCCCTTGGACTGCAAGGAGATCCAATCCTTCATTCTGAAGGAGATCAACCCTGGGATTTCTTTGGAAGGAATGATACTAAAGCTGAAACTCCAGTACTTTGGCCACCTCATGCAAAGGGTTGACTCATTGAAAAAGACTTTGATGCTGGGAGGGATTGGAGGCAGGAGGAGAAGGGGACGACAGAGGATGAGATGGCTGGATGGCATCACTGATTCGATGGACGTGAGTCTGAGTGAACTCCAGGAGTTAGTGATGGACAGGAAGGCCTGGCGTGCTGCGATTCATGGGGTTGCAGAGTCGGACATGACTGAGCGACTGAACTGAACTGAACTGAACTGAACTGAACTGATGTTCCTTCTATTCCTGCTTTCTGGAGAGATTTTATCATAAATGGATGTTGAATTTTGTGAAAGGCTTTCTCTGCATCTATTGAGATAATCATATGGCTTTTATTTTTCAATTTGTTAATGTGGTGTATTACATTGATTTGCGGATATTGAAGAATTCTTGCATCCCTGGGATAAAGCCCACTTGGTCATGGTGTATGACCTTTTTAATATGTTGGATTCTGATTGCTAGAATTTTGTTAAGGATTTTTGCATCTATGTTCATCAGTGATATTGGTCTGTAGTTTTCTTTTTTTGTGGCATCTTTGCCAGGTTTTGGTATTAGGATAATGGTGGCCTCATAGAATGAGTTTAGAAGTTTACCTTCCTCTGCAATTTTCTGGAAGAGTTTGAGTAGGATAGGTATAAGCTCTTCTCTAAATTTTTGGTAGAATTCAACTGTGAAGCTGTCGAACCTGGGCTTTTGTTTGCTGGAAGATTTCTGATTACAGTTTCAATTTCTGTGCTTGTGAAGGGTCTGTTAAGATTTTCTATTTCTTCCTGGTTCAGTTTTGGAAAGTTGTACTTTTCTAAGAATGTGTCCATTTCTTCCAATTTGTCCATTTTGTTGGCATATAGTTGCTGATAGTAGTCTCTTATGATTCTTTGTATTTCTGTGTTGTCTGTTGCGATCTCTCCATTCTCATTTTTAATTTTGTTGATTTAATTTTTCTCCCATTGTTTCTTGATGAGTCTGGCTAATGGTTTGTTAATTTTATTTATCCTTTCAAAGAACCAGCTTTTGGCTTTGTTGATTTTTGCTATGGTCTGTTTTCTTTCTTTTGCATTTATTTCTTCCCTAATTTTTAAGAGTTCTTTCCTTCTACTAACCCTGGGGTTTTTCATTTCTTCCTTTTTTAGTTGCTTTAGGTGTAGAGTTAGGTTATTTATTTGACTTTTTTCTTGTTTCTTGAGGTATGCCTGTATTGTTATGAACCTTCCCCTTAGCACTGCTTTTACAGTGTCCCACAGGTTCTGGGTTGTTGTGTTTTCATTTTCATTCGTTTCTATGCATATTTTGATTTCTTTTTTGATTTATTCTGTGATTTGTTGGTTATTCAGCATCATGTTGTGCAACCTCCATATGTTGGAATTTTTAATAGTTTTTCTCCTGTAATTGAGATCTAATCTTACTGCACTGTGGTCAGAAAAGATGCTTGGAATGATTTCAATTTTTTTTTGAATTTACTAAGGCTAGATTTATGGCCCAGGATGTGATCTATCCTGGAGAATGGAGAAGACTCTTGAGAGTCCCTTGGACTGCAAAGAGATCAAACCAGCCAATCCTAAAGGAAATCAGTCCTGAATATTCACTGGAAGAACTGATGCTGAAGCTGAAGCTCCAATGCTTTGGCCACCTGATGCAAAGAACTGACTCTTTGGAAAAACCCTGATGCTGGGTAATATCAAGTGCAGGAAGACAAAGGGATGACAGAGGATGAGATGGTTGGATGGTATCACTGACTCAATGGACATGAGTTTGAGGAAGCTCTGGGAGTTGGTGATGGACTGGGAAGCCTGGCGTGTTGCAGTCCATGGGGTCACAAAGAGTCAGACACAACTGAGCAATGGAACTGAACTGAATCCACTTATAACTTAGAGTAGGCCCTCCACATCCATGACTCCTCCATGTAGGCCATTTCAACCAACCACAGACCATGTAGTTCTGTAGTACTTACTGTTGAAAAAATTCTGTGTGTAAGTGGACTGTGTTCAAACCCACCTTGTGTTGAAGGGTCAATAGTACCAGGAAAGCAATTGACATGATAATGAAGGCCATTACTCTGTGACTAGAATGGCTTCACCTGAACCAACCCAGATCTTTCTATGTGAATCATTTTGATAAGAAAGGAAGCATCATATAAATATCATTGTACACTTTGTGCCCAGATGTGGAAGTGAACTTCAAGAATACCACTCAGAAATTTGACAAAAGCCATACAAAGCGCCAGTAGTGGCCTCCTATCTGTTTTTGTGGCAAATGCCAGCTTGACAGGAGAGACCCAATTCCTTTATTTTACCACCTGGAAAGATCTGAAGTCATAGAGCTCTTCCTCTGCCTGCAAATGTACTTACTGCTTATCCACCAAAGGAAAATTGCTTCTGTTTTTAATGGTCTCAGAATAAGATTCCATAACCTCCCTTGGTAACTCATTCCAGCATTTTATAGTTTCCTCCTTCTGCTAATTATATCCTCAAGTACCTTCACATACATTAACTTATTTAATTTTAAAACAATCCTGCTCAGCAAGGAGTATCCCTATTTTACAACTGAGGAAGTAAAAACCCAAACAGGATAAGGGATGTGCCGAGATTACCTACTTGGTTAGTAGCAGAGCAAGGGTAAGAACTTGATTCTTCAGCCAGAGGCTCCCAACATCTGGAATCCAATGCCTGATGTTCTGAGGTGGAGCTGATATAATAATAATAGAAGTAAAGTACACAGTAAATGTAATGCAACTGAATAATCCCAAAACCATTCGCTCTGCCCTTGGTCCAAGGAAAAATTGTCTTCCACGAAACCAGTCTCTGGTGGCAAAAAGGTTGAGGACTACTGCTTAAAGCCTCTGTACATTCCCTTACACTGTGGTCTGCCTAATGACGCTTTGAAAGTTAAAATATTAGTCACTTAGTCGAGTCCAACTCTCTGCAATCCCATGGACTAAAAGCCCAGCAGGCTCCTCCATCCATGGAATTCTCCAAGCAAAATGAGGAGCTCCAAATAACCAATAGAATAAGAAGCAGTGGTAAGATGTCGACAAGAACACAATACAGCTGTACTGAGTGGCTCACCAAGTGGATCATAGGCCACAGGCCCCATTAAGGATAACCATTTCATTGTCCTCCTCCCTATATACTATTGTCCTCGAGGTTAGAAGGTTCTAGTAAAAAGAAAAGATATCAAATACCCCAGTGAACATTCAAATCACCTTAAGACCATACACTGATCTATGGAAATTAAAAATAAGACGAGAGTACTTGGTCTCCTGTTTTCAGATTTCTCCATTTTTGACCTCTGACATAAACACAATCAGAATAAATTGGAGAAAGTGAGACAGAAAAAAATCTGTCCTGACATCCTAAAAAGGAAAACGCTTTCCCTTGGCCATGAATTTGCTTCCTTTCCCTCTGAAGACTTCATTCCTTTACCTCTCAAGTTTCATAAAGAAGCCAACACTTAACATTTTAAGCATAGGTAAGGAATGAATCCAAGACTTCCCTGGTGGTCCAGTGGTTAAGAGTCTGCCTGAAAAAAAAAAAAAGTCTGCCTGCCAATGCTGAGGACACAAGTTTGATCCCTGGTCCAGGAAGATTCCACATGCTGTGGAACAACTAAGCCCATGCACCACAACTCCTGAAGCCCGTGCTCTAGAGCCTGTGCTCCAAAGCAAGAAAAGCCATCACAGTGAGAAGCCCATCCACTGCAACTTGAGACTAGCCCTGCTTCCCTGCAACTAGAGAAGGCCTATACACAGCACTGAAGGTACGGCACGGCCGAAAATAATAAACAAATTTTTAAAAAGAATGAATCCCATCTCCTACATGCTTGACACTTAGAAAAGCACACTAAGGCTTTTTTTGTTTGTTTTGTTTCTGCCTAGAATGGTTCTTTACTCAGATATCTGAATGGCTAAATCCCTCCCCAATTTCAAACCCTTCCTTATATCTTGACTTTTCATTGAGAGCTACACTTATGTGTTAGTCATTCAGTTGTGTCTGACTCTTTGCAACACCATGGACTGTAGCCCAACAGGCTCCTCTGTCCATGGAATTCTCCAGGCAAGAATACAGGAGTGTGTTGCCGTTCCCTTCACTAGGGGATCTTCCCAACCCAGCGATCACACCTGGGTCTCCTGCATTGCAGATTGGTTCTTTTTTTTTTTTTAATTGGAGGCTAATTACTTTATAGTACTGTGGTGGTTTTTGCCATATATCAACATGAATCAGCCATGGGTGTACATGTGTCCCACCATCCTGAACCCCCCTCCCACATCCTTCCCCATCCCATCCCTCTAGGCTGTCCCAGAGCACCAGCTTTGGGTGCCCTGCTTCATACACTGAATTTGCACTGGTCATCTATTTTACATATGGTAATATACATGTTTTAATGCTATTCTCTCATATCATCCCACCCTTGCCTTCTCCCACAGAGTCCAAAAGTCTGTTCTTTACATCTGTGTCTCTTTTGCTGTCTTGCATATAAGGTCGTCATTACTGTCTTTCTAAATTCCATATATATACATGCATATACTGTATTGGTGTTCTCTTTCTGGCTCACTTCACTCTGTATAATAGGCTCCAGTTTCATCCACCTCATTAGAACTGACTCAAATGTGCTCTTTTTTATACCTGAGTAATATTCCATTGTGTATATGTACCACAAATTCCTTATCCATTCATCTGCCAATGGACATCTAGGTTGCTTCCATGTCCTAGCTATTGTAAACATTGCTGCAATGAACATTGGGGTACATGCATCTCTTTCATTTCCAGTTTGCAGGTTGATTCTTTACTGCCTAAGCCACCAGGGAAGCCCAGAGCTACTCTTACCACCCTCTTAAAAACTGAACCTCCCCCTCCCAACCTGGCACTCCTAGTACTTTCTTATTCTGCTCCACTTTTTAAAATTTTCTTAGAACTTATCACCTTCTTTATGTATTAGATGATTTACTTGTTTATTATGATGATTGTTTATTTTATGGCTCTCCTTTCTAGAAAGTAAGCTCCATGAAGACAGTGATCTCTGATTAGTTCAAGTGTAAGAACAGTGTCTGGGATGTAGTAAGTAATAAATTTCTATTGAATGAATAACAACACTAATAACTTCTTACATTTTTTGCTCATTACATTTTTACAGTGCTTTATATTAATACTTAAATGTTTTCACATTTTATCTCATCTGATATTCACAATTACCACATAACCTGGGTAGGGTAACCCAGAGTTCATTATCTCCATTCTACTTTTAGGAAAACTGACATCTCAAAAGGCAAAAAGATCTACCCAAAGTCACACAGCAGGAATGTGGTAGAACCAGGAGCCTAGTTCTATGCATTCTTGCTAGAGTGTCCAACATTATACTGCAAAGCCCACAGTCCCTGAGGAAAGACCTTCCAGATTTTTTTGTTAGGACAGAGACATGCTTTGCTTATGCCATTAACCCAGTGCCTTGAAGCTGAATGTGTTGCACCCGTTCATGGGAATACAAACACGTGAAGTTATCTAAAGACCTGGGTTTATGTGGGAAACAGCCATGTGAATGTCAGAGAAAATGATTCCATTCCCAAATGGTGCTCTCCAAGAAAGCAAGCAACATTTGACTATACCAGCTGCTCAGTGGAATAAATCATTTGTTTCTTCCTAACCAGCTCTGCCTTCCTCCCGCATTACACATTAAACCAAGCAGTTCTCCAAAGCAGCTTTGCAGCACAAAGGGGGAAATCACAGTCTAAAAGGCATCTGCTACAGAAAGTGCCTCCTAGTGGCCTCTTCCGCCATGCCACCACCTAAGCTACTGACTGCCCATTGCAAAAACTCTCCCCCACTGCTGTTGCCACACAAGACGAGTGCAGGCTGTCTCTTTAAATGCACCACTGAAGCAGAACCTGGTGTTTATTTGGCAGGAGAGGAACAGGATAGTTCATGCTTGGCATACTGCTACTGTTGGCATCCAATCCAGAGGCTGCTACATTCTGTAGGGGCGGCAACTATTTTGTCCTTGGGATAACATAGTGGAAGATACAGCTATATTTACATACAGGCTTTTTAACAGAGATGCCTGTCACCCTTGGTAAGCTCACAGGAGGCAACAGAAATGGCACCGCCAGGAAAAGGCAAGCCAAATCCTCGGTGTCTTCTGGCAGCTGAATACACGGTACCAGAGAGGGAGGCCTGGTCATTATGACAGGGATGTATGCATGCTGTCCCTCCCAAGAATTACTAAGGAGCTCAATTTTGTCTTCCATGCCATTTTCCTTTGATCACAGCAAATTAAGAGGCTGAGGCTTGACACTACGACCAAGTCAGCTATGCTACCAGCCTCAACAAACATCCCCTAACAAAATAGCAACCATGAACTTAGAAACCTCAGGCTGAAAACAGAAGCATCCATGCAAATACAGTCTACCTAATGCTTAATGGATGTCAGATAATACATGGAAACAAGCATCACTGAAACGTGAAAGCATACAACAAGCTCAACCACACAGATCAGTACTGAAGTATTTGACACTGAGAAAGTAGAAGGATGCAGGAAAGAGGTTATTTTTAAGGGGAAAAATATAAGATTTGGAGACAGAGAAATCTGGCTTCAAGTCTACAAGCTTCCTTACCTTGAGCAACTAGTTCACTTAAGCTCACTGCAACTCACTTTTCTGATCTGAAAATAGATTAATGATAATTTCTTAAGCAAGTATTACTTTTCTGATTTAGACAACATTTAATTATGGGGAGATGATTATTTACATACAAAAATAAGAGTATGGCTTCTGGATTCAAACACAGATATAAACTCTACCTCTGATACTTATTAACCATAGGGCATTGAGGAAGGTGCTTATTCTCTCTAAACCTGAGTTTATTCATCTGTATATTGGGGATGATCCTGACTGACACCTATCTCAAATAGATGCTATAATAATCAAATCAAATAGTGTTTTATAAACCACTGACTCGATGGACATGGTGAACTAACTGAGCTAAGGCTTAGTCCCTGACTAAGTTAAATGGGCTGTGACTAACTAAGCTTACACTTAACTAGACCTTAACTTGACTGGCTAAACCTTAAGTAGAATGAATAAGCCTTTAGTAGGATTCAGTTCAGTTCAGTCGCTCAGTCGTGTCCGACTCTTTGCAACCCCATGGATTGCAGCACGCCAGGCCTCCCTATCCATCACCATCTCCCGGAGTTCACTCAAACTCACATCCATCGAGTCCATGATGCCATCCAGCCATCTCATCCTCTGTCGTCCCCTCCTCCTCCTGCCCCCAATCCCTCCCAGCATCAGAGTCTTTTCCAATGAGTCAACTCTTTGCATGAGGTGGCCAAAGTACCGGAGTTTCAGCTTCAGCGTCATTCCTTCCAAAGAACATTCAGGGCCAATCTCCTTCAGAATGGACTGGTAGGCCCTGGCTATAGCTTAACACGGAGAAGGCAAAGGCAGCCCACTCCAGTACTCTTTCCTGGAAAATCCCATGGACGGAGGAGCCTGGTAGGCTGCAGTCCATGGGGTCATGAAGAGTCAGACACGACTGAGTGACTTCACTTTCACTTTTCACTTTCATGCATTGGAGAAGGCAATGGCAACCCACTCCAGTGTTCTTGCCTGGAGAATCCAGGGACAAGGGAGCCTGGTGAGCTGCTGTCTATGGGGTTGCACAGAGTCGGACATGGCTGAAGTGACTTAGCAGCAGCAGCAGCAGCATAGCTTAACAAGACTTTGGCTAAACCTTAACTCAGCTCTGACTAGGCTCTAATAAGCTTAGGCCCTGTATTCTATCCCAACTAGTTTCTGACTAAACCTTAAGTAGATTTAGGCCCTAACTGGGTTCTGACTACACATATACTAGGTTTGGGCCATGGATAGTTCTTAACATACTCTGAGATGATCTTAACCATGTCAGTTAGCTTAACTGGGCATAAGGCCTAACTGTACCTTAATAAGACTGGCTAAGCCCTAACTCAGCTCTGACTGGGCTTTAAAATGCTTAGGCTCCAGATTCTACCTCAGCAGTTTCTGACTAAAACTTTGGTAGATTTAGGTCCTAACTAGGCTCTAACTAAAGATAAGCTAAGTTTGGGCCATGGACAGTCCTTAACACACTCTGAGGAGAGTTTTAAACATGTTGGCTAATTTTAAACTTGTCTTAGGCCCTGGCTATACATGGACCACAGCCTTGTCTAGCTCAGTGAAACTATGAGCCATGCTGTGTAGGGCCACCCAAGACGGATAGGTCATGGTGGAGAGTTTTGACAAAATGTGGTCCACTGGAGAAGGGAATGACAAACCACTTCAGTATTCCTGCCTTGAGAACCCCATGAGCAGTATGAAAAGACAAAAAGATAGGACACTGAAAGACAAACTCCCCAGGTAGGTAGGTGCTACTGGAGATCAGTGGAGAAATAACTCCAGAAAGAATGAAGAGATGGAGCCAAAGCAAAAACTACACTCAATTGTGGATGTGACTGGGATGGAAGCAAAGTCTGATGCTGTAAAGAGCAGTGTTTCATAGAAACCTGGAATGTTAGGTCCATGAATCAAGGCAAATTGCCAGTAATCAAACAGGAGATGGCAAGAGTGAATGTCGACATTTTAGGACTCAACAAACTAAAATGGACTGGAATGGGTGAATTTAACTCAGATGACCATTATATCTACTACTGTGGGCAAGAATCCCTTAGAAGAAATGGAGTAGCCATCATAGTCAACAAAAGACTCCAAAATGCTGTACCTGGATGCAGGCTCAAAAATGACAGAATGATCTCTATTTGTTTCCAAAGCAAACCATTCAATATCACAGTAATCCAAGTCTATGTCCTGACCAGTAGTGCTGAAGAAGCTGAAGTTGAACGGTTCTATGAAGACCTACAAGACCTTCTAGAACACCCCAAAAGAGATGTCCTTTTCATTGTATGGGACTGGAATGCAAAAGTAGGAAGTCAAGAAACACCTGAAGTAACAGGCAAATTTGGCCTTGGAGTACAAAATGAAGCAGGGCAAAGCCAATAGACTTCTGCCAAGAGAATGAACTGGTCATAGCAAACACCCTCTTCCAACAACGCTACAGAAGACTCTACACATGGACATCACCAGATGGTCAACACCAAATCAGATTGATTATATTCTTTGCAGCCAAAGTTGGAGAAGCTGTATGCAGTCAGCAAAAACAAGACCAGGAGCTGACTGCAGCTCAGATCATGAACTTCTTATTGCCAAATTCTGACTTAAATTGAAGACAGTAGGGAAAACCACTAGACCATTCAGGTATGACCTAAATCATATCCCTAATGATTATACAGTGGAAGTGAGAAATAGATTTAAGGGACTAGATCTGATAAAGAGAGTGCCTGATGAACTATGGAATGAGGTTCGTGACATTATAGAGGAGACAGGGATCAAGACCATCCCCAAGAAAAAGAAATGCTAAACAGTAAAATGCCCATCTGAGGAGGCCTTAAAAATAGCTGTGAAGAGAAGAGAAACCAAAAGCAAAGGAGAAAAGGAAAGATATACCCATTTGAATGCAGAGTTCCAAAGAATAGCGAGGAGAGATAAGAAAGCCTTCCTCAGTGATCAATACAAAGAAAGAGGAAAACAACAGAATGGGAAAGACTAGAGATCTCTTTAAGAAAATTAGAGATGCCAAGGGAATATTTTATACAAAGATGGGCTCAATAAAGGGCAGAAATGGTATGGACCTAACAGAAGCAGAAGATATTAAGAAGAGGTGGCTAGAATACACAGAACTGTACAAAAAAGATCTTCATGACTCAGATAATCACGATAGTGTGATCACTCATTTAGAGCCAGACATCCTGGAATCTGAAGTCAAGTGAGCCTTAGGAAGCATCAGTATGAACAAAGCTAGTGGAGGTGATGGAATTCCAGTGGAGCTATTTCAAATCCTAAAAGATGATGCTGTGAAAGTGCTGCACTCAATAGGCCAGCAAATTTGAAAAACTCAGCAGTGGCTTCAGGACCAGAAAAGGTCAGTTTGCATTCCAATCCCAAAGAAAGGCAATGCCAAAGAATGCTCAGAGTACCTCAGATTCCATTCATCTAGCAAAGTAGCTAGCAAAGTAACGCTCAAAATTCTCAAAGTCAGGCTTCAGCAATACATGAATCGTGAACTTCCAGATGGTTCAGGCTGGTTTTAGAAAAGGCAGAGGAACCAGAGATCAAATTGCCAACATCCACTGGATCATCAAAAAAGCAAGAGAGTTCCAGAAAAACATCTACTTCTGCTTTATTGATTATGCCAAAGCCTTTGACAGTGTGGATCACAATAAACTGTGGAAAATTCTGAGAGAGATGGGAATACCAGACCACCTGACCTGCCTCTTGAGAAATCTGTATGCAGGCCAGGAAGCAACAGTTAGAACTGGACTTGGAACAACAGACTGGTTCCAAATAGGAAAAGGAGTACATCAAGGCTGTACATTATCAGCGTGCTTATTTAACTTATATGCAAAGTATATCATGAGAAACACTGGGCTGGATGAAGAACAAGCTGGAATCAAGGTTTCTGGGAGAAATATCAATAACCTCAGATATGCAGATGACACCACCCTTATGGCAGAAAGTGAAGAACTAAAGAGCCTCTTGATGAAAGTGAAAGAGGAGAGTGAAGAAGTTGGCTTAAAACTCAACATACAGAAAACTAAGATCATGGCAACTGGTCCCATCACTTCATGGCAAATAGATGGAGAAACAGTGGAAACAGTGGCAGACTTTATTTTGGGGGGCTCCAAAATCACTGAAGATGGTGATTGAAGCCATGAAATAAAAAGACTCTTACTCCTTGGAAGGAAAGTTATGACCAACCTAGACAGCATGTTAAAAAGCAGAGACATTACTTTGCCAACAAAGTTCTGTCTAGTCAAAGGCTTTCTCTGCATCTATTGAGATAATTATATGGCTTTTATTTTTCATGTTAATGCGATGTATTACATTGACTGATTTGTGGATATTGAAGAATTCTTGCATCCCTGGGATAAAGCCCATTTGGTCATGATGTAGGAACTTTTTAATGTGTTGTTGGATTCTGATTGCTAGAATTTTGTTAAGGATTTTTACATCTATGCTCATCAGTGATATTAGCTTGTAGTTTTCTTTTTTTGTAGCATCTTTGCCAGGTTTTGGTATTAGGGTGATGGTCTTCTCATAAAATGAGTTTGGAAGTTTACCTTCCTCTGCAATTTTCTGGAAGAGTTTGAGTACGATAGGTGTTAGCTCTTCTCTAAATTTTTGGTAGAATTCAGCTGTGAAGCCGTCTGGACCTGGGCTTTTGTTTGCTGGAAGATTTCTGATTACAGTTTCAATTTCCATGTTTGTGATAGGTCTGCTAATATTTTCTATTTCTCCCTGGTTCAGTTTTGGAAAGTTGTACTTTTCTAAGAATGTGTCCATTTCTTCCAAGTTGTCCGTTTTATTGGCATATAATTGCTGATAGTAGTCTCTTATGATCCTTTGTATTTCTGTGTTGTCTGCTGCCATCTCTCCATATTCATTTTTAGTTTTATTGATTTAATTTTTCTCCCGTTGTTTCTTGATGAGTCTGGCTAATGGTTTTTCAATTTTATTTATCCTTTCAAAGAACCAGCTTTTGGCTTTGTTGATTTTTGCTATGGTCTCTTTTGTTTCTCCTGCATTTATTTCTGCCCTAATTTTTAATATTTCTTTCCTTCTACTAACCCTGGGGTTTTTCATTTCTTCCTTTTTTAGTTGCTTTAGGTGTAGAGTTAGGTTATTTATTTGACTTTTTTCTTGTTTCTTGAGGTATGCCTGTATTGTTATGAACCTTCCCCTTAGCACTGCTTTTACAGTGTCCCACAGGTTTTGGGTTGTTGTGTTTTCATTTTCATTCATTTCTATGCATATTTTGATTTCTTTTTTGATTTCTTCTGTGATTTGTTGGTTTTTCAGCAGTGTGTTGTTCAGCCTCCATATGTTGGAAATTTTAATAGTTTATCTCCTGTAATTGAGATCTAATCTTATTGCATTGTGGTCAGAAAAGATGCTTGGAATGATTTGAATTATTTTGAATTTACCAAGGCTACATTTATGGCCCAGGATGTGATCTATCCTGGAGAAGGTTCCGTGTGCACTTAAGAAAAAGGTGAAATTCATTGTTTTTGGGTGAAATGTCTTATAGATATCAATTAGGTCTAACTGCTCTATTGTATCATTTAAAGTTTGTGTTTCCTTGTTAATTTCCTATTTAGTTGATCTATTCATAGGTGTGAGTGGTGTATTAAAGTCTTCCACTATTATTGTGTTATTGTTAATTTCCCCTTTCATACTTGTTAGCATTTGTCTTACATATTGCATTGCTCCTATATTGGGTGCATATATATTTATAATTATTATGTCTTCTTGGATTGATCCTTTGATCATTATGGAGTGTCTTTCTTTGTTTCTATTCACAGCCTTTGTTTTAAAATCTATTTTATCTGATATGAGTATTGCTACTCCTGCTTTCTTTTGGTCTCTATTTGCGTGGAACATCTTTTTCCAGCCCTTCACTTTCAGTCCGTATGTGTCCCCTGTTTTGAGGTGGGCCTCTTGGAGGCAACATATATAGGGGTCTTGTTTTTGTATCCATTCATCCAGTCTTTTCTTTTGGTTGGGGCATTCAACCCATTTACTTTTAAGGTAATTATTGGTAAGTATGATCTTATTGCCATTTACTTTATTGTTTTGAGTTCGAGTTTATACACCCTTTCTGTGTTTCCTGTCTAGAGAAGATCCTTTAGCATTTGTTGGAGAGCTGGTTTGGTGGTGCTGAATTCTCTCAGCTTTTGCTTGTCTGTAAAGCTTTTGATTTCTCCTTCATCTTTGAATGAGATACTTGCTGGGTACAGTAATCTGGGCTGTAGGTTATTTTCTTTCATCACTTTAAGTATGTCCTGCCATTCCCTCCTGGTCTGAAGAGTTTCTCTTGAAAGATCAGCTGTTATCTTTATGGGAATCCCCTTGTGTGTTATTGTTTTTTTTTTTCCCCTTGCTGCTTTTAATGTTTGTTCTTTGTGTTTGATCTTTGTTGATTTGATTAATATGTGTCTTGGGGTGTTTCACCTTGAGTTTATCCTGTTTGGGACTCTCTGGGTTTCTTGAACTTGGGTGATTATTTCCTTCCCCATTTTAGGGAAGTTTTCAACTATTATCTCCTCAAGTATTTTCTCATGGTCTTTCTTTCTGTCTTCTTCTTCTGGGACTCCTATGATTCAAATGTTGGTGTGTTTAACATTGTCCTAGAGGTCTCTGATATTGTTCTGATTACTTTTGTTTTTCTTTTTTCCTCTCTGATTCACTTATTTCTACCATTCTATCTTCTACTTCACTAATCCGATCTTCTGCCTCTGTTATTCTACTATTTGTTCCCTCCAGACTGTTTTTGATCTCATTTATTGTATTATTCATTATATATTGACCCTTTTTTATTTCTTCTAGGTCCTTGTTAAACCTTTCTTGCATCTTCTCAATCCTTGTCTCCAGGCTATTTATCTGTGATTCCATTTTGATTTCAAGATTTTGGATCATTTTCACTGTCATTATTTGGAATTCTTTATCAGGTTAATTCCCTATCTCTTCCTCTTTTGTTTGGTTTGGTGGGCATTTATCCTGTTCCTTTACCTGCTGGTATTCCTCTGTCTCTTCATCTTGTTTATATTGCTGTGTTTGGTGTGGGCTTTCTGTATTCTGGCAGTTTGTGGAGTTCTCTTTATTGTGGAGTTTCCTCGCTGTGGGTGGGGTTGTACGGGTGGCTTGTCAAGGTTTTCTGGTTAGGGAAGCTTGTGTCAGTGTTCTGGTGGGTGGAGCTGGATTTCTTCTCTCTGGCATGCAATGAAGTGTCCAGTACTGAGTTATGAGATGTCACTGAGTTTGGAGTGACTTTGGGCAGCCTGTATATTGAAGCTCAGGGCTGTGTTTCTGTGTTGCTGGAGAATTTGTGTGGTATGTCTTGGTCTGGAACTTGTTGGCCCTTGGGTGGTGCTTGGTTTCAGTGTAGGTGTTTGATGAGCTCCTCTCGATTAATGTCCCCTGGAGTCAGGAGTTCTCTGGTGTTCTCAGGATTTGGACTTAAGCCTCCCACTTCTGGTTTTCAGTCTTATTTTTACAGTAGCCTCAAGACTTCTCCATGTATACAGCACCATTGATGAAACTTCTAGGTTAAAGATGAAAAGTTTCTCTACAGTGAGGGACACCCAGACAGGTTCACAGAGTTACATGGAGAAGAGAAGAGGGAGGAGGGAGTTAGAGGTGACCTGAATAAGATGGGGTGGAATCAAAAGAGGAGAGAGCAAGCTAGCCAGTAATCACTTCCTTATGTCAGCTCCACAATCTGGACTGCTCAGAGATATTCATGGAGCTATACAGATAAGAGAAGAGGGAGGAAGGAGACAGAGGTGGCCAGGAGGATAAAGGTGGGACTCAAAGGAGAGAGACAGATCCAGCCAGTAATCAGTTCCCTAAGTGATCTCCACTGTCTGGAACACACAAAGAGATTCACAGAGTTGGGTAGAGAAGAGAAGGGCAAGGGAGGAGATAGAGATGACCTGGTGGAGAAAAAGGAGAGTCCAAAGGGGGAGAGAGCAGTCAAGCCAGTAATCTCGCTCCCAAGTAAAAATGGGTACTGATGATTGGGTTCTTGAAGATTGGGTTCTTAAAGATACAAAACTGATAACAAATACCAAAAAGCAAAGATTAAAAATCTAGAGTAGAGGTTGGATTTTCAAAACTACAATATTAAAGAAAAGAAAAGAAAAAAGTCACAAAACTTATAAAAAATATATATATATGAAGTTTGCTTTAAAAAATAGGGTCTCTTTTCTTTGCAAAGTAATAGTAGGTTATAAAAATGAAAACGAAAGGAGTAATAGAGCACTTAAAATTTTTTTAATTAAAGAAAGAATGATAGTAAAAATAGTAAAAATATATCTAGGACTTTCTCTGGTATTGTTGTGGGCAGAGTGGGGTCAGTTCATTTTCAGGTAGTTCCTTAGTCCAGTTTATATTTCTAGAGATCTATAGACCCCCTCCTATGTAATGGGTACTAACTACTGGGTTTTAATCTATTGCACCTGTCACTTCCAAGGCGGTTCCCTCTGTTTTAGCTTCTTCTGTTTGCTGGTCTCTTCAGTGTCTGATTTCCACCCTGACATAAAGCGGTGGTGGTGGACACATTTTTAGGCTCATTGTAAAGTCGCGCTGTGGGGAGGGAGGGACACTGCAAACAAATAACACTGGCGTGTGCTCACAGTGTCTCAGCCACACTAGGCCTGCCCCACTCATGGTGTGGGTGCCCTCCCTGCCCACACTGCTCAGGCTCTAGGTTGCTCCACGGGGAAACATCCAAGGCTGGCCCTAGGCTGCATGCACCTCCCAGGTCTAAGCCTCTCAGGTTCAGGCACTTGGGTAGTCCTCAGAGGCGCAGACTCGGTTGGGCCTGCGATTTTTGCCCTTCCCAGGTCCGAGCAGCTCAAGTGATGAAGTGTTTGGCGAGCACAGTCGCTGTGATTTATCACCTCCCCCGTCCCTGCTGCTCGGTTTTCTGGGTGTACAACCGGTGCACCTTCTCAGGCAGATGCTGACCATCCGGAGCCCCAAGAAATCTTAGTTAGCAAACAAGCCTGCTTGCAGCTTGGTAGATAATGCCTCTCTGGTGCTGCAATTGCCCTCTTCCAGCTCTGGCTGCCTGTCACCAGAGGTGGATGGTCTGCAACTGTCTAGCTCTGTTCAGTCCTTTGTTCTGCGAGCAGGCCTGGCGGTGTCTTAGGTTAGGGCTTTTTGTGTCGTAGCTATCCCACAGTCTGGTGTGCTAGCCCAAGTTAGTTCCCTCAGATTGCCCTCGGGGCATTCAGGCCCAGTCCTTACTCTAAGCAATGCAGCCTGCACCTCCCTGCCCAGCGCCCGCTTGCTAGTGGCAGGTGCAGGCATCTGCACTGCTTCTCTGCTGGGGGAGTTACAATTGGGCTCCTAATCTGTGGGTTTTAATTATTTGTTTATTTTTCCTCCCAGTTATGTTGCCCTCTGTGGTTCCAAGGCTCACCACAGACTCGGCAGAGAGAGTGTTTCCTGGTGTTTGGAAACTTCTCTCTTTTTAAGACTCCCTTCCCGGGACAGAGCTCCGTCGCTACCTCTTTTGTCTCTCTTTTTGTCTTTTATTTTTTTTTCCTACCTCCTTTTGAAGACAATGGGCTCCTTTTCTGAGTGCCTGATGTCCTCTGCTGGCATTCAGAAGTTGTTTTGTGGAATTTACTCAAGGTTTAAAGGTTCTTTTGATGAATTTGTGGGGGAGAAAGTGGTCTCCCCGTCCTATTCCTCCTCCATCTTAGGACCGCCTCCAGGCATATGGTTTTAAAAATCTGGTGACAGCTTCCAGAAGTTTGGCATGGGCAATGGCTGAAAAGAAAGAGATGGTTACAATTGTACAAAACCTCTGGGCTATGACCAATTTTGTGGGAAAATGAAAAAGTCTGCTTCATCATCATTATTTTACAGTAAACTATTGAGAGGGGGTGAAAATAACCAAGAGTAGTTTATGACTTATCCAATGTAACAAAACTGTGAGGATTTATAGTGATCCCTGGGGTTGTAAGGAATGCTAATGCTTAATAGTCCACATTCTGCCAACAAAACAGTGAATTCTTGCATGTAAATACACTGTCTATATCAAGCAAAAGTAAAAATTAGTCTCTTGGAATCAAGAGACTAGCCCCATCCCTCTGATTAGTCACCTTTATCCTATGATGGGAGGGAGTTCATTGTACAGGGGTAACTAGGGGAAGTCTAGTTGAGAATAGGAAGCCCATCTGCTTCAAGCCCAAGGAACTCCCAAAGTTGTTCAGGACTGCCACCATCACTCGGTTAAATCTTGGAAAATGCCAGTTGATTCTGCATCTCTTCTCATACTCCTCCTCAAGGTGTCTCAGAAGCAACTCAGTAATGCTACATAAAACTTCTTTTTGTGGCAGTTGGATTCTCTAGCTGAGTTTCCTGGTCAAAGTGTATATATTCTTTGGTCTCAAATCTCCCTGAAACATCCCACAGGGATACAACATACTCCCCATTTGAAGCCTGCTGGCAAGCTAAGTATAGCTAATGACCTCCAGTGTCTATTGGGAAAGAAAATAGCTCCATTGTTTGTCAGTACCACAGGATTCAGAAATTCAGTATCACATAATTCATGAAAGACTGCCTTTCCTAGTTCTTTGATTATTTTTCAGAATGAGAGGTGTCTTATCTTCTGAACTAGAAAGAATGTGGTAGATAGAAAAAACACTTCCTTCCAGGATAAGGAAAAAAAATGTGTTTTCCAGCTTCTCCTTCTGCTTCTTACCCTTATCATCACCACCACCACCACCACCATATGCCACCATAAGCAAGTCATTTATATTTTCTGATCTTCAGTTCTTCCTTCTATAAAATGGAATAGATTACCCACTTGAAAATAAATGGAGAGAAAGTAGATTATGTGAGTCATATCAGCATAGTGGATAACAGCAAAGGCTTTGGAGTTATACAGATCAGGGTTTGAATCACAGCTCTGTTACTTTGTTGCTGTAAGCCCTCAGCATGTCATTTAACTGCACGGAGCCTCACATTTCTTTCTCTGTACAAAGAGAGTGTTGTGCTGTGCTTAGTTGCTCAGTCGTATCTGACTCTTAGCGACCCCATGGACTGTAGCCCACCAGGCTCCTCTGTCCATGGGATTCTCCAGGCAAGAATACTGGAGTGGGTTGCCATGCCCTCCTCCTGGGGATCTTTCCAACCTAGGGATCAATCCCAAGTCTCCTGCATTGCAGGCAGATTCTTAACTGTCTGAGCCACCAGAGAATCCCCAAAAATAGAGTGGATACTAATAATACCTATTTCACAGGCTGTTGTGGAGCCAAATTCCAAGACTACTTGGAAGATGCTTAGTTCAATAAATAGATATGACCATTGTGCAACCTCACTCCTTTTATTCTCATCACTTTTGGTATCTTAAGACTATCAGGCACTTGAATAAAATGTACTGACTGGTTTATTGAACTTGCCCATAGGACAGTAGGGAGATTCATAGGGCACTACCAAGGAACCACAGAAGCCTGGAACAGGGTGATAGAACAGGGCAAGATATTAGTGTTTTTTTTTTTTTTTTCCCATCTTCACCCCCAGTTGAGCCCAACCTACATCTAGTCATTCTTTTGAACTGTAACAAAGAAGTGTCTTCCCGGAACCACTGGCTCCATTGGGATGATACATAAAAGTGTCAGGGAGACACTTTGGGTTTAGCCTAAATAATGAAACCCAAGGACTCCTGCGTCCTCTGCTCTGCTGGGGCACTGAAATCTTCTGTACCTTTATTTTATATATTTCCTCTTTCTCTGATTTCCCCAACCTCTGGCCAATCTCTTAGGAGCCTATGAGCAAAGTTACACTACATTTGAAAGATACTTTGAAAAGGAAAATATTATTAACTACTAGTTAGACTTTGTGAACAAATTAATAAATGCTTCTCTTAACAGTTGCAGAAACATTACAAACCACTGCTGTAATTAGATCTCTCTCCAACTTGGCTTTGATATTCAGGATCATAACAGAAGTATGTTGACAGCATTTCAGTACTTTGTGTTTTAGTGCAAGTACTGAGCCATTCATTCACTTCAGGAAACAGACAGATAAAAGAATGAGTTTAAACATCTCAGAACTGAAAATGAGTAACCAAGGAAGATTATCTGTCCCTTTCTTGAGGCTGTGAACTGGACACCAATACATCTCAATGGGAGATGGCTTTGGATTGTCCCTGCGGGAGTACAAGCGAAAAAATGTGCTAGGCCCAACTCACCTAGAGCAATGGGTTTCAACTGAGTCAGTTTCCCCTTCAGGGGACATTTGTCACTATCTGGAAATACTTCAACTGAGTCAGTTTCCCCCTCAGGGGACATTTGTCACTATCTGGAAATACTTTTGGTTGTCACAACTTTGGGAGACAGGAAGGGAGGTGCCACTGGCAATTAATAGGTATAAACAAGGATACCCCTAAACATCCTACAATGCACAGGACAGTCTCCAAGAACAAAGACTTACCTGACCCAAAATGTAAATAAATAGTATTGAGATTGAGAAAATTTGCCCTAGAAAATCTTTCTATTCTTTTCTATCCTAACAACTAGCAAATACTCTTGAAAGCCCTTCTTGGCACTGTGGGAGATATAACCATGGTCTCTGACCTAAGGAAGCTTAGACTCACATAGGGAGACCAACCAAGTACACTGAAGCTACCAGAAACTAAAGAAGTATATCATATAGCTATTTTTTCCCCCAACATGGTATGGATGAGACCCTGGGTGCTATAGGAACTTTCAGGAGGAGAACAGGAGGCATGGCAATCACTCAAGAAAATGTAAGAGTTGGATCTTGAGTTGGTATTCAGTGGAGAAAATTACTCATTGTTAGGTAAAAGATGAATCTATGCTCACTACCCATACTTCCTTTCTTCCCATTCTATACTTAATCAGCATCTTGTAAACTAATTTCAAGACTTCACAAACTGCAGAACACCACACAAAATGTTCTCTTGTAAGTGACCAATGGCATGTTAATCTGTGAATCACTAGAGCTCAATATTCTTTAGCTCCCACTTTTTTAAAATTAAATTGTCTTCCTCCTTGACTTTTATGCAATCATCTTGTTCCCTTTAGATCTCTTTATTTCTCTAGCTAACCTCAACAGGTTGGAAGGCCTCAAACTCCATCCTGCTCTCTTTTTCCTCACTCACTTTTCCCCTTTAATTATTTTATTCATTCATTTATATCCACAAGGGTATAGATATACTTCTACAAGGATCTGAGGTAGTTACAATCGCATGCTATGACTCTCTGCTATAATCTCATGCATGACTGTGTGCTAAGTCACTTCAGTTGTGTATGACTCTATGCAACCCTATGGGATGGTAGCGTGCCAGGCTTCTCTACCCATGGGATTCTCCAGGCAACAGTACTGGAGTGAGTTGTCATGCCCTACTCCAGGGGATCCTCCTGACCCAGGGGTCAAATTCACATCTCTTACATCTTCTGTGTGGCAGGCAGGTTCTTTACCACTAGCACCACCTGGGGAGCCCCTTATTCTCATACCCACTCCTATGGTTTTGCCCATCATCTCAACATCAGCAACTGTCCAAGCTACTCCTCTGACTCTGACATCCTTTTGACACACCATTTCTCCATCCCCAACCAGCTGATGGCCACTGTCCACAGACTCCTTAAATCCAGCATGTCCTAAGTTTAGGGTAACCAACTTGTCCTGGTTTTTCCAGAACTTTCCCAGTGTTAGAACTGAAATTCCCATGTCCTGAGAATGGCCTCAATTAGCTGACCAATCAGGACATATCTGAAATGAATTCATCACTATCTGTCCCAAACCCAGTCCTCCTCCTGACCTTCTGATTTTCCTACACCATTTACTAGCAGAGTATTCTCAACCCCTCTTTACCTCTCACCCTGACATGCTAAATATTGGTTACTAAATATTGCTAGTTCTATCTTCAAAATGTCTCTATCATTATCAACCTCTTTTCAGCTGCCACTGCTTGAATCCAGGCTCTTATAACATCTCATCTGGGAAGTTACAATAGACTCCTAGCGAGTCCCCAGCCTCCATCCCACTCCCATCCCCTTCGCCAATTCACTTTCCATTCATCCAAGATGGATCATTCTGAAACACGTATCTGATCATCTCATCAACATGGAAGTCATGTAGTCTGAACCCCAAGAACAGTATTAAACCTAGGCTCCCGGGTATTCAGGCATGACAACTACACAGTGAAAGACCTTAGACATGTTGCCATGACTGACTAAAATGCACCAAGTAATAATATGAGCTATAAGTGAAAGGGAAAAGCAAAACAAAACAAAACCAACCACCATATTCTTGAGAAGCCAGGAATTTTGAATCTGTCGATTACATTTTGCATCTTCTCTCTTTTTTTTTTTTTTTTCAGAGAAGTATATGACAACCACAGTTAAAGTAAGTAAGTATAGCCAGGGAATTTCAGGTAGTATAGATTAGTCATGGCCTTGATATTAATCTGAAATAGAACCAACTTGAAGTTACATTGTGCAGAAACTAAGATAGTCTGAGAGGGAATACCCTTGCTCCCTTAGGCTAAGTCTTAACTTGCCTGTGGCCCGACTTTCAAATGACCCCCGATGCAAGAGGCACAGGCTTTCCAGACTGGTGAGAAAAAGAATTTGCTTGACTGATGTGTATATCAGTGTCAGGAAACATATATCCCATTTGAATAATGGTGGTGGCGGCGGGAACCAAATTTAGATTATGAGAAGTGCAAACTGCCAGATGAAGAAAAAGCCTAATGTTTTCCCCAGAGGGGAAAGAGAGCTCATCCCTCCCTCCCTCAGTAAAACTTAACGGTCCTCTGAATCCTCTCCGACACTTGTAAGTGGTAAAGGAACTCACAAAGGTGAAGGAACTCACCTTGGGAGTGAGAAGTTGACCTTCACAAGGACATTAGAAAAAGATGACTACAAAAAAAAAAAAAAAAAGCAGTGCCATAACCCGTCGGTTTACCTCTCTAATATAGGCATTTCTATCACATTGTAGGTAACCTCCTCATCCATCTAGGTAAGTCAGAGATGTAGCCGACCCACAGAAGAAGGCTCCCCCAGTTAGGTTCCTGACTTTCTTTTTTTGTTTCTGTTTGTTTTGTTTTGTTTTGGCCACATTCATTTTTCTAGTTTTTCTGTCACTTTAAGGGGATGTTGCAACATTCACCTGTTTCATTTATCTCCCAAAGACCTTGCTTCCGAAATTCATTCTGCTTTCTCTATTAGGGACCTTCCTAATCAGGTGCATGCATGCATGCACACACACGCGCATGCGCGCGCACACACACTCACACACACACACACACACACACACACATACACCATGAACAAATATATGTTCCTTCACTGTTTAATAGCAGTAACACCAAACTTTTCAACCAGGGAGATGTAAGCCAATGTCTCTGCCCTACAGGAGTTTAGAGTCTAATCAGGGAGACCAACAAGCACAATTGAAAAAAGGAAGATAGCATAATCATTTTTTGTCTATAACTGCTATGGGAACTTGGAGAATGAGAGGGTCAGCAGACACTGGAATCTTTAAGAAGACTTCAAAAAAAAAAGAAGAAGAAGGGGCATGACAAAACAATTTAGGCCATGAAAACAAACTCATCAAACTACACTCATGGATCTGTACAGTTAAAATAGTTGCCTCCTTATTGTAAATTTTACCTCTATAAAGTTGATTTTTAAAGTAAAAAAAAAAACATCAAAATTTCAAAGAACAGAATTATAGTTCATTCAGGTGTAACAGAGGGAGAGGGATTTTGAAGACAGAAGGAAAAAAGTCACAGCATTGAGATTTGCTTTCTCTTTCTCTCTGTCTCACTCTCTCTCTCTCTATCTTACACACACACACACACATCCCTCATATTTGTCATATAATATGGTTCAGGCTTATTTAGGCTTAAAGCATTAAACAACTTGTTCTAGAGTAAATCCTCTGCTATCAGTTCCCCTCTAGGCAAAAAGCACTGTGTTCACAGCCCTGCTGATCCCTGTACCTGTTCCTCCAGCTCTAAACTTCTGTCTTTTCTCCAGCACTCTAAAGCCTTTGAAAATAAGCAAGAAAAAGGCACTATGACTATTTGGTATTTAAGTGAACACTAACTATGTGCCAGGCACAGAGCTAACTTTTATCTGTCAGTGGCCATCAATACTCCAAATAACCCAGCTATCACTTTTTTAAGAGTTGACTATGTGCAAGTCATCTAGACACTGTGCTAAGGATTTTTCATGTGAAGTATCTCATTTAACCCTCCAACAGTCCTAGGAGACAGGCAATATTATCATTTGCATTTACAGACAAGGAAACTGAGAATTAAAAGGACTTGTTCAAGGGTACACTGTGAATAAATGGCCAAGCCAGAGTTTGACCTGAGCTCTGACTCCAAAGTCTACATACCAGAAACTGTGTCATATGATGGTTAGAGCTGTAGGTCAGCAAGCTTTTTTTGTAAAGGACCAGATAGCAAATCTTTTAGGCATCATAGGTCATAGGTCTCTGATGTAAGTATTTAACTCTGCAAATGTAAAAAATGAGTGTGGCTATATTGCAATAAAATATAATTTATGCAAACAGGAACTAGGCTGCATTTGGCTCCCAGGTTGTAGTTTGATGACTCCTGGGGTCAGAAACCTGGGTTCAAGAGACTAAAGACAAGTTAGTCTCAGAACATTCAGAGGAGTTGATCATGGAAGCAGTGCTGATGTGTGCCAACTGTCTAGCCAAAGACTGTGTCAGGTCACATACAGAGTCACTTCAAGACTGTCCATCCAAGAGGTCAGTTCTCCATCTCATAATAATAGCAATAGTCATAATGTTGAAAATAGCCTCTCTGTGTGTCTTAGATTCTTCATCCTTAACATAGTAATAGTACATCCCTCATACAGTCATCCGGAGAAGGCACTGGCGACCCACTCCAGTACTCTTGCCTGGAAAATCCCATGGAGGGAGGGGCCTAGTAGGCTGCAGTCCATGGGGTCGCTAAGAGTTGGACACAACTGAGAGAATTCACTTTCACTTTTCACTTTCATGCATTGGAGAAGGAAATGGCAACCCACTCCAGTGTTCTTACCTGGAGAATCCCAGGGATGGCAGAGCCTGGTGGGCTGCCATCTATGGGGTCGCACAGAGTCAGACACGACTGACGTGATTTAGCAGCAGCAGCATACAGTCATCATGAGGATTAAGGATTAAAGGAATAAACAGGTGAATGTAACACATAGTCAAGTAACTCAAGAGTAAGTCATTATTTAAAGCCCACAACAAGGCTGGCCCCTAGAAGGAAATAGATTAGGAAAGGCATTGCTCTCTTTTAAACGACCCAATCAAAAAATGGGCCAAAGAACTAAATAGACACTTCTCCAAAGAAGACATACGGATGGCTAACAAACACATGAAAAGATGCTCAACATCACTCATTATCAGAGAAATGCAAATCAAAACCACAATGAGGTACCACTTCACACCAGTCAGAATGGCTGCGATCCAAAAATCTGCAAGCAATAAATGCTGGAGAGGGTGTGGAGAAAAGGGAACCCTCCTACACTGTTGGTGGGAATGCAAACTAGTACAGCCACTATGGAGAACAGTGTGGAGATTCCTTAAAAAATTGCAAATAGAACTACCTTATGACCCAGCAATCCCACTGCTGGGTATACACACCGAGGAAACCAGAATTGAAAGAGACACATGTACCCCAATGTTCATCGCAGCACTGTTTATAATAGCCAGGACATGGAAACAACCTAGATGTCCATCAACAGATGAATGGATAAGAAAGCTGTGGTACATGTCCACAATGGAGTATTACTCAGCCGTTAAAAAGAATTCATTTGAATCAGTTCTGATGAGATGGATGAAACTGGAGCCGATTATACAGAGTGAAGTAAGCCAGAAAGAAAAACACCAATACAGTATACTAACACATATATATGGAATTTAGAAAGATGGCAATGACGACCCTGTATGCAAGACAGGAAAAAAGACACAGCTGTGTATAACGGACTTTTGGACTCAGAGAGAGAGGGAGAGGGCGGGATGATTTGGGAGAATGGCATTCTATCATGTATACTATCATGTAAGAATTGAATCGCCAGTCTATGTCTGACGCAGGATACAGCAAGCTTGGGGCTGGTGCATGGGGATGACCCACAGAGATGTTATGGGGAGGGAGGTGGGAGGGGGTTTCATGTTTGGGAACACATGTAAGAATTAAAGATTTTAAAATTAAAAAAATTAAAAATTAAAAAAAATAAAATAAAATAAAAAAAAAATCAAACCACCAAGGTCCAATAGTCTTGATACTCTGCAGCAACAATTACTCCCTCAGGATGCCAGCTAATTCTGTTCTCCTTTCAGTTACACAAACCTTGTTCTTTTTTGAGTCTACATTCCTGTTTTAGTCATTAGTAAGAGAGTCTCCTGGTTTCAAGAGAGGACAGGAATAGGAGTCATTATCTGTGGAGTGTTTCCTTCAGGAATGAGGTTCTGGCTGCTGAACTCATGTCTGTCCAAGTACCTGACACAGGGGATGGCACAGAGTAAGTGCTCAGTAAATGTTGCTTGTCTGATTGGTTTTGGACTGGTCCTGCCTGGAAGCAGGAGGAAAGTGACTTTTTTAAATAAGAAAATGAAGTTATTTCTCTTTCTCTGGCAGCAATAACATGTCTCATGCCAGTTGTTTTTAATATTTATTTTATTTCCTTATTTGACTGTACTGGGTCTTAGTTGCTACATGTGGGATCTAGTTCCCTGACCAGAGCTCTAACCCATGCCCCCTGAATTGGGAGCACTGTGTTAGCCGCTGGACCACCAGGAAAGTCTGGAAAGTGACTTCTTAAAAGCCATCAGAGCACTGTGGGTTCATGTTTTCTTTGCCCATAAGCAAGAGAGAGAGACACGGAGACAGAGACCGTGCTCCTGAATAATCACGCAGTGAAAGCCACTCAGATAAAGTTTTTTTTTCTTTGAGCCAAAGACACACTCATGGAATCTTCTGTCTTGGCTGTAAAGAACCCCCTGAGATACTGTAGCTTGTGAGCCAGCTCTGCAAAAGTCATCCTTGCAATCCTGACTTGCCAATCTTTCTCAATGAAAAAAATTCTCTCCTTTATCTACCAAGTTGTCGCTCATCCTCTAAAATGTGTCTTGCATAATAATACAGTTTTCATTCTAGAATTTGTTACAGCTATTTATAGGCTCTGACTATACAATGAGGACTGTACTGACTCCAACTGGATGTATTTCTCCAATGCACTATTTCTCCCCACCTCCCCATCCTTCATCCTGCTACTGCTGCCATCAGTCTCCTTTTCAGAATTCCAAGTCAGTAACTGGTATGTCAGAACACTCTCAGAATATTCAGAGGAGTTGATCATAGAAACAGTGCTAATGTGTGCCAACTGTCTAGCCAAAGACTGTGCCAGGTCCCATACACAGTCACTTCAAGACTGTCCATCCAAGAAGTCACAGTTCTCCATCTCATAATCATAGCAATAGCCATAATGTTGAAAATAGCTAATGTTGAACACTGCCTCATCTAATTCTCATAATGGTTTAGTGCAGCTCTGCTGATATTTTTATTCCTTGAGGCTTTTCCTCCCACCCTCTTGATTTAAACCAGTAGGATCACTTCCAGCTGACCTAACCACATCCTGTTTGACTTTTTTTTTTTTTTTTTTTTACTGGAGTATAGTTGATTTTTCTGGGCTTCCCAGGTGGCGCTAGTGGTAAAGAACCCACCTGCCAATGCAAGAGACTTAAGAGACATGGATTCGATCCCTGGGTTGGAAAGATCCCCTGGAGAAGGTCATGTCAACCCACTCCAGTATCCTTGCCTGGAAAATCCCATGGACTGAGGAGCCTGGTGGGCTACAGTTCATAGGGTTGCACAGAGTTGGACACGACTGAAGCAACTTAGCATGGCAAGGCACATAGTTGATTTACAGGCTTTCCTGGTGGCTCAGTGGTTTAAAAAAATCCGCCTGCCAATGCAGGAGGCGCAGGTTCGATTCCTGGGTCAGGAAGATCCCTTGGAAAAAGAAATGGCAACCCATTTCGGTATTCTTGCCTAGGAAATCCCATGGACAGTAGAGCCTGGGGGGCTACAGACCACGGGGTTGCAAAGAGACACAGCTTAGCAACTAAACAACAACAACAAATAGTTGATTTACACTGTTATGTCGCTTTCTGTGGTACAGCAAAGTGGATCAGCTGTGTGTATACATATATTCACTCTTTTTGAGAGATTATTGAGTAGACTTCCCTGTGCTATACAGTACTGTCTGACTTTTTTGGTTTTTGTGGATTTCCAGGCTCCATTTGTCAATTGCCCTGACATGCTAGGTCACCTGCTCCCTTCCAGGTGAGCCTTTACCCAATGCAGGCTCCCCTTCTAGAACTTTCAGGTATGAAGTGAGCACCCATCACCCTCTGCTGCCATCTCATGGCTAGAACAAGCCATTGCATTGGATTTAATTACACAGCACTAGATGTTTTCCGGAGAAGGCAATGGCAACCCACTCCAGTACTTCTGCCTGGGAAATCCCATGGATGGAGGAGGCTGGTGGGCTGTAGTCCATGGGATCGTGAAGAGTCGGACACGACTGAGCGACTTCACTTTCACTTTTCACTTTCATTCACTGGAGAAGGAAATGGCAACCCACTCCAGCGTTCTTGCCTGGAGAATCCCAGGGACGGAAGAGCCTGGTGGGCTGCCGTCTATGGGGTCGCACAGAGTCGGACACGACTGACGTGACTTAGCAGCAGCAGCAGCAGATGTTTTCAGAGCCCATTAACTCCAACACAGGAGAATTATAACATCTGCCAGAGAATCCCATTTAGCAAATTCTGACTACTGGGTATACTTGCAAATGGAAAATGATACATTTTTAAAATACATGTTCTAAAACAGAGTTTTCAGCATCTAGTTCACTTTTCTCCATTTAGTTCAAATCCGTGAAGCTGAGCAATAGTTTGAAATTAGAGGTATGACTGCCAGCTGACTTATTTTGTGTCTGCTCCTGTGTTGCCATCAGTGTTGGTAGCCCAGCTCAGGAACAGGAACCAGCCAGCTGAGTCCCAAATGGCTCAGTAATCCTTGGGTAAACATACATCTTTTGTCAGAAAAAAAAAAATTCACCAAGGGTTAGTGATCTGAGCAAATAAATAGCAAATTGTGTTAGACAAAGACTACATGTAAAATGTAGGTGCTATTTCCCACCATAATCTGGGCCTAAACTTCTTGCCAAAACCTATTTCTTCGTCTCAAATTTCTGCTGCAGTGGTAAAAAGCAGAAGTGTTTAATGAAAGCACAACTCAGCAAGCTCCTGCCATGGTGAGGGAAGGAAGGGGTTCTGAGAGTTTCTCCCTCTTTGGGAAAGCTTCGATTGCCACCAGTTTCCTTTGTGAGCATTTTTCTCCTCAACAGAGCCCAGTTTGATTGGCAGCTACAAAACAAACCAACAAAACTTGTTCTGTCTCAGATCATTTCTGCTGGCTTTTTAAATACACTTTCATACACAACTAGACTATTTTCTGAAGAACTGACATCTGAGGCTATGAAAGTTTGGCCTATTCCAATTGCAGCCATTCGCTGGGGGAGCAGAAGAAGGTTCTCAAAGGTCAGTAGACTTTTTCAAACTACCAAGAAAGGCATTTTCATCTCAGATCCTGCCACAGCCAGGATTTTTCTTCCCAAGCCTCACCTTCTCCCCTGGGTTGAGGGTGGGGGCAGCTGCTCATTCTCACCCTTCAGATTTATTTTCCTCCAAATAAACTAAAGGAAGAAGTGTTTGCAGTTGTCAGTCTCCTAGCTTGAAGTCAGCTGATCTCCTTGAGGAAACACCAAGATAACTCACTGACAATTACTTAAGAGAACAATAGGCCTGTACCGCCTTCTGAACCTCTGAATGTGAAGCATATGTCAAGGTGACCTTCCTTCTAGTGTCACCCATTGCACTTTTGTACACACCCAACAATTTAAAATCATCTGCAAATAACCAATCAGGGAACTCCACATGGTACTGACTTGTTTGATCCTGATCTAATTTTTTCTTACTGATAGCCTCCATGGCAGGGAACAGTCTAGATGGTGGGAGTTAAGAAAGACTTTTATAGTCCGACCACTGCCTGTTCCTAATGGAGCCACTAAAATCTCAGTGCTACTAGCTTTTTTTTCTGCCTCATAGCCTGGCTTACTCCTCAAGAGTCCATCTGTCCCCCTCAACCCACACCCCACAGCCTCTGCTCTTACTAGGGGACTTTCCCTCATTTTCCATTACCTCTGAAGAATGGGGATTTAATCAATAACCAGGGAAGTCTGTCCCTAGCTCTTTACTCTTAAATAAAGATTAACTACAGTTTTTGACACACAGCAGACACTGAGATGTTAATTTGTGTTATTACTATTTAACCTCTCTGAGTCTCAGTTTTCTAACCTGTAAAATGGGTGTAAATATGGTATCAACCTCCTGGATTTACTCAAAACATAGAAAATGCTTTTACAAAGTATCCAAAATGTAGGAAGTTCTGTATACATCTAATCTGTGACTGTTATGACTACTACTAGAAAAATGCCTTGAAAGCACACAGAATATGAAATGAAAAGAGAAACGTACATGAGCAGGTGTGTGTGTGGGTATGTTTGGGAATACTTCTGGGGGAAAGAGTTCTGTTTGGGTTATGCATTTGAAATGCCCACTGGGCAGTCGAACATTTAGGTCTGAAGTTTAGCAGGGTGGCAAAGAGGAAATTTTCTCACCTTAACAAATAAGAGTAAATGCCTGTAAAGCCCCTGAGATGTGAAATGTTATGCAACACACACATACCCAATTGTTCCTCCCCTTTATAGGCTGAGTCAAGGGTTCTACATGTAAGTGGTATAAGTGTAACATGAGGTGGGTTTCAAGAGATACCACAAGGAGGAAGCAAGGTGGTTTGAGCTCAGGAAGGAGTTATCACCTCTGACTGAGGCAATCAGGGAAGGCTTCCAAAAGGAGGTGAGGTTTAGTCATTTTAATCATGATTTAATTATTCTCTGCCGTCTTCCCTTATGAATCTAAGTGGCTGCTGATTTGTCCCATCTCCGAATGCCTTGACTTCCTAGGTTGTGGTGCCTCATTACAAAGTAGTGAGCTTTTCCTAACACTAATTGGACCCAATTTGAATGACTAGACTTTATGCTGACCTTTAATTTTATAAAATGATGGTAATGGGAGATCAAAATGGCATAGTTTTTTTGTTTTGGTTTTTTGTATTTTCATGGCAAAATGTTCTCTGGATCTAGAGGGGAATAACCTTCACTGGTCTGTTGAGAGCCAGCCATCTGGGAACCTGCCACTTTTACCGTCTGTAGTGCTTGTGCAGGCATCTACACAAACCTTATTGTCCCATTACTTGTTTCATGTGACTTTACCTGCCCTCTCAATGAGATCCTGCAGGCAGAATCACTGTCACTGTCTCTTGTTGGGACCCTCTCCCCACATGCACCACGAAGAACCAGGCACAGCAGGGGTACAGAGCTACTTGTTGAAATGCCTGAACTGAATCATGTGGACCTTGCATCCCCTTGGCTATGAGCAAGTCAGATTCTGCTCTGCCTTGGGTTCATCTTGGGAATCAGGCATTAAAGTCACATGGTTTTGACAGCTGTAGGAATAAAACTCACTGATAATAGACTGGTGAGGAACTAGGGAGATAATTCTCACTGAATGAATGAAGTCAGTTTTCATCTGCTGAGGTGAAATCAAAGCGGTTTTGCTAGATGTCTGGGAGAGAGATGAGATCTTTCCAGTAGAATCTGACAATATTGCTCTCAAGGATTATTCTTTGGAGAGGCAAAGAGCCCTTGCCTGGGAGCATTGGAGAAATGAAGCATCTCAGAAGGAAAAAAAAAAAAAAAACTACAGTGAAGTCCCTAGAAGATTTAAGAAGAAAAGATTTAGACAGGTTGAAAATGTGGGTACAGTACAATTTGTCCTGGGGTTAAAGCAGGAAACTAAGACCTTCACTGTCTCCCCCATGTCCTTATTTATGTGTGACTCTTTCTGCCTCTCATAGATGCCACTTAGGAGCCCAGACTCAGGGAGCACCCCATCATTTCTAGTCTTTGCTGGCAGGTAGGTCCCTTATATTAACAGCTAGATAACTGACTAATAGGAAGTACTCACTTTAAACTGTTAAGGGTATTTAGTTGTTTTCTATATTACCACTTCCTACAAACATGAATATAACTTCAAGGCCCCAACCCAAAGTAATAAATGATGTTGGGATTTCAATCATTGTGGCAAGGCCAATAGAGAAGATACTGGAAAATTCAGTTTTCTGCAGGTCTCAAATCAAACCATCCAGAGATTGACAGAGTACAGTTATTAGTCTATGGTCAGCCAAGCTAGGGCTCCAGTCCTGGCTCGACTATTAGCAGAAATGTGAGCTTGGGCTTAGTCTCATCATCTTAAAGTGAGTATGATACTGATAATCAGCCTTTAGGGTTGCTGCGAAATGATCCATGTGAAAATCTGGTACAGTGTCTGGCATACTATAAGAGCTCATTGTGATGGTGGTGGTGGTAGTGTAGTCACTTAGTCGAGTCCAACTCTTTGTGTCCCTATGGACTGTAACACACCAGGTTCCTCTGTCCATGGGATTCTCCAGCCAAGAATAGTGGAGTGGGTTGCCATGCCCACTTCAGGGGATCTTCCCTGCCCAGGGATCAAAGCCACATCTCCTGCTTGGCAGGCAGATTATTTACCACTGAGCAACCTGGGAAGCCCAGAAAAAAACTCATTATATGGTAGCTAACCTGACTATGTTAAGAATAGCTCCTAGTTGGAACTCCTAAGAGATTTGACTTACCTACCAGATTTCACCCCCTACATACACTAAGGAAAGAAGACTTTGGAAAGAGAGTGTTCCACCAAGATTCTAAATCACTCATTCAACAAGTATTTATTCAGTGTTTACCTTGTACCTGGCACTTAACAAAATATTGTTAACATAATGGAGACTAAGACATGCTCCCAGGCATTGAGCAACACCCAGTCTTCTGACTTTTAAGAAGTTACTATACTGCTAAACCTTGTTTCTCTGAAGCCCCCTAAGGAGGGAATTAGAAAAAGACTATCATTTGGACTAACTCACACACAAATACTACATCACTTTCCATGAAAATTTAAAAATTTGAGAGGAAAGCTGCTTCTAGAATGGTGGTGTTAGGGACTTCTGAAAATCCACTCTAAAAAAGCAGCAAGACATTGGAAAACTTTTCAAATTCAACTTCTTTACCACTGTTGAATTTAACCAAAGGCTTGCAACAGAGGAGCATTTATTCAAGAAAAACAGCTGAATCTCAGTAAGAACAGCAAGTTTTGTGATAGTTTAGCTTGCCCTCTTCCTATCTACCCAGCTCCACAGTAACCTTGAAAACCAAAAGTCTTGAAATTCTAGTAACTGTGAAAAGGAGCAGTTTGGCAGCCAATGGACAGGAAAAGGACTAGTTTCATGGTCTTCAAAAAGATCCATTCCCAGAGAATTGGCATTATATGACCCACCTGGCAAGTCTCTAGAAAAGCTCCATTTACGGGGTTTATCTTTGTGTCATCTGACTCAAGACCAACAGACCTTTCCCTAGGGGGACTTTTTGAAAAAAAAAAAAAAAGCAGCAATTATTTAATAGCATGGCTGCCTGAGGTAATGGCTAACAGTTGAGGCAAACAATAGGCTTAACAAAAAGCAATCTGATTCCAGCAATTTAAAAAAAAAAAAGGATTATACACCATTATAACTGGAATGCAAGAGTGGGTCAACATAATAACCAATCAATATAATACACTACAGTATTAGAAGGAAGGGGAAAAAAAAAACATGACCACCTGAATTGACACAGAGAAGTACTTAACAAAATCCAAAACCCTATTATCATTAAAAAAAACTCAGAACACTGTAGTAGAACTTCCTCAATCTGTTGAAGGCCATGTATGAAAAACTTATAGCTAATACTACACCATCATCCACTCAATGGACATGAATTTGAGCAAACTCCAGGAGATAGTGGAGGACAGAGGAGCCTGGCATCCTACAGTCCATGGGGTTGCAGAGTCGGACATGACTTAGCGACTGAACAACAATACCACACTTAATGAAAACTGACTGAAAACTTTCCCCCTAAAATCAGGAACAAGACAAGGATGTCCACTCTCACCATTGTATTCATCACTGTACTGGAGTTTCTAGCCATACCAATTAGGTAATAAAAAGAAATAAAAAGCATTTAGTTTGTGAAGGAAGAAGTAAGCCATCTTTATTCTCTGACGCCATGTTCTTGAATGTAGAAAATCATAAGGAATCAAGGAAAAAGCTCTTAGGGCTAACAAATATGTTCAGCAAGTTTGCAGGATACAAGATCAATACACAAAAGCAATTGTTTCTACACACCTGCAATGAACAACCCAAAAATGAAATTAAGGGGGAAAATTCCATTTATAGTAGCATCAAAAAGAATAAAATACTAAAGAATGAGTTTAGCAAAAGAAGTGTAAGAGTTGTACAGCAAAAACTATAAAAGACTTGTTAACTGAAAAAAAAAAAAAAACTACACAACCTGAAAGTTGAGATTATGTTTTATTTGGCAAATTTTCTGAGGACTTAAGCCTGGGCCACAGCCTCTCAGATAGCTCTGAGAAACTGCTCTGAAGAGATAAGGGAGGAACCAGGATATATAGGAGCTTTTGCAATGAAAACAAAGTAGTCAGAACTTCAAAAGATTACTGTTAATTAAAGAAAACCAGATATGTCAAGTTAAAGAATTGAGCACTTTTCTAAATTATGGGAAGATGCAAGAATCTGGGCTCACTGAAATCATTCTTTTGATATGCACCTCAGCTACCTGAGACCAGTATCCAGCTCTTTTCCATCTTGAATCACCATTAAGGTACACAGTTGGAAGAAACTGTAGTGGCTGAGGGACTGGCAGCCAGCAGAGTGCTTTTGTCTCCATCCTGAATTCCCTCAGGGCTCACCATCAGGGGTGGCTGTAGTGGTTTAATGGCTGTAACATCTTCTGTTTACTGGTATGGCCGGCCATGTTTGTTTTCACTGACATACTGTTGAAAGAAGCTAAAGAAGACCTGAACAAATGGAAAGACATTAAAAGCTCATGAATTGGAAAACTTAATATTGTTATGATGGCAAAGCTTCCCAAATTGTTCTATAGGTTCAAGGCAATCCTTATTAAAAACCCAGGTTCCTTTTTTGTGTGTAAATTGACAAGAAGATCATAAAATTCATGTGAAATGCAATGGAGAGGCAATGTAGTCAAAACAATTTTGAAAAAGAACAATGAATTTAGAAGACTCGGGCTTCTCAATTTCAAAACTTACTACCAAGCTACTGTTATCAAGACAATGGGGTACTGGCATAAGGATAAACATCAATAAGTGGAATAGAATTAAGAATCTAAAACAAATCCTTATATTTATGGTTAGTTGATTTTCAATAAGGGTACCAAAATTATTTTATGGGAAAATAGTAGTCTTTTCAAAAAATGGAGTTGATCTCGGGTGGCCTTGGCCTGTAGTGGTTTGAAATAGGGTTTTGATTGCCTGGCTAGAGGTGTGTGAGGCAGTGAGAGTGCTAAATGCTAGACACTAGACCACAGGGACAAAGCTTTGGCCTGTCAGCTGTGTAGAAATGAATTTCCACAAAGAGATGGAAAGTAGTGAAACAAGTGTATATTAGGAGAAAGAGTGTGTGCAGATAGACACGTGGGCAGGCTCAGAGAGTTGCACTCTAGGGGTAGTTGGAATCGCTTATATGGAGATTTCTTTTGGCCAATCATCTTTCATTGCCTGGGTCTGAATCCACAGTTTATTTATCTCAGGGTCCTCCTCTGTGTGCATGTCATCTCTTAGCCAAGATGGATTTTAGTGAAGAGGCCTATGGGTAGGTTGATTTCACTTGACATTACTGTGGGGTGCAGCTCCCTCCCTTTTTGACCCCCTGAGGAGCCTTTCTATGCATATGTAGTTGGGAAGTTCTCTCTGACCCCAAGACTGGGAAATATGTGGTCTCTTTATCGCTTATCTGGGCAGGACTCAGCTCCTCTCTGCTCCTGGTCTTTTTCTTTGTCTTGGAGTGTCTGTCCAGAGGGGACAGACTCCAGCAGCTCATCCTAGGGCCCATCTATCTGCTGCCTCAAGAAAAGTGAATATCCTTATGCAAATAAATGAAGTTGAACCCTTTCCTCCCACAATATGCAAAACTTAATTTGAAATGGATCAAAGAACTAAGTATAAAAGCTAAAGTGATCAAATTCAGAGACAGACCCATGAAAGTAAATCTTTGTGGTCTTGGACTGAGTGACGCTTTTGTAGATATCGTTGCAACAGCACAAGCAACAAGAAAATATAAAATGGACTTCATCAAAACTAAAAATTACTGCTCTAGGCTCTGTACATTTTGGCCTTCAGTGTATTCAAGCATAAAATACATACACACTGTGGTTTTTATTGCAATCTCTCTTTCTGAGGCGTTCTCAAAATCAACTAGAGATTTATTAAATAACCTGTCAAACTGGAACTTCAATATGCAAGCAGGAATTAGAATTTTGCTTTCAAAACTCATAGACCTGTTTGGATTAGATACTACATGGTGGCTTAAGACAAGTTTGTTTTATAACATTCTAATTGCAGTTTGTTCTGCCAGAGTCCACACCACCCTATACTGCTCTTGTCAGATACAAAAATAGAAAATAAAAACCTGTCCAACTTTAAAATTATCATCTTCAGCCAAAGTGAAAATCAGAGCAGAGGCATTGAAAATAAAGATTGGACAGTCATCGGGCATTTCAGTAGCTCAGTCATGTCCAAACCTTTGCAACCCCATGGACTGCAGCACAACAGGCCTCCCTGTCCATCACCAACTCCCAGAGCTTGCTCAAACTCATGTCCATCAAGTCAGTGATGCCATCCAACCATCTCTTCCTCTGTCATCCCCTTCTCCTCCTGCCTTCAATCTTTCCCAGCATCGGGGTCTTTTCCAATGAGTCAGTTCTTTGCATCAGGTGGCCAAAGTATTGGAGTTTCAATTTCAGCATCAGTCCTTCCAGTGAATATTCAGGACTGATTTCCTTTGGGATTGACTGGTTTGGCTTGGATTGACTGTAGTCCAAGGGACTCTCACTAGTCTTCTCCAACACCACTGTTCAAAAGCATCATTTCTTCGGCGCTCAGCTTTCTTTATGGTCCAACTCTCACATCCATACATGACTACTGGAAAAACCATAGCTTTGATTAGACGGCCCTTTATCGGCAAAGTAACATCTCTGCTTTTTTAATATGCTGTCTAGGTTGGTCATAGCTTTTCTTTCAAGGAGCAAGCATTCATGGCTGTAGTCAGCATCTGCAGTGATTTTGGAGCCCCCCAAAATAAAGTCTGTCACTGTTTTCATTGTTTCCCTGTCTATTTGCCGTGAAGACCAGATGCCAGGGACCAGATGCCATGATCTTAGTTTTTTGTATGTTGAGTTTTAAGCCAACTTTTTCACTCTCCTCTTTCACTTTCATCAAGAGGCTCTTTAGTTCTTCACTTTCTGCCATAAGGGTGATGTAATCTGCATATCTGATGTTACTGATATTTCTCCCTGCAATCTTGATTCCAGCTTGTGCTTCATCCAGTCCGGCATGTCACATGATATATTCTACATATAAGTTAAATAAGCAGGGTGACAATATACAGCCTTGACATACTCCTTTCCCAATTTGGAACCAGTCTGTTGTTCCATGTCCAGTTCTAACTGTTGCTTCTTGACCTGTATACACATTTCTCAGGAGGCAGATAAGGTGTTCTGGTATTCCCACATCTTTAAGAATTTTCCAAAGTTTGTTGTGATCCACACAGTCAAAGGCTTTGGTGTAGTCAATAAAGCAGAAGTAGATATTTTCTGGAACTTTCTTGCTTTTTCTATGATCCAAAGGATGTTGGCAATTTGATCTCTGGTTCCTCTGCTTTCTCTAAATCCAGCTTGAACATCTGGAAGTTCATGGTTCATGTACTGTTGAAGCCTGTCATAATGTCCATATGAAGTAGACAGTTATGTCCACGTGAAGTGGACAGTTATATTCACTTTTTAAAGAAGCTTCACATCTGTATTCTTGCTTTGCTCCTGCTCAGTCACTTCAGTCATGTCCAACTCTTTGTGACTCTATGGACTCTAGCCCTGCCAGGCTCCTCTGTCCATGGGATTTCCCAGGCACGAATACTGGAGTGGGTTGCCGTTCCCTTCTCCAGGGGATCTTCTGGACCCCAAGGATCGAACCCATATCTCCTGTGTCTCCTGCATTGCAGGCGGATTCTTTACTGCTGAAGCCTTTCCAGATAGCACAGTGGTAAAGAATCTGCCTGACAACGCTTGACAATGCAAGAGATGCAGGTTCAGTCCCTGGATCCAGAATATCCTCTGCAGAAGGAAATGCAAACCAGCTCCAATATCCTTGCCTATGAAATCCCACGGATAGAGGAACCTGGCGGGCTACAGTTCATGAGGTCCCAAAAGAGTCAGACATGACTTAGCGATTAAAAAACAACAACAAATTTTTGCTTTAGGAAAGAGCTATTTATTGGGTCAGAGTTCTTGGGGATGTACAAGAGAAAGAAGTCCTAGGAGATCATAAAGACTATGGAGAAGTGGTCCAAATGTCTGGTATGGCAGCAGCAGGGGGCAGTACTATAGAAGAGCAAACTACAAATTGCTGCCTGTTTTGTGAATAAAGTTTTCCTGCCACACACTAAACCTATTCATTTACATATTATCTATTACTGGGCTTGTGCTGAACCAGCTGAGTTGAGTCTTTGCAAAAGGGGTGATGTGGTCTGCAAAGTTCCAAACACTTACTGTCTGGCCCTTTACAGAAAAAGTTTGCTGACCCTTGTGTAACATCAGTACTTCAGTCTGGATATCTCCATCTAGATGTCCCACAGACAAATCTAACTCAGCAGGTATAAAAATGCATGCATAAACTTGTTCCAGCTTCAGTGTTCCCACTCTAAGTTAATGGCACTACGGCCTACCAATACACCCACAAAAGAAGCCTCTCTCCCTTTTGCCCTCTCACCCTATATATTATCGGAGAAGGCGATGCCACCCCACTCCAGTACTCTTGCCTGGAAAATCCCATGGACGGAGGAGCCTGGTGGGCTGCAGTCCATGGGGTCACAAAGAGTCAGACAAGACTGAGCGACTTCACTTTCACTTTTCACTTTCATGCATTGGAGAAGGAAATGGCAACCCACTCCAGTGTTCTTGCCTGGAGAATCTCAGGGACAGGGGAGCCTGGTGGGCTGCCGTCTATGGTGTCACACAGAGTCGGACACAACTGAAGTAACTTAGCAGCAGCCTTAGTGGCCTATATATTATTTCACATCTCATCCATCACCACATCCTGTCAATTCCACCTCTTCACTATATTTTGAACCTGAGCACATCTCTTCATTCCTACTGCCATTAACTTAGTCTGAGTCATGATCATTTTGTACAAGATGTTGTACAACAACAGCTTTCTAACTTGTCTTCCTGCCCCTAGTTTGTTTTTTTCTTTTGGAGGTATAAATAAGATTTATTGATTGATACTGTGGAAATATCAAATTGTATAGTAATCTCTAAGAACAGTATTTGGGGGCAATATTAACAGTGAGGAAATTGTAAGTAGAGGAGGGTGACATAATCTTATTTTGATTCATTATATTTCATTTGTTGGTAAGTCATTTGTAGTAAAAATATCATTCATCTCCAAGCTCTTTGAGAATGAAGAACACATCTAATTCATCTTTGCATCACCACAGGTAGTTACCAAAAGGCATGACATACACCAGGCATTATAATTATTAAATAAATACAATAAAACAAATTATACAGATGAATATTTTTGACCTTAAGTGAAAATCTCCTTCAATTTTATTTTACCAGAGCAAAACTATTGCAACAATTTAATAAACAGGCTTTCCCATTGCTTTTTTCCCTAGGGTTATGTTTATACCCTTCTTTATTTCTGCATATTGACATATAACAACTTTTACCTTATTTTTACCGACTGATTGATATTCATTTGAATGTATTTCTCTATTGTTGAATATTTGGTTTTATTTTTCCAATTTTCCTACCCCTAATTTTGCCTACCCTCTGCCCCCGAGCCATTTTCTACTCAATAACCAGAAGGATCTTTCTAATGTCTAAACTTGATTCTGGTACATGCATAATGATATATATGCAGCCAAGATTTAATGAGCCCTTACTATGTGCTAGACATAGTTCTAAGTGTTTCCTGTGTGGTAACTGATCTTAATCCTCACACGAATCCTCTATTGCTGGTGTTGTTATTAACCCCATTCTTTAGGTGAAGACTTTTAAGAACAGAGAAAACCAATGCAATCTAGCTCAAGTGTCTATAGTTTAAACTACTCTACTGCTCTACGCGCACACACACACACACCCCTATCATTCATGGCTTCCCATTGCTCTTAAAATAAGTCATACTATTTATAATGGCTGAAGACTATCATTTTGATCTTCTGTAATCCTTGCCTACCTCCCCAGCCTCATCTCTTGCCATCCAGAGCCTTGCAGTTAAGCATCAGCTTCCCCAGACTGCTAGAGCTCCCTGTACCAGTCATGCTCATTTTCACCTCTATGCTTTCAGTCATATTATCCCCTCCTCTTTAGTTGTTCCCTCCCTTCCCCTCTCCTCCCCTACACGCAGCCAGCTTCTACACATCCTTTAATGTTCTGTTCCGGTATTGCCTCTTCCAGGAAGCCTTTGCTGAGCAGATTTGCACTTCCTCTGTATTCCCATTATGCCTTGTTTTCCATCCATTTATATGTCATTACTGTACTGTTTCATAACTATCTTTTTGTATATCTGTCTCCCTCACCAGACTGTGTACTCCCAGCGGTTTTCCCATTGTACTCAAATATTTTTTTACCCTTCTATTTTTTTTTTTTGTACCTTTTCTCTAGGACCTTTTCATCCCAGGCTTTGGCATAGGCTATAATGCCACGAAGAGTAGAAAGGGACTGTATAGGATTTGTCATTTTGTGTGTGATTGTGTGAAAAGGAGATGTGAGGATTTAAGGGGGATCATGAACATCTTTTGATAAAATAAGACCTCATGATAAAAAGACTTTAGAGTTTATTTTTTGTCATTTTGCAATAGTAAACTGCTTTACGGTGGGCTAGACCCAAAAATGGAGAATGGCTCAAGGACATATAGTTATCTCAGTCATGTAACTGTCCAAGATAGATATTCTTGGTCAGCAAGATCTCCTCCATGTGGTCATCGAAGGACAAAGGCTAACAGAAGCCCCTGGACCACCCTGAGTTACCAGATCCCAGTCAGCAAGAAGGGGAGAGAACATAGGGGACTTCCACAGGTCAGGCCTTGTGATGCCACTCATCATTTCTCCTCACATTCCATTACTAAGAACTTGGTCATGTGTCCACGCCTCACTGCAAGGGAGCCTGGGAAATGTAGTCCACCCTCTGCTTAAGGAAGTGGAGAATGGTTTTGATGGGAAGCTAGAGACCTTCACAGATATACTAACAATAAAACTGGGCTAGTTTACCTTGAGTGTCACATAAATGATGGAAGAATTTTATTTCCTTTGTACCAGAAAACTATATGGTACAGCTCCATTTAACCTTTCCCCTGGGAAGCTGCAGCAATCAGATAGAGGCAATATTTAAAATGATTGCTGACAGTTGAGCTCCCTGTTGAATTGCTTACTAGGAAGTAGTAGCCAGAGGGTGACTTGCAATGCTGATGATCCCTTAACTATTAATCACTGACACGTTGTAGATTGCCTCTAAGTAAAATCCCAGCTGAGTTAGGTACATCTTATAATATTGGCCCCCAAATATATTTTCCTTCTTTGCATGTCTGGACTAGAGAAGGTGTTAAATGGCAAAGTAGCAACATGATTCTTTGCTAGCCAAGAGGTGCTCAGAACTAAAAGGAGGGAAAAAAAAAAAACATGAAAAGGGAACTCATTTCCATTCCAAACCATAGCCACAGGCATGAGCTTATTCACTGCCAGTTTGTGTTTGCCCAAAGTACACATTTGTTGATGATCTCATGCAAGCTGGGGGAATAAGTAAAAGTGAATCCAGTTGAAATGAAACATCCCCATGATTCTCTGATAAGAAGCAGGTACATTCCCAGGAGAGCTTTGTAGAACAGTTGCCCAGGTTCTACTCCCCAGAGGAGGCTCATTTTGTCAGTCTGGGGTGTGACTTGGGAATCAGGAATTCTTTCATGTTCCCTGGATGATTCTGATACTGAGCCAAGTTTGAGGGAGCATCTCTCTAATATGATGAAAGTGGGGAGTAGGGGGCACATATGCCAAAGCACAGACCGGAGCGATTTTGCTTAATGTAGGAAACAAATCATCAACCCTAAGTCTCCTAGCTTGACATGTAGAGTTGGCTCTGAGGTTAGACCCACCTGTGGGACCCTGGAAATCAGGCCTTCTCTGGGAGTGGGCCATGAGCTGGCGGTAAACTAGGAGAGCAATTATGAAGGTAGACTTCCTTCCAGCCATCCCAGATGCCTGACTTGTTCTCTTCTTTTCCCAGTTTGTGGCCCAGCCCAATTGCCAACAGTTGCTTGCCACTCTGTGGTACGACGGCTTCCCTGGATGGCGGCGGAAACACTGGGTCGTCAAGCTTCTGACGTGCATGACCATTGGGTTCCTGTTTCCCATGCTGTCTATTGCTTATCTCATCTCACCCAGGAGCAACCTTGGGCTGTTCATCAAGAAACCTTTCATCAAGTTTATCTGCCACACAGCATCATATCTGACCTTCCTCTTCATGCTTCTCCTGGCTTCTCAGCACATCGTCAGGACAGACCTCCATGTACAGGGACCTCCCCCAACTGTCGTGGAGTGGATGATACTGCCTTGGGTTCTCGGTGAGTCACAGGGACCAGAAGCTATGGCCAGACTGCCTGCTAGTCTTGTCTAAAGAAACTACTGGAATTGGCAGTTGGACTGGCCCTGAACTAAGGCACCTTCCCTCTGTGCAGTGGGATAGTTGTTGGGAATCTCAGAAACATGGTTCCTTCCCCCACCCCAGGCCTGGGTTGCTTGCTGTCACAGGGTTTGCCATGAGATTGGCAGTGTACCCAGGGCTTGTTTCAACTAACCTAACTTCATCAATGACAAGGAAGTTGTCTATCAGTGGGTTTAGAGGGAAAGCCAAGTGTTAGGACAGGCTCAGGTAGGCTGGGCAGGGCAAGTGCTGAACAGTCTATTTGATGCCTTCTTTCCCATTACTGGGGTTGAGGGGATGCCACCCAAATCTGCTGCTTTCCTATGACTATGCTAAATGATCCCTATACTTATCCAAGGTCCACATCCTATTTGGATCCTGATTTCACAACCAGGAGGGAAACCTAGGAAATTCACACAATTCATGGTAAAAAAGCAGCCTTCACCAGAAGTCTCCAGGCATAATTACATTGCATTGGACCCTCCAGTGCATCACCACCCTCCAGGTCCTTGATACTTAAACTGAGGTCCCCAAACCAGCAATGTCAGCATCAACTTGTTAAACATACAGGTTTGTGAGTCTCACTCAGGGTCTGTGAAATCAGAATCTACATAATCCCCATGTAATTCACATGTATTTTAACGCAGGGGTCCCCAACCTATAGGATCTAATGCCTGATGATCTGAGATGGAACTGATGTAATAAATAATAGAAATCAAGTACAAAATAAATGTAATGCACTTGAATCATCCCAAAACCATCTCTCACCCCACCCCACCGCCATCCTGGACTGTGGAGAAATTGTCTTCCACAAAACTGGTCCCTGTTGCCAAAAAGTTTGGGAACCGCTGTTTTAAAGTCTGAGATGTACTACCTTAGACCACAGTCACTCCTTTTACTGCTTTCCACATACTAAAGCAAAAGAAACATCTATTAATATGTCATCAGGCAGAATTCCGTGAAACCTACACACAATGAGAGGAGATAAGAGAAAGGAGGATTCTAAATTATTCTGATCCCCATTGCCTAGCTTCAGCCCCAACATCCAGTGCTTTGGACCATGGCCTGCTTGCACAACTCAAAACTCATTGAGAAGTTTTCCCTCTCTGACATATGTAGTGGAAACTAAGGACTATATGGGATAATAGTGATACTTCGTTCAGTTCAGTCACTCAGTCATGTCCAACTCTTTGCAACCCCATGAATTGCAGCACGCCAGGCCTCCCTGTCCATCACCAACTCCCGGAGTTCACTCAAACTCATGTCCATCGAGTCGGTGATGCCATCCAGCCATCTCATCCTCTGTCATCCCCTTCTCCTCCTGCACCCAATCCCTCCCAGCATCAGAGTCTTTTCCAATGAGTCAACTCTTCACATCAGGTAGCCAAAGTATTGAAGTTTCAGCTTCAGCATCAGTCCTTCCAAAGAACACCCAGGACTGGTCTCCTTTCGGATGGACTGGTTGGATCTCCTTATAGTCCAAGGGATTCTCAAGAGTCTTCTCCAACACCACAGTTCAAAAACATCAATTCTTTGGCACTCAGCTTTCTTCGCAGTCCAACTCTGACAACCATACATGACTACTGGAAAAACCACAGCCTTAACTAGATGGACCTTTGCTGGCAAAGTAATGTTTCTGCTTTTTAATATGCTCTCTAGGTTGGTCATAACTTTCCTTCCAAGGAGTAACCATCTTTTAATTTCATGGCTGCAATCACCATCTGCAGTGATTTTGGAGCCCCCAAATATAAAGTCTGACAATACTTTCACTGTTTCCCCCTCTATTTCCCATGAAGTGATGGGACCAGATGCCATGATTTTAGTTTTCTGAATGTTGAGCTTTAAGCCAACTTTTTCGCTCTCCTCTTTCACTTTCATCAAGAGGCTTTTTAGCTCCTCTTCGCTTCCTGCCATAAGGGTGGTGTCATCTGCATATCTGAGGTTATTGATATTTCTCCAGGCAATCTTGACTCCAGCTTGTGCTTCTTCCAGCCCAGTGTTTCTCATGATGTACTCTGCATATAAGTTAAATAAGCAGGGTGACAATATACAGCCTTGACGTACTCCTTTTCCTATTTGGAACCAGTCTGTTGTTCCATGTCCAGTGCTAACTGTTGCTTCCTGACCTGCATATAGGTTTCTCAAGAGGCAGGTCTGGTGGTCTGGTATTCCCATGTCTTTCAGAATTTTCCACAGTTTATTGTGATCCACACAGTCAAAGGCTTTGGCATAGTCAATAAAGCAGAAATAGATGTTTTTCTGGAACTCTCTTGCTTTTTCCATGATCCAGCAGATGTTGGCAATTTGATCTCTGGTTCCCCTGCCTTTTCTAAAACCAGCTTGAACATCAGGAAGTTCACGGTTCACATATTGCTAAAGCCTGACTTGGAGAATTTTGAGCATTACTTTACTAGCATGTGAGATGAGTGCAATTGTGCAGTAGTTTGAGCATTCTTTGGCATTGCCTTTCTTTGGGATTAGAATGAAAACTGATCTTTTCCAGTCCTGTGGCCACTACTGAGTTTTCCAAATTTGCTGGCATATTGAGTGTAGCACTTTCACAGCATCATCTTCCAGGATTTGAAATAGCTCCACTGGAATTCCATCACCTCCACTAGCTTTGTTCATAGTGATGCTTTCTAAGGCCCACTTGACTTCACATTCCAGGATGTCTGGCTCTAGGTGAGTGATCACAGCATCGTGATTATCTTGGTCATGAAGATCTTTTTTGTACAGTTTTTTGTGTATTCTTGCCACCTCTTCTTAATATCTTCTGCTTCTGTTAGGTCCATACAATTTCTGTCCTTTATCGAGCCTATCTTTGCATGAAGTGTTCCCTTGGTATCTCTAATTTTCTTGAAGAGATCTCTAGTTTTTCCCATTCTGTTGTTTTCCTCTATTATCTTTGCATTGATCTCTCAGGAAAGCTTTCTTATCTCTCTTTGCTATTCTTTGAAACTCTGCATTCAGATGCTTATATCTTTCTTTTTCTCCTTTGCTTTCACTTCTCTTCTTTTCACAGCTATTTGTAAGGCCTCCTCAGACAGCCATTTTGCTTTTTTGCATTTCTTTCCATGGAGATGATCTTGATCCCTGTCTCCTGTACAATGTCACGAACCTCCGCCCTTAGTTCATCAGGCACTCTATCAGATCTAGTCCCTTAAATCTATTTCTCGCTTCCACTGTATTGGTCCAGTGGAGAAGGGAATGGCAAACCACTTCAGTATTCTTGCCTTGAGAGCCCCATGAACAGTATGAAAAGGCAAAATGATAGGATACTGAAAGAGGAACTCCCCAGGTCAGTAGGTGCCCAACACGCTACTGGAGATCAGTGGAGAAATAACTCCAGATAGTATGAAGGGATGGAGCCAAAGCAAAAACAATACCCAGTTGTGGATGTGACTGGTGATAGAAGCAAGGTCCAGTGCTGTAAACAGCAATATTGCATAGGAACCTGGAATGTTAGATCCATGAATCAAGGCAAATTGCCAGTAATCAAACAGGAGATGGCAAGAGTGAACGTCGACATTCTAGGAATCAGCAAACTAAAATGAACTGGAATGGGTGAATTTAATTCAGATGACCATTAGATCTACTACTCTGGGCAGGAATCCCTTAGAAGAAATGGAATAGCCATCATGGTCAACAAAAGAGTCCAAAATGCAGTACTTGGATGCAATCTCAAAAACAACAGAATGGTCTCTGTTCGTTTCCAAGGCAAACCATTCAATATCACAGTAATCCAAGTCTATGCCCCAACCAGTAACACTGAAGAAGCTGAAGTTGAACAGTCTGATGCTGTGAAGCAATAAACCTTTTGCCTCCATTTTTCAGGTTTCATTTGGGGGGAGATAAAGGAAATGTGGGATGGTGGATTTACTGAATACATCCATGACTGGTGGAACCTGATGGATTTTGCAATGAACTCACTCTACCTGGCAACTATTTCCTTGAAGATTGTAGCCTATGTCAAGGTAACTTGGACTATTTGCTATGTTTCTTAATCATTTGTTTACAGTAAGCTTTAGCTATGGGAGCACAGAGTTTAGGGGGCAAGTGCTAAAGACCATCAATGCATATGGAAAGGTACCATAAAATAGACATTTTTTTCAGTGGCTTGTAATCAGTGTCGACCTAACCAGACAATGGAGAATGGAACAATTTGCAAATGAATTCTTAGCTTCTTCAACTCTGACAGTAAAAGGTCTGAAGCTGCTCACCCACTCAGTCAGTGTTTACATCCTCTCTACAGTATCCTTGCCAAGAAGATAGCCCACTGATGTTTGCATGAGGCAGAGATAAAACATTCACTGAATTTCCAAAAGCCTCTCTCAACTCTTGTCACTTCATTAAAAAGTGCTACTTTATATTTTTCTAATATTATTCTTCCTGTGACACATCCATTAGTAATCCTTCCTCATCATGGGGTCAAACAGAACAAAGATGTTCCTTCTCCATAAAGTGCTTCAGATATGAAGTAATCTCTCCCTAGCTTGCTGAGCTGCCTCTTCTCAAAGCCAAATATTCACACTTCCCTCAAGTGTTCTTCATAGGATTGATAGCAGAACCCTAGAAACTTCACTGTGTGAGACATAGATTTTTAATAGTCTTTGCCTCCTGCATCACTTCCATCACCGGGATGATCGTTCAAGCTGCTATGAATCCACCGTTTTGAGTATCACCCATTCTATGTCTCTACCAATCCAGATAACACACACACACACACACACACCACTTTGATGTTTTTTCCTGCATAATGTACAGCCTGCATTATCCTGATAAATAGCTTCATGTCCAGCACCTCACGCTGGATAATCACAGGCTCTGAGTTCAGGTTTGGTGCTCATTAGATACTGGAATGGCTGCACTGCCTCTACCCTGAAGTGAACTTCTCCAGCATGAGGAAAAGCTGACAACTCCATCTCCAAGACTGTCTAGTCAGTCATGCTTTTTGGCATGAAATCCCACATGAAGGAGTTTTAGAATGGGAATATGGCTGTCCCCCAAATCGCCAACAACTTAGTTTATTTTTACATCTCTAATATGCATATTGCATAAATTTTAAGACCTTGGGAGTTAGTTACATGGAGCATGAATATTGAATGCAGTCCTAAAACATTTCTGAAAGAAGCTGAAGACTATGCTTATACTTTGTGGTGATCATTCAACACATACTTACAACTTCCTTACAAGAAAAAGCTGGTAAGGAAAATGTTTGGATCTCTGGTTAATGTGCCTGGATGAATTCCATGTCATTCTGGCACTCAGCTGACTAAGTAACACTGTTTGCCAAAAAAAACAAAAAATCTTCCTTTGGAAGTGGTATTTATATACTAGAGGGACAATACATTATCAGTCTAGAAACTGGTGAGTTCTGCTTAAACAGGAAAGTGTAGAATAAATGATCAAATGATTAACCCTTGGGGATGTGAAATTGTGTCAACAGATGCCCAACATTAGTTAATCACATACCCTGTCCACCTTCACTGGCAAGCCTTCCAAGGACTAGATACTTCCTCATCATAGAGCATAAGGATAAATCAGCTCACTAAGCTGAGTAAATGCCCCTCAACTGATAAATACTTAACTCAAAAAAAGACATTTGCCAAGAAGTCAGAGCCCTTCACAACAAAGAAGAATTTACAAATAAGAGATGCCACATGCAGACTGAATTTACAATGAGAAATTGTCAGTGAGCAGTCGGGTTCACTCGTGCAGGAAGGCACATCAGTCTGAAATGAACTCCACCAAGTAGGCTAAGCCAACTTCTATAAGTAAAGACGTAGGGCTGGTCCCAGGCCCTTTTAAAAATTTCAGATCATCATTGCACTGAGACAGTATGACACACCATGACAGAAACTGGCCTTGGGAAGATCCTTTATTAGAGTGAAAAACTAGTCAACTATATGTATATATACACTCTACCTCACATGGCCTACATCACTAAGAAGCAAAAGGCACATACCAAAGTACTCAAAAGGAACAAACATACCTCATATTAGCCCTTAGTGCCCCCAAGATAACACTAAAAATGGAGAGTAATTGTCTTTTTGTCTTCTAGGATAGCACCACCTAGATTTATCCCAGCACTCCCTTACTCCATATGTACAGACTAAACTGAACTTTGATACCCATTGAGTTATGACCCTTTCTCCAGCCAGTGCTTGGATGAAAACACACCTCCTCATCTTTGTTACTATTCGGTACCCACATTTGGCCAACCCTTTTCATATTCTGCTTTTGAGTTCACACCCTTTTAATAGGCATAGCGGCCAATTTTCAAGCAACATTCTATCTCCAAGAATATAACAAAAATCATTTGTCTCTCAATATCACTCTCTGAAGAGTCAGGAAACCCAAAGGTAATCCCTGCTCTGATATTTATGAGCTGGATTACCACAGGCCATCCTTCTACCTCTAGGAGCTTCAGACACAGCCTCTGAAAAATAAGATGGAACTAGATCAATGGGTTTCAACCTTTTAATTTTTTCCCATGGAACCACATCTTAAAGTTAAAACTTATGCAGGATTTCAATGTACTAAGGAGCTCAAAGGAATAAATTTGGATTGAGAAATGACTCTTCCTAGCCTCCTCTCTGGTTTCCACAGTGACCACCAGATGCTTCTATTGAACCCTCAGGCTTGAAGGAACACAATTTGATTTGAAAACCACTTGTGGTCAGTCAGGCCTCAGCAAACTGGGCTGCCAGCCAAGCTGGGGCCACTGTTTGTTTACATATTGTCTGTTATTATAGTTCTAGAAGGGACTTCCCTGGTGCTTAGTCGCTCAGTTGTGTCTGACTCTTTTGTGACCCCATGGACTGTAGCCTGCCAGGTTCCTCTGTCCGTGGGATTGCCCAGGCAAGAATCCCAGAGTGGGTTGCCATTTCCTTCTCTAGGGGATCTTCCCAACCTAGAGATCAAACCTGGGTCTCCTGCATTGCAGGTAGATTCTTTACCCTCTGAGCCACCAGTCCATTGGCTAAGATTCCATGCTTCCAACACAGGGGGCCATGGTTTGATCCCTGAGCCAGGAACTAGATCTCATGTGCTATAACTAAGACCTGGTACAGCAAAATAAATAAATGTATAGTTCTAGAAGACAAAGTTAAGTAGTTTTCACAGTAACCATATAGCCCACAAAGCCAAAAATATATACTATCTGGCCCTTGACAAAAAATGTTTGCTGACCTCTATGCTAAATGAGCTCCAAGTTTACTCTCTGCTATCATATTCTATAGTATTTTTCTCTAAAAGTACATACACAAAGCATAGATTTTCCATGAGAATCATCTTTCACACTTGTGACTGTTCCGCGATCCAAACTCGTGGACAGTATACTTCCCTGTGGTTATGGGTGTGACTGTGGAGTGAGAAAACCCTAAATGATGAGCTATGCATGTTCCAGTTGAAATCCTAGTTTTAAATGTAGGTCTGCTTTGTTATCAACAAAGAATCAGCATCATTCACATAGACCTCCAAATAAGTAAAGGCCTATCTAATAAATGCACTGTGATATCAACTATTACAGAAGTTAACATTTCATAGAAATAGTGCTATACTGAGTGTTTAGAGGCCTGAGTTTTAGTCCTGGCTCTGCTACCAAGTTGCTGTGTGACCTTAAGCAGCTCCCTCTGCCTCTCTGGATTTCAGTTCCTCCACTTGTAAAATAGGCATAACAATGTCCACCTCTCACAACTATGCAGCAAATGTTTCCTTTGGATACAGAAATGGAGAGATACAAGATTTGGCCCAAAGTGTATAAAACCAATTGGCCATCTCAAGTCTATTTGAAATAGAAGCACACATGTGGCAAGTTTTCTCCAAACTCCTCTGACAGTGAGGAATATTGGATACACACAAATGATTTTAATAACACCAGTTTCCTCAGTTGTTGGAAGTGAGGCACATTTTAGAAATGCTAACAATATAATTTGGCCCCCAAAGCAACATTTTCTCAGGAAAGTTGTTTACATTTAGTCCTGAGAAATTGTGATATTTAGATGAGCGTTCAAAGCAATATGCTTCAGATTGTATTCCAGGCAAAATCTACTTCTGTCTTGGGGAAGGTAAAAAGCAATTTCTTGTATTTCCATAACATCTCTCCGTATGGAGTACACAGACTTTCACATATGGGTACATAATCAGACATGTGCAGTGGGTAGGAGTAGATATTATCCTCATTTTCTGGTGAAATGAGAGAAAGAGGGGCAGTTTTAAGTGACAAAGGCTAAATTGGAGCTCAGTCTCACAACGAAGCCATCTCTCCATAAGATGACTTCCAATGTTTTAGGAGCTGAAAGCTCAGGAAATACTGGAACATGGGCAGCCAACCCCAGAAATCCTGGCTCCTCCTCCTCGTTCAGCCCCCTGGTCCATCGTTTGTGCTAAAGGAACATTCCAACTTGTAAGACTATCAAAGCAACAATAAAATACATCCATACACCACTTGGTGAGCAGCACTAAATTCATTGCCTTGGAGACTGACATGCCATTTGTAATCGCATGGGGGAAAAGACTATCGGCAGAAAACTCTGAATAATGACCTAAGGATGCTCAATCAGCCCCAAACTGCAATCAGCAGGGAAGTCAAGGTGAACACTGCACACTGAGGAGGCTGAACCTACCCCATGTCCTTCAGTAACTGCAAGTTGTGCGTGGTGCTTAGCACAAAACAGGGGCTTGGGCAGCAAAGCTGGTTTGCAATCTCATTAGGAAGCAGAGTACTTTGGCCCCATAACCTTAGGCACACCTGTGGCTCTGTTCTCAGGCCACTCCCCAACAATCTGGTCAACTCACACTTCGAAAATATCTGTTGATAAACCACAGATTGTCACTCCAGATGATTGCTCTGAAATTCATGTTTCTACATCTATGCGCTGAGTATATATTTGGATAGGAGTGGAAGGAAGAGCGTTATTAGCATCATGTATTGATTGGGTGGGGGAAAAAAGACCCGTAGTGCCAATCACGAGGGCCTGTTGTATAAATGAATGCTTGATGCTTAGTTTGATGTATTTATTTGGGTGCAGAAGGGAGGAAAGAGGGGAAAGTTTTCCAAATGCTCGCTGTACCTCTCATATTGTGCACTTGTTGTTTCTTTCAGTATAATGGTTCCCGTCCAAGGGAAGAATGGGAAATGTGGCACCCGACCCTGATTGCAGAAGCTCTCTTTGCGATATCCAACATTTTAAGTTCGTTGCGTCTCATATCCCTGTTCACAGCCAACTCCCACTTAGGGCCTCTGCAGATCTCTTTGGGGCGCATGTTGCTCGATATCCTCAAATTCCTCTTTATCTACTGCCTGGTACTGCTGGCTTTTGCCAATGGATTGAACCAGCTTTACTTTTATTATGAGACCAGAGCAATCGATGAGCCCAACAACTGCAAGGGGATCCGATGCGAGAAACAGAACAATGCCTTCTCCACGTAAGACTCCCCACTCTCCTCTTCTGCCTTTTGTCTGCTTTCTCTTTCTTTGCCCTATTTTCAGTCCATATATTTGCCACTGCCCCTTGACAGTGCATGCAGAGCACACTTATTGATCACTCTAGGAGACTAGGAGAGGAAGTAGAGTTAGGTGACGAAGGAAAGAGACAAACACATATGGGCTCCGAGGAACTCATCTAAAGAGTACCTTCCAAATTATTTTGGTCATATCTAATATTTTTAAAGGAATTCATGAAAATGAAAGTGTTAGTCACTTAGTCGAGTCTGACTCTTTGTGACCCCCATGAACTGTAGCCCGCCAGTCTCCTCTGTCCATGGAATTCTCTAGGCAAGAATACTGGAGTGGGCTGCCATGTCCTCTCCAGGAGTTCTGGCTGGGTTTCCTGCACTGCAGGCAGATTCTTTGGCATCTCAGTCACCAGGGAAGCCCTGAGAAATTTATGGGAAGAGGGTAAATAATCCCTCACTCCAAAAAGCACCGCTAACCAAGGAAATGAAAGAGCAAGGCTATACTTCTCAACAGGTAATTACCAAAGCTAATGCAACTGTTCTGAATCAAGAACAAAGGAAAAGGAAGGGTGCAAATATACTTGAATGCATCTTGTGATACTGTGATTTATGATAAGAAATATGTATTTGTTCTTTGTCCCCATTTCTGGCACAGAACTTCTAACACCCTTGGTATTTCCTAAGCGATGAGAACCACAAAGGTGTCTTTGGTTGTGTTAACAAAGTGACTTTTGGACCTTACCTAGGATGGGGGCCAGTTATCCCCATGTGATTAGAGGGTTGGAACTTTGAATCTCACCCCTCAACCTTCCTTTCAGGGAGGGGAGAAGGACTGGAAATTGATTTCAATCACCAATGGCTAAGTATAGGAGTTGCGGATTCAATCCCTGGGTTGGGAAGATCCCCTAGAGGAGAGCATGGCAACCCACTCCTGCATTCTTGCCTGGAGGGCACAGAATTCCTGGCAAGTTACAGTCCATAGGGTCACAAAGATTCAGACATGACTGAAGTGACTTAGCATACATGCACACACAGATGGCTAATGATATAATCAACTGTGACTGAGTAATGGGGGCTTCCCAGGTGGCACTAGTGGTAAAGAAGCTACCTGCCAATACAGGAGATGTAAGAGATGTGGGTTCAATCTCTTGGTTGTGAAGATACCTTGGAGGAGGGCATGACAACAATATTCTTGCCTGAAGAATCCCATGGACAGACGAGCCTGGCAGGCTATGATCCATGGGGTCGCAAAGAGTCAGACACAACTGAAGCAACTTCACATGACTGTGTAATGAGCCTTCCATAAAAACCCAAAAGGACAGGGTTTGGAGAGCCTCCAGGTTGGTGAGCATGTGGAAATTTGGGGAGAGTGGGTGATCAGAGAATACAGGGAAGCTTGCCCCCCATACCTTACCCTATGCATATTCTATCTGGCTGTTCCTGAGTTGTATCTTTTTATAATAGACCAGTAATCTAGTCATTTCAATGTTTCTCTGAGTTTTATCAGGCACTCTAGCAAATTAATCAAACCCAAGGAGAGGATTGTGGGGAGCTCCACCTACAGCCAGCTGGTCAGAAGAATGAGGGACATCTGGGAAAACCAGAAGGGGAGCAGTCTTGTGGGACTGAGCTCTTAATCCGTGGAATCTGGTGTTATTCCCCAGGAGTGTCAGAACTGACTGAGCTGGCTTGTAGGACACCCAACTGGTGTCGAAGAATTGGTAGTATGAGGGCAAAATATCTCCTCATTCCCACAGATGGGAATTGAGATGGGAATTTAGTTAAGGACCCCTTAGGTGGTGTCAGAGAAATGGGATTTGCTCGAACAGCCCTGGCTCATGGAAACATGGGGTTTGGGGAGAGAAAATATTAATAACTAAAAGGGCAGGTGGATGGTGAATTTTTTATTCCTAGATGGAGAGGAAACAGGCAAAAAGTAAGATGAGAGTCAGCTCAACTTCTGGGGTTACTTTAAGGTTTCAGATGTACCAAGGCACCAAGCAGTGATTGGAAATATCTCCTATTCCCACTCGGGACACAGAAGACAAGTAATGACCCTCTGTCCACCAGTCCTCTGCCTCCGGTATGGAACCCCAGTGCCATTTCTTTATAAACTCAACACCTACTTCTCTAGGACCTTTAAGCCTCCAGAATGGCTTTTATTTTCTGACAAATCACTGTTAGGGGAAGCAGACAAGAGAAAGAAAATAAGCATATGTTAGGAAACGTGTTAGTTTCTAGGAGCAGCCCTGTGCTTATGCCAGACTCAGTGCCCTACACCTTGTCTATCTCTAGCCCCTGTTCTGGAAAGTGCCAGTCACCTGGTAATCATAGTCATGACCAAAAGGTCAGGAGGGATTCCTAGATATTAAGTTAAGATACAATGTTCCCCCTTAACTCTATAAACTAGAGCAGATCAATGGACTCAGACATTCTAGAAATGTGTTAAATAACAAAGGCCAAGGCGGGGAAAAGATTTCTGCTTGGCCCCAAGTTGTACCAATAGAGAAAGGGAAAAAACAATGCTATGTAGCCAACCGTTATAATTGATCTCTAGCAACATTTCCTAAAATGGATGACAAATAACCATTCACATTCATGGAGATGTGAATAGACATGAAAGCAAGATTTCTGATTGTGTGAGGTTTGGAAATGCTAGGAAGAATTTAAATGAAAAGTGAAAGTGTTTGTTGCCCAGTTGTGTTGATTCTTTGTGACCCCATGGACTGTAGCCCACGAGGCGCCTCTGTCCATGGAATTCCCCAGGCAAGAATACTAGAGTGGGTTGCCATTCCCTTCTCCAGGGCATCTTCCCAACCCAGGGATCAAACCCAGGTCTCCCACATTACAGGCAGATGTTTTACCTTCTAAGCCACCAGGAAAGCCCCTAGGACAAATTTAAGAAGGGCTTAAGCCAGCGCAGGGCTTCTCAGAGACTTCCCATTGTGAATCTACAGTAAACGGAGAGGTTTCCCCAGATCTATTTACCAGCATGTTGTTCCGGTGAACACAGTCTGGAAAACTGGCTTGTCCTGTCACCCATTTTCCAGCACCCACCCCCTCCACTAGGCCACACTCCCTGCTTCTCCTCCCAGAACTCAGGGCAAAATCGTGGATGGGGAAACCAGACTTATGTGAAAGGGAAAAAAGAAGCCAAAATGGGATGACAAACAGATAGCGCCATTTTGGTGAAGCCAACCAAAAGTGGACAAAGGCAACTGGTCACCTCTCTAGTGCCTCTTGACTAGGAACTGCTTCCTCTCCTGCATTACTCTAGAGATACAACTCACATCACCCTGTTTTCAATACAAAGAACAATCTTATAGTGGCTTGAGCACCAGGAAATGGTATCTGTTCCCATCAAAGCTTTTGACAGAGTTGCACATGTGAATGCAAGGCACATTCCAGGAGGCTAGGTCCCTGCCAATTACCTTCTCATGGGAACTCTGCTGAGGAAGTTTATGAAATGTCTCCTTATAAGTCAGTAGTGATGATTAACACCCCTGTTGCCAACTGACATTTTATTCCCATCACTTGCCCAGCAGGGATGATTGACAAGAATGGACAACTATCGTACACAAAATTATATCTTGGGTGTCAGGTATGAAGAAGTATTGTCATGCTGGGACCAAAGCAGTGGTAATGTTACCTCAACCTCCCTTCTAGGTGTTGGTTTTTTCCTCCACAGAGCTCTGACTTCTGTTTTCCTTTAAATGCCTCAACTCAGGCATTTATAATAACTGCTAAAATACATGCTACTTAGACTGTCATGAAGACTCCATTTTTAGAGAAGGGGAAAAGGGAGCCTGTGAATAGACCTGATGTAAACTATGGCATCTGCTTGTTGTCACCCTTTTCCTTCTGATTCTCTAGAGATGTTATTGTTATTCTTCAGCTTAAAAAAGAAAAGAACTTTCCTGGGTGCACAATTTAGGGGGACCTTGTTGTCTTTGGTGACAACTGCCTGACAGTACAGTTGGTGGTTTGAGTTCAGTATTGAATACTGGGGGTACCTGGCCTTCATCCACTGTTGAGAGCAATTGGGAAGGTACCCTCTGAGGGCATGGGACTTGGGAGAGAAACAGGGCGGAAGTGGCAAGAAGCTGATTTGGTGGTCCTCTTGTCCTTGTGAGGTCCCGGCCCTCAACTCTGGATGCCTCCTGAACATAGTTGGCTGTTCCACACTGTTACACAGGCCTTTCAAACACAATGTTCACAGATAAATTCCTTAGCTCTATGTCCCCACAACAAACCCATCTCCCTTTTAACTCCTCATCTCATTAAAGGATACTAGATAGACTCCTAGGAGCCATCTTGGACCCTTCTGTCTCTCTTAAGCAACACATCCTGTCTCACACTCAGTTTTGTCTACTTCCTAAATATCTCTTCAATCCATTCTCTGTATAGACACACACACACACACACACACACACACACACACACAATACTGTCTTCTTTCAGGCCTACATCATCTCTCCCCCAAACTGCTACGCATTTAATTGGTCCTCCTGCCTCCAGTCTTGTGTCCCCTCAAACAATTTCCCACCTGCTACACAGAAGTCTCTAAGTGCCAGTCTTATCTCGTCACCTTCTGGTCTCTTACCCGCCTGGTATCAGTATCCTCTCCAGTGTAAAATTCACCTCTTTCCTATAATGCACAGGGCCCTGGAATCTGGATCCCACCTCTCCAGCCTTTCATTCCTCTCCTCCATAGTCAACATCTTGCTCTTCCCAACTTCAGGAGAGCATCTTGGTCCTACAGTCCTTTGTACTTCGCACACCATCCTCTTTGCCTGGAATGTCCATCCCTGTCTGGCCAGCCTGGACAACTCTCCCTGCCCCTTCAAGTGTCTGTCAAAGCCTGACCTGCTCTTTTAAGCCTGTTCTTACCCATTTCGACCCCACTCTCAGTTACAGGCTCCTTCTGTGTTTCCCATGGCATTCTAAGGACATCTCCATTTTATAAGGTAACATAATAATAAAGGTAATAGTAATAATAATTTTTCCAGTGGTCATGTATGGATATGAGAGTTGGACTATAAAGAAAGCTGAGTGTCAAAGAATTGATGCTTTTGAACTGTGGTGCTGGAGAAGACTCTTGAGAGTCCCTTGGACAGCAAAGAGATCCAACCAGTCCATTCTAAAGGAGATCAGTCCTGGGTGTTCATTGGAAGGACTGATGTTGAAGGTGAAACTCCAACACTTTGGCCACCTGATGTGAAGAGCTGACTCATTTGAAAAGACCCTGATGCTGGGAAAGATTGAGGGCAGGAGGAGAAGGGGACAAGAGAGGATGAGATGGTTGGATGGCATCACCGACTTGATGGACATGGGTTTGGATGGACTCCACAAGTTGGTGATGGACAGGGAGGCCTGGCGTGTGGCGGTTCAGGGGATCGCAAAGAGTCAGACATGACTGAGCGACTGAACTGAACTGAATAATAATAATGTAATAAATACTATATTTTAGTTGTTTGTTGCCTCTCTCACCTACCAGACTGAGACTCCCACTTTACAGGTCTTTCTCCTACCACAGAGGGGCCTAAGACATAAAGAAGTTCAACATGCCCATTGAACAACTGAGTGAAAGAATGAATTCTAGTAGCAACCCTATCTTTAATTCTAGAAGATTCACTTTTCCTTCTGCCCTCTCTCGCATGGCTGAAGTATCTGGCCAGTTCTGTCACTCTGCTGATCCACTTTGAACTTGCTGTCAGCGACAACCCTTGGCCTTTCTCCTCCCTTCTCATCCTGTACGTGGGCACTTGGCCAGAGAACTAACCTCTACATTGATCCCTATTAAACTTCATCTTGTTAGTTCCAGCCCCTTGCTCCAAGCCATTGTAATCTTTCTGAATCTTATTTCTGTCATCCAATTAGCTATTCTTCCCAATCTTGTATCTTCTGAAGATCTAAGAAGCTTGCCACCTATTCTCATACAAAGCATTGATAAAACTGTCATTCAGGCTTGTATTTGCTGGGTAGAATATTGGGTGGCTCTTAAAATTACATTTATGAAATGTGTGGTTTTTAAAGACATAAAAATTATGTCTAATATGACAACTAACATAGTTGTAACTAGATGTGAAAATAAATGATAATCTATGAAGACAATAAAGAAACATGAAACAACAAGGTTGTTTTTAGGTGGAAGGTTGATAATAGTCTTAAAAATAGCATATTTACTGAATGCTGGGTCCAGGCATTATTATAAAACGAGCTTGATATGAATTAATTCATTTAATCCTCACAATCCTCATAGTGCTATGAGGTAGGTACTACTATTATTATCCATTTTACAGATCAAGAAATTAGGGTACAAGGAAGTTAATCAGACTGTGCCCAGTCATACAGGTAGGTCATAGTGGTGGAATCAGAACTTTAATCCAGGCATATAAGTTCCAGGTTGTGCTTTTATCCAAGGGTGTGGGTGTAAGACTGAATTTGTAAAGTTATGTAAAATTAGTTGTATAAAGTTGCAATCATCATAGATACATGTAAAGCTAAAGAGGCCAGAGCCATGACCTAGCAGGTCACTTAGGACCTCCTTGTAGATCATCGTCATTCATTTGTAGCTGTTCCTACTTAATCAGTGGTGATTTCTTTACCCAAATTCAGCCCATATATTTCCTTCTTATTTATTTGGATACAAACTCAGTCCCCATCAAAGGCTCTTTTTGTTGTTGTTGTTCTGAGAAGGTTTTAAAGGTCCTTATGGAGTATCTTCAACTTTTTCTCCTAAATTCAATTCATAACCTTTCTACTGTTATCACAAGATGGCACACCACTCATTCATACTTTCCTTACTTATGTGCTTCTATAATCTTTTATAGATTTACCTAACATTTATTCAGCAACTCCTACCTGCCAGGCAATGAGGATACTGAGTAAATGGCATCCTTATCATCCAGAAACACATAGTCTAACAGAGAACACAAACAATTAGAATAGCTGCATTTTTAATGCTTTCGCTATGCCAAGCACTGTGCCAAGTGGATTACATGCAGAACCTTACATGATAGAAAAAGGTGGTTAAATGTTTTGACTCCAGAGTCAAAAGAGCTGGCTACAAATACTGCCTCTGCCACTTTCTGCCTGTGTGACCACTTTGTGCCTCAATTTCTTATCTGAAAAAAAAGAATAGTAGCTACTTCATAGAGTTATTTTGAGAATCAAATATTACAATGCATGAGAAGCCTTTAGCACAGTGCCTGGCACACAAAACACAATAAATATTAGCAGTTAGTACTTATCCTACCAATGGCCATTTTATAGATGAGGAAACTTGATATTTAAAGAAGCCATGTGACTTTATCAAATTTTATAGTTAATAAGTTTGTCATGTGACTTTACCAAATTTTATAGTTAATATGTTTGTTTAGTGGCTAAGTTGTGTCAATTCTTTTGCAACCCCCATGGACTGTAGCCTATCAGGCTCCTCTGTCCGTGGGAGTTTCCAGGCAAGAATACTGGAGGGGGTTGCCATTTCCTTCTTCAGGGAATCTTCCCAACCTAGGGATTGAAGCCCACATCTTCTGTATGGATAGGTGGATTCTTTACCACTGAGTCACCAGGGAAGCCCAATTAATATGTACAGAAGTTTAGTTTGCTCTTAGCCACTCCCCTCTCCTGTCTCTACAGTGTGATATGTGCGTCTATGTAGTAAGGCTAGGCTGCTATGGGAGAACAAAAGAGGAGCATCTGACCCTACCTTATAGGAAAGGAATCAGGGGAGGCCTCTAGAAGAGCTGGGGCTTTAGCTGAGGCTGGCAGGTCAAACAAGAGTTGGGTAGAGAAGAAGACAGGAAGGAAGTGGAGGCTGCAGGTTGGGAGCATGGTGGGAGCATTCCAACCAGAGTCAGAAACTTGTCAAAGGCAGGTTGCAATAAGAAACTGCCAAGTCCAGTGAACTGCAAAATGGGTAGGGATGACCAAGAGATGACTATGCCTTTGCTCCCTGTGGGTTATCAGCACAACTTGGCACTGCTTTTTCCCAAGGAGACTTTCTTTTCCAATACATCCTCCACTTCTTCACTGGTCAGAGTGAAATGCAGAGGGGTCAATCTTTACACTCCTTCTGCCTTTAGAAAGATGAACTCATCTCAAAGATGAGACTTTCAGCAACTGTCATGAGGACCATAGTTCTTATCCCTATTCTACCAAGTCTCTCTTTGCTTCATGATCTAGTAATATTTATGGATGGCTCCCAACATGCACAAATCCCCTCTTAACTAGCTGGTGGGGATTTGTCTTCCAAGCAGTTAATATCAAGTCTTCTTGAATCTCTGTATCTTCACTTTTTGCCCCTTGTTGAGTCAGCAAGTTCTGTATACTTGTTGACTCTTTGCTAAATGAAAATGGACTCACTGTTTTCTCTGTTAATATCAAAATAGTATTCCTTTGGCACTTAGGATTCTGGGGTTTGGTCAACAAGTCTTTCCATCCCTGTGATGATTGTGTTATGGACCTGACCACCATGTAATGGTCCCCTAGGTCATGAATTCAATTGAGTCTAGAAGCCATGGAGCTTCCTATAGATCTCTCACCAGAATGTTCTTTTCTACCCCAAATGTCAATCACCCATTTTACCTGGGCATGCATTTCAATAAGACATGTTCTCCTAATGGCCAGATTGTATCATGACATTTTGTGCCCAATGTCAAGGGCACTTTCACTAACAACCACCAAAACCTGAGGAACAATCTTGTCCCCTTTCCTTATCTGTTATACAATCATACCTCTAGGGTCTCCCTGACTAGAACATCACAGTTTAGGACAGATTCTAAATGCCTGGACTTTCACTTTTAGGAATCTTTGTATCAGTCATTGGAATGGCTAGTAGTAAAATTTCCACTTAAGCATTAACCATCACAATTTTAATTGTTATGGGGCTGGGGGTGGAGGAGAGTAACATCATCCTTTCTGGAGAAGCAACCAATGAACTAAGACTTTGCCAGCATATTGATGACATATTTGCCCTGGCTTGTGGCCTTGTTGTCAGTCATGCAATCAAAAAATACTTTGTGAATGCTTTCAATATTCAAGAACACTCAACTTCCAGAGATTCTGGTTCTTCAGTGTCATTTCTATTTGGTGCAGCTGTTCCTGTTTTTCTAAGCCCTATATCCCCCGACTTTTGTTATCCAGCTGCTGGGCTAGCTTCTTATGCCATTGCTGGCCTCCTGCCTGCCCTGACTTCTAATGGACACTACTAGGTCCTAGATAGGCCTTCATAGCGGAACCAGATTCCTGCACTCCACGTCTTTTTCATTTTTGACACTCTGTCTGGTTATGTGACACACTGTATTGCCTGGCCCTGATTGTAGAGTCTCCTGAAAATACAGATCCTGTAATAGGTCTGACTTGCCATATTCTAGTTCTTGTTCTCTGGCCCCTGAAGTCCAGACTCTCATCTTACTGTTGATTTTCAAATGTGTCTCCATCTGGCACTTACTTTCATCCAACAAAAAAAAGATTTCTTCCTTCTTGGCTAGCTCTCAAGTAATATGATGCTGAAAGTATAGTGGGAGCTATCCACTATGATTAGAAAAGAGCCATTTAACAGATGACAAAGGGCCAGATGCATGTCCCAAAGGAGGTCACCTGAGAATCAGGCCAGTGGAGAGCACAAGCGTCATCAAAATGAACTAACCTTCGCTGTGAAACCCTCACCTACTGAACATGCAATTATCAACAGGTTTGGAGTCTTCTAAACCTTAATCTAGTTATAACAGTAGTTGTATTATTAATATGTCTTCAATCATGTGTTCAACAAATCTAGTGCTGCTCAGTAGCTTGAGTCGTGTTTGACTCTTTGCAATCCCATGAACTGTAGCTTGCCAGGCTCCTCTGTCCATGGGATTTTCTCAGCAAGAATACTGGAGTGGGTTGCCATGCCCTACTCTAGGGGATCTTCTTGACCCAGGGATTAAACCCACGTCTTTTACATCCCCTGCATTGGCAGGCAGGTTCCTTACCAATAGCGCCACATGGGAAGCCTATTATATGTCAGGTACATAGTAGCTGTATGCCTGTCTCTTTTCTCATAGAGCTTACTTTCTAGTGGAGATGAATAGAAAATCAACATAGAAACAGAATTTACTTAATAACGTAATTTTAGAGAGTTTTAAATGCTACCAAAAACCTGAAACAAGACAACAGGATAGAGAGTAACTGGTGGGCCTACTTTAGGTAGGGTGACACTGGGGAGTCTGTCTAAGGAAGTGACGATTGAGCTGAGACCTCAGTGATGACAAGGAGACAGCCATGCAGAGATAGGGGGAAGAGCACTCCCAGACAGAGGAAATCTTTAAGACATTGCCCATGTATAACCCCCAAATGAAACCAAGAACCTGTCTCTAAGCTGCTTAAAATACACTGGGCTATAAAAACAACACATTTTGAGCCTTTCAAGAATTGAAAAGTTACATTCATCCTCAAAGTTGTATTTCTTGACTTCTCTGCCTCTTTCGTGTGCTGGAGAAATGATTGGTTAGTGCCTGCCTGGGAGCTGGCTACTTCGTATTGCTATATGCACAAATTTCTGAACATGATGCAAAAGAAAACCTGGACCCCAAAAACATATCCTTGCAAAAGTTACATATTAATATTTAGATGTGGAGACTATGAGAAGAAATAGTAATTTATGAAGCTATCCAATATAGAATAATGCATTGGTTTGGGGAGGTCAGAAGTACCTGGATTTGAATTCTGGTTCAGCACTTATAGCTTGGTCAAATTACTCAATCTCTGAACCTCTCTTTCCTCAGCAGTAATAATATCAGTCTTATAGGAATCATAATGTTAATATATGTAAAATGTCTAGTATGCTTTTATGGTTCTTCCCTGGTGGATCAGATGGTAAAGAATCTGCCTACAATGCAGGAGACCCCAGTTTGATCCCTGAGTCAAGAAGATCCCCTGGAGAATGGAATGGCTACACATTCCAGTATTCTTGCCTAAAGAATTCCATGAACAGAGAAGCCTGGTAGGCTACAGTCCATGGGGTTGCAAAGAGTCAGATACAACTGAGCGACTAACAAAACAGAAATGCTTTTATAGTAAATTCTCAATAATTGTTAGCTAATATATCATTAAAAACAATTCATATAAATTTTCATTCAAGAATCCTTAAGCTACTCTACTGAGCTTAGCACCATTCTGGGCCCTGTGGGAACCACAAAAGAAGTGTCAGAAATGGTTTAAGTTGCTCATGTTCACTTAGGTGGCAAGTGTCAGAGCTGTTTTTAACCCAGGGAAGTGTAACCCAAGTACCATATTGTTAGCCATTGCACTGCTGCCTCTATGTATTTAGAAAGGTGAGAAGTCACATGGTCTGAAGATAAAGGAGAAAGTTTGGTGGAGGAAGTAGTGCTTGAAATAAGTCTTGGATATTAAAGGTTCTGTGTAGATTGAGAAGAAGGAGATGACATTCCAGGTGGAAGGGCAAGGCATAAGACATACGAGTGGGTACAAACAGACTTGGGTGAATTGTGCTGGAGAAGAGACCAAAATACGTGAGACCATCAGTCTACCTGCTGGGATGCAACCTCCTTATTAATTAATTAATTAAGCACTTTTTTTTCTTGCTCCTCCTCGAGAACTAATCTTCTCTTTGATCTCTTTTAGGCTCTTTGAAACCCTTCAGTCCCTCTTCTGGTCTGTATTTGGCCTTTTAAATCTCTATGTCACCAATGTGAAAGCCAGACATGAGTTCACAGAGTTTGTGGGAGCAACCATGTTTGGGACATACAATGTCATCTCCCTGGTGGTGCTGCTGAACATGCTGATCGCCATGATGAACAACTCCTACCAGCTTATTGCTGTAAGTCACTTTGCTCTACAAGGCAGCAGGTAGGGGGGTGGGTACCTTGGTTTCAGGAGTGGTCACAGTGGGCTGGAGCCCATTGGAAACTCAAGGAAAGAGTCCATCTGCCTTAGTTATTTTACACTAGCTTTTCTAGCTATTAGATTGAATTATTTCTTTCTAAGGCAACTCAGTTTGGACTGTTAGTCCTTTGAATCTTAGTAATCTAGAAGATGTTTTAGTGAATAAGAGTTTCTGGTTACCTGTTAAAATTATGTTTAAATCTCTGAATCCATTTTCTTGCCTTGGTAAGAAGAGCTCAGGAGGTACGAGCAGTTTGGCTACAACATGTCCCCTCACTAATCTCTAGGGTGGATTGAACTGATCCATCTTAATTGTAGACATCTTTCTCCCAAAACTGAGCAGTCTATTTATTGCCAAAGACAACTTTCTCAGAGGGTGGTATTTTTGTTTTTTAATCAAAAATATATGAGTGACTACAGTCTGCTGTAAGATACTCTGAAATAGAGTTCTATGGCTGAATCTTTTTTTGACCATCATATTATCATTTGGATCAGTAGTTATTACTCTAAACTAAAAATGATGAAGGTATAGGATATGGGATCAGTGCAAGCCCTGTCTTGGTTTTTGATGTCAAAATAAATATCTAACCTTAGCTTATTTTCTTATGATTTCTAAAAATGCAAGTGTTAGCAAAGAAATTCTGGCTACTTGAGGTCCTGTTTAATTAGATATCAGTGAATTTGGATGTTTAGTTGTATACATAAATACTACATTTTCTTTATTCATCCACATATCAATGGATGATAAAGAATATACCTGCCAGTACAGGAGATGTGGGTTTGATCCCCACGGTTAGGAAGGCCCCCTGGAGAAGGAAATGGCAACCTGCTCCAGTATTCTTGCTCGGGAAATCCCATGGACAGAGGAGCTTGGTGGGCTACAGTCCATGGGGTCGCAAAAGAGTCAGACATGACTTAGAAACTAAACAACAACAACATTAATGGACACTTAGGTTGTTTCCATATCTTGGCTATAGTGAATAATGTTGCAGTGAACATGGAGGTGGAGATATCCCTTCAAGATAGTGATTTCATTTCCTTCAGATAAATACAAAGAAGTGCAATTTCCAGATCATATGGTACTTCTACTTCTAACTTTTTGAGGGAACGCCATGCTGTTTTCCATAGTGGCTATAATAATTTACATTCCCATCAACTGAACACCAGGCTTCCCTTTTCTCCATTCTCTCGCCACTACTTGTTATTTTTATTTCTATAATAGCCATCCTAACTGGTATGAGGTGATATCTCACTGTTGGTCTTGATTTATATTTCCCTGATGAAGAATGATGTTGAGCAACTTTTTATGTACCTGTTGGCCATTTGCATGTCTGACTCAATGGTCTTTAATATCCCTGCCAGCTCTGATATTCTATGAGTCTGAGTGTCTATAGATGAACAGCTCTCAAGGTCCTTTCTAGCTTGAAATTCTCTCCATCTGTTGCTTTTGAAATGAAATATAGTTTGCTTTCTCTCTCTCTCCCCTCCAAACCCAACTAGACCAACAACTCTGAAACACTCTGTGCTCACTCCTAACCTGTCTCTATAAGGGAGAAAGGCATATAGAATCTCAAGGGTTCATTTTTCCACCACTATGCCTATTATCCAAACCCCCTACCCCTACCAAAGATGGCAATATTTGTGCTGAGGCATTTGTCATTTTCTCCCTGGGTGTCTTGCCGCTGATTGCTCCTAATGGCAGAGAAAAGGGAGAGATTTTCTTGTCACCTAATGCAAGGCTGTGACGTTTTCCACTGAGTTTGGTGATATTTTGCTAGGACGGGTAGAAATGTTCAACTTCAGCTCTCTTGTCAGCACCTGCTGGTAGTAAGCTGTGTTTCAATGCCACCTACCTCTGCACCTGGAGAAAACGCCTCAGCTTGAGAGAAAGCTGGGGGTGGGCCTTGCAGGGAGATGTCCTTAATAGGGTCTATACCATCTCACACATCTAAAGTCATAGTCAACCATCCTGAACACTACCTGCTGCTTTGAGATCCTCTGTAAATGTGTCTTTACCATTTGGAACTGGCTCCAATGGGAGCTGATTCCAAAGACATCTGGTTCTGTTTACATGGTAAAGACCAGCAAGTAGATTTGATTCCACTTGCCACATCTCTACTTCAGCAGTGAATGCAGTCTTTAGAAAGGCCTAGACACGGGGGAAAGGTTTACAAGAAAGGAAGCCACTGAAGACAAATCTCTCCTACTTCAAAAGGTGGCACAGGGCTTTCCTGGTTGTCCAGTGGTTAAGAATCCACCTACCAATACAGGGGACATGTGTTCAATCCCTGGTTCAGGAAGATCCCACATGCCACAAGGCAACTAAGCCCATACACCACAACTACTGAGCTTATGCCCTAGAGCTGGTGAGTCACAACTACTGAAGCCCACGCAGCCTAGAGCCCGTGCTCCACAAGAGAAGCCACTGCAATAAGTCTGTACACTGCAACGAAGAGTAGCCCCCACTTGCCACAACTAGAGAAAGAAGCCTGCTTGCAGCAATGAAGACTCAGCACAGCCAAAAAAAAAAAAACAACAACAAGGAAGCATAGGCTGACTTAGTCTAATTAGACACTCAGTTGTTGACACAGATTCACTGTGAATCTGTGACGTATGGGCACCACAGCACACCACAGCTGTGCTCTGTGGTCTCAGCCAACATCAGCAAGTGAAGCTGGCCATGTTGTATATTATTATTATCAGTGTTGTTTGCAATCAGCAGTGATTTACTTTCCTCCATTTATTCTTATCTCTCCTCGAGCTCATTTTCCTCTGTGACACTTCCTTCAACACACCCACCTTGTCACTGCTGTGCCTGATGTGTATGCTCACGATTCCATCAAGTGAAGCTGTCCTTGATAACTTTTTCATCAAATTCACCCATATACAAATATTAGGTGGGAGAAACAGACCAGTCCCACCAAATTCATTTAACTTAGGCCCTCTTCCTACCCCAACTCACCCACAGGGGTCATGTCTGTTGCCTGAGATGGGTCCTCACAAAACATGAGGCTCATGATGAGCTGTGATCAAGCTTTGCTTGGCAAGTTAATAAGAAGCCTGGGTTTCTTTGGCTGCTGTGAAGTGTGCAGGCTAATGATGAGAGCAAGTCCACAGCACTTGCCTCACTGAGCCACATCTGCTGGGGAGAGGCCATACAAATGGGATTGGAGTGGCAGTGCTTGGAGGCTCAGATGATGGATGAACTCTCCCACTGCATAAGACAGCCATGCAAATAGAGACATTCATCAGAAAAAAACAAACAGAAAAACAAATGTGGTGGCACAGAAACAGCAGGCAAGGCTGGAAGGGGCCACTGCTCACTGTGGAAGTATGCAGGAAGGCAGGCGGTATCCCCACCTTCCCCTAATCATCCGAGACCAACTTCAGACTCTCTGAGCTCAGAAAAGAAGGCGGCACTTCACACACTATGGAGCAGATAAACAACTGCTAGGCACAGATATGCTATCCCCACTTGTTAAAATATTAAAGAATTTTCATACCAGTTGGTAAATAGCTACAGCTCCAGCTATTGTCTCTGGGATGCCTCCAGGCCACTCCACAATCTTGCAAGTAAAGGGTAACACCTGGAGCAGCAGGTATTCTCCACGCCCCTGCTCCGGGGCTATTGTTGGCATATATTCTCATTGGTTAGTTTCTCAAACAGCTGATTATTGTGGGGTGAGGGGACTCACAAGGCTAAAATGCTGCCTCAAGATTTCCCACCCTAATCATTAGGACCATGACTATGATGAGATGGCACACCTGTGATTACATTGCATTACATGGCAAAAGGGGTTTTGCAGATATAATTAAGGTTACCACACAGGAAGAGTATCCAGGTGGGCCTAATCTAATCTCATGAGTCTTTTAAAAGCAGAAGGAATGTCAGAGCTTTGAAGCACATGGAGGATTTGGTGTATCATTGCTGGCTTGAAGATGGAGGGAATCATGCAGTAAAAAATATGGGTGGTGTTTAGGAGATGAGTATGACCCCCACTTGACAGCCTGCATAGAAAAGGGGACCACAGTCCTCATACCACAAGGAAATAAATTCTGCCAACAATATAAATGAAGTTGAGACAGATTCATCTCCAGAGTCTCCAGATAACAGCTGAGCTATGCTGACACCTTGATTTCAGCCTTGGGAAGGCCACTGTGACGGGAGTGGAGTACACAAAGGGGAGACAAGTTGGAGATTAGGTCATGGAGGTGAAGGACAGATCAGGCAGGGCCTGATCAACCTTTGTGAAGACTTTGGATTCTTCTCTGAGTGAAATGGGGAGCTTTGGGAGGGTTTTAAACAGAGGAGGTACATGATGGGAGTTGGACCATAAAGAAGGCTGAGCACTGAAGAACTGATACTTTTGAATTGTGGTGCTGGAGAAGATGCTTGAAACTCCCTTGGACTGCAAGGAGATCAAACCAATCAATCCTAAAGGAAATCAGTCCTGAAAATTCATTGGAAGGACTGATGCTGAAGCTGAAACTCCAATACTTTGGCCACCTGATGTGAAGAGCTGACTCATTGGAAAAGACGCTGATGCTAGGAAAGATTGAGGGGAGGAGAAGAAGTGGGCAACAGAGGATGAGATGGTTGGATGGCATCACCAACTCAATGAACGTGCATTTGAGCAAGCTCTGAGAGATAGTGAAGCACAAGGAAACCTGGCATCCTGCAGTCTATGGGGTCACAAAGAGTCAGACACAACTTAGTGACTGAACAACAACATTGTGATCTACCTGGCATTTTAATAAGATTGCTGTGGCTGATTGAGAAGAGATGGAATGAATGGTACAGGGACAGAGACTAATTATGAGACCATTGCATTGACCACATAAGAGCTGTTGGTGGCTTAGACAAGGGTGGTCATGATGGACAAAATGAGAAATGACACTTCATCAACATAACTGTGGACTCTTCGTATCCAAGAACTGTTAAGAAAACCAAATAAAACAGCAACACTGCCAGCCAAGTCACCTAAGGGATGGTACATCCTCTTCCCAGGTGAAGAAGCTGGGAATTCAAGTTGTACAAATTTTGTAACATTGGAGTCAAATTTTTATAACTGTCTGTTCCCTTTGGGATGCCCTCAAGCAATCTAGATACCAATTTTTCTCCTTGCTGCTTAGACTTTTCCCTGTTGCTAAACCATTGTCTGGAATCTTATCAGAAATTGCTACATTTAATTAACAAGAAAACATTCAGAATGGCAGAGGACATTTTCACAGTACCCCACTACCACCCAAACCTATGAAAACCTGCTGATCATCCCATTTCAGTGAAGGCTACGTGCTATAAATGATATAAATATAAAGACACAGTAGATGCCTTTTCTGCTACTGTTGCTGCTGCTGCTGCTTTTGGGGAGCTTTAAATCCAGAAGGAAAAGTCTGACGAGTTAAATAACAATAGTGCTATTACCCTGAGCATATAATAGTAGTGATTGCAGAGAGCATGGACTCAGGAGTAGTCAGCCTGCCTGATTTGAAACCTGGACTCTTGCCACTTAGTGTAGTTGGGGTAACTGAATCTCTTTCTGCCTCATTTGACTCCTCTGTAAAATGGGGATGGATAATTAGGCTTTTCATCTGCTGCTTACCCTCAGATCCACTCCCTGTTCATTTCCTGCGCTGGTCTGTATCAGGGAACTACATTTCCCATAGTCCTTTGCCATTTGCTTCTGTGTGGGATTGACCAACCGGAAGGTAGGAAGAAGAGAGAAGCTAGGATATTTCTTCCCCATGTCCAACCTTATTTTTTGTGGCACTTCCAGCAGCAGCTGTGTTTCCTACAGGGCTCATCTCTGGTAGCTCCAGCTACCACCAAGCAGCCCCCTCTCCTTGGCACCAGCTTCTGCAAGGCAGCCCCATCTTGGCTCTAGTTCCCACAAGATAGATCCAGTCTCTGAGCTCTGGCAACACCACTCACCATGTCTTCATGCTGTCCCTCTAACTCCAGGGATAAGAGGGGCTTCCTGTTGTTGCTAATCTTGAGTTGCCTCAGTGCCTCCTGTTTGGTTCTCGACTCTTCCATCCCCTGTGACTAATCTGTATTAAATCTCCTATGTTTGAAAGGAGATTTCTGTTTTTCTGGCTACCTCCCAACCAGTACCTATTTAATTGGGTTGTTGTGAGGCTGATTTAGGAAGTACACATCGAGTTGAGCATTGGAGGTCAAATCTGGAAAGACAGAATAGTGGGGACAGCTTTTAGATCTCAATCCCTGGGGGCTTCCCTTGTGGCTCAGCTGATAAAGAATCCACCTGCAATGCGGGAGACCTGGGTTCAATCCCTGGGTTGGGAAGGTCTCCTGGAGAAGGGAAAGGCTACCCACTCCAGTATTCTGGCCTGGAGAATTCCATGGACTCTATAGTCCATGGGGTTGCAAAGTGTCAGACACAACTGAGTGGCTTTCACTTCACACTGGCAGAGAAATAGCTGGCATGTGCTGTGTGTGCTAAGTCGCTTCAGTCGTGTCTGACCCTTTGCAACCCTGTGGATTGTAGCCCACCAGGCTCCTCTGTCCATGGGATTCTCCAGGCAAGAACACTGGAGCAGGGTGCGATGTCCTCCTCCAGGGGATCTTCGTGACCCAGGGATCGAACCCACATCTCTTACATCCCCTGCTTTGGCAGGCAGATTCTTTGCCACTAGTGAAACCTGGGAAGCCCAATAGCAGGCATACCAGCAAGGATTGCCTTGGTGTTGACTGGGGGGTGGAGGCAGTGCTGTAAAGAGTGTAGAAGCTTGCCTCACTCCTTTCTACCTCGCATCCTTATTCCCCATGAAAATATCTTCAAATGAGAAGGAAGTCCTCCCTGTGCCAACAGGGACTATGTTCCCACAAGGAGGGGAAGCATGTCGACAAGTCATATCTCTAGAAGCTGGATGACAAAGTTTAGAGCCTGCCTTTAGAAAAATAATTTTTAAAGATGAGGTCTGCTTTTGTGGCTTCCCACATCCCCATGCTGAGTCCTCATGTTGCTGTCTACTTGGCTTAGCACAGCACCTGGGGTTAACTGCCTTACCTTACCTGGACAAGCCCGTGGCCTGGCCTCCACCTCTAGTCTCAAGCTGAAGTCTTTCTCATTTCCCTAAGGCTTAGAGAAATCAGAAATAAGAATACAGTGAATATCTGGCATAGACACAAGCCTTTGTTAAATCCCAGGCACTTTCTATCTAGCATCATACAGCACTTCCCTGGTGGCTCAGTGGTAAAGAACCCGCCTGCTGATGCAGGAGATGTGGGTTCAATCCCTGGATTGGGAAGATCCCATGAAGGAAATGGCAACCCATTCCAGTACTCTTGCCTGGGAAATTCCATGGGCAGAGGAGCCTAGGAGGCTATAGTCCATGGGGTGGCAAGTAAAGACTTTAGCAACTAAACAACAACAACAACAATCATTATAACTATTATCAGTAAAACTACTGGGGATTTGCCTGGTGGTTCAATGATTGAGAATCTGCCTTGCAATGCAGGGGATACAGATTTGATCCCTGTCAGGAAACTAAGATCACACATTCCACAGGGCAACTAGGCCCACACACCACAACTAGAGAGAAGTGTGCTGCAACTAAGACTCCAGGCAGCCAAATAAATAAATATTTTTAAAAATAAATAAATAATAAAACTACCACTTATTGAGCACTTATAATGTGCCAGACACTATACAAAGCACTTTTCATGTATATTTTCTCATTAAATCCCTACAACTACCTGAGGTAGGTACTATTATCAATTCAGTTTTATAGGTGAGGAACTGAGGCACAGGGCTAAAGTGACTGGCCCAAGGGCACATCTTTCATAAGAGCACCAGCAAGTCTGTCTGATCCAAAGTGATAATGACACCACACACCTCCTTTCCTGCATGAACCCAAGCCCCCAGGCCCTGGTGTACACCCTCCACTCCACCCCACCCAATGTCAGACTCCCCCCAGCTTTGCCTCTCCACTTGGTTCACTGACTCACTGACTCTCCCTTGGGTTCTAACCAGAGGGATCTTCTAAGGAGTCTTCTTTGGTTCCAGAGACTAAGTGACTTCTGTTTTCCTGAGGTCAGATCCCCTGACCACCAACTCCCCAACACACACACACACACACACACACACACACACACACACACACACACACACACCTTTTTTTTCCTTTTTTTTTGCCCACCAGACTTCAAACTTCTGGTTTCTTGTTAGTTCTGCCCCTAATATCCCCAGCCTCCCCAAACAATCACACAATCCACCTGAAATCATCACACCCACAGAGGATAAAAAGTTCAGAGCTACTAAGCTTATTTGCATGACAAGAATTCCTCATTCAACTTACACATGCTGCCTTGGGATCTCTCAGCCGTTTTCCTTCTCAAACAGTTCCTGGATACTTTAAATTCTCTTGAAACTATATCCATAGCAGTAAATGGACTGACTATCCACCCTCCAGCTGCAGTTGGGTAGAGAGGAGCATTCTCTCAGCACACGCTGCTGCTGCTGCTGCTGCTGTTGCTGCTGCTGCTGCTGCTGCTCCTGCTGCTGCTGCTGCTAAGTCACTTCAGTCATGTCCAACTCTGTGCAGCCCCATAGATGGCAGCCCACCAGGCTCCCCCATCCCTGGGATTCTCCAGGCAAGAACACTGGAGTGGGTTGCCATTTCCTTCTCCAATGCATGAAAGTGAAAAGTGAAAGTGAAGTCGCTCAGTCATGTCCGACTCTTTGCGACCCCATGGACTGCAGCCTACCAGGCTCCTCTGTCCATGGGAGTTTCCAGGCAAGAGTACTGGAGTGGTGTGCCATTGCCTTCTGCGGGCAAACGCTGCAGGGACCACCAAAGGCTGACTTTTCAGACTGCTAGCCCTGCCTGGGCTTGGCCCTCCCTCTGGTAGTCTAACACAGAAATGGATTCCTCTGTCATTCTGCTTCCATGCCCATGCATGGTTTTGTCTGAGAGCCCATATCTGCTGGGGATGAGAGTGCTTTGTTTCAAAACACTGAACCTTCAATGCCGCCTGCTGCCTGGTAATGATTTTGGTGACTGACAAAGATTCAAGTGGGAATGGGAAGTGGACAAATGAGAGAAGTGAGTTTCCTTACCCTGTGCTAAAGGTCACTCCAACAGGGCAGATGCCTGAGCTCCTTCTCTGCATCCCAGACTCACTTGTACTGGATGTTCATCAGGAACATCAGTAGGTACCATGGAGACTCCATCTTGGGTAACTCAAACAGAAACATGATCAACTATGTGAATGATGGAAAGGGCCTAATGCCCAAAAAATACCTCTGCCCTTCTGCCAGCTGGTATCTTTTACTCTTTCATCCATTCACGTAACAATAAATATTTCCTGGATGGATAAATGAATGAATTTAACAAATGCTTATTGAAAGATAGTATATACCCTATGCTGGGGATACAGTAGGTAACAGGAGTAAGAAAGATGTGGTCTCTGTTCTCATGGGGTTGATAGTCATAGAACTACAGTTTCAATTTCCACTATTTGCATTTCATTTCTTTACCTTAAGGCTGTACCTTTTTTGAGTCATGAATTGTTTCGATAATTTGATGAAGCAAAAATGCATGTGTGTGCATGCTAGGGTCACTTCAGTCATGACCAACTCTTTGCAATTCCATGGACTGTAGCCCACCAGGCTTCTCTGCCCATGGGATTATCCAGGTAAGAATACTGAAGTGAGTTGCCATGCCCTCCTCCAGGGGATCTTGCCAACTGAAAAATAGAACCTGTGTCTCTTATATCTCCTGCATTGGCAGGCAGGTTCTTTACCACTAGTGACACCTGGGAAGCCTGTGTATGCATACAGTTTAGCATAAAATCTCAGAGGATTCAGAGACATCCTCCCATTGTCCTGAAATCCTTCACTTTGGGACCTTGTCCCCACTTATAATGCAAATAGGTTTTAAGCTGTTAGTAGGTGACTTATGACTCCTTGTGAGTTCAATCCCTTATTAAGGTCAGGTTTTCATGGTGAATCAAGCAAGTGAGAGAAGTGTACCTGAAGAAGGGGGGACAACAATAAGAGAAAGATTAGAAGCACTGAAGGAAAATGTCACCATCATCACAATTTGCAAAGGATCAGATCTTTTTAACAGTCCCCAACATTCAGAAAACTAAGATCTGGCATCTGGTCCCATCACTTCATGGCAAATAGATGGGGAAACAGTGGAAACAGTGGCTGACTTTATTGTTTTGGACTCCAAAATCACTGCAGATGATGATTGCAGCCATGAAATTAAAAGACGTTTACTCCTTGGAAGGAAAGTTATGACCAACCTAGATGGCATATTCAAAAGCAGAGACATTACTTTGTCGACAAAGGTCCATCTAGTCAAGGCTATGCTTTTTCCAGTAGTCATGTATGGATGTGAAAGTTGGACTATAAAGAAAGCTGAGCACTGAAGAATTGATGCTTTTGAACTGTGGTGTTGGAGAAGACTCTTGAGAGTCCCTTGGACTGCAAGGAGATCCAACCAGTCCATTCTAAAGGAGATCAGTCCTGGGTGTTCACTGGAAGGACTGATGCTGAAGCTGAAATTCCAATATTTTGGCCAACTGATGCAAAGAGCTGACTCATTTGAAAAGACCCTGATGTTGGGAAAGATTGAAGGCAGGAGGAGAAGGGGATGACAGAGGATGAGATGGTTAGATGGCATCACCGACTCAATGGACATGGGTTTGGGTGAACTCCGGGAGTTGGTGATGGACAGGGAGGCCTGGCGTGCTGCTGTTCATGGGGTCACAAAGAGTCGGACACGACTGAGAGATTGAACTGACTGACTGAAGTCAAAGGTGCCTTCAACCTCTACATAAAGTAACAACTATTGATGGACAACCTGGAGAGAAGCAGAGAAGACCTGACCTTCCTATGGATTGGCCTCTAAATGTGCTCTTCATTGGCTACAAATAATTTTGGTGGAAATGTCAAATGCCCATGGCCCACAGGCCATGGTTGACAAATGTGTACTTGGCTTCTGCCTTTAATCTTGTCCTGGGCATCAAGAATCAGTTGACTAGAAAGCTATCTGATACAAGTGTTCTTTAATTTCTGAGCAACTTGGGGTTTAGAAACTAAATGTGAGAGCTGACTGATTAATATTAATAAGTTCTCTCCCTTGCTGTGGTCACTAGAGCCCTACATGTAGGTCGGCTCAGCATGGAGACAGCCTGGGCCAGGAGGTGGCCTGTAGCTACAACACAGAAGCCAAAATACCCCGACCTACTGCAATACTCTGCTTTTTACTTGTGATCTGACAGCAAAATTACATTATCTTAGTTGTCAAGGTATACACAACTTTGTTTAAAAGAGGATAATAGAAATGATCCAAGAGTAAAAAATTGGTGGGAGAGGTAATTGTATTTCTACCCTTCTTATTCTCCATTCTTCCGTCATGGGATTTTGCTTTTCCTCTGTTCTCTTTCTCGATTTTCCCTGTATGTTTGAATTTTTAGAAGTACCTGTGCGTATAAAATTGTAAGGTAATCACAAAGGCTTGATGAAAAACAGAATTATCTCAAAGCTGCTCTTAATAAATGTGGCATGTCAGGAATCACCCGAGTGAAAGAAAAGAAAGTATGATAGGCTTTCTCATTCATTAAAACATCAGCACCAATTACTAAAGAAGGCTTAGATAGGTGGAACCAGAATCCTCTCACTGACTTCATCAAAGTTCCCATTGGCCTAGGCCTCCAGACTTTTGCAGGCACAGAGAAGTTTGCATCGCCCAGTGAATCCTCAAGGAAGTTATTCCATAGTGTGTTTCTCTTAATACTAATGCAGAGACACTTTATACTCAAGTCCCCCCATCCTTAACCAGGATACACTGTATGACATATAGTGAATAAGTGAAAGTGTTGTTCACTCAGTCGTATCCGACTCTTTGCAGCCCCATGGGTCACAAAGAGTCAGACATGACTGAACGGCTAAACAACAGCAACAATAAAGAGTCAGAAGATGTGGATTCGAGAGCTGCTTTGTATGGTGTGTGTGGTCAGTCATACAGTTGTGCTGTTCCTTCTGACCTTGCATAGACCAGGGCATTCTGTTCCCAACTTGGTTCTTCATGCTATTCCTCAATGAAAACTTACCCATCCTATGTTCTACTCCAATGAGGCTTACCTTCCTCATATCCTCATATAACAATGGAGAGTACTGGTGTCTACTGGGAGAGCATCACATTTTTTTTAATTTATTGAATTGGCCAAAAAGAAGTTTGTACAGGTTTTCCATAACATCATATGGAAAAACCTGCACAAAATTTTTAGCCAACCCAGTATATCATCTGGGCTTCCCTGGTGGCTCGACAATAAAGAATCTGGCTGTGATACAGGAGACCTGGGTTTGATCCCTGGGTTGGGAAGATCTCCTGGAGGAGGGTATGGCAACCCACTCTAGTATTCTTGCCTGGAGAATCCCATGGACAGAGGACTCTTGTGGGCTACAGTCCATGGGGTCACAAAGAGTCGGACACAGCTGAGGGACTAAGAACACACAGAATATATCATCTAATCTCCCTGAGACTTTTTTTCTTCTCCTCACACCCCTCAGCCCACCTTGTGGTAAGAGAGTGAGGACAAGAAGAAGAGAAAAACATAAACTATTCAGATGACTACAGACAAGTTAGTAAGGAATTGAAGAAGCTGTGTGATCCTGCTAGTTGATTTCCTGAGAAATTATGAATTAAAAACAGCCCAAATTTCATTCTGACTCAGAAAATAGATGATTTATTTGAAGGCAACAGAGTAAGTCAGAGGTGGAGTATGGAGGAGGGAATTCTGGGGATCCAGTGCCCTCATTTTATTTGCCACTTTTCCTTCAGCATCCCTTGGACTCAGAGCGGAAAAGATAAATAACTACATTGTTTATGACCTGTGTTGTTTTTATGAGCATGCTTGTGTTCCATATACTAAGTGGTCTCTGAAGAAAACCCAGTCTGCTTGTGAGGACCTTGCAGAACCATTCTAGAAGATGGAAAGCAGATCTTTTTGGGTCTCAGGGACCTAACACACTGGATCAGTTTGCAGTTGTCTTTTGTTCTGCCACTTTTATCGTCCTTAGTATGAGACAGTCTGCTACCTTCTTATAAGAAAGACAACAAACAGGGACCTTGAGGGTGTTAAACTGAGTGAAAGAAATCAGAGAAAGACAACTACTGTATGATCTCAACTATATGTAGAATCTTTAAAAAAAAAAAAACTCATAAAAAAAGAGACTAGATTTGTGGTTACCAGAGACAGGGGGTGTGGAGGTGGGGAAATTGGATGAAGGTGGTCCAAAGATACAAACTTCCAGTTATAAGATAAACAAGTCCTGGGGATGTCATGTACAACATGATGACTGTAATTAACACCACTGTATGGTATATTTGACAACTGCTAAGACAGTAGATCCTAAAAAGTTCTCATCACAAGGATAAAACCTTTTTTTCCCTTTTTTTGTATCTATATGAAATGATAGATGTTCACTGAAGTTACTGTGGTAACCACTGCACAATATATGTAAGTCACATCACTATGTTGTACTCCTTAAACTTATACAGTGCTTTATGCCAATTACATTTCAGTAAAATTGAAAGAAAAAGTAATACATTCTGCAGAGAATGTTAACTAAACATGATCAACACACACACCCCCGCCAAAGAAAGACCAGGGAGTGCCAAGCCTGAGTAAGCACCAAATATCCATTTTCTCCCTGACCCCATCCCCACCCATTCATTAGTTGAAAGGGCATCTCTTTGACTGACTGATGCACGCATTAAGAAACCCTGGGGATATATGTATACAAAGAGCTGATTCACTTTGCTGTACAGAAGAAACTAATACAACATTGTAAAGCAACTATACTCCAGTTAGAAACGAAAAAGCCTGGGGAGACTGCTGCACGAGTGCTCAGTCACTTCAGTCACTTCAGTCGTGTCCAACCCTTTGCGACCTCATGGACTATAGCCCACCAGGCTCCTCTGTCTATAGGATTCTCCAGGCAAGAATACTGGAGTGGGTTGCCATGACCTTCTCCAGGCAAGAATACTGGAGTGGGTTGCCATGACCTCCTCCAGGAGATCTTCCCAACCCAGGGGTTGAGCATGCGTCTCCTGTGTCTCCTGCATTGGCATGCAGGCTCTTCACCACTAGCATCACCTGGGAAGCCTATATCAGTTATTCATTCTGACTTTTCCCCTCCTTCCTTCCCATGTCTTCTCTCCATAGTAGCTGGATAAGTTAGTTTTTCTCATATTGTTGAGCAGCAAGATAGCATTATCTTTGGAGGTGCACAAATTATACCTACTATCCACTGTCCCATCAACAGAGGGACAAAAGGCAGTGGCCACGGGACATGTAGGAAGGCAGAAGAGCTGCTGTTCTGCTGCTTTGGCTTGCTGAATACACCTGGACAAGCAAGCAGAATCCAAACATTAGTGTTTCTGAAAAGATGTTCAAGAATCACTTGTGTCAAAATCACCCAAAGAAGCCTGTGAAACAATGAAGATTCTAGAAGCACCCCCTCCCATCCCCACAGTTCAGTTCAGTCGCTCAGTCATGTCCGACTCTGTGACCCCATGGACTGCAGCACGCCAGGCTTTCCTGCCCATCACCAACTCCTGGAGCTTGCCCAAACTCATGTCCATTGAGTCGGTGATGTCATCCAACCATCTTATCCTCTGTCATCCCCTTCTCTTCCTGCCTTCAATCTTTCACAGCATCAGGGTCTTTTCCAATGAGTCAGTTCTTCGCATCAGATGGCCAAAGTATTGGAGTTTCAGCTTCAGCATCAGTCCTTCCAATGAACACCCAGGACTGATCTCCTTCAGGATGGACTGGTTGGATCTCCTTGCAGTCTAAGGGACTCTCAAGAGTCTTCTCCAACATCACAGTTCAAAAGCATCAATTCTTCTGCACTTAGCTTTCTTTATAGTCCAACTCTCACATCCATACACGACTACTGAAAAAACCATAGCTTTTACTAGACAGACCTTTGTCAGCAAAGTAATGTCTCTGCTTTTTAATATACTGTCTAGGTTTGCCATAGCTTTTCTTCCAAGGAGTAAGAGTCTTTTAATTTCATGGCTGCAGCCACTATCTGTAGTGATTTTGGAGCCCCCAAAATAAAGTATCTATCCATTTTTTCAAGTCTGAAGTGACACCCAGGCATCTGCATTATGACACACCAGGCAAGTCTAATAAGGCCTTGAAGTTTGAGAACCTCTGATGTAAACAAATCTTAAGTAGCTCCCTGGACATCACTGGCCATGCTCAACCTCTCTACTCTTCCTGATTTTTCTTAGTGTTGCCTCTTTCTGGAAAGTTCTTAACCTCCATCGCTGTATGGAGAAATCCTGCCAATCTCTCAAAGCCCAGCTCAAAAACAACCTCTTTGGTCGCTCCTTCCCTGCTTCCTGGTCCCCAGCTGCACACAGCTGGGGATTGCTCGTGAAGCAACAAGACAGGGGACTGGTTGGTATCAGTAATGGAATGTGAGGGGAGTTGGGAGCATGAGGATGAGAGAGATGGATGGAGCTAGTGCCTGGGTTGTGAGCTTGCCCCTGGTGTTTAGCAGCGAAGTTTGTGCACTCGAGCTTTGGTTGTTTCAGGGACTGGAAACTTGCATAACCAATAAAAAAGTAACACTCATGAAGTCCTTGAGAGGTCAGAACAGCAGTTTCCCCCACCTACCAACATAATCTGGAGAAGGCAATGGCAACCCACTCAAGTACTGTTGCCTGGAAAATCCCAAGGATGGAGGAGCCTGGTAGGCTGCAGTCCATGAGGTCTCTAAGAATAGGACACGACTGAGCGACTTCACTTTCACTTTTCACTTTTCACTTTCATGCATTGGAGAAGGAAATGGCAACCCACTCCAGTGTTCTTGCCTGGAGAATCCCAGGGACGGAGGATCCTGGTGGGCTGCCATCTATGGGGTTGCACAGAGTCAGACACGACTGAAGCGACTTAGCAGCAGCAGCAGCAGCAGCAGCAGCAACATAATCGGTGGAGGAATTAGTGGCCATTTAATACCTGGGAATGGAAGTGGGTGAGGGGGCAGACCTAATGGCTGCTCAATGGACAACTGCCAGGTATTCAGTGGGAGGGAAGACCTGCTTATAACACCCACTGAGGGGGCTCTTGCAGTCTGGGGATATTGGGGGGCATCAGTACTAGGGTACAGGGAGTGCTGGAGGCAATGGATGGGCAAGGAACAGAAGTGGAGGGAGAGTTCTCCGTTTGGTCTTGATGTTTTGCAGCTGAGTTTGTGTGCTTGGATTGAAGTTACCATAAAGGCTCTAAACTACACAAACCAGCATCAAAGTCATTCCTGGCAAGCCTCAAAATGATTAAAATTGGCTCCCCTCTAGATTATTGCACATGCACACAAAGTTGGAGGTAGTGCCTGGCGGAGGATGGTGATACTCACTGAGGGCACTTTCTCTACTTCAGTGCCTCCAAGAGATTGTGGCAGGTATGGCCCCTTCCATATTTTGAAGATTCCTGTGTATTTTTTAAATGAATGAAGACAAAAATGGAGTTACAAAAATGATATATTTCAAATGCTTACATTCTTTAAAAATTGCTCTGAGGCAAAACCACAATACAATGTATGATGTCTGCTGAGGTCCATAAATCTGCATTTTTAACAAATGCCCCATATGATTCTGATGCACACCAACATTTGAGAAGCATGCTCTGAATTTTACCAGAAGAAAGAAGTCCAAAGTGAGGAAGATTTCCCTTGAAATGCCAGGGAAATGAATTGTCCCACCTTGACAATTGTGCATTTCATGGCAATTTGTATTGCCATGGGGCCCAAGACTCCTGGAGGTAGTTGTTATCCTTAAAGGCTATGATTAGTTCTGCTCTTCGATGTCTGTGCCTGCCACTCTTCCTCTGCATTATCTTGTAAAGCTTTCTAGTTTGCTAGGGCAAGATGGTTGCTGGCAGGAGAGCTGAGAGAGTGCCTAAGAATTTATCAAAAACTGGTAAGAAATTGGTCTTATAGTTTGATTGCAAGAAAAATAACCTTGTACTTAGATTTGTTGAGAAATGTGAAAATGAACAGACACATTCCTTTGACATAGCTGCGGCCATGTGTTCCAAATCTGAGCAAGTCAACAATGTTTGAGAGTATGATCTATATTACACTGGCAGTGAGAAAGGAGATAAACAGAAGTCCTCACCTGGTTGCTCTATAGCAGCTGATGATATCAAAGACAATGAAGGCCACACACATGATTAGAACACATGTGTAAGGATGTGTATCACTACAATCACATTATGATAGCACAAAAGTCCTGAAAATTTTGGAAATTTGGAAGAGGAAGGACCACAGCCTATGATTGTGTAGGTTTTTGTCTTATACAAAAGTACCCAGCAAGGGGATGATCTTGGAGAATATTGAAAAGTCATAGTTGGGTAGAGACAGTAGGGCAAAGTATGGGAAAGGGCATTGTCACCAAACATTGAAAAATTTTAAAAGTCTGTGTCTGATTTGTCTATCACTTAAGGTAAAAGACCGGCTCATGTAAGGTGAATGAAAATCTCTTGGGCATCATACATTTAGGGAGATTTAGACAAATATGACTACAAAGACCACGTCTGTAATCAGGTAATTCAAAGCAGATCAAGGGTTGAAAATAAATTTCCACATGCCAAATTATAATGTTGTTCATATTGTTCACTGCTAAAATCCCAGCTCCTAACACCTAGCAGGCAGTCAATATACACTGGTTGAATGAATGAACATCTGGATGAATAAGTACCTTACTCATTACTTTACAGCTCACACTGTACAACCAATCCTCCCAGGTGGTCTGCTATGTCCCAGTCTTCATGATTCAGGTGCTACCTCTGTATGCTAATTGTGTTCTGTGTGGTATTCACACCACCATTAGAGGACAGTCATCTTGCTATACCCAGCATCCATCAGAATATCTGGAATATAGTAGTTGTTCAAGATAAGAATAGAAAAAAATGAATGATGGGAATGTAAGCTGGTACAGCCACTATGGAGAGCAGTATGGAGGTTCCTTCAGAAACTAAAAAGAGAGCTCCCATATGACCTTGCAATCCCACTCCTGGGCATATATTGGAAAAAAATAAAAGCTCTAATTTGAAAAGATACATGCACCCCAATGTTCACTGAAGCACTGTTTACAATAGCCAAGACACAGGAGCAACCTAAATGTCCATTGACAGAGGAGTGGATAAAGAAGACGTGGTATATACATATACTGGAATATTACTCAGTTTTAAAAAAAAGAATGAAATAATGTCATTGGCAGCAACATGGATGGACTTAGAGATTATCATATTAAGTGAAATAAGCCAGAAAAAGACAAATATTATATATAACTTATATGTGGAATCTAAAAATAGTACAAATGGACTTATTTACAAAACAGAAACAGACTCATAGACATAGAAAACAAACATGCTTACCAAAGGGGATAGGAGGGGAGGGATAAATTAGGAGTATGGGATTAACATATATAAGCTACTATATAAAAAATAGATTACAAGGACGTACTGTATAGTTCAGGGAACTATATTCAATATCTGGTAAGAAACTATAGTGGAAAAGAATATATATATATATTCTTACATATATATACATATATATACATACATATAACCAAATCACTTTGCTGTATACCTGAAAAATAATATTTTAAATCAATAATACTTTAATAAAAATAAAAATTAATTTAAAAAATGAATGAATAGGTATACAATGAATTTATATGTGATAAATGAGTAGGAAAAGACCACTGAGAGGACAATTTGCAATAACTTCTCTGCCAAATTATTACATAGTAAATCCCACTGTGAGGTCACCTGAGCACAAGGGGAATGGAATGGTATCAACTGGGGTCCTTGAGCTGTTTTTAAAATATTTAGAAAAAATTATATCCTCACCTGATTGGAGTAGGTACAATGAGTGGGCACCAGAAAGATTATTAAGCTAAAATAAAAATGCCTGTGGTTTACAACTCGGCCCATTGCTTGTTTCTATTCTTTGTTGAAATCATTAGACATTTAGAAAACCATTTTTTTAAAGACATAACTGCTTTTAGTTAAAACACATACAAACAAAAAGCTAGCCCACAAAGAGATTTAAAAAAATTAAAAGTAGTAAAGCCATTGCCCAGATACCAGGACATTCAGCTCAGTTTATTAGAAAATAGCCAAATACCTATAGGAGCTATATCATCATTTTCCCTTTTCAAATGTATCTAGAGATGACAAGAACCTAGAGACCCTGTGTTAAAAAATGTGACTCACTTCATTTTACAAAGAGCTTATTGAATACCTGCTGTATTTTAAGAGCTACAGAAATATTCCACAGATAAAAGACTGCCTATTCTGGGCTATCAAAGGGTAAAATGAAAATTCAAAGTTTGTTTCTGGTATTATAGGCTCAGAAATGTGGAAGAAGGAATGAACAGTTATGTAGTTCTTCCTACATACCAGGCAGTAGCTTAGGCATTTCATACTGACTTCTGCAGCAATTGGGCTTCCCTTGTGGCTTAGCTGGTAAAGAATCTGCCTGCAATGTGGGAGACCTGGGTTTGATTCCTGGCTTGGGAAGATCCCCTGGAGAAGGGAAAGGCTACCCACTCCAGTATTCTGGCCTGGAGAATTCCATGGACTCTATAGTCCATGGGGCTGTAAAGAGTTGGACATGACTGGGTGACTTTCACTTCACTTTTTCTACAGTAATTCAGTGTGGTAGGGACTTTTACCCTGCAGATTACAATCATTCAGTTTCTCAGTTTCTGGGAAGTAATACTGTGGCAGCTTCTGAGATGGCCCCCAATGATACCCACTTCCTGTTATCTGAATCCATATTCAACCTTTTTTGCTTGAGTATGAGCTGGACCTATGGACTCTTAGCAAATAGATTATGGCAAAAGTGGTGTCATTTCAGAGATTAGGTTATAAAAAAAAACACGGCTTTTCTCTCACACACCCTCTGGGGGAAGCCTGCTGTCATTTTATAAGCTGGTATGGAGAGGCCCACTCTAGAAAGAACTGAGAGAGATCTCTGGCCAATAACCAGCAAAAGACTAAGGTCTTCAGGCCAGCAGCCCACAAGGAACCGAATCTTGCCAACAACCATACAACCAGCTTGGAAGAAAATGCCCCTCAGTTCAGGCTTCAGTCCAGACCCCATCTCCAGCCAACAACTGGATTATACCATTGTAATGGATCTTGAGCCAGAGGCAAACAACTTGCCACACCCAGATTCCTGACCCACAGAAACTTTACAATAATAAATATTTGTTGTTTTAAGCCACTAAATTTGGAGACTGTACTAAAACTTATCAAATAATTATTAAATGTACCAGTTACAGTCTTACATAGAGGCACTTTGCTTAACTCAATTATTCTAAACAAAGTTCTTGAAATGGAAAATAGAAATGTTATTAACTTTAATACAGCTTAACCGTTCTTGGAGAAGGCACTAGCAACCCACTCCAGTACTCTTGCCTGGAAAATCCCATGGACGGAGGAGCCTGGTAGGCTGCAGTCCATGGGGTCGCGAAGAGTCGGACACAACTGAGTGACTTCACTTTCAATTTTCACTTTCATGCATTGGAGAAGGAAGTGGCAACCCACTCCAGTGTTCTTGCCTGGAGAATCCCAGGGACGGAGGAACCTGGTGGGCTGCCATCTATGGGGCTGCACAGAGTTGGACACGACTGAAGCGACTTAGCAGCAGCAGCAGCAGCAACCATTTCTTTATGAAATGCTTTCTTCTCATATGTTTTAAATATAATTTAACCAAAAATCTTCAAGCTTCAGATTCAGCAATTCATTGAAAAAAATATGTCAGAGAGCCTAACTAGCAAAGCCAGTCTCATTTCCAAATCAATTTGCTAAATCATATTTCTTTTGTCTCAAAAAGGATGACTTCATTTTTCAACTCAATAAATATATCAATACTTAACTCTGTGATGATCATTTCACTTGTAAATCCTAATACCAGAACGGAAAAATTAAAAGATAGATAGCTTGAGCATGCAGGATTGTTATAAGTTTGTTATATGGATGAAATAAAGTGAGTTTAATAATTTTTTTAGCACTTTTTGTTTTGCTTTTACAGAACTCCGAGTGAATTTTTTTTGTCTTTATTTTTATTATTATTATTTTTTGCAAATTTTTTGTCTTTAATAATAGTTGGGGAATGGAGAGCTGAGGTGGTTAAAATTGTCATCATTCATGCCATCCACTATGCTGCTGTGCTGTGCTTAGTCGCTCAACTGTGTCTGACTCCTTGTGACTCCATGGACTAGCCCAGCAGGCTCCTCCGTCCATGGGGATTCTCCAGGCAAGAATACTTGAGTGGGTAGCCTATCCCTTCTCCAGGGGATCTTCCTGACTCAGGGATTGAACCGGGGTCTCCTGCATTGCAGGCAGATTCTTTACCAATTGAGCTACCAGGGAAGCCCTTCCATCCACTATAAATTATCTCAAAACCCCAGAATCAGACTGTTGCTCATGCCAAATTTCATCCATAATTCTTAAATAAACAAAATATATGAATCAACATTCCTCCAAATAAGATACACAGATTGCTGAGGAGCACATGATAACATGCTCAACATCACTCAGCATTAAGGAAACATAAATCAAAACCAGAATGAGATACCACTTCACACCCACTAGCATGTCTATGATTAAAAAAAAAAAAAAACAAACATGGACTGTGGCGAGCTTTGGTGAGGATGTAGAAAAATCAGAACTAATACATTGATGGTGGGAATGTAAAATGGTGCAACCACTTTAATAAATAGTATGACAATTTCTCATAAAGTTAAACATAGGGTTACTGTATAACTGAACAATTCCATTCCTAGGTATGTCCCCAAGAGAATTAAAAAAAAAAAACATATCTACACAAAGACTTGGACATAAATATTCACAGCAACATAATTCATTAATATTAACAGCAAAGTGGAAACAACTCAAACAACCATCAGCTGATGAGGAAGTAAACAAAGATGTAGTATGTCCATACAATGAAATGTAGTATTATTCAGCCATAGGAAGGAATGAAGTATTGATAGTTGCTACAACATGGATGAGTTTCCCAGGTGGCACAGTGGTAAAGAATCCACCTGCCAATGTAGGAGATGCAAGATACATGGGTTTTATCCCTAGGTCAGGAAGGTCCCCTGGAGGACAGAATGGCAACCCACTCCAGTATTCATGCCTGGAAAATCCCATGAACAGAGGAGTCTGGTGGGCTACAGTCCATGGAGTCACAAAGAGTCAGATATAACTGAGCGACTGGGCACACACAACATGGGTGAACCTTGAAAACATGCTAAGTGAAAGAATCTACACACAAAGGACCAATATTATAGGATCCATCCGTATGAAATGTTCAAAATAGACAAATCCATGGAAACTAATGTAGATTATGGGCTGATAGGGGCTTTGGGGAGGGGACCAAGTGCTGGGAATTGACTGCTAATGGATACAGGGGATTTTCAGGAGTGATGAAAATCTTCTAGAATAGATAGTGGTGATGGTTGCTCAACTCTGTAAATCTATTAAAAACTACTGAATTGTACAGTTTAAAAGATGAGGAGAGCAGCATTGCTATCTGTGAAATCTAAGAAATCACTGCCTAACATAAAGTCATGAAAATTATTCCTATGTTTTCTTCTCAGTTTACTTTTTGGTAACAGCTTCATTAAGATATAATCCGGATACCATAAAACTCATTTTTGAAAGTGTACAATTCACATTGCCTAAGGGTACAACTTGAAACTAGTAGCAAGTCCTGGAGATATAATGCACAATATGGTGACTAGGGACAATAATATCATACTGTAATCATCAAAATTGCTAAGACACTAGATCTTAATTATTCCAGCCACCAAAAAACAATAATTATGTGCTGCAATAGAGCTACCATGGCAATCATATCACCATGTATAAGTGTATCAAATCAACAATGTTGTATACCTTAATGTTATAGGTCAAATATATTTACATTTTTTAAAAGATTAGAACAGCAAAAGCATGTATATCAAAAGAAAAAACACACAAACTGGGCTACATGAAAACAAAATATATGCAATTACCATAGAAATAAATTATATGACAATAGCTATCAAAATATTTTTCAAACATGGTAATATATGTGCTTCTTTATTAACTCATGAAATAAAATTTAGCAGTGGGTTTAACAAGTACCTTAAATTTAATCTAGGGCTTTTTTCCCCTTTTGAACTGGTTGCTCACTTAACCCAAAGCCATTTATTCCCTCTTAGAGAATATAGAAGTATCTCTGATTTATCCGTTAAGAGCTGGTTTGCACTGTTCAGATACAGGCAATGGGCATCTTAGAAATCAACAGAATCCTCTATCCTCTACTTCAGTAGATCTGAACCATTTAGGGGAGGGCAGACTTCTTTGAGAATATGATGAAAGCCCAGGAAAATTTAAAAACCCCAATATTTAATATACAATTTTAATAATTCACTGAGTCCATTACCTTCATCCATAGAACCAGGTTTACAAATCTCTATTCTGCTTGATGTCATTTTTGATCTGCTAATCCTTTAATATCATAGCTAAGCACTACTACCTTGGAGAGCAAAGTGCAAACCTTCGTGGAATATCTGAAAGATCAAGGAGCAAATTGTAGTTATCACTGACAGACTGAATGTTCACTCAAAAACCACCCTAAGACAAACAGTGTAAGACATAGGTCTCCTTTTAAAGATTTCATGTGCTAATAAAAAAGATTTTTCTCTCCCTTACACTGTACACTTTTGACAATGGAGACTATATTGTATAGCCATCTTATTTGGCATTAAGTTAAAAGTTTGTGGATATAAGTCACAAGTTGATGTGGCCTCTGAAACAAAGCTCTTACCACTGTATATATGATAGGGCCCAAGGACATTTTAAAAGATATTTGAAAGTAAATTGCCAATATCACATTTCACTACAAATACTGTCATATATATTTAACTATATTATCACAATACCATACCTCACTCAAGAAATATAACACTGATACACTATAATTACTAATTTGGGAGCCCGTATTTAAATTTCCCTTATTGTCTCAAACATGTCATTTATAGATGATAAACTACAAGAACATTGAAGATGTGTCACTATGCAAACACAGAGCCATAAGCAAAATGTGAGAAACTTATTGATTCAAGGCAGTTAATGAAATCCCTGTGCAATCACTATCTAATTACTAGGCTAAGTGAACAGAGACTTCAATGACTGCCTATGACAAAGAATACAGATTTTACAGAATCAGTCAGGGAAAGTCATGTAAAACAATAAAAATGAAAGTCTGGAAGAAGAGGATCAGATTTCCAGAGTTATCATATTAAATTGCTTAAAATGTCTAGTCTCAGCAAAAAATTACAAAACATACACACACACACACACACACACACACACACACAAAGAAGGTATGGTTTATACACAGGAAAAAAGATGTCATAGAAATTGTCCTTGAGGAAGCCCAAATGTTGGTTTCATTAAAGACTGAACTAGCTATTTTAAATATCTTCAAATAACTAAAGGAAACCATCTAAATAATTTTTAAAAAGTTATGAGAACAATGTCTCATCAAATAGAGAATATTAATAAAGTGATAGAAATTCTTTTCAAAAGGATCAGATTGAATTTCTGGATTTGAAAAGTGTTGTAGCAGAATGAAAAATTCACTAGATGGGCTCAACAGCAGATTTCAGCTGGCAGGAAGAATTAGCAAATTTGAAGATAATTCAATTACCATTGTCTAGACTGACGATCAGAAAGTAAAACAGAATGAATAAAAACAAACACAGCTTCAGAGAATTTAATGGTGAGACACCATTAAATGGCCAACATACACATAATGGGAGTCCCAGACAAAGAAGAGAGAAAATAAAAAAAGAACTGGAAGGATATTTAAAGAAACAATGAATAAATACTTCTCAAAAATAGTTACACATCCACAAACTCAAATATTCCCTAGTAAGATAAACACACAGAAAAAGCCACGTCTTAGTCAAACTCTCAACGACCAAGAAAAAAATCTTGAAAGCAGGAAAAGACAGCTGATTTCCATCCAAAACAATGGGATCTAGAAGTCAGTGCGATGACATATACAAAATGTTTAAAGCAAAACACTGCCAACCAAGAATTCTATATTTAGCAAAAATATCCTTAAACGAAGAAAAAATAAAGACATTTCTCAAGTACACAAAGACTGAGAGAATTAATGGCCAGAAGGCACATCCTATAGGAAATGCTAAATAAAGAGAATTCTTCAGGCTGAAATGAAAGGACACTAGACAAAGAAAAAAACAACAACAACAAACCAACCCTCTCCTCAAAAAAAAAAAAAAAAAACCCACAAAGAAGTAGAGAGCACCAAAAAAGGTAATTAAAGGTAATTGTATAGATAAATACAATACAAATCTTATTGGGGGGGGGACATTTTTCCTAGCTACTTTGAAAGATAACTGCATAATACAAAAGAACAAAAAAAGACATGCAACATACAGAAAATGGAAAAATGGCAGATGTAAATACTACTTTATTAGTAATTACTATAAATGTAACTAGATTAAGAAAACCAGTTAGTAGGAAAAGATTGCCAGACTTTTAATAAACACACATGATCCAACTATATTCTGTCTAGAAGAGATACACTTTAGATTCAAAGATACAAGTAGATTGTAAGTAAAAGATGAAAGATTTTTTGGCCACACCATGTGGCATGTGGGATCTTAGTTCCTTGACCATGCTCCCTGCATTGGGAGTGCAGTCCTAACCACTGTCCACCAGGGAAGCCCAGCTGTAAGTAAAAGCCTGGGAAAAGATAAATGGTGCAAACAGTAATCAAAAGAGAGCTAACTAAGTGGCTATACTAATTATCAGACAAAATAGAATTTAAGATAAAATTTGTTATTAGAGAAAACAAAGGACATTTTTTATGATTAAGGAATGTGTTTATCATGAAGATTTAACAATTATAAACACATTTCCACCTATCTACAGAGCTGAAAAATATATGAAGCAAAAACTGGCAGAACTGAAGGGAGAAATAGAAATTCAATAATAACCACTGGAGCGTTTATTACCCCACTTTCAGTAACAAACAGAAGTAGACAAATGACCAAAAAGGAAATAGAATACTTGAACAATGCTATAAACCAACTAGACCTAATGGACATCTATCTATACAACACACCATACAACAATAGCAGAATATATGTTCTTCTGAACTGCACATGGAACATTCTCCAGGACAGATTATATGTTAGTCCATAAAATGTCTAATTTTTTAAAGGACTGAATAATTAAAAAAATGTTCTGCAAACATTAGATATCAATAACATAATAAAATTTGGGATATTCACATATAAATGGATAGGAGAGAATATACTGCAAAATAACTACTGGTTCAAAGAGGAAATCACAAAAGAAATTAGAAGATACATTGAGATGAGTTAAAGGGAGAGTATGGTATATCCTAAATATCCCCAGAAAGAAATCTATAATTTTTTAAAAGCTTATATTAGAAAGTAAATAATATTTCAAATCAATAACATAAATTTCCACCTTAATGAAACTAGAAAAATACAGTAAACTAAACACAAAGCAAGCAGAAAGAAAAAAACATAGCAAATTGTTTATTAGTAAAATATACATTTAGCCCTCCCATAACTCTGAGTTACAACTCATTTTGAGTTAATTTTTGTATATGGTATGAAGTAAGGATCAAGATTCTTTATTTTTTCCTTCTGGAAGTCCAACTATTCCAAGGTAATTTGTTGAAAAGATTATCCTTTCCAAGTTGAATTGCCTTGACACCTTTCTTAAAAGTCAACTGTATATATGCCTGTAATTATGCATATGCACACACTTATTTTTGGACTTTATTTTGTTCCATTGATCTTCGATGCCAATTTGTTCTTTTTCAAAATTAACTACATCTTTTAGTTACATCTTTTACATCTTTTGTATTTATATATAAACTTGAAAGCAGTTTGTCAGTTTCTTCAAAAATGCCAACTGAGATTTGACTGAAATTGTATTGAATCTATAATCAATTTGGAAAGAATTGCCATCCTAACTATATTCAGTCTCTCAATTCATGAATATGCCATTTCTTTACATTTATTTAAGTCTTCTTTAATTTATGTCAGTAATCTTTCACAGTTTCCAATATTAAAAAACACATATATTTTTGTCATATTTATTCCTAAGGATTTTATGTTTTAAATGATACTTGCTTAAAATTAACATTTTATTGTTCATTGCCAGTATATAGAATACAACTGATTTGTATCTGCTTCTGTTTAATAGATTTTTCTTCATTATGTATCATATTTTCCTGTTTCTTGGCATTTGTGATAAATTTGTGTTGGATGTCAGACATTATGATTTTACCTTGTTGGACGCTGGATATATTTGTATTGTTTTAAATACTCTTGAGCTTTATTCTGGAAATAGTTTGACCTCTGAGGCTTGCTTTTAAGCTTTGTTAGGCAGGACTAAATACACCATTAGTCTAGGGAAGTTCTGTACAATAAAATTGTATGCAAGTTACAAATATGTGCCACGTTACATTTTATAGTAGCCACATTAAAATATAGTGAAAAGAAATTGGTAAAATTAATTTAATTACATATAAATATATTACATATATAATGTATTCTATTGATACTCAAACCAGGAAAAAAGTACAGAAAATTAAAAAAAAAAAAACCTGTAGACCAATATCCTTTATGAACATAGACAGGAAAATCCTCAACAGAGCACTAACATATTTGAATCCAGCAATGTATAAAAATAACATACCATAACCACATATAATTTACTCCAGAAATGCAAAGTAATAGTCTAGAAAAGAAAAATCCTATGGTCATATCAATTTATATGACCAGAAAAGGTGTTTGACAGACTTCTACTCTAATTCTTTTTTTAAACATCTTAGCAAAATTGGAATAGAATGCAATGTGCACAACCTGAACCACAAAACCTACAGCTAACTAAGTGCTGAAAGAAGACTTTCTAAGATCAGTAACAAGGTATATCTGCTTTACATACTTCTATTCCACTTTGTACTAGTGATCCTAGATAGTGCAATAAGGAAAAACATTGAAGACGTACAGATTGGAAAAGAAGAAATAGAACTGTCTTGTGATTCTGTATAAAGTAAACCCCAATCTATTTTTAAAATTTCATAGAATAAAAAAATTAAGGCCACAAAATACAAAGTCAATACACAAAAATCAACCATATACTAGCAATGAACAATTGGAAACTGAAATTTTAAAAGACAGTACTAATGTAAATTGTAAGTAAAATGAAATACTTAGGCATTCAGTTCAGTTCAGTTACTCAGTCGTGTCCGACTCTTTGTGACCCCATGAATCGCAGCACGCCAGGCATCCCTGTCCATCACCAACTCCCAGAGTTCACTCAGACTCATGTCCATCGAGTCCGTGATGCCATCCAGCCATCTCATCCTCTGTCGTCCCCTTCTCCTCCTGCCCCCAATCTCTCCCAGCATCAGAGTCTTTTCCAATGAGTCAACTCTTCACATGAGGTGGCCAAAGTACTGGAGCTTCAGCTTTAGCATCATTCCTTCCAAAGAAATCTCAGGGTTGATCTCCTTCAGAATGGACTGGTTGGATCTCCTTGCAGTCCAAGAGACCCTCAAGAGTCTTCTCCAACACCACAGTTCAAAAGCATCAATTCTTCGGCGCTCAGCCTTCTTCACAGTCCAACTCTCACATCCCTACATGGCCACAGGAAAAACCATAGCCTTGACTAGACGGACCTTAGTTGGCAAAGTAATGTCTCTGCTTTTGAATATGCTATCTAGGTTGGTCATAACTTTTCTTTCAAGGAGTAAGCGTCTTTTAATTTCATGGCTGCAGTCACCATCTGCAGTGATTTTGGAGCCCAAAAAATAAAGTCTGACACTGTTTCCACTGTTTCCCCATCTATTTGCCATGCAGTGATGGGACCAGATGCCATGATCTTTGTTTTCTGAATGTTGAGCTTTAAGCCAACTTTTTCACTCTCCTCTTTCACTTTCATCAAGAGGCTTTTTAGCTCCTCTTCACTTTCTGCCATAAGGATGGTGTCATCTGCATATCTGAGGTTATTAATATTTCTCCCGGCAATCTTGATTCCAGCTTGTGTTTCTTCCAGTCCAGCATTTCTCATGATGTACTCTGCATAGAAGTTACATAAGCAGGGTGTCAAGATACAGCCTTGACATACTCCTTTTCCTATTTGGAACCAGTCTGTTGTTCCATGTCCAGTTCTAACTCTTGCTTCCTGACCTGCATACAGATTTCTCAAGAGGCAGGTTAGGTAGTCTGGTATTCCCATCTCTTTCAGAATTTTCCACAGTTTATTGTGATCCACACAGTCAAAGGCTTTGGCATAGTCAATAAAGCAGAAATAGATGTTTTTCTGGAACTCTCTTGCTTTTTCCATGATCCAGCGGATGTTGGCAATTTGTTCTCTGATTCCTCTGCCTTTTCTAAAACCAGCTTGAACATCAGGGAGTTCACGGTTCATGTATTGCTGAAGCCTGGCTTGGAGAATTTTGAACACTATTTTACTAGCATGTGAGATGAGTGCAATTGTGCGGTAGTTTGAGCATTCTTTGGCATTGCCTTTCTTTGGCATTGGAATGAAAACTGACATTTTCCAGTCCTGTGGCCACTGCTGAGTTTTCCAAATTTGCTGGCATATTGAGTGCAGCACTTTCACAGCATCATCTTTCAGGATTTGAAACAGCTCAACTGGAATTCCATCACCTCCACTAGCTTTGTTCATAGTGATGCTTTCTAAGGCCCACTTGACTTCACATTCCAAGATGTCTGGCTCTAGATTAATGATCACATCATCATGATTATCTGGGTCGTGAAGATCTTTTTTGTACAATTCTTCCGTGTATTCTTGCCACCTCTTCTTAATATCTTCTGCTTCTGTTAGGTCCAGACCATTTCTGTCCTTTATCGAGCCCATCTTTGCATGAAATGTCCCCTTGGTATCTCTAATTTTCTTGAAGAGATCTCTAGTCTTTCCCATTCTGTTGTTTTCCTCTATTTCTTTTCATTGATTGCTGAAGAAGGCTTTCTTATCTCTTCTTGCTATTCTTTGGAACTCTGCATTCAGATGCTTATATCTTTTCTCCTTTGCTTTTCGCCTCTCTTCTTTTCACAGCTATTTGTAATGCCTCCTCAGACAGCCATTTTTCTTTTTTGCATTTCTTTTCCATGGGGATGGTCTTGATCCCTGTCTCCTGTACAATGTCACAAACCTCATTCCATAGTTCATCAGGCACTCTGTCTATCAGATCTAGGCCCTTAAATCTATTTCTCACTTCCACTGTATAATCATAAGGGATTTGATTTAGGTCATACCTGGATGGTCTAGCGGTTTTCCCTACTTTCTTCAATTTGAGTCTGAATTTGGTAATAAGGAGTTCATGATTTGAGCCACAGTCAGCTCCTGGTCTTGTTTTTGTTGACTGTATAGAGCTTCTCCATCTTTGGCTGCAAAGAACATAATCAATATGATTTCGATGTTGACCATCTGGTGATGTCCATGTGTAGAGTCTTCTCGTGTTGTTGGAAGAGGGTGTTTGCTATGACCAGTACATTTTCTTGGCAAAACTCTATTAGTCTTTGCCCTGCTTCATTCTGCATTCCAAGGCCAAATTTGCCTGTTACTCCAGGTGTTTCTTGACTTCCTACTTTTGCATTCCAGTCCCCTATAATGAAAAGGACATCTTTTTTGGGTGTTAGTTCTGAAAGGTCTTGTAGGTCTTCATAAGACAGTTCAACTTCAGCTTCTTCAGCGTTACTGGTTTCATTTTAGGCAAAAGGTTAACAAAACATGTATAGATAGGACTTACACATTGAAAACTACAAAACATGGAAGAAAGACATGACATACGGCATTCACGGATTGGAAGACTCAGCAGAATATATTTTCACTCAGCCTAAGATTTTCAAGGTTCATCTATGTTGCAGTATGTATCAAAACCTCATTCCTCTTAAAGACTGGGTAATAATGATAGTATACCACATTTTGTTTATCCATTTATTTGTGGATGGTCATTTAGGTTGTTTCTACTCTTTAGCTATTATGAAAAATGCTGCTGAACATTTGTGTACATGTTTTTGTGTAGAATGTGCTTTCGTTTCTCTTGGGTATGTAGCTAGGAGTGAAATTGCTGGATTTATGGTAACTCTATGTTTAACTATTTGAGGAATTGCCATATGGTTTTCCAAAGTAGCTGCACCATTTCACGTTGCCACCAGCAGTGTGTGAGGGGTGCAAATTCTCCAGATTCTAACCTACACTAGCTATTCTTTTATGAAAAATTGTTATAGCTATCTTAGTGGGTTTAAAGTCATATCTCATTGTGGTTTCAATTTGAATACTCCTAATGATTCAGAAAATGAAGATCATGGCATCTGGTCCTATCACTTCATGGGAAATAGACGGGGAAACAGTGGAAACAGGGTCAGACTTGTATTTTGGGGGGCTCCAAAATCACTGCAGATGGTGACTGCAGCCATGAAATTAAAAGACGCTTACTCCTTGGAAGAAAAGTTATTAACAATATAGATAGCATATTGAAAAGCAGAGACATTACTTTGCCAACAAAGGTCTGTCTAGTCAAGGCTATGGTTTCTCCTGTGGTCATGTATGGATGTGAGAGTTGGACTGTGAAGAAGGCTGAGCGCCAAAGAATTGGTGCTTTTGAACTGTGGTGTTGGAGAAGACTCTTGAGAGTCCCTTGGACTGCAAGGAGATGCAACCAGTCCATTCTGAAGGAGATCAACCTTGGGATTTCTTTGGAAGGAATGATGCTAAAGCTGAAACTCCAGTACTTTGGCCACCTCATGCGAAGAGCTGACTCATTGGAAAAGACTCTGATGCTGGGGGGGGTCGGGGGCAGGAGGAGAAGGGGACGACCGAGGATGAGATGGCTGGATGGCATCACTGACTCAATGTACATGAGTCTGAGTGAACTCCGGGAGATGGTGATGGACAGGGAGGCCTGGCGTGCTGCGATTCATGGGGTTGCAAAGAGTCGGACACGACTGAGCGACTGAACTGAACTGTATGACCTCATTTGTGTCTTTCTGCAAATGTCTATTCAAGTGCTTTCTTCTTTTCCAAATTGAATTGTCTTTTTATTATTGAATCGTTATCATTCTTTATATAGTCTGGGTACAAGTCCCTTATCAGCTATATGATATTTCATTACTTTCTTTTATTCTGTGGGTTGTCTTTTCTTTATGGTGTCCTTGACGTACAGTTTTTAACTTTGACCAAGTCCAATTTTCCTATTTTGTTCTCTTTTTCCTTAGCTTTTGGTGTCTCCTCTAAGAAACCATTGTTTTATCCAGGGTTATAAATATTTACTCCTTAATTTTCTTCTTAGAGTTTGATACTTTTTATCTATTAAACTTAGTTCTGGATTCATTTTAAGTTGAATATTGTACATGGTGTGAGGTAGGAATCCAACTTTATTCTTTTGAATGTGAATAGCCAGTAGTCCCAGTATGCACAACTGATTGACAAAGGTGAAAAGCAATTCAATGGAAGAAAAATAACCTTTTCAGGAAATGGCACATGAACATTGACAGGCAAAAACAAAACAGGAAAAAAAACCCTCAATGTAAACTTCACCCCTTAAGCAAAAATGAACTCAAAATTGATCATAGAGCAAAATGTAAATGTTGCAACTAGAAAACATGTAGAGGAAAACACTAGAGGGTAAGGTCAGTGTAAATTGAATTTTTATAGCTACTGACATATTTCCCTCTGGAGAAGCAAGTAGAACTTTTAGAATGAGTCATGGGTGCATTTTATATTTTCCCATCCCCTATCTTTGAACTTGTCTTTCACAGGATCATGCTGATATTGAGTGGAAGTTTGCAAGGACGAAGCTCTGGATGAGTTACTTTGATGAAGGTGGCACCTTGCCACCTCCTTTCAACATTATCCCCAGCCCCAAGTCATTTCTATACCTTGGCAACTGGTTCAACAACACCTTCTGCCCTAAAAGAGACCCGGATGGTAGACGGAGAAGGCACAACTTGAGAAGCTTCACAGTAAGGCCTTTAAAAATTGTCTCTTTGTAAAAACAACTGTTTTCTCCTTTCCCTCCTTTGTGGCATTCCCTATCTCAAACATCATAAAACTACTCCAACCTACAGATGCTTTGGGGGTTTGTCAAGCAGCAGCTCCTGTGTCATGTTTCAGTCCTAATATTTAGAAATATGTTTGAGTGGGTGGGCTGCTGGGACACTGCTGATATAAGCTTTCTGTCCATTTTCAATGACAGGAACGCCATGCTGACAGTCTGATACAGAACCAACATTACCAGGTAAAGCTTCTTTATATGAACTAAGCACAATAGTTCTTGTTCAGTTGTCTGACCTTGGATAAGTCACTTATCCTCCCTGAGCCTGTTTCTTCATTTGTAAATTAGGGATGATTAAACTTAACTCAAAGTGTAGTTGTGAGAATTGAGTGATCAGTATGTATGTATTTGTGTGTGCATGTGTGTCCTGGCAGTGCCTGACATATTGCACTAAGTGGTGGCTATCATCATCACTGTGACTAACAAACACAAAGTTGAGTGACTATGTGTATACCATTCCCAGGAGGCTAAGTTAAAAGAAGCCATCCTGTAAAGGAGAAGAACGTATTGACTTTAATAAAAAATATCTTGACTATGTAATTATTGGACATTGAAATCAGCAGATTTTGTGACACTGAAGAATGCCTTTTTCAACTTTATAAAAGGAAGAAAAACTCTCATCTTACTAGGAGGGTTAAAGTTTAATCCAGCCTGAACGGAAAGGATATTGACTGTGACCACTCAAGAATTACTCTACTCTGATTATTCTATTAATATGAATCATGTTTACCTTATGCCTGGGTGGAAAAATTTTCTTTTGGGTGAATTTGATCTCACTGGCCAACTCTGCCACCAAATTTGGACACATAGTAATTCATTTAGCCAGTGGACTTAACTGGGGGTTTTGTAGAAAATGGTTGGATCCTGTGAGAATTTTCCATTGCAAAGACAGTCTAGGCATGTTTTTTTTCTTGTATATGTTCCTTATTGTACTAAGAGTCCAAGAAGGAAACTGAATGCCTTTTCATGTTTTTGTTTAAATTCCAGGAAGTTATCAGGAATTTAGTCAAAAGATATGTGGCAGCTATGATAAGAAATTCCAAAACAAATGAGGGACTAACAGAAGAAAATTTTAAGGTAATTTGGTCATAAAGTGGTTTAACTTCTCATTTCACATTTCTTAAGCATCATTTAATCTTCACAGTATTTGAAGTTTCTGGTGATGGAATTTCAACTGCCTATGATACAGTAAAACCAGTTACAGTTCTTCCAATAGATGAAGAGATTTTACCAATGTCTGTCACACCACCACAGTCAGCTTTATGAATAATAAAAATACAGTCTTTTAATAGTCTGAGTGTTTCCCAGTGTGGGAATTGAATGCTTTAAACGATGTGGCAAGGATGTGTGAGATTTAAAGGTCTTCTTTACTTAAAAGATATGATAAAGACAAAAAAACTATTATTAAAACGTAACATTTATGATATCCTAGCATTACACATTTTTGCTTGTCACACTGGAATGCTATCGGCATCTAGTGAGTAGAGACTAGGGTTGTTGCTAAAAATCCTACAATGCACAGGACAGATCCCTTTAACAAAGAATTGCCACACTCAACATGTCAATTGGTTGGGAAACCCTATCCTAGAACACATATACATTCTAAGGAATGCATGAAGGCTGTTATCCTAATCTACATATAACTCACCAGTTGAGGGCCTGCTACATAGCACAGTGATGAGCAAGATAGAAGCAGCCCCTACTCTCCCATGGAGTAACACACAATAATAATAGAAGGTGATGAATGATGGAGTATTCTAACAAGAGCAACACAAGGTACTGTGGAGACATAGAAATGTGGGGACACCCAGCTGGGACTTGGGGATTTGAGGTTGGCTTTTCCGAGGAAGCCATATTCAAGCTGAGGTCTAAAGAGGGGCTAGTTGGGTAGAAGAGTGTTCCAGAGAGAACAGCAGCACATGCAGAGACTCAGAGGCAAGAGAGAATATGTTCATACAGGTGGACAGTGGCGAGCCTGGGCAAAGAGGTGGCGAGCCTGGGCAAAGAGCAGAAAGATATGATACAGGAGAGATGAACGCATACCAGGCCTTGAAAAACCTTGTAGTCTGTGGTATGGCATTTTTCCTTTTTCATAAGGTCAGTGACAAGTTACTAAAAAGTGTTAAGCAAAAGAATTAAATCATCGGACGTAAGCTTTTCAAAGATGATTTTTAAAAGAGCAATCTAGTATCTAGGCAGCCAGTGAGAGACAGAAGACATTTCACAGGGACTTGGATAAACAGGGTCCCCTGTCCCAAAATGGGGCTTCCCAAGTGGCTCAATGGTAAAGAATTGGCCTGCAATGTAGGAGATGTGGGTTTGATCCCTGGGTTGGGAAGATCCTCTGGAGGAAGAAATGGCAACCAACTCCAGTATTCTTGCCTGAGAAATCCCATGGACAGAGGAACCTGGCTGGTTACAGGCCAAGGGATCACAGAGTTGGACACAACTGAGCGACTTGAGCACTAGTCTCAAACAGCAGTCTCATCACCTGACATTCCACTTCCCTGGTTTTATTCCTGAGTCCTAAAGCTTTTCCTCTTCTGTATCTTTCTCTATGCAGATGTCGATGAGAGCCAATACCCTACTCTAATACCGTCATTGTTGGTTAACATTTCAGTCTGTTGGTGTACTCCTGATAGGGAGGTTCTGAAATCAACTTTACCAATTGCACATTTTTTTCCCAATGGCCAGCCCCGCCCACAGATTTGTTACTATGTTTTTCTTGTGTAGAATAATGTGAGATGCTTCTGGTAGTTCGTATACCTTGTGATTTGCTATGAGACAAAAACCTGGAACATTCCGAAGCTTCTTAACATAATGTGTCTTCTCTCTTGCCCTAGGAATTAAAGCAGGATATCTCCAGCTTTCGATATGAAGTGCTTGACCTTTTGGGAAACAGGAAGCACCAAAGGAGAAGCTTTTCCACTAGCAGCACTGAACTCTCACAGAGGGATGATACCAACGATGGCAGTGGTGGGGCTCGGGCCAAATCCAAGAGTGTCTCTTTCAATGTAGGCTGCAAGAAAAAAGCCTGCCATGGGCCACCTCTCATCAGGACTATGCCAAGAGTCGGTGGTGCCCAAGGCAAGTCAAAAGCTGAGTCATCAAGCAAACGATCCTTCATGGGTCCCTCTCTCAAGAAACTGGGTCTCCTATTCTCCAAGTTTAATGGTCATATGTCCGAACCCAGTTCAGAGCCAATGTACACCATCTCTGATGGGATTGTTCAGCCACACTATATGTGGCAGGACATCAGATATTCTCAGATGGAGAAAGGGAAAGCAGAGGCCTGTTCTCAAAGTGAAATTAACCTCAGTGAGGTAGAATTAGGTGAAGCCCGGGGCACTGCTCAGAGCACTGAATGCCCTCTAGCCTGTTCCAGCTCTCTTCACTGCGTATCCAGCATCTGTTCCTCAAATTCTAAACTTTTAGACTCCTCAGAGGATGTATTTGAAACGTGGGGAGAGGCTTGTGACCTGCTCATGCACAAATGGGGTGATGGACAGGAAGAACAAGTTACAACGCGGCTCTAAGTCAAGCCGTTATCACGTGTCCTGGAACTCAGAAAATTTCTCTTTTCTTTGCTCTCAGAGGTGACATAGAATATGATTCCCTCACTGCCCGCCCCCCACCAGACAGAAGAGTGAAACTCCTATTGCTTTTACCATATTTTATAGCTACATTCATTTTTTGGTTCTTGTTATTAGTATTATTTGCCTTTTTATACCTATAAAACAGTAAGTCCATTTCATAACCAACTGAAGGGGTATTTGCCCCTAATCAGCAGAGGTGCAGTCAGGTGCTTAACCCTTTGGCTTTGCTTTTCTTACCCTTGCTTCCTTGAAGCTCCAGGTGCCACTTTGCTACTGTCGCTGCCGCACAGATTCCTGACCTTCCTTGGGATCTCACACCATTTCCCCACAGGGCTGAGGGCTGTGCTCAGCAGTCCCCACCAGCTATCAGATGAGGCAAACTCACCTGCCTAAGTTTGTTGCCCTTCAGTGCTCCACGCTGCCCATTCTGGTTCAATGAACAGCATCAAAGGGAGACTGAATAGACTCCAAAGAATTGTCAGCTCGTGGTTTCTAGGTATAACTGGCTTTCGTGTTTTTGTTTTTAAACACTACAACTTCTCCTTATTGTGGGGGCTGTTGAGTTTTTTGTTTCTTAAAGACTTGTGAGTTTCCTAATGTATGCCAGTGACTATTTACCCCCATAGTATATGTCATATCTAATAAGTTAGTGAATTCCTTTCCTGTGTTTGTATATTTCAGTTAGCTTACTACATCTTAAAATTTGACAGTATCAAGATTAGTATTTAGGATGTAGACTCTTTTAAAAACTTTTCCTGCACTCTAACCAATAGTCACTACATCTCATACATTGGTAAGAAAAAATAATTAGCTGGCATATTTATAGGGTTCTATCTACTGATGATAGTTTTAATCATTATTGCTATCAAAAGTATTTCTAAGATAAAAACCTGGATTTGAAAATATTTTATCATAAAAATGACATCTTGCTGAGGTGTCAGAATCCGAAAACAACTTCATTTTAATTAATTGCTCTCTGATAAAACAAGAACAATAAAACAATTTTAGGTCTAGATAATTTGATTCAAGTTGCAGTTTTAATGCTCAGTGGAGACAGTGGAATTGCATGTGTAAACTGATGTTAAATATATAACATAACAACCCTAGTGAATTCATGGAACTACAAACATGATCCAAATTCTACTGTCTTTAAAGAAAACTGCATTATACACCAAAACAAATTATTTTCCACAGCTTAAGAGTACCTCATCAGACAACATAGGTGAAGGTTAAAAAATGAAGCCCATAATGCTCATGGTCATCATGTTAGACCTGGTAACCAGTGACTGAGGACCTGCTAAACAAGGGTGGTTCTTGCCAACATTAGCACAAAGGTATCCCCAACTTACACTCTTCACACATGACCTAAAATAGCTCAAGGTCTAACTCCTGGTGATTAAATTAACACATAGCTCAAAAACATAAGAAACTTAATTAGTTGTCACCCTGTTTTTGTAATGGTCAACAGTAATAGGAAACCATCTAAATTTATGTATATACTTTCTGGCAAAATTTAGTGAAATGCAGCATTCTCAGTGCAAATATAGTTTTTGACAGCATAGTTTCTGTTATTTGAATTGATTCCCATTCTAGCTCTAGCTTCAGTAATGGACAAAATATTCTACAGGGAAAAGACACAAACTGGGGATAAGGGGGAAACAAGAGGAGGTGTTGAAGAACAAAGCTCAGATCCAGGAAAAGGTGACCAAGAGAACAAGCTGCATCAAGATCCATTTGGCAAGTTTATCACAAAATAATTCCTCAGCGATCATACTCAAACCTCCTGCTTCTCTAAGTGGGACTATTCTAAGTGGCCCTGACATCATTAACAGGTTACCTTCCAGAAGGAAGTTTTCTAAAGTTACAGATTCAACTTTCCCAGTTTCCAAATTCACTTTGAATAATAAACAGCACCTAGGCTACATTTCTTTTCATACTGATGGCACCAGAAACCAATAGATGGCCCTATTTCATCTCTCTTACAAATGCATGTTTTATGATAACCTAGGCTTAATTGTTCCAGCAGTTACTTTATCAATTTGTCAGAAAATAAGGATAGCCAGGGATAGAGCCATGGTGCAAAATACAGTCTTCTCTCAGTTATGTGCCAAAGAGAGAATATGTATAAGTCATAATAGCAATCTCTACTACTGAAAGAAACCAGTGTCATATTTCATTCCTTTTCAGATCGTCTCAGGGTTATTGTCTTTATGATGTAGGCTTAAGATTTCACCAGCTATGCTGAGGCCTAGCTATGTTGGGGATTGAAGCCAGTTAGCTGTTAAAGCTAATCAGTTATTGCCCTAATGTCTATGATGGTGACACCAACATTTTAAACAACTCTAATTCCAGTAGAAAGTGGGAAAGGAAAGAGACTTGTGTTAACTCTGGATCAGCCACTATCAAGAAAGACATTTCAAATCAAATGTTTAACTATGTTCTCTGACCCCAGAGAAGGTATAAGTCAACTTGAGAGTAAATTTATAAACATAAAAGTCAGAAGTAAAAGAGAACCTTAGTGGGGATCCACTCAATTCTAAATTCTTATTTTACAAATAGAAAAAAAAGAGGCCCAGAAAATGATAATGACTTGCTCAAGGTCAGAGAGCCAGTCAACAAAGCCAACTCTTCTAGATCATAGAAACAAGACATTTACTATTAAGCATATATAAACAAAGGAGATGTGGAAATGGATTGGCCACTGTACCTTTTTGTTCATTTGCCCAAAATGCCATGAACTCCATAATTTAAGACTGACATATTTATATGTAAAGTTAAAAATGTACTCCAAAGTCAAATATAATAATAAACGATTCAAGAATCACTATTTGTCTAAGTATACCACGGTTCACCTCAACAGGTGAATTTCTTATCATTTATGGACACTTATATTTGTTTGATTTCATCATATTAACATCTCCTTCATAATAATGCACTCCAGTACTCTTGCCTGGAAAATCCCATGGATGGAGGATCCTGTTAGGCTACAGTCCATGGGGTGGCAAAGAGTCAGACACGACTGAGTGACTTCACTTCATAATTAGTAAGGGTAAAATTGCTTACAAAAAAATATCTGAAGTATATTCAAAAATGGCCGTTGTTGAAGTAGGTCCTCCACTTACAGCTTTAAATCCAGTGAAGTATAAAGAAAAAGGAATGATTCCAAATTCAAAGTCATTATTTTTGGAAGATGTCAAATTTTATAGGGATATAAATCTCCAAGTTATACTCCTGTCCACTTATATAGGCATACTGGAAAATTTTCTGATATTTTTTGCCTCTCATAGTCATTTTTCATTCCACTCTGACCTAATTTAGGGCATTTCAGCTAAATTCAAAACATCTAAACATTTGTCTGCACTTGATTAAAGACACACACACACACACACCAAACCTCCCCCCACCATGGCCTTTACCTTCTGAATGACTTAAAATGAGTTGATAGCTTAGCTAGGAAATATAAATAACCATTTGACATTCATATTGCCTTGTGCTGAGACTGAAGGAGTGTTTTAACTAACAGTTTAAGTGGCCCAGATCTTGGTTTGTTCAACCATTAGGAAAAAGTACTTGAAGTGAGTCAGGCATTCTTTCCTATTTAAAAAGTACACAAGAAAAAATGATCATATTATTTTGGTAATCACATTTCAAAACAGTGTTAGTAAACAGATTGCTTGTATACACACAGCTAATACAAGCTGATGTAGTTATTTGAATCACTTAAATAACCTTTCTATGTATACTTGTCAGCTCCCTTCAACCCCAAACCCTGTGGCTTTGCCTCAAATCTGTAATTGTTTCTTAGACATGCTTTATCCAGATAACTGTTCCTAATACACACTTTGTTGGTGTAGAACTAGTCATTGGGAATAGGGTACCCCAATTCAGTGTGAACATTACTTTACTACAGAAAAATGTTATTTTTACTGTATTTCCAAAGACCCTTCCCATTGCTTTTTCCAACAGATGTGGGTCATTGTTTGCACTTTTTGGGGATGTTTGTAAAAGTGAGAACCTTATCTGTATGCATGTGCACACACACATATGCAATGAAACTTAATAGCATTTGATGGCTCTGGCTTGGCCCTTCATCCCTTTTGGTAATTACTAAATCATTTTGAAGGGAAGGGGACAGGAATAGGCTCAATGGAAAGAAACTGCCAAATTAACGTTGTTCTTCAAAATTCTTCTAAGTAGCCACCTTAAGTTGTACCCATATTCGAATGTTGACATTACTCAAACCATCATGGACTACTGCTTTGGGGAGGATGTTCAAAACACACAATACAATATCTGAATACCCTCAATGGTAGAAAATAATAATCTTATAAAATTAAATTCTAAGAAACAGTCAAAACTAATTTTAGATTCATACTTGATAAAAATTTGGACAATTGAGGTTAGTTCTTTCTCTGGTAAAACATAATTTTCAATTGCTGTCACACAATATGCACTTTGATAGGCACAATTATAAAACAACAAGTTTCTTGTGGGTTTGTGAAGTAACCTGAAACTGTTCTTTGGAATCTAGTTTTTTCCTTATCAACTCTGAAGAATAATTTGTGTACAACTACCTGCATCCATTTAAAGTGTACAATTCAGTGAGTCTTCACAGTTGTGTATATCCCTAGAATCATCACCACCAAAATCAAAATACAAAAATTTCCGTCAGCCCCAAAAGAAGCCTCGTTCCTCTTTCAAGTCTGGAATCTAGTTTCAAACATGCTTGGAACAGTGCCAGCCTTACTGGAATAAGTTTATAGCTTCCCAAGGAGGAAACATTAAAGAACACCATGTTTAGATATAGAACCATCATTGATTTGAAAACAACCTTAATGACTTAGCTCTTGAAATATTTGTATTTAAACAGTAAAACACATTCCAATATGCAATGGCTTATGTTGTAAATAAACTCAGAATTGGCTTCCCAAACCTTATTTGATCCATAAGAAATCATACGTCATAATACAGAGGCTCTGACAGCTAGGCTGTTAGCAGGAAGAAAGAGCAGTAAAGAAAAGCCCTAGCCGCCCCAGAAAATTGAAGGGAGGGTTTTGGATTCAGAAGGTGCTCTAGTAACAGAAATAGGGGGCAGTGCTAAAGGGAGGATGGCAACAGCTAGCTGAAATTTCAGGTCACTTTAAAATCACATGTTCACATTAGGTATTTCCTATATAAAATATAGTCATATTATTTGAAGTTCAGGTTCATCCATTTTCGGTCTCATTTTGTAGGACTTCCTTTTACAATATGTATTAAGCAATCGGTTTAAATAACCAAAGCAATGTAGCCTGTGGTCCAATAAGCAGAGTGGTAACTGTGCTTCGTAAATACTTGGGCAGGAGAAGCAGTCAGAATCCTTGAGTGTCTAGTAGGATTCATTGAAACCAATCACACTAAAATGAATGTTACGTGAGCTCAAGAGGAAACCTTGAAACCCAAGGGATTAATACATTAGTCTGTAGTGTTCTTAATGTTAAAGACAATCCAATAAATTATTAACCTAAAAACTTTTAACTGTTCAAATTACTCTTCTAACATAGCAAAAGTAAACCCATATGTTCTCTAGTGAAAACATTTTAATTTGTCTGTTTCTTATAACATAAATGCATACCAGTGGTAGGATTCAAGAAAATATCACTATTTAAACTCCTCACAGGATTCAGGATTTCTCAAAAACAGGCTGAAACTGAGGATGAAGAATTTCTTCCTATTCAAAGCAATGAATGTAGTTTGGAGCCAACATTTGAGGAAGATAAAGAATACTTTTAGTAAACACAGGCAGTGTTTAATTAACTTTCTTAGCTTCGTTGGAGGCCCCAATTACACATCACACCACACAGAAAATGTATGCATCAAACTTCAGGTTAAAATTGTATCTCCTGAGCTTAATCATGAAAAGGGAAAATTCCAAATGTGTTTGTGTAAATGGCATTTTGGCTTTACAGACTACTATTTTAAAAGCTAAAAACTTGAGAAAACTATTACTTTTATTTAAATATGTTCTGTAGGAAGCACAAAGCTGTCATCCTTAAATGTGTTAAAACGTATCTTGTACAATAAAAAGATTTTGTGTGTTTTTAGCTTCAGTATAAACAAAAATAAAGCATTTACTTTTTCCTCTGAAATGTATGGCTACTCAGATTTAAGGTGTTCTTTTCCTCCCTTCTGCAACATAATCATTTCTAGCCACCTATTGTTAATAAACATTTGTGAACAACAATGGATTTTACACTATAATTTAACCAGCATACACACTTAAGGGAGACCTCCACCATCCAATGTATTTTTAAAAAGTAGATGATTAAGAATAAACATTATTATAACTCTAACTTTTATACTTCCCATTAAATAAAGCTGTGTTAAATACTTGGAAAACTGTAAGCATTCATAAACAACTTTGAGGTGATGAATGAAGGGACTAGTACAGCTACAACTTACAATACTGACAAAACTGAGTATCCAAAGAATGATACATGTCGTAGAGAGCTATTTCAACCTGTGGATCAGTGAGAAGAATCATACACTGAGGCTAAGCTGGTCATTATTAAGCTAGTATAATCTGAGTACATTTGGGTAATATTTTCTGAAGCTATCAGTTGACATTTCTTTTCAAGCTTTTTTTTCCGTAGTCATGGACTCTTTAGCAATTAGCTTTCCCCTAATTAATTCAGATTCCTGAAAATTTGTCTTTTATTTTACATAATTAACTTTTAGGCCATCAGAGCACTGGTTAGGATATCAGACCAGCTTAACATTCAGTCAAATAATTCATTGCAAGTGCTGGCCTAATTATTTTAAGTGTAACTGGATATATTAATATTTACACATTGGTTAGATAAGACAATTAAAAAAGCAGTAATATATCTGGAAAAGATGTGCAACCGCTATATGCAAACTCCAACAACTCAATAACAAAAACACAAACAATTTGAACAATTTCAAAAAGAAATATATACGCCAAGTAAAGAAGCACATGGAAAAGTGTTAAACATAATTACAGGGAAATGCAAATTAAAACCACAAGATAACACTTATTACCAAACCCATCAGAATGGCTAAAATCACAAAGACCAATACCACCAAATGTTGATGAGGATGAAAAACAACTAGAATTCTCATATGTTGCTGATGAGAGAACAGAATGGTACAGTCATTTCAGGAAAATGTCCTGCATTTCTGTACTAGTCATATATATAACTTATGATCCAGTAATTCCAGGAAAAATGAAAACAAATGCTCACAAGATGACTTGTACAAAAATGTTCATAGCAACTTCATTCTTATCTAAAAACTGGAAATGGCCCAGGTATCCACCAACAGGAGAATGAATAAATAAACAACGGCTTTTGTGTACAATGAAATGCTGCCCAGCAATAAAAAGAACTATACACACACACCATGGATGAATTCCAAATACCTATGCTAAAGAAGTCTTACACAAAGGAGTGCATGCTCTGATTCATTTACATACACTTTGAAAAACAAACTATGATAGGAGAAAAATCAGAAGAAACAGTGGTTGCCTAGGGGACTGGGATGGGTGAAGCAGTGATCGACTGGGAAGGAGCATGACAGAATTTTCTGGAGTGATGAAAATATTATCTTGATAAAGGCCTGGATTTCACAGATGTGTGATTTGTAAAAAGTTCATTGTATCAAACACTTTAAGATTTGTGCATCTCATCACACGTAAACATTTTTTTTCTGAAAATAACCTTAAAAAAAAATGAACCTTTAACACATACTAAACTGTAGTTAACAATATGTATGCTTAAATGTTTAGTGGGGAAATGTATTTAAGTCTGCAACTTTTTTTGTAATTATCAAAAAATAGGATTTATAGATGGGTACATAAAAAGGTAAGGGTAGTAAAATGTTAATTATATAATCTAGGTGGTGAATATATACATGTACACTGCACAATTATTTCAACTTTTAAATAATTTTCAATAATAAAATGCTGGAAAAAATAAGCAGCAATTGAAGAAAAGAACTAGGTTAATAAAAGCCAAATCTACACCATGCTTCAAAACATTCTAAACAATTAGGAGGAAGAAAACTTCTTGAATAATTGAAGCTATTTAAGCAAAGTTAAAAGAGAGAAAGAAAACTAAAAGTTCAACTGCTGATGCAACCAAAACAGCTGAATAGAATTTTTTATTTTTTGGTAGGGATACATGTGGTAGAACTTTTATTGTGGTAAGAACACATATCATGATATTTCCCTCTTAGTATTTTTAAGTGTACAATACAGTTTTGTCATCTATAGGCAGATGTCATAGAGCAGATCTCTGTAACTTCTCTTGCGTTACAGAAATTTACCAAGAAAAAAAATTGTTACTCGGATCTGGTTAATACACTAGCAAAGAAATAAAACAGTTTAAGTCAAGAAATTTAATACCTTAGTATTATGGTAGAATTTTTTTCTATGATTCTGCAAATTATCTGAAAAACCTGTATTAAATTTTTTAGAAAAAGCCATAAGATCTGCAAGAAAATGTTTACTAGTTGATTAGGAAAAGGGGCCAAACATCCATATAAAACCTATTATTATTACTTGGCATAAGAAAAAGAAATGCAAAAAGGCAAAATGGTTGTCTGAGGAAACCTTACAAATAGCAGAGAAAAGAGAAGCTAAAGGCAAAGGAGAAAAGGAAACATAGACCCATTTGAATGCAGAGTTCCAAAGGATAGCAAGGAGAAATAAGAAAGCCTTCCACAGTGATCAATGCAAAGAAATAGAGGAAAACAACAGAATGGGAAAGACTAGAGATCTCTTCAAGAAAATTAGAGATATCAAGGGAACATTTCATGCAAAGATGGGCTCAATAAAGGACAGAAATGGTATGGACCTAACAGAAGCAGAAAATATTAAGAGGAGGTGGCAAGAATACACAGAACTATACAAAAAAGACCTTCACGACTCAAATAACCACAATGGTGTGATCACTCACCTAGAGCCAGACATCCTGGAATGCGAAGTCAAGCAGGCCTTAGGAAGCATCACTACAAAGTTAGTGGAGGTGATGGAATTCCAGTTGAGCTATTTCAAATCCTGGAAGATGATGCTGTGAAAATGCTGCACTCAATATGCCAGCAAATTTGGAAAACTCAGCAGTGGCCACAGGACTGGAAAAGGTGTTTTCATTCCAATTCCAAAAAAAGGCAATGCCAAAGAATGCTCAAACTACTGCACAATTGCACTCATCTCACATGCTAGCAAAGTAATGCTCAAAATTCTCCAAGCCAGGCTTCAACACTATGTGAACAGTGAACTTCCAGATGTTCAAGCTAGTTTTAGGAAAGGCAGAGGAACCAGAGATCAAATTGCCAACATCCACTGGATCATGGAGAAAGCAGGAGAGTTCCAGAAAAACACCTATTTCTGCTTTATTGACTATACCAAAGCCTTTGACTGTGTGGATGACAACAAACTGTGGAAAATTCTTAAAGAGATGGGAATACCAGACTACCTTATCTGCTCCCTAGAAATCTGTATGCAGGTCAAGAAGTAACAGTTAGAACTAGACACAGAACAACAGACTGGCTCCAAATTGGGAAAGGAGTATGTCAGAGCTGTATACTGTCACCCTGCTTAACTTATATACAGAATACATCACACAAAATGTCAGCTTGGATGAAGCACAAGCTAGAATCAAGACTCCCAGGAGAAATATCAATAATCTCATATACGCAGATGACACCACCCTTACAGCAGAAAGCAAAGAAGAACTAAAGAGCCTCTTGATGAAAGTGAAAGAGAAGAGTGAAAAAGTTGGCTTAAAACTCAACATTCAAAAAACTAAGATCATGGCATCTGCTCCCATCACTTCATGGCAAACAGACCAGGAAACAATGGAAACAATGATAGATTTTGGGGGGCTGCAGATGGTGACTACAGCCATGAAATTAAAAGATGCTTGCTCCTTGGAAGAAAAACAGTGATAAATCTAGACAGCATATTAAAAAGCAGAGACATTATTTTGCCGATAAAGGTCCATCTAGTCAAAGCTATGGTTTTTCCAGTAGTCAGGTATGGATGTGAGAGTTGGGACTATAAAGAAAGTTGAGCACTGAAGAATTGATGCTTTTGAACTGTGGTGTTGGAGAAGACTCTTGAGAGTCCCTTGAACTTCTAGATCAAACCAGTCAATCCTAAATGAAATTAACTCTGAATATTCATTGGAAGGGCTGATGCTGAAGATGAAATTCCAGTACTTTGACCCTCTGATGCAAAGAACTGACTCATTGGAAAAGACCCTGATGCTAGGAAAGATTGAGGGCAGGAGAAGGGGACAACAGAGGGTGAGATGGTTGGATGGGATCACTGACTCGATGGACATGAAGTTGAGCAAGTTCCAGGAGTTGGTGACGGACAGGGAAGCTTGGCATTCTGCAGTTCATGGAGTTGCAAAGAGTCGGACATGACTGAGTGACTGAACTACTATGACAGCATCTCTAAAATCTTGTTTCTTTTCAGGATTCAAGGCAAAATATTTAAAAATTTGAACTTTGACTAACTGTATCATTCATTTTCTAGATGGTCAGTTTCCAAGGCAGTTTTTTTTCAACTAGTAAGACAGATTTCAAACACAAAAGTAGAGAGAATAGAACAATGAACTCAAGTTTTAATAGTTACAAATGTGCAGCTTACCTTTCATCTTTAAACCCCATTCCCCAGATTATTTTGATGTGATACCCAAAATACTCTAAAGCAGTTTTTACTGCTTTATGCTTTTATAAGTCTTAAAGCTTTTTTAGATACTCTAAAGCAGTTTTAGTAACATGGTAGGTAGTTACCTAATCTCAGGTCCATCCTTTCCCAAAACTTTATCTCCCCATATACAGACATCCTACACATCCCTGGAAATCCCTTTGATAACTGAGGCAGGAGAGAAGACAAGTGTTTTAAATCAAGTTGCTCAAACTGAAATTTAACATTCTAGGTAAGATTGGGGAAACAAGAGGTTGCCTTTTGCTGTATGAGTTCTCCTGAATTTTCATTATAAATGGAAATATAAATGGCTTCAAAGAGGTTTCCTGTAAAATGGACTAAGTCTGCCCCAGATTTAGAAAAATCTAGGTTAAGTTCACCCTCCTCCGATGGACCATTTCATTATTTATGGAGACTTATGTCTAAATTAAGTTCTGAATATATGCTATTTGCATTAAAATAATAATGTTTGTTTATACCTTTATTTCTAAAGCTAATTAAAAGGTTATGCCTTGTTTTAGGCTCTAAGGAAATGAAAGATGTTTTAAATTCACAAGTCTTGAATTTCACCAGCAAAACAGATTCAATCTTTTCATCTGCTCTTAATCAAGGCAAAAACCCACAATTAGTTTTAAGAATAAATATACACTGCATAAAAATGAATTCTAATGGTTTTTCCTCACTATGGAAATGATACAGCTTTCTACTTCTGGTATAAATCAAATTTATCTCAGGAAAGGGGTGAAAGTAAAGGGTCCAGGACAAACCACAGTGCCTTTACATCCTCCTTACCCTAATAACTCTAAATGGATGAAATCCAGGTATAACAGCCAATAAAAGACAGGATGCCTTTTGTAACATTAATCGTAACTAAAGAAGCGATATATAAAAAGTCTACCACAGTAGTAGACTTATGTTGTATATACTTATAAGTATACAACTTATGTTGCATATACTTATATATACTATATATACACTATAATACTATATTTTATATATACTCTATATAATATATACACTTATATATACAATATGTTGATCAAATATACATCTTTTATTTTTGTTCAGTTGCTCAGTCATGTCCAACTCTTTGCAACCCCATGGACTGCAGCACGCCAGGCTTCCCTGTCCTTCGCTGTCTCTCAGAGCTTGCTCAAACTCATGTCCATTGAGTCAATGATACCATCCAACCATCTCATCCTCTGTTGCCCCCTTCTCCTCCTGCCTTCAATCTTTCCCAGCATCAGGGTTTCTTCCAATGAGTCAGTTCTTCACATCAGGTGACCAAAGTATTGGAGTTTCAGCTTCAGCATCAGTCCTTCCAATGAATATTCAGGGTTGATTTCCTTTAGGACTGACTGGTTTGGATCTAGCAGTCCAAGGGACTCTCAAGAGTCTTCTCCAGCACCGCAGTTTGTAAGCATCAATTCTTCAGTGCTCAGTCTTCTTTATGGTCCAACTCACACATGGTCCAACTCACACATGACTACTAGAAAAACCATAGCTTTGACTATACACACCTTTGTTGGCAAAATGATTTCTCTGCTTTTTAATATGCTGTCTTGGCTTATCACTGCTTTTCTTCCAAGGAGCAAGTGTCTTTTAATTTCATGGCTGCAGTCACTGGACCCAGTGATTTTGGAGCCCAAGAAAATAATGTCTGTCACTGTTTCCATTGTTTCCCCATCTATTTGCCATAAAGTGATGGGACCAGATGACATGATCTGAAAGTTTTGAATGTTGAGTTTTAAGCCAGCTTTTTCACTCTCCTCTTTCACCTTCATAAAGAAGCTCTTTAGAGCCTCTTCACTTTCTGCTACCAGGGTTGTGTCATCTGCATATTAGAGGTTATAGGTATTTCTCCCACCAATCTTGATTCCAGCTTGTGCTTTATCTAGCCTGGCATTTCACATGTAATCTGCATATAAGTTAAATAAACAGGATGACAATATACAGTCTTGATGTACTCCTTTCCCAGTTCTGAATCAGTTTATACAGCCTTGATATACTCCTTTCCCAATTTTGAGCCAGTATGTTGTTCCATATTCAGTTCTAACTTTTGCTTCTCGACCTGCATACAGGCTTCTCAGGAAGCAGGTAAGGTGGTCTGGTATTCTTGTCTCTTCAAGAATTTTTTTTTTTACAATTTGTTGTAATCCACAGTTAAAAGTTTTAACATACTCAATGAAGCAGATGTTTTTCTAAAATTCTCATTTTTTTCTATGATCCAACGAATGTTGGCAATTTGATCTCTGGTTCTTCTGCCTTTTCTAAATCCAGTTTGTACATCAGGAAGTCCTCAGTTTATGCACTATTGAAGCCTAGCTTGAAGGATTTTGAGCACAAATTTACTAGTCTGTGAAATGAACATAATTGTACGGTAGCCTGGACATTCTTTGGCATTGCCCTTCTTTAGGACTGGAATGAAAACTGACCTTTTCCAGTCCTGTAGTCACTGCTGAGTTTTCCAATTTTGCTGGCATACTGAGTGCAGCCCTTTAACGGCATCATCTTTTAGGATTTGAAATAGCTCAGCAGGTATTCCATCACCTCCACTAACTTTGCTTGTAGTAATTCTTCCTAAGGCCCACTTGACTTCACATTCCAGGATGTCTGGCTCTAGTGAGTGGTCACACCATCGTGGTTTTCCAGGTTAAGATCTTTTTTGTATAGTTCTGTGTATTTTTGCCACCTCTTCTTAATCTCTTCTGCTTCTGTTAGGTCTATATTAGCTTCTGTCCTTTGTTGTGTCCATCTTTGTATGAAACGTTCCCTTAGTATCTCTGATTTTCTTGAAGGGATCCCTAATCTTTCTCATTCTATTGTTTTCCTCTATTTCTTTGCATTGTTTACTTAAGCAGGCTTTCTTTTCTCTCCTTGCTATTCTTTGAAACTCTGCATTCAGATGGGTATACTTTTCCCTTTTGCTTCTTTTCTCAGCTATTTTTAAGACCTCTTCAGACAACCATTTTGCCTTTTTGCATTTCTTTCTCTCAGGGATGATTTTGTTCTTTGCCTCCTGTAAAATGTTATGAACCTCCATCCATAGTTTTTCAGGTACTGTATCAGATCTAACCCCTTGAATCTATTTGTCACTTCCATTGTATTATCATAAGGGATTTGATTGAGGTCATACCTGAATAGTCTAGTGGTTTCACCTACTTTCTTCAATTTAAGTCTGAATTTTGCAATAAGGAGCTGATGATCTGAGCCACAGTCAGCTCTAGATCTTGTTTTTGATGACTGTATAGAGCTTGTCTATCTTCAGCTGCAAAGAATATAATCAATCCGATTTCAGTATTGACCATTTGGTGATACCCATGTGTAGAGTTGTCTCTTACATTGTTGGAAGGGGTTGTTTACTATGACCGAGTTCTCTTGGCAAAACTGTTAGCCTTTGCCCTGCCTCATTTTGTGCTCCAAGTCCTAGGTTTGGAGTTATTATTATTATTACCAGAAAGACCTCTTCCTTTTTACCTGGAAGCTGCCTTCAAAACCCACTGCTGATTTCTGCAGCAGTACAGGTTACCTTCATTTCCCTGGTGGCTCAGATGGTAAAGAATCTGCCTGCAATGCATTAGACTCAGGTTCAATCCCTGGGTCAGGAAGATTCCCTGGAAGGAAATGGCGACCCACTCCAGTATTCTTGCCTGGAGAATCCCATGGACAGGGAAGCCACATGGGCTATAGTCCATGAGGTCACAAAGAGTGAGTGACTTTCACTTCACAGGTTACCTTCACTGTTCCAACTCCCAAAACAGTATTGGAGGGTCAGGGCACACTCCTTGATTATCTCTTAGGGAAGTCTGAATGTAAAGTATAAACTAGTGGACTATACTTGTATGACTTATAAACAGAGCATACATACCATACCATTGATTTCAATTCTGATAAAAACAATTAGGTTGATCTTGGGTTTCTAAGTTAATAACAAGTATTTCATTAAATTGCATTAAATTAGTAATGGAAATCAAGGCAAGGCAACAACCTACAAGTTTAAAATATAAACAAATTAACTGGAAGCCTAAGGCAAACATATTCATCTCAAAGTTACATAATTTCTAGACCCACATTCTCAAGATACACTACAACCTTCTAAAACACTGCTTAGAAGCTAATTAGTGAACCATTGACAGTTGAAGATATAGGAAAATCACTTGCTATGAGCTATATACATTTCAGAAATGCTGCATATTTGAAAAACACTGGAGAGGGGTTGTTCTAGATTTGAAGCTTGACTATAATCAACATTTACTTAAAACAATCTGTAGGCTGCACAAATTGTGAACCCAGGAGGTTAGTAGAGAAAAGCTGATCAGGTACTACTGTCCATCTTTCTTTATTAAAGTTGTCAGATGCCAACATGCAGAGCAAGAATTTCTAAAGATTAAGGATGGAAAACCAAAACACTACCAGTTCCATGTCTATTATGAAGCAGAAGCTTTAACTAGTACACTGACTGATTTGACACTATTATCAATTATCTAAAGAATAGTATATTGAAGATAGGATATCCTCTTTGAATTGGATTCCATTCTAGTTTTTTCAACTGTTCAAGCCCTGAGTCTCAAATGGTTCTTTTTCCCTGGCGTATGGCTTAAGGCGGAAAAGAACAGAATGATTCACAAGCATAAATAACTTTTAAAGGAGGCAGTAAGTTTTGTGGTAACCAAATAGACGTTTGTAGGTGAGATAGAGCAGAGCATTGTGATGAATTACACCTCAGAAAATTAATGAATACAGAAGATTTTGTGGTCTTTGGGTAGGTGAAAGGGAGAAGGCAGAAAGGCTGATAAAATAAGTCTCACAGAAAGCTGAAGATAAGGTAGGCCTGGGGAGATATGAGGTAAATCTAAACAACTTAAAGATTCAACAGGGGCAGTCCTAAGACAGCAGAGGAAAAGGACAGGGAGACCACTTTCTCCCCCACAAATTCATCAAAAGATCATCTGAATGCTGGGCAAATTCCACAAAACAATTTCTGATTGCTAGCGGAGGACACCAGTCACCCAGAAAGGCAGTGCATTCTCTTCCAAAGAAGGCAGGACAAAATATAAAAGACAAAAATAGAGACAAAAGAGTTAGGGACCGAGACCCATCCCAGGGAGGGAGTTGTGAAGGAGAAGTTTCCAAACATCAGGAAACCCTCTCACTGGCAGGTCTGTGGGGAGTTCTGGATTCTCAGAGGGTAACATAACAGGAAGGGAAAAAAAAAAAAAAAAAAACTACAGAATGTGTGCCTAACTGCAACTCCCAGCGGAGAAACACCCCAATGCTCATGTCCACCAGCAGCAAGCGGGGGCTGAACAGGGAGGCACAGGTTGCATGCTTATGGTAAAGACAGGGCCTGAATGCCCTGAAGACAATCTGAGGGAGCTAACATGAGATAGCAACCCAAACTGTTGGTTAATCAGAGAGAGAAAAAAAAGGAGAGAGAAAACGTTCCTGCACAAAGCTCTAACCTAAGGCACACCCTGGTCTGCTCACAAAACAAAGGATTGAGTGAATACCAGAGGAGAGCTAGCCAGCTGCAGATGGGCCCATTCCCCTGCCAGAGGCAGAGAGGCAGGCAGGCGACAGCCAGAGGCAGAAGGCAAGGGGCAATCTCAGCCCCAGAGACAGATCCTCCACCAAATTGTGAGCAGGCTCCCAGTTGCTAACCAAGTCTTCCTTGGATCCTGGATGGTTGACATCCACCAGGAGGTCCATTTCATTATATGGGACTGGAATGCAAAAGTAGGAAGTCAAGAAACACCTGGAGTAACAGGCAAATTTGGCCTTGAAATATGGAATGAAGCAGGGCAAAGGCTAATCGAGTTTTGCCAAAAGAACACACTGGTCATAGCAAACACCATCTTCCAACAACACAAGAGAAGACTCTACACATGGACATCACCAGACGGTCAACACCGAAATCAGATTGATTATATTCTTTGCAGCCAAAGATGGGGAAGTTCTATACAGTCAGCAAAAACAAGACCAGGAGCTGACTGTGGCTCAGATCATGAGCTCTTTATTGCCAAATTCAGACTTAAAGTTGAAGAAAGTAGGGAAAACCACTAGACCATTCAGGTATGACCTAAATCAAATCCCTTATGATTATACAGTGGAAGTGAGAGATAGATTTAAGGGCCTAGATCTGATAGATAGAGTGCCTGATGAACTATGGACTGAGGGAATGGCAGGACATACTTAAGTGATGAAAGAGAAACATCTACAACCCAGACTACTATATCTAGCAAGATCTCATTCAAATATGAAGGAGAAATCAAAAGCTTTACAGACATGCAAAAGCTGAGAGAATTCAGCACCACCAAACCAGCTCTGAAACAAATGCTAAAGGATCTTCTCTAGACAGGAAACACAAAAAAAGGTGTATAAACTTGAACCCAAGACAACATAGTAAATGGCAACAGGATCATACTTATCAATAATTACCTTAAATGTAAATGGGTTGAATGCCCCAACCAAAAGACAAAGACTGGCTGAATGGATACAAAGACAAAATTCGTGTATCTGCTGTCTACGAGAGACCCACGTCAAAACAAGGGACACATACAGACTGAAAGTGAAGGGCTGGAAAAAGATATTTCACACAAATGGAAACCAAAAGAAAGCAGGAGTAGCAATACTCACATCAGATAAAATAGACTTTGAAATAAAGGCCATGAAAAGAGACAAAGAAGGACACTACATAATGATCAAAGAATCAATCCAAGAAGAAGACATAACAATTATAAATATATATTCACCCAACATAGGAGCACTGCAATAAGTAAGACAAATGCTAAAAAGTATGAAAGGGGAAATTAACAGTAACACAGTAATAGTGGGAGACTTTAATACCCTACTCACACCTATGGATAGATCAACTAAACACAAAATTTGCAAGGAAACACAAACTTTAAATGATACAATGGACCAGTTAGACCTAATTGATACCTATAGGACATTTCACCCCAAAACAATGAATTTCACCTTTTTCTTAAGTGCACATGGAAACTTCGGGATAGATCACATCCTGGGCCATAAATCTAGCCTTGGTAAATTCAAAATAATTCAAATCATTCCAAGCAGCTTTGCTGATCACAATGCGGTACGATTAGATGTAAACTACAGGAAAAAAACTTAAAAATACAAACATATGGAGGCTAAACAACACACTTCTGAATAACCAACAAATCACAGAAAAAATCAAAAAAGAAATCAAAATATGCATAGAAACGAATGAAAATGAAAACACAACAACATAAACCTATGGGATTCAGTAAAAGCAGTGCTAAGGGGAAGGTTCATAGCAATACAAGCTTACCTCAAGAAACAAGAGAAATGTCAAATAAAAAACCTAACTCTACACCAAAAAGAAAAAATGAAGAACCCCAGGGTTAGTAGAAGGAAAGAAATAAAAAAAATTAGGGAAGAAATAAATGAAAAAGAAAAAAACTTAGCAAAAATCAACAAAGCTAAAAGCTGGTTCTTTGAGAAGATAGATAAAATAGACAAACCATTAGACAGACACATCAAGAAAAAAAGGGAGGAGAATCAAATTAACAAAATTAGAAATAAAAAGGAGAAATCACAACAGACAACACAGAAATACAAAGGATCATAAGAGAGTACTATCAGCAACTATATGGCAATAAAATGCACAACTTGGAAGAAATGGACAAATTCTTAGAAAAGTGTAACTTTCCAAAACTGAACCAACAAGAAATAGAAAATCTTAACAGACCCATCACAAGCACAAACTGTAATCAGAAATCATCCAGCAAACAAAATCCCTGGACCAGACAGCTTCAGAGCTGAATTCTACCGAAAATTTAGAGAAGAGCTAACACCTATCCTACTCAAACTCTTCCAGAAAATTGCAGAGGAAGGTAAACTTCCAAACTCATTCTATGAGGCCACCATCACCCTAATACCAAAACCTGACAAAGATGCCACAAAAAAAAGAAAACTACAGGCCAATATCACTGATGAATATAGATGCAAAAATCCTTAACAAAATTCTAGCAATCAGAATCCAACAACACATTAAAAAAATCATACATCATGACCAAGTGGGCTTTATTCCAGGGATGCAAGAATTCCTCAATATCCACAAATCAATCAATGTAATTCACCACATTAACAAATTGAAAAATAAAAGCCATATGATTATCTCAATAGATGCAGAGAAAGTCTTTGACAAAATTCAACATCCATTTATGACAAAAACCTTGCAGAAAGCAGGAATAGAAGGAACATACCTCAACATAATAAAAGCCATGTATGATAAACTGACAGAAAACATTATCCTCAAAGGTGAAAAATTGAAAGCATTTCCCCTAAAGTCAGGAACAAGACAAGGGTGCCCATTCTCACCACGACTATTCAACATAGTTTTGGAAGTTTCGGCCACAGCAATCAGAGCAGAAAAAGAAATAAAAGGAATCCAAATTGGAAAAGAAGAAGTAAAACTCTGTTTGCAGATGACATGATCCTCTACATAGAAAACCCTAAAGATTCCACCAGAAAATTACTAGAGCTAATCAATGAATATAGTAAAGCTCCAGGATATAAAATCAACACAGAGAAATCCCTTGCATTCCCATACACTAATAATGAGAAAATAGAAAGAGAAATTAAGGAAACAATTCCATTCACCATTGCAGTGAAAAGAATAAAATACTTAGGAATATATCTCCCTAAAGAAACTAAAGACCTATATATAGAAAACTATAAAACACTGGTGAAAGAAATCAAAGATGACACTAATAGATGGAGAAATATACCATGTTCATGGATCAGAAGAATCAATATAGTGAAAATGAGTATACTACCCAAAGCAATCTGTAGATTCAATGCAATCCCTAACAAGCTACCAATGGTATTTTTCATAGAGCTAGAACAAATAATTTCACAATTTGTATGGAAATACAAAAACCCTCAAATAGCCAAAGCAATCTTGAGAAAGAAGAATGGAACCGGAGGGATCAATCTGCCTGACTTCAGGCTCTACTACAAAGCCACAGTCATCAAGACAGTATGCTGCTGGCACAAAGACAGAAATATAGATCAATGGAACAAAATAGAAAGCCCAGAGACAAATCCACTCACCTATGGACACCTTCTCTTTGAGAAAGGAGGCAAGAATATACAATGGAGAAAAGGCAATCTCTTTAACAAGTGGTGCTGGGAAAACTGGTCAACCACTTGTAAAAGAATGAAACTAGAACACTTTCTAACACCATACACAAAAACAAATTCAAAATGGATTAAAGATCTAAATGTAAGACCAGAAACTATAAAACTCCTAGAGGAAAACATAGGCAAAACACTCTGACATAAATCACAGCAGGATCCTCTATGACCCATCTCCCAGAGTAATGGAAATAAAAGAAAAAGTAAACCAGTGGGACCTAATTAAACTTAAAAGCTTTTGCACAACCAAGGAAACTATAAGCAAGGTGAAAATACAGCCTTCAGAATGGGAGAAAATAATAGCAAATGAAGCAACTGACAAAGAGTTAATCTCAAAAACATACAAGCAGCTCATGTAGCTCAATTCCAGAAAAATAAACGACCCAGTCAAAAAATGGGCCAAAGAACTAAATAGACATTTCTCCAAAGACATACAGATGGCTAACAAACACATGAAAAGATGCTCAACATCACTCATTATCAGAGAAATGCAAATCAAGACCACAATGAGGTACCATCTCACACCAGTCAGAATGACTGCTATCAAAAAGTCTACAAAAAATAAATGCTAGAGAGGGTGCAGAGAAAAGGGAACCCTCTTACACTGTTGGGAATGCAAATTAGTACAGCCACTATGGAGAACAGTGTGGAGATTCCTTTAAAAACTGGAAATACAACTGCCATATGACCGAGCAATCCCACTGCTGGGGATACACACTGAGGAAACCAGAATTGAAAGAGACACATGTACTCCAATGTTCATCGCAGCACTGTTTACAATAGCCAGGACATGGAGGCAACCTAGATGTCCATCGGCAGACAAATGGATAAGAAAGCTGTGGTACATATACACAGTGGAATATTACTCAGCTATTAAAAAGAATGCATTTGAATCAGTTCTAATGAGGTGGATGAAACTGGAGCCTGTTATACACAGTGAAGTATGCCAGAAAGAAAAACACCGATAGAGTATATTAACGCATATATATGGAATTTAGATAGATGGTAACCATGACCCTATATGCAAGACAGCAAAAGAGACACAGATGTAAAGAACAGACTTTTGGACTCTGTGGGAGAAGGGTAGGGTGGGATGATTTGAGAGAATAGCATTGAAACATGTACATTACCATATGTGAAACAGATCGCAAGTCCAGGTTCAATGCATGAGAGAGAGTGCTCAGGGCCAGTGTACTGGGATGACCCTGATGGGGTGGGATGGGAGGAAGTTGAGAGGGGGGTTCAGGATGGGGAACACATGTACACCCATGGCTGATTCATGTCAATGTACGGCAAAAACCACTACAGTATTGTAAAATAATTAACCTCCAATTAAAATAATTAATTTAAGAAAAAGATTCAACAACTATTTGAAGAACCCAATAATGAGAAAGTAAATCTAGATTAAAATTCCATGAGGGAATTAGTAGATTTAAAAAAGGAAAAACAGAAACACAACTTAAAGGAACATTCTCAAGAGAAAAGAACTAGATGTGATAGTATGCATTGCAATAGCTTGAGATTAAATAACATTTCAATTGACCCTGCCAGTTCATGCTATAAATTCATGTTTTTTGCCAACCAAAATACCTGGAGAAAACATATGGAAACAATCAAATATCTGGTACTCTTTGCTGCCATGAAAACGCAAAAGAGTAAAACATCTCACTCATTTTAGCAATTTTAAATGCTAATTTTTATTTACTGCTAACTGTGCAAAGGACATCAATACTGTGCAGTAAAACAATTACATAAATCCAATATTAAACAATAGCATATGGGATAAATCTAAAGCAGAGCACCATGTGCCTTCAAAACTGGTTAATATCATAGAATGCAACTCAGGTCAGATGATTCTTAAGAAACCTGAAGAGCTCTCTCTTTTAGTATTATTTAGTTACCCAGAAGCAAATGCTCTTGGTTTTGCTTCATTTTCTAGAAAAAAGTAGAAGGCTTTCCAATTTTGCATTGTTTAATATGATGTGTGACATCTGAACCAAGGAAACAGTTCGTATGATTTATTCCTTTTATCAGTTGGTACAATCAGCTAATATAAAGCTGACAAGCTGGCTGACAGGAAAGCAGCTGAATACAATGAAATGTGCTCAAATATGGGGCTAGTTGTACATTCATCTCAATTTCGTTATTCACAACCCAAAGAAATACTCCTTTATTTTAAAGTACTATTTTAAATCAAAAGATAAAATAATCTTAAAGACAGATATAATAGTAACCACTCTAACCACCCTAAATCACTTAAACACTAACATAAAACACTTTTTAAAGCCAAAATAACAAGAAAGATGGCAGTGCAATACTTCATACTGCTGAATCTTACATATTCTGAGGTACATAATGAGAAGCTGGAGGGGCAGCAATATAGCCAAGTGGCCCAGGATTCATAGCACCATGAATTTGCAGAGAACCACCATACGCTGCACCAACTGGATGCCAGGGAGCAACACAGGGATAATCTGGCACAACAGGAAGGCAGGAATCAAAACCTGGCAAAGGTGGCTGCCCATACAGATCTGACATCACTGGATAATAGACTGCTCCATGAGGGAAAGATGCAGGGTCAGCATTTGGAAAAGTACCTGAAACAAAGAAAGCACACAGTACACTTCATATACAAAGATTCACTAAACATCAACAGAAATAGATATTCTTGAGGTAAAAATGAAATTTAGCATTAACTCTAAGAAAAGATCCTACAACTGTAGGAGGAACACTTTAGATATGAACATTAGTGACTAAAACAGACTACTAAAATATAAAAATTTTCTAATTAAAATTAAATACATATGTATATAAAATATATCAAATGTACTCTACATAGAGACAGCTACCTTTTTGGGATGAGTTTAGGTATCAACAGACAAAATACACAAAGAAACATTCTCTAGAGTCATTTTTGTCAATTAAGTTATTAAAAGAGTTGGTCAGAATTATCAAATATTTTTTCCATATGACACATATCACCCAAATAACCATTTTGTATTATTTTAGCAATTAAAAATTCAAGTGTTTCTCCAGTCTTGTCTATTCTTAAAGGTAAAATTCTGAAAAGCATTCCAAAAATTTAAGAGTCATCTCTTGAATGTCATTAACATGCTAGCATCATTTTAATTTTATAGCACTTCCACTGCATCAGTTTTAGTGGAAATAAACAGATGCTGTTCTGCAATTATAGTGACTATATAAATGTTTTTTTAATGGATTCCTTTATTACTTGGGATATCTTAATGTCATTTTGTGAAATTAAGACAGGCACTGTCTTATGTTTACTACAATAAAAATAGCTCTATAAAAGGTACATGGAACAAAAAGGCAATAAAAGTTGATATTTTAATTTGTATTACCATGGAGCACATCATACCACCACATGAGGGATGAGATATTATAGTCCTAATATTATGATTTAAATCAAATCCCTTATGATTATATGTGGAAGTGAGAAATAGATTTAAGGGCCTAGATCTGATAGACAGAGTGCCTGATGAATGATGGAATGAGGTTCGCGACATTGTACAGGAGACAGGGATCGAGACCATCCCCATGGAAAAGAAATGCAAAAAAGCAAAATGGCTGTCTGGGGAGGCCTTACAAATAGCTGTGAAAAGAAAAGAGGCAAAAAGCAAAAGAGAAAAGGAAAGATATAAGCATCTGAATGCAGAGTTCCAAAGAATAGCAAGAAGAGATAAGAAAGCCTTCTTCAGCGATCAATGCAAAGAAATAGAGGAAAACAACAGAATGGGAAAGACTAGAGATCTCTTCAAGAAAATTAGAGATACCAAGGGAACATTTCATGCAAAGATGGGCTCGATAAAGGACAGAAATGGTCTGTACCTAACAGAAGCAGAAGATATTAAGAAGAGGTGGCAAGAATACACGGAAGAACTGTACAAAAAAGAGCTATATGACCAAGATAATCATGATGTGATCACTAATCTAGAGTCAGACATCTTGGAAAGTGAAGTCAAGTGGGCCTTAGAAAGCATCACTATGAACAAAGCTAGTGGAGGTGATGGAATTCCAGTTGAACTCTTTCAAATCCTGAAAGATGATGCTGTGAAAGTGCTGCACTCAATATGCCAGCAAATTTGGAAAACTCAGCAGTGGCCACAGGACTGGAAAAGGTCAGTTTTCATTCCAATTCCAAAGAAAGGCAATGCCAAAGAATGCTCAAACTACCGCACAATTGCACTCATCTCACATGCTAGTAAAGTAATGCTCAAAATTCTCCAAGCCAGGCTTCAGCAATACATGAACCGTGAACTCCCTGATGTTCAGAGCTGGTTTTAGAAAAGGCAGAGGAACCAGAGATCAAATTGCCAACATCCGCTGGATCATGGAAAAAGTAAGAGAGCTCCATAAAAACATCTACTTCTGCTTTATTGACTATGCCAAAGCCTTTGACTGTATGGATCACAATAAACTGTGGAAAATTCTGAAAGAGATGGGAATACCAGACCACCTGACCTGCCTCTTGAGAAATCTGTATGCAGGTCAGGAAGCAAGAGTTAGAACTGGACATGGAACAACAGACTGGTTCCAAATAGGAAAAGGAGTACGTCAAGGCTGTATATTGTCACCCTGCTTATTTAACTTATATGCAGAGTACATCATGAGAAACACTGGGTTGGAAGAAGCACAAGCTGGAATCAAGATTGCCAGGAGAAATATCAATAACCTCAGATATGCAGATGACACCACCCTTATGGCAGAAAGGGAAGAGGAACTAAAAAGCCTCTTGATGAAAGTGAAAGAGGAGAGCAAAAAGTTGGCTTGAAGCTCAACATTCAGAAAATGAAGATCATGGCATCTGGTCCCATCACTTCATGGGAAATAGTGGAAACAGTGTCAGACTTTATTTTTTGGGGCTCCAAAATCACTGCAGATGGTGACTGCAGCCATGAAATTAAAAGACGCTTACTCCTTGGAAGAAAAGTTATGACCAACCTAGATAGTATATTCAAAAGCAGAGACATTTCTTTGCCGACTAAGGTCCATCTAGTCAAGGCTATGGTTTTTCCTGGGGTCATGTATGGATGTGAGAGTTGGACTGTGAAGAAGGCTGAGCGCCAAAGAATTGATGATTTTGAACTGTGGTGTTGGAGAAGACTCTTGAGAGTCCCTTGGACAGCAAGGAGATCCAACCAGTCCATTCTGAAGGAGATCAACCCCGGGATTTCTTTGGAAGGAATGATGCTAAAGCTGAAGCTCCAGTACTTTGGGCACCTCATGCGAAGAGTTGACTCATTGGAAAAGACTCTGATGCTGGGAGGGATTGGGGGCAGGAGAAGGGGACAACCGAGGATGAGATGGCTGGATGGCATCACGGACTCGATGGACGTGAGTCTGAGTGAACTCCGGGAGATGGTGACAGACAGGGAGGCCTGGCGTGCTGCGATTCATGGGGTCGCAAAGAGTTGGACACAACTGAGCGACTGAACTGAACTGAACTGAATATTCAAAACTATAATATGCCTTCAGAAAAGGGAGGAGAGAAATAAAATTCACATTCCTCACATGCAACAGGATCAGTATATTTATACATATAAGGTTTCATTTAGTTCTTATAACAAGTCTGGAAAGTCATATAATATATTATTTCCCATTTTACATAAAATCAGACTTAAGGAGGTTAGGTAACTTAGCAGAAATCACATCCATCAAGTAGCAGCTGCTGGAATGGAAAGCAGATTTGGTTAGGTTAGTATACATTGTTCTACCTCCTGCTGATTCTAAGATGGGCAGTCCAAAGATCCTATTCTAAACCCTTCAAAATGCCTCCTGATCTATATTATACTATAAACTGACAGAAAAAGCAAGCATCCTTATGGTCTGGCACAGAGGTCTCAAACTCTTTGGTCTCAGGATCCCTTTACATTCTTAAAAATTTAGGATCTCAAATATCTTTTGCTTATGTGGGTTATATTTATCAATATTTATCCCATTAGGAATTAAACTAAGTTAAATATGTTATTTCACATAAAAATAAGTCAATGTTAAACTCATTTTTCATAAAAATCTGTATTATTCGCCCCCTCAAAAAAAGATATTTGCACGCTTAATGCAAATCTAACACAGCAGAAGAGACAAAATCCATGTATTACAATGAATACTTTTAGCCTCATGGATCCTTTGAAAGAGTCCCAAGGGACCCCAAGAGGTTCATGTACCATGCTTTAAAAAATGCTGGTGTAGGATGAATGGATAACAAAGCCATGGTACATATTATTCAGCCATAAAAGAATAAATTAGAGTCAGTTGTGAGGTGGATGAACCTAGAGCCTCTTATGCACAGTGAAGAAAGTCAGAAAGAGGAAAACAAATATAGTATATTAACGCATATATGGAGTCTAAAAAATAGTACTGATGAACCTATTCACAGTGAAGCAATGCAGATGTAGACATAGAGAACAGACAGGTGGACACAGTGGGAGGAAGGAGAGGGTAGGACAAATTGAGAAAGTAGCATTGACATATACACACTATCATGTGTAAAATAGATAGCTAGTGGGAAGCTGCTGTATAACAGAGGGAGCTCAGCCTGGTGCTCAGTTGACGACCCAGAGGGGTGAAATGGAGGGGGGAAGGCTCAAGAGGGAGAAGACATGTATATAAAATTATGACTGATCCACAGTGATGTATGGAAGAGACCACCGCAGCATTGTAAAGCAATTATCCTCCAATTAAAAATATATATGGGTGGTTTAGTCACTAAGTCGTGTCCAACTCTTGCAACCCCATGGACTATAGCCCACCAGGCTCCTCTGTCCATGGGCTTCTCCAGGGAAGAATATTGGAGTGGGTTGCCATTTACTTCTCAAAACAAAAATACATATATATATGTATGCAAAATTTAAAAAATAAAGCTGATTAAATGAACCAAATTTAGGAAAAGGTTTAAACTGAACTTCCTATTTCTACACTTTTGTTGCAATACACAGTTACATGGTTATGTAAAATAAATTAAAGAAATGTTGGTCTAGTATAACATCTGAAGGCTATTACTGTTACACACAATAAAATTCAATTGTCTTTCTTGTAGAAAATTTCTCACTACATGCTTACCATTTGCTGATACTTCTGCCTGTGTGCCATCTTGTCTCTCCGCCTCACTGTATAACTGAGGAATGATTTGATCTACTAGAGGTGGCGGCTCAGTATAGACTGGATAATTCTCTGCATGAAGCTGCTGCTGTTGTATCTGTGGCACATAGACCATGGAGTGCCAGTAGCTGTGGTGGTAGCACTTGGGCAAGAAAGTGGAAAAAAAAAAAAAACAAACACTTTACCATTTCTTTTCTTAAAGTAGTACCATTGTTTACTGAGGAAAAAAAAGCTAGGCCATGATTTTCAGGTGAGATAACAATGACTTTTGAAATAAATGACATGATATTTAGAAAATCTATTCTCTATAGCAACTTTAAGCTCTTTCTCAGCCTTTGTATTTCATATTTGGACCATGAATTCTTTAAGGAAAGCACTCTAAGAAAATTAGAGATGTACACAATGGTTTGTATACAAAGATATTTGTTATAGCATTATTTTTAAAGGCAAAAAAATTAACAGCCTAAATATTCAACAATAAGAAACTAGAGTGCATTATGATACATCCATGATGTAATACAATACAGGCAATAAAACAATCATGGCATCAAAAAAAAAGTGTCCATATTGTTTAACTTAAAAAGTTTACAAACCTACATAGCCTAGTCCATATTTTATGAAATAAGCTGTAAGGAAATATATCAAAGTGTACATTGATTGGAAATATATCAAAGTGTACATTGATTACACAAGTGATTTCAGTTTTCTTTCACATTAGTATTTTCCATATGCTCCATAATGAATGCTATTACTTTTAATATGAGAAAATATTAAAATATCTATTGTACATAAGAATCTGCTTGCAATGCAGGAGATGTGGGTTCAATCTCTGTGTCAGGAAGATCCTCTGGAGAAGGAAATGGCACCCCACTTCAGAGTTCTTGCCTGGGAAATCCCATGGGCAGAGGGGCCGGGCAGGCTACAGTCCATGGGGTCGCAAAAAGAATAGGACATGGCTTAGCGACCAAAGAACAATAACAACAAAATGTAGAAGACTATACAACACAGGGAACATAGTCAATATTTTATAATAACTATAAATGGAGCATAACCTTTAAAAACTGCGCATCACTATACTGTACACCCATAACATATAATATTGTACAGCAACTATACTTAAAAATACTAAAAACAGATAAATAATAAAACTGCCTCTGCTTTGTTTCCATATTTGACTATAATAAACATAACTGAAGGGGCAAGCATTTTATTTCTCCAATTCTTGAAACTGCATTTAGGAAATATAGTCTGAAGAACAAAAATCCACTCCATTACCCTTAAATTATAAATGTGTGCCTATCGGGGAAGATAGTTTCTTGGAAATGATATGTTCAAGGTTTTAGGGAAATCAGTGTCTTGCAAAATACAAACTAATCTGAGTATTATCCAGGAGACTATTTAATTTAGTATATCATTGGCCAAATTTTAAGATGCATTATTCTTTTTCAGAAAATATGCCATCTTATTTTATCAGAAGTGTATTTCAGGGGGAAATGATCCCTGAAAGAATAAAGTAAAAGAGCTCTTACCTGATATCAGAGATACCTTTCAGTGTTATTAAGATATTTGTTAATATTCCCTTTCTACAACTCAGGGAAGTGGTAAAAATCAGTTTTTGGCAAGTATCTATGAACAAGAGTGCTTTAAAAATAATACAGTTCTTTAAATGTCTTTGACTTAGTCTAATTACTTTTCACGTAAAATACAGAAATAGCCACAAAAATGTTTTAAGTAAATAGAATAATCCATTTGAGAAAGAAAAACATAGTGAACAGTCAGCATATGATGTTAAACATGGAAGCCAATATATGCTAAAGTTGTACTGCATAGAGACCCCATTCACAACAATTTAACAACTATTTTATAAGAAAAGCTGAAGCACTAGGAGGTTAAAGTACAAAATTGGCCTGGGTCACCTTCAGAGATATAAAGACAGAAATAAACCTTTTAGGTCACTCAAAGTATTCTTGGGTTTTAAGGTTCAAGAGTCTGGTTATCAAAACAGCTTACATTTTTAAGATAGCTTTTTTTAAATCAAAGCAATTTTAATAGGACTCTTACCTGTAATCCCAGATTGAAATAGTACTGCAAAACTTTTGTATCTAAAATTAAATATTTAAATTTTAGTGACTAGATGACATAAAAAATTAAAACTTACCACTTAAAGAGCTCTTCTCTTTGACTATTAATGTATATACAACAAATGTAGTCTTCCCACATCAACACTACCCTCAATCCTACCTTATAGTAAATGACCATTTACCTACCACTAATATCATGTTCTAACTGAAGGTTTAATCAAGAAATACATATTTAAATTCTACTCTTAATATTAGGTAGATGTTACAGGGATACTACTATGCAAATACTTAGAAAGAATGTAATAAAGGCATTTTCTTGCTTGTCTCAAGACTAGAATTTTAATACAAATCCACTACAAAAACAATCATACTGGCCTTCGGAGCTAAGACACAGTACAAATTAATGATCTATGAATGCCAGAATCAGGGATGTCCACTAAGATAACCAGCACTGTTTAAAACAATCTACCTTGTTTTTATTTAACATGACAAACATACCACCACTAGAACTCCAAAAAGAGGAGGCAATGAGCAAGGTAATTCAAATTATACCCTAAGGTGATAAAATTTCTCCAGACATAGAACTTAATTAAAAATTTCTATAAATAAACAAAAACTAGATGTATGAGAGAAGAGGGAATAGCCTTAGCATTTCAATTATAGCTCTAAATGCATTTTTACTGATTGATCTGGAATTCACGTATATTCTTATCAGTATAACGAGTTTTACTAACAAACTCTCAGAAAGCCCCTCCCCTAAGTTGGAGACTCCCAATACATACAAATGTATTTACTGCCTCTTTAAAAGAATGAGCTTGTATTCTGACTATTATGTGGGAGTACAGTATAAAAGCCTAATACTCAAGCTGAAGAATATGAAAAGATAATAGCAGGAAGTAAACCCACAAATGGCATGGGATTCCACCTCTTGGTATTCACATACATCCACATGAAATTTGCATACAAAATACACACCAGTATTATTCACAATAGCAAAAATGTAGTAACAACCCAAATGTCCATCAACTAATAGATAATAAAATAAAGTGTGTCTATATATAATGGACTGTTACTCAGCTGAAAAAAGAAGGAAATAATGACATATGTTACAACATGGATGAACCTTGAAAACACTATGCCAAGTGAAAGAAGTCAGCCTACAAAAGACCACATATTATACGACTCCAGAATAGGTAGAACTGTATGTCCAGAAAAGGCAAATCTAGAGATGGAAAGCAGAACAGTAGTTGCCAGGGCCAGAGAAAATGAAGACTAACTGCTAATGGGTACAGGGTTTCTTTTGGGGTTATGAAAATGTTCTGGAATTAGACAGTGGTGATGGCTGCACAAATCTGTGAATATACTAAAAAGCACTGAATTATATATACTTTACATGGATGACTTGTATGGTGTATGAATTATATCTCAAGCTGTCAAAAAATGGCAGGCAAGGACTATAAGAACTGAAAAACATCACTTTGAAATGTAATTGGGGTGGGATCATGAAAATGATAGGATTTAAATAGGAAATTATATGGAAGAGTGGGGGTTGGGGGAAGAATGTGAGTAGGTCCACCATGTTAGAAAAGGCTTAGAAGTAGAAAACCAGGTGCATAGAGTTCTTGTAAAAGTAGGAGATAAGGTACAAGTTTGGAATAATGACCAGCAGGCTCTTATAAAACTAAACACATACTTATCTATAAGCCATAAATTTCATTCCTAGGTATCTGCCCAAGGGAAATGAAAACACATGTTCACAAAGACTTTTACAAGCATATTCATAGCAGCTTTATACATAACAGACCCAAATTAGAAATAGTCCAGGTGTCCCTCAACAGGAGAATGGACAAACTGTGGAATATCTATACAATGAAATACTACTTAGCAACACAAACAGACTACTGATATATGAAGCAACATGGAAGAATCTCAAAAACACTGCATTGAGTTTAAGAAACCATTCATAAAGCATACATATTGCATGATTATATTCACAAGAAATTTTAAAACAGGTAAAACTATGGAAGAAAAATATCAGAATAGTGATTATCTCTAAGGGGCAGTAGAGATAGGGGTGGGGAATGACTGGAAAGGGGAATGAGGGAACTTTGTGGATAATGATGTTCTATACCTTGATGGGTATTTGGGTTATACAATTGCACATACTCATTTGTCAAAACTCAGCAAGTGTACACATAAGTTTTGCTCATTTCATTATAAGTAGAGATCACACCAAAAGAAAAATAGATCCAACTAGTAAATGATACATATGCTGAAGTTTTTATGGGGAAGAATGATGTCTACAACTTATTTTGAAATTCATCTTTGAAAAGATGGATTAATTGATGAACAGAGAGATGGATGGAGGAAAAAACAGAAATATATAGTAATGCAAGTATAGTTAAATGTTTACAAAGGAATATAGGTGGTAGATATATGAATATTCATTTTAAAATTCAAATTTATATCTAAACATTCTCAAAATGTTAGAAAATGCAATAATCAGCATTATGTGTTGAGAAGATCTTGGTCAAGGGTAGGTAGGTGAAAGGAGAGGAGTAAAGGGATCAGAGTTTAGATCCTAGGTGAATTAGGTGGAAATGATACATTATTAACAAAATAGAAAACCAAGAAGAGTCAATGTTTTACACAGCATAAAGAGAAGAAAGAAGGGAGATAAAGATGAATTTTATTACAGAGTGAATCCGAAATAAAAGAAAGAAAGCCAAATGAAACTGTCTAGCAAGTAAGTAGAGGCCAAGGCCAGACAGATTTAGAAATCATCTACATAAAAGTTGATATCAACTTTTAAGGAAGAGAAAAAGAACAGAATGAAGTTGAAGATCTTAAAGACTACCTTAGGGGCTGAAAAAAAGAGCAAAATAAAACAGAGAAGCAGTTAAAAGATCAATGGAAAGTTACATCAAAAAAGAAAAGAAAAGAAAGTATAAATAAGCTACAAACAACTTTCAATTACGATTCTCTTGGGATACACTGAGGGGTAACAACAAACTTCCAATGGAAAGCTATCCTTTGTTTAATTAAGGAAATTCAAAGCAGACCAGACCTCCCGAGCAACTCCTCTCCCAAAAACCTTTTCCAATTCCTCAAAATTCAGTTGGAATCCTAAATATCAATAATGCAATAATTTCATGTACTTGTGTGGGCATTAAATAAAAGAAATGGAGAAAATTTTGTTATCAACTCCTACTTTTCAAGAAAAATAGTTGAGAATAGATACCCAGCTGCAAATCTTCTTTAGGGCAGACATGTAGCTACGTTAGAAAAGCAGCATGAGTCAGCTCAATCATCCTCTTCTCGATGATGCAAAAGATATTCTCAGCTTTCAGTTGCTCCTTTCCTTAGTCATTTCCCCAGCACTGCTCTCAGTTTCCTTTTGGTCCCCCCACCCTACCCTCATTGATCAACCAAAGAGAGATATGCTCTGAAATTACAAAGAGAAAAACAGACCTAAATAACCCTCACCTTACTGTCAAAATCTACTTACCTTGAGGCAGATCACTGCCACTTGGATCACAGGAATAAGGTGGAGGTGGCAGTGCTAAGTTTGAAGCCTCTCCTACCTCAAGAGAAGGAGGTGGTAATGGAGGAGGTGGAGGTGGTAGAGGGGCAGCAGCAGCAGGAATAGGAGCAGAGAGGTATGGATACGATGGTGAAGCAATCACTACAAAAGAAACAAACGAAGTAGGGATGCCACAACTGTAACACCTTATAAGCAGTAGCTCATCTATGTCTTTTGTGTTCTCAATTTCAACAAGCAACTCTCTAACTCTTATGGTTTGACTTAAAAACAAAAACTCAGAAGGTAAACTGTCCATGTCTTTTAGACATGCCAACTGAAAATGAGTTCAATATAGGTTATTGTGAGTTAAGGAAATTACTTGACATTAAAAGGAAAAATGAAAACTGGAAGCTACAAGGTTTGACTACTAAGATTTTAAACAGGTACATAAATACTATTAAGGCAAAAATTTTACTTAGCTTAATGCAAAGTTAAGGATGTTTTCAACCATCTGCAAAATCACAAGATGTAGACACTAATAGGAGAGGCTAAATTGCACAGATTACAAATTTAAGCAATCCTTGAAGATTTCTACTTGGTAGTATCAGAGGAATATAGAGAACTCTAAATCATAACAGTTCCATTTGTGATGACCTACAGAATCTAAAACAGGCTACATGAAACCACCTTATTTTCTTTAATTTTCTGTAACTGTTACTATAGTTTAAAAACAAGATTCATTTAGGAGTTTCACAGTTTTTGACATAAGAAATTTAAATACAATTTTGTTTAAATATCAATACATTCCCCTATGATGATAAAGTAAACAATGAAGCTCCAACCTAGTAAAAATAAATATCTCCATATATATATACTATGTTAGATAAATCTGTTAAATTTTTTTGAAAGATTATTGATACAACCTTTGAAGTTTAATTGAACATCTTAGCTGACTTAGAAATTCAAGTACTAAATTTTATCACTGTGTTGCTGCTGCTGCTAAGTCGCTTCAGTCGTATCTGACTCTGTGCAACCCCAAAGACGGCAGCCCACCAGACTCCCCCATCCCTGGAATTCTCCAGGCAAGAACACTGGAGTGGGTTGCCATTTCCTTCTCCAATGCATGAAAGTGAAGTTGCTCAGTCATGTCCAACTCTTCGTGACCCCATGGACTGCAGCCTACCAGGCTCCTCCGTCCATGGGATTTTCCAGGCAAGAGTACTGGAGTGGGGTGCCATCGCCTTTTCCATATCACTGTGTTACCTGTATTATAATTTTAACCCTCAAAACTATATAAAGTTTAGGCTCAGTAGTCAATAAAGGTTTAAATTCAGAGTTTTAGAACACTTAATTTAGTATAAGTGTTGTCCACATAAGCTGAAATTGTTATTCTGGTAATTTAGCAAAAGGAATTTAAGGCCAAGTATCAGAAGTAATCCCTGTAGGACCTTCTAGAACTAACACCAAAAACAGGTGTTCTTTTCATCATGGGAGACTGCAATGCAAAAGTAGGAAGTCAAGAGATACCTGGTGTTAACAGGCAAGTTTGGCCTTCAAGTATAAAATGAAGCAGGGCAAAGGCTAACAGAGTTTTGTCAAGAGAACACACTGGTCATAGCAAATAACCTTTTCTAACAACACAAGAGATGACTCTACACATGAACATCACCAAATGGTCAATACCAAAATCAGACTGATTATATTCTTTGCAGTTGAAAATGGAGAAGCTCTACATAGTCAGCAAAAATAAGACTTGGAACTGACTGTAGCTCAGATCATGAACTGCTTATTGAAAAATTCAGGATTAAACTGAAGAAAGGAAAACCACTAGGCCATTCAAATAATACCTAAATCAAGTCCCTTATGATTATACAGTGGAGGTGATGAATAGATTCAAGGGATTAGATCTGGTAGACAAGAGTGCCCAAAGAATTATGAACGGAGGCTACATTGCACAGGAGGCAGTGACAAAAACCATCCCAAAGAAAAAAGAAATGGAAGAAAGGAAAATGGCTGTCTGAGGAGGCTTTACAGATAGCTGAGGAAAGAAGAGAAGCAAAAAGCAAGGGAGAAACGGAAAGATATATCCAACTGAATGCAGTGTTCCATAGTATAGCAAGGAGAGATAAGAAGTCCTTCTTAAATGAACAATGCAAAGTAGTAGATGAAAACAACAAAATAGGGAAGACTGAGATCTCTTCAAGAAAACCGGAGATATCATAGGAATAGTTCATGCAAGGATGGGCACAATAAAGGACATAAACAGTTTCCTGACAGAAACAGGACCTAACAGAAGCAGAAGAGATTAAGAAGAGGTGGCAATAATACAGAGAAGAGCTATAAAAAAAGGTCTTAAGGACTTGTATAACCACGATAGTGTAGTCCCTCACCTAGAGCCAGATATCCTGCAGTGTGAAGTCAAGTGGGCCTTAGGAAGCATTACTACAAACAAAGTTAGTGGAGGTGATGGAATTCCACCTGAGCTATTTCAAATCCTAAAAGATGATGCTGTGAAAGTGCTGCACTCAATATGCCAGCAAATTTGAAAAACTCAGCAGTGGCCATAGGACTGGAAAAGGTCAGTTTTCATTCCAATCCCAAAGAAAGGCAATGCCAAAGAATGTTCAAACCATAGAACAACTGTGTTCATTTCACATGCTAGCAAGGTTATGCTCAAAATCCTTCAAGCTAGGCTTCAGGAGTATGTGAAGTGAGATGTGCAAGTTGGGTTTCAAAGAGGCAGGGGAACCAGATATCAAATTGCCAACATTCACTGGATAATGGAGAAAGCAACAGAGTTCCAGAAAAACATCTACTTCTGCTTCACTGACTACACTAAATCCTTGAATATGTGAATCACAACTGTGGAAAATACTTAAGAGATGGGAATACCAGACCACCTTATCTGTCTCCTGAGAAACCTGTATGTGGGTCAAGAAGCAGTAGTCAGAACCTTACATGAACCATGGACTGGTTCAAACTTGGGAAAGGAGAAAGACAAGGCTGTATACTGTCACCTTGTTTATATAACTTATATGTGGAGTACATCAAGTGAAATGCTGGCTGGGATGAATCACAAGCAGGAATCAAGATTACTGGGAGAAATATCAAGAACCTCAGATATGCAGATGAGTGAGTGAGTGAAGTCACTCAGTCACGTCTGACTCTGCGACCCCATGGACTGCAGCCCATCAGGCTCCTCCGTCCATGGGATTTTGCAGGCAAGAGTAGTGGAGTGGGTTGCCATTTCCTTCTCTGGGGATCTTCCCAACCCAGGCATCAAACCTAGGTCTCCCGCATTGCAGAAACTTTACCATCTGAGCTACTGGGGAAGCAAGAAGAGCCTCTAGGGAAGGGTTAAAGAGCAGAGTGAAAAAGCTGGCTTAAAACTCAACATTCAAAACACTAAGACCAAGGAATTCAGTCCCATCATTTCATGGCAAATAGATGGGGAAACAATGGAAACGGTGAGAGATCTTTCTTTGACTCCAAAATCACTGTGAACAGTGAGTACAACCATGAAATTAAAAGACGCTTGTTCCTTGGAAGAAAAGCTATTAACAAATATAGACAGCATATTAAAAAAGCAGAGACGTCACTTTGCCAACAAAGGTTCATTTAGTCAAACCTATGGTTTTTCCAGTAGTCATCTACGGATGTTAAGAGTTGGATGATACAGAAGGCTGAGCACCAAAGAATTGATGCTTTTGAACTGTGGTGCTGGAGAAGACTCCCAAGAGTCCCTTGGACAGCAAGGAGATCAAATCAGTCAATCCTAAAGGAAATCAACCCTGAATATTCATTGGAAGGACTGAGGCTGAAGCTCCAGTTCTTTTGCCACCTGATGCAAAGAGCCAACTCACTGGAAAAGTCCCTGATGCAGGGAAAGACAGAAGGCAAAAGGAAAGGAGGGTGGCAGAGGATAAGATGGTTAGATAGCATCAATAACTCAATGGACATGGATTAGAGCAAACTCTGGGAGATAGTGAAGGACAGGGAAGCCTGGCGTGCTGCAGTCCATAGGGTCACAAAGATTTGGACAGGACCTAGTGACTTAACAACAACAACAATATAACCTCTATATAGCTACAGGCCAACAGTAAAAGGAAATGTAAGTCTTGGAGTGATTAAAACTTGATAACTAACTCTTTTGGGGGCAATGAAACTGTTCTCTCTTGGTTTTGGTGGTGGTTGTACAATGCATTGTTGAAACTCATAGAACAGGGCACCAAAAATGAATTTTACTGTATCTAAATTAAACAGTACATTTTAAAAAATTGTTCAAATAACTTTTGATTTTGGAGTTTTGTCATGCATGTAGAAATCTCCACTTTTATAGTTTTAGAAGAGGAATTTAATTTTTAGAACATCTCCAAATGCTCTAAGGACTTTATGGTTTGTTTTCTATAAAATAATGGCTTCAACAAAGCCTCACTCATTTCTTCTAGATTAGCACTCAAATAACACCATATTTTTTTTTCAAAAAAAGCAACTGAAATGAGTTCAATTAGCTAAAAAGAGTAGAAGTGATTATGATTACAAGGTAAAAACCAACTACTAGACATATAAGTAGCTAAATAAGTTCTCATGGGCCTGAGAGAATCAAGGATAGAAGAAATTTGGTGGTTATTTTGTCTGAACTCACCTTTATTTTAAAATGCATATTATAATATACTCCATAAGAAAGAACTTTTAAAACTTTCAGTTGCTCTAGAGATGCATGAGTATCTCATCCACAGATTTACTGGGGCTCCAAAGAGGCTTAACAGGTATAGTTCAAAGAAGGGATCCAGAAAAATGGAAGCAAACTTTTCTAAAATGTGAATGAAAACCAATGAAATGCATTCAGAAAGTTTATTTACTTGTCCAAGCAGCTGCAGGCTGCTTCAGGACATTTCAGAAGAGAACATGAAGATTTGGATTCTCTAGAGATCAATGGGCAGGGCCAGGACCAAAGTGCAGTGAGGTACAAAATTTAAAGGGCCACCAAATTAAAATAAAAAACAATCCATGATGAATAAAATAACAAAATTCTAAAAGACAGGATCCAAGCTTGCACTTGCATGACCCCAAGAGTGACTGCCTCACTCACCTCATCCTAAGTCTGGCTGAGAGTTCTTGTCTTTTTAAAAATTTTTGATACTTTGTGTATCAAGGATTCTTTTTTTTGCATTAATCTTTTCTCATATAGTGCATTAAAGTGTTATTTATCTTGATCGCTATGTGTTTTTTTAACACTCCCTTAAATTTTGCACCCAAAGCAAGTGCGTCACTAGTTCTGGCCCTGGCAAAATACTTGGAAACAGTTACCAAAAAAATCAGTTAACAGGATTTAATGCCTATGAAGACACTCATAATAAAAGCAATCATAGCATCTAGTTACCTGGCAGGTAAGAAGTGACTTAAAGGAAGATGGGATGGGGCTGCCAGACAGACACACGTGAAGAACAAGATGAAACATGAATTTTATCTAGAGGACTGACAGGAATGATAAAGAACAACTAAAAAGCACTCATTATCTATTAGAGTTATAGCTGAGGTTCACAAGAGACACATAAAAAGTAAAACAAAGGCAGCATACCTTTTTAGAAATGCAAAGTGAAGAGGAACTAAAAAGCCTCTTGATGAAAGTGAAAGAGGAGAGTGAAAAAGTTGGCTTAAAGCTCAACATTCAGAAAACGAAGATCATGGCATCTAGCCCCATCACTTCATGGGAAATAGATGGGGAAACAGTGGAAACAGTGTCAGACTTTATTTTGGGGGGCTCCAAAATCACTGCAGATGGTGACTGCAGCCATGAAATTAAAAGACGCTTACTCCTTGGAAGGGAAGTTATGACCAACCTTGATAGCATATTGAAAAGTGGAGACATTACTTTGCCAACAAAGGTCCATCTAGTCAAGGCTATGGTTTTTCCTGTGGTCATGTATGGATGTGAGAGTTGGACTGTGAAGAAAGCTGAGCACCAAAGAATTGATGCTTTTGAACTGTGGTGTTGGAGAAGACTCTTGAGAGTCCCTTGGACTGCAAGGAGATCCAACCAGTCCATCCTAAAGGAGATCAGTCCTGGGTGTTCATTGGAAGGATTGATGCTGAAGCTGAAACTCCAATACTTAGGCTACCTCATGCGAAGAGTTGACTTATTAGAAAAGACTCTGATGCTGGGAGGGATTGGGGGCAGGAGGAGAAGGGGATGACAGAGGATGAGATGGCTTGATGGCATCACCAACTCGATAGACATGAGTTTGAGTGAACTCCGGGAGTTGGTGATGGACAGGGAGGCCTCGCGTGCTGAGACTCATGGGGTCACAAAGAGTCGGACATGACTGAGCGACTGAACTGACTGACTGACCAATAAAAAACACAAATCTGGAATTTACAGAATAGTTTTCAATTATTCTACATAAATGGGGTATTACAATGTTTGATTCATGTATCACTTGTTTTTTAAGCTCAGACATCTGCTAGAAGCAGATAGCCAACACTTTCCCTTACTATTATTAGCATGCATGTCTGCTAAGTTGCTTCATTCGTGTCTGACTCTGTGCGATGCCATGGACTGTAGCTTGCCAGACTCCTCTGTCTATGGGATTCTCCAAGCAAGAACACTGAAGTGGGTTGCCATGCCCTTCTCTAGAGGATCTTCCTGACCCAGGGATCGAACCTGCAGCTCTTAAGCCTCCTGCATTGACAGGCAGGTTCTTTACCACCTGGGAAGCCCAACAGTTATTAGCACAAAGTAAAAAAAAAACCACAGTGTCTACATTAACACTTTCAATGGAAAATTTCTGAGAACATTAATGAACATATATATATATATACACACACACACACATATATAATGTTTTGTTCGAGGCACTGGCTAAGCACACAATTTTTACATTATAAATAAAACAGATATAGAAAACAAATCCAACAAATTCGTTTCAAGTGGACACTATCCACATTAAGAAAGAAAAGTCTGCCAGCCATTTCAGAAACATTCCACGCACTCTATCACAATCACCACAGTCTTGAGTGCTGTATGCCTAGTTGCTTCAGTCATGTCCGATTCTTTGCAACCCTATGGACTGTGGCCTGCCAGGCTCCTCTGACCATGGGATTCTCCAGGCAGGAATACTGGAGGGGGTTGCCATGCTCTCCTCCAGGTTATCTTCCCCACCCAGGGATCAAACCCTTGTTTCTGGCATCTCCTGCATTGGCAGGTGGGTTCTTTACCACTAGTGTCAGCTGGGAAGCCACTACCACTCTCTTATCCCACCATAATCAATCATTATCCTGGCTTTCATAGTAATCACTTTGTATTTTTAAGCATTTTGTCACCCAAATATGCATCTCTAAGGAAGTTTTTAAAAATTGAGATCCTGAATATCTTTCAATCTCTTGGTCCTTTTTCCATCCCTGTCATTTCCTTTCAATTTTTCTTTCAAGGAACCCTCGACTTGTTGAGTTTCCCAGTCTAGATTTTGCTGATTACATACTCACTGTGCATTTCAACATGTTCTTGTCTTTCCTGTAAATAGGCAACTAGATCCAGAAGACTAGATCAGACTCAAGATTGATTCCTTTAATAGTCTATAGGTAACGTCTCACTATCTTTGCAGTCTTAACAATTATTGCTGTTTAATGTGAGTCCATTCAATCAGTAAGGACTGCAAGATGAGCATATTTTGCCACTTCTTTTTTTTACTGATCAGAATATATAGAAATACTTCCTCTCATCTACTATTTGGTTATCCCAGTAGGAAAGTTCATATAAGAAAGGTAGGATAAATACTTGATTCTTTCACTATATTGTCCAGTTTTCAAGAAAGCAAAATTATTTCATATCCTCTTGAGAACCAATTTTTTTGTTATATATACATATTTCAGATTATTTTCTATATGTTATTATAAGATATTGAATAGAGTTCCCTGTGCTATACAGTAAATCCTTGTTTTTTTTTTCATCTATTTTATGTATAGTTATTTATATCTGTTAATCACAAGGGAATCAATTTCTAAAATATCATCAGGAACTTTTAAATATATTTGATATGTCCCAACCTATTACAATGATCATTATTCAAGCTCAAACTGTTGCATCTCTGGCTAGTGAGAACCTCGCTAAAATGGCTCTTGAGTCCTTTTGATATGATCCCAGTACTCTGGTAGCTTCCTTGACATCTAGCATGACAAGATGATCCAGGCTCATCTTGAACATTTCCTGCCCAAACCTGGAAGCAGAAATTTCTCCACAAAGCTATTTGCTTTGAAGTGAGAAATGGTATTTCAGTGTCACAAACTGAATGCTAAAGATACTCATTGTTTCTAGGCCTTTTCAGTAGACAGAGCTAGGAAATAAATTTAAAGCTAAAATACTTCAAGTTCATATTGATATTTCCAATTGAAATGTGATATAATACCATAAAAGTTTTTCCTTAGCCTTTTTAGTATATATCTGTATTAACTTTCTTCCATACTGAGACCTGGAGTGCAAGGACACAGGGAATAAAATTGGAATATCCCATACTCATGTATTGTAGCTGACATTATAGTCTCTGAAAAACAAGTATAGATTGCTATATAAAACTTGATGTGTTTATTGAAAGCATCAAAAAATGTTTGGCATATTGTCTCTCAATTCTGCTGTTTTTAAAAATAGCTATACTATATCTACATTGTTCAAACATAAGGCTTTTACATAGTGTATCATCAACCTCTCAGCCTTTATTTTGTGTAAATACATATTTAATATTCACAATCAAGTCTTATGTTGATGTCTCTGTTTTGGTGGTCTAAAAGTCAAAATTCATTCTTTAATACTTTGTCCATCCAATACAACTTTCCTTGACAGAAATATTCTGTATCTGCACTGTCCAATACAGTGCACATGTGGCTTTGAGCACTTGGTATGTGGTTAGTGTGACTGAGCAACTGAAGATTTATTTTACTTAATAGTAATTATTATTAATAAAGTGTCCTATGTGGCTAGTGATTACCTTGCTTGAAAGCGTATCTTTAGTAGATTTTTCAAGAAGTACTCATGAGAACAATATTCTCTGAATTCGTATATATTACCCTTTAAGCCTGAAAATGTTTGGTTGGATATAAAATCTTTGGTTCACATATCATTTCATTAAATGTCACTCCATTTTCTTCTAGCTGAAGCACTGCTGTCAAAGTTGGATGACTATCATTTTATTTCCTTTATACTCCATAGGCTCTTTTATCTAGATAAACAAAGCACTTTCTTTAAGTCCAGTTGTTTTACTAGAATATGCTGGTGTTGGTTGTTCTGGCTCAGTAATCTCAGTTATGCTGAGTGCTGTTTCAGTATGTGGTTCTAAAGTTTTTTTTTAATGTCAGGAAAATTTTCTGAATTGTAGATTTTAGTACTCTTTTCCCTTACGTTGGTTTTCTTCTTCAGAACTTCTATCAGTGCTGGATATCCTTTGCCTAACTTCAATATGTCACTTTTGAGTCTCTTTTTTTTTTTTCATTTTAGATTTACCCCTCTTTTACATCTTTCTCTTAAAGCATTATCTACTGTATATAATCGGTCATGTTCTTTGTAGTTTAGTCTTCATTACCAAAATGACTTTCTTCCATTTCTAATACTTTTCTGAGTTCTTTCACCTCCTCCGAATTTTTCTAATCCTGATTTATGTTTTAATATTTTGTATTATTAATGTCTTTATCTCATTTTGAAATAGTTGTTAAGTTCTGTTTAATGTACACATGTATGACATGCTTTTACTGTCTACAGGGATATCATCATTTTCCCCTTAAAACACCTCTGTATATGTTTATGTAGGGCTTTTCTTTCATTCATTTTTATGTGAAATTATTTTTCACAAACTCTGAAAGGAGATGGAATACAAGAAAGCTCTTCTAACTTCATATGACTCTCAACTTCTTTTTATATAGTGCTTAAAATATGACTACTTTCTAGTATTCCTTGGCTCTGTTCTCCACAACTTCAGTCTGGACTTGCTCTTTTCCCTATCCTCATCAGTTCTGATTCTACTCCCAGGAGTTTCTCCCCAGTGAGGAACACTATCCCAAAAGGTAGTCCTGCCAAGGTCAGTTTTGAGAGTTCTTAGGGGCCAAACTGTTCCAAGCCCTTCAGTCCCTTTACCGTGTACCCAAAGCACTCACCGAGTATTGGAGAGGTCAAATCCCTTTCCAGCCCTAGCTGCTCCTTCCAAATTGGCTGCCCCAATTTTCAGTGAATTCTTATTAGCTCTTTCAGGGTTCTTCTGTTCTCAGGTTCATCAGACAACATCCCCGGTGCTTCTGTCTTCTTGCTCCCATATAGACCCTGACAGCATGCAGGTCTCGTGCCTGGTGGTTTGTCCCTACCTGCTTAAATTTTAAGGTTCATGGGGAGACCTTGTCACCTAGTTTTGTTGTTAAGCATTGTCCAATGGGTTCTGGTTTTGCTATTTCCATTTTTATGTGGTGACACAGACTGAAAAGCTATGCTGTGGTTGCCACCACTTTCCCAGAATTCTCTTGAGAATTTTAAACTATATTAACTCAATGAAATTTTACAACAACTTCATAAACTGGTACTATGAGTAGCTCCAAGTTTACAGGTAAGAAAGATTCAATAACTTGTCCAAAGTTACATAGCTAGTAAGTTGTAAAACAAAGATTCTAACTTAGATCTCTTAAATTCTAGAGCCAAACTTTTCATTCTGTAAGAGTGTGAAACACCTCTACCTTAATTTTAGTATAATAAAACTTAACTCAAAATTTGAAAAACTAGTACAAGTACTCTAAATTTTCAATGGGGTAGCAAAATGATAGCTATGAAATCATATCAAAGCCAAATTTACAAGAAAAAAAATTGAAGCCCTCTCAAATCTCATGGATTCCTCAACTATAGAACATACATTATTAGTAGGTTAAACAAACTTAATACTGGAAATTCAAGTAATTTTATCTAATCACTAGAATTGCTGTATGTGCATGTCCCTGAATAGAAAAAGAGGCTTCCAAATTAAGCAACCACTAATAACCTACCTGGCCTGCCTTGTGTAGGTGGAGATACAAACAGAGGCTGTATAGCATTCTGTGAGGAAACTGAAGTGGTACTACTAGCTTGATTAGCAGCTGCACAGTTAGGTAAGGCTGGAGCTGGAACATTATTGGCACAGGAAGCTGCAACTGCTGCAGAATTTACCATCACCTGTAAGTGTTGAAGAAATTTTAGAACTCTTAAGTTTGGTTTCTCAAATAATATTAGTCTCTTATCTGATCCTAAATTTCAGGAAATAGTATTCTGATAACACAAAGAAGTCAATCTTCATGTAAACCTAATACAGGAAGGTTATTTCTTTTAGAAGATCCCAGATTACTTTGAGAGCTTTACTTTTTAAATATTTTTATGGAAAGGTAATACATTATTATTCAAAAACCAAGTATAAACTTGTATATACAATGAAAAATTTCCCTCCAACCCCTGTCTTCTATCTGCTTAGCTCCTCTCTTAACAAACAAATAACCTCTGGGTTTCTTCAATATTATCCAGAAATTTATATTGCATTTTTAATATGCATATATATTTCCCCATACAAATACACTTAAAAAAAAAGTGTTCTTTGCTTTTTTTTAAAAAAAACTCTGTAAGATTGCAATTTGTTTTTCTGATTAGGCCACAGCACCCAATACAGGGCTGTGCACAGAGAGATGTTCAACAAATGATAATAGCTTCTTCTTCATGAATACCATCCTTACTTGCAGTCTCCATTTTCTTATTACCCATTGCAATGTGGTTGCTACCCTCTCTGGTTCTCAGAAATTATATTCAAAGTCACAATGATTTCCATGACAACAAGTCATAGTAGACTCTTTTTAGTCCTTATGTTGCTTGACTGCTTGGCAGCAACTGACACTATTCATTGAAATTTTTTTTTTCCTGGACTTCCATAATAATACATTCTCCTGCTTTCCTCCCTCCTTGGCTATTCCTTCCCTACCCATTTTTAAATGGTGATAGGCTCTGTTCTAGAAGTTCTTCTCAATCTCTTCCTTTTCCCAGGATGATCTTACTAACTCCTATGGTTTCAGCTACCTTTTTGATGCCAGCTCCCCATTCTATAGGAAAGCTTTACATTTTAATTTTCAGGAAATGACACAGACTTGACAGGTAACTGACATTAACTTATTCATTATAGAAGAGGTTCAGAGTAGAGAGACTATGAATAGTTTAGTGTCAGCAGGTAGAAAAGTGTCTGAAACAGTAGATGATCAATTTGTTAATAAATTTACTAAATACTGTGCCAGGCACCAGGAAGTACAAGAATACTTAAAATATGAATATAAGCAGCTTCTTTGAAGTATGATGAAGGGAAAAGAGAACAAAAAGAAAACATTCATTTTCCTCTGCTCAGGCCACTTCAACTAACTGCAAAATAAAAAAAAAGATTACCTTCTGGGGGTAGTTGTATGAGGTAACTGTGTCCTGAGGAGGCATAGAACATGGTCTTCTAGCCTGAAGAGACTTTAATGAATACACAAATACAAATATGGGGAAATCAAGAAATTAAACAATACACCAATAAAAGATCTTCTTTGTTTTAATATCTCCTAATATTAAGTGAAACCGATCTGTCCTAAAAGTATTCAGATTTGGAAGTGACTACTATGATAACACTCCAAAAGGCATCACTCTAGTGCCCGACTAAGGTACTGTTCTATTAGGTTGGTGCAGATGTAATTGCGGTTTCAGACTGTGAATTTTAAATCATTGTAAGTAGGCTCAGACACGTCTTTATTGATAAAAATAGGAACCATTACAATCAACACATTTTTGCCAATGAGAAATAAGCTTGCTTATTCTTTCAGCGTAAAAAATCTATGCTTTGGAATTTGACAAACTCTGGAAAACACTTTCTGCATCCTACTGGTTGTGGAAGTGTTCTCCCTGCAAAACATTGTCGATATGCTTGAAGAAGTGGTAGTCAGTCAGCAAGAGGTCAGGTGAGTATGGGAGATGACGTAAAGCTTCATAGCCCAATTCATTCAACTTTTGAAGTGCTGGTTGTGCAACATGTGGTTGGGTGCTGTCGTGGAGAATGCAACCCTTTCTGTTGACTGATGCCAGCTGCAGGCATTGCAGTTTGCAGTGCATCTAATTGATTTTCTGAGCATACTTCTCAGATGTAATGGTTTCGCAAGGATTCATAAAATTATAGTGTATCAGACTGGCAGCAGACCACCAAACAGTGACCATGACCTTTTCTTGGTGCAAGTTTGGCTTTGGGGAGTGCTTTGGAGTTTCTTATTGTTCCAACCACTGAGCTGGTCATCGCCAGTTATATAAAATCCACTTTTCATTACATATCACAATCCAATCAAGAAATGGTTTGCTGTTGTTGCACAGAGTAAGAGAAGATGACACTTCCAATGATTTTTTTTTTATTTCAGATCAGCTCATGAAGCACCCACTTATCAAGCTTTTTCACCTTTCCAATTTGCTTCAAATGCCAAATGACCACAGAATGGTTGACACTGAGTTCTTCAGCAACTTCTTGGATTGTTGTAAGAGGATCAGCTTCAATGATTGCTCTCAATTGGTTCTTGTCAACTTCTGATGGCCGGCCACTATACTCCTCATCTTGAAGGCTCCCAACTACTTTGCAAAACTTGTTGAACCACCACTGCACTGTATGGTTGTTAGCAGTTCCTGGGTCAAATACATTGTTGTTGCGAGTTGTCTCTGCTGCTTTACAATCCATTTTGAACTCAAATAAGAAAATCACTCGAATTTACTTTTTGTCTAACACCATTTCCACAGTCTAAAATAAAAAACAAACTGCACATAACAAGTCATTAGCAAAAAAAAAAAAAAAAACCCTGAGAAATGCACATTAAAATAATGTATAACACAACCACATTTATTTAAGAATGTATTCCAGTACAAAGGCAAATTTCAACAATACAAAAAAACCGCAATTACTTTTGCACTAACCTAATATTTCCTACTGTAGAAATCTTGATCATATCCAAGTCTAGTTGCAATGCAGATACTAAAATGTAACAGAGGACTGTAATTTAAACACTTTCTCAGTGTCCTCTCTTGCCATAAAAAACTCAAAATCAGGAGCACCAGCAACCGTGTTGCTAAAAGAAAGAAGTCCATCTAAAGATACAGCTTGAAACAAGGGTGGATAACTGGTCAGATGCATCCTACAAGCAGGATGTAGTATAACCCAAACATCATTCTCCTTTGGTTCAAGACCTTGTCTTTGTGAAAGCAAAAATGATTTTAAAGGACTCAGGATTACGCATGACAGATTGTCATGACAGGAAAATAAACTAGCAGCAGAAACTGGTACTCATAGTAAGAACACAGAAGAAATCAGGGGAAGTAATTACAGAAAACAAGAGGAACCACAATGTGAGAAAGACAAGCACAACTTAACGTGGACCTGAAGAGTGAACATTTCAGAAGTTTGGTTTTAAGTACAGCACAAAGTAAAAGTGTTAGTCACTCAGTCGTGTCCAACTCTTTGCCACCCCATAGACTGTAGCCAGCCAGGCTCCCCTAATCCACGGAATTCTCCAGGCAAGAATACTGGAATGGGCTGCCATTCCTTTCTCCAGGGGATCTTCCTGACCCAGGGATCGAACTCTGGTCCAGGGAAGCCCCAAGTGCAAACCAAATACCTGCCAAAAGTGAACTCAGCCCTGGCTCAGAAGGCCCAGTGTGAATTCCAAACATTTCTAGGGAAGGATTTAGGTGATACTTAGGCATGAAAGTAAGAATAATAAATGCTGTGGTTAGAAGAAGAGTCTGTGCCTGGAAATCTTTAAGTTCTGCAGAGCTCCTCTCCTCTCAGAATGCTGTGGAAAAATTACTTAGAAACTTGGTGACTGGGGGTTGGGAGCAGAACACATCATGAAGAGACTGAAATCTACTGGGGATGTATGATAAACTAAGTTCAGAGCAAAAAGGAAGATGTAACAAATGAAATTAAACACACAAAAAGAAAATGTCTACTGTCATCCCTGAAGGTGAGATTTTCACTTGCCTTTTCAACTTGGGTGGCTATTTCAAGAAATGGTATAAAAAGAGTGGGAAAAAAAAGCATGTAATACTGAGACTAGTAATGACAGAGGGAGGGAAAAAACTATTTCTCTAGCAGGGACAAAGGAAGGGAAGGAGAAATAATGGGAAGAGAATTATATATCACAGTTTTCTTCACCTTCCTAAGATGTATTGCCTAAACAGTAAAAACAAAAATTAAGTACATGAAGCTATCTATCAAAGTTTAAATTAATCACAGAGAACAGAAGGTAGTCATTCAACTTCTTCACAGATATTTCCAATTCTCCTCCTAGGTATATGGGTATGTTGCTCTTCCTGGCCTCATCTAGTTAGGTATGGCCTTGTGGCTTGTTTGGACAATGACATATGAGCAGAAATATTGATACCCAGTGTTTAATTTCCTTATCTTCAGCTCTGCCAAGATGACTATGAAAGTACATGGTCCATCAGCTTGGGTTCTTGAGTGACTCTGATGAACAAAAGCCTGCTACCAACCTGCACTGTTCCTATAACATTAGTAAGAACAACTGTGTTAAGCTGCTGAGATTTTTGGGGGACTGCTGCCACAGCATAACTTAGCTTGACCAAAACAGTAACTGGTAACTAAAATTAGGGTGCTGCTGTAACAGAAACTTGACGAGAAGATTATGAACTTGTAGCTCTTAAGGGAAGAGGTTTAGGAAACAGAACATTAGTTTTTTGTTTTGATTACTGCTGGCAGATTTTAGCAAGGTATTTTAAGATGTGTAAGGAAAAGTAGTTTGTAGGCAGGAATAAAAGGGAATAGAATTCTTGAATACTGGGGCTTTTAGGGTTTGAAGAGGTAACTAACTGCTTCAACTCAAAACTGTAAAAGATAAAATTGATAAATATTTTGAACAACAAAGAGAAGTTAAAAGCTGGCCTTGAAGCAAGACTCAAATCATTAAAATATGACTGCACTAAGGTATCTCAAACCAGGAGTACAATTAAGGATATAACATCCAGTTAGTCCTTGCATTTGGACAAAATGGCTCATGGGGAAAGTATTCAAAGGTTATGACTCTTCTATCAATGATTGATAAGCTCAAGGTATTTGCACTCAAGTAGAGAAACAGGGATAAGAATGTGATGGAATGTGTGTCTTTGTTGCTCAGCCATGTCCGACTCTTTGTGACCCATGTACTGTAGTCCACCAGGTTCCTCTGCCCATGGGATTTTCCAGGCAAGAATACTGGAGTGGGTTGCCATTTCCTCCTCCAGGGGATCTTCCCAACCCAGCATCGAACCTGTGTCTCCTGCATTGTAGGCATATTCTTTACACACTGAGCCATGAAAGGAATAAGAATGCAAAGAATTATAGCAAATCTAATGTCAGTATGGCTACCGGCACATGAAACTAACAGGAAGGAATCAGAGAAGCTGTACAATAAATTAATCACACAGCCAAAGAAACCATGAGCAGAACTAAAACTATCCAATTAAGATTAAAACCAGCCTTGGGCTCTCAATTTCCTATGAGTAAGAAGCAGTGTGAGGAAGCTGCTCAGCTGCCAACAAGGATTATTCTCCAATGCCTGCTTCAAACACGGCCAAGGAAGGAAGGGCTGTGGCATAATCAAGAGCCCCAGTGAACAATTAACCAGGGAGCTTCTCCAGGGAACAGTCCCAATGCCCAGGATGGGGGCCCTCAAAATGTCTGTCCAGCATGATGTCGAAATACTACAGGCCAGTAACTTTTTTTCCCATTCTCCCTGGATCTGATGGGAATTTCAATTGCAAGTTTTTAGTCCCTGGTCTACCACTGTAAATTGGGTATGTAGGGGGTAAATAACTTTGTATCTTTGGTTTTAGGCCTCCAGATCAAGAGGAACCATATCTAGACCCAATACAAAGAGTACTACACATTTTTCAGAAACCTTGGGCTCTGAGTTTAATCACACTGAAGTAGATTTTGGGGTTGCCTCCTTTGACGTGGAAGGAAGTAATCGGTCCGTATGAGGGAGTTTGGTTAAATGTTGTAATCCTTAGTGTTATTAAAATATTTCCAAGTTTTTGACTTCCAGGCACAGAGAAGTTAAGAGTCTCAAGGGAAACATGCTCAGTCCAATGAAAAAGAAATGGAAAAGTAATTAATACATGTCACCTCCATGTGGAAGCTATAAGAGCCAGTGCACCATTCACTACCTTTTGTTTCCTGTCTTACCAATCATGTATGGAACTTCCATCAGCCTAAGCCCCTAAGCAGAGCCCTCCTAAAGACCTCCACTATGCAAGTAGCATAACCCAGAAATAAACTCTTGCTCAATTAAATACCTGAGATTAATGACCCATGACAAAATCCTCTAAAAAAATCATCACTGCCAATGTTCAAATTTCCTCTTGTATCAACACATATTAGGAACATCTAGGATAATTTCCAGAAAAATGTGATTTTAGTTGATCTAATTTCTGGGTCTCAATTTCTTCATCTACAAAATCAGAATGATACCCTAATACCTCATAGGACTGTTCTGACTTAAACACATTTAAGTGCATAGCTCTTAGAACAGTGCTTTAGTATACAGGAGCTACATGTGTTTGTGACTATAATTAAATACCTACCAAGTTTGCAGTAGATTCAGCTGTGCTATAAACACCTGAAGTGTCATAGTCTGGGTCTAGAAGATATAACCAAAGTACAATAATGAGCATTATTTTATAGTTCAAAATTTTATAAATAATGAATATCAGATCTCACTGACCTGAAGGATAAATATATTCTTCATGATATCCCCCTAAAAAAAAAGACAGAAAAAGTGCATTTATGTAGAGCTTTTTGCTCAGCAGCATCAGATGGCCAGCACTTGCTTTTTCTCAAGTTTTATGGGTACATGTTCAGAACTAAAATGTATACATCCTTGAAACAAGTGATTTAAAGCTTTCATAATAGTCAACAGATATTAGTCAGACTGGCTATAAACAGTACAAATTTCTCCTTTGAAAATTCCCTTGCTTCTTAAGAGTTCAGGCAGACGTGAAAAACCCAGCTCTGTCCAATTCTGGCAGTAGATTATGGTGATTAACTTCACTGGCTCTGGAGTTAGGACTGTCTAGATTTGAATCTTGAATAACTATCACTTTAGGCAGGTTATTTAATTTCTGTGTCTTCATTTCTTCACTATAAAACAGGGATAATAGTACCTAGCTCCTAGTGGGGTGAAAAGAACATAGCATGATGCTTGACATACAGGAAATGACTTTATACATTATAAAGTAATGTGACTATAATAACCAATAGGTTGCTTAGGTGAACATTAAAGGAATATGTCATACCTCATCTATTTTTCAGCCTGATACAGGTATATAATACATTGAATATCAGTTTGTTGTCAGAAGATGGCTTAGAGGACTGAAGTACTTTTCTCTAAGACTGCTATATCATTGAAATTCAGAGAAAATCAACCTTCAGTTGGACCGCTTTCCACCAAATAAAACCCCAAAGGTCAAAAGTGGATTTGATTCTTAAACATGTCACTTATCAAATACACATGCAGGCAGCTCCTCCAGAAAACAGGATTTAATGTGAGAAAAAAATACTTGGTTACTCTAAATATGCCACTATAGGTGAACAGTACATCTGAATGTACCCACCACACTAAAAGAAATAGACAAAGGGTCATCCTGAGTAAAAGAGCCAAGAATACGCATACATAAGCGCAGTCATACACATACATGTACAAATTCTTCAAAGATCATTCTTGCTCTAGATATTTTGTCTTCATTAAATTCTTAAAAATATCTATTTTCTTCATCATAAATAGCAGCAAGAAGAATATAACAAGAAAAGACGCTGACCAGTAAGTCAAATCATTCAGACCTCATACCTCCTTAATCCACCCAATTCCTCCAGAAGCGTTTCAGTAGGCATATATCATTTTACAGAAAAACAGTTAAAAAAAAAAAAAAGCACACTTCACGACGCAAGGCACTCCTAACAACTATTAACGGTGTGTGTATATATACACATATATATACTTTAAAGTCAGATAAAACCAAGTTCAAAACTGATCTCTGCCAGTCACAAAGGACCATATATTACATGAATCCTTTTATGTGAAATATCCAGAACAGGCAAATCCATTAAGACAGAAAGCAGACTGATGGCTACCTATGACTGGTAGCAGGGAAGGGGATGCTGGGGGGATAATGGGAATGACCACTAATAGGTAAAAGTGTTAGTTGCTCAGTCGTGTCTGATTCTCTATGACTCCCTAGGGTGTGGCCTCTCAGGCTCCTCTGTCCATGGAATTCTCCAGGCAAGAATACTGGAGTGGGTTTCCATTCCCTCCTCCAGGGGATCTTCCCAACCCAAGAACTGAACTCAGGTCTCCTGCATCGCTAGCAGATCCTCTACTGTCTGAGCCACTAGTGAAGTGAAAGTTGTTCAGTCATGTCCGACTCTTTGGACCCCATGGACTGTACAGTCCATGGAATTCTCCAGGCCAGAATACTGGAATGGGTAGCCTTTCCCTTCTCCAGGGGATCTTTCTAACCCAGGGATCGAACCCAGGTCTCCCACACTGTAGGTGAATTCTTTAACAGCTGAGCCACTAGGGAAGGCCACTAATGGGTACAGGGTTTCTTTTTCTAAAATTGATTGTGATAATTTATGCAACTTCATGACTATACTGAAAGCCACCGTTTTCACTTTAAACACTGAATTGTACATGTTAGGTGAAGTGTACAAATGTGTAAGTTATATCTAAGTAAAGCTGTTATAAATAATCAAATCTCTGCCATTTACCAAGTATATGATTTTAGCCATGTCATTTTCCCCTTTGAATCTCAATTTCCTCATATATAGAACAAAGATACACATTCCTCAGAGGGACAAAGTATTATATTAAATTTTAAATATAATTGCTTAGTACAGCATATGGCCATTAGAACTCAATGAATAGTGATGTTCATAAATCAAATAGATTTCTTCAGGAAAAGAAATTATTTCATAGCAGTCTTGTAAAATAACAATCACGGGAAAATCTAAAGTAATTATACAAATGGTATGGACAACATAAACAGTTCCTTACTAATAAGAATAGATACTTCCAATACTGAAATCTCACCAAATCAAAACTCACTGAAGACCTATCAGAGAACTGAACATTTTAACAATGTAGTGACCTCACAGAAATAGAAGTCTGTCTTTCTGAAAAATATCAAGACATCTTGAAAATCTAGCAAGCTCTGATACAAGAACTGATAACTTTCAAAATGAGCTGCCAGAATGGAGTGGGACCCTTTCCAAACCAAAACTTTAGCCCTGTTGTACTCATACCACAAGAATCATCTTTTTAAAAAAACACTCTCTGACATAAATCACAGCAGGATCCTCTATGTCCCACCTCCCAGAATACTGGAAATAAAAGAAAAACTAAACAAATGGGACCTAATTAAAATTAAAAGCTTCTGCATAACAAAGGAAACTATAAGCAAGGTGAAAAGACAGCATTCAGAATAGGAGAAAATAATAGCAAATGAAGCAACTGACAACTAATATCAAAAATATACAAGCAACTCCTGCAGCTCAATTCCAGAAAAATAAACGACCCAATCAAAAAATGGGCCAAAGAACTAAATAGACATTTCTCCAAAGAAGACATACAGATGGCTAACAAACACATGAAAAGATGCTCAACATCACTCATTGTCAGAGAAATGCAAATCAAAACCACAATGAGGTACCATTTCACACCAGTCAGAATGGCTGCTATCCAAAAGTGTACAAGCAATAAATGCTGGAGAAGGTGTGGAGAAAAGGGAACCCTCTTACACTGTTGGTGGGAATGCAAATTAGTACAGCCACTATGGAGAACAGTGTGGAGATTCCTTCAAAAACTGGAAATAGAACTGCCATATGACCCAGCAATCCCACTGCTGGGCATACACACCAAGGAAACCAGAATTGAAAGAGACACGTGTACCCCAATGTTCATCGCAGCACTGTTTCTAATAGCCAGGATATGGAAGCAACCTAGATGTCCATCAGCAGATGAATGGATAAGAAAGCTGTGGTACATATCCACAACGGAGTATTACTCAGCCATTAAAAAGAATACATTTGAATCAGTTCTAATGAGGTGGATGAAACTGGAGCCAATTACACACAGTGAGGTAAGCCAGAAAGAAAAACACCAATACAGTATACTAACGCATATATATGGAATTTAGAAAGATGGTAACAATAACCCTGTATGCGAGATAGCAAAAGAGAAACAGATGTATAGAACAGTCTTTTGGACTCTGTGGGAGAGGGAGAGGGTGGGATGATTTGGGACAATGGCATTGAAACATGTATAATATCATACAAGAAACGAATTACCAGTCCAGGTTCAATGCAGGATACAGGATGCTTGGGGCTGGTGCACTGGGATGACCCAGAGGGATGGTATGGGGAGGGAGGTGGGAGGGGGGTTCAGGATGGGGAACTCGTGTACACCCATGGCAGATTCATGTTGATGTATGGCAAAACCAATACAATATTGTAAAGTTAAAAAAAATGATAATAATAAAAATAATATACAATAACATAAAAATAAATAAATAAATAAAAAATATTGAACTGTAACTGACTCACCACTGTCACTCTGGCCATCACCCTCCTCTGAATTCAAAGGCTGTTTTCCTGAGCTATGTCCTCGCCTTGCAACACAATATCTCGAAGAAGCAGGAACCATTGTAGAGGGCCCTCCAAGATTCTGTACCAAAGAGATACACACAAACACAATGCCCCTATATAGTCAGAGAAAAAGCTACAAATATTTAAAATGTACTTCAGAATCAAAAATATGGGAGGAAGTAATGATCAAGAAAACAAAATTTTAGCCCATACTTATATAGGCAAGTCCATCTCTAAGTCTCTTCTGTTGCTGCTGCTAAGTCACTTTAGTCGTGTCTGACTCTGTGCGACGCCATAGACGGCAGCCCAACACGCTCCCCCATCCCTGGGATTCTCCAGGCAAGAACACTGGAGTGGGTCGCCATTTCCTTCCCCAATGTGTGAAAAGTGAAGTCGCTCAGTCGTGTCTGACTCTTTGTGACCCCGTGGACTGTAGCCTCCTAGGCTCTTCTGTCCATGGGATTTTTCAGGCAAGAGTACTGGAATGGGGTGCCATTGCCTTCTCTGACACCTCTTATGTAAGGACAGCTTTAAAAATTTCCTCTCTAATTTTTAAAAGCTCTAAGATGAAAATCCATGTTTTCTAGGAAGGGCTTTATTTGGTAATTTGCAAAATAGCTAAAATGTATCCACATTACATTAAAAAAAATAAAGTAAATAGCTTTGTGAGTAAAACTCTGAACTACTTACAGGTAAAGCTGGATAAGCAGTTTCATTCCCTTCTTCAACTTCATAAAATGTAATGGTTTCTTCCAAGCCCCTGGGCATTTGTCCATTCTCTGGAGCAAAGCTAAATTGGCATTCCTTATTCATACAATGCATCTGGCGGTGACTACGTCTAAAGGAACTTAAGTTTGCAGAATTAGAAGGGGATAAAAAGATAAAATATGATACTAACTTGTTTCTAAATTTCTAAATACTAGTTCAAATGCCTCTATGTTGACACTTTAAAAATATTAGTCCATATATTTATTGCACAGCAATAAAGTCAAACTTACTCATTTTCTCTAACCTTCCACACTTAAAGTTCACTTACCGAGATCTATAGAAGTTATCATAGCTCTGGCAGCACCTTTTACCTGGACCAGGGTAAAAACCGACTTTAGGGCCTGCCATGTTGTGCCTGTTTATAAAGCGAGATGAATCCCTAAGAATAGGGGGGAAAAAACAGAACTCTTTTTTACTGCTGCTTGAGTAGTCAGTCTTTGTAGTTAAACAGAATTAACATATCTTTCTAAAAACAATCAAATTGAAAGAGTTTTGCTTTCCTCACTACTGACATTAGGCCTATCCATTGTTTTTAATTGAAGTATAGCTGATTTACAATGTTGTATTAATTCCTGCTGTAAAGTGATTCAGTTATATATATATATATATATACACATACATTCTTTTTTCCTATTCTTTTCCATTATGGTTTGGCCTATTCATTATTGATAGATTCAGTGCCATATACATGGCACTCAGCTTGATGGCATTCTATCTTCTAGCATGTTTTCAACTGCTCCATATTCTCCTAGACTGTGAGAATACGAGTCTTCCATAAGTTTGCCAAGAATTTAAGTATACATCATTTCCATTCTCTATGTCCCTTCAGGTAGAGATTGTAAGAGAAATCTAAACTATTAAGATATTTCCAAGTTCCACCATAATTCTGCCCAGGAATTATTTCCAATGTCTAAACAGAGATGTACATTATCTTCAAAGTTAGTTAAGACCTACCTGGGCATCCCATATCCCCGACCTTGTCTCTGAGATGAATGTTGAGGATGAAAATGTTCATTAGACATAACATTGCCAGCTGTCTGTGAGTAGTGCATTGGAGGGCCATGCCCATAAGGCATACTGTGCTGAAGCCTGGGTGGGAGAAGGGGTTCTTCCCTGCTGTAAGCCATAGTCATATAAACCTCTTTCCCTCTAACTTTCTTGAACATCTTCTTCCGTTGCTTCATGTCCATCTCTGACATAGCTTTCAAGAAAACAAAGCAAAAGACACAGCTGTGTATAACGGACTTTTGGACTCAGAGAGAGAGGGAGAGGGCGGGATGATTTGGGAGAATGGCATTCTATCATGTATACCAGTCTATGTCTGACGCAGGATACAGCATGCTTGGGGCTGGTGCATGGGGATCACCCACAGAGATGTTATGGGGAGGGAGGTGGGAGGGGGTTTCATGTTTGGGAACACATGTAAGAATTAAAGATTTTAAAATTTAATAAAAAAAAAAAAAGAAAAAAAAAAAAGAAAACAAAGCAGTAAGCAATAAGCTTCATAACCAAAGCAAAAGGTCCAAGGTATCCCACAAATGTCTAGAACACTCAGATGTTTTTCTAGGAAATCCATATGAATACAGGGGAAGAAATGTCTGTATTTTCAAAGGATGTACTAGAAAAAAAAAAGGATGTACTAGGTGTTCCATTTGGAAGGGCAAAATGAACAAGTAACTTGTTATTGATGGACATCTCAGCACTGTCTTTAGTATAGGCAACTTTTGTCATCAAAACAGTTAGTCGTTCAATTTCCTATGTTACTATTATCCAAGAAATCATGCCTATTAATATCTCTGGTTGCTTCCATGAGATGCTTTCCTAGTTCTTTGAGAAATCTTTTCAAGTTTTAGAGATTAAAGTCCACCCCAGCTTAAGCTTAAACAAAGTCACCCACACAGTAGTTCTCAGGTAGGGACAATTTTGCCCCTTCCCTCCTTGTGGCACATTTGGCAATGTCTGGAGACATTTTTGGTTCTCATAACTTGAAGAAGAATGCTGCTGGCATCTGGTGAGCAGAGGCCAGGGATGCTGCCAAGCATCCTATAATGCATAGGACAGCTCCCTACAACAAAGTATTATCCATCCCAAAACTTCAGTAGTGTCAAAGGAGGAACTCTAAACCAGGATAAGACTTAAGTTACAGCTTTAAAAATAAGTGCAATGTAGGTAAGTACAAGAAGAGGACAATAATAAAACTTTTAGTATACAAACCTATTTCTGGGATGTAGCCCCCAGAAATTTTCTGGTAACTTCTTCCTTTCCTACTGGGCATAGCATTCCAGGCAGGAACAGGTGTCACTTGGGTAACTGGTTTTAAGTCAACTAGTGGAACAACATGCCTTAAAGGTACAGATAACAACATGAAGCCACTGTAAAACAGTCAATTCTCATTTTATACACATCCCTCCTGCTTCATTTTCAAGTGTTTTCTACTTAAACCTGTAACCCCTAGCCTCCTTATTGAAGTTTTCTTTGTACATTAGAAAACTAAGAGCAGTTTGTATAAATTCATAGCTGTTTTTTTAATATAAATTTATTTATTTTAATTGGAGGTTAATTACTTTACAATATTGTATTGGTTTTGCCATACATCAACATGAATCTGCCACAGGTATAGCTGTTTATAGCACATATCACATTAAGTAGGAAAGATTGTGGTAGACTAGTTTACAAATAATTGCTGCCTCTCCTTGGAGAAGGATTTTATTTTCTCACCCCACTGACTTTAGGCTTAATTATGTAACGTATTTTGGCCAGTAAAATGTGAGCATATGCTTTAAAAGTCAGCACATGGTTTGTCAAGATTTCATTTTCCACCTGCCTGTGATCATGGCAGCGTATGTCTGGATAGAGCCCTTGTCAACCTGGGCCCCTTTGTTGACCTACTATGAACATGCTAAATGAGAAAGAAATTAACTCTTTCTTAAGTTTGCTGAGAGTCTGGTTGTTAGGGCAGCACAGCCTAGTTTAATGGTTCTCAAAGTGGACCAACAGCATTAGTATCACCTGGAAACTTATTACAAGTTCAAAGTCTTGGACCCCACCACAAACTTCCTAAATCAAACTTTGGGGACAGAACTCATCAATCTGAATTTTAACAAGCTCTCCATGTAATTCTGGGGTATGTTAAAGTTTGAGAATGAACGGACTACCCTAATTTGATATTGGCAGAGGCTCAGTTAGAAAACTAGTTTTCAAATTAGTATAAATTTATATCAGAATTTTGTTGTACTTATTATTTCTAATAAGTTGGCTATTACCTAGGATTTCAAAACTTATGCATAGACATACTGAAATTTCATACTTCATCACATGCTTTTACAATTCAAAATAAGTCATCTTAGGCCAGTACCAGATATAACTTTGTTCTCTTACTAGCATCCTGGTAATTCTCAATTTAAGACTATAAAAAGGCATCAAGAGCCATAGATTTTAGTTAATTGAACAAATTATTATAGTCTTACTTTTCTGCCAGCTCTTCAATGAAGACTGTTACTGAACTGTTTTCATTTCCAACTTCCTGAATATGAGCATTATAATATCTTCCACCTGATTCCAAGCGAACCTGAAAGAGGGGAAGAGACAGTAAGAACACATCTAGTCTTGAGTCTATCAGCAGATCTGGCTTTTGCTAAGCAAAAATACTTCTTCTCCTGAAATGGAGTTCAGTATCTACTTATTAAAGCAGCTGATAATAAACACTGCCAGTCCAGTTCAATGGAGTCAGCACAAGATGAAAAAGCTTTACACTTTACATATAATCACAAGTTTGTAATTAAAACCTAACATAAACATTAATTAGTTTTGTTAATCACATATTAATGACTAAAACCACAATCTCAGAAAAACAAATTATTGATTCTTTAAAGAAGAAACTAACCTGACATTTGTCTCCCAAATAGTACTGTCTCCCAGCATACTCCATATAATCAGATTTTTGAAGTTCTATTAAAAGAAAATGAAGATTCAAGCTCAACTGAACTGGTTCCTTTCCTGTTTTACAACAGTTCATTTTCTAATTTGTTTTTACCAGTGTTTTTGACAATGCTACCAATCCCTACAATATAAAATCTGTAGGGAAAATGTCCAGAAGCAGGGTTCCCCAACCTCCGGGATCTAACGCCTGATGATCTGAGGTGGAGCTGATGTAATAATAAAAATAAAGTGCACAATACATGTAACATGCTTGAACCATCCCAAAACCATTCCCCTCCCGGTCCACGGAAAAACTGTCTTCCACGAAATCAGTCCCTAGTGACAAAAAGGTGAGGGACCACTGGCCTGAAAGGTCTTTCCATCACTCTTAACAGGTTATTACTGTGGTCAATTTAAGGAGATTTGCCAGAATAGTTCTGTGCTTTAAGACACAAATAAGTGGAAACTTGGAGGTTGTAATCTTAGAATTAGTCATACACCAATAAGGTTCAATTTGAAAGTAACACTTCAATTTTTTAAGAAAAGAAAAAAAAAAAAAAGAGAAAGAAACACTATGCAGCTTCTTCAAAGCAATACAGTTTTCCCCTGAACAACATGGGTTTGAACTGCAGGGATCCACTCATATGTAGATTTTTTTCAATAGTACTACAAATACCGAGGTTGGTTGTATTTGAGGATGTGGAACTGTGGATACAGAGGAATTGGGAATACTGAGGGTAGACTACAAATTATATCTGGATTTTCAACCGCTTGGAGGATCAGTGACCCTAACCTTCATGTTGTTCAAGGGTCAACTGTATTTTTAGCAATTTATTGTGTTCTACAAAGTATTAATCTCATTCTAGATTATTAACTATACCTAGGCTCACCACCAAGGTCCAAGGAGTTGAATACGAAACATTAAAGGCTACACTGATGGCAGAACTTTAAGACCTAATTTGATCAACTTAGTTAATAAGGAGAGAGAAGCAATTATCTATTTCAAAGGTTGGCAAATTTTCTCTGTAAAGAGCCAGATAATAAATATTTTAAAGAATGTAGGCCATACAGACTCTGTTGCAACTATTTAAATATGTCATAAAACCTTATGGTCACTGAAAATTGAATATAATTTTCATGTGTCACAACATATTGTTCTTTTAATTTTTCCCTGCCACTTAAAAATAGAAAACCATTCTTGGTTCATGGACCATACAAAAACAGGTGGCAGATTGGATTTGACTCACATGTCACAGTTTGCTAACACTTGACCTATTCATCTATCATCCATCTTAACACATTAAACTTAAGTGGAATTTATTTCCACTTACAATTCTGGTACTCTCAAAGTTATCTAAGACGGAGTCTTTGCAAACTTGAAGTCCCTGATGAACATCAGACTCTAAAAGATCCCTCACCAATTCTATACCTATTTGCTTCCTCCTTTGGACTTAAATCATGTATTGAGTAGGCTAAAAAGTACCATATAAACATATAAAAGTGTTTTTCATAACCATGGTTTGAAAACATCTCTTATTTTAAAAGAATTTGCAAAATTGTTCTCCTATATCTGTCAGGATTCAAAAATATCCTGTTATTTCATTACCTTTTCTGCTGTCCAACCAAACATCAAATTCTACATTACGATAGATTTCTGGATCCAGGGCTTTGAGCACCTTATAGGGGAAGAGCATCTTTGATGGATTTTCTGGAGACTAAAACAAAAATAATCATGCTACAACTCACCATCCTTAAGTCTTCCTTCTATGAAGAAGGAAGAAAAAAGGTTCTTTTCCTTTTTATAAAACTCTGTACATATAGGCCTTTCCTTCTTTATTAAAAGAAATAAAAACCACAATAAGTTTTACTGTATTTTAAAAATCAGGAGTCTAAATAAGTAATATGCAGAAATCTAAAAGGTTATAGATGACAGAAGGGAAATATTTTCTAAAGCATCCAATAACTCAGGACATATATAAACCAATGCAACACAGACAAGAATTAAAGATTCAGTCAGGGCTATTCAACAAGTCTCATCTTGATATACACACAGAGGTGCAAGTGTTTCTTGTACCCTAAAGTCACCTGGACAAATCTGAAAACTACTTCATTCTGAACAAAATCTGTTACAATTTCCAAAGACAGCTTTTTCTTCTGCTTTCCTAGAATGTCATGGTATTCCATACTGTTTCCAAATTACCAGCACTTGAGGGCATACACAAAGATTGTTCTAGTAATATTTGCCCTATTTAGCTAGTCTCAAACTGAAGGTCTGCTTGATTTTAGACCTATACAGATTGGTAAAATTCCTCTTGCTTCTCTAACTAGGATTACTGCCTATTTTCTTTGAGTGAAACAGGAATAAACATTATTCTCTTTAATGAGAAAAAGAAACCTTAGCAACAGAAGATTGACTGCAAACCAAATATCCACCAGGTTTCTAATATTACTTTAACTTGAAAACAACAGCTTCTGAAATTTCTGAAGTGTTCAGAGTAAGCTTTGGAAAAAAATTACAACTCCATAAGAATAAAAATTCAGAGAACATTAAGCACACATTTTACATTTTCAGATCAAGACTTCCACAAAGGAAAACATCAGCTCCTCCCCCACCCTATATAACTAAAATGGACCATCTGACCTTTACTAGTTTAACTTATAATATTGCAAGCCAAGATTATGAAAATTATTTGCCCTAGAAGATCTCAAACCTTTGTTTCGTCTGTTCCTTGATTGTACCCCTCTGGTATATTTTCAACATTGCAGCAGGCACCCCACTCTTCAGTCCTAATTGAAAAGATTTAGAACAAAGAGCTTTATATAAATGCAGTAGCTAAGAAGTCTTAAGTCTAATGACTATATCACCACCTAGTGGTAAAGTAGTTCAGTTCTAAAAATGAGGCAAATTTTTCATCCCAACATTTCATCCCAACATCCCAACATTATGCTTCTTTTTCTTAAAGTACGTGCTACAGACACCTTCTGTATTTCACTCCTCCTGTGCGGAAAAAATCTTAAGATGGTCCATATGGTCCCCACAACCTGGTGTTCACATGCTTGTACGATTCCCCTCTAAGCCTGCATCTAATGAATAGACAGGATGTATATCATTATATACATGATGTATAGTATTCTTGCCTTGAGAACCCCATGAAGAGTATGAAAAGGCAAAAAGATAGGTCACTGAAAGATGAATTCCCCAGGTCGGTAGGTGCCCAATATGCTACTGGAGATGAGCGGAGAAATAACTGCAGAAAGAATGAAGAGACAGAGCCAAAGCAAAAACAGCACCTAGTGGTGGATATGACTGGTGATAGAAGCAAAGTCCAATGCTGTAAAGAGCAATACTGCATAGGAACCTGGAATGTTAGGTCCATGAATCAAGGCAAATTGGAAGCGGTCAAACACAGGAGATGGTACGAGTGAACGTTGACATTTTAGGAATCAGCAAACTAAAATGGAATGAGTGAATTTAACTCAGATGACTATTGTATCTACTACTGTGAGCAAGAATCCCTTAGAAGAAATGGAGTAGCCATCATAGTCAACAAAAGAATCCGAAATGCAGTACTTGGATGCAATCTCAAAAACAACAGAATGAACTCTGTTCATTTCAAAGGCATGCCATTCAATATCACGGTAATCCAAGCCTACGCCCCAACCAGTAAAGAAGCTGAAGTTGAACGGTTCTATGAAGACCTACAAGACCTTTTAGAACTAACACCCCAAAAAGATGCCCTTTTCATTATAGGGGACTGAAATGCAAAAGTAGGAAGTCAAGAAACACCTGGAGTAACAGGCAAATTTGGCCTTGGAATACAGAATGAAGCAGGGCAAAGGCTAATAGAGTTTTTCCAAGAGAACGCACTGGTCATAGCAAACACCCTCTTCCAACAACACAAGAGAAGACTCTACACATGGACATCACCAGATGGCCAACACCAAAATCAGATTGGTTATATTCTTTGCAGCCAAAGATGGAGAAACTCTACACGGTCAGCAAAAACAAGACCAGGAGCTGACTGTGGCTTAGATCATAAACTCCTAATTGCCAAATTCAGACTTAAATTGAAAAAAGTAGGGAAAACCACTAGACCACTCAGGTATGACCTAAATCAAATCCCTTACAATTATACAGTGAAAGTGAGAAATAGATTTAAGGGAATAGACCTGATAGACAGAGTGCCGGAGGAACTATGGACAGAGGTGTGTGACATTGTATAGGAGACAGAGATAAACACAATCCCCAAGAAAAAGAAATGCAGAAAAAGCAAAATGGCTGTCTGAGGAGGCCTTCCAAATAGCTGTGAAAAGAAGAGAGGCGAAAAGCAAAGGAGAAAAGGAAAGATATACCCATTTGAATGCAGAGTTCCAAAGAATAGCAAGAAGAGATAAAGAAAGCCTTCCTCAGTGATCAGTGCAAAGAAACAGAGGAAAACAATAGAATGGGAAAGACTAGAAATCTCCTCAAGAAAATCAGAAATACCAACGGAACATTTCATGCAAAGATGGGCTCAATAAAGGACATAAATGGTATAGACCTAACAGAAGCAGAAGATATTAAGAAGAGGTGGCAAGAATACACAGAAGAACTGTACAAAAAAGATCTTAACGACCAAGATAATCACGATGGTGTGATCACTCACCTAGAGCCAGACATCCTGGAATGTGAAGTCAAGTGAGCCTTAGGAAGCAACACTACAAACAAAGCTAGTGGAGGTAACTGAATTCCAGTTGAGCTATTTGAAATCCTAAAAGATGATGCTGTGCAAGTGCTGCATTCAATACACCAGCAAATTTGGAAAACTCAGCAGTGGCCACAGGACGTGAAAAGGTCCGTTTTCATTTCAATCCCGAAGAAGGGCAATGCCAAAAAATGTTCAAACTACCACAGAATTGCGTTCATCTCACATACTAGCAAAGTAATGCTCAAAATTTTCTAAGCCAGGCTTCAACAATACGTAAACTGTGAACTTCCACAGGTTCAACTTGGATTTAGAAAAGGCAGAGGAACCAGAGATCAAATTGCCAACATCTGCTGGATCACAGAAAAAGCAAGAGAATTCCAGGAAAACATCTACTTCTGCTTTATTGATTACACCAAAGCCTTTGCCTGTGTAGACCACAACAAACTGGAAAATTCTTAAAGAGATGAGAATACCAGACGACCCGACCTGCCTCCTGAGAAGTCTGTATGTAGGTCAGGAAGCAACAGTTAGAACTGGACATGGAACAACAGACTGGTTCCAAATAGGAAAGGGAGTACGTCACGGCTGTATATTGTCACCCTGCTTATTTAACCTCTATGCAGAGTACATCATGAGAAACACTGGGCTGGATGAAGCACAAGCTGAAATCAAGACTGCCAGGAGAAATATCAATAACCTCAGATATGCAGATGACACTACCCTTATGGCAGAAACCGAAGAAGAACTAAAGAGTCTCTTGATGAAAGTGAAAGAGGAGAGTGAAAAAGCTGGCTTAACACACAACAAAACTAATATCATGGCATCTGGTCCCATCACTTCATGGCAAATACATGGGGAAACAGTGGCTGACTTTATTTTGGGGGGGGGCTCCAAAATCACTACAGAAGGTGACTGCGGCCTTGAAATTAAAAGATGCTTACTCCTTGGAAGGAAAGTTATGACCAACCTAGACAGCATATTAAAAAGCAGAGACATTACTTTGCCAACAAACGTCAAAGCTATGGTTTTTGCAATAGTCATGTACGGCTGTGAGAGTTGGACTATAAAGAAAACTGAGTGCCGAAGAACTGATGTGTTTGAACTGTGATGTTGTGGAAGACTCTTGAGAGTCCCTTGGACTGCAAGGAGATCCAACCAGTCCATCCTAAAGGAAATCAGTCCTGAATATTCATTGGAAGGACCAATGCTGAAGCTGAAACTCCAATACTTTGGCCACCTGATGCAAAGAGCTGACTCATTTGAAGACCCTGATGCTGGAAAAGATTGAAGGTAGGAGGAGAAGGGGATGACAGAGGATGAGATGGTTGGATGGCATCACCAACTCCATGGATAGGAGTTTGGGTAAATTCTGGTAGCTGATGACGGACAGCGAGGCCTGGTGTGCTGTGGTCCATGGGGTTGCAAAGAGCTGGACATGACTGAGTGACTGAATTGAACTGAACTGGTATCATTACATAGCATAACAATGTAGTGCCTGTCTTGCTGATCTCTCTCTCTTTTGTTCACTATAAGGAATCAGCCATGTTCACCAACGCCATGCAGCAAGGAGCTGAGGGTTATCTCTGGTTGTCAACAAAAAGCTGAAGTTTTAGTCCTAGAGCTGCATGGAATTGAATACCACCAAGAACCACCTGGATTTTTCCCCAGTCAAAGCTCCAGATAACTCAATCTTGATCAAAACCCTCATGACATTCTTGTGACATCCTAAGCAGAAGACCCAGCTAAGCTGTGCCCAGATTCCTAACCCACATAAACTATGAGATAAGAATGTTGTTTTAAGCTCCTAAGTTTGTGGAAATAGTTATGTAGCAGAAAATAACTAATACACCTTGGCTTCCTACTACTTTAAGTTTCTGTAAGCCTCAGGTTTTTTTTTTTTTAATTGGAGGAGCATTGCTTTACAATGTTGTGGTGGTCTCTGCCATATACCAATGTGAATCAATCATAATTATATATATTATATATATATAAGTGTGTATATATATCCCCTCCCTCTTGAACCTCCTTCCCTTCCCCCATTCCACCCCTCTACGTCATCACAGAGCACCAGATTGGGCTCCCTGTGTTATACAGCAGCTTCCCGCTAGTTATCTATTGTACGCATTGGTAGTGTATGTATGTCAACGCTAATTTCTCAATTTGTCTACCTTCTCCTTCCCCCACAATGTCCACCAGTCTGTTCCCTAAAACTAAGCCTCAAGTTCTTAGGATGAATAATCAGTGAAGCATGAAGCAACTTCTACCCTGATATAAATGGTTGCCACCCCCCACACCTCTAATACAGTCATCTCTTGGTATCCATGGGAGACTGGGTCCAGGACCACAGGCAGGTACCAGATTCAAGATTCTCAAGTCCCTCATGGTCAGCCTTTTATATCCATAGGCTCTGCATCTGGATTAGGAGTGCTGACTGTAAGTTTGTTTGTTTAAAAAACAACAACAACAACAAAAAAAAACCTCTTTATCCAAAAAAAGAAAAAAACAAGCATTAAACATTCAAGAAACAGAACTGCAAGACAACAAAAAGGTTACATCTGACTAGCACCAAACCTATCTGAATTCCAGACAGAAGAATCAGGAAGAAATATAAAATGACAGCTACTTTATGATCTCAAAGTTTCTGACTAAATCTTTTCAACACAGCTGCTTCCTAAGAGGCCACACAATGTATACTTCTAGTGAGTACCAAAGGCAGACACTCAAAAGCGCCTAAAACTCCCCTTTAGCCTGAGAGATTCTTTTCTAGTAGCTGGATATATGTGTCAAGTAACCACTATGAACCTCAGTTACCATCTACAAATCGATGTACTGATTTAGAACTAGTTTTCACCACCCTCCCCCGCCCCTGCCCAAAGTGTGGTCATGGCCTACCTGTACAGAATATTTGGGTATACTTGCTTAAAAAGTAGATTCCTGGCCCTATTCTGACCTTCAATTTTAAAAGGAGGCCCCAAAATGTGCCTTTCTAAACAACCACCCTAAGTAATTTGTATATAAGTTTGAGAATCATGGGATTAGATAGTTCTAAAGTTTCTTCTAGCAACTAAAAAACTGATTCTGGGGTCAGACTCGAGATTTGTCAGGAGGGGAAAATTCCCCCCCACCCCTCTTGAGTTCTTCTGGCTGGACTAAAAATTGACACAAGACATATTAACAGGAGAAAAGGAATAAAGAATGATTCTGACTTGGATCAAACACCCAAAGTCTGGGTGTTTCACAATGCAACATATCTTTTGGTAAAACGTCTCTTCTCCCACTAAAAAATACATGCGTGTGTACATGAAGTTGGCCCCTTCATTTCAGCAGGTTCCACATTCTCAGATTCAAACAACAGCAGATGGAATTGGTTGAACCTGTGGATGCAGAGCCAATGGATATGGAGAGGGCCGACTGCACATACTACACCATTTTATATAAGGGACTTGAGCATTGAGTGTTTTGGTGTTTGCAGAGGTCCTGCCACCAATCCTCTGCAAATGTTGAGACATGACTGTATAGAAATAGTCTAAATCACAAGCCTGCCAGGTCCCTTCCAATTTCCAATGATGCACAGACAAGATGATCCTATAGCTGACATCCCTCTTCCCTTTGTTACCTATCTTGAGTTGAACTCTTGTAGTCAATATGGACATCCTCATTGCCAGTCACAGCATTGTTCCTGTTCTTCTTGGAACCACTTCGAAACAACTCAACTGCAGTCTTCAACTCTTCTTCATCCACAACAAACACATCTTTATAGAGAATTTCATACAATACAGCTAAAGGAAAAAAAAATAATCAAGACTCCAGTTCAAGAGTTTTTCATAACAATGTGAAAATAGCTATAATCCAGTATACAAATTCAACAGGCACCAACAGAGTTTTAGAAGAGCTATTTATGGTAGACCCCCCAATTTGAAGACTGGCAACAAATCATCTGAAAGCACACCCAAACATTTATAAAGCCTTCACATACCTTGACAAACAGCTGCACTTGACTGAAATTGCTTTGAGTACACTGAATCATAATGACCATTACTTGAATAGCAGAGTAGAATCTGAAAAAAAAAAAAAACACACAGAACAAGTAATGTTGGATATCTTACAACTCTGAAATATTTGAAGCTGCTAATCAGAAATCAAAATTTAAAGTATTTGCTTTAAAAAAAAAATTTTAAGTAACTTTCAGATTCCACATGTGATATCATACAGTATTTGTCTTTCTCTGTTTGACTCACTTCACTTAGCATATATGTCAATTAAATCTCAATAGAGCTGGGAAAAAAGCAAGTTTTAAAATCTAAATACAGATAAATGAAACTTGTATGCCATTAAAAGATTTTCTGGACAGTGACCTTTATTTACTTTTATTTTTTAATAAGTGAAAAGAATCTGAAAAATAAATATATATAATATATATAACTGAATCACCCCACTGCACACCTGAAACTAGCACAATACAGTAAACCAACCATGTCCATAAAAAAATATTTTCCAAAGTGGTTATGCAATTTATACTCATACTAGCAGTATACTAGAGAGTTTAAGTTACTCGAGATACTTGACACAATTTTCAATCCTTTTATTCTTTTTTAAACTGTTTTGAAGTTGTTTTTGTAATGTTTTGTTCCTTTCTTCTGTTCTCTTCCCTTATGAGCCAATGACTTCCTCTAATCTTAACATTTGGATTCTTTTCTCTATTATGTGAGTATATTTATTATAGATTTCTGGTTTGCGGTTAGCATTAAATTTATATATGGCAATTTATCTACATATACCTGATGATTTTAAACTGCTGATCTCTTAATTCCAGATGCATCTTATCAACTGCATTTTTACCCTTCTCCCCTAACTACTGTTTTGACATCATATTTTACATCTATTTTGTGTATCCCTTCACTGATTATGGATATAGATATTTCACTACTTTGTCTTTTAACCTTCTTACCATCTTTGTATGTGGTTGATTTCCAAAAAGATGTGGTTTATACACACACACACACACAACAGAACATTACTCAGACAAAAAAAAAAATGAAATAATGGCATTTGCAGCAGTATGAATGGACCTAGAGATAATCGTGCTAAAGGAGGTAAGACACTTACTTTTAAATGTCAAGATTAAAACCACTACTAAGGTAACACTCTGAGCCTCAATAACATTCCTGATAATATACCACACAAGTCCTGATTTATAAATTTGCAAAAGATGGGAACTTTTACAAATTGAGTGAATACAACAGAAAGCCTAACAGAAGTCAAAAGATATAGCTTAGCTTCTAAAAATGGAGAAAACAGGACAAATACACCAAAATCCCAAACTTAAAAGACTATGGGGGAAGAATTTCAATTTATTCAAAATGTTATTCACTATATTGTATAGCAGTGTATCAATATGCTATATAGGAGCAATACTACTAAACCTCCTCTTAAATGCAAATACCGCTTGGGGTGGGTGAAACTTTGCAACTTAAATTTTGTTGTGTTTTACTTTAGCTTGATATGACCTCTCAGAACTTTGAAATGGATTATATTGATAGAGTTGTGATTTCAAAAAAAAAAAAAAAAAAAGACTAGGCAAGAATAATAGACCTGGGGTCAGAGAACTGGTTTACTGGGAGAAATTAGCCAGGGTAGTGTAGGAAAGTAGAAAAAAAAGAGTGCTTATGATAATTTTCTACTAAGGAAACTTGGTGACACTATCCTTTTATAGATCACAGAGAATTCTCTTTGTTACCTCATGTTGGTGATGCCAGAGGTGGCTTCAAAATGAAATAGACTTGATCACTTGGGATTACATAGAGGTTTTTGAACAAAAATTCAAAAAGGTCTTAGACAGATTTATATAAACAGATTTCATCATATGGAGCCAAGGAGCATTTTTACTGAAATAATTTGGTTAGTAAGCCTGGCCTTTAAATTGTTTGAAAAAATTAGAGATTGAAGGAATCAGCTAACAAATTAACTCTTGCTTCTATGCCTTTGCATATAGTGTTTCCTCTGAATAGACCACCCTTCATATTTGTTAGATTCATTTTTTGGATATTCCACTTAAATATTACAACTACCATGAAACTTTCTGTACTCCCTCAAGCACGTGACGGGCTTTTTCTTCTATGCTCCTTGCATCTATTTCTATTATAAAATATATCACTGCACTGTATCATTTACATGTCTGTCTTCATAAGAAAAGGGCAAGGATTCTGCTTTATTAATTTTGGTATCCCCAAAGCCCAGTCAATTGACTGGTACACTATAGGGGCTTAATGTTTACTGAACAAATTGACAGTACTACTGGTAAAATAGTATTTTAAATACTATTGATGAAAAAAAAAAAAAAAAGGGAAGTACTTGACTTTCCAGGTGGCACTAGTGGTAAAGAATCCTCCTGCCAGTGCAGGAGACATAAAAGACACAGGTTCAATCCCGGGTCGGGAAGATCCCCTGGAGAAGGAAATGGCAACCCCCTCCAGTATTCTTGCCTAGAGAATCCCATGGACAGAGGAACCTGGTGGGCTAAAGTCCATGGGGTCGCAAAGAGTTGGACACAAGTGAAGTGACTTAGTACACATTGGTAAAATAATTAACATGTTCCACTTTATACTTAAGATTGAAGTTATCTCTTGCATCCTATTCAGTCTTTTCTATTCTTAATGCCACTTGCCTAGTTCAGGTCTTCTATCTAGATTAATGTAATATTCTAACACTTCTACCACTGTCTAGTCTTTTCTTACTATCAAAATGATGCCTGAATTTTGCTCTATGGTATGAAACAGACAAAACTCAAGTCCTGTGTAATCTGTATTTACTAATCAAATCATGTGGATAGAAGGGTGTTCTTAGAAACTCTTTAGAAGAAAAGCTGTATGCTGAAAAACAACTTGTTTACCTGCTGAGAGTTCTCAACCAACACAACAATCTCCTACTATTTTTCCAGGCACTTTACTAGACAGTAGTTTAGCACAATGTCCCTATACTTAAGAAACTTTCAGACTAATAAGAAAAACAGACATGAAAACATATATAAGGTTATAAACACTATAATTACTTGGGTGATGCTAGGGGAACAAAAAAGGAGCCAATAACTCCAAGGGAGTTGGTAAGGTTTCAAAGAAACTGACATTTTAGATACATAGGAAATCATGAAAGCTGGACACTCTGGCCTCATGATATACTAAGGCTGAAGGACAATGAAGCTGGAGAGAAGGTTTGGGACCCTGGCAAAAAGTGAAGAGGAACTAAAGAGCCTCTTGATGAAGCTGAAAGAGGAAAGTGAAAAAGCTGGCTTAAAACTCAACATTCAAAAAACTAAGATCATGGCATCTGGTCTCATCACTTCATGGCAAATAGATGGGGAAACAGTGGAACCAGTGACAGACTTTTTTCTTGGGCTCCAAAATCACTGAAGATGGTGACTGCAGCCTTGAAATTAAAAGATGCTTGCTCCTTGGAAGAAAAGCTATGACAAACCTAAACAGCATATTAAAAAGCAGAGACTTTACTGACAAATGTCTGTAGTCAAAACTATGGTTTTTCCAGTAGTCATGTATGGATATGAAAGTTGGACCATAAAGAAAGCTGAGCACCGAAGAATTGATGCTTTTGAACTGTGGTGTTGGAGAAGACTCTTGACAGTCCCTTGGACTGCAAGGAGATCCATCCAGTCCATCCGAAAGGAGATCAGTCCTGAATATTCAGCAGAGGGACCGATGCTAAAGCTGAAGCTCCAATACCTGATGAGAAGAGCTGACTCACTGGAAAAGACCCTGATACTGGGAAAGACTGATGGTAGGAGAAGAGGTAGACAGAGGAGGAGACAGTTGGAATGACATCACTGACTCAATGGATAGGAGTTGGAGCAAGGTCCAGGAGATGGTGAAAGACAGGGAAGCCTGGCGTGCTGCAGTCCATGGGGTCACAAAGAGTCAGATACAACTGAACGACTGAACAACAACAAGGGCACTGAATGTCTTGCTTCAGAGTTTGATCCTATCTTCTAATCAGTGAAGAGTCAATTAGGGTTTTGGGTGGGTTTTTCCTACTACAGAGGCGTGACAGGATCAGGTTGTTCAGAAAGAAAGCTAACAATACTAAGGCTAACTGGAGAGGAAAAGGCTTGGTTGTAAAAAATCTTGGCTTTTAGACTGTGCTTATTTTTCATTAATTGGGTTGAAAAAGGATGATTTGTCGATAGCAAACTGGTAGTATCATTCAAGTGTTTATTTTAGTAAACACTCACATTTCTTACCTTGTCTTCATAGCCATTATCGGTGACATAAGTTGGAGGCTTGCCAGGATAGCGATAAAGAATGAAATCCCGACTACATGGGTAGAAAACAAAGATGGGTGAGAAGAGACAAATTAGTATACACAAGAAGTAGTTATAGGAACAAATAGTTGTGCTTTTAAACTGCCTACTTTGTTCATATAAAATAACTCAAATGTTTAAGAGGTTAAATTTTAATTCAGCATAGCTAGCTAACTGTCCCTAAAGTCCTATGCATTTTAAAAATGCATTTTTATTTGAGGAAAGGAGGAGTAAAGAAGATAAACTTTCCACCGTATGAGTATCTGTAAGTTTTGGAGGCTCCTATTTATTTAAAGCAGGGGTTGGCAAAATTTTCTTAGTAAATGAAAGATTTTCTTGGTAAATGACCAGATAACAAACATAAGGCTTTTGCAGGCTATATGATTTACTCAACTTTGACTTTTTAGTCTGAAAGCAGCCATAGACAATGTATAGACAAATGTACATGATTATGTTCCAATAATGCTTTATTTATGGACATTGAAATTTGACTTTTACATAATTTTCATATGCCATGAAATGTTCTTTTTTAAAAACCATTTAAAAAATTTCAAAAAGCATTCTTAGCTAGAGCCATATAAAAACAAAAAGCAGGCCAATTTAAAAACTGGTCCCTTATTTAAAACCATCATCTGATTAGCTTCCTGCTCGATACCTCTTCTGTGTTACTTCTTGCTGGATTTAGGGAAGGATAAGCAGACTGCAAAACACTACCTTTGAACAAGTTCCCATACAAGAGAGTTCTGACTCTATCAAGGTATGTTCCACCTCACATCCTAAGAATGAAGAAGTCATCCACAGATCCAACTCCTTAAATGAACAAGATTCCCTACAACCCACATTTTACAGCTATTTTCAAAAGCCTATGCTTTCAGAAATGCCACTTCACAGTTTTAAAGACCTAAACAGAACTTTCAAAGCAATAGAGCAGTGTCCTTCAAATTTTTACACCATTACTGCCTCTCTAAAGAACAAAGAAATACTTTTCTTAATTTCCTTACAAAAATTTATTACAACAAATATACTATATATCTAGTTTATATATATATATACACACACACACACTATAATCATGTTTATGAACTGTGATCCTTTGAAGGATCATAAACCAATGTAATATCTAGTATTTTTTTGTCCTCAGGAAACAATTTCTACCCTATTGGAAGTCATATTGCCCCACAGAGCATGCATGCACAAGAGGCACAAAGTTAAATATACAAAAATTCTAGAGTATTCTGATTTTCTAAATAATACTGGCAATTCTTAAAATCCTTTATTATCCCATTCGAACAGACACAAATTTTGTCATTGACTTTGCTTAGACTGCTTTATTTTACTTGTCAATATATCAAACCTCAAATATTCTCAATCATTGAGGGACTCTATTAGAAATCTTACACACACACTCACTCTCTCAATAAACAGATTCAACTTACTTATAAATTAGAGAAAGAGCTCTTATTTCCAGCTGGCCAGCACTTTCCTAAACATAAAGAGTATATAAAGTTTTTAAAAACATTCTGTACCTAGGAGGTAGAAGTTTTTGCAAGTTCAAAAATTATTTTTTAGGCGCTTAACACTGTTCTAGATGAATTTGTACAACACACTATAACTTTCTTTGAGCTTGGGATACTGTGATAGTTACTTATTAACATAAACTTTTTCTGAAAAAAAAGTCGACAAAGATTTTAGTTTGCTATAAGGACAGTAATATGGGAGATTTAAAAGTCACAATAAAAATGCAATTAGTGTAAGAACAAGCTAACAAGGTATTTATAGTAAATGTGTTAAGTCTAGAACTATGTAATTTAATCACATAAAATTATTTTTTAATTAAATATGTTTATGAATCTTAGTCACACATAAAAGAAAGATAACTACAAATCAGAGAAATTATTTAATAAAAACAATGACCTCCTAGTAATATTCATTACCACCCCCCTCCCACATTAAAGTGAAAAGGTTTAGGTCAGTCCTGTTTCCAAGCAGTGTATAATTTCGCTAGTCTATGGATGATAAAATTGTTAGCACACAATTTTCAATATTCAACACAAAAGAACAGGTCAATCGCCAGCCTCTCAAGTTTTGCAAGAAGTATCTGACTCAACACAGCTGGCTACTTAAGAAAATAGATTGGCTCTAGCTCAAGCGACACAGCTGAATGATATTTAGGCTACTATTCCAAATACTCTGAAAAGATTAAACCCCATATTTGATCTTACCTTGGGATCTCCCAACCGTTCCAGGTATTTCTCAAAAGATCCCTCCACATACTTCAAAAATAAAACAAACTTGACTTAACCAAATACATAGCATTACTGAAATCTGAGTATATTCTGCAATATAATCCTCCAGTGAGTTTTTGTTCAGCTGAACAATTAGGATATTAAATGACTACTTTGCACAGCACCTCAAGAAGATTTGCACATACACAAAAGTTGAGTGGAGAAAAGCTGGACTATTATTAAAAGTATCTTAGAAAATGTCCTGGCTTATCCATATATCAGTGCATTTCATCAAATGGTATGCCTTTGAGTTTCTTTTGAAATGCCAACTTAAGCAACAATTTGCATAAATCAAGCAAGCATAATAATTATAAGTATTTAAAATCTGACAGCAGACATTCATTTACAAAGTTGAACTGAGGAACTTTAAAGGGAATTTCATTCGTTTCAAAATGAGCAAAAGGGAACTTTTAGATGATGGAAATATTTTTATATCTTGACTGCAGTGGCAGCTATATGACTGTATATTATTGCCAAAACTTAAAACGCTAAAACATAAAATGGTGAATTTTATCGGATGTAAGATATACCTCAATAAAAATTAATCTCAGGGAATATGAGATAATATACATCTAGTTCCATTCATGTGTATCACTAGACTTAAAAAATCATTTCAATTTTTCTCAACCACCGTTTTAAACAGTTTTGAGGTATAACTGACATACAATAAACCATACATATTTAAATGACACAATTAAGTTAACATACATATGCACCCATGAAACCATCATGACAATCGTGATAGTGAGTATGTCCATCACCCCCATAAGTTTCCTTGTGTGCCTGTATAACTTCACTGATCCCAAAGCAACCAATGATCGATCTGCTGTTTTTCTATAGACTGGTCTGTAGTTTGTATTTTCTGGAGTTTTATATAAAGAAAATCATACAACATGTACTTTTTGGAAAGTCTGGCTTCTTTCACTCTGCCTAGTTAATCTGAGATTCATCCAAATGGTTTTAAAATTTTACCCACATCTTTGTTACTCAAAACGTGGTCCATGAACAACAGAAGCATCACTCAGGAATTTGTTAACTGCAGAAATCTTGGGCCCCAGGTCAGATCTACTGAATCAGAATTTGTTTTTTAACAAGATCCCCAGGTGATTGGTATGCACAAAAATACTTAAGATGCACTGCTTTACACCATGGTCTTGCATTTGAAGTAATTTCACGAATAACCCTTTCCCCAGGTGTGGTGAAGACTAACTTCAAGGTAAAATGCTTCAAAATCAAGAAGGCTTCATATAGTTTTACAACTCACTGAAACCTATTGAGAAAATTAAGAGTAAACCTCGAACAGCAGGCAAATATCCATAGTATAGTCAGGAGAAAAAAATAGCACTGGAATGGCTAGGAGTGTATTTAGAAAAAAAAAAAGAACAACAACAAAAGTAACAGCCACAGGAAAAGGGACACTTCAAATCAGACCTTGATAAAACCTCATTTTGTTAACAAGACTTCAACTTATACTCTAACTTACACTTCAACATATACAAAGCTGTGTTCTAGAAGTTGTTTTAAAGTCAATCAATTAGTGAAAGTGCTCTAATTACCAGTTTTTCACATGAAAAGACATGTTTGGGACTAATTTGTTCCCTTATAGTTAAGTTTTACATGATTCATCAAGTTGACTGATGATCATTGAGCATAGAATTAAGAACAGAAGTTCTCATTTGTACAAATTTTAAAATGCACGTTTAAAAATATTAACATAGCCAAACCTTTTGTGAACTATGATTACTTGTTTAAGAAAACCGTGATATGGATAACATGGTCAAAATGTAACTGTTGGGGTATGAGGGGGATAAATGGTGGGAAGGATAAAGATAAGCTTTCATAATTTTTAGAGTACAAAACAATCTAGTTCTGGGAGGAGATCCGGAAGTATGCTACCCAGGGGAAAAGAAGCTAACTGAAAAATTAAATATCTGCTACCAAGAGGAGACTGCTGAATACAATATTCATACATAGGTGCTCAAAATCCATTTCCTATCTGCTGCATATTCTACAAACAACTCTTCCTTAGATATATATTCTACTTACAGATTCAAAAGTTTGTTGATTTTCTCTCATATATGAGACACAAGCCTTCCTGATTTCCAAGTGATGGACCTGGCTGCAAAACAACTAAAAGGAAGAGAAAAGACCAGCTCACTGTCAGCAGTCATTTGAAATAGAAGCTTCTAACTTAAGACTATGAACTAGATACTCAAGCCTCCCCCTCCATTCAGAACATATGTAGGAAATTCGGAAATTAAGTCCTGATCTTACTAAAATCTGTTTTTGTCATCTTTAGTGATACTGAGGAGCCATGATTCTGTCATGCTCCCCGCTTCTACTACTTATGGGCACCATCTATAAATTTTTCCTTAGGTATAAAATTTAGAAGAAGACAGAGTTGCTTATAAAGGATCAAGATACATTTCAAAGATTTTTTAACCCCATTATGTTATCTATTACATTCCAAAGTGGCATTTAGAAAAGACAACAAAGGCACAGCAATATATTTGAACTAATCGGCAAAGGCACACACCAAGCTAGTTAAGTACCAGAGAGAACGTAATGTTTTAAATACAAAAAAGAGAAGGGAATTTTGTTTTGGTGGGTTACAGTTCTTTCAATTACAGTACTGTGCCAAGTCTCAAACTCCAAAAACTTAGCATGGGAAAGGTATATTTGTTTTCCTTTTACCTGCTCCGAAATAGCACGAAAGAGGCAAGAGGCATCCTTGGCAGTCAGCTTTCGAAACAGCCCTAAGGTGCCTAAATATTCATCCATCGATGCCTCATTCAGAGGCTTCTGGCCGCAGTACTTTTTCCATCCTTTATGCATTGTGTACAGGGGATAGAGATGGGCAGGGGGGAGAAGGGAACACACGTGTGGCAAGAAGGAAAAAGCAGAGTGCAGGAAGGAATAGGTAGCAGTGACAAGGGCTTGCTTATGCAGGTATCCGGAAAGCAGCCCAAAGTCTAGGCATGAGAAGGCAGTTGGAGTCAGCGCTGCAGAATCTTGGCACTTCTCAGGAGCAGAAGCAACGGGCTGGCTTGCCCAGGTTAAGTCAGGACCCTGTGAAAAGAAGAGGAAGAGCCGATGCTCCTACGAACAGAGAACTTGATTTGAGAAGGAGACATGAGAGGGAGAAAGAACATGCAGAGCTACCCAGTTGGGGAAGGGTGGGATTAACCCAACCAGCCCAAGGTTGAGAGAAGTATGCACAAGCAGCTGAGCTTTCTGACCAAAAGGAACCTGAGTTTGCAGCTTAATTCAAGGCAACTGCTGCACGAGGTTGCAAAGGAACTGCAATAAGGCTCAGGTGTGTATGATGCCGTTCAGCCCACATGACACTGCTTTAAGACTGCCAAATTTTCAGTCTCTGGCCAAGTTCCCTGCTCCCTTCATAGTTTCATGGAGATGAGAGGAGAAAAAAATTCTGAACACAATTAACTAAGTAAGCTTTTGTACTATCTTAAAAAACAAAGAAGTGGGGGTGGGGTGGCGGACTCCCTTAATCTAAAGTGGTAGAGGTCACAACTCAAGTAAAGTGCCAAAGCAATTATCTGGCTATTTCAGGTATGAGATTTAAGTAATCTTATTTAATTCTCCTAGATAATAACCCTATGCTAGGATCATAGAATGGTATTCTGTCCTGGAGAATTCCATGGACAGTCCATGGAGTCTCAAAGAGTCAGACACAACCGAGCGACTGTCACTTTCAGGATGACAGAAATTAAATCCATTAGTTATGCTAGGAACTACTGACACAGTTCTTGATTAATGTCTCCAAACTATCATATAACATTAACAGAAATAGAAATTGCAAAAAAGGGCATTTCTCTGAAAATGCAAACAATTAAAATGTAAAATGAAGTGTAATGAAAAATATCTTACCCACAAACTTTCTAACGGGCTACATTTAAAATGCTGTGGCACAGCACTAGAGGCGTGATTCAATGTTTAGGGCACTTTTCTGGAAAAAAACTGCTCTGAATTCTGAGAAAACCAAAGTAAATATGACCTTTGTAAGCCTCAAAAACGACTGGTCACTCACATTACCTGATTCCACTGTCCAGTATTAATTAAATGCCAAAATCTAATTTCGTCCTTACTTTTTCTAAGTGTTTTTAAAAAATAAATAGATCTAAAGCTGGTTTTGGAGAAGCTGTAAAATTGCTTTCAAAATTGTTTTTTGTTATCTGTGGCTCCAGCAGTAATAACCACTGCCCCCTATAGGAAAAGCATCAATAATCAATTTTACAGTTTAGGAATGAAAAGCATGGTAGAAAAAAATAAAACCTTAACCTTCTTTAGCATGCCAATTTGAAATTACCTTGACTAACTTCTTTTTTAAAGAAATCAAAACACTGGTGCAAAATCCTGAAACATGGTTTGGGAAGAGGGATCACCATCTTTCTTTAAGACCCCAAATTCAGAGAAAAACTGAGTTGCAGTGAAAAAGTTATTTCATTTTTGGAATTTCTTACTTGTAGAGAAAATAGACATTCTTCATATTTACTGTCCTTTAAACTAAAAGTATTAACCCATACATTTCATTTTGAGAAAGGAGACAGAAAAAGGGAAAATGGGAGAGAGAATCAGAAAAGAGGAGAAACAACAAGAACAGAAAAAATATTAGAGGCAGGAAGACAAAGGTAGATAGAGGAAAGTAAATGTAAACACACAGAGAAAACACATAGAGACCCATAAAAATATGATTTTTGACGAAGTTGCAAGAGCAGCTCAATACAGAAAAAATTCACGGTTTTATCAAACAGTGCTGGAAGAAACACTTGACAGCCATATGCAAAATAAAAAAAAAGATCCGCAACCTATACCTCATATCTTCTATGATACAATTAACTCAAAATGGATCTAAGATCAAAATATAGAACAAAACTTTAAAACTTTTAGAAGCAAGGAGAAAACTGTCACGACCCTGAGTTAGTAAAGAGAACTTAGGTATAATATAAGAAAAACTGATTAACTGGACTTTACCAAAATTAAGAACTTTTGCTCTGCAAATGACACTGTTAGGAAAGTGAAAACACAAGCCACAGACTGAAAGAATATATCTGTATATCACCTGACAAAAAAGCTTTGTACCAAAAATATATAAAAGAACTCAATAGTCAACAATAAGAAAACAACTAAACAATTTAAAAATGGGCAAAGATTTGACTACATGTATCACCAAAGACACAGGAATGGCTAATTATAGCACATAAGATGATGTTTATCACTCAGTTCAGTTCAGTTCAGTTCAGTCGCTCAGTCGTGTCCGACTCTTTGCGACCCCATGCACGCCAGGCCTCCCTGTCCATCACCAACTCCCGGAGTTCACTCAGACTCGCGTCCATCGAGTCAGTGATGCCATCCAGCCATCTCATCCTCGGTCGTCCCCTTCTCCTCCTGCCCCCAATCCCTCCCAGCATCAGAGTCTTTTCCAATGAGTCAACTCTTCGCATGAGGTGGCCAAAGTACTGGAGTTTCAGCTTTAGCATCAGTCCTTCCAAAGAAATCCCAGGGCTGATCTCCTTCAGAATGGACTGGTTGGATCTCCTTGCAGTCCAAGGGACTCTCAAGAGTCTTCTCCAACACCACAGTTCAAAGGCATCAATTCTTTGGTGCTCAGCCTTCTTCACAGTCCAACTCTCACATCCATACATGACCACTGGAAAAACCAGAGCCTTGAGTAGACGGACCTTAGTCGGCAAAGTAATGTCTCTGCTTTTGAATATACTATCTAGGTTGGTCATAACTTTTCTTCCAAGGAGAAAGCGTCTTTTAATTTCATGGCTACAGTCACCATCTGCAGTGATTTTGGAGCCCCAAAAAATAAAGTCTGACACTGTTTCCACTGTTTCCCCATCTATTTGCCATGAAGTGATGGGACCGGATGCCATGATCTTTGTTTTCTGAATGTTGAGCTTTAAGCCAACTTTTTCACACTCCTCTTTCATCAAGAGGCTTTTTAGTTCCTCTTCCCTTTCTGCCATAAGGGTGGTGTCATCTGCATATCTGAGGTTATTGATATTTCCCCCAGCAATCTTGATTCCAGCTTGTGCTTCTTCCAGCCCAGCATTTCTCATGATGTACTCTGCATGTAAGTTAAATAAGCAGGGTGACAATATACAGCCTTGACGTACTCCCTTTCCTATTTGGAACCAGTCTGTTGTTCCATGTCCAGTTCTAACTGTTGCTTCCTGACCTGCATACACATTTCTCAAGATGCAGGTCAGGTGGTCTGGTATTCCCATGTCTTTCAGAATTTTCCACAGCTTATTGTGATCCACACAGTCAAAGGCTTTGGCATAGTCAATAAAGCAGAAATAGATATTTTTCTGGAACTCTCTTGCTTTTTCCATGATCCAGCGGATGTTGCCAATTTGATCTCTGATTCCTCTGCCTTTTCTAAAACCAGCTTGAACATCAGGAAGTTCATGGTTCACGTATTGCTAAAGCCTGGCTTGGAGAATTTTGAACATTACTACCATGTAAGATGAGTGCAATTGTGCAGTAGTTTGAGCATTCTTTGGCATTGCCTTTCTTTGGGACTGGAATGAAAACTGACATTTTCAAGTCCTGTGGCCACTGCTGAGTTTTCCAAATTTGCTGGCATATTGAGTGAAGCACTGTCACAGCATCATCTTTCAGGATTTGAAATAGCTCTACTGGAATTCCATCACCCCCACTAGCTTTGTTCATAGTGATGCTTTCTAAGGCCCATTTGACTTCATATTCTAGGATGTCTGGCTCTAGATGAGTGATCACACCATCGTGATTATCCAGGTCGTGAAGATCTTTTTTGTACAGTTCTTCTGTTATTCTTGCCACCTCTTCTTAATATCTTCTGCTTCTGTTAGGTCCATACCATTTCTGTCCTTTATCGAGCCCATCTTTGCATTAAATGTTCCCTTTGTATCTCTAATTTAATCATTAGGAAAATGCAAATTAAAACCACAATAAGACATCACTAATAACAAGTGGTAGCATGGTTGTGGAGAAACTGGATCCTAAGTAAAAGAAGCCAGATGCAAAAGGGGCATGATTCCAAAAGATATGATTCCATCCATATGAAATATACCAAAAATACAAGTCTAAAGAGAAAGAAAGCAGGTTAGTGGTTGCCTACAGTTAGGATGGGAATAAGTATTAAATGCAAACAGGCACAAAGAATCTTTTTGATGGATAAAAATGTTATAAAACTTTTGTGGTGATGTCTGCACAACTCTGCATATTCACTAAAAATTACTGAAAAATTTCTTAAAACTGGTGATTTTTAAATAGCTTTATAATATAGTTCACATACTATACCATTCACTCACAAGGTACATTTCAATTATTTTTTGGTATATTTACAGTTATACATCCATTACCACAATCAATTCTAGAACACTTTTATTACCCCCAAAATGAAACTCCACATCTCACAACCATCAGCCTCCAATCCTATCCCCACCAACTCCAGGGAACCACTAATTTACTTTCCGTCTCTATGTATTTGCCTATTCTGGACACTTTGAACAAATGGTATATAATATACTGTCCTGTGGAACTGACTTCTTTCACTTAGCATGATGTTTTCAAGGAGCACCTATGTATCAGTATTTCAATCCTTTGTATAGTTAAGGTAGATTTTAGTTATCCATTCATCAGTTGACAGATATGTGGATAGTTTCTACTTTTTGACAATCAAATGACTGATGCTGTTATAAACATTCATGTGCAAGTTTTTGTCTGGACATTTCTGTTCTCTTGGGTAATACCTAGGAATGGAATTGCTTCAGCTGCACTACTGTCATTCTCATCAGTAGCATATGAGAGTTCCCAAATCACATTACTGTCCATCTCTTGGATTATAGCCATCCCATGTAGGTATGAAATGGTGCCTTCCTTGTGTTTTGCTTTTTTTTGCATTCCCCTGATGGCTAATAATATTGATTATCTCTTTATGTACCTACTGGCCATGTGTTTATCTTTAATGAGATAATACTACATACATCATAGAATGACCAAAATATTTTTTAAATGACAATAGCAAGTATTGACAAAGATGAAGAACAACTGGAACTCTCATATGTTGCTGGTAGGAATATAAAATAGTACATCCACTCTGGAAAAATAGTTTAGCAGATTCTTGTAAAATAAAACAGAGTTGTCATATGACCCAACAACCCCACTTCTGGGTAAATTTCTAAGAGAAATGAAAACTTAAGTTCACACAAAAACCTGCACATGAATATTTATAGCAGCTTTATTAATAATCATGATTCCTCCCAAGCTGGAAACAATCCAAACATCCTTCAAATGGTGAATGGAAAAACTGTGGTATATCCATAAAACAGAATATTCCTCAACAATAAAGAATAATTATGGATACATACAAGATCATGGGTGAATTCCAAATGCACTGTGCTAAGCCAATGAAGAGAGCTTCAAAGGGTTACATACTGTATGACTGTATTTATATGACATACTGGAAAAGACAAAACTACAGAAAGGGAAAACAGATCAGTTGCTGCCAGTTGTTAAGATTGCAGGAAAGGGTTGACTATAAAGGGATGACAGGAGGGGATTTAAAGATGGAGTGGAAGAGTTCTGTATCTTACATTATACATTTTTAAAAATGTATAGAACTATACATGAAAATGCTAATTCTGCTATATTTAAATGTAAAAATGAATAAAACAAAAGCAGTAGAAGGAATAGAATTTATAGTCGAGGAGCGCACAAGACAGACAAGGTTGTAGAGATAAAAACAAGGAAATTAGAGGATCAATTTAGGAAAGCCAATATCCAACCAACAGGAGTCCCAAAATAAGATGAAGAAAGTGCAGGGGAAGAAATAATGATGATGACATAAGGAAAATTCTACCACTGCAGGATATGACTGTCTATATTTAGACTGAAAGAGTCCATGAAGCAGTCAGAACAATGAAAGCAAAAAAGATGATCTGCAATGCATGTAACAACATTCCTAAAGTCAGGGAATAAAGATTACAAAGCTTTCTGAGAGGAAAAACAGATCTTATACAAAGGATCACACATATGAATAATAATAAATTCTCAACAGAAGAATTATAAGCTAGAAAACAATGAAGTTCAATATTTGAGGGGAAATTATTTCCAACCTTGAATTCTATACCAAGCTATCAATCAGATTGGGAGACTAGAAGAAGGCATTTTCAAACTTGAAAGATTAAAAAATGTGCCATCCTTTATCAGAAAGCTAGTGGAGGACATCTGAAACCAAAATTAGTACGTTAAACCACAAAAAAGGGGTGGGGTGCATGGAATCCTGGAAACAGAAGATTCCAAAAGAGAAGCAAAAGAAATTTTAAGGTAAGGTTGCAGGGGAAATTCCAGGAGGACAGACTTTTAAGCAGGACTAGATAGAGAACCACCAGTTGAGGTAAAATAAAACTACAGCACAGACATATTAAAAAATAAATAAGTTACAGATAACCTAGCATGTCTAAACGTACTAGGAAAGATGACCTCCTCAGACGGAAAGCTTGAGAATAGTTCTATAGAAAACTGAGCAAATGAAAAAAACAAAAATGAAATAGTTTTACAGAAATGCAATCAGTCAACAAAACATGGCTCATATGTGAATATTTACTAAAGAAATCATAATGTCAATGCTGAAAACAGATCTCACCATAACTGATAAACTAAATTTTTGTTTTTTAAAATTTAAATATCACCTATAGACTTCCTGAGGCTTCCCAGGTGGTTCAGTGGTAAAGAATCCGCCTGCCAATGCAGGAGATGCAGGTTTAATCCATGGGTCAGAAGATCCCCTGAAGAAGATGGCAACCCACTCCAGTATTCTTGTCTGGAAAATCCCATGGACAGATGAGCCTAGTGGTCCATGGGGTTGCAAGAGTTGGATAGGACTTAGCAACTAAACAACAGACTTCCTAATATGGAAGAAAGTGAGGAAGGAGATAAGGCCTCTCTTCCACAGAAGGAAGTCTATAGATGATATTTAAATATAAGAAACAAGTTAGAATGTATCACTTACAAAACATATAAAATGTTTACCTACAGGAAGCAGGGTCAGAGATGAGGAGGAACGGGACACAGAACTGCTGTCTCTTGCTATAAGCCTTGTAGAACTAGTTAATATTTTACATATTTACATGTATTATCTTAGGAAATAAATTAATTCAATAAAGTGAGCAAGAAACAGAACATAATAAACTGGAAAAATGATAAGCAGAATGTTACAGCTAAAAAGAACCTCTTGTTTTAAACAAGATAAGTTCTTCATTCTTTACAGATGAAGAAATAAGTTTCAAATAATTATAAGACTTGTTCATGTTTTCACATCAAATTGGCAATAGTACTAGGACTGGAACTAAATATCGTCTCCTGATTTTTGCAATTACTATAGAAGGAATGCATTCTAAAGAAGATATGAACTAAGACTCAGAAATGGTAACTACAAGTAATGTTCCCCAAATTAGTACAATAGGACTTTTAAAAAAAGACTTGTAGGACAATACTAAAATTCCTCCTGAATGTAATAGAAAGCAATTTCATAGTAATACATACTGTCGTTTGAAACATCTATTACACTCGAAATCCCAATTGGCTGACTATTCTTCCGCAGCAAATTACTCCAATACTGCAAACCTCTAGAACAGTGGTTCTCAAGGGAAGGGCTTGGACAAAGATTGCCCCATGCCCAGAAACTCTGATTCAGCCAGGGCTGGGGTGGTTCCCAAGAATTTGCATTTCTAAAGGCTTCTCTGGTGGCTCAGTGATAATCTTCCTGCCAATGCAGCAAATGTGGTTTGGTCCCTGGGTCCAGAAGATGCCCTGGAGTAGGAAATGGCAAACCACTCCAGTATTCTTGCCTGGTTTCCCAGAGGAGCCTAGTGAGCTACAGTCCACAGGGTCGCAAAGAATTGGGCACAACTTAGCAACTAAACAAGCAGTTCTGAGGTGGTGCTGATGCTACTAGCTCAGGATCACACTTTGGGAACCAGTGCTCTAGAACAAGATGTTCCACCAGTTATTAATAAGTGTTGCTGAGAAGAGAGTTTCAAGGCCCTATACTATAATCCTGTCTTTGAAGTTCATATGTCCATTAGCAAAATTAAAGGCTCCAGTGCAGTTCAGTTGCTCAGTCGTGTCTGACTCTTTGCGACCCCATGAATCGCAGCACGCCAGGCCCCCCGTCCATCACCAACTCCCGGAGTTCACTCAAACTCACGTCCATCGAGTTGGTGATGCCATCCAGCCATCTCATCCTCGGTCGTCCCCTTCTCCTCCTGCCCCCAATCCCTCCCAGCATCAGAGTCTTTTCCAATGAGTCAACTCTTCGCATGAGGTGGCCAAAGTACTGGAATTTCAGCTTTAGCATCATTCCTTTCAATGAACACCCAGGGCTGATCTCCTTCAGAATGGACTGGTTGGATCTCCTTGCAGCCCAAGTGAAGTCGCTCAGTCGTGTCTGACTCTTTGCAACCCCATGGATTGAGGAGCCTGCCAGGCTCCTCTGTCCATAGGATTTTCTAGGCAAGAGTACTGGAGTGGGTTGCCATTTCCTTCTCCACCTTGCAGTCCAAGGGACTCTCAAGAGTCTTCTCCAGCACCACAGTTCAAAAGCATCAATTCTTCAGTGCTCAGCTTTCTTCACAGTCCAACTCTCACATCCATACATGACCACTGGAAAAACCATAGCCTTGAGTAGATGGACCTTTGTTGGCAAAGTAATGTCTCTGCTTTTCAATATACTATCTAGGTTGGTCATAACTTTTCTTCCAAAGAGTAAGCGTCTTTTAATTTCATGGCTGCAGTCATCATCTGCAGTGATTTTGGAGGCCCCCTAAATAAAGTCTGACACTGTTTCCACTGTTTCCCCATCTATTTCCCAAAAAGTGATGGGACCAGATACTATGATCTTAGTTTTCTGAATGTTGAACTTTAAGCCAACTTTTTCACTCTCCTCTTTCATCAAGAGGCTTTTTAGTTCCTCTTCACTTTCTGCCATAAGGGTGGTGTCATCTGCATATCTGAGGTTATTGATATTTCTCCCGGCAATCTTGATTCCAGCTTGTGCTTCTTCCAGCCTAGCATTTCTCATGATGTACTCTGCATATAAGTTAAATAAGCAGGGTGACACTATACAGCCTTGATGTACTCCTTTTCCTATTTGGAACCAGTCTGTTGTTCCATGTCCAGTTCTAAAGGCTCCAAGGAATGCCAAAGTTACCTACTTAACTTTGACCTGGTCTTTTCCATAAGGGAAAAAAAGGCCAAGTCAAAGTTAATCCACCTGCAATGCAGGAGATCTGGGTTTGATCCCTAGGTTGGGAAGATCCCCTGGAGAAGGGAAAGGTTACCCACTCCAGTATTCTGACGTGGAGAATTCCATGGACTGTATTGTTCATGGGATCGCAAAGAGTTGGACACAACTGAGCGACTTTCACTTTGAAAGTTAAACAGGCAACTTTAGCATTCAAGTTACTAATGGTTTTTACTGCACTATAGCTAATGCTTTCAAATTTTCAAAGTTTGAAGAATGTTACTCCAGGAATTTTTCTGTGATCTAAATCTAAGGATGTTGGAATAATTACATTAGATACTGTATGTCAAGTGCTTATGTAACTGCTTAATAAGTATTTGTTGCTGTTGTTGTTTGGTTGCGAAGTCATCTCCAACTCTTTTGCAATCCCATGGACCACCAGGTTCCTCCATTCATGGGATTTCCCAGGCAAGAATACTGGAGTGGTTTGCCACTTCCCCCTCCAGGGAATCTTCCTGACCCAGAGATCAAATCTGTGTCTCCTGCATTGGCAGGCGGACTCTTTACCACTGAGCCACCAGAGAAGCCCCCTGTTAACTGCTATCTGCCAAATAAAAAGGTTCACTAAGAAATTATTCTTTGGTCCAAAAAAAAAAGGTAAGAAACAGAACAATTTCACCTAAATTCTACTGAAAATCAAGCCATAGTTCAAATATAGCTTCTCAGAGGCGCTTTCCCAAACCTTAATGCATCTCCTCCCTTTGACATTGAAAATAGGAAGAAAAACAATTGCCTAAAAGACCTTTTAAGCACTGTACTATGGGTACAGATTAAACTAAATTGAAGAAAATAAAAATAATTAACAAATCATTTGACCTGTCATAAAATTGATGTGTTTTTACACCTACTTTTCATACCATAATTCAACTTGAAAAAGGGATTTGTTGTTTTAACTGGAATTGTCTATTTCTTCTTTCACTGATGAAATAGGGAAATTCTCTGTACTATGAAGAATATAAATACTAATAGTTTTAATTCAAAGATAACACTCCTTCATGTTTCTATGAGTAAATTAAATATGCCTGGATTTTTTTTAAAAGCATACACTGTGACATATATGGTATAGTTGTAAATGTATAAAAATGTTTTTGAGTAATTATTTTAATTTCTAAGAGACAATACAGTATCATGAAAAGATTATGAAATTTGTTATGCCATTTCAATCTGTCTGCATTGGTTTCCGTAAGTGAAAGTGAAGTCGCTCAGTCGTGTCCAACTCTTTGCGACCCCGTGGACTGTAGCCCACCAGGCTCCTCTGTCCATGGGATTCTCCAGGCAAGAATACTGGAGTGGGTTGCCACTTTACTGTAAAATAAAGTTGACAGGCTATATGATCTCTAAGCTCTTTCAGGTCTAAAGAAGTGTGATTCTCTGCGAGTCAAAAGTAGGTAACAGATATACCCTCCCTTTAGATGAACAAATTTGTGATCAACATTAACCATAGCTTGTAGGGGGATTAACATATTATCCTGGCAAATTGTGGGGCAGAATGGCCCACATAAAAATAAGTAATAAATCTTACCTTGTCAAATGAAATAAACAGACTTGGATTTTTAAACATTACAAAATTCGTAACTATGTGTAGTGATGGATGTTAACTAAACTTATTGTGGTAATCATTTTTTGCTATGAAAGTCAAAGTCGCTCAGTCGTGTCCAACTCTCTTGTGACCCCATGGACTTACACAGTCCATGGAATTCTCCAGGCCAGAATACTGTAGTGGGTAACCATTCCCTTCTCCAGGGGATCTTCCCAACCCAGGGATCGAACTTAGGTCTCCTACACTGCAGGCAGATTCTTCACCAGCTGAGCCACCAGGGAAGCCCTTATTTTTCACTATACATACATATCAAATCATTAAGTTATACAACTTAATGTTACATGTCAATTATAAGTCAACAAAACTGAAAAAATTAATAGATATATGTATATAACAACATCACTGCCTGCTGTAAAGGCAATTAGCATTTTTTTTAAATTGATAAATCATTTACTTCAGTCATTTTTCAGTATGAAATAACATGGGGCCAATGGGGGAAACTGCTCTGCAATTCTATAGAAACCTGTTACGGTCTTTCATTACTGAAAAATATAATGGTAAACTTTTTTAAAAAACATTTTTAACAGTACCCTGAAACTAGAACCTGTCACTTCTTTTCATGGTGAATATTTAAGACAGAATTAGCAATGCAAGATTAGCGAAGAAAAGAAATACAATGGTTCTAAAACAAAATCCGGCCATAAGGCCCTATACCAACTCCTCAAAGTTTTAGGAAGGAGGCAATAAAGAAAAATAACTGACTTCCCAGAACAGTTATTCTTGTTCAGATATGCAAAACAGAAGAAACATTATCAGGAGCCACTTGCTTTCATTTCCTCTCTTCCCTAGTTCCACCCGAAGCATTCTAATACAGATTACGAAAAAAAGAAAAATAGTATGTTTAAAAATATATTGACACAGAAATACTGAAGGTTGTTTTTTGTTGTTTTTTAAGCTACTTGCAGTGTCCAATCAGTCTACAGACAGACAGGGGATTAAAGGAAGGGAGAATAAAGACCAGAACATTCTTTTGTTTTGATGCACTGAAGAGACTCATTCCCTTACTCCTCTAAGTAAACTTTAATTCTCTAACCACAACCCCAGCTAGAGACTGAATATGAATTTAAATATGAAATTCAAGGAAGATTTTGCTTTCTTTATTACTTAGGACTGAATTCTAGGAAAGTATCTCTAAGCCTACTCCTACTTCTTAAAACAAAAACTCTAACCAAGAGGAATGTATTATTTCAACATTTTTTTTTTAATTTTCAAATATGCCACACATGTCTTAGAAGTCACCTATGAAGGAAGTTAGTTTTACTAGTTTACAAATGGAAAAACTGAAATTCAGAAAACCACTTTGAAACATAAGAATGTGTTTCACTCCTAAATTTGGGGAGTAGGTGTATTATCTACTCTCTTCATACAGTAGTAGAGAAACAATCAGTATATTCTGGAAAAAAGAGGAAATGAACAGAAAAAGATGCAATATATGGCCTCTCACAGACATTCCGACAGTGACTATCAGTTCAGCAAATACCTTAGAAGCACACTTGATAGTAAGTGAGTAAATCACAACACTATGTTGCTTTACCAAATAGCCTAATGTAATATATCCTAAAATAACTACTATAAATGTATATAATTTTCATTTAGCTATTTTTATCAATTAGAAACTACTACAAAAGTTTTTGGGTTATAGATACTGAGTTAAGTATTCAGGTTAGTTTCAGAATGCTGCTTGGCATGTTTCAAATGAGAAAAATTTATAATTTGATTTATATTATAAAAACTGGAAGTCACTAAACTTATATGTATTTAATCAGAGGGTTTAATTATAAAGGAGTCTGTTATCATTAAATATTAATGAACAATGACCAAGGAATCAAATTACTGAAGTTGGCCTCCATCTAGAGATTCTTAACCTAGCACAGCCTCAAGGTACCTGTAAATTCCTTGTAATTCATGGCAAAATGTTAGTACAGAGAAGCAGTAGTTTTAAGTATTTTGAAGGGTTTCATGATCTCCCAAAAGCTTAAGAACGACTACCTTTAAAAGCAGGACTGTAGCCATCAAAATACAATCATGACATGGGAATTCTCTGAAGGTCTAGTGGTTAAGACTCTCTGCTTCCACTGCCAGGGGCATGGGTTTGATCCCTGCTCAGGGAACTAAGATCTAGTAGGCTGCAGAACACAGATCCCCATCCCTACCCCCACCCCCCCACCGGCCCAAAAAATCAATCATGACAGAGTATCAATCTGCCAGGATATAGTAAAAATTCATAAAGACAGTAAGGATCTAGAAATGAAATACCAAAACAGATAGGACATGATGGTATTAAAAACTGCTCAAAATATTTTTTAAGAATCAATATCAACATCAAGAAACGTGCATTTTACCTTGCCATCTGAAGCTAAATTTTTTGCTTATCTTTTATCTAGCCACCTAAAAAGCATAATTGAAAGAACTATACCAGATTGTACTAGAATATTCATGTAAGGAATGAACCATTTAACAAGGAATTAAGTGTGATTTTGTGGTTATCCTCTGTACTCTCTTACTGGAAAACACTATAGCTACTGCTTTTTATAAATCTCTGATTTTTAACACCATGTTTGTCCAAAAATCCCCAACAGGTATCGTCATTTGACAGATCCTTAAATACCACTAGAACATTACATAGGATCAGCACTGCTATGTTTTAGATACTATTTCTACAAACACTTGATCCTACAAACTTCACCATATCATGTGATGGTCATCACATCTTTCTTCTGAATGAGAGGCATACTAGAGATTTTGAAGTCAAGTCAAAGACAGTGTGAAGTGAAAGTGTGCAAGATGACAATGTTTCCTAGCCCCAATACCTAATCAAGATAATGAGAAAAGACTAAATTACAGAAGTGCATTTATCATTTACAGACAGCCTACTGTTTTTCTGGCAGAAGACTCATAAATATAGTTCCTCCTCAAGCATACTGTAAGAGTTCCTCCAGAGCAGGAACCAAGCCTAGAGTCCTGCTGATACAAAAAGTAGATTCTTACCACGCATTTATGTTTAAAAATTAAAACAAAAGAAAAGTAAGAGAACAAATAAACAAGTGGGCTTGAAACATTTAGGAAGTAAAGCTAAGAGTATCTGGTGACCAATCATATATAAAGGATTGGAGATGTAAAAGTTACAGACTGGAGGGTTGACTCAATGGTGACACCATTAATACAAATAAGGATCTCAGAAGCATGAAAAGAAGTAAGATTTGTTTAGGGCACATCAAGTTCAGGATACTTCAGAAATTTATGAGACCGACATGACCTACAGGCAACTGGAAATACCATGCAGGAGCTCAAATCACAGTTGGGGGATATATATGGGAGACAATAAGAGAAACCCTAGGAGTGAAAATACCAAGAAAAAGTATATAAAGAGGACCAAAAACAGAGCCCAAAATACAAACATTTTAAGAGAAAACAAGAGCCTGGCAAATAAGTTGCAACCAGGTAACCAACTGGGAGTTTAGCAATCAGTATGCTTTCAAATAAGCAATGTAAAAACTGAAATAGATTACATAGCTACAATCACAATTCCCAGATCATCTTTTGGATATTTAAGAAGCATAAAACTACTTTTTCACATTATGCTCTGAGGTCAGTCTCCTCACTTGCAAAATGGAACAGTAACTATTTCATAAGGTTATATTATAAATGAGTATGTTTATATAAAATGTTTTAAACAGTACACCATACATACTAAGCAGGCAATGGGTATTAACTGTTACTACTATTTTTCACTCCCCACTCCCCCATAAAAGTATGGTATTAACTGTTTAGCAGAAAATTGATTACCACACAGCTATCAGGACCACCCAGTCCAAATCGTTTCCAAAACACAATTTCAAATTATCTGCCCATACATCTCATTTCTTAGACCATATGAAGATTTTTCGTCATCTCTGATAATTTCCTATTTTTAACAAATCACAGAGATTAAGTGCTTACATTATTAACATGATAAAGGACCAAGAAAAATTACATTACTGTTAGTCATTCCTGACATCCTTAGTCTTGGAAAACATCCTCAAATTATCAAAGTGGTACACATTTTTATATTGCCCTGTGTCTACATGATTTGCCTTTAAAAACATACAAAGCAGTGCTCTGATTCTAGGTTCTAGGTGTCTAGAATCACTAGACAGTACTTTGAGATGATTACTTTTCAATGTTGCAGAACCACACAAGTTCATCAGTTCTGTCTTACCTAACATCAAATCCTCTTTTTTCCTTCCAAATTATAAGCACAGTCTATTATAAATTCTTTACTTTCCAAGCATCCATAACTTCACATCACCTTTCACCTACTCCAACATCAATCAACTTTCTACCATTACATGCCCACCTCTGAACCTACCAACAATGTGAATTTCTCGAAATGCTAAACTTTCTCTTTCACTGCCTTAACCTCTCAATATCTCTCAACATAAAACTGCTAAATAAACTGCACTGCACTTAGGCATTGATTTCAAAAATCTGAAACCCTGTCAGGTAATGAAACTAAACAAATTTTATTTTAGTGGATACATATTTCAAATAGAATTTTGGTTACCATTAATTTCTTCATAAGGATCAATCACACAAACACTTGGCAATTAATTTATCCTAGCCTCTTTCCTCATCTGTAAAATGAGTGGTTTGTACTAGGTATTTTTAAAATTCTCTACCAATTCCAAAAGTCTCGAATTCTTTGTCTTAAAGTCTATTTGTTCAATCTAGTATCAATCCTATCTATGGCATTTTGCTAGATGCCAAAAACTCAGGAGTAATCGGTTTCTAAGTCCAAGGTAAGGTTGCAACACACCAAAGGAAAACCCAACTTAGTGAATTGTGAAATTCCCACTAAAATAAACTTCTGGAAATGAAGAAAATCTCCCCTGGATATGATTAAAGTAACTAAATACTAGGCAAACATAAAAAGAAAACAGAAAGCTTACAACATGTATTATGGTATGGTACAAAAAGCACAGGAATGGGAGTCAAGAAGTTGCTTCTAGTGGCAGCTCTGTCAAAGGCTATTATTTTAGACAAGTTGTAACCTCTTGCCTTCTTCCTCACCTGAGAAATGATGGGAATGAACTAGACAGTCTTAAGGATTCCTGCCAAATCAAAATGATTCTAAGATATTTGCTGATTTTTAAACCTCACAACTGATACAAAATTTCCCACAAAGCTGTAGTCGAGATGTCACTACACACAACTGACACCACTGGTTGAAGCCTCTGCTAAATGAAATAATGAAATCTGGGTTATGTATTCATGTGGGAAAGAAGCAGAGGATTTAGGGCTTTTTAGTTGTCTAATGTTTAAGTAGACCCTTTCATTTATTTCTGATTCCCTATGGCTAATCCTTCATGACATAAGATAATTAAACACTGAGTGATCAACATAAATTTTAAGCCACAATTTTTCTCAAACTAGAGAAATACATTTAAAAGAAAAGCCCAGCAAAGTGAAACTCTATGGATTTGAATAGGGACTTTCCTATAGCATTTGGTTAACACTAATATACAATATAATTATGATTATGGTGCTGTAAATTCTCAACCATGTAGATATAGATTACTCACTTTTTAGATTAATCTCAGCAAAATTTTAATCCAAGTTGGCATCCTCCTGCTACCCAGAGTACTTCTCAGCCACCACCTTCTACCATTAGTAACAATTTATTTTATTATTAGCCTAAGTAAAACACAATCAGGAAAATAAATCTACAAAAGCATTATTTAATGCATCCCAAGTAAGATGTTTAGAATATTCAACATCTTGGGATAATACTATCGAAAATAAATCTTTATAGTGAATGCTCTTTTATGGATCAGTTATATCTAAACTTTCTACCAAAAAACTGTCAATATTTATGGATAATCTAGTTTATTTTATAAGTCTTTAGACTACTTACTCTGTTCAGAATTTCATAAAGTATCTATTTTGAGCTATGTGACTTTTAAAATGATACATTTAGGCCATTATACACCTCAGATCATTTATTCATTTGTAAAATTAATTTTATAATGACATAAATAATTCCTCTATGATGCTACAGTAAATGTTTAAATACCACTGTAAGAGGGTAGTCCTTAAAAAAAAATAGCAATTCCTATCGGCACAGATGTTTTTTAATTTACTCTAAAACCAGTAAAGCTTTGACATTGGGTAAGATTATTTTTGTCACTTTTTTTTTATCATTGTGAACTCAGTGTTTATTAATAAGGGTGGGATTATACTGTTACAAAATTCCTTGCAATTTTTATATTTCCTCCTTTTATTTCTCTAACCCTTTTCTTCCTAGACTTTTAATTCACATGAGGCAGGCCCTAGAAATTATTTCTTGACATTTAGTTGTCACTTTCTATTTATACTTTATAGGAACAAAATGAATACATCCACTCCACTCTATTCTTCAGGATAATAGTTTCTTGAAGTATAATAGATCAACTGACTCGAAAGTTAATCTTTTTAAGGTAATTACTGAGCTTATATAAATAATTTATTTCACAGAACACAACCCATTTTTGTTTTGTTTTGTTTTAATTTGGTTTCTTAGAGTATGAAGCTAAAGATTCTGACTCAAAGGTTTTTTTACAAGTCTGTTACTGTTTCATTGTTTACTCTAAGGAACATAAAGTAACTACATTTGAGGTTTTTGTCAAAGCTTTCATATTTAATTCTTTTTTTCATGATTCCAAGTCCTTTGGGATTCAAGGATAAACTATGTGAATGTTCACTACATATTTCTTTTACTAAAATATGAAGATTAGGAAAAAATCTAATAAACTTGTGAAACTGCAATTAGAATTTGGACCCAAATGCTAACATTCACAAATAAAATTTTCTATACATTCTATAGATGTAGGAGACTTATTAATTTATATTATTCTATAAACATATACTCTATATTAAACTTGATTTAACCACATTCCACGGGTTGAATTTGAGGGGTGTTTTAAAGTGTTGAGAGTTTAGTGTTTATTTTTGTAATCCAACAACTTTATCCAAAAATGCAGAAAATTTTTCTGGCTGGCCAGGAGGAAAACATTTCAGTGTTGATAAGTCCATTGACTGTAACAGCCCAGGAAGCATGCTAAAACAAAAGAAGAAAAATATTAGGTAACATGGGAGAAAATTTCATAATGCAATTCTGCCCACTTGATGACTGAATCTAACTTCCAAGAATAATGTGATGCTTCTCAAACTATGTGAATTTTAATGTATTTTAATATTACAGGTATATACACTAATAATAAAACAACACAAAGAGCTTATGTCAATAGCAATACAACAGTCACTTTATCTTTTATGTCTACTAAAAGATTACAGAAATGTTATTTCATGAAAAATGTGGTCATATGGTTTTGGAACACTTCTCAGGACTACGCAGATATAACTTGAAGTAAATTAATTTATGAAAACAGAATAAATGAAACCAAGAGTGACAGCTACAAGACAAGCACAATAAGCTGGGGAGACTACTAGGCCATGCATGAAGATTGTAAAATAACTTTTTTTGCTAATAATTTACTATTATAAATCCATATATAATTAAGCAACATACAATCACCATGCATGTTGGAAATAAGGTTTCAATCACAACATAAAATTATTACTTCAAGAAATTTAATATTACAGCAGCCACTTAAGTTAGAACAGACATACAGTCATCCAGCCTAGATTTGCGGCAAACAAATGATACACCTAAAATGAAAATACAACCAATTATTGATTCTTCTTATGGCATTCATGCATGTGACTTTCTTGAAATTAATACAAGTAAAAAAGAATTCTAGAACTGAAAAAATATTAATAAACTGGAGACTTGTACAACTGCCCTTTCAGCCTGAGAGTCAGAAAGTGTTTATGAAATCACTATTTCCCCTTTTTTAATGTACTAACATAAAAACCAAAGCTAATTTAATATTTAGAATGAAAATACTCATCAAAGGTATCTGGAAAAATTAACTTGCATAAACTAAGGAAGATGATTATCTATTCTACTTCAAAAATGGTATTAACTTGTAACAATCTCAACTACCTAAGGACAGATATGCCAATTATCTACAGCCCAAGTAATGTTTATTATCTGGCTTCTCCCCACACTCACAATATTGTAAGAATGGCTTCTACATTACAAAGCCACCCTGACATTCCCTCTCCTCCATCATTACAGGGATTAGAACATCAACCATTGCTCCTGCAACATTCAATGAATCTGTCTCCTCTCAAAGAAAATAAAAATCTTTGTTTTTGTGTTCACTGACATATGCCAAGTGTCTAGAATAATGCCTGGCACATAGTATGTGCTCAATAAATAATGAATGAACAAGTATTTGTTGAGTGCCTAAGAGACAAAAAGCATAAAATTAAAAGAAAAGCTTACGTTTTAGCCAGTTTCTTCTAGAGTTTAAAGTTTATTTTAAATTTCAACTTTTAATAACATAAGAAATATTTATTCTGTAATACTCCCATGAGGTTTTTTCCTTTTAAAACATCAAATTAGGACTGTATTTAAAATCAAATAATTGGGAATTACTGACCTGACCCTTTGGCAAGCTTCTAGTGTCTGAAGAAGAATTAATAGAAAACAAACCAGGAATTTTCTTCATCCTTCTATTGTGATGTTGATCAGTTCTTGCTGAATTCTAACATACTTCTAGAAAATAATACTCCTCACCAAAAAGCAATTCCTCTGCTTAAAATACTCTTTATATTTCTTATTAAACATAGAATAAAACCAGAATTTTTATGTGAGCTCTCCCCACCCAGCTTCAACTTCATATTACAGCCACCCTTGCTTACTATACTTCTGCCACACTAACCCTCTATTCCTCAAACATACCAAACTCCAAGCTCATTCCCAACTTAGGGCCTTTGCAATTTCCACTGTTGCTTCTGACTCTAGAGCTTCACATGACTGGCTCTTTCTAGACATTCAGGTTTCAGCTCAAATGCACACCCAGTCATGCCTTCCCTGACCATTCTAATTAATCTGCACCCCAGCTATCACATCACCCTGCCCTATTTTCTCCATAACACATTTCACCATATGAAATTCTCTGGATTGCTTATTTATGAACTGTTTAATGTCTATCTCCCACCAGTGGAACACAGGTACCATGAGAGCAGGGACTTTATGCCATGTTCAGCACTATATCCACAGCACCAAGGGCTTCCCTGATAGCTCAGTTGGTAAGGAATCTGCCTGCAATGCAGGAGACCCCAGTTTGATTCCTGGGTCAGGAAGATCCGCTGGACAAGGGCTAGGCTACCCACTCCAGTATTTTTGGGCTTCCCTTGTGACTCAGCTGTAAAGAATATGCCTGCAATGTGGAAGACCTGGGTTCGATCCCTGAGTTGGGAAGATCCACTGGAGAAGGGAAAGTCTACCGACTCGAGCATTCTGGCCTGGAGAATTCCGTGGACTGTACAGTCCCTGGGGTGGCAAACAATGGGACACGACTGAGTGACTTTCACTTTCCACAACACCAAAACAATGCCTGCTTTGCATTAGGTATAGTTGAATGAATGAATAAATGAGTAAATTTAATTCATGGATTCCAGTGGATTTACTGAAGTCAAAACCTTAACTGAAAATACGCAAATGCCTTCCTTGCATAATGAAAAATAATGAACTCAAAAGTTTATATCCTCAGAGACCTGAACACCTAGATGAACATAAATAGACACATGTGCACACACATTCAGGTATTCACATGCAATGAAATAAGCATAGACACTGAAATACAACACAGAGATCACAGTCAAAGTAGAAGACAAACAAGCAGGTTCTACTGGTGAGAAACTCAAAATGTTTGCTAAGTGGGAGAAAGTAAGAAGTCAAAGACACAGGTTGGTTAGGTAGGCAGGTAAGAATAGCTAGGAAGGAATTAAGACAAGAGGTCAACTAATCAGTTTCAAGTATACCTGCAGGTACAGTAGAAGAGATGTCCGTCTTTGTGTAGCTGCTTTGCCAATTCCAGTTGATGATTGTTCATCAACCTTTCATTTATAACCACTATAAGTGGCTTTCTTTTCTCCAAAGTCTCCAAACAGCTTCCTGCACCTACAAAAATATACCAAATTTGTCAATATAGTTTTACAAAAAGTTAAGGTGCTTCACCAGGCTTTATAGCTTGAACTCAAGGAAACACTACAAGCCTTTTAATCATAGAGTCAAAATGACAAAAAATAGTTATGTCTTGCTCTCTAGTAAGTGTTACAAACCTGACTTGAAAAATACATTCTTTATCACTGCCAACAATATTAAGACCTATGATTCAGTGCTTTGCAACTTGCCCACCAGTAGTACGCCCTGGGCATGGGCCCTGAATACAAATAAGATTCAGGTTCAACATACTGTACAGGAAGCCGTTGTTGTTGTTCAGTCGCTTTGACACTCCTTATGAGTCTGCCTGTCAAAATAGGATAAATCTCCACAAACATGCACATATACGATATTTGGGCCAATTCTTTTAAGTCTAAACTCATTTAGATAGCTCAAATGGGAGCGAGGAGACTGTTGAGTGAAAAATTCTTTTGGGGTAGATGATGCCAGTACCAGACTGTTACCTGCCTACCACTTACTGACTGGATAAGTTACTTAACCTTTTAATAGAAATATAAAAAATCTTCCAAAGCCAGCAGCATCTCAATGATCAATTGCTGAACATTCCTGCAGATCTAAGCCCAGATATTAATTTCAACTGACAACTCTTAACACATGTCATTGGATATATTATTTTGCCTCTCTGTGTTTAGGGTTCCTAACTGTAAAGCTGGGCTTCAGTGACTGATTTCCCATTTTCTTATCACCCAGAAATTATAAATCCTCTCCAATAATGTTCTTGGTCTCGACTGTTACATTGAAATCAGTATTATATTCAAAAGGGCTACTGGTGAGTTATCGTAGTGATTTTATTTTACATCAGAAAAGTTCGAGTTTCTGTTCTTATTTATGGTCGATCAAAAACCAAACCGGGCGATTCTAAAGCACTTTACCTGCGTGACTAATAACAAGATCTGCTTTCTGAAGGTCTTCCTTCAGTGAATCCTTATACCTGTAAACATCCAAAGTGAATGACTCAGTACTGAATGGTTCAGGTACCACCTTTCCTCTACCTATTTGTAGGACAAGTCGGTTGTAACCGAGGCTCTGGATTATCTGAAATGGAAAAAAAAAAGAAAAAGCAGGCCTTTTAAACAGGCCACTGGCAAACAGCAATGACAGCAACAAATCCCCCAATCGAAGCACGGGATGTCAACTAGTCGAATTGGAGCCTATTTGCTACTTTTTCAAAAAGCTCCTTTTTCCCGTCCTGGGCCCCAACGTGGAGCCTCACTACCCCTAAACGATCTAAACGCCCCATCTCACCACGTCGGGCAAGAAATGGCCCTGCGAGATAGAGGAAGCAAGGCAAAGACTCTTAAAGAGACGTTGCAAACTACGGAGGAAGAGTGAGGCACAACGTTGTCGTAGCCCAGAACTGGGGCTGCGGGAACACGAGCCCTGAGGAGAGGACGCGCTCCTGGGACGCCGGACAGGAAGGCGCCTGAGGCGGAGGGAAAGCGCAGTGGCCTCGGACCGAGGGCAGCGGGGCAAGGCTGGGGCAGGCGGGGGCGGCGCGCCAGCAGGACCGGTCGGCTGGGGCCGAGCCGGGCCCCACGGCGCGCGTCAAAGGCGCGTCCCTGAGAGGGCTTGAGGAGCGGCCTGCGAGGCGGGCCCGGGCCCGGGAGGCGGGCCGGAGCCCCGGCTCGGGTAGGCGGAGCCGCTGAAAGGAGGGGCGAAGCCGGAGGAAGAAGAGGCGGAGGCGGAGAATCGGAGGGGAAAAGCCGGGGGGAAGGGAGGAGCTGGAAAAGGATGGGGAGGAGCGGCCCAGGAAGGCGGCGGGGAACAGGCAGAGGAGGCGGAGGATTCTGAGGAGCGGGGGAGCGGAAGGAGGGCCCAGTCAGGCGCTGGGAGGAGCCGGCCGAGGGGCGGCGGCACCTGAGGTCGAGCTGCTAGGGGTTCTTCGCGAGCGCCGCGGTCAGGCCAAGGTTACCGAGGTTAACGGTCAGGCTGGCGGCAGCGACTGGCGAGCGCAGAGCGGCGAGCCCAGCCGCCGCCCGCCCGCCTCCCCCACTCACTTGCAGACTGTCGTGCGCCGATACACACGCAATGAGGTCGTCAAAGCTGGTGGTCCCTACAGTAACAAAAACGCACTTCATAGCGCGGGTTCCGCAACCCCGAATCGCAAGGGCCGGATGTGACGTATCGGAGCCACGCGGGCGGCCGCGTTGGGTGCAAGAACCGGAAGTCGGCCATGGCCACCAGGGGGCAGTGGGCGCCTGGTGTGTGTCTCCGAGGATGGGAGGAAAGCAACGACTGCTCCTGGCCTAAGTGCTGGCCACTTTTGTAAGCCTTTTGCGTGTAGGAGTTCCTGGGACCTTCATAGTAAGGAGGTGGGAAATTGACAATTTTTTTTTTTCAAAAGTGGGATTTAAAATAATAATCGTGAAGTCTCACACCCTTATGTTTGCAGCCTGGTTCGGTACCACAGATCTTTTAATGATACAGAAGTTTGGGATTCTTTATTGACTACTTTGTTTTGTCAAGAGACATTTGAGAGATGGTTTTGCTTCCAAGTCTGTTCAGGGCATCTGGGAAAAAAAAAAAGTCCCTTTTAAAAATCCGTCATTAGCTTGGGCACTTCCATCTGAGATTCTCAAGTAGCCGGAGCCCTATAGAGTCTCTAGGAAGCTATAGAAAGACAGTAATCTCAATTAGCAAGCATTGTGTGTAAAATAGAGGCGTTAAGGCCTGGAGCCTCTGTCTCTGTCTTGGAACCCATCCATTTAATTATTTAAAACGTAAAATTACCATAAATTTAAATTCTAAGCAAATATAAAATTGTATGTTAGCATGAGTGAATACAACAAATGTGTTACACTTAGGCAGTCAGGTAGAGAGGTGATATTTCAAGACGCTTCTTTGTCCTACGACCATGACTAGGATCATTGCTTGCTTTATTTCATTCTAATGTTTTCTGTTAGTCCTACCTAAAATTTCAGTTTAGCTGATATGTATGCTTTACACTGCCTGGTTATATACAGAGGAGATGCTATGAGAAGAAATTCTCTTAAATACCAGAGGAGATTCGAGGTAAATTAGACCTTAAACATGGGCTAAAATTACCTATGAAATGGCAACCCACTCCAGTACTCTTGCCTGGAAAATCCCATGGATGGAGGAGTGTGGTCGGTCCAGAGTCCATGGGGTCACAAAGAGTAGGACACGACTGAGCGACTTCACTTTCACATTCACTTTCAAGTGTATTTCTAACAAGACTTTGTATCTTGAGACTTGAATAAACGTCTTTTTGAGGGGTGGTATTGAGCGACTGAACTGAATTGAACTGATGCTGCTACCCCTTTCTTGATACCGAATTTCGTGAATTAATAAAACTAGTTTCACCTGGAGGAGGAAATGGCAACCCACTCCAGTATTCTTGCCTCGAGAATCCCATGGACAGAGTAGCATGGTGGACTACAGTCCAACACGACTGAAGTGACTTAGCATAGGTACGTACAGTTTCATCATAACAGTAAATAAAGAAAGATCATGGTTAAATAATAAAATATAAGCATAAGCATATTTTCTGCCAAATAAAGGAATAAAGTATGAATATTTATTGGAATATAAAGACAAAATATTCCAAAATATTCTGTAATTCAGAAAGATCTCGCCTTGTGTCTGTGATATTTTTCCTGTATCTGGAAGATATAAATTAAAGGAGCACTGTTCTGATGAGCTCATGGAGAGTAATAAGCACATGTAGAAGTAGAATATTCTTAAATTTCTAGAAAATAAGAAAATCGAATATCTAATGAAACAGAGCCTTGCCAAAACTGAGTTTCCATACTGAGTGACAATTTATCTGAAACTTTTTCCCCTTGCTGTCTCTTCTGGTCCCAATCCCTTTCTTGTCCCCTCTGACCTCAATCCTATGCTAATGGAGCACTAATCAACCAGAGTCAGTCCACTAAAATTGCTGTTGTTGCAGATATTATCATTCTGGTAAAATCTCAGGTTATTTCTCCAGGGCAAAATGAGCTCACAGACCCCAGAGCAACGGTCCAGAGAATTCTAAACCAGAGACATTTTGACTCCTGAAATCATTATTAAGAAATATCAGAAATGTCACTTTGTTCTTCCCCTTTAAAACATCCCCAAAACTCAAAGACCAAGAAGGAGTGGACCTGAGATTTGTATCCCACTCCCTTACTGTGCAGTGCTTATTGGCTAACTCAAGTCTGACTCTTTGCGACCCTGTTGATTGTGGCAGGCCAGGCTCCTCTGCCCATGGGATTCTCCAGGCAAGAACACTGGAGTGGGTTGCCATGTCCTTCTCCGGGGGATCTCCCCTACCCAGGGATCAAACGCAGGCCTCCCGAATTGCAGCCAGATTCTTTACTGTTTGAACCCCCAGGGAAGACCCACCGTCCTGAATGCCCTGCAAATAAATCCTTACATTGCTGAAAACTCCTGCTGTCAAGAATTTGGCTTACTGTGGCACAAGCATATGAGCCTTTGCTTGGTTATATTAATACTTTAAATGTGCTATACTTTAATTAAAAATCTTCTTGCAGAAATTGATCCAGAAACATTTAAAAAACCCAAGATTACATAATTAATGTAAAATTTTGGAAATTATGTCTTTTCTCTGTCTTGTAAGTGTTAAGTATGCATTTTATTTGCTTGGGTGTGTTTTTCTTATACAGGCTTACTGATCAAATAAATTAATATTACTTTAAAATTAATATTACTTCTAAAATTAATAAATTAATATTACTTCTAAAAGATTTATGATTATGAATAATTAAATTTCTTTTCAACTGCATTAAGTTAATATTCTGGCAAACTTTATTTCAATAGTAACTGTGCTTCCTGGTATGCCAGTTTGAAGATAATTTCCAAGATCTTTAAACACTTTTAAAAAAATTGTGTATTGACATTAAATTGAGTTAATAATTAGTGGATGATTGTGGCACAACTAGATACTTTTTAAAGTTACATAGAATACTGAAACACTGGTTTAAACTAAACATAATTCTGACTTTATATATTTTTGCTTCTTATTTGAAATGCTATAGAGAAGCTATGTCTTGGAGTTGTGTAATGAATTTGTTCTTTTTTGCTACTTTAGGAAGTTGTCAATAGGATTTCTGTGGCTTGTAGAAGATGTTGTCATGTGTAGTCTTAAATTCTGCTAGCCTATTAACATGCTTATATGTCAGACAGTTTTCGATTGTATCCACCCTGCACTTTTCTATTTAAATTAGAAATTAGTGACTTTAGTTAAAAATTATAGTTAATATGGGTGGTTAAGACTTCTCAAGGAGTAGCAGTGCAGAGAATTATGACAGTATCTGTGCTTTTGTTTTTCAAGGAAAAAGAATAGTTGTTTTTTTTTTTTTTTCTAAAGCAAGTTTTTTATTTCCATAATTCTTTATATGCTTTAAAATTATTGAGAACCTCAAAGAGCTTGGATTTATGTAAATTATAATGTTAGTTATAACTATTGATATTTATCATATTAGAGACTAAAAAATGAGAACATTTTAACATATTTATTGATTCATTGAAAAGTAACAATGATGAGCATCTTGAATGCTGACATAAATGACCCATTTTTATGAACAATAACTATTTTTCAAAACAAACATTTTCATGAGAAGAAGAGCATGTTTCACATTTTTGCAAATCTGTTTACTATCTGGGCTTGCAAAAGAAAGGAATCTGGGTCCTTGTATCTGCTTTGACATTTAATCCATTGCATTATCACACATCACACAGCCTCTGTAAAACTCCACTATATATTCATGAAAGAACTGGTATGTTACTAACCCTTTCTTGATACCAAATTTCACCACTTTGAGAGGATGAGAGTCAAACAAAACACACAACATCTTAATATTATTATGAAAATTGTTTTGACCTCACAGATCCTGTAAAGGAATATGAGACTTAAAAAAGACAGAACTTAGAAAATGAATTTATTTAGGTTTGTTTATAATACCTGAATCTGAAAAGAATCTACAAAATGTTAAAATGTTTAGAGTACTGCATTAGTTTAGATGGTGTTGCATCCTTTATTTAGTAAATAATGCTTCCACCTACCATAGGAAAGATTATTCTTTACCTTGCCAGTCCGATCACTTCATGGGAAACGGAAAAAGTGGAAACACTGGCAGATTTTATTTTCTTGGGCTCCAAAATCACTGTGGACAGTGACTGCAGCCATGAAATTAAAAGATGATTGCTCCTTGGAAGAAAACCTATGAGAAACCTAGGCAGTGTATTAAAAAGAAGAGACATTACTTTGCCAACAAACGTTCCTTTAGTTAAAGCTATGGTTTTGCCAGTGGTCATGTACGGATATTGAGAGTTGGACCATAAAGAAAGCTGAGTGCTGAAGAATTGAGGCTTTTAAATTGTGGTGCTGGAGAAGACTCTTGAGAGTCCTTTGGACTGCAAGGAAAGCAAACCAGTGATTCCTAAAGGAAATTGGTCCTGAATATTCATTGGAAGGACTGATGCTGAAGCTGAAGTCTTCAATACTTTGGCCACCTGATGCAAAGAACCAACTCATTGAAAAAGACACTGATGCTGGGAAAGATTGAAAGCAGAGGAGAAGGGGATGACAGAGGATGAGATGGTTGGATGGCATCACCGACTCAATGGACATGAGTTTGAGCAAACTCCAGAACATAGTGAAGGACAGGAAAGACTAGTGTGCTCCAGTCCATGGGGTGGCAAAAAGCTGGACATGACTTCGCCACTAAACAACAACAAAAATCTGCCTGAATAGCAAAAATTCTGTCTTACAAGAATAATTTTCTATCACTTAAGTTGCCTTTCTTGTATCCTTGAATATTTAAGGGGGAAATAACTACAGAACATAAATCTTCACTTCTAATAGTGTTCAGTTTATTCTCTCAGTCGTGTCCAACTCTTTGTGACCCCATGGATTGCAGCACTCCAGGTCTCCCTGTCCATCACCAAGTCCCAGAGTTTACTCAAACTTATGTCCATTGAGTCGCTGATGCCATCCAGCCATCTGATACTCTGTTGTCCCCTTCTCCTCCTGCTTTCAATCTTTCCCAGCATCAGGGTCTTTTCAAATGAGTCAGTTCTTCCGATCAGGTGGCCAAAGTATTGGAGTTTCAGCTTCAGCATCACTCCTTCCAATGAATATTCAGGACTGATTTCTTTAGGATGGACTAGTTGGATCTCCTTGCAGTCCAAGGGTCTCTCAAGAGTCTTCTCCAACACCACAGTTCGAAAGCATCAATTCTTCAGTGCTCAGCTTTCTTTATAGTCCAACTCATGTATCCATACATGACTACTGCAAAAAACATATATTTGACTATTTGGAACTTTGTTGGCAAAGTAATGTCTCTGCTTTTTAATATGCTGTCTAGCTTGGTCATAACTTTTCTTCAAAGGAGCAAGCATCTTTAATTTCATGGCTGCACTCACCATCTGCAGTGATTTCAGGGCCCAAAAAGATAAAGTCTATCACTGTTTCCACTGTTTCCCCATCTATTTGCCATTAAGTAATGGGACCAGATGCCATGATCTTCGTTTTCTGAATGTTGAGTTTTAAGCCAACTTTTTTAGTCTCCTCTTTCAGTTTCATCAAGAGGATCTTTAGTTCTTCTTTGCTTTCTCCCGTAAGGGTCGTATCATCTGCATATCTGGGGTTATTGATATTTTCCCGGCAATCTTGATTCCAGCTTTGCTTCCTCCAGCCCGGGATTTCTCATGATGTACTCTGCATATAAGTTAAATAATCAGGGTGACAGTATACAGCCTTGAAGTACTCCTTTCCCTATTTGGAACCTGTTGTTCCATGTCCAGGGCTAACTATTGCTACCTGACCTGCATACGGATTTCTTAAGAGGCAGGTCATGTAGTCTGGTATTCCCATCTCTTTAAGACTTTTCCTCAGATGACACTCAGATGACCATTATATCTACTACTGTGGGCAAGAATCCCTTAGAAGAAATGGAGTAGCCATCGTAGGTCAACAAAAGAGTCTGAAATGCAGTACTTGGATGCAATCTCAAAAACAGCAGAATGCTCTCTGTTCATCTCCAAGGCAAACCATTCACTATCACAGTAATCCAAGTCTATGCCCAGACCAATAATGCTGAAGAAGCTGAAGTTGAATGGTTCTATGAAGACCTACAAGACCTTCCAGAACTAATACCCGCAAAAGATGTCCTTTTCATTCTAGGGGACTGGAATGCAACAGTAGGAAGTCAAGAAACACCTGGAGTACAGGCAAATTTGGCCTTGGAGTACAGAATGAAGCAGGGCAAAGGCTAACAGGGTTTGCCAAGAGAATGCACTGGTCATAGCAAACACCCTCTTCCAACAACACAAGAGAAGACTCTACACATGGACATCACCAGATGGCCAACACCGAAATCAGATTGATTATATTCTTTGCAGCCAAAGATGGAGAAACTATACAGTCAGCAAAAACAAGACCAGTAGCTGACTGTGGCTCAGATCATTAACTCCTTACTGCAAAATTTAGACTTAAATTGAAGAAATTAGGGAAAACCACCAGGCCATTCAGGTATGACCTAAGTCAAATCTCTTATGATTACACAATGAAAGTGAGAAATAGATTTAAGGGACTAGATCTGATAGACAGAGTGCCTGATGAACTATAGACGGAGGTTCGTGACGTTGTACAGGAGACATGGATCAAGAGCATCCCCATGGAAAAGAAATACAAAAAATCAAAATGGCTGTCTGGGGAGGCCTTACAAATAGCTGTGAAAAGAAGAGAAGTGAAAAGCAAAGGAGAAAAGGAAAAGGAAACATATAAGCATCTGAATGCAGAGTTCCAAAGAATAGCAAGGAGAGATAAGAAAGCCTTCCTCAGAGATCAATGAAAAAAAATAGAGGAAAATGACAGAATGGGAAAGACTAGAGATCTCTTCAAGAAAATTAGAGATACCAAGGGCATTTCATGCAAAGATGGGCTCAATAAAGGACAGAAATGGTATGGACCTAACAGAAGCAGAATATATTAAGAAGAGGTGGCAAGAATACACAGAAGAACTGTACAAAAAAGATCTTCATGACCAAGATAACAACGATAGTGTATTCACTCACCTAGAGCCAGACTTCCTGGAATGTGAAGTCAAGTGGGACTTAGAAAGCGTCACTATGAACAAAGCTAGTGGAGGTGATGGAATTCCAGTTGAGCTATTTCAAATCCTGAAAGATGATGCTGTGAAAGTGCTTCACTCAATATGCCAGCAAATTTGGAAAACTCAGCAGTGGCCACAGGACTGGAAAAGGTCAGTTTTCATTCCAATTCCAAAGAAAGGCAATGCCAAAGAATGCTCAAACTACTGCACAATTGCAATCATCTCACATGCTAGTAAAGTAATGCTCAAAATTCTCCAAGCCAGGCTTCAGCACTACGTGAACTGTGAACTTCCAGATGTTCAAGCTGGTCTTAGAAAAGGCAGAGGAACCAGAAATCAAATTGCCAACATCTACTGGATCATGGAAAAAGGAAGAGATTTCCAGAAAAATATCTATTTCTGCTTTATTGACTATGCCAAATCCTTTGACTATGTGGATCACAGTAAACTGGAAAATTCTGAAAGAGATGGGAATACCAGACCACCTGACCTGCCTCTTGAGAAACCTGTATGCAGGTCAGGAAGGAATAGTTAGAACTGGACATGGAACAACAGACTGGTTCCAAATAGTAAAAGGAGTACGTCAAGCTGTATATTGTCACCCTGCTTATTTAACTTATATGCAGAGTACATCATGAGAAACGCTGGACTGGAAGAAGCACAAGCTGGAATCAAGATTGCCTGGAGAAATATCAATAACCTCAGATATGCAGATGACACCACCCTTATGGCAGAAAGTGAAGAGGAGCTAAAAAGTCTCTTGATGAAAGTGAAAGAGGAGAGTGAAAAAGTTGGTTTAAACTCAACATTCAGAAAACGAAGATCATGACATCTGGTCCCATCACTTCATGGAAAATAGATGGGGAAACAGTGTCAGACTTTATTTTTGGGGGCTCCAAAATCACTGCAGATGGTGACTGCAGCCATGAAATTAAAAGACGCTTACTGCTTGGAAGGAAAGTTATGACCAACCTAGACAGCATATTCAAAAGCAGAGACATTACTTTGCCGACTAAGGTCCGTCTAGTCCAGGCTATGGTTTTTCCACTGGTCATGTATGGATGTAAGAGTTGGACTGTGAAGAAAGCTAAGCACTGAAGAATTGATGTTTTTGAACTGTGGTGTTGGAGAAGACTCTTGAGAGTCCCTTGGGCTGCAGGGAGATCCAACCAGTCTATTCTAAAGGAGATGAGTCCTGCATGTTCTTTGGAAGGACTGATGCTGAAGCTGAAACTCCAGTACTTTGGCCACCTCATGTGAAGAGCTGACTCATTGGAAAAGACTTTGATGCTGGGAGGGATTGCGGGCAGGAGGAGAGGGGGATGACAAAGGATGAGATGGCTGGATGGCATCACTGACTCAATGGACATGAGTTTGGGTGAACTCCGGGAGTTGGTGATGGACAGGGAGGCCTGGCGTGCTGCGATTCATGGGGTCACAAAGAGTCGGACACGACTGAGCGACTGTACTGAACTGAACTGAATACAGTTCATGGAATTCTCTAGGCCAGAATACTGGAGTGGGTAGCCTTTCCCTTCTCCAGGGGATCTTCCCAACCTAGGCATCAAATCCAGGCCTCCCACATTGCAGATGGATTATTTACCAGCTAAGCCACAAGGGAAGCCCTTATTTATTATTATAACTGTACATAATGGCCTGCCTCAGAGAGCCCTGCTTGCCCCTCCATTTGCCTGACCCTTGGGCCAGGGTGCCTTTGTTTGGCTCATAAGGAGATAGCTTGACCCTGCCCACCTGTGAAGGACTGTAACATTCTTAAGTTCTTTGTGTGGGAAACGGTGCCCCTCATCTGCTGCTTACTGGCATGGCTCAGAAAATCACATTTGGGAGGCCAGAATCACAGATAGTTGTGGCATCTTTGTTTATTGATATGACAGGAGATATTCCATTTCATACACCTGTGAAATGACTGTAAGTAAGTGAAACTGACCATTCTGGGAGATATTTGTAAGAATTAAATGGTCATTTTACTTTGTTTGCTAACCTCCCCCCATCTCTGATCCATAAAGAACATGGCATCCAAGCCCCAACAAGATAGTTATTTACAGACATTAGTCTGCCATCTTCTAGGCCAATCAGGTCTCTGATTAAAGTTATATTCCCTGGGTGACACTAGTGGTAAAGAACCCAGTTGCCAATGCAGGAGACCTAAGCGACATGGGTTCGATCCATGGGTCAGGAAGATTCGCTGGAGGAGGAAATGGCAACCCATGCCAGTATTCTTGCCTAGGAAATCTCATTGGCAGAAGTGGGCTACAGTCCATAGGGTCACAACAACACAACTGAAGTGACTTAGCGTGTGTTGCCTCAACACCTGGTCTCTCAGACTTATTGGCCTATCATGTGGTGAACAGAGTCACCTTGGACTCGATAACAATACTAGAAATAATTAGGTTTGTTTAATATGTTATTGTAGTAAAGGTGCATGGGAAAAGTTGTTAGATCAGAAGGACATTTAGCCTTTACTAAATTAAGTTGGTTTTGGTAAAATATTGGTATAAACATTTCAGAAATTACATGCTCTATGGGAAATCCCTGGCAATTTGTCAGTGCCCTCTGTGATGAATGTGGCCTCCAAAATACTGTTTTAGTTTCAGAAATAACCCTCATCAAAACTCCTGTGAAGTAGTTATATACTATGAAGTGGTTATATGCAGAATTTTCAGTCAGTTCAGTTCAGTCACTCAGTCATGTCTGACTCTTTGCAACCCTGTGGACTGCGGCACGCCAGGCCTCCCTGTCATTCACCAATGCCAGGAGTTTTCTCAAACTCATGTCCATTGAGTTGGTGATGCCACCCAACCACCTCATACTCTGTCCTCCCCTTCTCCTCTGCCTTCAATCTTGCCCAGCATCAGGGTCTTTTCAAATGAGTCAGTTCTTCGCATCAGGTGGCCAAATTATTGGAGTTTCAGCTTTAGCATCAGTCCTTCCAATGAATATTCAGGGATGATTTCCTTTAGGATTGACTGGTTTGATCTCCTTGCAGTCCAAGGGTCTCTCAAGAGTCTTATCCAACACCACAGTTCAAAAGCATCAATTCTTCGGCGCTCAGCTTTCTTTATAATCCAACTCTCACATCCGTACATGACTACTGGAAAAACTATAGCTTTTTCTAGGTGGACCTCTATTATGATAGAATAAACAATAGCAATCAATTAACCACAGCCATTAAATCTCTTAATGATCTTGTTGTATTCTAAAGCTTACCTGAAGGTTCTACTATAGGCTAGAGTTTGTATCACCAACAAAGAAGAAGAATCTCAGAGCCTCATGGAAAAGGACCATACCAGGTACTTTACATGAGTGCCATTTCAAAGAGTAGATTTATGAGCTAACATCACTTAGATAACTTGTAAACCAGAACAGTGGACTGAGGCAAAATTTCCAGAATTCTTTTTAATCCAGTTAAAGCTCAGAACACTGTAGAGTCAGATAACCAGGAAGGATGTGCTAAACAATGCCAAGCCTTCCATAAGATACTCAATAATCCTTTGTCCCCCTTTCAAAATCTTTCATAGTTTTTCATGAGATATAAAGCCTAGGTTTTCTGACATGCGTTTTAGAAGGAATATCATATATACTTGCTCAGGTAAAATAAACATAGAGCTACTGCTGAAAATCTAAAAAAAATATGGAAAATAAAGTAGCATTAGTTATCCTTATGATAAGGGTGGTTTCATATTGGTTTTATATAACTGAAAGTGAAAGTCACTCAGTCGTGTATGACTCTTTGCGACTCCATGGACTATACAGTACATGGAGTTCTCCAGGCCAGAATACTGGAGTGGGTAGCCTTTCCCTTCTCCAGGGGATCTTCCCAACCCAGGGATCGAACCCAGGTCTCTCACATTGCAGGTGGATTCTTTACCAGCTGAGCCACAAGGGAAGCCCCTTATAACCTAGGAATTATTTTATTTTTTAATAGTTCAGAGGAAAACTGCAATGAATATATGCCATATTTGTTCATATTCTTTTTATATTTTTTGTTTCTCCTCTTGCTATTTTCTCTGCCTCCCCATCAATTTGGTTAGCTATCCTTCAAGATTCAGAAGACGTGCAATTTCCTCCAGGAAGCCCTTCTCTGACCCTTGTAAGGTATGTTCATTATGTGCAAATACTACTCTTTGCCTACCCTTGTCATAATTCTTGATGTTTAAATTACCTGTACACTCTTTTCTTCTTCTGGACTGTAAAGTCTAAAAGGAGTGGAGACCAGGTCTAAGTCATCTCTGAATTTCTAGAATTTAGTACTGTCCTTGGAACCTAGAAGATACTCAATATATATTTATTGAACAAAAAGAATTATATTATTAGGTACCATGCTAGGTCCTATGGGGAATACAAAGATAAATAAAACATAGTACCTTTTCTATCTCAACAATAGATGAATTTATTCATAGACTGATCAAAGGCTTGTGCACTTTTAGAATTAAGAAACCATGGAATCCGTTCTTTTTATTTTATGGACAGGAAACAAAGATTCAAATAGATTGTGATTCTTTCCCCAGTAGCAGGGCTAATAATACTAGCAGTGGATTGAATCTAAGTCTACAGATGCTTGCCAAGGCATACTACAGTGACTTATCCTTTAGAGATGAGCCTACAGTAATGATATCTGTTTTATAATGTAAAGAAATAACAGCAACATGATCTTAAAGTCTGATAAACCAGCAATGTTTCTTCTTAATCTAAGTACCGCATGTTACAGAATCCTTAAACTACCTGTTGTGCTTAGATTTATTTCCTTAATTTTTCATCATTCATCCAAAATTTCTATATATCCTTTATTATTAAATTAAGTGTCTTTTATCAAAGCTGATACATGCTTTGTGGATCCAATGTGTTCTTGAAAATTTGCCAAAACTTGACTCTCCCTTTGTTTCTCCTCCTTCCAAATATTATTGGTGGTAATTTTCTTACTGTTAGGGACACAAAAATAATTATTTCTTGTCTACACTGGTCAAATCAAAGAACTATAATAGAGTCGATTTTTGGAGAACTGTAGAGAAAATGGTTTAAAGAGTAGCAACATATGCTACTGCAAATATGGTACTTTGACATAAAAATTATTTTGAGCTGAAGGTAATTGAGAAGAGGGAGATACAGGAAAAACTCTGCCCTACCGTATTTGCCTAAAAGTACTTGTAAAAGATAATTACTCCTTGGAAGGAAAGTTATGACCAACCTAGACAGCATATTAAAAAGCAGAGACATTAGTTTGCCAACAAAGTTCCATCTAGTCAGTTCAGTTTAGTTGCTCAGTTGTGTCCGACTCTGCGAACCCATCTAGTCAAGGCTATGGTTTTTGCAGTAGTTATGTATGGATGTGAGAGTTGGACTATAAAGAAAGCTGAGTGCTGACGAATTGATGCTTTTGAACTGTCGTGTTGGAGAAGACTCTTGAGAGTCCCTTGGACTGCAGGGAGATCCAGCCAGTCCATCCTAAAGGAAGTCAGTTCTGAATAATCATTGGAAGGACTGATGTTGAAGCTGAAACTCCAATACTTTGACCACCTGATGCAAACAGCTGACTCATTTGAAAAGATCCTGATGCTGGGAAAGATTGAGGGCAGGAAGAGAAGGAGACAACAGAGGATGACATGGTTGGATGGCATCACCGACTCAATGGACATTAGTTTGAGTAAACTCCGGGAGTTGGTGATGGACAGGGAGGCCTGGTGTGCTGCAGTCCATGGGGTCGCAAAGAGTCGGATACAACTGAGCGACTAAACTGAACTGAACTGAGTTGTAAAGGTGTCCACCTCCCCTCTGTAACAGGATGGACAGAAGTTAACCATCAGAGACAAGTATAGACCCTTACAGCCTGAAGTCAACATCAGAGGAATCTATATAACAAGCTTTACTAATTAGCTTTTATGGTCCCTTAGTTTCCCCATATATTTACCTTCTCCTAATTTGTCACCCCAAAAACTCAAAATCCTTTTCCTTCATCTTGTCACTTCTATAAGAATTTGTTTTTATTCAAAACTGCTATATAATGTCAAACTCTAACCATCCCTTTCAGTTACTCATTATTGAATATATGGAGCATGTACCTGATAAACAGGTTAATAAACTTCTGTTTGTTGTTCTCTTGTTAATCTGTCTTTTGTCAGTCTAATTTACACGGCCCCAGCTGGAGAAAGGTAGAGGGACAAAAAAGATTTTTTTCCTCCTCGACAGTTTATTAATAGATATTTTTATTTCAGCCATGTTTTTAAAATTCCAACTAGACTTCCTAATTTCTTCAAGATCCTATTGAATAAAATGAAGTACTTCATTTACCCAAGAATATGCAAGAGGGCTATAAAATCAAGATTCAAAAGGCCACCCAAAAAAGGATATGAAAGAAAATACGAAGAAGCAGAAACAATGATTTCAAATAAATCAGATGAAAGTCTTTGGCTTAAATTAAAAAAAAAAACCACTATACAGGTATAAAATTGAGGTTTTAATGAACTGTAATGAGTGAGAGTTGGCTGCACCACTACTTGAGTTATCACAGGCAGGGACAAAGCTAATTTTTATTGAGCACACTTAATGTGACAAGCAATGTGTTAGACAAATTACACATCTGATCTCTTTTTTATCAGACTTAAATTGTAAGACTTTTCCAAACCCTATCTGTACATGAAATTGCTGCTTAAAAAAATTTACACTACAAATCATATCAAAGCTACAATATTACTTAAATAATTAAAATGAACCTTTGTGGTTTTTACTTCACATTCCTTCCTAGGCTACAAAGACAAAGATCAGAAACCATGAAATGCTTTCTTTAGGTAAAATCCAATTGAGTATGAAACAAGTCACCTAAATGAAGAATTTAATTCTATTATTATGACTATGAGACTAATTTATATATCTTATTACCAACTATTTTTGGAAGAAGGAAAAATCATTTATATGATCCTGATTATATGAGTATATGCTTCCTGTATGGATCAGTGATGTTAATTAAGCCCTGTTGTGTAAAATTATCATAATCAGCCTAACTATAAATGATAAAATGCTTGATTAAAGGAGACTCTACTGAATAAAACATAATTCCAGACATTGCTTAAATCCATTATCTGATAGAAGGTTAGTGCTTAGATGAATCAAAAGCTGTTAAGACTTAGATGTTTTTCAAGAATGCAAGTTTTCTAAAAGATCTGAGTTGTTTTAGTTAATTTGTTTTTACTTATTTCTCTATCTAATTTTTGCTAACATAGCAAAAACTATGGAATATAACATACCATTTTTTATAAATATCAGAGTCATGGTTAGATTGCTTAATAAAAACAAATTAATTCAAAACTATTCATTGAGCACTTAATATATACAATCAATATATATATCTGCTACACACAGATAGACTAGACAGCTTAGAGTCTAATGAAAACACACAAAGATATTTGCAAATATGTGGTGATAAAGAGCAATAAAGGACTGAGCAATGCAGGAGAGAATAACGGAGGTTGGGGTGGCATGGGAATTTATTTTAGATTCAATGGTCAGAGAAAGCTTCTCTGCAGAACCGACATTTAAGCTGAGGCTCAAAAGATAAGGAGCCAACCAGGAGAAGACTGAGGGAACTCTCACATTCATACATGACTATTGGAAAAACCATAGCTTTGACTATATAGACCTTTGTCGGCAAAGTGATGTCTCTGCTTTTTAATATGTTGTCTAGGTTTGTCATAACTTTTGTTCCAAGGAGCAAGCTTCTATTAATTTCATGGCTACAGTGATGTCCACAGTGTCTTTTAGAGTCCAAGAAAATAAAATCTGTCACTCCTTCCACTTTTTCCCCATCTATTTGCTGAGGAGTGATGGGACGGGATGCCATGATCTTAGTTTTTTGAATGTTGAGTTTCAAGTCACTTTTTCACTCTCTTCTTTCACCCTCATCAAGAGGTTCCCCTTCACTTTTATAAGATTTTGAATTCCTAAGAGCTCTTTCTTGTTCATTTAAAGTTCACTTTTTATAGCATACTGTTCTTTTATCTTGAATTTAGTATCATTTCGTTTCTCTGAAGATATTATTAATAGGTTTTTTTATGTTTCTTTTCTCTTTGACCTTACTGCTGCTGCTGTTGTTCTGATCTCTGTCTTGCATTTTAGAAACTTTATTCAAATATCTAGGAACTTAGACAGCCTTAAATATTTAAGAATGATGCACAAAAAAGAAGTTCTGTCTTTATTGTTGGGACTTCACTGTGTAGTAGCTGGGAAGAAATTCAGTCTTTTTAATGGGAGACCCCAAATATCAGTGTCTGTAGGGCTTTATACTTGTATTAGCTTCTCCAGAATCCTCCTATCTCCCCAACTGATAGTATCTTAGAAACCAACCAGCAGAAAGGTGACAGAGGGCAGTCTTAAAATTTATTGAATTGACACTCAATCCCCATTTTCATTAAACTTCAAAATCCAGCCGTCAGCTATGCTTATTGTTTTCAACACTAGAGCTTCTTTTCTGGAAAGATGTTTCAGGCACTATAGAAAATAAAACTTGACTCTTTTTTTTTCAACCTAAACCATTGTTTTACTTTCAACTAAATCAACAAACAAGCTTCCTTAACAACAAGAAACACCTGACCCTCCACACAGTGAAAAAGAATATTGCATTAACTCTTGAATCTTTTGTTGAAATTGATAAGGAACTTTGAGGATCTAATTTTTTTATACATACTTTTGATCAATCTTCTTCTTTTTAGCTCTCCCTTCAAACTGTACCTCAGAGATATCCAGTAACTTTAAATTAAAAACTGAACCTGTCACCATCAACCTTAGGTTTCAGCTTTTCCAGTTTAAGTAAGCTTAACAGTCATCTCATCTGTTGCTCTCCAGCTTCCAAAATTTTGTTGACTTCACTTGTCTGCTGTTTTCTCCTCTCCTGTTCTCTTCATCCTTCTCTATTTATACCTTAAAAAAATTCCTTTATTGTCACTTCAGTGGAGCTTCATGCAGCAGCAGAGATAAATGATGTTTCTAATCTTCCTAGTTTAACTGGAAGTCTTATAGCACATTCTATATGGAGAAATAATGCCATCCAAGCTAATAACATTAAAGATGGGAGACTGAGAAGCCCACTGGCAAAAAGAAAATCTGTTTCAGAGAAACATGAAATAAGCAGTTCTATAATATGTAAGTCATATATATGACTATTTACTGTACTGGAAAAGTCTGTTGCTACAGAAAACTGAGTTATATTAACTTTCAAATACTTAAAATTATAGGTAATTTAACTGGATACACAAATATAAGTTATATGTGCTTTTCTAGTGTTTTTTGGATACAGAACGCATTTTTATGAAAAATTACCTTTAGACATAAATTGCCCTCATTGAGGAATCTTAAGAAGCATGTCATTTAGTTCCTTGTTGGAGAAGACTCCTGATTTGAGAGACTGAACAGGCATTTTAGTGTTGATTTCATGAAGTGGGTGAATTCAAGACACTATTTTAAAAAATTCATTCAGACAAACCTTAAGTATTAAAAATCGAAATATGTCTGATCCTCCTCTATTTCAACCCTGACCACACACCTGCCTATATGTACATTTGGGAAAAGAGGTCAGGGTAAGAGCAAAGAAATGGGCTTGTACACAGTAATAATACTAGTCACTAATATTTATTAACCTTTGAGTGTTTACTGTATGTCAGTAACTATACTAAAAACTTTTTGTGAATTATTTCATAATAAATGGTTAGTGATTATTTGACATGTGAATTTAAACAGTAAAAAAAGGAAGGATAAGTCTGTAAGGAGGAGGAGAGGGGAAAGAATGCCACCAAATGGTCAACATTCTCATTTCCTTTCCCTATCCCATCCCTCTTTTTCTCAAGTACTGCTGTAGACTTATTTGTATTCCTAGCATAATTTTGTACTCTATCCTTGCTTTTTGCTATTCTTTCAGTGTGTTGATATTAAGTGATTCATCTTAGGTACTTGAATTTGAAGGTTAATGATTTGGAACTTCAAGCAGGAGTTTTGATTGCAATAGTTCACTGTTTTCCAAAATATACCATCAAGTATTTCATAAGAGAGGATATGGAATAAAAATGAGAAAAAAGAAAGAGAAACCCATCAAGGCATTTCTATAATTTTTAAACATTTTTAAAGCAATATGGCTGATATTTCCAAGTGATCAAACCTTTACAAAATAGCAACCTGTGATGATTAATACACATTCAGTCAAACAAGCTACTAAGAATGCATGGGTCAGGAACATGTATAAAATTGGTTTAGGAATAAAGGAAGTAATATGAAGAAATGAGAATTTAAATAATTCTTCCAATGATTAGTAAAATATATTTCAGCCTTCCAGTTGTTTAAGATTGGAAAATTTGTCTTTAAAAAAAAAAAGACAAGGTAAATTTGTCTTATTTGATTGGTATCTATTGAATATATTCTCTGCAAGGCACTGTGATTAGCATTACAGGAGAAAGGATATGAAAATGCCTAAAATGTTGTTCAAGCTGCTCATAATCTCGTGTTGAAGGTAAAGCATATACAAAATACCTGCTGTACTCTATATGATATTATGTGACAAATACTACATGAATGATGCAAAATATTTTTATTTTTTCTGTTTTGCCAACTTGCAATGTAATGAATTTGTAGGTGACATTCCATATATATGTTTTTTTGTATACCATTCATATATGCTAACCTTTGACAATCACTGCAAAACATCATTAAAACCAGTTCAGATAGAACAAGTCTAGAAAAAGAGCTGCCAGCTAAGGCACGCTTCAGAAAAATAACTGGTTTCAGGGAGATATATGCATGTGTTTCTTATAATGGAATGTGTAACTTATTGTTTATTAGAGTCCATTCCGGAGAAGGCAATGGCACCCCACTCCAGTACTCTTGCCTGGAAAATTGGAGAAGGAAATGGCAACCCACTCCAGTGTTCTTGCCTGGAGAATCCCAGGGATGGGGGAGTCTGGTGGGCTGCCATCTATGGGGTCGCACAGCGTCGGACACGACTGAAGTGACTTAGCAGCAGCAGAGTCCATTCAGCCAAGTGCATTAGGTATATATTTCATTTAATTTTCACAATAATCCTGTAAGATCAGTACTATTTTTATCCCCATTTTACAAATGAAGAAACTGAAGATCAGAGAAATAACTTGTCTAAAGTTACACAGCTGATAAATGATAGAATCAGGAGTTGGACCCAGTCTGTTTAACCCGTAGTGTACACTCGTAATAATTTGGTTTTCTGTCTCTTTTGTGGAACATGCTAGTAGAGCTGTCTAGGAGATGTTTAGGTATCTGAGTCTGAAGTTCAAGAGGAAAGGTTAGTTTAGAGATACAGATTATATAGTCATCAGCATGTGTTGCTGCTAAGTCACTTCAGTCGTGTCCGACTCTGTGCGACCCCATAGACGACAGCCCACCAGGCTCCCCCGTCCCTGGGATTCTCCAGGCAAGAACACTGGAGTGGGTTGCCATTTCCTTCTCCAATGCATGAAAGTGAAAAGTGAAAGTGAAGTCGCTCAGTCGTGTCCGACTCTTCATGACCCCATGGACTGCAGCCCACCAGGCTCTTCTGTCCGTGAGATTTTCCAGGCAAAAGTGCTGGAGTGGGGTGCCATCACCTTCTCTGCAGCATGTGTTATAGATCCTCAAATATAAGGAGACCTCAATAAGAAGATACCAAAAAGGTTTTCTTGTCAACTGGTTTGTAAAAAAGTTTAGAAATATAAATGAATGAATTGAATATCTATTTAGGTCATTTACATTTTAAATTTAGTAAAATAAGTTCTATTTAAGTTCTAAATTAAATACATTAATTTAGCTGTATTGCTTTTCTCCCCTATTTCATGGAATACCTGATTTTTCACATGTGTTTTCAACATTAGTATCTGCATCACCAGAGCCTATTCTTGTCATCTGTTTTCCAGAGCTCATCATCCTCACTTCTACATACAAAACTACATGCATCATCTTACTGTAAAAGTAATTTTATCCAAAGTCACAAATACCCTTTCACATAACAGCCCATCTGCAGTGGCGATGTCATATTTCCAAGAGTAGTCACTACATTTGTATTAAATTTGTATTGATATATTTATGTATCTACATATTATGTATTTGCTTGCTGATTTATTTTTTAAACTAACTTTGATGTGGGGCATTTCATGCAGACATAGTCATGTTAATAGAAAACATTCAGGATTGAAAAGTAAATAGGACTTCAGTAAAACACACATACAACAACAACATTAACAACTGACAAAAAAATACCCATTTCTCATATTTACTGAGATGTATTAAAAATCTACTTGTTAGGTGCTCTCATATGTAAAACAACCTAGTACTATTCCTCTAGTGTCATTTCCCCCACTTAATTTTCTTACAGCTGAGAAATGAGTCTCAGCAAACAGAAGATCTTAATCCAGATCCAACTCCAAAGCCCATGCTCTTTTTCACCTGTTCTCTTTTATGATCAATAAATAATAAGTAGTTGTGAAATAGCTGACTAATGGCCATGAGAGAGAATTTAGTTAGCTAACTAGCCTTTGTGTAAAAATGGAAGAAGTAATTGTGGTTTCATAACACATTGTTTTAAGTAACTGTCACACCTTCTGAGGGATAGATTTTATATTTCAATACATGGGAAATGACTTTTGGGTAGTTTCATTAGGCAAAAGAAGAAGAGAAGAGTAAAAGTAGAAACATTAGGTGATGATATCTGAATCAACAGTCATTTTGTATTAGAGTAAATTAGAGAAAGAACCATTCATAGTTTTGCCATGTATCTTCTCCTGAATCCTCATAGTAAGGCTGTTAGGTAAAGATACACTTAATATCAGAAGTCACTTTGACATTTAAAACGGAACCAATGAGATGTCACAGAAATTACTTCTAGATATTTTTTTTATTATTAACATAAAATTTTGTTTAGCAAGAGTCTGCTAAATTAAAAAATCACATTTATTACTTTTCGAGTCCTTTCTCTTTTATTTTTGGTTAGTCTAGTTAAAGGTTGTTAAATTTTGTTTATCTTTTCAAAAAACCAACTCTTAGTTTTATTGATTTCTTGATATTGTCATTCTAGTCTCTTATTTCTCTCCTAATTTTTATTATTTCCTTCCTTCTACTAATTTTGGGCTCAATTTGTTCTTTTTCTGATTTCCTAGAGGTGTAAAGTTAGGTTGTTTACTTGAGATCTTTTTTTTTTTTTTTTCTTAATGTAGGTATTTATTGTTTTAAACTTCACCCTTAGAACTGCTTTTGCTACATTCCATTTATTTTGGCATGTTGTGTTTTTGTTTTCATTTATCTCAGGATGCCTTCTGATTTCCCCTTTGATTTCTTCTTTGATTCATTGGTTGTTCAAGAGTATGTTATTTAATTTCCACATATTTGTGAATTTTTCAGTTTTCCTCTTTTTATTGATTTCTAGTTTTATGCCTTAGTGATTGCAAAAGATGCTTGATGGGATTTCAGTCTCCTTAAACTTGGTAAGGCTTGCTTTGTGGCCCAACATATGATGTATCCTGGAAAATGTTCCGTGTGTGCTTGAGAAGAATGTATATTTTGGTGTTATCGGATACAATGTTTTGTATGTCTGTTAGATCCATTTAGTCCATAGTATTATTCAGATCTGCTCTTTCATTATTAATTTTCTATTTATATGATCTATACAGTGTTGCAAGTGGGGTATTAAACTCCCCTACTATTATTGGATTGCCATTTCTGAACTGATCTCTTTATCAATATATAGTGACCTTCTTGTATCTTGTGACAGACTTTGATTGAAAGTCTATTTTATCTGATATGAATGTAGCCAGTCTTGCTCTCTTTTGGTTACTCTTTGCATGGAATCTTTTTCCATCCCACATTGTTTACATTTTAAATCCAAAGTTTTAATATACTATAATATAATATAAATATGAGGTATTTCTTCCTCATATTTAAGTTATAAAAAACTGGCACCCATTCAGAGCAAATCACATAATGGGCATTTAATAAATGTCAAAAGAAATCAGATGTTTTCTAAAAACAGCAGCTTTTCCCACCTAGAAAAGGATTATTTTGCTTTATCTATAAATGTTGTTTGGAGAAGGCAGTGGCACCCCACTCCAGTACTCTTGCCTGGAAAACCCCATGAACAGAGGAGCCTGGTAGGCTGCAGTCCATGGGGTCACTAAGAGTCTGACACAACTGAGCTACTTCACTTTCACTTTTCACTGTCATGCATTGGAGAAGGAAATGGCAACCCACTCCAGTGTTCTTGCCTGGAGAATCCCAGGGATGGGGGAGCCTGGTGGGCTGCCGTCTATGGGGTCACACAGAGTCGGACACGACTGAAGTGACAGCAGTAGCAGTATAAATGTTGTTAGCTTTTGGTTAGAGAAAATCCACCAGATGGCAACCTCATCTGCATGTGAAGCATGATGTGCAATCCTCTGCAACCCATTACAGGTCCCTTGAGCCAAATGCTCCCTGATTAATGGCTGATTTCTACAGTGATCCCAGTAAATGGATACTAGGTTGTCACTTGGCAGTGATTGTAGGAAGGTGGGGATGTGCAAAGCTGAGATATATTTAGTATCAAGTGTGAAACATTTTTACTAGCATTCTTTTTTAAATTAATATTAAAAACAGAAATAATAGTATCTATTTCCATGTTGCCCTCTAAACATATTTCTAATTTGAAACTAAAGGAAACTGTTCATTTCTCTAGTGTATAAAGCTGCAGAGAGCATTATTTCCCCATGAATCATACTGTTATTCTAGTTGGATTCCTTGTACTTAATGGCAATTTGGTAGCTTAAAATACAAACTGTCTTCTCTATTTCTAAAGCTGATAGTATGCAGAGAGTACTGCTAGGGATATTTAACATGTCCCTTATTTTCTGTTTATAAACAACCTGCCCTGAGGTACTAATTAGGTGGAAGATATTGCATATACTTAGCAAATACTGTTGTGTTTTTCCATACAAATAAATCTGTGGTCAAGGTGAAAGTCATTGATGAGTCGGTTATATGAGTTGCAAATTTCTGAAAATATGCACCATAGGAAAAGTTCCAGAAAAAGAAAAAAAAAATTGTTGAAAAAATTTTATTCCTAAATAATTAGAGTTGTAATTGCAACTGACATTTCATTAATAAATTTATTTCTAGTGGCATGCTTCACCTACATTAAAATGCAACTGTGTAAGACATCTGTTTGAATTAAATATCTATAATGCCTAACAGACTGCCTTTTCTTATGACTATAATTGACTTTATTTCATATCTGTATATTTTCTAAGCTCCATATTTGAAAAATATGATTTTTCTCAGTATCCTGGGTATTTTAATAACATTATTTAGGCATATTTTGCATATCATATAATTCACCCATTTCAAGTATATCATTCAATGATTTTTAGCAAACTTAAGTCTCTTATACATTTTAAATATGGTGTAGATGTACCTAGATGCTATTCCTCATTATAGACAAATGGTCGGCATTTTGGCAGCTCATCTATCTTTGGATCCTAACATGCCTGCTTTTAGATATTATTTACATAAGTAGAGGTCAGAAAATCTGACTCTTGTTTGTCTAAAATTTTGTTAGTGTCTCAGTGCCCCACCTTCTAGATTGAGGAGGACACATTCACATTACATTACAGAGTTGGAATTTGTCTTCGTTGTCATATAATACTAACAAATCTAGCCTTCGGTACACCCAGACCATTGGAGCTAGTGAATATTATTTTAATTTGACATCTCTAGAACTGACTCATTTAAAAAGAGCCTGATGCTGGGAAAGTTTGAAGGCGTGAGGAGAAGGGGACGACAGAGGATGAGATAGCTGGGTGGCATCACCGATGCGATGGACATGAGTTTTAGTAGGCTCCAAGAGTTGGTGATGGACAGAGGAGCCTGGCATGCTGCAGTCCATGGGATCACAGAGTCAGACATGACTGAGCGACTGAACTGAACTGAACTTCATAGGAAGGAAACTATTTCATGTTCACATGAATAGGTCTTTGTGATTTACAGAAACACAGATATATGGAAAGCTTATGGCTTCAATTGTACAACTTCTGTCACAGATCAAGAGTAAACAGAAAAACTCATAGGTCTAGATATGAAAGAGCTGTTCTCCTTTACAGTGGGCAAAAAGTTCTTAATTGATTTGAGTTCATAAATAAGCAAACAAAAAGCCTAGAGAGAATAGCTCTCCACCATCTATCCAACAGAAATCACCAAATGGTCAGACAGTAAAAACAAATTCTCAATCATTACTACCACCAAGGGGAAATAACTTTTTTCAAATACAAACAAGAAAGAAAAACAGAAAAATCACTAGAGAGGAGAAAATAAAATCTATAGAAACAGAATAAGCAAAGTTCAAGTTCTACTTGAACTTTATTCTACTGCTGCTTGGGATTCCCTTTGACAGCCAAGAAAAATGTATTTGGTCTTAAACAGACTACAGTCTCCCATAATGTAGTATTTTGTATCTACCAGGTGAGTCAATTTGGGCATCTCCATAGAATCTCCCTGATCACTCAGTTGGTAAAGATTCTGCCTCCAATGCAGGAGACCCTGTTTTGATTCCTGGATTGGGAAAATGCCCTGGAAAAGGAATAGGCTGCCCACTGCATTATTCTTGGGCTTCCCTTGTGGCTCAACTGGTAAAGAATCTGCCTGCAATGTGGGAGACATGGGTTCAATCCCTGGGTTAGGAAGATCCCCTGAAGAAGGGAAAGGCTACCCACTCCAATATTCTGCCCTGGAGAATTCCATGGACTGTATAGTCCATGGGGTCTCAAAGAGTCAGACATGAGGGAGCGACTTTCACTTCACATGGAACCTCCAAAACTGTCAAAGCATAACTTTCAAGCAACTAAAATGATACTAATCAAGCATATATAAAATGAATACATGTCAAAGATTTTATTTAACTTATTAACTAATGAAGGAACCATTAAGGTGTCATGACTGGATCAAAGACCATCTTGAAACAGAATATTGATAGGAATGGGCTTCCCTGATAGCTCAGCTGGTAAAGAATCTGCCTGCAATGCAGGAGACCCCTTTTCAATTCCTGGGTCAGGAAGTTCCCCTGGAGAAGGGATAGGCTACCAACCCCAGTATCCATGGGCTTCCCTGGTGGCTCAGATGGTAAAGAATCCACCTGCAGCAAGTAGACACTGGTTCAATCCCTGGGTCAGGAAGATCCCCTGGAGGAGAGCATGGCAATCCACTCCAGGATTCTTGGCTGAAGAATCTCTATGGGCAGAGGGGCCTGGCAGGCTATATAGTCCATGGAGTCACAGAGAGTCAGACTCAGCTAAGTCAACTGAGTCAAGCAGAGCACAGCACGTTGATAGAAATATAAGATTACTTAATTAGATGCAAACTGAGTAATGTGCAATTTTGGAGTTCTCTGTCTACAGACAGAAATTATTTGCATTTATACAAGACAAAAATCTACAAGTTAACATATAATGTCACTAAGTCTGGAACCTTGAATCAATAGTGAATAGTGAGCTGAACAAGTTATTATCCTAGGTCTCCCAGATCAGGGGCTGGCAAATTACAGGCTATGTCCCCCAGATCAGGGCTTGGTCTGTGGGCCAAGTCTGGCCACTCATTTGTTTACAAATGGCGTATGGCTGCTTTCATCTTATGACAGAGTTGAGTACTTGTATGGCTCAGAAAAGTGAAAATATTTACTGTCTGGACCTCTATAGAAAACATTTTCTGATCATTGCCCTAACAGTTCTTGGATGACCCTCACTTTCTTATGACATTGAAAATATGTGGCCCCAATCTTTTTGCCTTATTTTTAAGTTTCGGATACTTTTCCTAATACTGCTCTGATTCTGCCATGGTGAAAATGCTCTCTTCCTCTTTTATGTTCACATATTTATTTGTATCTTTCTTATAATATTATCTGTGGTATTATGATCCCTTTACTAGATTTAAGCTTACTGAGAACATCTCATTCATCTTTGTATCTGCACTTAGCACAGTACTTTGCAAAGAGTAAATATTCAATAAATTTTCACTGAAATGTGAATATGAAAGTTCAGGTAAGGCTGGAGGTTGGGATTACTTATGGAGGACTGCAGGGATGGATGGCAGAGAGGTGAATGAAGTCCTATGTAGAATTATACAAATGCAAAACATTATAAATTCTCCTGCTGAATTTATTATTTCTAAGGACCCAATCAGTTATCTATGATGTTCCACACTTTCTTCATCTCTATGATATGAATAGTATTTGCCAGTTACTGACCTATTTGGAATATTCCGGACCCAAAATAAATAACTTGCATTTTATTAGCACTTGTTCTTACTAGGAACTAACACATTTGGTTAATAAAATCTTATTCAGCATTGACAGTGGCAAAATCACTGAAAACCATACTGTTATGGAATAAGCATTCTATGGTAAAAGGTTTTTTTTTTGTTACTTTCATGTATAACACATAGTCTAAGAGATAGTTTGAATGATGAAATTTTGGATTTTCCCAGACATTTGGATGATTTATATAGACAAGCAGACTGAATGTTACCTTGATTGCCTTAAAAATTCCAGGTCACCATGCAAATTGAACTCAATAAATATCATCTAAATTAATTTGAAATGTGGTTTTATCCTATCATGGAACGTTAGGATACAGCTGAGCAGCACATGCTATCATTCTTATCTTATGAATGAGAAGTTCAAGTGTAATTTTTTTGCCCTTAACAGGCCTTAATCCTGGCTCATATGGCATTAAGCTAAATCTTTCTGCTAAGAAACCCTCAAAATTTGAAACATACTACTTCATTTGACATATTTAAAATATAAGATTTTCTAGCAGATAGTAACTTTAAGTATACTTAAAATATTCTACTGCCTCTCCAAGTTTGCCTATATTTTCACCTGAAGAATTTTAAAATTTTTTGTTCAGGATTGTTCAGTTAATGTCAGATGACTAGCTCTTCTTAAAAAGTAATTAAATGGACCAATTATTTCAGATATATAAGTGAGAATGTGATTTAGTTGATTTCACAGTTGGCAATTTAACTTCAATAAAAAGTGGTTTCTAGTTGTCTCCATGGGCTGGCCTAAAACAAATGAATACCAATTAAAGTATTATAATCTTTCCACTGGGGTTTAGACCATCATTTTTCTAATTATGGTGTAAGTCCTTCATTGGAAAAAGAAAAAAAACACTTCATCTGAAAAGAAGTAATTCCCAACAGAAATCTTATATATTATAGAATACCAGTTATTATGCATTTCTCAATACCTTTGACAAAGGAGGCATGTACCAGTCAATGTATTAAAATGATGGCAGTTAAGGGAAAGATTAACACTGGAAGCAAGTAAAAGCATTGGGTATATAAAATAACTTAATTGACTTTATATATTCTTGATTTTGCTTCACTAAACATGGAATGTTTTAAAATCTGTTTTTTGCTGTTGGGTAAAATTAAATGAACTTTCTCTATTCCATGGAGAATAATTGTACTATTATTCTCCTCTAATTTACTATCTGTATGAAATGGATTTATTGCTCAGGATATAATTTGGGTAGCAGTATAATCTAAGCCCTGGACTATTGGTTGGAGAAGTCAATGGCACTCCAGAACTCTTGCCTGGCAAATCCCATGGACAGAGGAGCCTGGTAAGCTGCAGTCCATGGAGTCGCTAGGAGTTGGACATGACTGAGCGACTTCCCTTTCACTTTTCACTTTCATGCATTGGAGAAGGAAATGGCAACCCACTCCAGTATTCTTGCCTGGAGGATCCCAGGGACGGGGGAGCCTGGTGGACTGTCATCTATGGGGTCACACAGAGTCCGACACAACTGAAGTGACTTAGCAGCAGCAGCAGACTATTGGTTAGGCTTAACTGTTATGATTTAACCAGACACTATTAAAGCCATTTAGTTCAGACCGATAGTGATAACTTATTTATATGGTGATTTGTAAAAAATTAGTTGGTTAAAATGAATTGATCTTCATGCTGTAATCCATTCATCTCATTTATTTAGACATGGAGTATGACTCCCTCATTAGAATGAAAGTATGTCACATTTATTTTGTGAAATTTAGTTTTAATAAGTGTAAATTCAATGTGTTCTATAAATACAAAGTCACATTCTAAGTACAATAAGTATAAATAAAATTTATTGACTTACATAAATGATGACTAAAATCTACAGAAATAATAATTCAGAAATAGTAATTCCATATCTTTTTTTAAGTGAATGTTTGGCATGTCACCATGCCAGACAGTTATTAATTCCCCTTATACATGTCACTGTACTGGGTATTATTTACAGGCAGTAAATTAAAATGGTAATTGCCCCTAGATGTTTATTAGCTATGAACATTACTGGGGACATAGACCTGAATGCTTTTTTATATCAAAATGTTATTGTAACATCAGGCTTGGAAGGGAAGTCATCTAGTCTAATTTCTTGCTCATTCCTGAAATCTCACCTATAATTTAACTGATAGGCAATGTCACATAGAAAACAATAGGCTTTGGAGTCAGACTTGAGTTCAAAATCTTTCTTTACCATTCATGAGCTATATGACTTGTCCACATTACTTAACATGGTTCATCTTCCATCTGTAGAATCTAGATGATGATGATGTCTATCTTGACTGATCATTACTGGAGTGGTCACTATGTGGTAGCACATTTTAGCCACCCTTCCTCATATCCTGTATTTAAAGTTTCTTAAGTCCTAAGTATTAAATTATCTAGCATAACCTAAATTACTTTGTATTTACCAGACATAGTTCAATAGGACAGTGATTAAAAGATATATGAGCTTAAATTTATCTTTAACAACTCAACTTTCCTTCTTGAAAACAACAAATGGGAAAAATAATAATTTTGGTCTAAACCAGTGCTCTACAGAGATTTAATTGTAAGCCACTAACCATAAAAAAATACTTTTGAGTACACTTCCCCAAATTTAGTTACAGATAATATATACTTATTGTACTATTATTTTTTCTCTAGTGGCTCAGCTGGTAAAGAATACACCTGTAATGTGGGAGACCTAGGTTTAATCCCTGGGTTGGGAAGATCCCCTGGAGAAAAGAACAGCTACCCACACCAGTATTCTGGCCTGGAGAATTCCATGGACTGTATAGTCCGGTCACAAAGAGTTGGGCACGACTGAGTGACTTTCACTAAACTACACTCCCCCAAATTTAGTTATAAATAATATATACTTATTGTACTATTGTTTTTACTATAAAACATATTCAAAAATTGTAAATTATATAGAAAACTTATGAATTTCTGCCTAGCTAAACAGTTTATGACATCATGATTCCACTTGTTTGACTTAGTATGAGTAGAATACCAGATTTCTAATTTATATTCACTCAAAACTTTGATATAACTTCATGTATTTTGGCATCTAATGTAACTGCTAAAAGGCTAGAAAGTCTATCATCTTAGTGACTTTTTAAACAAATATTTTGAATGAAACTTAAAACTTCTAATCCAATTCTGAGAATATAAAGAAATACTATGTTGTAAAAACACACACACACACACAGGAAATTAATGTATGATACAGTATTATGGTGGCTGGTGCCAGAAGTCTGAGCCAGAAGTCTGGTGGCCCAGACTTCCCTGGTGGCTCAGATGGTAAAGCGTCTGCCTACAATGTAGGAGACCCGGGTTCAATCCCTGGGTCGGGAAGATCTCCTGGAGAAGGAAATGGCAACCCACCCCAGTATTTTTGCCTGGAAAATCCCATGGATGGAGGAGCCTGGTAGGCTACAGCCCATGGGGTCGTAAAGAGTCAGACACGAGTAAGCGACTGAGCGACTTCACTTTCACAGTATTATTAACTACAGACTTTGTTCAAATTTCACAAAATGTTATGCTAGTGTCCATTATTTGTTTTCATACCTTATTCAATATTCTACATTGCATTTAGTTGCATTGAGCAGCTTTAGCTGCATGCAAGAAATTCTGATAAATTCTCTTTTCACTTTTATTTTGTTACAAATATTTCCTAATTTTCCTTGTTATGTCTTAGATACACCCTCATTTAAAAGTGGACATTTAGTTTCCTGATACATGGATTTTTAAATTATCTTTGATATTAATTTCTCATTTAAACACTTTCTTCTCTGCAATCACCTTCTGTGTTTTTTCAGTCTTCTGACTTTATTGAGGCTCTCAGTGAGTAAGCCAAAGATCTCTCTTGGTAGATGTCACATTGTACTTGAAAATATGCGGGTTATTTTCAAATATCTTTTGATATTGATTTCTAACCTAGTTCCAATGATAAGAGAACAGACTCTATGATTTCAATACCTTTAGACCATGAAATTTTTGCACCTTGTTTCATATCCCTGGAAATATTCCAGTGTCTTCTTTATAGTCTATGGGAACTTCAATAGAATTTGTATCCTGCTATAGTGTGAAAATTGTATAAATCTTAATTATGTTCAATTGGTTCATTGTGCTTTTCAGGTCTACTATGTCATTCTACTTTTCTGTCTGTTCATTCTATTAATTTTTGAAAGTTTGATATTGAAACTCTAACTGAAAATCTTAATTTATCTACTTAAAAATAATTATAATATGTAATTATAATTGTAATAATTGTGATATGTAACTTTGTTCTGTATTTTCCAAGTCTCCTGTAAATGTGTTATTATACTTTCATAATTTAAAAAATAAGAAAGAAAAAATTAGAAATTGTAAACCAAAATACAAAAAAGTAAATAAATAAATACAGGAACTAGTATCCAGAATATATAAAGAACTCTTACAACTCAACAATAAAAACAAAATTTTTATTTTAAATTTTAAAATAAAAATTAAAATTTTCCCAGTTTAAAAATGAAGAAAATGTATGAACATATGTCCCTCCAAAGAAGACAAACAAATAGCCAATAAATACATGGAAAGTTCTTTAATATCACTAGTTAGTAGGAAAATGCAAATCAAAATTGTATGTGATACCACTGCACACAACTAGGTGACTATAATCAAATAAATAGCTAGTGTTAGTGAGAATATGGAGAAAATGGAATCCTTCTGTGTTGCTGATAGAGATGTAAAGTGATATTATGGAAAAGTCTGGCAGTTGTTCAAAATGTTAAAGTTACCATATGGTCCACAATTAGTTATATACCCAAGAGAATTGAAAAAAGTATGTCCTCACAAGAACTTCTACATGAGTGTTCATAGCAGCACCATTCATACTAGCTAAAAAGTGGAAACAACCCAAATTTTCATCAGCCGATGGATACATAAAATATGGTACATCTATGGTTTTTCCAGTAGTCATGTATGGATGTGAGAGTTGGACTGTGAGGAAGGCTGAGCACCGAAGAATTGATGCTTTTGAACTGTGGTGTTGGAGAAGACTCTTGAGAGTCCCTTGGACTGCAAGGAGATCTAACAAGTCCATTCTGAAGGAGATCAACCCTGGGATTTCTTTGGAAGGAATGATGCTAAAGCTGAAACTCCAGTACTTTGGCCACCTCATGCGAAGAGTTGACTCATTGGAAAAGACTCTGATGCTGGGAGGGATTGGGGGCAAGAGAAGAAGGGGACGACCGAGGATGAGATGGCTGGATGGCATCACGGACTCGATGAACGTGAGTCTGAGTGAACTCCGGGATTTGGTGATGGACAGGGAGGCCTGGTGTGCTGCAATTCATGGGGTTGCAAAGAGTCAGACACAACTGGGCAACTGAACTGAACTGAACTGAACTATACAAGGAACTATTTTTTGGCTTTAGAAACAATGAAGTATGATAACATAATATGCTGTAGTTGAACCTTGAAATCTGTATGCTAAGTGAAAGAACCTATGGTAAAAGACCACTTATTATACAATTTCATGTATATGAAGTGTCCAGTATAAGAAAACTTATAGAGATAAATATTAGATAAATGATTGTCTGGAGATGGGGTGAAGAGGGAGTGAGGATGACTGCTAATGGGTATGAGATTTCTTTTTGGAGTATTGAAAATGTTCTAAAATAAGATTCTGAGGATGGTTGCACAAATCTTAATATACTAAAAATCATCAACTTTTGCACTTTGGTAAATTTTATGGTATGTAAGTTATATGAGATATTATGATAAAGCTCTGTAAAAAAGAAGTGAGACAAAATAAATTAAAAGTCTAAATAAAAATTATCATTTTCCTTCCTGTGCCCCATAGATCATCTTGTACATCCACTTTGGAAACCTCTGGTATCAAGGGCTCTCTCAGTAGTCCTGAATATAACATTGTTCAGTTCAGTTCAGTTGCCCAGTCGTGTCCGACTCCTTGCGATCCCATGAACAGCAGCACGCCAGGCCTTCCTGTCCATCACCAACTCCTGGAGTTCACCCAAACTCATGTCCATTGAGTCAGATGCCATCTAACCATCTCATCCTCTGTCGTCCCCTTCTCCTCCTGCCTTCAACCTTTCCCAACACCAGGGTCTTTTCAAATGAATCAGCTCTTCACATCAGGTGGCCAAAGTATTGGAGTTTCAGCTTCAACATCAGTCCTTCCAATGAACACCCAGGACTGATCTCCTTTAGGATGCACTGGTTGGATCTCCTTGCAGTCCAAGGGACTCTCAAGAGTCTTCTCCAACACCACAGTTCAAAACCATAAATTCTTCGGCACTCAGCTTCCTTTATAGTCCAACTCTCACATCCATATATGACTACTGGAAAAATCATACTTTCTGCCATAGCATTGTATTGGCTGTCAAAACTTCAAGTGCATAAAATGTAATCCCTCCCTTTAATGATTGAGATCCCAAGAGTAAATGGTTGAAGGAGGAAAAACAATAAATTTCCAATCACCAGAAAATACTGATTTGAACCTCATTTGGCCTTTATTTCATTTCTGTTGTGCTTGTTTTCCCAATTGGGAATTTTCTTAATCAATGATATCATCTTAACTGATTCTTTTTTGACCAAGTATATTGAATGTGTCACGGGATAATAAACCCATGATCAAACTTCTTATGGTTTTTCTAGAGGTTACTTCAAATATTCAGAGACTTTAGAGGATTCTTTAAATGATTCTTACACATATTATTTTTAGTGATTGTCCTCAATAAAATTAAAATTGCATAGCTCAACGTCAATGTAGTATTGTATCATTCTTTCCCAAGTATCTCTATTATTAATTTTCCTCTGGGTTCACCTCAGCCACAATGTTTTCACACTGAACTTTTCTCATTGCCATGAATAATACATTGCAAATTGCTGAATGAGTCTATTTATACAACATTGCTACATTATGTAAACATCTACTTAGAGTTCCTAGAAACCCTGGCAAAGTGGAAAAGGGCATAAAAATATGAAAATTCTATATACTAGTAGTATACTGTTTTATTAAAAACATAACTTCATTTGAGGAAAATATCATGAAATTAATGAATTTCTTAGAACAGAGAACTTTTTAAATTTTACTTACACAGAGAAATAATTGTAAGTGTAAGATGGTCAGCCATCAAATTTTTTATGCAGAGGGAAAACAACTTCTGTCCAGGAGGATTATACTCTACCACCTGTATCCTGACCTAGGTTAGATGCCTAGCCCTTTATTAATTTCTTTCCTTTTTGTTTATCAGTCTTCTTGAAGTTGTAAGACCCAACCTTGTCTCCTTGACTTAGGTCATACTCCAACTTCAATTTGGGTACAGAAACTGAGGTACTGGCATACATATGCATATTACTGGCATTTTGACCCTGGACAATTTCCTTAGAGTTGACTTTGCAGTTCAGTCTCATAACAACCCCACCTTATTGCAAGGCCTAAATTCAACAACATACAATTTCATTTATTCTCGTGACTATTTTGGGTAGCTTCCCAGGTGGCACTAGTGGTAAAGAACATACCTGCCAATGCAGGAGGTGTAAGAGACGCAGGTTTGATCCCTGGGTTGGGAAGATCCTATGGAGAAGGGCATGGCAACCTACTCCAGTATTCTGGCCTGGAGAATCCCCTGGACAGAAGAGCTTGGCAGGCTGCAGTCCATAGGCTACAAAGAATCGAACACAACTGAAGCAATTTAGCATGCATGCACACACATGACTATTTTTAGATGCAGGTAATATATTTTAATAATTTATTATTTACAGTTATGCATTGGGGTTCTAACTGTAAATGCATATAAGCAATCTTTCTGGGAGGTAATACGTTAAGGAAAAGCTAACCAATTGAAATATATCTTTAATCCTTAGATACTTTCTATGTCAGAAAATTCTCAGATTAACTTTTAGGGCCTTCTCAAAGTTACTAATTTCTCTCACTCACACACTTTTTTTAAGGGTGACTAAATAATGTATTAAGGATCTACTAATTGCTAGTCATTCTTACTTACATATTGTATTTAATGCTCACAAAATTATGCAGACTTTGTTATCACTAGTACATAAATAAAGAAAATTGTTCAAAGAGGTTAAATTAATTATTGAAGGTAAGAGGAGAAAAAGGATTAAGCATAGTTCTTCAGAATTCAAATCTAGTTGTCTTTCTTTTTGTATATCAGGCAATGAGGTACAATGGCTGCCCAGTAGTCAGCTTCCCCATGGGGGTGGTGGGGAAGAGAAGTGAAATACATAAGGGAATTTTCCTACAGAAATTTCCTACAGAGAAAATAATCAGCTAACCAACTGAGCATGAGTTAGGTAACAGGGGAGCAAGAAACTAGAAGGAACAAGGCAGGAATTTCACACTGATAAGTAAATGGGATGAAAGTCACAGTAGTGTTTGTGGTAGAACAAAGATTCAACTCAAAACCTTCCTCTTCACCTCAAGGCTCATACATAGCTTTGTTCATATTTTTTATTTCTGGAATGTTATTTCCCTCCAACTTTTCCTGCAAAATTGTTGCCAGTCCATTAAGTGCCAGCTCTAATACAATTCCTAAGTGAAGCATTTCATGATCCACATCCTCTTCCCAGCAAATGGGATCTTTCTTTCAGCTGGGTTATGGTATTCAAAGACATTAGTACTGAGGCACAGGAGACTGTTGCATCACTGTAATGGGGCTGGAGTCACCTTTGAACATCTTTGGCCAGCTCTCTTGATCAGCTTTTCTGAGATACCAGCATCTTAGTCCAGGATCTTTGCATTGACCCCACTCTCACCTGACAGAACCAAGAGAAGGTTGGGCAAATGTCATGTGTGCAGTCAACCATCAGAAACCAATGCAATATTTCACATCTCTTATTATGTCTATTGCTAAATGTAAATGTTTCTCTATTTCTTAGAGAAAAAGAATGAAAAGCTGTGTTTATCTGCATAAGTCAGTCCCATGCTTTGATGTTGTTAATGTCTGTGCTCAAATGCACTTGGATTCCTGAATATAAATCTCATTTAATAATGATTTACTTGACAGAAAGAAATGAGGAGAGGAAGTATCATAAATAATCATTCAGATGCTCCTTTATGGTTCCTACATGGAAGAGTTAGTCCTGAATTATCCACTTTGATAGCCAATAGCTAACTGTGGCTAATGAATTATGAAGTGTGGCTAGTATGACCTGAGATATGCTCTAAATGTAAAAATATAAACTGCCTTTAAAAGCTTACTATGAAAAAAGTATAAAATATTAATCATCTTCATATTAATTATGTTATGATAGTATTTTTATATTTTGGATTAAATAAGTTATTAAATTTAATTTCAACTATTCTTTTTACATTTTTAATGTAGCCAGTAGAAAATTTTAAATTACATATGTAGCTCACATTTGTGGCTTTGGTAATATTTCTATTGTGTACTCCTGGTTTAGACCCTTGTTACTGAAAGTGTGGTCTAAAGACCAGCAACGTTAGCATCATCTGGAAGCTAGTTAGGGCTTAGACCTATTGAAACAGAATCCTTGTTTTCTTGTCTGATTGCTGTGACTAGAACCTCCAATATTATTTAAATAAAAGTTGTGAGAGGGAGCATCTGTGTCTTATTCTTGACCTTGGAGGAAATGCTTTCAACTTTTCACCATTGAGAACAATGTTAGCTGTGGGCTTATCATGTAATTATTGAGGTATATTCCCTCCATACTCACTTTCTGGAGAATTTATATCATAGATGGATATTGAATTTTTGAATTTTTGTCAAAACTGTTTCTGTATCTATTGAAATGATCATAGGGTTTTTATTCTTCAATTTGTTAATGTGGTCTATAACATTGATTGACTTGTGGATATTGAAAAATCCTTGCATCTCAGAGGAATCCCACTTGATCATGGTATATGACCCTTCTAATGTATTGTTGTATTTGGTTTGTCAATATTCTGTTGAAGATTTTTGCATCTATGTTCATCAATGATATTGGCCTGTTATTTTCTTTTTTTTTGTAATATATTTGCCTGGTTTTGGTATCAGGGTGATGCTGGCCTGATAGAATGAGTTTGGTACCTTCCTCTTCAACTTTTTAGAGTAGTTTGAGAAAGATAGCTGTTAACTCTTCTCTAAAGATTCGGTAGAATTCACCTATTAATCCATCTGGTCCTAGACTTTCATTTGTTAGGAGTTATTTATTACTGATTCAATTTTGTTACTGTTGATTGATCTGTTTCATATTTTCTGTTATTTCTTGTTTCTATTTTCTCCCTGGTTCAGTCTTGGGAGATTGTCCATTTCTTCTGGGTTGTCCATTTCATTGACATATAGTTGTTCATAGTAGTCTCTTATGATCCTTTGTATTTCTGTGGTGGCAGTTTTAACTTCTTTTTCATTCTGATTTTATTGACTTGGGCCATTTCTCTTTTTTTCTCTAGTCTGGCTAAAGGTTTATCAATTTTGTTCACCTTTTCAAAAAATGAGCTCTTAGTTTCATTGATCTTTTCTACTTTTATCATCTCTATTTATTTCTGCTCTGATCCTTATGATTTCTTCTACTAAATTTAAGTTTTGTTTTCTTTCTAGTTTGGTTGTTTGAGATTTTTCCAGTTTCCTGTGATAAGCTTGTATCCCTATAAACTTCACTCTTAGAACTGCTTTTGCTCCAGCCTATAAATTTGGGATCATAGTGTTTTCATTTTAGCTTGTCTTCATGTATTTTTTAAATTCCTTTTTTATTTTTTTCAATGATCAATATTGTTTAGCAGTATATTGTTTAGTCTCTGCGTGTTTGTCTTTTTTGTGTTTTTTCCCCTAGGAGTTGATCTTTAGTGGTCAGTTTTCTTAAATTTACTGAGCGAGGCTTCTTTTTTGACCTAGCATGTGATTTGTTCTGGAGGATGTTACATGTGCACTTGAAAAGAAAGTTTATTCTGCTGCTTTTGGATGCATTGTTTTCTATATATGTATATAAGTCCATCTGATCTTATGTGTCATTTAAGGCCAGTGTTTCCTTATTGATTTTCTGTCTGGATCATCTATCCATTAGTATAAGTATGGTGTTGAAGTCCCCTACTAGTATTGTGTTACTGTCAATTTCTCCATTTATTTCTGTTAATATTTGCTTTATACATTTAGGTGCTCCTATGTTGGGTACAAACATTTATAATTTGTATGTTTTCTTATTGAATTGATCCATTGATTATTATGTAATGTCCTTCTTTGTCTTTTGCAACAGTCTTGTTTTAAAGTCTGTTTTGTCTGATATAAGTATTGCTACCCCAGCTTTCTTTTTATTTTCATTTGCATGGAGTATCTTTTTCTGTCCACTTATTTTCAATCTGTGTCTTTAAATCTGAAGTATATTTTAGGCAGCATATATACATGTCTTGCTTTTGTATCCATTTAGCCACTTTTGATTGGAGCATTTTTCTATTTACATTTATAGTAATGTATTGATATGTTATGTTCTTATTGATATTTTATTAATCATCAGTACTTTTTTACTCCTTTCTTCTTTTGTTCTTTTGTGATTTGATGATTGTCTTTAGTGATATGCTTTGATTCATTTCTCTTGTGTGTGTGTGTGTATCTATTATAAATTTTTGGCTTGTGGTCACCATGAGATTTAAGTATATCAGTCTATATCATTGCTGATTTCTTAATCTCAAACGCACTTTAATAATGCTTCATTTGTACTCTCCTCCCTTCACAATTATTATTTTTGATATAATATTTTATATATAATTGTTTCATGTATTTCTTAACTGCTTATTGTGGATATGACCAATGCATTCTCTTGGCAAAACTCTGTTAGCCTTTGCCCTGCTTCATTTTGTACTCCAAGGCCCGGCCAAACTTGCCTGTTACTCTAAGTATCTCTTGACTTCCTACTTTTGCATGCCACTATGATGAAAAGGATATCTTTTTTTCATGTAAGTTCTAAGTCTTGTAGGTCATCATAGAACCGTTCAACTTCAGCTTCTTCGGCATTAGTGGTTGGGACATAGACTTGGATTACTATGATATTGAATGGCAGAAAGAAAAGAGGAGCTAAAGAACCTCTTGAAAGTGAAAAAGGAGAGTGAAAAAGTGGCTTAAATCTCAACATTCAAAAAACTAAGGTCATGGCATCCAGTCCCATCAGTTCAGTTCAGTTCACTTCAGTCGCTCAGTCGTGTCCAACTCTTTGCAGCCCCATGAATTGCAGCATGCCAGGCCTCCCTGTCCATCACCAACTCCCGGAGTTCACTCAGACTCACGTCCATCGAGTCAGTGATGCCATCCAGCCATCTCATCCTCTGTCGTCCCCTTCCCCTCTCGCCTTCAATCTTTCCCAGCATCAGAGTCTTTTCAAATGAGTCAGCTCTTTGCATCAGGTGGCCAATGTATTGGAGTTTCAGCCTCAGCATCATTCCTTCCAAAGATCACCCAGGGCTGATCTCCTTCAGAATGGACTGGTTGGATCTCCTTGCAGTCCAAGGGACTCTCAAGAGTCTTCTCCAACACCACAGTTCAAAAGCATCAATTCTTCAGCACTCAGCCTTCTTCACAGTCCAACTCTCACGTCCATACATGACCACAGGAAAAACCATAGCCTTAACTAGACAGACCTTTGTTGGCAAAGTAATGTCTCTGCTTTTCAATATGCTATCTAGGTTGGTCATAACTTTTCTTCCAAGGAGAAAGCGTCTTTTAATTTCATGGCTGCAGTCACCATCTGCAGTGATTTTGGAGCCCCCAAAAATAAAGTCTGACACTGTTTCCCCATCTAATTCACATGAAGTGATGGGACCAGATGCCATGATCTTTGTTTTCTGAATGTTGAGCTTTAAGCCAACTTTTTCACTCTCCTCTTTCACTTTCATCAAGAGGCTTTTCAGTTCCTCTTCACTTTCTGCCATAAGGGTGGTGTCATCTGCATATCTGAGGTTATTGATATTTCTCCTGGCAATCTTGATTTCAGCTTGTGCTTCTTCCAGCCCAGCGTTTGTCATGATGTACTCTGCATAGAAGTTAAATAAGCAGGGTGACAATATACAGCTTTGACGTACTCCTTTTCCCATTTGGAACCAGTCTGTTGTTCCAAGTCCAGTTATAACTGTTGCTTCCTAACTTGCATATAGGTTTCTCAAGAGGCAGGTCAGGTGCTCTGGTATTCCCATGTCTTTCAGAATTTTCCACAGTTTATTGTGATCCACACAGTCAAAGGCTTTGACATAGTCAATAAAGGAGAAATAGATGTTTTTCACTTCATGGCAAATAGATCAGGAAACAATGGAAACAGTTACAGACTTTCTTGGCCTCCAAAATCACTGCAGATGGTGACTGTGGCCATGAAATTTAAAAATGCTTGCTCCTTGGAAGAAAAACTATGACAAACCTAGACAGCATATTAGAAAGCAGAGACATTACTTTACCAACGAAAGTCCATCTAGACAAAGCTATGGTTTTTCCAGTAGTCATGTATGGATGTCAGAGTTGGACTATAAAGAAAGATGAGCACCAAAGAATTGATACTTTTGAACTGTGGTGTTGGAGAAGACTCTTGGGAGTCCCATGGACTGCAAGGAGATCAAGCCAGTCAACCCTAAAGGAAATCAGTCCTGAATATTAATTGGAAGGACTGATGCTGAAGCTGAAACTCCAATACTTTGGCCACCTGATGCAAAGAACTGACTCATTGGAAAAGACCCTGATGCTGGGAAAGATTGAAGGCAGGAGGAGAAGGGGATGACAGAGAATGAGATGGTTGGATAGCGTCACTGACTCAATGCATATGAGTTTGAGCAAACTCTGGGAGCTGGTGATGGCCAGAGAGGCCTGGTGTGCTGCAGTCCATGGGGTCACAAAGAGCCAGACATAATTGAGTGACTGAACTGAACTGACCTGAACTATTATAGATTAATTTTCTACCTTTCTCTTTTAACCTTCCTGCTAGCTTTCTGTATGGATGCTTTATTGTCTTTATTTTATATTTTCCCTTACTGATGAGCTTTTTCCTTTCATAATTCTCATCTTTCTAATTTTATCCTTTTCTTTTATGTTTTGAGAAGTCTCTTTAACGTTTCTGTAAAGCTAGTTGGTAGTGATGATCTATTGTGACTTTTGCTTGTCTGTAAAACTTTTTGATCTCTCCATCAAATCTGAACAAGAGTCTTCCTGGGTATTCTTTGTTACAAAGTTTCCCTTTCATCATTTAAACTAAATTGTGCTACTCTCTTATGGCCTACAGAGTTTCTACTGAAGTCAGCTGATAGATTCATCAGGTGTTCCCTTGTATATAACCTGTTGCTTTTTACTTCCTGCTTTTAACATTATCTCTTTATTTTAATTTTTGTCATTTTAATTAACTTGTATCTTGATGTGTTCCTGTTTGGGTTAATCCTGTTTGGGACTCGCTGTACTTACTATACTTGGATATCTGTTTCCCTTCCTGGGTTAGGGAAGGTTTTGGCTATTGTGTCCTCAAATTCTTAGCCCCTTTCTCTCTCTTTTCTTTTTGGAACCCCTATTATACAAATATTAATGTGCTTGATATTGTCCCAGAAGTCTCTTAAACTGTCTTCATTTCTTCTCATTCTTTTTTTTCTATTTAGTGTTAGTGATTTCCACTACTCTGTCTTCCAACTCACTGATCTCTTTTTCTGTATCATTTGGTCTACTACTGATTCCTTCTAGTGTATTTTTCATTTCAGTTATTGTATTCTTCATCTCTGTTTGATTGTTTTTTTTATTTTTTAATTCTTTATTAAAAACTTCTAATTTCTCACTCTGTGTATCTATTATTCTTCTCTCAAGTTATTTGATCATCTTTGTTATTATTGCCATAATTATCATTATCATTACCACTGTCTCAAGCAGATCACCTATTTCCATTTTTCTTAGTTCTTCTTCTGGGGTTTTATCTTATTCCTTTATTTAGAACATGTTCCCCTGTAGCTTCATTTGGCCTAACTTGCTGATTTTTTTTTTCTTTTTTCTATTTATCTGGTAGGTTGCTTATATTTCCCAACCTTAGAGAAGCAGCATTTTAGAGGGTACATCCTGTGCATCCCAGCAACGCACTCCCCTCTCATACCAGATCTCTGTACTCTAGGGGTGTCCTCTATGTGGGTTGCATGGATCCTTTTGTTGTGGCAGGTTGACTACTGTGGGTGGTCTGGTAGGCCTAGTTAGCCCCCAGTTCTACTGGTTGCCAGGCCCTGTCTTCTGTGAAGGCTGCCAGTTGGTGGAGTTGGATCATGAAGCAGCTGGCTGCAATACCTTGGGGAAGGAGTCCCAGGTCCCAGGGCTAGTGCTGGCTCACTGATGGGCAGAGTTAGGGTCTAGGTGACCCTGGGGCTAGTGCCCTCCAGCTGGTGGGTGAAACCAGATTCTGTGGCTAGTGTCAACTTCCAGTGGACAGAGCCAGGTCCTGGAGTCTGGCTGCAGCAATCAGGGGTCTCAGAGCTGGTGTCAGACTGCTGGTGGGTGGGACCAGTTCCTGATACGGCTAGCTGCAGGGTCCAGGGTTTCCCAACACTTGTGTTAGCTTACTGGGGATAAAACCAGGGCTTGACTCATCCCAGAATAGGATCTAGCCAGCTAATGGGTGGGCTGGGTCCATAGGCTATAGGGCTATGTTTATATTATGGCTAGTGTCTACCTGCTGGTTAATGAGGCTGGTCCCAAGGTTAGAGCAAGCTTGCTGGTAGGCAGAGCCTGGAATTCTGGGACTGGTGCCTGCCCACTGGTGGGTGGAGTCAGTTCCTAGAATCTCTGGCTGCTGAGTTCTGTAGTGCCTGTGCACTGCTGTGTGAGGCCAGGCCTTAGGCCCTCTGGTGGACAAGCCTGTGTCCAGAGAAGCTGTGGGCTCGAAGGATCTTAAGGCAGCCTGTCAGCTGATGGGTGTGGCTGTATCCCTGCTCAGTTAGTTGCTTGGCCTGAGGCTTCCCAGTACTGGTGCCTACAGGCTATTGAATGGGGCTGGGGCTGGGTCCTGATACTCATAAGCTAGAGGGAGGATTCCAAAATGGAACTAGCCAACAGCATTGTTCACATGGTAGAAGGAACTCCCCAAACGGCTTCCACTCATGTCTCAGTCCCCAGGGTGAGTTGCAGTTGCGTCCTGCCTTTGCAGGAGACTCTCCGGATCAGCGGGTAGGTCTGACCCAGGAATGGGCGATTTTAAGGTAATTTGCAAGGCAGGAATTTACTATAGTTTTGACAGAGTTTATGATAAAATATCTCGGGATTACTGCACACAGCAAGAATGAGGATCTTGAAGTGAATCTTGACAACTATTTTAGCTGGCTTACCTTCTAAGAGGGGCTTCCCTGGTAGCTCAGATGGTAAAGAATCTGCCTACCATGCAGGAGACCTGGGTTTGATCCCTGCGTCAGGAAGATCCCCTGGAGAAGGGAATGGCTACCCACTCCAGTATTCTTGCCTAGAGAATTCCATAGACAGATGAATCTGGAGGTCTACAGTCCATGGGGTCGCAGAGTTGGACACAATTGAGTGACTAATGCACAATACCTTCTAAGAACAAGTATTTCCTGTAGTGAGGAGCTAAATTTTTATGTCTAGTCCCAGTTTAAGGACAAGAAAGCATTCCTGGTGTCAGTATTACTTAACAGAGGGACAGGAAAGTAGGTCTGCACTCAGACTTAAGAAATTTTTACTAGTATCTGATACCACAATGTGCTTTGCCCAATTATTTGTATATACCCTTGCTCTATTTGCCTATTTTAGAGCAAAAATACCTGCTCTGGCTTTTAGTACTTGAGCACATTCTGTTCTGAATGGGCTTCTTGTTCTGAGTATGGACACGCTCAGAACCCCATGTGTGTGCTTAGTTGCTCAGTGGTGTCCGATTCTTGTGACCCCATAGAATGTAGCCCACCAGGCTTTTCTGTCCATGGGATTCTCCAGGCAAGAATACTGGAGTAGGTTGCCTTTTCCTTCTTCAGGGGATCTTCCCAACCCAGGAATTGAATGCTGGTCTCCTGCATTGCCAGCAGACTACCGAGTGAGCTAGGAGGGAAGCCCAAAGGGGATGCTGTGGCTGCATGGGCCAGGAACTGGACCCAGGCCTCCCGTGTGGCAGGCAAGAATTCTACCACTAGTTGTCATAAAGATTATTTTAAACTTAAAGATTCACCAGATGCAGAAAGAAGCCATCTCAGAATTTCCCATATCTGACTAGAGGCAGAAACTCCTGAGAAATGAAGATTGCCATAAATTTCCTCTTAGGGGAGGCTTTGGCTCCCAGGAGAGAGATTAAGAATAAACCTACCATAAATTTCTCTGGGGGAGTTTCATGGCAATGAAGAACACAGAAAAACCACTCACAGATCAGCTGCATAACCAAGATTATCACAAACTTTCTTGTCTTTTGTTCATCTAGAAATTCATTTGTCTTCTCTAAAAGAACCTATTTGCTCTTCCTGTGGAAGCCCTTCCTCCCCACTTTTTTCGCCCTCTACTAAGTTAGGTATACAGAGAAGGCAATGGCAACCCACTCCAGTACTCTTGCCTGGAGAATCCCAGGGACGGTGGAGCCTGGTGGGCTGCCGTCTATGGGGTTGCGCAGAGTAGGACACGACTGAAGCAATTTAGCAGCAGCAGCAGCATGTTATGTATATAAGCCCTAGACTCTAAGTATGCCTTTGATTACATCACTAAGCACTCCCTTGCATATGCACATTTCTCATGTAAATAAACTCTGCTTTTTTCCCCCTCTTGCTAATCTGTCATTTATCAGTTTAATTCACATGTCCACAGATACTGAGCCCAAGAAGTTAGAGAAAAGTTTTTCCTTCCCCACACCTGCAACTGCAACATGGTGTTATATAGTTATAGGAATCCACTTATCTCTTAAAATTCTAGGAAACACTTGAGTAAATATGTGTTTTGTGAATTCTTATTCTTACTAAGAAAGAAATTAAAATTAAACAAGTTTGAGCTTTTTTGTTTATACTCTCTCGCACCTGTAGTTTTATCTATAGGTAAACCTGTCTACAAATTTTCTTAGACAATTAAATTTGCAATTGCTTCTCAGTTCTGTGGTGCTCTAGGAAACAAATCTATCTTAGCTTCACTTTTAGGTTGAATTCTCTAAAAGTAGTAATATCTAAACATTACCTGAGGAATTTTCATGAAGTACAAATTCCTGTTTCTTACTTCCCATCTCAATGTACTCTGATTTCATTAAGCAGGAATCCAAGGGTGTATAATAAGCACCCCAGGTATGAAATTTAAGCACGATCCACTTTAGAAGCACTGCCCTAAAACCAAAACTCACTAGACCGCATCTATCTAGATGAAACATTTGGAAAGTAAAGTCATCTTTTTTAAATCTCACTTGATGACCTTTTGAAATACTGGGAAAATTTGTAACATAGTTGTTATCTTGGGAATAATTTTTTAAAAACCCAATGCTTACTATATTAACATCATTTTGAAATACTAAAGTGACTGTGACTATGACTAGTTCTGGTTTGGAATATATACCTATTTAATCTTATATTCAATACATAAAAGCACCTTGCTTATATACGTGCTGAAGTGGGAAACCAAATTCATCATTTTATATCAAGGTGCCAAATAAAATGTATACTTTATGTAATGCCAGTAAAAGAAAATGTGCATGTCTTGCAATGTAAAAGTTGGTGTACATTTTACTAAATTTGTTCTTTCTGATGATAATTCCCTTTCTATCTTCTCTGCTTGGTAATTCTTTGATCCTCTCCAAAAGTCACCTCCTGTTTCCCTCTACTGCCACTTTCATTATCCCTTTCTTCGTTTCATCCTAATCAATTATTTCTTTGCACTTTTCCATAGCACTCTATATTTGTCTGCATTGTATATTTTATATTGTAATTAATTTGTTATATTCCATCTTGCTTGCTAGGCTATAAACTTCTCCAGGGCAGAAATCATGGTTTAATTATTTTTGTGACCTCAGTCCCTAACTTCTTACTCCTTCAGGAGACATGGCCATGATTTAATATCTATATACATAAGCATCTCTATCTAAAGGACACCAAACAGCTTTGTGAATATAATCCATGACATTATCAGGCACCTTCCCTTAACAATGATGAAGATATATGCATCCTAATAATTTCTGTTGGTGACTGGATAAGTGAATGTTTTCAAAGCATTGCTAGACTTCTTTGAAAATTGATGAGATCTAAGAAATAATTATGTTCCTGTTTTCAGATTGTAAGGTACTAATGAAGAAAGAAAACAAAACCAAAAGCCCCATTTAACAACTACCTAGGATAAAGAAATTATTGAGTGATTTTTTTTTGTTTCTTAGTTATAATAACATGGTGTTCAACAATACAATGTTTCTGTCAGCTTAAATTTTCTCACGGCTGCTTTGTCTGATTCTGCTGGCTAATGTTAGCGTTCATAAATTAAGCAATGCTATTGTTTCTAGGGAACAGTTACCTTCTATTACTCCAATCAATTTTCAAAAAAAATCCAACATTAAATTTTATTTGTGAGTGCGTGTTCTACACATTTCAAGTTGAATAGAACTGTAATAGACACTATGTGAAACATTATGATTGTGACTAGTGTATGTCAGGATATGTGAGTCTGTATTACTCAGATGCCACTCCAATTTACTGCTACCTTATACAATGGGAGAGGTCAGCCAGGAAATGGGCCAAGGCTTTTAAAAAATCCAATGTTCAGCCAATTCTATTAGTTCCAAGTGCTTTGTTCTCTTCCTCTGTGAGGATACATCAACTTAGCATAATAGGTCCGATTTTCAAAAAGCTGCATTTGATTTATTTCTTTAGGAAATTCAGCTTTCAGCCTGAAAAAAAAAATAATGTGCCTGTATTTAAATACCCAGATTCCCCACATTTCTCTTAGAGACTGATTACTGAAGCACATTTGAAATAATGAACTGTGAGGGAGAATTAACATTTCTTGCCATAATCCTGATGTTAAATGTAAGGGTACAGAATCTTACTTAGGGGTCCAAATAATGCTGATTTCTTGAAATCCTGCTTTAGAGGTTTTAATGCTGTCATTACTGCACAAACATGACTTCACTTCAAGCATATATGCCATGATTCAAAATTTTTAAAAAGGAGTAGGCAGTTTTTAAATGTATCAAGCAAGGAAGTAGCAAAATACTTGTCGCTAAACAGATAATCAACATTGCAAAATTTGGGTGATAACATGCACAAAAATCCTATGCTATGGTTAAATAATAGCATTGCACAAACTAGCATTTTAAGACATTCTTTGGAATTTAAAAGATAGTGTTAAAGGATATTTTTAAAAAGGTAAAAATCATGACTGTCATTTAAATATAAAATGAATATATGTCAAAGATTTTAACTAATGAAAGAGCCAGAAGGATGTTATTGGTTCAAGGCAAATTCAAGGACAGAAATAGCATATAAACTGAATTTACAAATAGATTCAAAGCTGGCTTTTTCCACAGGGAAAGGGAAATCAACTGTCTCTTCTCTGGACAGAATTCATTTGCATATAGAAACATCATTTGCAGTGATGTCAGTTTTCTATAACTTAAATTATAAGATACTTTGAAGACAGTGAAAAGTAGAGATAACCTTGATGGGTAAAATCAACAGGTGAGCCACTAATATGTTTTTGTCAATTTTGATCTTTCATAATTTTTCCTGATAATATAATCTGTATATGTAAGAAATGGTTAACTTCATTAAGTTGATTTAAGATATCCTATCTTCAAACATAGTCTTTTATTTTTAAAACATTTTTTATATTGAAGTATAGTTGATTTGCAATGCTGTGTTAATTTTCTGCTATATAGCAAAATGATTCAGTCTGACTGAATCTGTGTCTGACTCTGTGACCCCATGGGCTGTAGCCCGCCAGACTCCTCTGTCCATGGAATTCTCCAGGCAAGAATACTGCAGTGGGTAGCCATTCCCTTCTCCAGGGGAGCTTCCCAACCCAGGGATCAAATTCAGGTCTCCCTCATTACAGGCAGATTCTTTACTGTCTGAGCCACCAGAGAAGCTTCTCTCTCTCTCTCTCTCTCTCTCTCTCTCTCTCTCTCTATATATATATATATATATATATATATATATATATATTCATATACCATGATCATCCTTACTAGAATAGTGCCTGGTACATAATGGACAGTAAAATAATATTTATTGAGTATAGAAAAGTTAAGATGATCAGATAATCAAGTTTTTGTTATTATTTAAGGATATATTATTAAAAATATTTATTTATTTATTTGGCTGCATCAGGTCTTCATTGGGGCACGCCGGATCTTTCACTGTGGTGCCTAGTCTCTATGATTTTGGTGTACAGGCTCAGTGGTTGGCAGCAAGTTTGCTACAGAGTATACAGCCTTAAGTAGTTGCAGCATGGGAGATCTCTACTTGTGCCATGCAGGCTTAGTTGCTGCACAGTATGTGGGAATCTTAGTTCCCTGACCAGGGATCAAACCCATGGCTTCTGCATTTGCAAGGCAGATTCTTAACCACTGGACCACCAGGGAAGTCCCTAAGGATATTATATAGTCTTAATTCCTGTGACTCTCTCTACATCGAATATGGTTAATATAATTCCTAAAGAATATATTATGTGGAGAATACCGAAGAGCAATTCACAGAAGCTTATGGCTTTGGCTTCCAGCTCATTGCTATTTCTTTCTTTTCCCTTTCTGATGAATAGACTTTCATCTGTTATATCTTACCAAAAACAACTTTATTGAGATATAATCTATGGGCAAGAATCCATTAGAAGAAATGGAGTAGCCATCATAGTCAACAGAAGAGTCTGAAATGCAGTACTTGGATGCAATCTCAAAGATGATAGAATGATCTCTGTTTGTTTCCTAGGCAAACCATTCAATATCACGGTAATCCAAGTCTATGCCCCAAACAGCAGTGCTGAAGCAGCAGAAGTTGAATGGTTCCATGAAGACCTATAAGATCTTCTAGAACTAACACCCAAAAAAGATGTCCTTTTCATTACAGGGACTGGAATGCAAAAGTAGGAAGTCAAGAAACACCTGGAGTAACAGGCAAATTTGGCCTTGGAGTACAGAATGAAGTAGGGCAAAGGCTAATAGAGTTTTGCCAAGAGAACGCACTGGTCATAACAAACACCCTCTTCCAACAACACAAGAGAAGACTGTACACATGGACATCACCAGATTGTCAATACCGAAATTAGATTGATAATATTCCTTGCAGGTAAAGATGGAGAAGCTCTATACAGACAGCAAAAACAAGACCAGGAGCTGACTGTGGCTCAGATCATGAACTACTTATTGCCAAATTCAGATTTATATTTAAGAAAGTGAGGAAAACCACCAGACCATTCAGGTATGACCTAAATCAAATCTCTTACAATTATACAGTGGAAGTGAGAAATAGATTTAAGGGATTAGATCTGATAGATAGAGTGCCTGATGAATTATGGATGGAGATGCATGACATTGTACAGGAGACAGGGATCAAAAACATCCCCAAGAAAAAAAAAAAATTCAAAACAGCAAAATGGCTGTCCGAGGAGCCCTTACAAATAGCTGTGAAAAGAACGGAAGTGAAAGGCAAAGGAGGAAAGGAAAGATATACCCATTTGAATGCAGAGTTCCAAAGAATAGCAAGGAGAGATAAAGACTTCCTCAGTGATTTCTTCCTCAATGCAAAGAAATAGAGGAAAACAATAGAATGGGAAAGACTAGAGATCTCTTCAAGAAAATTAGAGATAGCAAGGGAACATTTCATGTAAAGATGAGTTCAATAAAGACATAAATGGTATGGACCTAACAGAAGCAGAATATAATAAAAAGAGGTGGCAAGAATACACGGAAGAACTGTACAAAAAAGATCTTCACAACGCAGATAATCACAATGATGTGATCACTAATCTAGAGCCAGACATCCTGGAATATGAAGTCAAGTGGGCCTTAGGAAGCATCACTATGAACAAAGCTAGTGGAGATGATGGAATTCCAACTGAGCTATTTCAAACCCTAAAAGATGATGCTGTGAAAGTGCTGCACTCAATATGCCAGCAAAAGTGGAAAACACAGCAATGGCCACAGGACTGGAAAAGGTCAGTTTTCATTCCAATCCCAAAGAAAGGCAACACCAAAGAATGCTCAAGCTACCACACAATTGCATTCATCTCACACACTAGCAAAGTAATGCTCAAAATTCTCCAAGCCAGGCTTCAATAATATGTGAACCATGAACTTCTGATGTTCAAGCTGGGTTTAGAAAAGGCAGAGGAACCAGAGATCAAATTGCCAACATCCGTTGGATCATTAGCAAGAGAGTTCCAGAAAAACATCTATTTCTGCTTTCTTGACTATGCCAAAGCCTTTGACTGTGTGGATCACAATAAACTGTGGAAAATTCTGAAAGACATGGGAATACCAGACCACCTGACCTGCCTCTTGAGAAATCTGTTTGCAGGTCAGGAAGCAACAGTTAGAACTGGACATGGAACAACAGACTGGTTCCAAATAGGAAAAGGAATACGTCAAGGCTGTATATTGTCACCCTGCTTATTTAACTTCTATGTAGAGTACATCATGAGAAACGCTGGACTGGAAGAAACACAAGCTGGAATCAAGATTGCCAGGAGAAATATCAATAACCTCAGATATGCAGATGACACCACCCTTATGGCAGAAAGAGAAGAAGAACTAAAGAGCCTCATGATGCAAGTGAAAGAGGAGAGTGAAAAAGTTGGCTTAAAGTTCAACATTCAGAAAACTAAGATCATGGCATCCAGACCCGTCACTTCATAGCAAGTAGATGGGGAAACAGTGGAAACAGTAAAAGACTTTATTTTGGGGGGCTCCAAAATCACTGCAGATGGTGACTGCCACCATGAAATTAAAAGACGCCTACTCCTTGGAAGAAACGATATGACCAACCTAGACAGCATATTAAAAGGCAGAGACATTACTTTGCCAACAAAGGTCTATCTAGTCAAGGCTATAGTTTTCCCAGTAGTCATGTATGGCTGTGAGAGTTGGACTATAAAGAAAGCTGAGAACCGAAGAATTGATGCTTTTGAACTGTGGTGTTGGAGAAGATTCTTGAGAGTCCCTTGGACTGCAGGTAAATCCAACCAGTCCATCCTAAAGAAAATCAGTCCTGAATTTTCATTGGAAAGACTGATGTTGAAGCTGAAACTCCAATACTTTGGCCACCAGATGCAAAGAGCTGGCTCATTTGAAAAGACCCTGATGCTGGGAAAGATTGAGGGTGGGGTCGCAGAGTCTGACACAACTGAGTGACCGAACTGAACTGAATCCATATAGCATACAATTCTCCATTGTAAATTTGCAATTCAATGGTGTTTGTTATATTCACAGAGATGCACAACCATTACTATAATTTCTGCTCTATTTTTCATCAAAAATAGGTTTTATTCACCACTGTTAATTGATTAGACTCCTGGTATACCTATGAACGCACTGTCTTTATTGTAAGCTGATTATTTCTTTCACTGAAAAAATTAGCTCTTCTTATAGCATTGGTATATCTAGTATAAGTTGAAAGTGTTTTCCTTAAAATGCATATGGTCCTTTCAGTAGAATATTATCAGGGAATAAAAAGGAATGTATTGATGCATGTTACAACATGAATGAATGTTGAAAACAGCATGCTAAGTAAAAGAGGGCTGTCTGGTGGCTCAGTGATAAAGATCTGCCTGCCAATGCAGGAGATGCAGGTTTGATCCCTTGGTTGGGACAATCCCTGAAGGAGGATATGGCAACTCACTCCAATATTCTTGCCTGAAAAATCCCATGGATAGAGGAGCCTGGTGGGCTACGGTCCAAACAGTCTTAAAAGAGTGGACACAACTGAGGGACTCAGCACAGCACTGGCAAGGATGTGCAGGAACTGGAATTCTCATAACCCTGAGAGTAGAAATGTAAAATGTCACCAGCCACTTTGGAATGAGTTTGGCCATGTTTAAAAAGTCAAATTCACAGATGTCATATGATCCAGCTCTCCTATGTCTAGGTATATGCCCAAGAAAAAAATCCTGTGTCCATACAAAGATTTGTATATGAATATTTTTTGGAAATTTTACATGTAGTAGCCAAAGAAGTAGAAACAACCCAGATATTCATCAACAGGTAAATGGATGAACAAAGTGGTATATGTCCATACCATGGAATATGACTCATTAATAAAAAGAATTGAATTATTGATACAACAACAGAGATGAATCTCAAAATAATTTTGCTGAGTAAAAAAAAAGGCAACACCAAAAAGAGCACATACTTATGATTCCATTTATATAAATTTTAATAAAATACAAACTAATCTATATTGACAGAAAGCAGATCAGTAGCTGCTTAAAGAAGGAGAGAGTAGAGAGGGCAAGGAGAGAGGGATTACTATGGGGCAGGAGAAAATTTGGTGGTATGATGGATATGTTCACCATCCTGATTGAGGGGATGGTTTCACATGTGTATACATGTGTGAGTGCCTGTGCATATGTGTTCAATAGTTTAGTCATGTCCGACTCTTTGTGACCCCAGGGACTGTAGTCCTCCCAGCTCCTCTGTCAATGGAAATTTCCAGGCAAGAATAATGGAGTGGGTTGCCATTTCCTCCTCCAGATTGAACTCATGAGTCAGACCATAAATAATACATATGCCAACATTTAACACATTGTATGCTTTAAAGATGTGCAGTTTATTTTATGTCATTTTTCTTCAATAAAGCTGTTTCCCAAACCTCATTGGAAAAAAAAAAAAGTTTCATTACCTTCACCATTCTTATTGGCATCTTCAGTAATAAAAATCTTATTTTAAAATCATCTGTTGATCACAAGATAAAATAATATTTTTCTTCTTCCTTGGATAAGTTGAACATACAGAAGAATCAGTAAATTAGGAAACTTTAAACAAAGAACCTTGAGAGTCCCTTGAATTGCAAGGAGATTAAACCAGTCAATCCTAAAAGAAATCAATCCCAAATATTCCTTAGAAGGACTGATGCTGAAGCTGAAGCTCGAATACTTTGGCCACCTGATGTGAAGAGCTGCCTCATTAGAAAAGACCTTGATGCTGGGAAAGATTGAAGGCAGGAGAAGGGGACGACAAAGGATGAGATGGTTGGATGGCATCACCGACTTGATGGACATGAGTTTGAGCAAGCTCCAGGAGGTGGTGAAGGACAGGGAAGCCTGGCGTGCTGCAGTCCATGGGAGCGCAAAGAGTCGAACATGACTGAGCGACTGAACAACAAAAATAGAGAACCACAGGCCTTAAAGAATTTTAAGCTGGAATATTCTATGTGCTGCTGAGAGTTAATGCAGTTAGATCAAGCAAAACATTCCTAATCCTGAAAGCTTAAAATTAGAGTTCTTATCAGAATACACATACATGATGTCAATGCAAATCCCTCACTCATTTATGAAGTTATTTTGACATACACCAATCTCTTTTTCCATTCAGTCATTTTAAGCAGGTCCTCATGGTGTGGGAGGGTTATAGCTTTTTCTCAGAAGTGAAGGGAAGCTATTCCATGACAAGGTTTCCTACTAGCAAAGAAATGAGTTATGATAGCAAATGCATAATTCAAGAAAATATGCTGTATTCAATTAATGAATAGCAGATTTGTAGAACTTATCATGCATGTTTATCTTTGATCTTTCTACTTTTTGATTCTAATATTCTTAACCTACCTCTTGAGAAACCTACATGCCGGTCAGGAAGCAACAGTTAGAACTGGACTTGGAACAACAGACTGGTTCCAAATAGGAAAAGGAGTACGTCAAGGCTGTATATTGTCACCCTGCTTATTTAACTTCTATGAAGAGTACATCATGACAAACGCTGGGCTGGAAGAAGCACAAGCTGGAATCAAGATTGCCGGGAGAAATATCAGTAACCTCAGATATGCAGAGGATACCACCCTTATGGCAGAAAGTGAAGAGGAACTCAAAAGCCTCTTGATGAAAGTGAAAGAGGAGAGTGAAAAAGTTGGCTTAAAGCTCAACATTCAGAAAACAAAGATCATGGCATCCGGTCCCATCACTTCATGGGAAATAGATGGGGAAACAGTGGAAACAGTGTCAGACTTTACTTTTTTGGTCTCCAAAATCACTGCAGATGGTGACTGCAGCCATGAAATTAAAAGACGCTTACTCCCAGGAAGGAGAGTTATGACCAACCTAGATAGCATATTGAAAAGCAGAGACATTACTTTGCCAACAAAGGTCCGTCTAGTCAAGGCTATGGTTTTTCCAGTGGTCATGTATGGATATGAGAGTTGGACTGTGAAGAAAGCTGAGTGCTGAAGAACTGATGCTTTTGAACTGTGGTGTTGGAGAAGACTCTTGAGAGTCCCTTGGACTGCAAGGAGATCCAACCAGTCCATTCTAAAGGAGATCAACCGTGGGTGTTCTTTGGAAGGAATGATGCTAAAGCGGAAACTCCAGTACTTTGGCCACCTCATGTGAAGAGTTGACTCATTGGAAAAGACTCTGATGCTGGGAGGGATTGGGGGCAGGAGGAGAAGGGGATGACAGAGGATGAGATGGCTGGATGGCATCAACGCCTCGATGGATGTGAGTTTGAGTGAACTCTGAGAGATGGTGATGGACAGGGAGGCCTCGCGTGCTGCGATTCATGGGGTCGCAAAGAGTCAGACATGACTGAGTGACTGAACTGAACTGAACCGAATATAAAATTTAGCATTTTAGTCATGGTTCTATTTCTGTCTAATTATTTAGGCTACAGAGTTCATGACTGATCATCCTATTCAATTATTGTATTATGCTAGTAGTGGTTATATTGCAGAAGCAACCAATCACATAGCCCTTGTATTCAATAGCTTACAAATGGAGGTCTTCCTAATTTCTTAGGCAGGGAATATTTATGAGCAGTTTGTCTCTGGGAGCCGTGAAATATGGTACTTTGGAAAGGTGGGGATAAGTTGTCTCACATTTAGATTTGTTTTCCCATATATTTAAAAGTTATCTGAATGAATTACACAATGTTTAATAGCCAGAAAATATGAGGTTGGGAGATGGTTGATGTGAATACATATTTTGGAATTTATCAATATTTTTCATCTTTTGATTCTTATTTTCCCTTTCAGTGTTATTGAGATATGATTGCCATAGGGCACTGTAGAAGTTTAAGGTATACAGCATAATGATTTGACTTACATACATCATGAAATGATCACCACAATAATTTTAGTGAACATTCATCATCTCCTATAGACATAAAATTAAAGGAACAAATAAAAATTCCTTGTAATGAGAGCTCCTAGAATTTACTCTCTTAATAAATTTCATATATAACATATAATGGGCTTTACAGGTGGCACTAGTGGTAAAGAACCCACCTGCCAATGCAGGAGATGAAAAGATACTGGTTTAATCCCTGGGTTGGGAAGACTACCTGGAGGAGGACATGGCAACCCACTCCAGTATTCTTGCCTGGAGAATCCCATAAACAGAGCAGCCTGGCAAGCTATAGCCCATAGGGTCACACAGGTCTGACAGGATTGAAGCGACTTAGGATGCATGCATAACATACAACAGTATTATTAATAATTATATTTTATCATGGTGTACATTACATCCTTAGTACTTCTTTATCTTTTATCTGAAAGTTTGTATTTTTTGACCTTTGGAATGAAGATCCTATTCCCCCTACCTTTACCTGCCTGCTTCTAGTAACTACAAATCTCATCTATTTTTCTGTGAGTTTTTTTGTCTGATTTTGAAGTGTAATTGACCTACAACAAATTAGTTCCTGTCATACAATATAGTGATTCAGTATTTCTATACATTTCAAAATGATCACCGCAGTAAGCCTAGTTACCATTATGATGTACTTTTTGTATCCAAATATATTCACTGAAATGTTTGTTCTTAAAGACCAGAAAACTTGGGCCAAGACAGAAGGAAAGGATTCCTTGCATATTTCCCCAGTGACACTTGATATGCTTTAAGCTTAAAATTTGTGGGGGAATCTTACTTTGTTCTTAAACATAAATAAGTTTATGTGCTAATAAATGAAGCAAATTGGTATTTTTATCTGCATTCTGGCTAACTCAGGCAAGATCAAACCTTTCTCTTCCTTCATAATTTTGAGAAGTATTTGGCTGTGCAGAGCTGTTCAGATTGTTGTGGACTGAAGAGGTTATATAGATTGTCTTTTTTTTATAAATTTGATGTTGTTGCAATTAAGGAGAAAGAGAAAGCAAGAACCTTGATAGGAAAGTATAGGTGAGGAAAGATTTGGGATAGAAAGAAAGCAGACAGTGGAGAGGAGATTGAACATTTATTGAGCAACAGCTGATGGAGTTAGGTCCTGAAAAATTCAAGAAGATACTAACTTTGAAAAGAAGAAGAAGCATCCCTTTCTCTGAAACAGAAGGGAAAGATCAGCTCTGACAGATACTGTAGATTGACTCATTCAACACTGTCCCAACTAAAATCTTTATTTCTCATCCTTGGAACTAGCATTCTGCATGTAATAAGAACTGGAAGAAGGAAGTGATCAATGCATGGCAATCGCCACATGCAGGGAGATTGGATTTCGGGCAAATACACTGGCAAAGGCATTTCAGTCTTCTGGGATTAGCCATGGAGGCAGCTGTCTAGAAATTATGGAAGAAACAGCATAGTTCTGGGGCTTGGGTTAATAGCAGCTCCCTTAGTAAGGGAGTTACCTGGTGGCTCAATGGTAAAGAAGCCACCTGCCAATGCAGGAGAGATGGATTCAATCCCTAGGTTGGGAAGATCCCCTGGAGAAGGAAATGGCAACCCACTCCAGTATTTTTGCCTGGAGAATCCCATGGACAGAGGAGCCTGGCGGGCTACAGTCTATGGGGTTGCAAGAGTTGGACAAAACTAAACAGCAACAACAATAGTTAGGTGTAGGGAGTTGTTTCTAGAAATCTAGTCTACAGTTTGCTCCTTCAGGTCTCACAGTGATTCTGAGGATCATCTAATAGCCCTTAATAAACTTAGCTGAGTTTAGTTATTAAATTAACTAGAGTGAAATCATTTATCTATTTATAAAAATCCTTACCTATACAGTAATTGGTATCAGAATGGTGCTGCAGTATCTAAAATGTGTTATTGGCTGAATTGAGTCAGTGGGAAAATAAATGCACTCATTTCAATATGGAAAGCTTGTGACTGAGGTCAAGCTTCTGCCTGCTCTACCTTTCAGTATAAACCAAATATCAACCAAGGCTCTAGGATTAAGAAAAATGGTAGGAAGTCTTGGAAGTTGCCATGTACTGGCTCCTTCTTGTGGTTTTAAACCACTTTCTTATGGTTTCCCCATAAAAAAAGTGATGAATTCAAGCTGCAAAAATGGAAAGAAAAGTAAATGTACTAAGAGAGGTGCTTTTAGTCTCTGGCCTCAATTGAAGTTTACTGAGCTTCCTGTAGTTTGGAGCCCTGCAAGGTTGAAAAAACTGAAGGCTTCTGTACGCCAATGGAAGCCATCGATAGTGGTGAGCACAAAGCTGCAGCATTAGGGATAAATAAGGTTGATGCTCTGCTGGACAAATTCTCTGATCAAATTAATAGGGTTTTATTCTCAACAAAACTTATTGTTTCATATGTCCTGAAGGTAGAGGCTGTTAAATTAAAGGAGAAGAGGAAAATGGATAGAGTGCAAAGATAAGCAGCTAAAAGCCCCAGATTCTCAGGTTTAAAAAGTTTGTTTAGACCAGTGCTCTCCTCCCAAGTGTGGTCCACTGACTGGCTGTCGGTTAATGAATTTTTGGCACTGGTCTGAGAGGAAATAAGAACCTTGAACAGAATGTAAATCAGCTTTGACACTAAGATCAGCTTTTAAAAAATATTTTTTAATTGGAGGATACAATATTGTGTTGATTTCTGTCATATATCAACATGAATCAGCTATAAGTATACACATGTCCTCTCTCTCTTGAACCTCCCTCCCACCTTCCACCCCTCTAGGTTATCACAGAGCACCAGGTTTGAGCTCTGTGTGTCAAGCAGCAAATTCCCAGCAGCTATCTATTTTATATAGAGTAATGTATATGTTTCAATGCTACTCTCTCCATTCGTCCCACCCTCTCCTGCCCCTGCTGTGTCCACAAGTTTGTTCTCTATGTCTGTGTCTCTATTGCTGCGCTGAAAATAGGTTCATCAGTATCATCTTTATGGATTCTATATATATGCATTAATATATGGTATGTGTTTTTCTCTTTCTGACTTGCTTCATTCTGTATAATAGGCTCAGCTGACTTTTTAATGACAAGATTTCCTCAGTAAATGGGGCAGTGTGTTAATTTACATTCTGGTATAAACATCTTACCTTGTCACAGTCTGGAACTTTGAGTATAACTAGTCTAGGAAAGATCCTTGGCTGAGGTGATTCACATATAAATTGGTTAGAAATAAATATGGTAGAAATCTACTAAGTTTTGAGGAATATATTGCCCCCCCCCCAAATCCCAAACCTGACTGGAATAGTCTGTGGTTGTTAAACCCCACAACAATCCCCAGGGTCTTGAACCTGCACCAATAAGAAACAAGGTGCCCAAAGCCATGTGGCTTCCAGAAAGGACACCCTTGACAAAGCCCAGCTCAGATGTAACCAGAAGGATAATGGCCAAGGAAGAACTATGAGAAGCAGGGTCAAGGAAAATGGAGGGCAATGGACAAGAGAACTCCTCCAGGACGATTTCAAAGATTTCAAGGGCTGGCAGGTAACTAACCAAAAAATTTATTCCACTGCTGAATTTATTCTACTTCTCTGTTCCTGTTCAGAATGACAATATTTGTTAGGATTTAGAGTTTTGCACTTCTCTTTCTGATTGGAATTTTTGCTTTGATATCCTCTGCCATATGCAAACATGATGGAGAGGACTTCATATAACCCAATTAGATGTGATACTGCCTCTCTTGGGAGGTGGATAAGTGTGTTGCATAATGGGAAGAAGGATGTGCACAGAAGTTTGGAAGTTAGAGTGAACTAGAGAACAAAATATAAATTCTTTACCCAATATCCATTTTTTTTAACTAGCAGAGCCCCAACTTTTGAGCAGTATTTCCCAACCTCCCTGGCATATATTTCACACTTTTGGTCAAAGGTATAAGGAGAAACTGTTCATTACAACTTCTGAGGATGTTTCTTAAAGTGGTGGGTGAGCTGACATTACAGCCATACCCTAAGGATGGTGGTGAGTCATGCCAGTCCTGGACTGCCCACTTCTAGACTTTTCCATGAGAAAAAAAATAATAAACCTCCAATTTGTTTGAGTCACTATTTTCAACTTTATGTAGAGGAAAACAATAGAATGGGAAAGACTAGATATCTCTTCAAGAAAGTTAGAGATACCAAGGGAATATTTCATGCAAAGATGGGCTCAATACAGGACAGAAGTGGTATGGACCTAACAGAAGTAGAGGGATTAAGAAGAGGTGGCAAGAATACACAAAACTATACAAAAAAGTTCTTCATGACCCAGATAACTATGATGGTGTAATCTCTCACCTAGAGCCAGGTATCTTGGAGTGTGAAGTCAAGTGGGCCTTAGGAACAAAGCTAGTGGAGGTGATGGAATTCCAGCTGAGCTATTTCAAATCATAAAAGATGATGCCCTGTTTATAATAGCCAGGACATGGAAACAACCTAGATGTCCATCAGCAGATGAATGGATAAGAAAGCTGTGGTACATATACACAATGGAGTATTACTCAGCCATTAAAAAGAATACATTTGAATCAGTTCTAATGAGGTGGATGAAACTGGAGCCTATTATACAGAATGAATTAAGCCAGAAAGAAAAACACCAATACAGTATACTAACACATATATATGAGAGTTAGAAAGATGGTAATGATAACCCTGTATGTGAGACAGCAAAAGAGACACAGATGTATAGAATGGACTTTTAGACTCTGTGGGAGAGGGAGAGGGTGGGATGATTTGGGAGAATGGCATTTAAACATGTATACTATCAGATAAGAAACGAATTGCCAGTCTATGTTTGATGCAGGATGCAGGATGCTTGGGGCTGGTGCACGGGGATGATCCAGAGAGATGATATGGGGTGGGAGGTGGGAGGGGGGTTTAGGATTGGGAACTCATGTACACCCGTGGCTGATTCATGTCAATGTATGCCAAAACCAATACAGTATTGTAAAGCAAAATAAAGTAAAAATTAAAATTAAAAAAATAAAAGATGATGCTGCGAAAGTGTTGCACTCAATATGCCAGCAAATTTGAAAAACTCAGCAGTGACCAGAAGACTGGAAAAGGTCAGTTTTCGTTCCAATCCCAAAGAAAGACAATGCCATAGAATGTTCAAATTACTGCACAATTGTACTCGTCTCACATGTTAGCAAAGTAATGCTCAAAATTCTCCAAGTAAGGCTCCAACAGTACGTGAACCAAGAACTTCCAAATGTTCAAGCTGGATATAGAAAAAGCAGAGGAACCAGAGATCAAATTGCTGAACATCCATTGGATCATAGAAAAGCAAGAGAATTCCAGAAAAACATCTGCTTCTACATCATTGACTATGCTAAAGCCTTTGACTGTGGATCACAACAAGCTGTGGAAAATTCTTAAAGAGATGGGAATACCAGACCACCTTACCTGCCTCCTGAGATATCTGTATGCAGGTCGAGAAGCAGCAGTTAGAAACAGACATGGGGCAACAGACTGGTTCCAACTTGGGAAAGGAGTACGTCAAGGCTGTATATTGTCACCGTGGTTATTTAACTTATATGCAGAGTACATCATGAGAAATGCCAGGCTGCATGAAGCACAAGCTGGAATCAAGATTGCCAGGAGAAATATCAATAACCTCAGATATGCAGATGACACCACCTTTTGGCAGAAAGCAAAGAAAAACTAAACAGCCTCCTGATGAAAGTGAAAGAGGAGAGTGAAAAAGCTGGATTAAAACTCAGCATTCAAAAGCAAAGACCAGGGCATCCAGTCCCATCACTTCATGGCAAATAGATGGGGAAACAATGAAAACAGTAACAGACTATATTTTCTTGGGCTCCAAAATCACTGCAGGTGATGAGTGCAGCCATGAAATTAAAAGATGCTCGCTCCTTGGAAGAGAAGCTATGACAAACCTAGACAACATATTAAAAAGCAGAGACATTACTTTACTGACAAATGCCCATAGTCAAAACTATGGTTTTTCCAATAGTCATGTATGGATGTGAGAGTTGGACCATAAAGAAAGCTGAGCACTGAAGAATTGATGCTTTTGGCTATAGTGTTGGAGAAGACTTTTGAGGGTCCCCCGGACAGCAAGGAGATCAAACCAGTCGATCCTAAAGGAAATCAGTCATAAATATTCATTGGAAGGACTGATGCTGAAGCTGAAACTCCAATACTTTGGCCACCTGATGTGAAGAACTGACTCATTGAAAAAGACCCTGATGCTGGGAAAGATTGAAGGCAGGGGAGAAAGGGACAACAGAGGGTGAGGTGGTTGGATGGCATCACCAACTCGATAGACATGAGTTTGGGTAAACTCTGGGAGCTGGTGATGGCCAGAGAGGCCTGGTGTGCTGCAGTCCATGGTGTTGCAAAGAGTCGGACACAACTGAGCGACTGAACTGAACTGAACTGAATGATCTGTGTTCACTAATTACTTAACAAAATAGAAATCCAAGTCTGTGTGTTGAAAATTGTATTGTTTGCATCAATTCAATAACATTTTCATTGAATGCCTAATGTGTGCTTGGAACTAATGTTCACTGAGAGTAATTTTTGCTGCCCCACTTCCATGCAGCTAACATATACATACACAAATTCCCACATATGCATACACTTTTATGTTTTCCATTGTGTTTGAGTGAATGTCTGTGAAATGATTTCTCTCTTTATTCAAATAAAAGGTTCTTGCTGTTTTTTAGTCACTAAATCCTGTCCACCTCTTTTGTGACCTCATGGGATGACCAGGCAAGAATACTGGAGTGGGTCCATTTCCTTCTCCAGGGGATTTTCCTGACCTACGGATTGAATGAATCTGTGTCTCCTGCATTGATTGGTGGATTCTTTACCACCGAGCCACCTGGGAAGCTGGGTGATTTTATATCTCCCCCGAAATGATAATTATCTGGTATTGACTCCTCTGAGACCAGAGCCATACAAAAGGGCAGTTCCCAAGAGTGCTTGGCTGTACTTAACCAGGAGTGACTGTGGCAGTCAGTTAATGAGAATGTATCCTGAGGTCTATATAAGAAGGTTAGATCCTGGGTAATTATTCTGAGCAACATGAGACAGGAGAGAGGAAGAAAGCAGGGATCCAGGAGACAAAGTGGGCAGTTGCTGAAGGAACAGTAACACCAAGGTACCTAAGAAATTATAGGAACTAGAGTTAGTAAGAGGCTACAGATATCAAGGTGAGCATCAGACAACATAACTAGCTGGAGTGGAGTTTGGTGTGTGGTTGATAGGGTGGTTCAGGAACACAACTTGAAGAAATAAGAATGTAGATTCAAGCCCCTTTTATGAATGTTTTGCTTCTCCCGCCAACAGGGGTGAGTCTTAAAGAAACAGACTACAACCAAATACATTAGTATTTTATTGAAAACGAGTATCATGGCAGAATGCATTGCCTATACTTTGTTTTTAACTCCATGACCTTATAGAGTTAGAGCTAGGGTTAGGTTATGGTAGATCAGCACTTGAAATTCTCTGCACAGTACATGTTCTGATGCAAGATGCTCTGGGAAGCTCTGAAGAAGCTTTGAACTACCCCTCACAAAATTCAAGTGGCTTTCATTTCTATGTTCTGTAAGCTTCTCTCTTCCCTGGTGACTCAGATGGTAAAGAATCTGCCTGCAATGCAGGAGACCTGGGTTTGATTCCTGAATTGGCAAGATCCCCTGGAGAAGGAAATGGCAACCCACTCGAGTAGTCTTGCCTGGAGAATCCCATGGACAAAGGAGCCTGGCTGGCTACAGTCCATAGGGTTGCAATGAGTTGGACACAACTGAGCAACTAACACACAAGATTTAAAAATGTTAAAATAGCTATTGCAACACCAAGTAATAGTGGCTATCCCATAGACAATTCCATTTATAGGAAGTCTTTCAAAATGAAAAATAAGGTAATTTCAATTACAGTTTAAGGTAGCTTACAAAGAAGTTAGTAGTGAATACTTGCACTTCAGCCACATGCCACTTGGCTAGCTGTAGTTGGGAGCGAGATGGGAAACAAAATATAATTAGAAAGACTCCTATTTTCTGCCTTACTGGATACCCTTAAAGCTATAACCTGTCAACCTCTAATACAAATTTTTTTACCTAGATACCTTTGTCTCTCTCTTAATAGAGAATTGGCTCATGTTAATAATAATACTAAAAATAATAGCAACAAATAATTATACACAGCAAATACCATTTTGCTTAATCCTCAAAACTATTAATATCTCTATTTTACAGATGAAGAAACTGAGTGACAGAGAGGTTAGGACTCTTAACCAGAGTCATATGGCTAATAACTGGTAGAGCTGGGATTATGAACTCAGGCGAACAGACAGGTTCCAATGTATATGTTCTTAACCACACTTCTAAGAGGAAATTCAGTCAGAAGAAATACATGATGAAGAAAAGCAAAACAAAAATTTTATAAAATAATGGTCTTAAGTCTGAAATAGATTCAGACTGCATTAAAATAGAGTTCAGATGAAATTTAGGAAAAGAGGGAGAGCAAGATTACAGATTCTTTGGAGGAAAAAAGAAAGCCTAGACAAAGAGCAGACCAGGATCAGTGCACTAACTGAAGGAACTCAGTATGCATTGTCCCTTAAAGTGAACAAGACTGAACTTTGTGTCTCTTCTATTGATCTGTAACTGTCTAAATGCTCTACAGCTATAGTTTACTTATTGGCACTTCGTTAATGCATATATGTGGATTCTAGAAAAATGGTACACACAAGCTAATTTGCAAAGCAGAAATAGAGACACAGATGTAGAAGACAAACTTATGGATAGCATGGGGAAAATGAGGTGGGATGAATTGGGAAATGCTCACCATCTCTAATCATCAGGGAAATGCAAATCAAAACCAAAATGAGCTATCTCCTCACACCTGTCAGAAAGGCTATCAGCAAAGAACCAAATAACAAATGCCAAGAAAAAGGAACCCTTATACACTGTTGGGGCTTCCCTGGTGGCTCAGAGGTTAAAGCATCTGCCCGCAATGCAGGAGACCTGGGTTCGATCCCTGGGTCGGGAAGATCCCCTGGAGAAGGAAATGGCAACCCACTCCAGTATTCTTGCCTGGAGAATCCCATGGACAGAGGAGCTTGGTGGGCTACAGTCCACGGGATCGCAAAGAGTTGGACACGACTGAGCAACTTCACTTCACTTCATACACTGTTGGTGGGGATGGAAATTGGTGATTGGTATAGCTATAACTAAGTTGTGTATTTTTTACCACAATAAAAGACATGTTGATTGTGACATACTGATTTGATTTTATGATTATTAATCAGAAGCTACTGCTGAAAATGTGAAAACAATAGTTACAGCTTTAAACTTAATTGTTAAGATACAGAATTACTTACTCATCTTGTGCCCTCATTCTTAATCACTAACCCAGACATCCGCTATATAAGCAAAGAATCAGGAAGCTACAGCCAAGCTCAAGGAAGCTTTTGAATATCTTCTGTACAGATTAAATAGCCTGATATAGCTTAATAATATTTAGATTAAATGCAATAAGTAAATTTTAGAAGTGTGGGCTGAGGGAAGAAGGGAAAGGAACTTATATTGAAAGACCAAAATGGAGGTGTTTTTTCGTTTATTCAGACCTTGGAGTTGATACTGCATAATCAGTTCTGACAATGCCCTCCACCCAAAGGTCACTGGGAACATACTTGAAATTGGTTTTATTGCTTCTTGCGGGGAGAGAGAATGAATGTCATGGGGGACCCATGGGGCACGTCATTAAAAGAGTCTAGAAAGGACTTAGCATATAGGCAGTGGGTTCATGTTAGGTGATTTGGGTTTCCCTGGTGGCTTGGAGAGTAAAGAATCTGCCTGCAATGCAGGAGACCTGGATTCGATCCCTGGGTTGGGAAGATCCCCTGGAGAAGGAAATGTAAACCCACTCCAGTATCCTGGCCTGGAGAATCCCATGGACAGAGGAGCCTGACAGTCCATAGCGTCTCAAAGAGTCAGACATGACTGAGCGACTAACATTTTAGGTGATTTGGGGAAGGATTCAAAAAAGAGGTCCTTCCATTGCATATTGATGCTGTCAGGAAGCAGAGGTTATTTCATGATTGGATATCTCAATAAATCTTACATAGAAGAAGGGAAGACTAGCCTGAGGGTAAAGCTATAAATGGTAGAGAAGCAGCAGTCACTAATATTAGCTCAAAGTGGGAAATAGTTATTTTTGTGGCTCAGGCCAAGTTTACATTTAGTGTATATTCAACCATGGTTACATAGTGGTCTTTTTCTTTTTTGATATTGATACATTGTATTTGCAGAATGGCCTTATTTGATGTTGATGATCTGTAAGAGTGTTTACATTCAATAGGAGAAAGCAAGATCTAGTTCTGAAAGTCAGGCCAGCTCCTGAATGTCAGAGCCTGATTTTCTCTTTCTCAGAAATTTTATCTACTCCCACCCTACTTTCTCTGTTTTCTTGTTGAGATCTTCCACTACAATCAGACAGCTTCTAACATTATTTTTATGAGAGGGAGTGGAGGAGAAACTATCATTTATTGAGCACATATCTTAGGTACTGTTGTATAGTGGTATAAAATATCATTTAAAAATAACATATAACCCTGAGGCAGACAGAATCTACATTTTACAAAGAAAGAAACTAGGGCTCAAAGAGAATATATAACTTGTTCAAGCTGGTAAATAGAGACTGATTTTTAATCCAAATCTGTCTCCAAAACCTTGTGTACTTTCTGCCTATTCTTTATGTCTGTACTATTTATTTAGGAAAATATTATATTCAGAATTGAAACTTGGAGAAGTAATAATTCCCTGAATTCACAGTTTTATTGACTATTTTTAAGTTAGATTATATATGTCAGATGGCAGAACCTATATAGGAAGCACATGATATTATAGTTCTGTTCCACCAGTCACTGCAAATACCCAGAGGGAATACAGCAGGAAAAAAGCTGAAGTATTTGAGGCCATCTTATGGATTCTCTTCCCTAGGAGAAATTTAGGAACTGGCCATTTATAGAAAGTATTTCCTTGAAGTGAGCATCTAGGAATAAAGGTCAGTTCCATTTTAGTTCCTACAGCTTCTGCCACTTGGTGAAGACATGCAGGCTCAGCCTTGCTCATCTCTAGGAGCCATCTGACTATCAGGCAGGGGAAAACATTAAGAAACCTGGACTCACCGCTTAGTCACTCAGCAAGTCAGCTTTCCTACCAGTCCCTTTCTGACCTAATATTCTGATCTAATAAATGAGCTGTTACCTAGTTTCTTAGGAATACATTTCTACTTTATAATCCAGTTCCAGTAACTAAATCCTCCTCATGAGAAGTCCTTACATTAGTTCTCTTTTCTGCAACACTGGATTGTGAACAAAGAATGTCTCCTGCCATTTCAGTAAGCCAAGGATGTTGCAGCTATACAGCCATCAGCTACTAGAGCCCCCAGCCAGTACACCCTGAGGGGATTTCAGGATGAAGAAAGACAGGATACTGGCCCTAGATAGTGAAGGTGAATATCAAAGGAATAATTTCAGTGAGCCCAGACTCTTGCATCTTCACATACATAGAAAGGACTTTCCTGGTAGCCCAGCTGGTAAAGAATCTGCTTGCAATGCAGGAGACCCTGGTTCAATTCCTGTGTCAGGAAAATCCCCTGGAGAAGGGACAGGATACCCACTCCAGTATTCCTGGGCTTTTCTGGTGGCTCAGATGGTAAAGAATCCACCTGCAACACAGGAGACCCAGGTTTGATCCCTGTGTTGGGAAGATCCCCTGGAGGAGGGATATTGTCAAGGCTGTATATTGTCACTCTGATTATTTAACTTGTATGCAGAGTACATCATGAGAAATGCCAGGCTGCATGAAGCACAAGCTGGAATCAAGATTGCAGGGAGAAATATCAATAACTTCAGATATACAGATGACACCACCCTTATGGCAGAAAGCAAAGAGGAACTAAGGGGCCTCTTGATGGGGGTGAAAGAGGAGAGTGAAAAAACTGACTTAAAACTCAACATTCAAAAAGCTAAGGTCATGGCATCTGGTCCTATTCCTTCATGGCAAATAGATGGGGAAACAACGGAAACAGTGACAGGCTTTATTTTCCTGGGCTCCAAAATCACTGCAGATGGTGACTGAAGCCATGAAATTAAAAGATTCTTGCTCCTTGGAAGTAAAGCTATGACCAACCTAGACAGCATATTAAAAAGCAGAGACATTACTTTACTGACAAAGGTCCATCTAGTCAAAGCTATGGTTTTTTGCAGTAGTCATGTATGGATGTGAGAGTTGGATTATAAAGAAAGCTGAGCGCTGAAGAATTGATGCTTTTGAAGTGTGGTGTTGGAGAAGACTCTTGAGAGTCCCTTGAACAGCATGGAGATCAAACCAGTCAATCCTAAAGGAAATCAGTCCTGAATATTCATTGGAAGGATTGATGCTTAAGCTGAAACTCCAATATTTTGGCCACCTGATGTGAAGAATTGACTCATTTGAAAAGACCCTGATGCTGGGAGAGATTGAAGGCAGGAGGAGAAGGGGACAACAGAGGATGAGATGTGGTTTGATGGCATCACTAACTCGATGGACATGAGTTTGAGCAAGCTCTGGGAGTTGGTGATGGACAGGGAAGCCTGGTATGCTGCAATCCATTGGGTCACAAAGAGTCAGACACAACAGAACGACTGGACTGAACTGAACTTATACATAGAAAAGCACTATAATCATTAACTGAGATGTCTGTTTCTGTGATTAACAGTAATCTTTTAATGTTCAACTACATGTTATTTTTTGTTGTATGTTTGTTTGTTTTTGTTTTTCCCCAGCAAAAACTCCTATATATACTGGCTCCTCTCTTACCTCTTTGAAACAGTCCCTCAGAGGCTTATCCCAGGCTTAAGTCCTCAGTAAGTCTACCAAATAAAAACATAATTCTCTACTTTTAGGCTGTGCATTTTCTTTGCCAGCCAAGAGGATTACTTTGTTAAAAGACAAATGCAAATGTCTTAACTTTGTTTGATATTTCTAAATCTCCCTTCAACAGGATTGTACTATTTTGTAGGTGAAGAAAGAATGAAGTTTTGACAGGCATATTCCTCTTTTCATATTTAGTTAAATTATTTCCAAGATTTACATATAACATGACTGACCACCCCCTTTATGGAATTCTCTAAATATTCAAACCTGAGAGTTCAAATCTTAGAATCAGATAGGCTTAGTTTGAACCCCAACTCTTCTATTAAACTCCCTTAGCCAAAACACTGAACCTCAGAATCCTCATCCCAAAACTGGAGATAATAATGTTTATCTCAGAAGCTTGTTGGGAGAGCAAGATGCTGTATATAAGGCCAAGCAAAGTACCAGAAGCAAGTGTTCATGAAGTGGTAATTTATTTTTAAATTTCAGGAAAAATTTGCATAGGATGACCTATTTTGAAGTGAACAACTCATGCTCCCTTGGTGGCTCAGTGGTAAAGAGTCTGCCTGCCAACACAGAAGACATGAGTTCAATTCCTGATCCAGGAAGATCCCACATGCCACGGAGCAACTAGGCCTGTGCCACAACTACTGAGCCTGTGCTCTAGAGTCCATGAGCCACAACTACTGAAGCCCGCACACCATAGAGCCCATGCTTCACAACAAGAGAAGCCACTGCAGTGAGAAGCCCATGCACCACAACTAGAGCATAGCCCCCACTCATCAAAACTAGAGAAAAGCCTGTGCATCAACAAAGACCCAGCACAGCCAAAATTAAAAAACAATAAACTGTACAATTCAATAATATTTAGTACATTCACAGTGTTGTGCAGCCATCACCTCTCTCTAATCCCAACTCATTTTCATTGTGTCCAAGAGAGATCCAGTGTAGCAGCGCCTTTATATCTCAAAAAATGTTTTGCCCACTATTGTTGGTAAGGCAAAAGGCATCACAGTGAGGACATTAAGATCACAGTCTATGCTGATTAAGTACAACACCCCATTCATTTTGATCTCTGGTGTGATGGTATCTGTAAAAATTCAGCAAACCTGGCCTACTTGCTTTAAGGGTTACTTTCAGGATTTTTCATCTCACAAGGTCAGCCTGCAGGGGTTTTGTATGGCTCAGTTGCCCTTTCCATCTGCCATCATACCATGAAGCTTTATTTAAGCACATTACTCAGCTAGGTTCTGTGCCAACTTCTTGTAACACAATTTATCATTGACCCAGACTAGGTATTTGCTAATTCACTCAGAATTAATTGTGCACTTTAATCTTTTCATTGAATTGGTTCCCATATCTGTAGCTTTTATAACCACAAGTACTAGCTGCATACTGATTAAAAATTTCCCGTCAGTTGTATATGAGATATGACTATAAATTTCCTTTTTAATTTTCCTTATGTGACTCATAAACTGGCTTAGAAGCGATTTTGAAAAGGACTAAAAGGTTAGTGGTGTCCATGGAATAAATGTTATTTTTCTCTTAGGCTACTCAGATGTATATACATTCTGATTTGTTAAAATGGTTTTGTTGTATTACAGTCCCAATTAATAGTCTCCATTTCAACATTGCTTTAGAATATTCATTTTTATGAGAAATTTCAGCACCTTTTTTCATTTTCAGACTGTAAGATATAAGCTTTTTTACATTCAGCTTGTTTTTAAAATGGTTCTTGATCATTCAGTCATGTGTTGCAATGAGTAAAACATTCTTTACAGGTAGATGAAAGAGCAATTAGTACCATTCATAACCTGTGTCAATTGTTTGTTTTGGCATATTGCTAGAATAAGAGAACACAAGACTAGAAATATGTTAGGAAACCCAAGTTCTGGTCCTCAGCCTGAAACTAAATAGCTCTGTAATTTGGGGCATGTCACAACTTCATACAGGGACCAATTTTCTTATCTGTCACATCGTTGTATTTCTTCTATGTACCTCATTAAGATGCTGCAAAGACAAACTCAGTGTTTTCCAAGTTTAACTCATTACCTTCACCACCTATTCTCCCAACTCTTCTTCCCAACTCTTCTTTTTTAAGCTCCAAATTGTTTCAGAAATCTTTCTTCTTTACTCCATTCTCATTGTCCTAGATCAAATCCTATTCACCTTAGTCTTCTGGGACATTGCAATAGACTAGTCAGTCTGCCTTCATCCTTGCTTTTCCGCAAACCATCCTCTGTAAGATTTATATATGGAAAACATAGCTTAAAGCATGAAATGACTTCCCATTATAAAGTGATAAAGTTTACTTTTTAAGTCTGATATACAAGGTTCAGACTTCCCTTATGGCTCAGAAATAAAGAATCTTCTTGCAATGCAGTAGCCACAAGAAACGTGAGTTCAATCCCTGGGTTCAGGAGATCCCCTGGAAGAGGGCATAGCATCCCACTCCAGTATTCTTCCCTGGAGAATCCTATGGGCAGAGAATCATGGAGGGCTACAGTCCATAAGGTCACAAAGAGTTGGACATGACTGAAGTAACTTAGCATGCATACATACAAGGTTCATCAGATACAGCTTCATTCTACCTTACCAACAGTGAACCCGTAACACACCATAGGAAATTACTCATATCATTCAAATCTTCAGTAATTCTACCATAGCAAATGCTTAAGATGCACCATGCCAGATCCCTGGATCTATCTGATTTCAGTTCAGCATGGTAAGAGTTCAGTGTATCATTGCTAATATCCTGAACCAAGAACAAATCACGGCAGTTCTCTGCTCTGGCTTTCTTGGAGGCTATAGGAGGCTACTAAACTCTACAGATGCAAACTGAAAGTATGGGGTATTAATGTCCCAGGGATGAAGGACACCGCTCAACCAAATGAGGACAAAAGTCAGTAATAAATGCTCCATCTTCTCTGTTCTGTGATGGGACAATTCCAAGGCCTGTTCTGTACAGCTATTCAGAGTTTCTGGAAGGATTGAACTCCAGTTGCCCACAGCAGTTGTACTCTGTTTCTTTGGGAAGTGATTCTTGAGATCACTTCCCGGATACGCTACCCAGACCCAATCCTTTTTTTCAAAGTCTGCCTTCTAGGTAACTCCAATTAAGTATATGTGCTGCCGAAGCGAGCACTCAGTAAACCCCAATTAAGATACTTCCTTGTTTTTGTCTACTTGATCTTTTGACTGTTAAGAGAAGTAAGCTGAAGACTTCTATCATGATGGTGATTTTTTAACTTTTTCCTTATATTTCTATTACATTTTGCTTATATATTTCAAAGCTCTCTTGTTAGATGCCTAAAGGTTCATAACTATTTCATCTTATTGGGGATAAAACTACCATAATGTTTCTCTTTGTCCCATTAATTATTCACCTTAAATTCTATTTTATATAACATTAATATTGATACATATGCTTTATTTTCTTAGCATTTTCCTAGTATCTTCTTCTACTTATTTTTATTTTATTTTGGCAGGTCTCTTATAAACAAAACGAAAGTATAGATGGATTAAAATTTCCATCTGACAGTAAAAATAAAAAATATACCAATACATTCTATTAGCAAGGATATAAGGACACAGTGACTCTCATATAGTATTCGTGGGAATGCAAAGTAGTACAACCCTTCTGGATGGAGATTTGGAACTATTCATATCTAACAAAATTAAGACATATGCATTTGTCTAACAAAGTAATCCTATTCCTAGGAATTTACCCCTGATAATAGACCTACAATAATATAAAAATATATATGCAAATGTTATTTGTTACAGTGTAATTTCAAAATACTGGAAACAAACTAAATGCTCATGCAGGAGACTACCTGAATAAAGTACGATACATCACATGGGGGACACTAGGCAGATGCAAAAAAAGAACAAAGAAAAACTCTATGAACTGACATGGAGTGATTTCCAGGATATATTGTTAAGTTAAAAAAAGTGTGCAATATGAAAAGATGCTCAACGTCACTCATTATTAGAGAAATGCAAATAAAGACCACAATGAGGTATCACTTCACACCAATCAGAATGGCTGCGATCCAAAAGTCTGCAAGCAATAAATGCTGGAGAGGGTGTGGAGAAAAGGGAATCCTCTTATACTGTTGGTGGGAATGCAAACTCGTACAGCCACTATGGAGAACAGTGTGGAGATTCCTTTAAAAATTGCAAATAGAACTGCCTTATGACCCAGTAATCCCACTGCTGGGCATACACTCCAAGGAAACCAGAATTCAAAGAGACACATGTACCCCAATGTTCATTGCAGCACTGTTTATAATAGCCAGGACATGGAAACAACCTAAGATGTCCATCAGCAGATGAATGGATAAGAAAGCTGTGGTACATATACACAATGGAGTATTACTCAGCTATTAAAAAGAATACATTTAAATCAGTTCTAATGAGATGGATGAAACTGGAGCCGATTATACAGAGTGAAGTAAGCCAGAAAGAAAAACACCAATACAGTATACTAACACATATATATGGAATTTAGAAAGATGGTAATGATGACCCTGTATGCAAGAGAGCAAAAGAGACATAGATGTGTAGAGCAGACTTTTGGACTCTGAGGGAGAGGGAGAGGGGCGGATTATTTGGGAGAATGGCATTGAAACATGTATACTATCATGTAAGAAACGAATTGCCAGTCTATGTTCGATGCAGGATGCAGGATGCTTGCGGCTGGTGCACAGGGATGATCCGGAGGGATGATGTGGGGTGGGAGGTGGGAGGGGGGTTCGTGTTTGGGAGCTTATGTACATTGGCGGATTCATGTGAATGTATGCCAAAACCAATACAGTATTGTAAAATAAAATAAAGTAAAAATAAAAAATTAAAAAAATAAAAAATTACAAAAAAATTACAAAAAATAAAAAAACATAAAAAAGTATGCAAAATAGTATGTTATCCTTCCTGTGTAAAGAAACTTGAAAAAACATATACATTCTTTTTTTAAAATATTCTTTAAAAAGCATTATATATGTATGTATGTATAACTGAATCACTTTGCTGTACAGCAGTAATTAACACAACATTGTAAATCAACTATACTTCAGTTTTTTAAAAAGACTATCATTTTATGATGTGTTCAAGCAAAGGAAGGTATTTGGGTCAAAAATATTAGAATCTCAGGGCATGGCAAAGCCAGAGAAGTCGGGTAAGGGCTAGCAAGCAGTATGTCTGCAGAAGGCCCTGAGGCAACCTCCATGGAGGAGCAAAAGGAAATGGAAGATAAAGTGACCAGTCCAGGGAGAGCGGAAGAGGCAAAATTAAAAGCAAAGTATCCTCATCTGGGGAAAAAGCCTGGAGATTCAAATTTTTTTAAGCCAACAGTTGTGGAAAGGAAATAAAATATTTTTATTCTGGGAATTACAACAGGGCTAAAGCAAAAATGAAGAACAGCAACTTCCTACTGCAGCCCCTGGTAAGACAGAGGTCACTGGTGACCACATTCCCATTCCACAGGGCCTTCCTCAATGGAAACCATCTCTTGTTGCTAGTAAGCTGGCTGGCTGTTTAAAAGAGCTGAACTGCATGAATCTTCTAATTCCCATTATTTCTCCTTAATATGTTATTCCTCCACTTTTTATTTCCTTTTACTCAGTCATTTGAGAGTGATGGCTTTGCAGGTAGGGGTAAATTGTGCTGCTTTTTAAGGGAATAATATAATACGTGTGTAGAGTTTCTGATAAGTTTAACAATGCACTGATGAAAAGAATATGTTAGAGAAATGTAAAGTAATCTAGTTAAAAATAATTGTATGTATTACCCAACTCCTGGTGTAGGGCTGGTTCCAACAAGCAACAAGCAAGTTTTACAATTTTAATGTTTTGGCTTTCTTTCAGTTCAGTTCAGTCGCTCAATCATGTCCGACTCTTTGCGACCCCATGAACCACAGCATACCAGGCCTCCCTGTCCATCACCAACTCCCAGAATCTACCTAAACCCATATCCATCGAGTCGGTGATGCCATCCAACCATCTAATCCTCTGTCGTTTCCTTCTCCACCTGCCCTCAATCTTTCCCAGCATCAGTCTTTCAAATGAGTCAGCTCTTCGCATCAGGTGGCCAACATATTGGAGTTTGATCTTCAACATCAGCCCTTCCAATGAACACCCAGGGCTGATCTCCTTTAGGATGGACTGGTTGGATCTCCTTGCAGTCCAAGGGACTCTCAAGAGTCTCCAACACCACAGTTCAAAAGCATCAATTCTTCAGCACTCAGCTTTCTTTATAGTCCAACTCTCACATCCATACATGACCACAGGAAAAACCATAGCCTTGACTAGATGGACCTTTGTTGGCAAAGTAATGTCTCTGCTTTTTAATAGGCTATCTAGGCTGGTCATAACTTTCCGTCCAAGGAGTAAGCATCTTTTAAAATTCATGGCTGCAATCACCATCTGCAGCAATCTTGGAGCCCAGAAAAATAAAGTCAGCCACTGTTCCCAATATTTCCCCATCTATTTCTCATGAAGTGATGGGACCAGATGCCATGATCTTCGTTTTCTGAATGTTGAACTTTAAGCCAACTTTTTCACTCTCTTCTTTCACTTTCGTCAAGAGGCTCTTTAGTTCTTCTTCTCTTTCTGCCATAAGGGTGGTATCATCTGCATAGCTGGGGTTATTGATATTTCTCCCAGCAGTCTTGATTCCAGCTTGTGCTTCCTCCAGCCCAACATTTCTCATGATGTACTCTGCATATAAGTTAAATAAGCAGGGTGACAATATACAGCCTTGACATACTCCTTTTCCTATTTGGAACCAGTCTGTTGTTCCATGTCCGATTCTAACTGTTGCTTCCTGTCCTGCATACAGGTTTCTCAAGAGGCAGGTCAGGTGGTCTGGTATTCCCATGTCTTTCAGAATTTTCCACAGTTTATTGTGATCCACACAGTCAAAGGCTTTGGCATAGTCAATAAAGCAGAAATAGATGTTTTTTCTGGAACTCGCTTGCTTTTTCAATGATCCAGCAGATGTTGGCAATTTGATCTCTGATTCCTCTGCCTTTTCTAAAACCAGCTTAAACATCTGGAATTTCATGGTTCACATATTGCTGAAGCCTGGCTTGGAGAGTTTTGAGCATTGCTTTACTAGCGTGTGAGATGAGTGGAATTGTGCAGTAGTTTGAGCATTCTTTAGCATTGCCTTTCTTCGGGATTGGAATGAAAACTGACCTTTTCCAGTCCTGTGGCCACTACTGAGTTTTCCAAATTTGCTGGCATATTAAGTTTGCAGCACTTTCACAGCGTCATCTTTGAGGATTTGAAATAGCTCAACTGGAATTCCATCACCTCCACTAGCTTTGTTCATAGTGATGCTTCCTAAGGCCCACTTGACTTCACATTCCAGGATGTCTGGCTCTAGGTGAGTGATCACACCATGGTGATTATCTGGGTCGTGAAGATCTTTTTTGTACCATTCTTCTGTGGCTTTCTATAATTTATCCTAATTATAGCTTTGGATGTTAAGCTTATTTAAAATAACATCTATTATATTAATTTCCTCTGTATTTTCCTTTTCAATTTTGTAAAACAGAAGTTTATGACCACAAGCTAGAAGAAAGGTCATGTATTTCACACCCAAATAGATTGGGCTCCAAAAGATTTGTATCCCATGCTTGAACTTGAATGACCTTAAATCTGTTTCAGCTTTAACAATAGAATTTTATTTGGGCAGTGTTTGCCCATTCTGGTGTAACTTATGTCACTCTAGTGCTTAACAGTTGCTGTTGAAGCTAGTATTCTTATTCAGTTTTGTAGTGTTAGAATACCTTTTATTTTTGAAGATGTGAATGAAGTGTGCATGTGCACTGACTGTTAAATTCACTTTTATGCTATTTTTGTAAGTATGTTTTACACAACCTCTCAGAAAATATTAATTCTCCAAATTCTCTTAATCCCTTTACAAAGAATTTTTATCTAATTTTTTAATTTATCTAAGTTTTTAAGAAACTTGGATCTTGAGTCCTATGGACCTTCTTCATTTTTGAAGAATTTGTTTTTGTAGATGATGCTGATTTCATAACTAACTTGTTTACACCTAGATCTATGGTAATGTCACTGGAACTGATTAAAAATGAGTGTTAAAAGTTTGGATATTTCACTTCATTTTGGGGTGCATACCTCTGTGGGGAAGTGGTTTTGATGATAAAACTTATTTTGAGTAAAAGGCTTTTTGGCTGAGCTCCTAGACTGACACCATATTTTTTGTTTGTTTGTGGTCTAGATCAGTACTGAAACCAAAATCATCAGTATATACATATATATATATATATATATATATATATATATAATACATATATAAAGTGTGTGTGTGCTCATTATACATATGTGGATATACATGTATATATGTAAAAATAGATATATAAAAAATAAGCTAGGATATTAATGAGATTGGTTACTTGCAAGTATAGTTGGGAGCAAAGTAGAAAGGAAAGGATATGGAAAAGAATGGAAAGAATATGGAAGAGTAACATACTTTTCTAAATATACATTTTGTATAGTTCTGAATTTTATAACCATGTCAATATTCACATGCTTAAAAATAAATAAAATCAACAAGGATGGGGAAAAGCAAAAAAAAAAAAAAGTAATACAAACCAAAGCAAATGAACCTAATTTTATTTCAAACAAATAATATAACAATGAATAACAAAGTGTGTGTGGAGAGAGATATGAAGACTTAACATAAGCAACTAAAATTGTATTTTGACTGTATACCTTATGAAAACTCCAGGAAAGAAATTTGGACTCCCAATGATGTATGACTTAGAGCCAGTAACCTCTGAACTTTATTTCTGGCCTTTGTCTGTAAACTACTGCAGCCTTCTGGTAAAGCTTGCCCCCATCACCCCTAGTCCTCCCATTTCACAAGATCCTCTTGCTACCTCTTAATTGCCCTGGACAAGAACTTCTTTTAAATCTTGTGCCAGTGGGACTTTTCTCTTTATAAAATGCCTGCATACTGCTATTCAGTCTCTCTCAGTCCTGGACTTTCTCCCTGAGAGCCATTCTCCCTGCCTCTTGCCTTGAGATTTCCTCAACTGTTTGAATAATACAGTTTTGTTTTTCTTATATAAAAAGATGATCATCATGAGTTTCAACATTTGAACCAAACATATGAGCTCCCCCATGACATGTTAGGTTGCTATAACATAAATTAAGAATAAAGATGGAGTTGGAAACAAATATTGTACTCTTGTTGATAGGTTTGATTTTCATGATGGTATGGATATGGCTGGATGGCATCACTGACTTGACGGACGTGAGTCTGAGTGAACTCCAGGAGTTGGTGATGGACAGAGAGGCCTGGCGTGCTGCAATTCATGGGGTCGCAAGGAGTCGGACATGACTGAGCGACTGGACTGAACTGAACTGATGGATTAGCAATTCTGCAATTAACATATGTATTCTGAGTTTGAGCATATAAGTAAATATATTGTCCTTAATGAGAGCTGGGTTTCTCACTGTTGGAGAGGGGAATTACAAATAAGGAAAGAGGGGAGGTGGTCCTAAGATAGCAGAGGAATAAGACGGGGAGACCACTTTCTCCCCCACAAATTCATCAAAGGAACATTTAGCTGCTGCTGCTAAGTCACTTCAGTCATGTCTAACTCTGTGTGACCCCATAGACGGCAGCCCACCAGCCTCCCATGTCCCTGGGATTCTCCAGGCAAGAGCTCTGGAGTGGGTTGCCATTTCCTTCTCCAATGCATGAAAGTGAAAAGTGAAAGTGAAGTCACTCAGTCTTGTCTGACTCTTAGCGACCCCATGGACTGCAGCCCACCAGGCTCGTTCATCCATGGGATTTTCCAGGCAAGAGTACTGGAGTGGGGTGTGATTGCCTTCTCTGAAGAACGTTTGAACACTGAGCAAATTCCACAAAACAATTTCTGAACGCTGGCAGAGGACACCAGGCATCCAGTAAGGCAGCCCATTGTCTTTGAAAGGAGGTCGGACAAAATATAGAAGATAAAAAGAGAGACAAAAGAATTAGGGATGGAGATCTGTCCCGAGAAGGGAGTCATAAAAGAGAAGTTTCCAAATACCAGGAAACCCTCTCACTGGCAGGTCTGTGGGGAGTTTTGGAATCTCAGAGGGCAACATAACTGGGAGGAAAAATAAATAAATAAATAAATAAACAAAACCCTCAGATTATGTGCCTAACAGCAATTCCCAGCGGAGAAGTAGCATCCGCCACCAGCAAGCAGGGGCTGAACAGAGAGGCACTGGCCGCATTGCTGTGGGTAAGGACTGGGACTGAATGCCCTGAGGGCAATCTGAGGGAGCTAACTTGAGATAGCAACCCAAACTGGGATAACCAGAGAGAGAGAGAAACAAAATAGAGAGAGAGAGAGAGAACTTTCTTGCCAAAAGCCCTAACCTAAGGCACTGCCAGGCCACTCACAGAACAAAGGACTGAGTGAATACCAGAGGAGAGCTAGCCGGCAGCAGACCAGCCCATCCCCTGCCAGGAGGCAGGGAGGCAGGAGGGCGGCAGCTAGAGCCAGAAAGGGGTAAACTCAGCCCCAGAGGTGGCATCCTCCACCAAACTGAGAGCAGGCTCCCAGTTGCCAGCCAAGCCTTCCTGCGATCCTGGACGGATGACATCTGCTGGGAGGGTTGCAGCCAGAGATCAGCTCCCCAGAAGAGACACAGCACATCTGAGACGGCACACCCGGGAAACCGAGCGGCTGGAATGGGGCAGGTGATAAGACACACCGCACCTAAGGAGAGTGTGTTGGCCAAGCAGCTGGTCGCCTGAGCTGCTCGGACCTGCGAAGGGCACAAATGCAGGCCCAACTGAGTCTGCACCTTTGTGGAGTGACCAAGAACCTAAACCTGAGCAGCTTAGACCTGGAAAGTGCATGCCACCCAGGGCCCCGCTTTAGACAGACCCCCTGCAGAGCAACCTGGAGCCTCAGAAGTGTAGACTGGGAAAGCACACAAGCTGTGAGTGGGGGCAAACCCAGTGTGGCCTAGACACTGTGAGCACTCCCCACACACGCCAGTGATATTTGTTTGCAGTGTTCCTCCCTCTCCGCAGCACGACTGAACAAGTGAGCCTAAATAAGTGACCACCTTTGCCCCCTTGTGTCAGGGCGGAAATTAGACACTGAAGAGACTTGCAAACAGAAGAAGCCGAAATAAAGAGGGAGCCACTTTGGAAGTGACAGGTGCAACAGATTAAAACCCTGTAGTTAGCACCGACTACATTGGAAGAGGCCTATGGATCTTGAGAAGTATAAGCTGGAACAAGGAACAATCTGAAACTGAACTGACCCCACACTGCCCACAAAAGCTCCAGAGAAATTACTAGATATATTTTTACTATTATCATTTTTTAGATTTATTTTTTATTTTTTTAATTTACTTTATTTTTTATTTTTTTAAATTTTTAAATCCTCTATTACTCCTTTAATTTTCATTTGTGTAACCTACTATTACCTTGCAAAAAAAGACCCTATTTTTAAAGAAAACTTCATATATATTTTTTATAATCTTTGTGATTTTTTTTTAATATTGTATTTTTGAGAGTCTAACCTCTACTCTAGATTTTTAATCTTTGCTGTTTGATCAGTTCAGTTCAGTTCAGTCGCTCAGTCGTGTCTGACTCTTTGCGACCCCATGAATTGCAGCATGCCAGGCCTCCCTGTCCATCACCATCTCCTGGAGTTCACTCAGACTCACGGCCATTGAGTCCGTGATGCCATCCAGCCATCTCATCCTCTGTCGTCCCCTTCTCCTCCTGCCCCCAATCCCTCCCAGCATCAGAGTTTTTTCCAATGAGTCAACTCTTCTCATGAGGTAGCCAAAGTACTGGAGTTTCAGCTTTAGCATCATTCCTTCCAAAGAAATCCCAGGGTTGATCTTCAGAATGGACTGGTTGGATCTCCTTACAGTCCAAGGGACTCTCAAGAGTCTTCTCCAACACCACAGTTCAAAAGCATCAATTCTTTGGCGCTCAGCCTTGATATTTGTTATCAATTTTGTATCTTTAAGAATCCAATCTTCAGTACCCATTTTTACTTAGTAGTGTGATTACTGGCTTGATTGCCCTCTCCCCCTCCAAAAGAAAGGCCATGAGAAAATAATTGAGGAGATAATAGTTGAAAACTTCCCTAAAACGGGGAAGGAAATAGCCACCCAAGTCCAAGAAACCCAGAGAGTCCCAGACAGGATAAACCCAAGGCAAAACACCCCAAGATACATATTAATCAAATTAGTGAAGATGGAAAGCCCAGAGACAAATCCACTCACCTATGGACACCTTGTCTTTGACAAAGGAGGCAAGAGTATGCAAAGGAGAAAAGACAATCTCTTTAACAAGTGGTGCTGGGAGAACTGGCCAAGCACTTGTAAAAGAATGAAACCAGAACACTTTCTAACACCACACACAAAAATAAACTCCAAATGGATTAAATATCTAAATGTAAGACCAGAAACTATAAAACTCCTAGAGGAAAACATAGGCAAAACACTCTCTGACATAAATCACAGCAGGATCCTCTATGACCCACCTCCCAGAGTAATGGAAATAAAAGCAAAAATAAACAAGTGGGACCTAATTAAACATAAAAGCTTTTGCACAATGAAGGAAACTATAAGCAAGGTGAAAACACAGCCATCAAAATGGGAGAAAATAATAGTAAATGAAGCAACTGACAAAGAATTAACCTCAAAAATATACAAGCAACTCTTGCAGCTCAATTTCAGAAAAATAAATGACCCAACCAAGAAATGTGCCAAAGAACTAAACAGACATTTCCCCAAAGAAGACATACAGATGGCTAACAGACACATGAAAAGATGCTGAACATCACTCATTATCAGAGAAATGCAAATGAAAACCACAATGAGGTACCATTTCACACCGGTCAGAATGGCTGCTATCAAAAAGTCTACAAATAATAAATGTTGGAGAGGGTGTGGAGAAAAGGGAACCCTCTTACACTGTTGGTGGGAATGCAAACTAGTACAGCCACTATGGAGAACAGTGTGGAGATTCCTTCAAAAACTGGAAATAGAACTGCCATATGACCCAGCAATCCCACTGCTAGGCATACACACCGAGGAAACCAGAATTGAAAGAGACACGTGTACCCCAATGTTCATTGCAGCACTGTTTGTAATAGCCAGGACATGGAAGCAACCTAGATGTCCATCAGCAGACGAGTGGATAAGAAAGCTGTGGTACATATACACAATGGAGTATTACTCAGCCATTAAAAAGAAAGCATTTGAATCAGTTCTAAGCAGGTGGATGAAACTGGAGCCTGTTATACAGAGTGAAGTAAGTCAGAACGAAAAATACCAATACAGTATACTAACACATATGCATGGAATTTAGAAAGATGGTAACAATGACCCTATATGTGAGACAGCAAAAGAGACACAGATGTATAGAACAATCTTTTGGACTGTGTGGGTGAAGGTGAGGGTGGGAAGATTTGAGAGAATAACATTGAAACGTGTATATTATATGTGAAACAGATCACTAGTCCAGGTTCGATGCATGAGACAAGGTGCTCAGGGCTGGTGTGCTGGGATGACCCTGATGGATGGGATGGAGAGGGAGGTGGGAGAGCGGGTTTAGGAGGGGAAAACATGTACACTCATGGCTGATTCATGTCAATGTATGGCAAAACCCACTACAATATTGTAAAATAATTAGCCTCCAATTAAATAAATAATATTTAAAAAAAAAAAAGAAAGAGGGAAGCCTATGACAAACCCTATGGTATTGGGTTTGAATTAGAGGTATCATCAGTGTTATTTCATGGTTTTTGAAAGATAGATTGATAGATACAGAAATATGGATGTATGTATGTGTATATGAATACATACATATATATCTCAGCTTTGTCCACTGAGAGTTAATAGAAATACACATAACTCTAGTATTAATGAGCACACCCAGTGCCCAGATCTTGATTTCTAAACATGATTCTACAATAAAAGAAGAAGGACTCCTTAAAGAAGATACTGATTCCAGTTCTAGGGAAGGTAAAAATATAAAATGATCTGGAACATCTTGTGGTATTTGAAAGTAAAGAAGTTCTCCAAAAAATCATGGGGAAGAAAAGTTGCAGACAGGATGCTTTTATGTAACCACAGTACAATTATCAATCAATGATATATTATTATCTCAATGCACACTTTATTTGATATTCACCATTTGTTCCAGTAAGATGGTCCTTTGTAACATTGTGCAAGAGCATCCTGTCTGCAACTTACTCTGAAACATTTCAGGGAAAAATTAGAGACAGAAAAACAAAAGTGTTTTAAATGTTAACATGTGGTAAATCTATAAGAGAATTGTTCAGGTAGTTTTGAAACATTTTGTAATATTAATATTATTTCAAAATTAAAAGTATAAAATTTTTTCATTCACAGGGACTTCTATTATTAGAGTAAAATAAACTATTAATATTTATTGTAATTACTAGTACATTTTTTCCTTAGTACTGCTATCATGTTTTATGTTTTCTATTTGTCATTTTTCTTTGCTTCCTTTTACCTGTGTTGATGATTTGATCTGTTCTTTTATTCTTCTTCTTGTATTTTCAAAGGTGAATATGCTCTTTCTGTGTATCTGGTTGGTTCTCAATACAGACATTTATAATCCTTTTATAAAAATCAAAATCTAAATTTCATTAGAATCTGTATATTTCTTTATTTTAGACAATAACTTTGCAACTTTACAATTACTTTCCTGTTGTATCTCAATTTTATATCTCCAAAAATTTTAGTTCTAAATAATTCTAAAAATTATTTTGACCTTATGTATCCACAGTTATTTACCTTTAAGTGTAAACTTCACTGGGTTTATCAGTTCAGTTCAGTCAGTTCAGTTGCTCAGTCGTGTCCGACTCTTTGCAACCCCATGAATCGCAGCACGCCAGGCCTCCCTGTTCATCACCATCTCCTGGAGTTCACTCAGACTCACGTCCATCGAGTCCGTGATGCCATCCAGCCATCTCATCCTCGGTTGTCCCCTTCTCTTCCTACCCCCAATCCCTCCCAGCATCAGGGTCTTTTCCCATGAGTCAACTCTTTGCATGAGGTGGCCAAAGTACTGGAGTTTCAGCTTTAGCATCATTCCTTCCAAAGAAATCCCAGGGTTGATCTCCTTCAGAATGGACTGGTTGGATCTCCTTGCAGTCCAAGGGACTCTCAAGAGTCTATACTTAAAGCTAAATATAGAATGGTTCCAAATATGGAAAGGAGTATGTCAAGGCTGCGTATTGTCACCCTGCTTATTTAACTTATATCCGGAGTACATCATGAGAAATGCTGCTCTGGATGAAGCATAAGCTGGAATCAAGATTGCCAGGAGAAATATCAATAACCTCAGATATGCAGATGACACCACCCTTATGGCAGAAAGCAAAGAGGAACTAAGGAGCCTCTTGATGAAAGTGAAAGAGGAAAGTGAAAAAGTTGGCTTAAAACTCAACATTCAAAAAATTAAGATCATGGTATCCAGTGCCATCACTTCATGGCAAATAGATGGGGAAACAGTGGAAACAGTGACAGACTTTATTTGGCGGTGGGGGGGCGGGGGGGGGGCTCCAAATTCACTGCAGACAGTGACTGCAGACATGAAATTAAAAGATGCTTACTCCTTGGAAGAAAAGTTATGACCAACCTAGACACCATATTAAAAAGCAGAGACACTACTTTGCCAACAAAGGTCCATCTAGTCAAAGCTATGGTTTTTGCAGTAGTCAAATATGGATGTGACGGTTGGACTATAAAAAAGCTGAGCTCTGAAGAATTGATGCTTTTGAAGTGTGATGTTGAAGACTCTTGAAAGTTCCTTGGACTGCAAGGAGATCCAACCAGTCCATCCTAAAGGAAATCAGTCCTGGGTGTTCATTGGAAGGATTGATGTTGAAGCTGAAAACTCCAGTACTTTGGCCACCTGTTGTGAAGAGCTGACTCATTTGAAAAGACCCTGATACTGGGAAAGATTGAAGGCGGGAGGAGAAGGGGATGACAGAGGATGAGATGGTTGGATGACATCATTGACTCAATGGACATGTATTTGAGTAAACTCCAGGAGTTGGTGATGGACAGGGAGGCCTGGCGTGCTACAGTCCACGGGTTCGCAAAGAGTCAGACACGACTGAGTAACTATGAAGAGGAAAAGTTAAAATTGTACATAACCTCCTTCTTCTGCCTCTTTAACTCAGCTTGCCCCTTGCTAAGTCTAGATCACATAGGTCATGCAGGTCTTGTAGTCTCAGATAGTGGGGGCTTGCAATACTCAGAACTGGAGTTTATCTCACTAACCCTTGTCCTGCTCTTTGCAATCGCCCAGCCCCTGCAAACCTGCTTAATCACGCTTGTCCAGGCCGACATCCCCCTCCCCATCTTGACTGATGTTCCCTCGGATGAGAAACCCCTTAGTTTAAACCAGCCTATTAACAGCTAGTGTTGCCCACTATAGTCTGTCTATAAAAACTCTGTAATCCCTTTGTTCGGGGCTCAGAGCTTGGAGTGTTAACTCCTCTGGGCCCGCCGGCATAATAAACCTGAATTCTCCAACTCTCTGAGTGTGGTGCTTGGTTTCTCGAGTACTGGTTTCTGCGACAACTAAACTGAACTGAACATACTGGGTTTTTTGTTTGTTTGTTTGTTTTGCTATTTTCTTCTTTATGTAAACTTTTGGGATTTTTTTTAATCCTTTTTAAAATTCTTCGTGTTCAGAAATGTCACTCCAGTGCATTTTATATATGTCTTCTTTGTTTACCTGGTTTAGCACTTCTCTCTCCATCTGAAGACTAGTATCTTTTACCACTTGGGAGGAATTATCTTCTATTATTGATTTATTTACATGCTCTTCTCTATACTTTCTGTTCTTATAGGATTCCTGCTACATGGATGTTGAACTTCTGGATCTAGTCTCCATGTCTATTATTGCTTTATCAAAATTTCTATTTCTTTTTCATTTTGCACTTTTTTTGTGAGAATCTTTTGGTTTAATGTATTAACACACATTTTTTTTCTTTTCTTCTGTTGCATAATACTACTACAGATATCCATTGCATTCCTTATTTTTATTCCCTTTTATTCATATAGTTTCCAGGACTTATCATTTGTTTTGTTTTATGCCAGCATTTTCCTTGTTTATGGGTTTGATAACTTTTCTTATTCTTTTGAGAATATTAGTTATAGTTATTTTAAAATATTTTTTCATTTGCTATTATTTATTCTATTACTTCCATGTTAACTTTTCTGTTTATTAATTTTGTTTTTTTTAACATGATAACTGTTATTCAAATATTAATCAGTGTTTTTTGCTTGTGTCCTTATCTTTGTTTTTGAGATCCCTTAGCAGCTCACCTATAGATGTTGTTTTGTAAAGCAAACCCTGCCTTTGATAATTATGGGGAAGAATCATAATATGCTCTAGATGGAGTGTGCCAGTAGTTTATCTTTTAGGTGTGGCAGCTGACTACACTTGCTCTGAGCAAAAGATAGCAGGAAAATTTTTACCCACACTAAAGCATTGTGTAAGCACTGACCCCCAGAGGCACATTTATCCAAAATGCTCTGAATACAGCTCTTTATTAATTATGTTGAAATTCCCAAAGCCTCCTTCTTGCTTTTTGTATCACTGATACTGGTCTTGAAGGTCTCTAAACCACTCTTGTTTACACAGTGGTCTTCAGACATATTTTGGACTGTGGTTTATTCTAGTTTTGTTTTTTTAACTATAGTGGGTATGATTCACAATCTAAAAACTCTTACATGCTGGGACTACCACATTTTTAATTTCATATATATCAACTACCTACTTCTCTCAACCCTATACTCCCTTGGTAATTATAATGTGTGTGTGTGTGAGAGAGAGAGACAGAGACAGAGAGAAGAGAAGAGTATTATGATTATGATTCTGAGTCTTAGATATGGTCATAATGTCTGATCAGTATCAACACAAGAGCTGCCTCCATATCCTAGAAATTCTCACTATATATAATCAGAATCAATATTAGGGTTTCCTAATTTGCTTATTTGTAAAACCTATAGCCAGAAGTTTATTTAACTTATATGCAGAATACATCATGCGAAATGTCGGGCTGGATAAGTGACAAGCTGGGATCAAGATTGCTGGGAGAAATATCAACAACTTCAGATATGCAGATAATACCACTTTCATGACAGAAATGAAGAGGAAGTAAAGAGCCTCTTGATGAGGGTGAAAAACCTGGCTTAAAACTCACACATATTTTGGACTGTGGTTTGTTCTAGTTTTGTTTTTTTAACTCAAAAAACTAAGATCATGGCATCTAGTCCCATCACTTAATGGCAAATAGAAGGGGAAAAAGTTGAAGCAGTAACAGACTTTATTTTCTTAGGCTCCAAAATCACTGTAGTGATTGCAGCCATGAAATTAAGACACTTGCTCCTTGGATGGAAAGCTATACAAACCTAGACAGTGTATTAAAAGCAGAGACATTACTTTGCCAACAAAGGTCTGTATAGTCAAAGCTATGGTTTTTCCAGTCGTCATGTCCAGATGTGAGAGTTGGACCATAAACAAAGCTGAGTGCTGAAGAATTGATGCTTTTGAACTGTGGTGTTGGAGAAGACTCTTGAGAGTCCCTTGGACTGCAAGGAAATCCAACCAGTCCATCCTAAAGGAGATCAGTCCTGGAGGTTCATTGGAAGGACTGATGTTGAAGCTGAAACTCCAATACTTTGGCCACCTGATGCAAAGAGCTTACTCATTTGAAAAGACCCCGATGCTGACCCTGATTGAAGACAAGAGGAGAAGAGGATGACAGAGGATGAGATGCTTGGATGACATCACTGACCTGATGGACTTGAGTTTGAGCAAGCTCTGGGAGTTGGTGATGGACAGGGAAGCCTGGTGTGCTGCAGTCCATTGGGTTGCAAAGAGTTGGACACAACTGAGCAACTGAACTGAACTGAACTTTATAGCAGTGGTTCAAGGGTGGGGTTACTGATAAGATTAGGGTGTGTGCAGGACTTGCCCTCCTTTAAACTCAGTTCAGTTTAATCTCCTTTAATCTGGTCTTGGGTAATTGCTTGATGAGCTCTTCTGGTTCCTTTAATCTGGCCTCAAATGTTCTTTTCTGGAATGAGAGTGCTGGCATCTTCCATTTGTTATGTTTTAGTTCTGTACAGAGCTCAAAGATTTTGTGTTCCCTGTGAGGTGGAACCAAGACCCTGCCCAAGGCTGCAATATTGTTTCTTGGCTGATCCTCCCTTTTGTCTGCATCCTCTCCCTTCCCTGATTAGCAGCTATTTGAACCATGAACTTCCAGATGTTCAAGCTGGTTTTAGAAAGGGCAGAGGAACCAGAGCTCAAATTGCCAGCATTCACTGGATCATCAAAACAGCAAGAGAGTTTCAGAAAAACATCTACTTCTGCTTTATTGACTATGCCAAAGCCTTTGACTGTGTGGATCACAATAAACTGGAAAATTCTGAAAGAGATGGGAATACCAGACCACCTGACCTGCCTCTTGAGAAACCTGTATGCAGGTCAGGAAGCAACAGTCAGAACTGGTCAGACTGGTCAGAACAGTCAGAACAACAGACTGGTTCCAAATAGGAAAAGGAGTACGTCAAGGCTGTATATTGTCACCCTGCTTATTTAACTTCTATGCAGAGTACATCATGAGAAACGCTGGGCTGGATGAAGCACAAGCTGGAGTCCAGATTGCTGGGAGAAATATCAGTAACCTCAGATATGCAGATGAAACCAACCTTTTGACAGAAAGTGAAGAGGAATTAAAAAGCCTCTTGATGAAAGTGAAAGAGGAGAGTGAAAAAGTTGGCTTAAAGTTCAACATTCAGAAAACGAAGATCATGGCATCTGGTCCCATCACTTCACGGGACTTAGATGGGGAAACAGTAGAAACAGTGTCAGACTTTATTTTTGTGGGCTCCAAAATCACTTCAGATGGTGATTTCAGCCATGAAACTGAAAGACGCTTACTCCTTGGAAGGAAAGTTATGACCAACCTAGACAGCATATTAAGAAGCAGAGACATTACTTTGCCGACTAAGGTCCGTCTAGTCAAGGCTATGGTTTTTCCAGTGGTCATGTATGGATATGAGAGTTGGACTATAAAGAAAGAGAAGTGCTGAAGAATTGATGCTTTTGAACTGTGGTGTTGGAGAAGACTCTTGAGAGTCCCTTGGATTGCAAGTCCATCCTAAAGGAGATCAGTCCTGGGTGTTCACTGGAAGGACTAATGCTGAGGCTGAAACTCCAATACTTTGGCCACCTCATGTGAAGAGTTGACTTACTGGAAAAGACCCTGATGCTAAGAGGGACTGGGGGCAGGAGGAGAAGGGGACGACAGAGAATGAGATGGCTGGATGGCATCACCGACTCGATGGACATGGGTGAACTCTGGGAGTTGGTGATGGACAGGGAGGCCTGGCATGCTGCAGTTCATGGGGTTGCAAAGAGTTGGACATGACTGAGTGACTGAACTGAACTGAATCTACCCTTTGAGACTCAGTGAAGGTCATGGTCGGAGAAGGCAATGACACCCCACTCCAGTACTCGTGCCTGGAAAATCCCATGGGCGGAGGAGCCTGGTAGGCTGCAGTCCATGAGGTCACTAAGAGTCGAACACGACTGAGTGAATTCACTTTCACTTTTCACTTTCATGTATTGGAGAAGGAAACAGCAACCCACTCCAATGTTCTTGCCTGGAGAATCCCAGAGATGGGGGGAGCCTGGTGGGCTGCCATCTATGGGGTCGCACAGAGTTGGACACGATTGAAGCGACTTAGCAGCAGCAGAAGGTCATGGTAGCTGGAGTCTGTTCCCTACACGGAACAGGGAACCTAGAAAGGCTTCCAAAACCAGGAGCCTCACAGTGTCCTGCTCAGTTTCAGGCTTTCTTTTGTTTTTGAGGTAACATTATATAAATTTCAGGTATACATTTTACATTATATTTCAACTTCTGTGTACACTATAGCACACTCAACACCAAAAGTGTAGTTTCCATCCATCACCATACAGCTGACACCCTTTATTCATTTTGCCCTCCCCCTTTCCCTCTGGTAAATGTTACTGTTTTCCTGTGTCTCTCCCATGTATTCTTGTTATTAAACTTTTCCCCTGTCTCATGTAAACTTAATTCCTAGAAGAACCAGAAGAATCCAGAAGGGTAGATTTCTTCTTTCCTGATTTTTTTTCCTTCACATCCTCTCCAGTATTTATTTCATGCCTTTTCGTAATAGTCTGTCTGCAGACACTTGAACTTTCTTTGAAAAGAGCCTTTGTAAAGTGCCTGTCTAAGCTGATGACCTAATTAACCACTGGAAATGGAGAGCACATCCATACCTGCAAAGCAACTAATGGACCATTGCAGGCACCCTTTAAAGGCTAAGATACTGTGCTCTTCTTCCTCTACCACTAAAATACATGCCTGATTGTAGTGTATTATAATTGGAAGATTGATTTAGATTAGAATTTGTATTTGAAGTTCTTTGATTATGTTGAGTAATTCCATGATAAATTACAGTAATTTGAAAAAGCTACCTCTCTTTAGTTTCCCTTTCGTTATGTCAAAGCCAGTGGATAAGTTTAACAATGTCCACCATAGGTCTTAGACATGCTACCTCCAGCTGTGACGGTTATGCTTTGTGCACATCAGTATCAGTTCAGTCGCTCAGTCGTGTCTGACTCTGTGACACCATGAACTGCAGCATGACAGGCCTCCCTGTCCATCACCAACTCCCGGAGTTCACCCAAATCCATGTCCACTGAGTCAGTGATGCCATCCAATCATTCCATCCTCTGTTGTCCACTTCTCCTCCTGCCCTCAATCTTTCCCAGCATCAGGGTCTTTTCCAATGAGTCAGCTCTTCACATCAGGTGGCCAAAGTATTGGAGTTTCAGCTTCAACATCAGTCCTTCCAATGAATATTCAGGACTGATTTCCTTTGGGCTTCCCTGGTGGCTCAGAGGTTTAAGCGTCTGCCTGGAATGCGGGAGACCTGGGTTCAATCCCTGGGTTGGGAAGATCTCCTGAAGAAGGAAATGGCAACCCACTCCAGTACTCTTGCCTGGAGAATCCCATGGAGGGAGGAGCCTGGTAGGCTACAGTCCATGGGGTCGCAAAGAGTTGGACAGATGGACGGGTTGGATCTCCTTGCAGTTCAAGGGACTGTCAAGAGTCTTTTCCAACACCACAGTTCAAAAGCATAAATTCTTTGGTGCTCAGCTTTCTTTATGGTCCAGCTCTCACATCCATATATGACTACTGGAAAAACCATAGCTTTGACTAGAGGGACCTTTGTCAGCAAAATAATGTCTCTGTTTCTTAATATGATGTCTAGGTTTGTCACTGCTTTTTTTCCAAGGAGCAAGTGTCTTTTGATTTCATGGCTGCACTCACCATCTGCAGTGATTTGGGAGCCCAGAAAAATAAAGTAAGCCACTGTTTCCATTGTTTCCCCATCTATTTGCCATGAAGTGATGGGACTGGATGCCATGATCTTAGTTTTCTGAATGTTGAACTTTAAGCCAACTTTTTAACTATTCTCGTTCACTTTCATCATGAGGCTCTTTAGTTCTTCTTCACTTTGTGCCATAAGGGTGGTGTCATCTGCATATCTGAGGTTATTGATATTTCTCCCGGCAATCTTGATTCCAGCTTGTGCTTCTTCCAGCCCAGCATTTCACATGATGTACTCTGCATAGAAGTTAAATAAGCAGGGTGACAATATACAGCCTTGACATACTCCTTTTCCTATTTGGAACCAGCCTATTGTTCCATGTCCAGTTCTAACTGTTGCTTCCTGACCTGCATACAGGTTTCTCCAGAAGCAGGTCAGATGGTCTGGTATTCCCATGTCTTTCAGAATTTTCCACAGTTTATTGTGATCCACACAGTCAAAGGCTTTGGCATAGTCAATAAAGCAGAAATAGATGTTTTTCTGGAACTCTCTTGCTTTTTCCATGATCCAGCGGATGTTGACAATTTGATCTCTGGTTCCTCTGCCTTTTCTAAATCCAGCTTGAACACCTGGAAGTTCAAAGTTCACATATTGCTGAAGCCTGGCTTGGAGAGTTTTGAGCATTGCTTTACTAGCATGTGCTGCTGTGAGATGAGTGCAATTGTGAAGTAGTTTGAACATTCTTTGGCATTGCCTTTCTTTGGGATTGGAATGAAAACTGACCTTTTCCAGTCCTGTGGCCACTGCTGAGTTTTCCAGATTTGCTGGCATATTGAGTGCAGCACTTTCACAGCATCATCTTTCAGGATTTGAAATAGCTCAACTGGAATTCCTCCACTAGTTTTGTTCATAGTGATGCTTTCTAAGGCCCACTTGACTTCACATTCCGGAATGTCTGGCTCTAGGTGAGTGATCACACCATTGTGATTATCTAGGTCATGAAGATCTTTTTTGCACAGTTCTTCTGCGTATTCTTGCCACCTCTTCTTAACATATTCTGCTTCTGTTAGGTCCCTACCATTTCTGTCCTTTATTGAGCCCATCTTTGCATGAAATGTTCCCTTGGTATCTCTAATTTTCTTGAAGAGATCTCTAGTCTTTCCCATTCTGTTCTTTTCCTCTATTTCTTTGCATTGATCACTGAGGAATGCTTTCTCCTCTCTCCTTGCTATTTTTTGGAACACTGAATTCAAATGGGTATATCTTTCCTTTTCTCCTTGGCTTTTCACTTCCCTTCTTTTCACAGCTATTTGTAAGGGCTCCCCAGACAGGCATTTCGCTTTTTTGCATTTCTTTTTCTTGGGGATAGTCTTCATCCCTGTCTCCTGTACAATGTCATGAACCTCATTCCATAGTTCATCAGGCACTCTATCTATCAGATATAGTCCCTTAAATCTATTTCTCACTTCCACTGTATAATCATAAGGGATTTGATTTAGGTCATACCTGAATGGTCTAGTAGTTTTCTCCACTTTCTTCAGTTTCAGTCTGAATTTGGCAATAAGGAGTTCGTGATCTGAGCCACAGTCAACTCCCAGTCTTGTTTTTGCTGACTGTATAGAGCTTCTCCATCTTTGGCTGCAAAGAATATAACCAATCTGATTTCGGTGTTGACCATATGGTGATGTCCACGTGTAGAGTCTTCTCTTGTGTTGTTGGAAGAGGGTGTTTGCTATGACCAGTGCGTTCTCTTGGCAGAACTCTATTAGCCTTTGCCCTGCTTCACTCTGTACTCCAAGGCCAAATTTGCCTGTTACTCCAGGTGTTTCTTGACTTCCTACTTTTGCATTCTAGTCCCCTATAATGAAAAGGACATCTTTATTGGGTGTTATTTCTAGAAGGTTTTGTAAGTCTTCATAGAACTGTTCAACTTCAGCTTCTTCTGTGTTACTGGTTGGGGCATAGACTTGGATTACCGTGATATTGAATGGTTTGCCTTGGAAATGAACAGAGATCATTCTGTCATTTTTGAGATTGCATCCAAGTACTGCATTTCAGACTCTTTTGTTGACTATAATGGCTACTCCATTTCTTCTAAGGGATTCCTGCCCACAGTTGTAGATATAATGGTCATCTGAGTTAAATTTACCCATTCCGGTCCATCTTAGTTTGCTGATTCCTAGAATGTAGACGTTCACTTTTGTCATCTCCTGTTTGACCACTTCCAATTTGCCTTGATTCATGGATCTAACATTCCAGGTTCCTATGTTTGTGCACATATTATTTAACTAATTGATGGTTTTTGTGAATTATTAAAAGCATATGTTTTAGAGCCATATAACTTGAGTTCTAATGTTAATTCTACCACATAGTAACAATTAGACCTTGAGCAAATTATTTAAACTCTCAGTTAAACCTCTCTGTTTCTTAGTTTCTTCATTTGGATAATGGAGAAGATAATCATACTTAGCCCAGGGAGTTGTTGTGGGGATTAAAGAATTTGTCATATGTAAAACAATTAGAACAGAACATATAACCTCTCCACGGCTATCATTTGATCTTTGTTTCTTATCAGGCTTCCTTCTAGGGCTGCCATAGCCAATATAGTGATCAATAGCCACATGTGGCTATTTTAGATTCAAATTAATTAATATTAAATACAATGAAAAATTCAGTTCCTAGGTCAACAACTGTAGCCAGATTTCAAGTGCTTAGTATCCATGTCACCAGTGGCTGCAGTGTTGGACAGGATAGTACAGTCGTGGCTAGTATTTACAAGAGATTGGTCCAGGACCCCCATGGATACCAAAATCTGTGGATACTCAAGTCCCTTTTATAAAATGGCATAGTACTGTCAGTCTTCCCTACCCACAGTTTCTGTATCCATGAATAGGGAGGACTGACTCTATATAACATCTTGATCATTGCAGAAAACTCTAGTTGACAGCACTGCTCTAGAACAATTTTTCTCAACATCACCTCTATGCTAGAATCAACTTTAAAGCTTTTAAAAATTCCTGTGGCTCTGACCATTCAACTGACTAGTTAGGTAAGAATCTCAGCTTGGAACTCATGCATCTATGTGATTTTTTAAAGCTTCCCAAGTGACTCCAATATGTAGCCAAATTTGAGAACCACTGCTCAAGACCAAGGGACAGGAAAGTTTTTATATAAATGACCAGATAGTAAATATTTTAGATCATCTGGGCATATCTGTTTTATTTTTCTTGCTGTTGTATATCCTTCTTTGTTTGTGCTATAACTCTTTAAAACTGTAAAAGTCATTCTTAGATTACAGGTCATTCACAGGCCATATCTGCGCTAGACTGTCAGCTCCTTGAAAGCTACAAGCATATCAGAATTATTCAGTGCCACATTCTGGAACCTAGCACAATATCTACTATAGAATTGATACTCTATAAGTATTTATTGAATTGGCTAAACTCTTTTTGTGAACTTTCCCTGACTCCCAACACCACGCCAAGTAGAATTACTTCGTCAGTGTTCTGAGAGCATCATGTATACTGCCTCTTCATAATACTTATACACAATATACTATAGGTAAGTATTCAGTGTCTTTCTCAGGGATACTGTTTTAATCATCCTTGAATCATGGGGATGAGAGGGCCTGATATTAGCCCCTGTGATAATTTGTTGGATTAAATGCTATGTTGAGTCTCCAGGTAAGAAGTACTTTGAAAAAGATAAAAGTGTTAACTAAATATGATCTAATGATAGCAAGGCAGCCAACAACCATAGGTAGTTGTGAAGATACCTTTGTTTTGCGTACTCAGTTATATTTGACCTGCTGTTTAAAAATTGTGCTGTTCTTTGTATTAAAACAGTGATTTCTTAAATATGACACCAAAAAAAGCACAAGTGACAAAACAAAAGGAAAAGATAAATTAGACTATACCAAAATTTAAAACTTTTGTGCTGCGAATAATGCCATCAAGATAGTTAAAAGACAACCCACAGAACAGGAGAAAACATTTCCAAATTTCATATATAATAAGGTACTTAGAATAGATAAGGAACTCTTACAACTCTATAATAAAAGAATAATAATTCAATTAAAAACCAGCAAAGGATATAAATAGACATTTCTCTATAGAAGACATACAAATGACCAATAAACAACTACTAAGATGCTCACTGGAAAAGGTCAGTTTTCATTCCAATTCCAAGGAAAGGCAATGTAAAAGAATGCTCAAACTACCGCACAATTGCACTCATCTCACATGCTAGTAAAGTAACGCTTAAAATTCTCCAAGCCAGGCTTCAGCAATACGTGAACCGCGAACTTCCAGATGTTCAAGCTGGTTTTAGAAAGGGCAGAGGAACCAGAAATCAAATTGCCAACATCCATTGAATCATCAAAAAAGCAAGAGAGTTCCAGAAAAACATCTATTTCTGCTTTATTGACTATGCCAAAGCCTTTGACTGTGTGGATCACAATAAACTGTGGAAAATTCTGAAAGACATGGGAATACCAGACCACCTGACCTGCCTCTGGAGAAACCTATATGCAGGTCAGGAAGCAACAGTTAGAACTGGACATGGAACAACAGACTGGTTCCAAATAGGAAAAGGAGTACGTCAAGGCTGCATATTGTCACCCTGCTTATTTAACTTATATGCAGAGTACATCATGAGAAACGCTGGACTGGAAGAAGCACAAGCTGGAATCAAGATTGCCAGGAGAAATATCAATAAGCTCAGAAATGCAGATGACACCACCGTTATGGTAGAAAGTGAAGAGGAACTAAAAAGCCTCTTGATGAAAGTGAAAGAGGAGAGTGAAAAAGTTGGCTTAAAGTTCAACATTCAGGAAATGAAGATCATGGCATCTGGTCCCATCACTTCATGGTAATTAGATGGGGAAACAGTGGAAACAGTATCAGACTTTATTTTCCTGGGCTCCAAAATCACTGCAGATGGTGATTGCCACCATGAAATTAGAAGACGGTTACTTTTGGAAGGAAAGTTATGACCAACCTAGACAGCATATTCAAAAGCAGAGATATTACTTTGCCAACAAAGGTCCGTCTAGTCAATGCCATGGTTTTTCCAGTGGTCATGTATGGATGTGAGAGTTGGACTGTGAAGAAAGCTGAGCACCAAGAATTGATGCTTTTGAACTGTGGTGTTGGAGAAGACTCTTAAGAGTCCCTTGGACTGCAAGGAGATCCAACCAGTCCATTTTAAAGCAGATGAGTCCTGGGTGTTCATTGGAAGGACTGATGCTGAGGCTGAAACTCCAATACTTTGGCCACCTCATGCGAAGAGTTGACTCATTGGAAAAGACTCTGATGCTGGGAGGGATTGGGGGCAGGAGAAAGGGACAACAGAGGATGAGATGCCTGAATGACATCACTGACTCAATGGACATGAGTTTGAGTGAACTCCGGGAGTTGGTGTTGGACAGAGAAGCCTGGCGTGCTGTGATTCATGGGTTTGCAAAGAGTCAGACACAACTGAGCAAATGAACTGAACTGAACTGAAGATGCTCACCATCATATATATATGTGTGTGTATATATATATGAATTTTATTTAGCCATGGAAATGAATAAACTACTGATACATTATAGACATGGATAGATCTTGAAAACATTGTGCCAAGTGAAGGAAGCCACACACAAAATACCATATATATGATTTTATTGATATGAAATGTCCTGAGTAAGCAAAGTAGATTAATAGTTGCTTAGGGCTGGGAGGAGTTTTTAAAGAGAAATGGAGAGTGACTGCTGATGAGAATGGGGTTTCTTTCAGGGTTGTTAAAGTTATTTTGGAATTACATAGTTATAATGGCTATAAATTCATTGAATATACCAAAAAAACACTGAAATATACACTTTAAAAGGTGAACTTAATGGTATGTGAATTCTATCTCAAAATTGTTTAAAAATTATGCTATTTATTAAAGCTTGTACTCCTGTATAATAATTCATTTTTCACATTTTTCATGTTTTGTTTTAAAGACCACGAGCACCAACACACTAACAAAATAGTAATGTAAAATTAGGTTTTTTTTTAATTGAAATACTGTAGTTGGTTCATAGTTTTTCAAAAGTCTTCTGATATAAAAGATTCTATTATTGTTTAAAATGATTCTGTTATTAGTTAATGTTGTTTAGTCAATTACACTAGAAAACTAGTCAAGTTCCCCATTTCTCTACTGCTTTTTCGTAGTACTTTTCTATTACACTGCACTCTGTTGATTTATATCCTTATCTCTCTCTCTCCAACTAGGCTGTGAGCTCCTGTAGGAGATGGATCCACTCTCACTGTTTTCATATCCTTAAGTCCTAGCTCAGTGCCTGAAGCATTATCAGCTCAGTCGTGTCTGACTCTTTGCGACCCCATGGACTGCAGCAAGCCGGGCTTCCCTGTCCATCACCAACTCCCAGCACTTGTTCAAACTCATGTCCATTGAGTCGGTGATGCCATCCAACCATCTCATCCTCTGTCATCCTCTTCTCCTGCCTTCCTTCAATCTTTCCTAGCATCAGGGTCTTTTCCAATGAGTTAGTCCTTCACATCAGGTGGCCAAAGTATTGGAGTTTCAGCTTCAGAATCAGTCCTTCCAATGAATATTCAGGACCGATTTCCTTTAGGATGGACTAGCTTAATCTCCTTGCAGTCCAAGGGACTCTCGGGAGCCTTCTCCAGCACCACAGTTCAAAGGCATCAATTCTTTTGAAGCATTATAGCCACTCATTAAGTACCTGTTGATTGACTGAATGAATAGATGATTAATTACCAGCTCTATCTCAAACAGGCAGTGAAAATTTACAAATTTATCAGTTCTTTTTTTGTTTTTCAGGAATAGCAATCACTAATACTTCCTGATTCATAAAAGTTCTTCCAGTCATCCAAAAGTCACAGCAACATAAAGGTAGGCAAGTTCTACAGAAAACAGTTAACTGTAATATACACATGACTGCCTAAATGTCTTAAAATTGCAACTAGGAAATATTAGTCCTCTTAGTATCTCAAAGTAAAAGTTCCCTTTCTTCTTTTTCAAAATACATACCTCATCTCATGCAAAGTGTTAAGCTGTTAAAATTTCTGAATGAAAAAGCTGAGAAAGAGAAAAACAAAGAGTCATACTACAAGAATGATAAGAAACGCTGCATCCTACTGATATTCTAATTTTAAACAATGGTGTTTTAGTTTTGGGCTAGACTCCCTGGTTCTTTTTAATATAATCAATGGCAAGCTCTGGTATATGCTGTAAATAGGCTTACAATCTAGTCAGCTGGGGAGAATTCCTTTATTTAGTATTTAATGAGTACCTACTGTGTGCTAGGGCTTTCCAAGTGGCTAGTGGTAAAGAATCCACCTGCAATGCAGGACATGCAGGTTCAGTCCCTCAGTCTGGAAGATCCCCTGGAGAAGAAAATGGCAACTCACTCCAGTATTGCCTGGGAAATTCCATGGACAGAGGAGCCTGGCAGGCTACATACAGTCCAAGGGGTCACAAAGAGTCGGACACCACTGAGCAACTAAACAACAATAACTGCATCCTAGGCTCTGTTCTAGTACCTAGGGAAATAATAGTGAGCAGAAATAGTCAAAAAGTCTCTGCCTCACAGAGAAGCTTTCATATCTGGCTATATCTCATGGTTTGCCCTCTTCACTAAAATTGTTTTCTACCCTTCTAGCTAGCCTGCTTCCTAGTAGGGCCCTGAATATTAATTCCTTTAGTGATTAAGAATTAGTAATAGAATTTCCCTTTTGAGAAAAGACCTCATTTTCCCTTGATAATACAAACATAAAATTGGATAAGTTATCAACTAAATACTAAGGAGTATTTGTTTTAGGAAACTTTTCTTTCTCCATTATCCCCTCTCTCCTAAGAAATATGGTTCATCCATATTCCACACAGATTGTGAACTCTGCTATTGTTCTGGTGGGATGGACTGACAGCAATAACCTTGGAATCATTTCATAAAATTCGTGACATGGAGCTTCTGATTGTTTTTGTGGCTGCTCTCTAATTGCAGTGGAGTGGGCATAAATGAAGATAATGAAGGAATACCATACCATCTTCACTGACCCTTGAATTCCAGCATCCAAAATTAGAGATAAAATAATGGAATATGTGGGAAATGTAGTGCAGGTACTGCAAGTTGGTTAGCATGTCGGGTAAAATACACACACACATACACACAACCATCTGTTATGGTCAAAGTGAGACTATGACCCTGTTGTCACTAACTATAAGGAACTGAGGAGTTTTCTTATTTGCAATAGTTTATTACTAAAATTTTCATACATACAGAAAAGATGAAAGAATTTTACAGTAAACATCCATATTCTCAGCATCTATATTCTGTAATTAACATTTTATTTAACTTGCTTTATCACACATTCCTCTACCTATCCATCCCTCTATCCACCCATCAATCTAGAGCTTAGGGTTTAAAGTATTTTGCCCAGGTTTACTCAAGGAATTAGACGCACAAATAGATCTTCTGATTGCTAGATTCTTACCCTGTGCTTTGCCTTGAATTTAATCTCTTTAATTTGTCAAATTGAATTTAGTTTTCAAATACTGATAGCTCTGTAAAGACTAATCTTTTCTACTAAGCTCTTGCCTAATTAAAGGGGATTAACCTGAGTAGAGGACTTCAATGATTTATTTATTTAAACATTCTTGTAATTGCTGAGTATGTGTTCAGAAACTCAGATAAAATGTGAATTTCATTCATCTTAATAATAAGATATGCTTATAATAATAATTCTATTAAATGTCATTTCTAATCCCCAAATTCTCTTGATTTAAACCAGGGAGATTCTATTGCTGCCCACATCTTTTTGTGGACTGTACATGATAAATTAATTATAAGATTTGAAACATGATTATCTCTATTCATATCTCTATTGATCTTTGTCCTTTTCACCCTTTCAGTTTTCTTTTATAGAGTCAGTTTTTATTCACCTCAGTGACATCATTGAGTGTGAGAGGGGTAACAGAAAGGATTAAACATGGAAGAATTTCTAAAAGATTATCAGCTTCACATCCTAAAATATACTTATTTTTAACACATGAAATTTAAAATTTATGTGTAAAAGTAGTCAAGAAAATTAGATGGGCTTAGGGCCTCTCTTGGAGAAGGCAATGGCACCCCACTCCAGTACTCTTGCCTGGAAAATCCCATGGATGGAGGAGCCTGGTAGGTTGCAGTCCATGGTGTCGCTAAGAGTCAGAAATGACTGAGTGACTTAAGTTTCACTTTTCACTTTGCTGCATTGGAGAAGGAAATGGCAACCCACTCCAGTATTTCTGCCTAGAGAATCCCAGGGATGGGGGAGGCTGGTGGGCTGCCGTCTCTGGGGTGGCACAGAGTCAGACACGACTGAAGCGACTTAGCAGCAGCAGCAGCAGAGCCTCTCTTCTTCTCTTAAATAATTAGCGTGACTTTAAAAAAAAAAACAAATGAACAAATGGATTGAGTCAAGACTTTTCCCAGGAGAATTTAAACCTTTAATTGTGGGGTACTTTTTTTGTTGTGTTCCCTTTTGTAATGAAACCATAATATCTCTATAGCAGAGCTATCTGTTCAATTTCATCAGAAAAATAATAAAAAAGTCATCACACTCAAAAGGTCTCAGAACTTTCGAAAGTGCTCCTTGAGAGCAAGAACTGCATTTTGTTCTCTACTGTATACCCAGCACCTAGCACATGCTGGATATAGTGGGTGTCTGCGTACATGTGAGTGCTAAGCCGCTTCAGTTGTGTCTGACTCTGTGCGACCTTATGGACTGTAACCCGCCAGGCTGCTCTGTCCTTGGGATTCTCCAGGCAAGAATACAGGAGTGGGTAGCCATTTCCTACTCCAGGGGATCTTTCCAACCGAGAGACAGAACCCTTTTCTCTTACCTCTCCTGCATTGGCAGGCAGTTTCTTTACTGCTAGCACCACAGAGTACTGACTATATCTGGAAGCCACAGATATAGTGGGTACTTAGTAAATAGTTTTTGAATATATTTCAATAAAAAGAAAAATGCAGTTCCTTCACATTCATGTTTTTGCATGTGGAGCAAATTCAGCCACAATGACTACAGCTCTAGATTAGGAGTCTGGAAACAATGGCGCATGGGTTACATCTAGCCCAGCACTTGTTTCTATAAATAAAGTTTGATTGTAATTACCTATGGTTGCTTTCATAGTACAACAGCAGAGTTGAATTGTTGTAAAACAGTCTATATAGCCTGTGAAGCCTAAGATACTTATTGTCTGTCCCTTTACAGAAAGTGTTTTCCAAAACTATTCAAGGGAGTACATTTAGGCAAAACTAAAGGGAGGCATTCAGTTCAGTTCAGATTAGTCGCTCAGTTGTGTCCGATTCTTTGTGACCCCATGAATTGCAGCATGCCAGGCCTCCCTGTCCATCACCAACTTCTGGAGTTCGCCCAAACTCATGTACATCGAGTCAGTGATGCCATTCAGCCATCTCATCCTCAGTCGTCCCCTTCTCCTCCTGCCCTCAATCCCTCCCAGCATCAGAGTCTTTTCCAATGAGTCAACTCTTCACATGAGGTGGCCAAAGTACTGGAGTTTCAGCTTTAGCATCAGTCCTTCCAAAGAACACCCAGGGCTGATCTCCTTTAGAATGGACTGGTTGGATCCCCCTGCAGTCCAAGGGACTCTCAAGAGTCTTCTCCAACACCACAGTTCAAAAGCATTAATTCTTTGGCACTCAGCTTTCTTCACAGTCCAACTCTCACATCCATACATGATCACTGGAAAAACCATAGCCTGGACTAGACAGACCTTTGTTGGCAAAGTAATATCTCTGCTTTTGAATATGCTGTCTAGGTTGGTCATAACTTTCCTTCCAAGGAGTAAGCATCTTTTAATTTCATGGCTGCAATCACCATCAGCAGTGATTTTGGAGCCCAGAAAAATAAAGTCTGACACTGTTTCCACTGTTTCCCCATCTAATTCCCATGAAGTGATGGGACAAGATGCTATGATCTTCATTTTCTGAATGTTGAGCTTTAAGCCAACTTTTTCACTCTCCTCTTTAACTTTCTTCAAGAGGCTTTTTAGTTCCTCTTCACTGTCTGCCATGTTTAGTTCCTCTTCACTGTCTGCTCATCTCACATGCTAGTAAAGTAATGCTCAAAATTCTCCAAGCCAGGCTTTAGCAATACATGAACCGTGAACTCCCTGATGTTCAAGCTGGTTTTAGAAAAGGCAGAGTAACCAGAAATCAAATTGCCAACATCTGCTGGATCATGGAAAAAGCAAGAGAGCTCCAGAAAAACATCTATTTCTGCTTTATTGACTATGCCAAAGCCTTTGACTGTGTGGATGACAATAAACTGTGGAAAATTCTGAAAGACATGGGAATACCAGACCACCTAACCTGCCTCTTGAGAAACCTATATGCAGGTCAGGAAGCAACAATTAGAACTGGACATGGAACAACAGACTGGTTCCAAATAGGAAAAGGAGTACGTCAAGGCTGTATATTGTCACCCTGCTTATTTAACTTATATGCAGAGTACATCATGAGAAACGCTGGGCTGGAAGAAGCACAGGCTGGAATCAAGATTGCCAGGAGAAATATCAATAACCTCAGATATGCAGATGACACCACCTTTATGGTAGAAAGTGAAGAGGAACTAAAAAGCCTCTTGAGGAAAGTGAAAGAGGAGAGTGAAAAAGTTGGCTTAAAGCTCAACATTCAGAAAACGAAGATCATGGCATCCGGTCCCATCACCTCATGGGAAATAGATGCGGAAACAGTGGAAACAGTGTCAGACTTTATTTTTTGGGGCTCCAAAATCACTGCAGATGGTGACTGCAGCCATGAAATTAAAAGACGCTTACTCCTTGAAAGAAAAGTTATGACCAACCTTGATAGTATATTCAAAAGCAGAGACATTACTTTGCCGACTAAGGTCCGTCTAGTCAAGGCTATGGTTTTTCCTGTGGTCATGTGTGGATGTGAGAGTTGGACTGTGAAGAAAGCTGAGCGCCGAAGAATTGATGCTTTTGAACTGTGGTGTTGGAGAAGACTCTTGAGAGTCCCTTGGACTGCAAGGAGATGCAACCAGTCCATTCTGAAGGAGATCAACCCTGGGATTTCTTTGGAAGGAATGATGCTAAAGCTGAAACTCTAATACTTTGGCCACCTCATGCAAAGAGTTGACTCATTGGAAAAGACTCTGATGCTGGGAGGGATTAGGGGTAGGAGGAGAAGGGGACGACCGAGGATGAGACGGCTGGATGGCATCACGGACTCAATGGACGTGAATCTGAGTGAACTCCGGGAGATGGTGATGAACAGGGAGGCCTGGTGTGCTGCGATTCATGGGGTCGCAAAGAGTCAGACACGACTGAGCGACTGAACTGAACTGAACTCACTGTCTGCCATAAGGGTAGTGTCATCTGCATATCTGAAGTTATTGATATTTCTCCTGGCAATCTTGATTCCAACTTGTGCTTCTTCCAGCCCAGTGTTTCTCATGATGTACTCTGCATATAAGTTAAATAAACAGGGTGACAATACACAGCCTTGATGTACTCCTTTTCCTATTTGGAACTAGTCTGTTGTTCCATGTCCAGTTCTAATTGTTGCTTCCTGACCCGCATATAGGTTTCTCCAGAGGCAGGTCAGGTGGTCTGGTATTCCCATCTCTTTCAGAATTTTCCACAGTTTATTGTGAACCACAGTCAAAGAGAAATGCAAATCAAATCTGCAGTGAGTTGCAACTACACATCTTCTAGGATGCCTATAATTTTTTAAATGAAAATAAGTTTTGGCCAGAATGTTGAGAAATTGGAACCTTAGTACTTTACTAGTAGGAATGTGAAATGCCACAGGTGCTATGGAAAACAGTTTGGTGTTGGAACCTCTAACAGTTTCACATAGAATTACTATGTATTCCAGTAATTTCACTCCTAAATACATACTCAAAAGAATTGAAAAGAGGGGCTGAAACAGATAATTGTACTCCAGTGTTCACCGCTGCATTATTTACAATAACCAAAAGGTTTCAACAATCCAAATGTCCATCAACAGGTGCATGAGCAAACAAAAGATGGTATATGCATACAATGGAGCATTATTTGACCATAAAAAGAAACAAAGTTCTAATGCATGCTACAACATGGATGAACCTTGGAAACATGCTAAGTGAAAGTCAAATACAAAAGGACAAATGTTGTGTGCTGCCACTTACATGAAATATCTAGGTCAGGCGCATTCATAGAAACAGGTAGATTAAAGGTTATAGTGACTGGGGAAAGGAGGAATGGGGAGTGCTTGCTTAATGGTTATAAATTTTCTTTTAGGGGTTATTAAAAAGTTTTGAAAATAGTGATAGTTGGATGACACGTGAACATATCAATAATTAATGACATTACATTGTACAATTAGAATGGCAAATTTTATTATATATATAATTTTTAAAAAGCTTAGTATAATATACCAATAAACACTGAATTTTACATTTTAATAGGCTTGAATTATATGATCCTGAATTATATTTAAATAAGGCTATTAAAAAAAAAAACTAAAGCATGACAGGAATAATGAGTGAGCTCCTAGAAAGTCAGATAAGTCTCAGATTACTCAAATCACATGATTTATTAAATCAACATTTACAGTAAGAAACTAGAGAAGAGAGATATATTAATTATATTAGTATAAATTATATATTAATACACTGCAGTATATTAACACACTCAGGATAGGATGCCAGGAGACTGAACCACACCAGGGTTATGCAATCTTCACGTGTCCTGTTTCTCTCATCCACATTAGCCTTCCCTGCTGATAGTGTGGTTAGGAGAACCAGAGATGAAGTTTGAGCAAAGGGGCTTTGTGGATGAAAGAAGCCTGAAGCCAAATATACAGACATACTTTATAGGAGAGTTGTACAGGCAACCTGAAGATTGCTATAACCCAATGAGCATGTGGGATTTTAATTTTTCATTTTCTGGCCAGAGGATACATGGGTGCAGAACACATGACACTTGTGGGTGGCTGAATTAGGTCCTCATGAATACTGCATGCCTCGTATATTTAGTGTACCATGAATATTTAGTGAACCACTCAGGACCCTGATGTTAGTTGTTGTATCATGGATATTAGGTGCCCCCTGTGCCTCACAAATATTTAGTGCCTGCCTTGTTCTTTCATCCCTTCTGATTTATGTTCTGCACACATATATCTACTTTATGTCTAAAATGTCTCATGGGTTACTAACCTATTTGTCTCTGCTTAACAAATGTATGAGTTGCATCTTTAACACTTATTTTCTTGTTTCCTATGGCAAACTTGAATATTTTCGGTCAGTATAGCAAATGTATATTACAATTAATTTGCAACATTGCCATTTTACAAATGAAATTGCAAAGAGTGCTAAGCAATTGTAGGTCTTGCCAAGGTCACAGGTGGAGTTAGGATTCAAATTCTGACAGCTTGACTCCAGTTTCAGTTCAGCCACTCAGTCATGTCTGACTCTTTGCAACCCCATGAACCATAGAATGCAAGGCCTCCCTGTCCATCACCAACTCCCAGAGTCCACCCAAACCCATGTCCATTGAGTCAGTGATGCCATCCAACCATCTCATCCTCTGTCATCCCCTTCTCCTCCTGTCCTCAATCTTTCCCAGCATCAGGGTCTTTTCAGACAGGTCAGCCCTTCATATCAGGTGGGCGAAGTATTGGGGTTTTCAGCTTCAACATCAGTCCTTCCAATGAACACCCAGGACTGATCTCCTTTAGGATGGACTGGTTGAATCTCCTTGCCGTTCAAGGGACTCTCAAGAGTCTTCTCCAACACCACAGTTCAAAAGCATCAATTCTTTGATGCTCAGCTTTCTCTATAGCCCAACTCTCACATCCATATGTGACTACTGGAAAAACCATAGCCTTGACTAGACGGACCCTTGTTGACAAAGTAATGTCTCTGCTTTTGAATATACTGGCTAGGTTGGTCATAACTTTCCTTCCAAGGAGTAAATGTCTTTTAATTTCATGGCTGCAACCACTATCTGCAGTGATTTTGGAGCCCCCCCAAAATAAAGTCAGCCACTGTTTCCACTGTTTCCCCATCTATTTCCCATGAGGTGATGGGACCAGATGCCATTATCTTCATTTTCTGAATGTTGAACTTCAAGCCAACTTTTTCACTCTCCTCTTTCACTTTCATCAAGAGGCTGTCTAGTTCTTCTTTTTCTGCCATAAGGGTTGTATCATCTGCATATCTGGGGTTATTGATATTTCTCCCAGCAATCTTGATTCCAGTTTATGCCTCATCCAGCCCAGCGTTTCTCATGATGTACTCTGCATATAAGTTAAATAAGCAGGGTGGCAACATACAGCCTTGACGTACTCCTTTTCCTATTTGGAACCAGTCTGTTGTTCCATGTCCAGTTATAACTGTTGCTTCCTGACCTGCATACAGGTTTCTCAAGAGGCAAGTCAGGTGGTCTGGTATTCCCATGTCTTTCAGAATTTTCCACAGTTTATTGTGATCCACACAGTCAAAGGCTTTGGCATAGTCAATAAAGCAGAAATAGATGTTTTTCTGGAACTCTCTTGCTTTTTTGATGATTCAGTGGAGGTTGGCAATTTGATCTCTGGTTCCTCTGCCTTTTCTAAAACCAGCTTGAACATCTGGAAGTTCACGGTTCATGTATTGCTGAAGCCTGGCTTGGAGAATTTTGAGCATTACTTTACTAGCATGTGAGATGAGTGCAATTGTGTGGTAGTTTGAGCATTCTTTGGCATTGCCTTTCTTATGGATTGGAATTAAAACTGACCTTTTCCAGTCCTGTGGCCACTGCTGACTCTCCCATATTTGCTGACATATTGAGTGCAGCACTTTCACAGCATCATCTTTTAGGATTTGAAATAGCTCAACTGGAATTCCATCACCTCCACTAGCTTTGTTCATAGTGATGCTTGACTCCAGAGCTCATGCTATACTTTATTGCCTCTGAGAAACAGTGTGAGGAAAAGGATTATAAGAGTATAAGGTGGGTATCTAAGAGTAGTTCTAAGTTCTATGGAAGCTCATTGGGGCTTTATAGAAAGACTTTATGAAAATATTATCTGACGTGACCTGGGAAGACTAAAAGGATAATTGCATGCGTGCTCAGTCGTGTTCAACTCTTTGCGACCCCATGGACTGTAGCTCACCAGACTTCTCTGTCCAAGGAATTTCCAGTCAGGAATACTGGAGGGGGTTGCCATTTCCTGTTTCATGGGATCTTCCTGACCCAGGGATTGAACTTGCATCTACTGAATCTCCTGCATTGGCAGGCAGATTCTTTACCACTGAGCCAACTGGGTAATTACAGCCAGAAATAAGAGTAGAAGTGTTAGGTTATTTATCATTTAAAACACTTTAGCATAAAAAATATGACACTGTGCTTCTGTATTACTTGAAGTTACAACCCAGGTTTGAGTAGTATTCTACTTGTCACCCAAGTTTGTGTGACCAAAACACAATGAGGCCAAACAAACTGAAATGTCAGAGTTTGGAGCAGAGAAAGGTTTATTGCAAGGGCTGTGCAAGAAGAATGGGCACCTGTGCTCAAAAGACCTCCTCCCTGATGGTTTTTGGGGAAGAGTTTTTATAAGCCTGAAGTTACCATCTTCCACTTGGCTGAGGGTCCTTAGTTCCTGTAGAAGGACTCAGAGATATGTACCAGATTGTTATGCATTAATCTATTCCTTGACAAGGAACCAGGACCCTGATCCATTGCTGCACTGTTTTTTTCTTCACTGCCTTTCCTTTATTCTGCATTTCCTCACTCCTATTAGTAACTGAATCTGCCCTTTGGAACTCAGTGAAGGTCTAGAATGCTGAAAGCATTTTTCCAACAAATAAGAAATGGAGGCTATGGAAAGGCTCTTGTACCCTAGAGGGCTCCACAGGGTCCTGCTTGGTTTCATACTTAGGAGTTCACATTCCAGAGAGCCAACCATTATTTTAATTAGGAGGCATCTATCCATAAAGTGGCTACTACAGGTGTTTTCTTTATTTATAGCTACATCATCTATAGCAATATCGTGTACATTAATCACATTGTGAACATTAGAAACTGGTTTTTATTGGTGGAATTTTTGGATTATTAATTAGCATAATGAACTTTAGAAATGAGTTCTCATTGTTGACATTAAAGGTGTTCAGAATATGTGATTGGCTAAAATATTTTGGATACACACCTCAGTCTTATTTGAGTAGGGCAAAAAAAAAAAAAAAAAAAGTCCAGAGAAGGCTGTTTCCTTTACCATTAGGAGTTGTTGTTAATCACTAAGTTATGTCCAACTCTTTGCGACCCTATGAACTGTAGCCCACCAGGCTCCTCTGTTCCTGGGATTTCCCAGGCAAGAATACTGGAATGGGTTGCCATTTCCTTCTCTAGGTGATCTTCTTGACCTAAGGATGAAACTGATGTCTCCTGCCTTGCAGGCAGATTCTTTACCACTGAGCCACCCGGGAGCCCACCATTAGAAATCCCAGGACTCTAAACTAAATCGGGTCCAGTGTCCAGCCTTTGGTTTTGAGAATTTCTAGTTACCTAATACAGACTATAGGTTACTATAATTCTGCCTCTGGAACATAATCACATCTTGTATTTTTAGTATATTTTCTTAGTTGAGAAAACTATATATATGTAGTTTTCAGAATTGCTAACAGTAACCTTATGGGGCCCCAGGGTTCCAGAGTCTGCAGTTTGAAAATCACTGTTGTATATATGGGGAGAAGGGAGGGTTTACCTCATTGGAGCTTCATTTTAGGAAGATTAATTTGACTTTGGAATGTGGAATAAATTCAACAAGGGAATGGATACTCCAGAGGAACAGTAGTAAAAGCATGATATCTCTGAGAATGGAGTAGAGAGGCTGGATTGGAGAGGCACGGTGGTGGTGGTGGTGTTATTCGCTCAGTCATGTCTGACTTTTTGCAACCCCACGATGTGTAGCCCACCAGGCTCCTCTGTCCATGGAATTCTCTAGGCAAGAATACTCGAGTGGGTTGCAATTTCCTTCCCCAGGGGGTCTTCCTGACCCAGGGATCAAACCAGGGTCTCCTGCATTGCAGGCAGTTTCTTTACTGTTGAGCCACCAGGGAAGCCCATGGTAGAGGAAAAATATACCTGGCTCAAAATTAAACAAACGTAGGGAACAAAGTGAGGAGGAATGGTATTTATAGCAATTGTGTATTTAGACTTATTATGTGTCAGGCATATTCTGACTAGTTTGTATATATTAAGTCATTTATTCCTCATAGAAATCTTACAAATTAGATATTCTACAGATGAAGAAAGTGAAGTACTGAGAGTATAAACATGCTGCTGAAGGTTAGAGAGTTGGGATTTAAACCCAGGCATTCTGGCTACATGGCTTCCCAGATGGTGCTAGTGGTAAAGAACCCACTTGCCAATGCAGAAGACATAAGAGACGTGGGGTCAGTCTGTGAAGATCCCCTGAAGAAGGAAATGCCAACCCACCCCAGTGGTCTTGCCTGGGAAATCCCATGGACAGAGGAGCCTGGTGGGCTACAGTCCATAGGGTTGCAATGAGTTGGACATGACTGAAGCAATTTAGCACACATATATGTACACACTCTGGCTACAAAATTCTAACTGTTCAACCATATTGCTTCAGAGAATTAAATATAAGCCCAAAGTTTTGAACCCCTGTGATTAAGAGAGAGCACAAATATACATGTGTGTTGGGCAGACATTCTACTTTCTCTATTTATTCTTTTTATTTTATTGGGTCATATTGAACATTCAACACTGTAAATTTAAAGTGTACACCACAATGACTTGATGTATGTTTATTATTAAATGATTATCACAAAAATTTAGTTAACATCCATCACCTCATATAGTTACAATTTTTTTCCTTGTGATGATGAGAATGATTCTTATGCTCTTAACTTTTAAATGTATAATACAGCAGTGTTAACTATAGTCATCATGTTATACATTGCATTCCCATTACTTGTTTATCTTACAACTACTACTTTGTTGTAACTTTTGACCACATTCATCCAAATGCCCCACCCCCCCTTGGGTAACCACAAATCTAATATCTTTTTCTATGAGTTTGTTTGATTTTGGATTTCATATAGAAGTGAGATCATGCAGTATTTGTCTTCATCTGAGTTATTTCACTTAGCACAATTAAAGCCCTTGAGATATATGAATGGCAAAACTTCCTTCTTTGTAATGACTGTGTAGTATTCCATTGTATTTATATTCCAATTTCCTTATCTATTCAGGTCAGATATTCTTGTATAGCATAACTAAAAACTCTGGAATTTGAAAGTGCCGAGAGTGGACAACACTTTTAAGTTTCTATTAATTCACACAAAACATACCTGAAATTAGCCATTCTAGTGAAGGCTGTGACAACACTCAGGGAATGATAGAGTGTTGAAGGAAACCACAATAAATCACTCCAAAATATGTCTCTTTGACGTACAAATTATTTTGAGCTGAAGGCAATTAAGAAGCACTAAACAGTGAAAAAAAATGCCCCCTTTTCTGCCTAAAGGCAGGAAATAAATTCTCCTTTTACTGAAGACAGACTCTAATCTGTCTAGAGATGGCAGCAGAGAAATCTGTATAAACAAAACTTGTTAAAACCCTTATCCTCCCAGTTACTGTTTCACCATTAACTACCCTCCCTCAACCCCTTTGCCTTGTTAATTCTTCACAAATTTATTGTTTGTCTAAAAGGTATAAAGCCTTCCTTGCTCTGGTCACTTCTTCAGGTCTTCATTCTCTTTATTAAATGTAAAAATGTACACTCTTCTGTTAATTTTTCTTTGTTAGTTTAATTTTCACAGCCAACCAGAGACCCTACAAGAGCTGAGGAAAACTTCTTCCCCTACAGTGTCATCTCATGAGCAAGCCACTAAGCTAAGAAGTGAACGAAAACACAGCCCTGATGTTCCTATAGCCTCATTGGCCCCCTTTTATGTATCTTAATTGTGTTAGCTTTCCCTTTAACTAGGTTGTGAGTTTTTTGAGGGCAAGGATCTTGTCTTATTCATTTCTTACTTCACAGCACACATACATCTCATGATGCTCAGAGGTGCTCAGATGTTTTTGAACTGAAAAGCACTTGAATGAAAAGAAATTATATGAAGCAATACATCAAGGCCTATTTCTCCTAGGCTGAGCTTCTGTTAATATTTGAAAGAGAGTGAAAAAGCTGGCTTAAAACTCAGCATTCAAAAAACTAAGATCATGGCATCAAGTGCCATCACTTCATGGAAAATAGATGGGGAAACAATGGAAACAGTGACAAACTTTTTATTTTCTTGGGCTCCCAAATCACTACAGATGGTGAGTGCAGCCATGAAATCAAAAGACACTTGATCTTTGGGAAAAAAAGCAGTGACAAACCTAGACAGCATATTAAGAAACAGAGACATTATTTTGCTGACAAAGGTCCCTCTAGTCAAAGCTATGGTTTTTCCAGTAGTCATATATGGATGTGAGAGCTGGACCATAAAGAAAGCTGAGCACCGAAGAATTAATGCTTTTGAACTGTGGTGTTGGAGAAGACTCTTTAGAGTCCCTTGTACTGCAAGGAGATCCAACCAGTCCATCCTAAGGGAAATCAGTCCTGAATATTCACTGGAAGCACTGATGCTGAAGCTGAAGCTCCAATACTTTAGCCACCTGATGTGAAGAACTGACTCATTTGAAAACACCGTAATGCTGGGAAGAAAGGTTGAGAGCAGGAGGAGAAGGGGATGACAGAGGATGAGATGGTTGGATGGCATCACCAACTCAATGGACATGAGTTTGAGCAAGTTCTGGGAGTTGGTGATGGACAGGGAAGCCTGGCATGCTACAGTCCATTGGGTCGCAAAGAGTCAGACACAGCTGAGCAACTGAACTGAACTGAACTTATAGGTACACTTCTAAAGGGGTAACAGAGTATTGTGGTGATGACCAATTTAACATTGATTATGATGGTGGTTACACAAGACCACACATGTGCTAATATTCTAGAGACCACCACCATACATAAACTACTTCATGTATAACCACTGAAATTTGAATAAACTCTATGGATTGTGCCAAAGTTAGTTTCTTGTTTTTTTTTTAATTAATTAAATTTTTATTGAAGGATAATTGCTTTATAGAATTTTGCTTTTTTCTGTCAAACCTCAATATGAATCAGACATTAGTCAGTCAGTTCAGTCTCTCAGTAGTGTCCAACTCTTTGCAACCCCATGAATCGCAGCATGCCAGGCCTCCTTGTCCATCACCAACTCCCAGAGTTCACTCAGATTCACGTCCATTGAGTCAGTGATGCCATTGAGCCATCTCATCCTCTGTCGTCCCCTTCTCCTCCTGCCGTCAATCCCTTCCAGCATCAAAGTCTTTTCCAATGAGTCAACTCTTCGCATGAGGTGGCCAAAGTACTGGAGTTTCAGCTTTAGCATCATTCCTTCCAAAGAAATCCCAAGGTTGATCTCCTTCAGAATGGACTGGTTGCATCTCCTTGAAGTCCAAGGGACTCTCAAGAGTCTTCTCCAACACCACAGTTCAAAAGCATCAATTCTTCGGTCCTCAGCCTTCTTCACAGTCCAACTATCACATCCATACACGACTACTGGAAAAACCATAGCCTTGACTAGACGGACCTTAGTTGGCAAAGTAATGTCTCTGCTTTTGAATATGCTATCTAGGTTGGTCATAACTTTTCTTTCAAGGAGTAAGCATCTTTTAATTTCACGGCTGCAGTCACCATCTGCAGTGATTTTGGAGCCCCAAAAAATGAAGTCTGACACTGTTTCCACTGTTTCCCCATCTATTTGCCATGAAGTGATGGGACCGGATGCCATGATCTTCATTTTCTGAATGTTGAGCTTCAAGCCAACTTTTTCACTCTCCTCTTTCACTTTCATCAAGAGGCTTTTTAGTTCCTCTTCACTGTCTGCCATAAGGGTGGTGTCCTCTGCATATCTGAGGTTATTGATATTTCTCCTGGCAATCTTGATTCCAGCTTGTGTTTCTTCCAGTCCAGCGTTTCTCATGATATACTCTGCATATAGGTATACATATATCCCTTCCCTTTTGAAACTCTCTCCCATCTCCCTCCCCATCCCACCCCTCTAGGTTGATACAGAGCCCCTATTTGAGTTTCCTTATACACATGAAAAGATGTTCACATCACTCATTATTAGAGAAATGCAAATCAAAACCGCAATGAGTTTCTTGGTTTTGATCATGTATTATAGTGGTATAAGATGTTAGCATTGGAGTAGACTGGGGAAAGGGTATATGTGACTTCCCTATACATTTCTTTTGTAACCTCCTGTGAATCTATGATTATTTGTTAAGTATGTATATTAAAATATAAAATATATTTTATTCAAAATTATATGTATATGTGGACGCGAGTCTGAGTGAACTCCGGGAGTTGGTGATGGACAGGGAGGCCTGGCATGCTGCGATTCATGGGGTCGCAAAGAGTCGGACACGACTGAGTGACTGAACTGAACTGAATTTCCATGGTCTTCGCTGGTGTTTCAGCTGGTAAAGAATCCACCTGCAATGTGAGAGACCTGGGTTCAATCCCTATGTCGGCAAGATTCCCTGGAGAAGGGAACAGCTACCCACTCCAGTATTCTGGCCTGGAGAATTCCATGCCATGGGATCCCAAAGAGTCAGACATGACTGAGCAACTTTCACTTTCACTTTCCATGGCCAAGATTCTAGTGAATGCAAAGTTGAATAAATACATTTTCAAAGACCATCCATTCCATTAAAGAGAGTCTTCTTGAGAAGTTCCAATCAAAATGTCCTTAATCTTTCAAAGTGAAATTTACCAGCCAGTAACATAAAGTAATTGATATCTGTTGGCTTCCTTTGAAATCAATTAATTACAAGGACTATATAATTTATTCTTTCTTCCATCACTCTTCTAAAGTATTTTTGCTAAAACCACCAAGGATGTCCTAATTTGCCAGATGCAAGGTCTAGTTGACCTCTGCATATCTGTCCTTGTTAACCAGGTTTTCCATTCTTCTTTTTTAAAAATTGAGGTAGCATTGGTTTATCCTGAGAGTGTTATACTAAGTTAAATAAGTTGGATGGAGAAAGACAAATACCATATGATTTCACTCATATGTGGAATATTTTAAAAAATTCTTCTCCTTTTTGAAAAACTGCTCTACTTCTTTAAACTTTTGTGAGATCATTTTCCCCCCTATTTCTCCTCCTGTTTCTACCCATTTTTATTATCTTTTTCTCTTACTTTATAGGTTCTTCTACAGTTTCCGTAATAAACTCCACACTAATGGTTCTCATGTCTCTTTTTTCAATACCAACTTCTTCCTTGAATTTCAGACACGTATTATCAATTACTCATCAATTGATCCAATTGACTGTCCTCCAGAAACCTCTCATTTAACTTAATCCCATCCCCATTCTTCCTCTATGCATGTACTCTTCACATAGTGAAAGTCGCTGAGTCATGTCCAGCTCTTTGAGACACCATGGAATATGCAGTGCATAGAATTCTCCAGCCCAGAATTCTGGAGTGGGTAGCCGTTCTCTTCTCCAGGGGATTGTCCCTAACCCAGGGACTGAACCCAGGTCTCCCACATTGCAGGCAGATTCTTTACCAGCTGAGCCACAAGGGAAGCCCCTTCACATGGTAGTTGCTCAATAAATATATGAATTAAAATGGAAATATTCTTGGTATTTTGAGTGATACATAATTCTCCCATTCTTGAAAATTAGAAGCTTCAGTGCACTTCTTGTTTTTTCCCCCAATACACTTAAATCTAGTTAATTACAAAATGCTATTGATTTTACTTTAATGTTTTTAAATTCAGGCTCTCCCCATTCCTATAGCAGCTACTTTAGTCAGAGTCCTCAGCATCTCTCACCTGGACTACTGACAGGCTACAGATTGGTCCTCACAGATTTGTGTCTATGAGTAAATGATTAGAGATGTGTATGTGAATGAGAGGTGTGTGAAATGCTAATTGCAGATCCCAACTGTGCAATGTAAGATACCAAAAAAAAAAAAAAAAAAAAAGACACCTTGGAAGGATAATTCTTCGTTGCAGAATCAAAGACTCTGTGAGAAATGTCAAGATAAGGGAAATAAGCTTATAAATTATTCTATGAATGTGCTTATTTTAAGGATTGGCTTCCCCAACATCAACAAAACATCTTGAGACAAAGCTGTGCTTATTTTCACCACAGTAAGGGGGAGTGTTACCTCAACAGAGACATAATATCATCTATAGAGATAAGTAGAGAGGGTGAGCTCAGGATATTTATGAGATTTTAGTCTGGTTAAAGTGGCCTTTCAAACTAGGCAAGGGATTGGATCTGTCCAGTTAAGTCACTCAGTTGTGTCTGACTCTTTGCGACCCCATGGACTGCAGCACGCCAGGCTTCCCTGTCCATCACTAACTCCCAGAGCTTGCTCAAATTCATGTGCATTGAATCAGTGATGCTCTTATCCTCTGTCATCCCCTTCTCCTGCCTTCAATCTTTCCCATCATGAGGGTCTTTTCCAATGAGTAAGCTCTTTGCATCAGGTGGCCAAAGTATTGGAGCTTCAGCTTCAGCATCAGTCCTACCAATGAATATTCAGGACTGATTTCCTTTAGGATTGACTGGTTTGATCTCCTTGCTGTCAAGAGTTTCAAGACTCTCAAAAGTCTTCTCCAACATCACAGTTCAAAAGCATCAAATTTTTGGTGCTCAGCTTTCTTTATGGTCCAACACATACATACATGACTACTGGAAAAACCATAGCTTTGACTAGACAGACCTTTGTTGACAAAGTAATATCTCTGCCTTGTAATATGCTGTCTAGGTTGGTCATAGCTTTTCTTCCAAGGAGCAAGCCTCTTTTAATTTCATGGCTGCAGTCACCATCTGCAATGATTTTGGAGACCCCCCCAAAAAAATCTGTTACTATTTCCTTTGTTTTCCCATCTATTTGCCATGAAGTGATGGGACTTGATGCCATGATCTTAGTTTTTTGAATGTTGAGTTTTAAGCCAACTTTTTCACTCTCCTCTTTCATTTTCCTCAAGAGGCTCTTTAGTTCTTCTTTGCTTTCTGCCATAAGGATGATGCCATCTGCATGTCTGAGGTTATTGATATTTCTCCCTGCAATCTTCATTGCAGCTGTGCTTCATCCAGCCCAGTGTTTTTCATGATGTGTTCTGCATATAAGTTAAATAAGCAGGGTGACAATATACAGCCCTGACATACTCCTTTCCCAATTTGGAACCAGTTCATTGTTCCATGTCCGTTTCTAACTGCTGCTTCTCGACCTGCATACAGATTTATCAGGAGGCACATAAGGTGGTCTGGTACTCCCATCTCTTTCAGAATTTTCCAGTTTGTTGTGATCCACAGTCAAACGCTTCAGCATAGTCAATGAAGCAGAAGCAGATGTTTTTCTGGAATTCTCTTGCTTTTTCTATGATCCAATGGATGTTCGCAATTTGATCTCTGACTCCTTTGCCTTTTCTAAATCCAGCTTGAACATCTGGAAGTTCTTGGTATAACATATTTTTGAAGCCTGGCATGGAGAATTTTGAGCATTACTCTACTAGCCTGTGAGATGAGTGCCATTGTGCAGTAGTTTTAACATTCTTTGCCATTGCCTTTCTTTGGGATTGAAATGAAGACTGACCTTTTCTAGTCCCGTGGACACTGATGAGTTTTCCAAATTTGCTGGGATATTGAGTGCAGCACTTTCACAGCATCATCTTTTAGGATTTGAAATAGCTTAGCTGGAATTCCATCACCTCCACTAGCTTTGTTCATAGTAATGCCTCCTAAGGCCCACTTGACTTCGCACTCCTGTGTGTCTGGCTCTAGGTGAGTGGTTATCTGGGTCATTAAGATCTTTTTTGTATAGTTCTTCTGTGTATTCTTGCCACTTCTTCTTAATCTCTTCTGCTTCTGTTAGGTCCATGCCAGTTCTGTTCTTTATTGTGCCCAACTTTGCATGAATGTTCCCATGGTATCTCTAATTTTCTTGAAGAAATCTCTAGTCTTTCCCATTCTATTGTTTTCCTCTATTTCTTTGCACTGATCACTGAGGAATGCTTTTTTATCTCTCCTTGCTATTCTTTGGAACTCTGCATTCAGATTGGATATATCATTCATTTTATCCTTTGCTTTTCGCTTCTTTTATCTTCTCAGATATTTGTAAAGCCTCCTCAGACAACCATTTTGCCTTTTTGCATTTCTTCTCCTTGGGGATGGTTTTGATCACTGCCTCCTGTATGACGTTATGAACCTCTGTCCATAGTTCCTTAGGCACTCCATCTATCAGATCTAATCCCTTGAATCTATTTATCACTTCCACTGTATAATCATAATGCATTTTATTTAGGTCATACCTGAATGGTCTAGTGGCTTTCCCTACTTTCTTCAATTTAAGTGTGAATTTTGCAATAAGGAGTTCATGATCTGAGCCACAGTCAGCTCTTAGTCTTATTTTTGCTGACTGCATAGAGCTTCTCCAACTTTGGCTGCAAAGAATATAATCAATCTGATTTCAGTATTGACCATCTGATGATGTCCATGTGTAGCGTCATCTCTTGTGTTGTTGGAAGAGGGTGTTTGCTATGACCAGTGCACCCTCTTGGCTAAACTCTGTTAGCCTTTGCCCTGATTAATTTTGTACTCCAAGGCCAAACGTGCCTGTTACTCCAGGTATCTCTTGACTTCTTACTTTTGCTTTCCAGTCGCCTCTAATGAAAAGGACATCTTTTTTGGTGCTAGTTCTAGAAGGTCTTGTATGTCTTCATAGAACCATTCAACTTCAGCTTCTTTGGAATTACTGGTTAGGGCATAGACTTTGATTACTGTGATAGTGAATGGTTTGCCTTGGAAATGAACAGAGATCATTCTGTCATTTTTGAGATTGCATCCAAGTACTGCATTTCAGACTCTTTTGTTGACTTTGATGGCTACTCCATTTCTTCTAAGGGATTCTTGCCCACAGTAGTAGATAAAATGGTCATCTGAGCTAAATTCACCCATTCCAGTCCATTTTAGTTCACTGATTGCTAATATGTCGATGTTCACTCTTGCCATCTCCTGTTTGACCACTTCCAATTTACCTTGTTTAATGGACCTAACATTCCAGGTTCCTATGCAATATTGTTCTTTATAGCATCAGACTTTACTTCCAGCACCAGACACATCCACAACTGAGGGTTGTTTTCACTTTAGCTCAGCCTCTTCGTTCTTTCTGCAGTTATTCCTCCACTCCTCTCCAGTAGCATATTGGGCACCTACCGACCTGGGGAGTTCATCTTTCAGTATCCTGTCTTTTTGCCTTTTCATACTGTTCATGGGGTCCTCAAGGAAGGAATACTGAAGTGGTTTGCCATTCCATTCTCCAGTGGACCATGTCTCCAGGGGCTTGGATATGACTGGGTAAATATTATGATATAATAGTTTAAGATGTGTGAAGTCCACCAATGGATCTTCAGGACTCTCTCAATTATTCTTTCAGGAAGTTCTTGGAATTTAAAATAAGTTTATTTGCAACTTTTATCTTTCTGGGAAAGACTTTCCTAGAATAGTAAAATTGTGCTGATAAAGGTAGTGGAAAAGTAAACTCATGTTAACGTAGGCAGAAAGCTATGTAGGTGTAGATGGCCTCATAGAAAGAAGACAATAAAATGAAAATAAGAAAGGAATTAAAAGATGTTTGTACATTAAATTAATAGTGAATTTTGAACAATTTAATTCTATTTATTATCATATCTTTTGTGTAATCTGACTTACACCAATTTGGGCCTTCATATGTGTTAGGTTTGAATATCTATAAGTTGAAGACTATAGGTCTTCAAATGCACAACTTTGCTACTGCATGGCATGTTACAATGAATAGAGATCTTAAACTGAATTACCCTGCACATACATTTATTAGTGAGTGAAAGTTGCTCAGTTGTGTCTGACTCTTTGTGACCCCATGGACTGTAGCCTGCCAGGCTCCTCTGTCCACGGGACTCTCCAGACAAGAATACTAGAGTGGGTTGCCATTTCCTTCTCCAGGGGATCTTTCTAACCCAGGGATTGAACCTGGGTCTCCTGCATTGCAGGCAGATTCTTTACCACCTGAGCCACCAGGGAAGCTCCAAGGGCAAAAAAGTCTTATACTCTGTTATGATAAGCTTGGAAAAATCAGTGTTCCAACTTTTTGAGGATGGAAGGCTTAGCTGACCTATTTGGCTTATAGTACAGAATTCTTTCTTACTAGAGTATGTATGTGTGTGGTGGGTGGGTAGGTTGGGTACAGATAAGAAAGGAGTTCCAGAGTTCCAGATGTAAGCAATGAAAGACAAAATACACCAGACAATTAAAGACATTATTTTATTCAGACTCTTCCAATAGGGCAAGTGCTCATTAATGATGAATATCTCAAAGGAAAGGAAGGGAGTTTGAGATTTTATAGAGGCAGGTAAACAAGGGAGTTATCTGTGAGGCATATGGGAGTCATAAAGAAGGATGAAGATGGGTCTTATCTGGGAAAATATGAGAACAGAATGGTCATTTGAGATTAGTCTGAATATAAAGTAGTGGGAGAAATTCTTAACTATTTCTAATGACTGGTTTCAGAACACATTACCACCAGAATGTGGTGCCCTGGCAAATTGAAAATTTTGAGCTGAAGGAATTTAAGAAATGGTAGGTGCAAGAAGGACTCTCTGAGCTTTCCCTGAAGCAGATCATAAGATCCTTATGCCTACCTTATACCTAAAGGAAAGGAATATCCTTATCTCTGTAGATAGATGGAACTTGACTGAACAAGCCTTCCTAAGTCTTCTGTTTACTATCTTTAGCTCATAGGGGCACCCCGGGTGGCTTAGTGGTAAAGACTCCATCTGCCAGTGCAGGAAATGCAGAAGACATGGGTTCAATCCACAGGTCAGAATGATCCCCTGGAGGAGGAAATGGCAACCCACTCCAGTATCCTTGCCTGAAAAAAATCCCATGGACAGAGGAGCCTGGTAGGCAACAGTCCATGGGGTTGCAAAGAATTGGACATGACTGAGGAGCTAAACAGACACATATCTTTAGCTCATACCCTTTTGTCCTACCACATTTTCTGGGACTTTCCATTCTTCATCAAACCTAGCATAAAAATACTCAGGTTTAACTGTTTCTTTGGGGTCTTCATTTCCTTAGGAAGGTGAGGAGTGACACTTTATCATGAAAAAAAAAAAAGGATAGCTTCAGGTATGCCTTGATTGGAGGCTGTTGGCATGGAGAAACTGTGGGCAGGCTAACTAGAAGCAGGGAATCCTATGTGATTGATGCACATTTGGCTTTGTTTGGTGGCTCCTAAGTTGGAAGCTGGGACAAAAATTAGGGGAGCTGTCAATTATTAATCAAGTCCTGAATGTTTTGGGCTGATGATAACATGGAGAATTGTTTGGTTTGCTGGATTGGTTTACTAGAGATAGTAGTCTGACTTCCTACAAGTCAGACTTGTAGAAAGTAAGTTGGTTTCTTGAGTGCTTTCTACCAATTGTGGGTCAGAGTTCTATTTTTATATTTTGTCTGGCCATGATCTGTTTGCATATTCAGTCTCTCAAGCATGGCGTTTGAAAAACCCCAGAAAGGGTAGTGTGGCTGGAGTGGAGGGAAGGAGCATAAAGTGCTAGGAGATGAAGTTAGACAGACTGGTGGGGAATAGGTCTGGTAGAGCCTTGAAATCCATGGTGATTAATTTGATTTGACTCCATTGTGATAGGAACCCTTTAGAGTATTCTCAACAAGGGAGTGAGGTGAGCTGATTTATAGTTTTAAAAGGTTGCTTTGGCTGAAAAGGGATTAGACAGACAAGAGTAGAAACAGAGAGGCCACCAAGGAGGCTATTGCCATAGTTTAAGTGAGAGAAGTGAAGGAGTTCAGAGCATGCCTCACAAAATATACCACTCTAGCATATCACCTACTTTGAGTTAAAGGCACTTGAAAAACAACAGATGTTAGAAGGACACTCTGACTGACCTTTTTCCTTTCTTTTAAAAAGAGATGAAATTTCCATGTAAGCAATGATGTGTGTTGTGCTTAGTCACTCAGTCATGTCCGACTCATAGCAACCAAATGGACTGTAGCCTGACAGGCTCCTCTGTCCATGAGGATTCTACAGACAAGAATACCGGAATGGGTTGCCAGGCCCTCCTCCAGGGGATCTTCCCAACCCAAGGATCAACCAGGTCTCCCACATTGCAGGTGAATTCTTTACCAGCTGAGCCACCAGGGAAGTCCAAGAATACTAGAGTGGCAGCCTATCCCTTCTCCAGGGGATCTTCCCGACCCAGGAATCAAACAGGGGTCTCCTGCATTGCAGGTGGATTCTTTGTCAGCTGAGCTACCATGGAAGCAATGGTGTAGGGGAACAAATTTTGCCACCCCAAAATGTGTCTCTTTGGTATGAGGATTAAGTTGGCTGATTATCTTGAAGAAATATAAGACTCAGAAAGTTTTTCTTGTTACTGCCTCCCTAACTGCCTAAAAGAATTTAAAGGACCTGGAATAGGGTTGTCACCAGAGATATCTACAAAGAGTATGGGCTAGGTGTGGTGGGTAGAATTTATCAGGGCCTAGTGAGCAGCATTCACACTGTGTCCAAAATCTAGGTCTTTCCCATGTATACATGTTATAAATTTTGTTGATTTTATCATGTTAATCTGTTTCGTGTTTTTCTTTGTTTTATTGGGGAGAGAGTGTGCCACAATTCATGCGGTATGGTATCTGTGTTCCGAGACCAGGGCCCCCTGCAGTGGAAGTAGAGAGTCCTAATCACTAGACCCCCAGGGAAGTCCCAATCTGTTTCATGTTAATTTAATTCTTAGAGCAGGCAGAAAAACCCTAGAAGGAGAGAGGAAATTTTCTTCCTCCCTGACAGTGTCCTCCCTATACCAGAAAGGAAGAGACATTCTATATCCAAGGATGGGAAGTTGAGGCTAAGAGAAATCTGTATAAACAAACCTTGTTAAACTAATGTTTATCTTCCTAGTCACTTCTCCACCCAATTAAATACCATGGCCCAAGCCCCTTTGCCTTGTCACATTTTCACAATTTACTACCCTTTGTCCAATTCAGTCTGTGCATACTAAGTCGCTTCAGTCATGTCTGACTCTTTGCAACACTATGGACTGTAACCTGCCAGGCTCCTCTCTCCATGGGATTCTCTAGGTAAGAATACTGGAGTGGGTTGCCATGCCCTCCTCCAAGGGATCTTCCCAATCCAGGGATCAAAACCATGTCACTTACATCTCCTATATTGGCAGGTGGGTTCTATATAGCTAGCGCCACCTGAAAAGTTCCTCTAGTTCAGTAAATAAGTGTTCGACTCTAATTGCTTCTTTGGATCTTCATTTTTCTCATGAAGACTCCCAAGCACACGTAAAAAAAAGTTAAAACTTGTATACTTTTCTTCTGTCAATCTGTTTTATGTCAGTTTAATTCTTAGGCCCAGCTGGACACTCTAAGAGGATAGAGGACAATTTTTTCCTCCCCTACAGATGACAGTGGTCTGAATCAGGATAGTAGCTATGGAAGTGGTAAGAAGTAGTAGATTCTGGACATGTTTGGAAGACAGAGTGAACAGGATTCATTGATGAGTTGGATGTGGGAGTGAAAAAGTAATCAAGAATGTAGTATCACCAAAGTCTTTCCTGAGCAAATGGTTAGTATCACCAAAGTCTTTCCTGAGCAAATGGTGAAGCCATTAATAAGATGAAGAAAGCATTTATGGATGCCCTATGCTCCTTCATTAAATCATGTCTACTTATCCAGATGACATATATATGTTACTTGAGGATAAGGATGGAACCTTATCAAATTTTCCTTCCACTATGCTTATTAGAGGGTTGTATACTCAGCACAGACTTAAGTGAATATTTATTTATTCTGCTAACTAAATTGGGGGAAAAAGTGGTTCTGATGCTAGGCCAGCAGGCAGTTTCTAATTGAGAGGTCTCTGTTCTGTTCCTTTCCCTACCCTCTTGATACTTAAGTAAAAGAAATGCAGAACACTTGGAAAATCTACATTTTTCTTCAAGAGATAAATTGACTTGTTTATAGATGTAGTCATTCTAGGCAAATGCTCAGGCATTAGTCATTCTAGGCAAAAGCTAGATGCTTTAAGTCTGAAAGAATTCAGCTATTTACATTGATTTGAATCTAAAGTTGAAAAAAATGTTTTATACATTTTGCTCCTGAAGAAAAAGAGACAGACCAATGCCCACAAGAGAATTTACAGCTGAATTGTAGATTAGATACAAATCAGTTAGTTGCATTCTCATCCTAAACTATTTGTTAAGTGCCCAGGTAAGGAAGAGCTTCTGCTGTGATTTAAATCTAGATTTTTTTTGCTTCTTATAAACATGCAAATGCAACATAAAGACCTTTCCTCTCCTTATTCTATCATGATACTCCTGTTAGCTACAGTGTTATATAGAAATACAAGGGAACAGTAATGCTCTCTTAGTAATGGAATTTACATGTGAAAAGCAAGTGATGCATATTCAATTGCCTGTTTCAGAATCTCATCATTATTATATTAGTCATTACTGGGTAACTACTTTGTTTTTGATTGATTATATACATAAATCCAATATGAATGAGCATAACTGTCATGAGAAACGGTTTACTTCCATTAAGTTTTAAAGAAATAGTCATCAGCATATTTAAAATTTGCTTTAAAGATTTTTAAATTAAAAAAAAATAAAATTAAAAAAAAAGAAAAAAAAGAAAACGTTTCATATGTTTTTTAATTATCATATGTATTTGAATGGAGACAAGACTTTTTCTTTATTATGTACATGTTCATGTTTTCTACCTCAAAATTGTGTCACAATACTGACTTTGTGACATCACTACTATTTCTATGGGCTTCCCAGGTGGCGCTAGTGGTAAAGAACCTGCCTACCAGTGCAGGAGACATAAGAGACTCAGGTTTGATCCCTGGATTGGGAAGATCCCCAGGATAAGGAAATGGCAGCCCACTCCAGTGTTCCTGCCAACCCACTCTGACAGCAGTAGCACATATACAGTTTAATAAATGATCAAACAAAATGAAAAATTCTGATTAAAAATAAGTGGCGACATTCAAACCTAAATGGAGTGGATTGCCATGCCCTTCTCCAGGGGATCTTCCCAACTCAAGGATTGAACCTGTGTCTCTTACATCTCTTGCATTAGCAGGTGGGTTCTTTATCACTGAGCCATGTGGGAAGCCCAAATTCCTACTAGCAAATGAAAAAGATTATAAAATGCTACAAGGAGTATATGCTAGAAGGAAGCATTAGTTTTATCCTAAAATTATCCCTATTTTACTAAAGGATATTCTTCAAGCAGATACCAGATGGAAGTATTGATTTAAACAAAAAGCAAGAAGAACACTGGAATTGGTAACCATACAAGACTTTTTATTTCAGTTTCTTTAAAAACAATTGTTTAAACAAAAACAAAAACAATGTATTGTGTGATTTAGAGCATATACAAAACTAGAAAAATATTACAAAAATAGCATGAACGTTGTGAGGGGAGAAATGAAAATATGTAATTGTAAGGTTCTTTTATTATATGTGAAGTGGAGTAATATCACTTAAAGGTATACTGTAACAAGTTAAATGTGCATATATAAAAACCTTAAAGCAATCACTAAATAACAAAACAAAATGTTATAGCTAACAAGTCAACAAATGAGATAAAATGGGATCATAAAAAATAATTAATCCAAAAGAAGGCAGAAAGAGAGAAGAGTGAACAAAAAAGATGCAACAAATAGAAACAAGTAATTTTATGATACACTCAAACCTAAACCAAATGGTGAAAACATCCAAATTAAAAGGCAGTGATTGTCATATGGGATAAAAGTTAAGACACAACTATATTCACACAACTATATTCTGCCTGCAGGAAGCACACTTTTCCCCCAAAACTTTATTATTATTATTTTTCTTTTTTTTGTATTTGGGGCTTCCCTGGTGGCTCAGCTGGTAAAGAATCCACCTACAATTCGAGAGACTTGGGTTCAATCCCTGGGTTGGGAAGATCCCCTGGAGAAGGGAAAGGCTACCCACTCCAGTATTCTGGCCTGGAGAATTGCATGGACTGTATGGTCCATGGGGTCACAAAGAGTAGGAAAAGACTGAGGGACTTTCACTTTAAAGCTGATTAACAATGTTGTGATAGTTTCAGGTGAACATCGTAAGGACTCAACCATACATATACATGTATCCATTCTCCCCCAAACCCCCCTTCCATCCAGGCTGGCACATAACATTGAGCAGAGTTCCATGTGCCATACAATAGGGGAATACCCTTTAAAGACACAAATAGGTTTAAAATAAAAGAATAGAAAAAGATATAGCATGCTAACACTAATCAAAAGAAAGCTGGAGTGGTTATATGACTATCAGACAAAGTTGATTTCAGAGAAAAATATTACCAGAGATAAAGTAATTTATTTAATAATGATAATGAGGTCAATTAAACAAGAAGACATAACAATCCTAAATTGTTTATGCATCAAATAACAGGACTTCAAAGTTTATGAGACAAAAGTTGATAGAATTGCAAGGAAAAACAGACAAACCCACAACTATAATCTAGGAACCTCTATATCCCTCTCTAAACAATGAATAAAATAAATGGGTAGAAAATTAGCATATATTTAGTAGACTCAAACACCACTATCAACCAACTTGACCTCACTGACATTTACAGAACACATCACCAAACAATGGGGCTTTCCAGGTGGCACTAGTGGTACAGAACCTGCCTGCCAGTGCAGGAGATGTCAGAGACATGGGTTTGATCCCTAGGTTGGGAAGATTCCCTGGAGAAGGAAATGGCAACCCACTCCAATATTCTCACCTGGAGAATCCCATGGACAGAGGAACCTGGTGGGTTACAGTCCAAGGGGTTGCAGAGTTGGACATGACTGAAGTAACTTAGCATACATGCATGCACCCAACAACATCAGAGTGTAGTTTTTTCTCAAGTGCTCAGGGTCTATTTACCAAGATAGACCATAGTCTGGGACATAAAACAAGTCTCAATAAATTTAAGATTCAAGTCAAGAAAAGTTTGTCCTTTGACCACAATAAAATTTTAGGAATCAATAACAAAATGATCTTTTGAATTTTCCACAATATTTTCAAATGAAACAACACTTTTAAATATGTATGTATCAACAAGAGATCAAAAGGAAAATTAGAAGTAATTTTAACTAAATGAAAATTTAAGCACAACACATTAAAAATGGTAAGATGCTACTAAAGCTGTGCTGCTGCTGCTAAGTCACTTTAGTCGTGTCTGACTCTGTGTGACCTCATAGATGGCAGCCCACCAGGCTCCGCCATCCCTGGGATTCTCCAGGCAAGAACACTAGAGTGGGTTGCCATTTCCTTCTCCAATGCATGAAAGTGAAAAGTGAAAGTGAAGTTGCTCAGTCATGTCGGACTCTTAGTGACCCCATGGACTACAGCCTACCAGGCTCTATTTATAACACAAGATGGCTATATAGAAAAGAAAAGTCATCTCAGAGTAATAACACATTATTCCACCTTGAGAAACTTAAAAAAGAAAGATGAAGAAATTAAACCTAGAGTAAGTAGAAGAAAGGAAATAATAAAGGTCAAAGCAGAAATCCATGACATTCAAAAACAGAATAATAACAGAAAAATCAATGAAATAAACATAAAAATCTGGTTCTGTGAAAGGATCAATAAAATTAGTAAATCACTAGCCAGATTAATGAGTAAAAAAGAGATAAGATGAAAATTAAAAATATCTAAAACAAGAGAAGTGACATCATGACAGATTATACAGATATAAATGAATAATGAAGGAATAACTTGAGCAAATATTCCCACAAATCTGATGAATTAGGTGAAATGGACAAATCCTTGAAAGACACAAATTACTGAAGTTCACTCAAGGAGAAACAGATAAACTGAAGAGTGAGACATATATGAAATTGAAAGTATAATTTAAAACCTTCCTACAAAGAAACTCCCAGGCCCATATGGCTTCACTGGTGAATTCTACCACACCTTTAAATTCTGGAGGAAGAAATGACAACCCCCTCCAGTATTCTTGCCTGGAGAATCCCATGGACAGAGGAGCCTGGAGGGCTACAGTCCATGGGGTACCAAAGAGTTGGACACCACTGAGCACTCATGCACACATGTACCACACCTTTAAAAAATAAATGATGACAACTTCATATAAAATCTTTCCAAAAATTTAAGAGAATACTTCCCAATTCATACTACAAGGACATCATTACCCTAATACCAAAATCACACAAAAATATTACAAGAGAAGAAAACTATAGGCTAACACTCATGAAAATACATGTAAAATTCATAACAAAATTTTAGTAAATTGAACCTAGCAATATAGAGAAATAAAACATGTCATGACTTAGTGGGTTATCCCAGGAATGCAAGGTTAGATTAACATTCAAAACCAGTCAATGTATCATATTAACAAACTAAAACAGTGAAAAAATATAATCATTTCAATAGACACAGGAAAAGGATTTGACAAAACCCAATAGTTTTTTCTTTTTTATGATAAAAGCATTCAACAAACTAGGAATAGAAGGGAACTTTCTTAAACTGATAAAGGTTATCTACAAAATATCTACTGCTAACCTAGTATTTAATGGTAAAAGACTGAATGATTCACTCCTAAGATCAGGAACAAGGCAGAAATGTCTACTCTGCCACTTCTACGCAACATTCTAATCAGTGCAATCAGACAAGATAAAATACAAACATAAAAGGCATTCCAATTGGAAAGGAAGAAATGAAACTTTATTTTCAGGCAACATGATTGTGTAGAAAATCCAATGTGCATGTGTGTAAGTCATTTCAATTATGTCCAATTCTTTGCAACCTTATGGAGTGTAGCACACTGGGCTCCTCTGTCCATGGGATTCTCCAGAAGTAGTAGTGCAAGTCTGCTAGTGATGACTTCTTTAAATTCTTATATGTTTGAAAATGACTTGATTTTTTGGAAATATATATTGCCATATATAGAATTCTATTTGGTTTGAAAGGGGTTTTTTTTCCCCCCTCTCTCAGTACTTTAAAGGGGCTTTCTTAGTGGCTCAGATGGTAAAGGATCCACCTACAATGCAGGAGACCTGGGTTCGATCCCTGGGTTGGGAAGATCCCCTGTAGAAGGGAATGGAAACCACTTCAGTACTCTTGCCTGGAGAATGCCATGAACAGAGGAGCTTAGCAGGCTACAGGCCTTATGGTTGCAAAGATCCAGACACGACTGAGCGACTAACACACATGCACACACACACTTTAAAGGTCTCAACTCTTTTCCATAGCATTGTTTCTGGCAATGATGTCATTATTTTCATTCTGCTATGTATAACAGATCTGTTTCCTTTTAAGATTTTCTCCTTATCATGGGTTTTGATCAATTTCATTATGATGTGTCTCACTATAGTTTTCTTTATATTTCTATTTGGGGTTCATTGAGCTTTTTCGACCTGTGAATTTATATTTTTCACTAATGTTGGAAAACTTCTTCCAACTTCTTAAATTGTTTTTCCTGTCCCCAACACTCCCCAGTATTCCAATTGCTCATATATGAAGTCATTCATAGTTGTTATATAGTTCAGTAGTGCTCTTTCATTTTTTATCATTCTTTTTTCTCCATATGCTTCATTTTGTATAGTTTTTCTATTGCTACACATTCAAGTTCACTTATCTTTTCTTCTGTAGTGACTAGTCTGCCTTACTTCCACTCAGTGAATTTTTCTTCTCAGAAACTGTAGTTTTTATCTCTAGAAGTTCAATTTAGGTCTTCTTCATATGTCTACTTAGCTTATTGACATATGAAATACAGTTAAAATAACCATTTTAATGTCCTTATCTGCTAATTCTAATATCTCTGTCAGTTTTGGGTCAATTTTGATTGATGTTTTTCCTCTTCATTATAAGTTTGTGTACCTGTTTCTTTATATACCTTTGATCAGATGTGAGACATTATACATTTTAATTTGTCAGGTGCTGGATATACTTGTATTCCTATAAATCTCTGTTTGCTTTGTTCTTAGGTAAAGTTAAGTTACATGGAAATGGTTCAATCCTTTCAAGTCTTATTTTTATGGTTTACATAAGTTCAACAGAGAGCTCAGTCTATGGCTAATTTTTCCCATAACTGAGGCCAGACCTTCCTGGGTACCCTCCAACATCCTGTGAATTATGAGTTTTCCCAGTCTGACTGGTGGGAATAGGCCCTATTTCTGGCCCTCTGTGTTGGGTGTCATTTATTCCAATCTAGTCCTTTCTTGTTCTTTCTCTGGCCTCAGGTATATTTTTCACAAGGTGCACAATAGTTATTCTGCTGAATACTTGAGGGGGATCTCTGAAGTTCTCTAGTATTCTGTTTCTTTCTCATAAAGTCTAGCTGCATTGATCTCCCCAGACTATTATCTCCATAACATCGATAGAATTCACTAGTCTTTACCTCAATAACTCCTCCTTATGTCATGACCTGGAAAATAGCTAGAGCAATCATAGAGGTCACCTTATTTGTTTCTCACATCAACAAATTAGTGTCCTTTGTTGCCTGATGGCCACTGCCTTTAAAACCATTGTTTCATGTATTTAACTTTTAAAATTATCTATATGGATGATTTTATTCATTATTTTATAATGGACATTTGCAAACATACAAAAATAAAAGCATTATTTAGTGTATAATTGTATGTATATCCACCCCCTAGATTCTACAATTAACAGTTTACAATAGTTGCTTTATCATACAACTATATATGTATTCAGCTCTTTATTCACCCATCAAACCATCTTAATTTTTGATACATTTCAAAATAAATTGAAAATGTCAATATCAGTTCAGTTCAGTCGCTCAGCTGTGTCTGACTCTTTGCGACCCCATGAATTGCAGCATGCCAGGCCTCCCTGTCCATCACCAACTGCCGGAGTTCACTCAGACTCACATCCATCGAGTCAGTGATGCCATCCAGCCATCTCATCCTTGGTTGTCCCCTTCTCCACCTGCCCCCAATCCCTCCCAGCATCAGAGTCTTTTCCAATGAGTCAACTCTTTGCATGAGGTAGCCAAAGTACTGGAGCTTCAGCTTTAGCATCATTCCTTCCAAAGAAATCCCAGGGCTGATCTCCTTGAAGTCCAAGGGACTCTCAAGAGTCTTCTCCAACACCACAGTTCAAAAGCATCAATTCTTCAGCACTCAGCCTTCTCCACAGTCCAACTCTCACATCCATACATGACCACAGGAAAAACCATAGCCTTGACTAGACGGACCTTTGTTGGCAAAGTAAAGTCTCTGCTTTTGAATATGCTATCTAGGTTGGTCATAACTTTTCTTTCAAGGAGTAAGCGTCTTTTAATTTCGTGGCTGCAGTCACCATCTGCAGTGATTTTGGAGCCCAAAAAATAAAGTCTGACACTGTTTCCACTGTTTCCCCATCTATTTTCCATTAAGTGATGGGACCGGATGCCATGATCTTTGTTTTCTGAATGTTGAGCTTTAAGCCAACTTTTTCACTCTCCTCTTTCACTTTCATCAAGAGGCTTTTGAGTTCCTCTTCACTTTCTGCCATAAGGGTGGTGTCATCTGCATATCTGAGGTTATTGATATTTCTCCCGGCAATCTTGACTCCAGCTTGTGTTTCTTCCAGCCCAGCATTTCTCATGATGTACTCTGCATATAAGTTAAATAAGCAGGGTGACAATATACAGCCTTGACGCAGTCCTTTTCCTATTTGGAACCAGTCTGTTGTTCCATGTCCAGTTCTAACTGTTGCTTCCTGACCTGCATACAGATTTCTCCAGAGGCAGGTCAGGTGGTCTGGTATTCCCATCTCTCTCAGAATTTTCCACAGTTTATTGTGATCCACACAGTCAAAGGCTTTGGCATAGTCAATAAAGCAGAAATAGATGCTTTTCTGGAACTCTCTTGCTTTTTCCATGATCCACCATTTGTTGACAAATTGAATTCTGGTTCCTCTGCCTTTTCTAAATCTGGCCTGAACATCTGGAAGTTCATAGTTCACAAACTGTTGAAGCCTGGCTTGGAGAGTTTTGAGCATTACTTTACTAGCGTGTGACATGAGTGCAGTTGTTTGGTAGTTTGAGCATTCTTTAACATTGCCTTTCTTCAGGATTGGAATGAAAACTGACCTTTTCCAGTCCTGTGGCCACTGCTGAGTTTTCCAAACTTGCTGGCATATTGAGTGCAACACTTTCACAGCATCATCTTTCAGGATTTGAAATAGCTCCACTGGAATTCCATCACCTCCACTAGCTTTGTTTGCAGTGATGCTTTCTAAGGCCCACTTGACTTCACATTCCAGGAAGTCTGGCTCTAGATGAGTGATAACACCATCGTGATTTTCCAGGTCATGAAGATCTTTTTTGTACAGTTCTTCTATGTATTCTTAGTTCACCCTAAATACTTCAGCATGCATATGAATAATTAGAGTTTTTAATATTTTTAATTTTGACAAATTAGTAACCTGTGTAATGCTAACTTCCATCAAGTTATAAAATATAGTTATTACCACAGGAAATTTATTCCTAACATTCTAGTCAATCTACACCCTAATCAGTATAAAAATTATGAGTGAGATATATTACATCTTTTCATGTTATGTCTTTGAAATCTAGTGTGCAATTTACACTTATAGTACATCACAATTTGGACTAATCTTATATCAAGTGCTCAACAGCCATTTGTAGCTATTAACTACCATGTTGGACAGTGAGTTCTAGAATTTAATATGAATGTCATCACAAAATAATTTTCCTTTGTCTAAGGCTTTTTAAGTCAGCATGATGTTTTAAGAATTTTAAGATTAGTTCATGCATCATTTAATAAAAACTTTGAAATAAAACAAAAGGAAAATAAAATGCTCCACAAGAGTAATATAGAGGATGAGAGAAAGAAATTGCATGTAAAGGATTTTACCATTCAGTCCTTGTATTATGAGAGAGGAGGCTAGTCCTGATGATGAACTTTATCCTTTACATTAAGGATTATAAGATTTGTTAATATTTTAGGGTTAATCACTAAAAGAATAGAAGTAGAATACCTAATTTCCAAATCAGTAGAGGAAATAAAAGGGAATTAAAATTTTAAGCAACTGAGTGAAATATAGGAAAGGGGAAAAAAAGAAAATAAAAACCAAGTGAAATAACAAAATAAAATGATAATAAGTCCAAATATATTGGTAATTCCAATAAATATAAATGGGCTGAACATACCACTTAAAACATACAGATTTAAAATTCAATAAAAATGTGAAACCCAACTAATACTGTACTTATAAGACACATGTCTAAAATATAAGAACATATTACTTTAACTAAAAAAAAAAAATAGAAAAAATATATGTCGGGTAAATAGTAACGAAAAGAAAGTTAGTATAGCTCTATTAATATCAGACAAAACATTCATCCAGAAAAGTGAATAAAACAATTGCTGTGTATTTTTTTTAAAGATTTATCAGTATGTTTTTTTTTGTTTGTTTGTTTTACATGACAGTATACATGTTAGAATGCCATTCTCCCAAATCATCCCACCCTCTCCCTCTCCCTCTGAGTCCAAAGTCCATTATACACATCTGTGTCTTTTTTCCTGTCTTGCATACAGGGTCGTCATTGCTATCTTTCTAAATTCCATATATATGTGTTAGTATACTGTATTGGTGTTTTTCTTTCTGGCTTACTTCACTCTGTATAATCGGCTCCAGTTTCATCCATCTCATCAGAACTGATTCAAATGAATTCTTTTTAACGGCTGAGTAATACTCCATTGTGTATATGTACCAAAGCTTTCTTATCCATTCATCTGCTGATGGACATCTAGGTTGTTTCCATGTCCTGGCTATTATAAACAGTGCTGCGATGAACATTGGGATACATGTGTCTCTTTCAATTCTGGTTTCCTCAGTGTGTATGCCCAGCAGTGGGATTGCTGGGTCATACGGTAGTTCTATTTGCAATTTTTTAAGGAATCTCCACACTGTTCTCCATAGTGGCTGTACTAGTTTTCATTCCCACCAACAGTGTAAGAGGGTTCCCTTCTCTCCACACCCTCTCCAGCATTTATTGCTTGCAGATTTTTGGATCGCAGCCATTCTGACTGGTGTGAAGTGGTACCTCATTGTGGTTTTGATTTGCATTTCTCTAATAATGAGTGATGTTGAGCATCTTTTCATGTGTTTGTTAGCCATCCATATGTCTTCTTGGGAGAAATGTCTATTTAGTTCTTTGGCCCATTTTTTGATTGGGTCATTTATTTTTCTGGAATTGAGCTGCATAAGTTGCTTATATATTTTTGAGATTAGTTGTTTGTCAGTTGCTTCATTTGCTATTATTTTCTCCCATTCAGAAGGTTGTCTTTTCACCTTGCTTATAGTTTCCTTTGTTGTGCATAAGCTTTTAATTTTAATTAGATCCCATTTGTTTATTTTTGCTTTTATTTCCAGAATTCTGGGAGGTGGATCATAGAGGATCCTGCTGTGATTTATGTCTGAGAGTGTTTTGCCTATGTTCTCCTCTAGGAGTTTTATAGTTTCTGGTCTTACATTTAGATCTTTAATCCATTTTGAGTTTATTTTTGTGTGCGGTGTTAGAAAGTGATCTAGTTTCATTCTTTTACAAGTGGTTGACCAGTTTTCCCAGCACCACTTGTTAAAGAGATTGTCTTTACTCCATTGTATATTCTTGCCTCCTTTGTCAAAGATAAGGTGTCCATATGTGTGTGGATTTATCTCTGGGCTTTCTATTTTGTTCCATTGATCTATATGTCTGTCTTTGTGCCAGTACCATACTGTTTTGATGACTGTGGCTTTGTAGTAGAGCCTGAAGTCAGGCAAGTTGATTCCTCCAGTTCCATTCTTCTTTCTCAAGATTGCTTTGGCAATTCGAGGTTTTTTTGTATTTCCATACAAATCTTGAAATTATTTGTTCTAGTTCTGTGAAAAATATGGCAGGTAGCTTGATAGGGATTGCACTGAATTTGTAAATTGCTTTGGGTAGTATACTCATTTTCACTATATTGATTCTTTCGATCCATGAACATGGTATATTTCTCCATCTATTAGTGTCCTCTTTGATTTCTTTCATCAGTGTTTTATAGTTTTCTATATATAGGTCTTTAGTTTCTTTAGGTAGATATATTCCTAAGTATTTTATTCTTTTCGTTGCAGTGGTGAATGGAATTGTTTCCTTAATTTCTTTTTCTACTTTCTCATTATTAGTGTATAGGAATGCAAGGGATTTCTGTGTGTTGATTTTATATCCTGCAACTTTACTATATTCATTGATTAGCTCTAGTAATTTTCTGGTGGAGTCTTTAGGATTTTCCATGTAGAGGATCATGTCATCTGCAAACAGTGAGAGTTTTACTTCTTCTTTTCCAATTTGGATTCCTTTTATTTCTTTTTCTGCTCTGATTGCTGTGGCCAAAACTTCTAGAACTATGTTGAATAGTAGCGGTGAAAGTGGACACCCTTGTCTTGTTCCTGACTTTAGGGGAAATGGTTTCAGTTTTTCACCATTGAGGATAATGTTTGCTGTGGGTTTGTCATATATAGCTTTTATTATGTTGAGGTATGTTCCTTCTATTCCTGCTTTCTGGAGAGTTTTTATCATAAATGGATGTTGAATTTTGTCAAAGGCCTTCTCTGCATCTATTGAGATAATCATATGGTTTTTATTTTTCAATTTGTTAATATGGTGAATTACATTGATTGATTTGCAGATATTGAAGAATCCTTGCATCCCTGGGATAAAGCCCACTTGGTCATGGTGTATGATCTTTTTAATGCGTTGTTGGATTCTGATAACTAGAATTTTGTTGAGGATTTTTGCATCTATGTTCATCAGTGATATTGGCCTGTAGTTTTCTTTTTTTGTGACATCTTTGTCAGGTTTTGGTATTAGGGTGATGGTGGCCTCATAGAATGAGTTTGGAAGTTTACCTTCCTCTGCAATTTTCTGGAAGAGTTTGAGTAGGATAGGTGTTAGCTATTCTCGAAATTTTTGGTAGAATTCAGCTGTGAAGCCGTCTGGACCTGGGCTTTTGTTTGCTGGAAGATTTCTGATTACAGTTTCAATTTCTGTGCTTGTGATGGGTTTGTTAAGATTTTCTATTTCTTCCTGGTTCAGTTTTGGAATACAATGGAATGCAACAGTGAAAATTAATGTTAAATATCACAAACCTAGTACATACCATCATCATAAACAAGTTTTCAGCAGATATGTACACTTATGATATATTTATATTCATATTAAATTTAAAAGCATGCATTACAAAATGATGTTACATAGCAGTACTGATACATATATTATGATGACAACTTGAGTTTATTTGCTTATTTAGCCTGGACAGGTAGAAAACCACCTCCCCAAAGCTTTGGTATTATTTCACAGGGAGAGGGCAAAGTCAGAATTTGTTGTGAATTGGAACTTTGGTTAAAAATGGGTCTTCTAATGTGGGGACTTGTTTATAACTGGATAAGGATCATTATATAACTGTCCAGTACTGGTGAAAACAGTAATGGGAGAGTTTTGAGGAGAGATATTCAGAGTCTTAGGACAAAAACTGTTGATACTTTTCATTGAAAAGTTGATGAATGTTTCAGGAAATTGTTATAAAGAAGAATTAAGCCATTTGCATGGCTATGCTTGTTAATGTAGAGAGTGATGTATATGTGGAGGAGGGTAGGTAATTTCTGTCCTTAGTGTCCCAACTGAGAGTAGAGGTTGATGGTTTTGGTTTTCAGTAGTTAACCTTGGCCACTTGGGCTTCCCAGGTGGCTCAGTGATGAAGAATCTGCCTGCTAGTGCAGCAGCCACAGGAGATGCAGGTTTGATCACTGGATTAGAAAGATCCCCTGGAGAAGGAAATGGAAACCCACTCTAGTATTCTTGCCTGGAAAATCCCATGGACAGACGAGCCTGGCAGCCTACAATCCATAAGGTTGCAAAGAGTCAGAAATGACTTAGCATGCACAGGGCTTCCCCAGTAGCATATTGAACACCTTCTAAACTGGGGTGCTCATCTCCTGGCATCATATCTGTCTATCTGGCAGTTAACCCTATGGTGCTGGAAAATACTCTTGAAAGTCCCTTGTACAGCAAGGAGATCAAACTAGTCAATCCTAAAGGAAATCAGTCCTGAATATTCATTGGAAGGACTGAAGCTGATTTATTGGATGCTGAAGCTGAAGCTCCAATAATTTGGTCACCTGGTGCAAAGAACTGACTCATTGGAAAAGACCCTGATGCTGGGAAAGATTGAAGGCAGGAGGAGAAGGGGACATCAAAGGATAAGATGGTTGGATAGCATCACTGACTCAAGGCACATGAGTTTGAGCAAGCTCTGGGAGTTGGTGATGGACAGGGAAGCCTGACGTGTTGCAGTTCATGGTGTTGCAAAGGGTCAGACACGACTGAGTGACTGAACTGAACTGAACCTAATCACATCTGCAAAGTACCTGAGATAACAGATTCATAGATTTCAGGGATTCGAACATGCATAACTTTTAAGGGCCATATTCTATCTACCGCAGGTAATTTACTGGATTACATAACTGGGAGTGCACAGAGCAAGCGTCAGAGTTGATTGATTCAGCAGTTTAAAAGTGTCATTAAGTACAAGTCAATATACTGATTAAGGCAAAGGACTTGAATAGACATTTATCCAAAAAAAGAAAAAATATATATGTAAAAGAGCCAACTCATTAGAAAAGACCCTAATGCTGGGAAAGGTTGAAGGCAGGCAGAGAAGGGGAAGACAGAGGATGAGATGGTTGGATGGCATTACTGACTCAATGGACATGAATTTGAGCAAGCTCTGGGAGTTGGTGATGGACAGGGAAGCCTGGCATGTTGCAGTCCATGGGGTCGCAGTCAGACATGACTGAGCAACTGAACTGAACTGAACTGAAGCACTGCATGCTTCCCACCTTTTCATGAAATAGGAAGCACACATTTAGATTATGAATGTTTTTAAAACTTTTTGTTTCTTACTAATCTTCCCCACAGCTTATTTTAAAGCCAAACAACCTCATTCATGGTGAATACTTTCATCCCAGATACAATTAAAAAGAAAAACAAAACTAGAATCTCATCTTCCAGATTTGAGAATATCTCTGTGACTCAGTGCCACTCTCAAAACCACATTGTTTTACGAATACATCACAGATTAGACTCTGACCCATCCCTTGAATTTTCTATATGTAGCACTCTCATCTTGGATTGAGGAATGTTAAAGAGAAAACCACAGGTCTAAAATGGCACAACTTGTGCTAATGCCCATGATACCAAATGTAAATTAAACAACTAACCTAATTGCAGTTTTAACCTTCACCAGAAATGTAATCTTAATCAGCCAGTCTGGAATTTTTTGGTCAGCACCAATGAGGTCGCCTGCCACATGGGCCCTCTATATCCCCTCAGAGGAAGAAGAGGCAGTCTGCATGATAAAACTCCTTCCTTTCCCTTCCCTTCTCAAAAAAGTAGATATCTTGGCCTAAAAATAATCATTTTTTTTTTCTTTTGCTAATAGTGTCCTTGTCCTATCCTTCTTTCTATAAAAACCTATTTTGTTCAACCACTCAGAGCACTCTTGTAGTTGTTAGGTGGGATGCAGTCTGATTCATGAATCACCTAATAAAGCCAATTAGATCATCAATTTAATTGGTTGAACTTTGTTTTTCTTTTTGGCTTCACCGTCCAGTATTAGGGACCTTAGTTCCCTGACCAGGGATCCAACCTCACAGTGGAAGAGCAGAGTTGCAACCACTGGACGGCCAGGGAAGTTTCTGAACTTTGTTTTTTAATAAGAAAAAGAAAATCTGATAATAGAATCCAGAAAATTTCCTACTAGTTGAGGATTTTAGTAATCGAATGCCTATTTGAAGACAACAATGTTCTCAAAATTTATTCAACGTTTAGGAAAAAAATCAGTTTGATAGGACTCATATCTAACATTTTTAAAAAATAAAAACTACTTCACTGGACTGTGGCAGCTCTTCATTTTGCTTAAATAACTACCTAAAGCCCCATTCTATTTTCTTTTTAAAATATTTATTTGGCTGTGCCAGGTCTTAGTTATGGCATCTTTCAGTTTTGGCATTCAAGCTCTAAGTTGAGGCATGTGGGATCTAGTTCCTGGACCAGGGTTTGAACCCAGGCATTGGGCGCATGGAGTCTTAGCCATTGGACCACCAGGGAAGTCTCCCCCCTGCTCCTGCATTCTTATTTTCCTATATGATTTTGTTTCAAATTTGTTCTTGTGAATTTTTCAAAATAACACAATGGTAAAATACTAAGGAATAAGATAAACACACCTTGCTGCTGCTGCTAGGTCACTTCAGTCGTGTCCAACTCTGTGTGACCCCATAGATGACAGCCCACCAGGCTCCCCTCGTTCCTGGGATTCTCCAGGCAAGAACACTGGAGTGGGTTGCCATTCCCTTCCCCAATACATGAAAGTGAAAAGTGAAAGTGAAGTCGCTCAGTCGTATCTGACTCTTAGTGACCCCATGGACTGCAGCCTACCAGGCTTCTCTGTTCATGGGATTTTCACATGTATCTCTTAACTCTCAATAAGTCAAATGTTTATATCATACAATGCTGTAGTGAGTGAAAGTTGGTCTTCAATAAACATCTCAGTGCGAATAATGGAGCTAATCTTTAAAGATTATGTTTTTAAAGTCTCACATTCTGGAAACTGAAGAAATGAGTGCGAATAATGGAGCTAATCTTTAAAGATTATGTTTTTAAAGTCTCACATTCTGGAAACTGAAGAAATGAGCCTGTTCTTATCTTTTTATTTTTTTTTAGGGATGAAGTTTTAATGGTTCTTCTGCATAGCAAGGGCTTCCCTGGCGGTTCAGTCAGTAAAAAGTCTGCCTGCAATATGGGAGAGCCATGTTCAATCCCTGGGTCAGGAAGATCCCCTGGAGAAGGAAATGGCAACCCACTCCAGTATTCTTGCCTGGAGAATTCCATGGACAGAGGAGCCTGGTGAGCTACAGTCTATGGGGTCACAAAGAGTCAGACACAACTGAATGACTGGCACTTTCACTGCATAGCAAGGAATGAGCAATCACTAGACAAACTTAAGAAGTACACAAGGCTTGTCCTTCCAAAACTGGTATTTCCCACATGTTTTTGAAATACTATGGAACATCTTGACTCCTAGGCCGATACCTATACTCAAAACTATTTCCAAACCCACATTTTCTTGGTGTCTTATTCCCTTAGGATCTTATTTTCTACTAGAAAATTACCAAATTCATAGGCTCAGTTCAGTTAAGAATTGCAAGGATATAATCCAGAGAAATGACTAATGATATGAGCTTTATGGCATGCAAAATTAAAAGTGGGAAAATAGGCTTCTTTTGTGAAGTTTCAGAGCTAATTCTGAATAAGATATATTGGCATTTCAAAGATTACTGTGCTTTTTTTTCTATAACTTAAAACATCCAATAAGAAATACACCAAAGAACTAAGACCACATGCATCTCAGGAAAGTGTTTCTAATCTCAAACTTATTAAGATTCTACCAAGAGATAGCCATCAGGGCAAAAGAAATCTGTCTTCAATAGCATGGCTAAATTCAGTTCAGTTCAGTCGCTCAGTCGTGTCCGACTCTATGCGACCCCATGAATCGCAGCACGCCAGGCCTCCCTGTCCATCAGCAACTCCCGGAGTTCACTCAGACTCACGTCCATCGAGTCCGTGATGCCATCCAGCCATCTAATCCTCTGTCGTCCCCTTCTCCTCCTGCCCCCAATCCCTCCCAGCATCAGAGTCTTTTCCAATGAGCCAACTCTTTGCATGAGGTGGCCAAAGTACTGGAGTTTCAGCTTCAGCATCATTCCCTCCAAAGAAATCCCAGGGCTGATCTCCTTCAGAATGGACTGGTTGCATCTCCTTGCAGTCCAAGGGACTCTCAAGAGTCTTCTCCAACACCACAGTTCAAACGCATCAATTCTTCGGCACTCAGCCTTCTTCACAGTCCAACTCTCACATCCATACATGACCACAGGAAAAACCATAGCCTTGACTAGACAGACCTTAGTTGGCAAAGTAATGTCTCTGCTTTTGAATATACTATCTAGGTTGGTCATAACTTTTCTTCCAAGGAGTAAGCGTCTTTTAATTTCATGGCTGCAGTCACCATCTGCAGTGATTTTGGAGCCCAAAACAATAAAGTCTGACACTGTTTCCACTGTTTCCCATAAGATTGCACATAAAAAGTTAAAAAAGCAAAAAAGTAAAAAAGAAAGAAACATTGTAAGCCAACTACATGCTGTGCTCAGTCATGTCAGACTCTTTGCAACCCTATGGACTGTACTTCAACTTGAAAAAAGAAGATTGTACTTAAAATAAATAAAAGCATGTTTATTTTGAGTATGTGGCTAAAAAAGTCACCATGTCACTTTAAACACTGCAGTGACTAATAACAAGATATAATTCAAGGCATGACTTTCTCAGTGTCAGTTCCACAGTCTCAGATTTCTTATATTAGTGACAAAAATGAAAAACATGGAACAGGTATGTGTTCTTTCTGATTCCATGTGTCTTTAGTTAATTGAGTTCTTTCTCTGCCTGTTTTTTCTCCATAGTTCTTAGTGATTATATGGTATTATTTGACTTCTTTGCTTATTAAATATCTCTACCTAACTTGGGAATAAAATATAAATTCAATGAGGACAAGGATTTTTTTTTTACCATTGTATCTCCAGATGCTTAACAAAATTTGATGTATGAAAGTGAATGATACCATTATATTAATAGAGAGATAATAAACACAGATCCTATTATAATGGAAGGACATAAAAGGAGATAAATGATGGATAGAAATACCGTTACATGTTTGTATCTGTATCTGTGTTTATATGCCTTCATATGAAAGAGCAGTGCTGAGTTAATTTCCTTCCATTTCAAACAGTGACTACTATTTATATTGATAAAGCTAGTGTACTGTGAAGCACAATAATATTTTGCCTCATTCTCAATGTTGCTTAGTTTATATTGCTATCTTTCTCTTTGTGAAAGTTTATTTTTTTAATTTTTTATTTTATATTGGAGTATAATTGGTTAACAATGTGTTAGTTTCAGGTATACAGCAAAGTGATTCAGTTACACATATATCTATTCTTTTTCAAATTCTTTTCCTGTCGGCGACGGAATGAAACACCAACACTGCAGAGTGGTTTAAATCTTTATATTTTAACACTTGCTTCTTACCGCTACTTTATTTTATATCCCTTGCACAACAACCTACAGGGCAAGCTGCCAAGCACTATGATTCAGAGACTATACAGTGCGCAGGCGCAGGGCGAAATAACCTTTACCTTGACTTATTTACTGCAGCTAAGACTTTGTTTTGGGGAACTTCCTTATCAACTTAGAATCCGTTTTGTCCTAGGGTCTGTTCCTTTTGAGGAATCAGAGAAACATCCTTGTGTGCAAGAAATGTTCTTTTCCCACGGGAACAAACAGGATTCTTAGCTGAACATCTCGTTTGCAAGAATGTTCAGCCCTGGTTGAGAGTCTCGTTTGCAAGCACTTCTCAACCTTCTTTATACCTTGTTCCCTACATTTTCCCATTTAGGTTATTACAGAGTATTCAGCAGAGTTCCCTGTGGTCATCATTGGTCCCTGTGGTCCTTGTTGGTCATCATTTTAAATATAGCAGTGTGTACATGTCAATTCAAACATATTTAATTTAATATATCTTTTATCATAAGTCACTTTAAATCAGTGTTGGAAGTAAACAGAAAGTACATTTTACCAATGATAACATATTAATTAGAAAAATATTCATTAGGCACAGTACCAGACACTCAAAAACAAGTGTCTTGTTTAAGATTTCTGTTCTATTGAAAATCAAAAGCATAGGAAAAATATTGATTAAAATAGTCTTTCCCCCAAGAGCACTAGCGCATGCTCTTTACTGACAGAAAAACAAGAATGTTGATAACTAAACTATAAGAAGACTGTAAGTTAAAATAGTTAAAACTGAACATTAGATTTTCTATAAATCTATGTTCAGTTGAGGTGCTTGCTTATTTATCTTCTCTGTTTATAGACTATATGCAAGAACATTTGGACTTTCATAATTATAAAATACACTGAGAGAAAATTAATTTTGCAAAAAAATAGCAAATAGTTTAGTTACTGTTCTTTTTAAAATATCTTTTCTTCAATAACTGTATCAACATATTTTATGTTGCTCTCTGTTTCTAACATTATATAAATAGACTCATTTGAATCTCAATGGAGAAAAGGCACAGACTATTAAAGACTTGAATAATGAGCAAATAGGCTTTTAAAACCATATGAAGACTCATAATAAAGTCAAGATTCTGATAAAATACATATATGCTTGTAATAAAACTTCAGGGTAAATGTACAACTGAAACTGTGACTTGTACTAGTACAGATTTGGTTAAAATCTAGTAAGTATATAAGAAAATCAAAACAAACCAGAAAAAAGGGGAGAAGTTCATGCTGAACTTAAACTTTTGTGTGGAGGCACTAAACATTTATGGACAAAGCAATACTCAAGAAAAGAAAATGTGGTCAGTGTTGTTCAATTAAAAATGAATTCTTTCCAATATATATGATTTCAAGTTGTCAGTCTTTCAAGAAAAAATTATTATAGGACTAATTAACCAATATAATAACTGATGATATAAACAGCAGCAGAAGTTTTCCTGAGAAGAAGATTTAAACCTCAGATTAAAGATAAAATGCCTGAAGAATTTATGATAATAAAACACAATGGAAATATGGAAATAAGATAACTTTTTAGAGTAGACCTGTGAAGTTAAAACAATGAGATACCACTACACACTCATAGGAATGGTTAAAACAAAAATCTGACAAAATCAATTGCTGGTAAAGATGAGGAACAACAGAAACTCTCATTCATTGTTAGCGGGAATGCAAAATGGTACACACTTTGGAAGCAATCTCTTAACATAGCTAAACATTGTCATACCATATGACCTAGCAATTATGCTCCTAGATAGTTAACCAAATTATTTGATAGCTAATGCCCACACAAAAACATGCACATGAAATTTATAATAGCTTAATTCATACTCTCTCTCTCTCACACACACACACACAAATTGGGAGCAACCAAAGTGTCCTTTAATAGACGAATGGATATTATTCAAGAATAAAAAGAAATGAGCTATCAAATCACAAAAAGAAATGGATGAAACCTGAATGAATGTTATTAAGTAAAATAAGCTAGTTCAGAAAAGGTTATATGCTGCATGATGCCAGTTATACTACATTATGGAAAAGGTAAAATTTAGAGCTAATAAAAAATATCAGAGGCTTTTTCTTTTGCTTCAGTTCAGTTCAGTTCAGTCGCTCAGTTGTGTCCCACTCTTTGCGACCCCATGAATCGCAGCACGCCAGGCCTCCCTGTCCATCACCATCTCCCGGAGTTCACTCAGACTCACATCCGTCGAGTCCGTGTGACATCCAGCCATCTCATCCTGGGTCGTCCCCTTCTCCTCCTGCCCCCAATCTCTCACAGCATCAGAGTCTTTTCCAATGAGTCAACTCTTCGCATGAGGTGGCCAAAGTACTGGAGCTTCAGCTTTAGCATCATTCCTTCCAAAGAAATTCCAGGGTTGATCTCCTTCAGAATGGACTGGTTGCATCTCCTTGCAGTCCAAGGGACTCTCAAGAGTCTTCTCCAACACCACAGTTCAAACGCATCAATTCTTCGGCACTCAGCCTTCTTCACAGTCCAACTCTCACATCCATACATGACCACAGGAAAAACCATAGCCTTAACTAGACGGACCTTAGAAGGCAAAGTAATGTCTCTGCTTTTGAATATACTGTCTAGGTTGGTCATAACTTTTCTTCCAAGGAGTAAGCGTCTTTTAATTTCATGGCTGCAGTCACCATCTGCAGTGACTTTGGAGCCCCCCCCAAAAAAAGTCTGACACTGGTTTCTACAGTTTCCCCATCTTTTTCCCATGAAGTGATGGGACCAGATGCCAGCTTGAACATCAGGGAGTTCATGGTTCACATGTTGCTGAAGTCTGGCTTGGCGAATTTTGAGCATTACTTTACTAGCATGTGAGATGAGTGCAATTGTGTGGTAGTTTGAGCATTGTTTTGCATTGCCTTTCTTTGGAATTGGAATGAAAACTGATGTTTTCCAGTCCTGTGGCCACTGCTGAGTTTTCCAAACTTGCTAGCATATTGTGTGCAGCACTTTCACAGCATCATCTTTCAGGATTTCAAACAGCTCAACTGGAATTCCATCACCTCCACTAGCTTTGTTCGTAGTGATGCTTTGTAAGGCCCACGTGACTTCACATTCCAAGATGTCTGACAGAATGTGGTCCACTGGAGAAGGGAATGGCAAGCCACTTCAGTATTCTTGCGTTGAGAACCCCATGAACAGTAGGAAAAGGCAAAATGATAGGATACCAAAAGAGGAACTCCCCAGGTCATTACGTGCCCAATATGCTACTGGAGATCAGTGGAGAAATAACTCCAGAAAGAATGAAGGGATGGTGCCAAAGCAAAAACAATACCCAGTTGTGGATGTGACTGGTGATAGAAGCAAGATCCGATGCTGTAAAGAGCAATATTGCATAGGAACCTGGAGTGTCAGGTCCATGAATCAAGGCACACTGGGAGCGGTCAAACAGGCGATGGCAAGTGTGAACATCAACATTCTAGGAATCAGCGAACTAAAATGGACTGGAATAGGTGAATTTAACTCAGATGACCATTACATCTACTACTGCGGGCAGGAATCCCTCAGAAGAAATGGAGTAGCCATGATGGTCAACAGAAGAGTCCGAAATGCAGTACTTGGATGCAGTCTCAAAAACGACAGAATGATCTCTGTTCATCTCCAAGGCAAACCATTCAATATCACAGCTATCCAAGTCTATGCCCCAACCAGTAATGCTGAAGAAACTGAAGTTGAACGGTTTTATGAAGACCTACAAGATCTTTTAGAACTAACACCCAAAAAAGATGTCCTTTTCATTATAGGGGACTGGAATGCAAAAGTAGGAAGTCAAGAAACACCTGGAGTACAGGCAAATTTGGCCTTGGAGTACAGAATGAAGCAGGGCAAAGGCTAATAGAGTTTTGCCAAGAGAATGCACTGGTCATAGCAAACACCCTCTTCCAACAGCACAAGAGAAGACTCTACACATGGACATCACCAGATGGTCAACACTGAAATCAGATTGATTATATTCTTTGCAGCCAAAGATGGAGAAGCTCTATACAGTCAGCAAAAACAAGACCAGGAGCTGACTGTGGCTCAGATCATGAACTCCTTATTGCCAAATTCAGACTTAAATTGAAGAAAGTAGGGAAAACCGCTAGACCATTCAGGTATGACCTAAATCAAATCCCTTATGATTATACAGTGGAAGTGAGAAATAGATTTAAGAGTCTCGATCTGATAGATAGAGTGCCTGATGAACTATGGAATGAGGTTCATGACATTGTACAGGAGACAGGGATCAAGACCATCCCCATGGAAAAGAAATGCAAAAAAGAAAAATGGCTGTCTGGGGAGGCCTTACAAATAACTGTGAAAAGAAGAGAGGTGAAAAGCAAAGGAGAAAAGGAAAGATATAAGCCTCTGAATGCAGAGTTCCAAAGAATAGCAAGAAGAGATAAGAAAGCCTTCTTCAGTGATCAATGCAAAGAAATAGAGGAAAACAACAGAATGGGAAAGACTAGAGATCTCTTCAAGAAAATTAGAGATATCAAGGGTACATTTCATGCAAAGATGGGCTCAATAAAGGACAGAAATGGTCTGGACCTAACAGAAGCAGAAGATATTAAGAAGAGGTGGCAAGAATACAAGGAAGAACTGTACAAAAAAAAGATCTTTTGCTTCAGAACAGTTTTATTAGTCTGGATAGAGTTTGTCAACACTCAACTATTTCTCCTCTACTTGGACGCACAAATCCACTCAATCGGAGTCTTTGTTGCCCGAGAGCTCATATACTGTAATGTTATTGTGTGCATCCATAGGAACCTCAACCTCAACATTGGGAAGGTTGAAGTTACTGTCAGTTGCCATGGCGAGTTTCAGATTCTGCACACTGGACACAAATTTCACAAGGTCCATCTTGAGCAGGGTTAAGTTATTGAACATACAGTCTTTGTTGGAGGAAGCCTTTTCCTTTCTCTTTCCTGGAGACCCTAATGAACCACCTGGATGGGCAGAAGGAGTCTTAACATTATTCTCGCCACGCTCTCCTGCCAACTTCACTGTTACGTACATCAGCACAATGAAGAAAAGCCAAAGCAACATGATCTCAAGACAGTCTTGGGCATGCTCTGGTAGATTCTGCCAAATTAGAAAGTGCTCTCAGCAGAGCACCTTCCCCTGGAGTTCTTCAGCTTTCTCTCAAGAGAAGTAAACATTAAGGCATAGACACAGGTAACACCCATGAAAAAGCACAGGAACCATTTGAGGGACCATATGGTGAGCCGAGAGGAAATGGCTCCTGGTGTGCTGGTTTGCTCTTGGCATCTGGAGACTGAGGACCAGGCAAGGCTGGGCCCTTGGTGATGTCGCAGAGGGCCCCGCCCCACAAGAAACCATGTGGCCATTGTGATGACTTCAGGGCAGAGGGTAAGGAGGCCTGCAGGGGTCAACCAGGAGTAGGGCTTAAAGGGACATGGCAACATTTATAGCGGGCAATTGAAAAACAGTCCTGGAGTGACAGAATGCCATCTCCTTGCCAGTGTATTTTTTCTGAACCTGGTGCTCTGCTGGGAGGGTGGGTCCATCTTCTATTTTTATTTTTCCATTTGTTGAATACAGACACTAAGTGAGCACAGCAGACCCGTGGGCTTGTGCCCCTGTGGAGCAGAGAGCCAAGTGGAAAAGAAAGATATTAAACCAGAGGCCACGAACTAGGAGCCACTGATGTGTTGTGTGTGGCCTACACTGTCCCTAAAAATGACTGTGCTCAAAGGAATGGATAAGAGAGTGTGGTACATGGAATATTGCTTAGCTATTAAAAAAAAAAGAACACATTTGAGTCATTTCTAAAGAGGTGGATGAAACTGGAGCCTATTATACGGAGTGAAGTAAGTCAGAAAGAGAAACACCACTACAGTATATTAACACATATATATATATATATATGGAATTTAGAACGATGGTAATGATGATCCTACATGCATGGCAGCAAAAGAGACACAGATGTAAAGAGCAGACTTTTGGGCTATGTGGGAGAAGACGAGGATGGGATGATTTGAGAGAATAGCATTGAAACATGTATATTGCCATGTGTAAAACAGATGTCCAGTGCAAGTCTGATGCATGAGGCAGGGCACTCAAAGTTGGTGAGACAACCCACAGGAGGGAGGTGGGAGGGGATCAGTATGGGGAGACACAGGTGCACCCATGGGTGATTCATGTCGATGTATAGCGAAAACCACCACAATATTGTGAAGAAATTATCCTCCAATTAAAATAAATTAATTAATTTTTAAAACTTCATTAGATATTAGAAAAAAATGACTGTGCTCAGTCACTAAGTCACATCTGACTCTTTGAGACCCCATGGACTGTAGCCTACCAGGCTCCTCTGTCCCTGGGATTTCCCAGGCAAGAGTACTGGAATGGGTTGCCATTTCTTTCTCCAGGCATAGAGGGTTATTTAGGGGAGTGATGTTATTGTGTATGATGTTATGGTAAATACATGACACTACGTATTTGTCAAAAGTACAAAAAGTGAATCGTATGCATATTAAAAAAAAACATTTTGACATCAAGAATGGAATGGAGAATTTGACTAAACAATCTAATTTTATTACAAATGTATGAAACCACCTCACTAAGATCCCCAACTTAAGTAACTTTGGAAATGAATGGAGTTTGCAAGACTGAGGCAAAAGAAGGCATTGTAATCTAGTTGATAGTGTTCTTTTTCATAGGGGTACAGGTTAACAATCCTAATACTTTTACACATGTATACTTGAACAAGTAAATAGATAGTACATGAGTATGCGTACATATATCTCTTTGTTCTGTTAGCTGAAAGGGCCTAAAATAAATGATACTCCCCAAATCTGAAAGAAACTATGATGTAAATCTATAAGTCTTTGATTAGAAGAGCTTGTAATGCATGTCCTGAACCAGGGAATGGAAATACTAGGTCCCCACGACCCACTCAGCCTTCAAGGATGGGGTTGCCTACCATTTCCCTGTCTAGCCTTGATCTCTCCCCTCTGCATTTCTCCTTCCTCCCCCAAATCCCTCAATACACTAAGAACAACTTTAGAAAGCTCTGACTTGAGAGTAATGTGCCAAACATATTGTATCAAGTCATGGGCTCGTTGATACAATTTTTTTTTTCAATTTTGTAGTCTGCTTTTCATTTTCTAAGTTTAAATTTTGTAATTATTACTTGACTACATCGTGTGGCATGCAGGATTTTAGTTCCCTAACAGGGATCAAACTCATACCCCCCTGCAGTGGAAACACAGAGTCTTAACCACTAGACCACAGTAGAAGTCCTACCATGGGGGTGTTAATGTTTCACAAGTATAGGTCTACTTAAGGAAATGGTGGTGCATCCTATCATTGATTACAAGTGATAGTAGAAGATGGTATTCTATTTTACATCTCAGTTTAGCTCTTTTTTCTCCTTTTAGAGACAGATGATCAGTGCCAATGATAGTCAAAGTTGTAGTTAATCTGACCATGGCCTAATATTATTATTATATTATAATAATATATTATTTTAGCCTTTTCATTCTAGAATATTGTAATATATGAATGTTTTTCAAACTGAATGTGCAAGTGAATCACGTGGGGATATTGTTTAAAGTGCAGGTTGCTAGAGTAGGTCTGGGTTGGAGTCTGAGATTCTACATTTCTTCTAGTAAGTTCCCAGGAAATGTCCACTCTGACCACAGAGCAGAACCGTTCTGAATAATATTAGATATTACTAGATAATCAATTTAAAACTTGGTTGTAATCTATAGGTCATTATTCTATAATTTTAAAGTCACTGTCTATAGCTTGGTTGCCACATCTTCTACTAGACGTTAACTGTCAATTAGTCTGAAGTTTGCATGTACCTTTAAAAAGGCTTCTTACTGATTTCAGAGGCTTGTGCTTTTTGGCCTCTGAACTAATAAAAGAAAATCACACCATCAGAAAATAGGAAATGTTGCCTGCCAACCAGCATAGGAAACTCTCAAGCTTGTATTGTATAGTTTGTAACATTTGAATATTTCAAATATGGTCCCTCGTCATTTCATTATTTTCAGCCTTTTAAGCACTGCAAGCTAGGCTTCAACAGTACATACACCGAGAACTTCCAGATGTTCAAGCTGGATTTAGAAAAGACAGAGGAACCAGAGATCAAATTGCCAACATCCGTTGGATCATCAAAAAAGCAAGAGAACTCCAGAAAATCATCTACTTCTGCTTTATTGACTATGCCAAAGCCTTTGAGTATATGGATCACAACAAACTGTGGAAAATTCTTAAAGAGATGGGAATACCAGAACACCCTACCTGCCTCCTGAGAAATCTTTATGCAGATCAAGAAGCAACAGTTAGAAACTGACATAGAACGATGGACTGGTTCAAAATTGGGAAAGGAGTATGTCAAGGCTGCATATTGTCACCTCGTTTATTTAACTTATACATAGAGCACATCATGAGAAATGCTGTGCTAGATGAATCACAAGCTGGAGTAAAGATTGCTGGGAGAAATATAAACAACCTCAGATATACAGATGATACCACTCTAATGGCAGTAAGTGAAGATGAACTAAATAGTCTCTTGATGAAGGTGAAAGAGGAGAGTGAAAAAGCTGGCTTAAAACTCAAAATTCAAAAAATTAAGATCACGACATCCAGCCCCATCTCTTCATGGCAAATAGATGAGGGGGAAAGTGGAAGTAGGGGCAGATTTTATTTTCTTTGGCTCCACAATCAATGTGGATGGTGACTACAGCCATGAAACTAAAAGACGCTTGCTCCTTGGAAGAAAAGCTGTGACAAAACTAGACAGTGTATTATAAAACAGAGACATTACTTTGCAGACAAAGGTTCACAGAGTCACAGTTATGGTTTTTCCAATAGTCATGTACAGATGTGAGTGTTGGGCCATAAAGAAGGCATTGCATTGAAGAATTGATACTTTTGAACTGTGGTGTTTGGGAAGACTCTTGAGAGTCCCTTGGACAGCAAGGAGAGTAAACCAATCAATCCTAAAGGAAATCAACCCTGAATATTCATCAGAAGGACTGATGTTGAAACTGAAGCTCCAATACTTTGGCCACCTGATGTGAAGAGCCAACTCTTTAGAAAAGACCCTGATGCTGGGAAAGATTGAAGGCAGGAGGAGAAGGGGACGACAGAGGATGAGATGGTTGGATGGCATCACTGACTCAATGGACATGAATTTAAGCATACTCCGAGGGATAGTGAAGGACAGGGAAGCCTGTTTTGCTGCAGTTCATGGAGTCACAAAGTGTCAGACATGACTTAGTTACTGAACAAGAGGAATAGCATCAAGGAGAAGTACACAGTGGCTTCAACTCTGCCTGTAATATTTTATTTACCTTAAAAAATCTGAAGCAATATGTTAAGACTCACCAAACTTGATAATAGGTTTACAGGTAAAATAATTTATCTTTCCTAACATTTCCTTGCATTTTTCTGTAGGCTTAAAATAGTTAATAATGCCTAAAAAATAGCACTGTTGCTTCATAAACAAAGACCAACTCTTTGTCTCCATTTTTTTAGATGCCAGGTAGGCCTCTTTTTTTCTAATTCAACATCACAGATGGTCCAGTTACACTGTGATTGAGGTGGTTGATGTTTCATTACATTCCAGTTATAACAAGTTACCAACCTGGTCAACTTCATAGGACTTGTTCACTTCCCATGTCTTGGCAACCAAAATTTTATAAACCACCTCTCAGTTTGTATCAATTTCAATTTATGTTGATTTTTTCTATTGAGGGGGCCATCTTTTACTCATTTTTTCCATGGATTAAAGAGTTTCTTTCTCTTTTTTAATATGTATGAAGATGCATATATACACACAGATCATATATTGTATATACATATTTATTCACATACACATATACAATCTTAAAATTAGAAGTTCCCCAGGTCATCTTCCTAGGCACCATATAGACACTTCTATAGCATTACGTAGGCAGTATAGCATAATGCAGGGCTTCCCAGGTGGTGCAGTGGTTAAAAATCTGTTTGCCAATGCAGGAGATGCAAGAGACGCGGGTTTAATTCCTGGGTCAGGAAGAGCCCCTAGGGGAGGAAATGGCAACCCATTCTAGTATTCTTGCTTGAAAAATTCCATGGACAGAGAAGCCTGGTGGGCTACAGTCCATGGAGTCGTAGAGCTGGACACAATTGAGCACAGCACAGCAGCATAGCATAATGGTAGCATATCGGTTCTGGAGTCAGCGGCTGTGGTTTAGAATCTCATTTCTGTGTCATTTATTAGCTGTGTGACCTGGGGCAAGTTATTTAACCTTTTAATGTTCTTGTAGGCAAAGTGAGGATAGTAATAATACTTTTTGTAGAATTTTAAGCTTAAATAAAAATGCATTTAAAAAATTAGAGAGTTTAACACATAGCATACATAATGTCTTCAAAATATGCTATTATTATTAATATTATCATTATCTCTGATATGGTCATCAGCCTCTGCTTGAAGTGGTTCAACCATAGTCTACAAGAAAAGCTGTTCTATTTTGGAGACTCTGTTACTAGAAACACAGTGAGCCAAAGTTATTTTCCTATAAACCTTACTCATTTTAAATTCTATTTGTTGGTCTAAGTTCTGTCTTCAAACTAAGCAAATTTTTCCCATCCCTCCAATGTGGAAATTCTTCAAAAGTTAGAAATCAGTATCTCTTATTCTCTAGACCATTCTATATCCACAAGTCAGACCTCTGGAGAATAAATAGTGTTAGAATAAGATAGATTTCAGCATCACCTACAAATATATTAGACTGGTGAATAAGTATTGGATATTCTGTTAGCTTGAAGTGTTAAATTTTGTTTTTTTTTTAATTAATTTTTTAAATTTAATTTTAAAATCTTTAATTCTTACATGTGTTCCCAAACATGAAACCCCCTCCCACCTCCCTCCCCATAACATCTCTGTGGGTCATCCCCATGCACCAGCCCCAAGCATGCTGTATCCTGCGTCAGACATAGACTGGCGATTCAATTCTTACATGATAGTATACATGATAGAATGCCATTCTCCAAAATCATCCCACCCTCTCCCTCTCCCTCTGAGTCCAAAAGTCCGTTATACACTGCTGTGTCTTTTTTCCTGTCTTGCATACAGGGTCGTCATTGCTATCTTTCTAAATTCCATATATATGTGTTAGTATACTGTATTGGTGTTTTTCTTTCTGGCTTACTTCACTCTCTATAATCGGCTCCAGTTTCATCCATCTCATCAGAACTGATTCAAATGAATTCTTTTTAACGGCTGAGTAATACTCCATTGTGTACATGTACCAAAGCTTTCTTATCCATTCATCTGCTGATGGACATCTAGGTTGTTTCCATGTCCTGGCTATTATAAACAGTGCTGCGATGAACATTGGGGTACATGTGTCTCTTTCTATTCTGGTTTCCTCAGTGTGTATGCCCAGCAGTGGGATTGCTGGGTCATAAGGTAGTTCTATTTGCAATTTTTTAAGGAATCTCCACACTGTTCTCCATAGTGGCTGTACTAGTTTGCATTCCCACCAACAGTGTAGGAGGGTTCCCTTTTCTCCACACCCTCTCCAGCATTTATTGCTTGCAGAGTTTTGGATCGCAGCCATTCTGACTGGTGTGAAGTGGTACCTCATTGTGGTATTGATTTGCAAATAATTTCAAGATTTGTATGGAAATACAAAAAACCTCGAATTGCCAAAGCAATCTTGAGAAAGAAGAATGGAACTGGAGGAATCAACTTGCCTGACTTCAGGCTCTACTACAAAGCCACAGTCATCAAAACAGTATGGTACTGGCACAAAGACAGACATATAGATCAATGGAACAAAATAGAAAGCCCAGAGATAAATCCACACACATATGGACACCTTATCTTTGACAAAGGAGGCAAGAATATACAATGGAGTAAAGACAATCTCTTTAACAAGTGGTGCTGGGAAAACTGGTCAACCACTTGTAAAAGAATGAAACTAGATCACTTTCTAACACCGCACACAAAAATAAACTCAAAATGGATTAAAGATCTAAATGTAAGACCAGAAACTATAAAACTCATAGAGGAGAACATAGGCAAAACACTCTCAGACATAAATCATAGCAGGATCCTCTATGATCCACCTCCCAGAATTCTGGAAATAAAAGCAAAAATAAACAAATGGGATCTAATTAAAATTAAAAGCTTCTGCACAAGAAAGGAAAATATACGCAAGGTGAAAAGACAGCCTTCTGAATGGGAGAAAATAATAGCAAATGAAGCAACTGACAAACAACTAATCTCAAAAATATACAAGCAACTTATGCAGCTCAATTCCAGAAAAATAAACGACCCAATCAAAAAATGGGCCAAAGAACTAAATAGACATTTCTCCAAAGAAGACATACGGATGGCTAACAAACACATGAAGTGTTAAATTTTGAAGGGTTTGATTTAGACATGTAATTAGTGAGTCTCCAGGCATCTAATGAGTTGTAGTATTTAAAGTTTGGGGTAAAAGAAAGCCATATGTTTCTACTTACCTTTAGATCCAAGTTCCTTCTGTGTATATAGTCCCTTTTCTGTACCATAACACCATGCAAGATACCATCACAACCTCTTCCCTTACCAAAGTATCAATATGTTCAGACTACATGGATTGTCTAGAACATTAACTATTGCTGTTCTTCAAAGTTCTTCTGAGGGAAGAATCTTGACTGGTTACCTCTTCTGCTTGTTGTTACCTCCTGCCATGTTGCTAGGTCCTCTGTGTACTTTGTATTCTTTACTTCTCATCTGTAGTTCATACCCAACAGCCCTTCAAATATATGTTCTTTTCTTATGTTACAGCTTGCTTCCAGCCCAAATCAGCTATGCCCCGAGGATTGTATTTCCACAATTAAGGTGCACTCTTAGAGTATTTTGCCAGATAAAAACAGTTTTCTTTCTGAGAGAAATTCTGCCCCCAGCTAAATCTTACATTAACACTTTACATCTTCATGCTACACAGTCATGATATAAGGAAATATATCTAGGTCCATAATGAAAGATACGTGGCATGTATGCCTCCATTACTGTCTTCACCACAAAAGATATCATTACTCAATCACAGCATGCTCTACATCTTTCTTTGTGGTTGTAGCTCCTGCCAAAGAACCCTTTCTGTTTAGGTCCCAGATTCCACCCTGACTGTGGTCTCATCTCCTGCTGGCAGGCCCCTTCATAGAAGGGTCCTACTTCTGGTTTCTGGTAACGTTACCTCTTCCCATCATTTCCCTAGGTTTGGTGATAGCTTTCTGCTTCTGCTGATCTTGAGGTTGTCTCACTATCCCCATTTGTCTTCTATCACATGCATTATCAAGTCCTTGCAATAAATGTGCTCTATTTGAAATAGCTAGAGTGGTTCTTTTTTTTTTTTTTCTGATTGGTCTCTGAATGATACACCTCCTTTGAAAATCTGTAGTATGTTCTATCTTTTCTATGGTAAATAGTATTCAGTAAACCTCAAGTTGGATCTTTAAGCCATCCCATCTTGCCTACTTACTTCTGTGCTATATAGCCTTCTCCAAATCCATTCTCACACGTTTTCTCCACCCTGCTCTTTGCTCTAGAAGCTGGCCTCTACAAACTGCATCCCCTGGCTTGCTTGTCCTCTCGTTTACAGGTGGATTCAGTCTGCACTAGCAGATGAAGGTGAAGGAGAAAGTGTTTGGAGTATTTAATCCTCTATCCCCCTACAGTTTTGCTTATTTAGCTAAGGTCATAGATTGTTCATTTCTTTCTCATGACTACAGGACATGCCAGACTCTGAAAACAGTTCCCTCCCCTTACCGCTTCCAGCCTAAGACTGGCTGTAGCTTCCTACAGCTGCTAGTCCATGGGTGCTTTGCTGTCTCTTTGAATCCCTTAATCCTACCCACCACTTAGTAGATAGTCCCTTCTTTAGAATTTCTTTACTCATCCTTTATGAGAATGCCATCTGTTTCCTGCCAGGAGCATGATGAATACAATCACATACCTATGTTTGCAATCCATCCTTGTTCCTTGCAAACTCTTAGAACCCTATTTGTCCTGTACCAACACTGTTTCATTGGCTTCTGGCTGCAAATTATTAGCCCTAATTTCCTCTTATTTATGGTACTACTCCTAACCTTTTTACTTAATGTTTTTATTTGGTCTCCTCAGGTTGGAGTCTTCCCTCTCCCAAGAGGACTTTGTCTCTGACTCACTCTTCTCCTGCTACCAAGTATTTCCAGGCAATCTGCCTCAGTTTGAGGACCATTAAACCTAATCTTTCCCAACCTGATTGACAAGTGACTGACCCTCCCAAAACAGGGAGAAATACATGGGTGTATTCTATAATACATTACAGTCATTCTTTATTCAGTCTACTCTACAACCCCTCCCTGGGCAATCTCATCCATTAACACCTCTTAAATTTATGTCTCCAACCCTGACCTCTCTTGTGAGCCCCAGACCTGTATATTCAATTGCCTATTCAACATCTGCACTTGGATGTCTCAAAGACAAATTAATCTAAACATATGCGAAACAAAATCCATCTCCCCCTCAATCTGATTTTCCTCCAGTGTTCTTTGTCTCCATGAATAGAGCCACTAGACCTTTGTTCAAACTAGAATCCAGTCATTCATATTAGATTCTCCCTTCTTACTTATTCCACTGATCCAAGTCATCCAGTAATGCTAACTTTATCTCCTATGTGTACCTGCAAGCTAAGTTGCTTCAGTGGTGTCTGACTCTGCAACTCTATGGACCATAGCCCGCCAGGCTCCTCTGTCCATGGGATTCTCCAGACAAAAATACTGGAGTGAGTTGCCATTCCCTCCTCCCAAGGATCTTCCTGATCCAGGGATGGAGCTCGTGTTTCTTATGTCTCCTACATTAGCAAGCAGGTTCTTTACCACTAGCATTACCTGGGAAGCCCTTTATTGCCTATATTTATCTAAAGTTACTTGCTTTCCTTTATTTCCTTTCCCACTACCACTTGATGGGATGGTGGTAGGTCTAAAATGTTTGTAAACTTTCTTTACTAACTCTTATGCAGTATGTTGTAATTTTCTGTATTTACCTTTGAAGTATTTTATTGTCGCTTTGGTTGAATGACTAAGTGGTTTTTCACAGTGACTATGATCCTAGTTAGCCAAATGTTAAAAATCCTTCTGATATTTGACAAACTTTTTCAAATCAAATTCTGAATAAAGTTCTTTTGACCTCTGGTTAAAAAATAAAATAAAATAAAATAAAATGTCACCATCTTTCTCCTGAACCACTGCCATGACCTTTTAACTGGTCTCCCTGTGTCCACTCTTGCCCCTCTTCAATCCATCCTCCACACTGCTATCAGAATTCTCATCTTCTCTGTGCTTAAAATAAAGTTAAAAATCCACAACATTGCTCACAAGGCCTTCCATGTTCTTGTCCTTATCAACCTTTCCAGCCTTCTGGAGACTTCTCTTCACTCACTGTGCTTCTTCAAGCACGCCAAGTTTATTTGACCTCAGAATCTTTGCACACACTGTTCTCTCTATGGAATGTTTGCTCTATTACTCACCCATTAGATTTTAGCTTAGATATCATCTCAGTAAAGTTTCCTTGACACTCCAGGCCAGGCTAGGCAGCATGCCCTTCACTTTGTATGTATCCAAGCACACTATACTTCTCCGTTATAACACAGCAGTGTCGTAATTATCTGATCCAAGATGTCCATCCCAGTAGGCTGCAACTTGCACAAGGGCCTACCTAGTGTCTCCTGTTTTCACTGCTAGCACATATAGTAGGTGCTGAATAAATGTTGAATGGATGAATGAATTTAGGTATTTATCATCTTTGTCAGATTGTAAACTTTATGATTACAAACTTCAGATCCCCTAGCTTAGAATGCCGTATAATCTGTCTCTCTCATTCTCCACGGGGTGTGTGTATGATTTAATCAATAGATACTTGATGTGAAAAATGAATTGAAATTCCTGGAACTACTCAAATTATTCTTCAAAACCTCCTCGCCTATATTTATTATGTGCATTTTCTTTTCCCACTCTACATATGTTCCACATTTTGGTCTCTTTTTTTTCTAAAAGTACAATTCATTCTTTATGGCTAGAGGAATTTCCACAGTAATTCTCTCCCTTTTAATGCCACCACATTTATTAAAGAGCACAAATGAAATAGCTGCATACACTTAAAACACTATACAATTTTATAAGAACATTATTTTTCCTAAGAGAAGATGTTCTCATTTCTAGAAAGGGAAAGATCATAGTCATGTATACAATTTTATAAGAACATTATTTTTCCTAAGAGAAGATGTTCTCATTTCTAGGAAGGGAAAGATCATAGTCATGTATATGAAGAGCCTGCATTGACTGTGAACATTAAGTCAAATGATCAGAGGAATAAGATTTGCATTGTGGGTAGATAACCCATCTATATTTCTACTTCTTCTCTGTAAAGTAGAACTTCAGGGTTTGACTTTGTATAAACTTCTCTACTGCCTGTTAAATACATGTTGCTGCAGCTATAAAATGATTTATGAGATGGCAAAATTCTGTTTCTTTGTTCTGAATTTGGGCACGGGGAGTAGATAATCACTTATAGAGCTCTGTAATTTTCTGTAGAACTTGGAGTGTAATAGAATGAATAGCTTTGGAATATCTATTCAGTGCCTAGAAAGTAAGACACTTTTTTCAGGTGAGTATTAAACTAACTAGGAGTCCAAAGATTAGCAGTATACTTTTTTTTTTTTTTTTTTCCGGCAGTGTACTCTTGACTTGGCCTCTGCGTAACCAAAAATGTCTCACCAACCTCTCTGTGAGAATGTCCTCTTGTGTAAAACAGACTTCATAATACCTCCACTCATTATTCACAGGGTTGCTCTGAGAAACAAACAAAGTAGGAAATGGAAGATACATCAATAAAAATATCCCATAATGTGGGGAATGTTGCATGATATTGCTGCTTGAGATACCTTATTTCACTCTCCCCTCAGGTCACTTTCACTGGCACCTGGTAGTCACTACCTATTTTTCACATCTCACTACTAAAGAAATGAACACACCAATGAGGTTGCAAGAAGGGAGAAGATAAAAATTGGAAGGTTGGCGAATAAGAAAAAATAATGACACTTCAAAATTATAAATACCACAAATTTGTAATTGTTACAGTTTATATTGGGAGACTAATACTCTTTATATTGTTCAGACAATATATATTTGTTATCAGTAAGCCAAACAGAACTTATTTTGCAGGGACTGAAAATGACATGCAAATATTATATTTCATATATACAATATAAGCCTATTTCAAATATTAATGGTTTTAAACTAAATAAATCCAATTTTTCTTCCACACAACTCATTTTGTTTAAAAAGTACTTCTTTTATACAAATGCAGGTGAATAAGATGTATTATTAAATATAACTACATCATTGCATTAAATAAACCTGTTTTACCTACTTAGTAAGCATGATGGGGTCTGCAGCAGTCAAACTCATTTATGAGTCCAAAGCTTCAGATTTGGCATAGATGGAAATGTTAGGCTGAATGAACCTGTCTTTATTTGATTTATCTTAATATTTCCTGCCTAGTACATAATACATAATACACAAACCTTTTACAATAAACCTTGTTTTACACAACACATGATTCTGAAATGTATGCAAAGTACACTTTTGAAATTGAGTTATGTTAAACATATTAGGAGAGTTTACTATTTCAAGATTTCAAGTAATGAGTCCTTTTGTTTCATTGAATTATATGAAATTGCTGATATTTCAGCATTGTTTATTTACATAAATGCCAATTTCATGTGATTCAGTGTAATAAAAAGTGAATACTCATTCTTTTACCTTAAAACAAACTACATCTATATATAAATAACCTATCTGTTTATGTACATTTAGGCTAACATGCAATTTTTTGGAGAGTAGGGGTGAGGGAGGGAATTGCCTAGTCGGCACTTTGCATAGATGGATAAATTCAAATTATGCCCATTGATTGCTCTAGCTGCCTCTTTCAGCAGTAATATATGTTAATTAATACATTGGGGGATATAATAAAAATGAATATAAATGGAAAAGTTATTTTCTTCACAGACGGTTTGCTATGATGAAAACATTGTTTGTTTTTCCAAAGACTAAATACCATGTATGTCACCATAATGACACATCTGCATACATACATCTCCATTTATGTTATCACTGGAAATTGTGAGAGGTTATGCTGCTATTTTAGTGCAATCCATGCCATGTACTTTGGTTAATGCTCAGTGAAGATCTGGATCCCATGGGGTGGTTGTGATGAAAGAGGGTGGTTGTTTTCCAGGTGAGTAACCTAATCATAAACTAGGAATCTTTATCCAAGTCAGTGATTAAGGAGCAGTTTTAAAGTCCTGAAATCTGGGTTGGGGAGATCAGATGGGCAGGGACTAGATTTGCAGTTTGTCTCTTCATCAGATTCAGCAACAAGGCATTGGGTATCTTGCTATTCACTGCTGTTGAAAATGTAATCAGTTCCTTCATTTATCCAGTCACTGACTTCTTAACTGTAAAGTGCATTCAAATACTGTGAGCACAAAAGGCAGAGCCTGGAATGAGGAGAGATGTGTGTCCTTAAAAAGTTCTGGGGTATATTGGCATCCTTTGATGAAGTCCATGTATGGCTGCCAAAAACTATCATTTTAAAGGGTACATAGGGTCTGGGTGTGACTAAAGACAATTTAAACCCCCAAAGGAAATAATATGAATCACTTTGCATTTTGGAAATGACAATGCCAAAAGGGGAAGTGCATGTCCTATCCGATTCTTAGCCTACCTGCTCATCTCTTCTAAATGGTACAGAATGCAGCTGCCATCTCTTATGGTGTGCTATTGTAACAGGTGTGCCAGAGGCAGGCTTGCTGCTAAGTTTAGCTTTGCATGTGGGGATTTCACACTTTGTAGCCCCTTGGAGAGGGGAGTATTGGCAAATGACTGTGTATAAAAGTAGAAAGCACTTGGGAATTTCACCATCATGCTAGATTTAGATAAAAGTAAAGGAGCCAATCTAAATTGGCAACAAACTCGAGAGCATGTCTGGTAGAGGTGCCATTAACCTAACATCCATTCCACTTCTGTCTCACTGTCACAATTCCCAAGGGAGCACCTGGTGGAAATTTGATGACCATATTTTAGGTGTAAGCGAGAACTGATTTTTTTTAAAAGCAGGTAGAAATTAACATGGGTATTTTAGTTCTTTGGCGGCAAGAGTATGACCAGCCTTCTAATTTCTAATTTGTAATAAGTAAATTATTAAAAAATCAAATTGTCTCCCACTACTGGCACACTAGGGCTGATTATGAGAATGCAAGTTTTCAAAATATATTTATTTTATAGGTAATAAGTGAAACACTTCATCTTTTGGCAGGGATCAGGAAAGGAGGAACATTTTCTGGGAAAGACAAATGTGACATTTGAAGACACAGATCTCAATAAAGATTAGTTGGAGGGTATTATTTAGTCCTTTCCTCTTTTGTCTCTGTTTTTCTTACACTCAGATCTAAGAGGAGTCTAGTGATGACTGAATAGCTCTCAGATCATTTTTCAGAAAGAAAAACCTGGTACCCCAGTCTTGAGTGTTTTGTACAAAGCCACAATCATTCAACAACAGAATACCAAGACTATTTCATTTCTGCTTTAAAGTGCAGTTGAGTCTTCTTTGCCAAGGCCATCTTTAAACAAAGCTTAAATTTGAGTGCAACTCAATCCTGGAGCATGATGGGGAAGGAGAAAAGGGCAAAGAAGGTGCATGTATCATATAATGTTCATTAGCATAAGCATATTTTGACTTAATTTTCCCTTGGTTTGAGGAAAGCTCATTGTTCCAGATTTTTGTAATATATCTACCATTTTTTGAATTTTTAAAAGTCCAGTAATAGTAATAACACAGATATAAAATGCACATTTTCCCTCTCTAGGTGAGTTTGTTCACTAGAAACTTACTTTTGCAAATTGCTTTTAAAATTGAAACAGTGTCTTTAAAGACTGCTTTCATCTGGGACAAACCTGATGGCCATAGTTGATAAAATCACTACTCTTTTGACTTTGTGGTCCCTTCCATTAACCTCCAACATGAGTTAAGTTCATGTAACCAGAGGTGATTCTTTTGGGTCTAACTGCTAAATTAAAACTTGTTCCTTTCTTGGGGTAACCTCCTTGAACAATCAATCCTTTCAAAGGCAAATTTTCCTTGTTCTTGGAGTTTCCAGGGTCATATTTGTTTGTTTTTTAAACAACAGCTGCATATGAATTTCTGTGATCTGAGGGTTGCTCAAGGCCCAGCCTCTCTTTGGTTACCATGGAAACCTACCTTCCCAAGCAGCTGCCATTTCCTATATTCCTTGCAAGGAAGGAGTCAAACCTCTTAGATATCCCACAAGCAGAGTCAAGATAAAGAATAACACAAGGAAAGGAGGAACAACTTGTTAAGTGAACAACTTGTTGATTCCTTACACAGGAAGCTACATGAAATGAAGTCAGCTTTCCTGGACATCAACATATAAGGGTTCACTGAGATCCAGTAAAGCTCACCTTCATCCTGGCTTTAAGGAGTAGGAATCCGACTCTGCATCTCTACGTCTGTGAATTGAGGAACACTTTCTGTGCTCTCAGAGGTGATGGGTGAGATGACATGTTTGAGTCGAAGGAGCATCGTGAAGAGCAGGATGAGGAGAATGGCCAAGAGGCTCAGGAATAAGCCCACATACATATACAGGTTGGAATACTTATCTGAAGTAGTGTCAACCTCTGTTGCCAGGGTGGGGAAATGGGCCCGTCCAGTGAGATTTCCATGGTACTTGAAATGCACCTCCGTCATCACTCAAGACTTGAATTAGTACCTATTTCTAGTTGATTTCTATTGCCCTTGAAGCATTCCACAGTCACTTAGACTGTCTCTGAATATGCTGGAGGTGTTCTAACAATCTCAAACACAATCAAACAATCACAACCAGAGCCAAGTCAGTATTGCATAAGCAAGAAAATGATATTCTAATTTGGCAGTTGCCACACCGTCTCTATTTTCCAGCACAGCACCCCTCTCCCAAATAGTTTTTTTTATCAGAACTTCTTAACCACTTTCTTAAAATATAAATAAAATATTTTATTTTCCACAGTCCTACTCCTATACTGATTAAAATAAATATGGCAAAACTGCTTTATAATACTGGTATGAGGACAAGCATATCTGAGTATTAAATCAGACTTTTTCTATATTTTGGTGGAGGGAGAAAGCATTCTATTTTATCTACAGCTTATCTAATGTGTGCATTAATTATGTGAATTTAATTGGATTCTTCTGTGGGGAGATTTTCTAAAAGCTTTTGTATATTTCCAGCTCAGCATATCTGAGTTTTTGCCCTTCTTGTCTTTCTGAATCCCCCATAAGGATGGAGCTTGTAAGGTGTCTTCCCAACTGCCACAGCTTGAGGGTTGGAAGTCTAGAGAATGCAACTTTTCTGCAGTTTTGTTGACCTCCCTCAATGTAGGCTGGAGGGAAAGTGTTGTCAGACCTGGTAATTCTCAGATGGAGGAGGTCTCAGAGATGCTGACAGCAGTAGGTCTAGGCTCAGAAGATTTGACTCTTCAAATTCCTCAATAGATTTATTTTCCTGAAAATCAAAAACAAAAATAAAAGATTCGGGTATCTAAGAAACAGAGATGGTGATTTCTTTTGAAATAAAAATTAACTGATATATTGCAAAATGGTTTTAGATGGGAAATTTAGTTTTAGAATGGTATCCTGAGTTTTTATCATTTTGAATGCTTTTTTTTTTTCCTAAGTAGTATACCTGTTACAAGGTTAAAGAAAAATTCCAGTCAGAGGACAGCAGCTAATAACTTGGCTAGAGTAGGACAGTGTTTTCTAAACTAACTGGTCATAAAATTCTGAAGTACTTATTAAAATATAGACCCTGGGCCCCAATCTAGACTTTCTGAATCATAATCTCCACAGTTGGGCCTGCTCACTACTCTAGAGATTGAGATTTTACTGGTCTTAGGTGGGGTCCAAGCACTGGTATTGTTAAAAAGTTCCCCAAATGACTCTAAAGTACAGCCAGGACTGAAAACCATTGCTTTAGTTTAACCGAGAAAGCCTAGCACTGAAATGAAGATCTGTATCTAAGGATTTGTTTTTTCAAACCCCAGGTCCCAGTGCCATGGGTCACTTTAACAAATTATGAAATTTTCAGGAATTTAGGCTTCCCCAATTTTGTTTTTGTGTTCTCTGTCTCTCATTTAGGACTGTGGGGTAAGAATACACCCCCACTCCCCAGTATTTGTAGATCAGAAGTAATTGAAAGGGTGTGTTTGTTCTGAGCAAGTAACTTCATCTTTCATTAATGGTAAAGATGGACTGTTGTCTTTATTGGCAAAAACATTCCAGTGTGTAAATAGGGTCAACTATTTGCTGTTGAAGGCTTCCAAAATAATTTAGCTTGTTTTTCCCAACATGAATTTTGAATATAGGTGACTAAAAAAAAAAACAAAACATAAACTACCATCACCTGTTAAGCTTCCATGTGCAACAGTGGCAAAGAGCTGACAAGGTAGCCCAGTTCTGTCACTTGTTAACATGCCCAAGGAGTGTTAATAGAAATAGCTCCAACAATCACATTACTCTTCCTATAATCTTGAATTTTCCCCTGGCCTGGGAGCACTTCAGCTTAAAGTTTATATTTACTAGCTCATGCTACTGTAATTTCTGTAATCTGCATGATTCTTAGCCTACCTACCTATGGCCTCTATCGCCTGTGCAGAACCACCTGGTTCACAGAAACAAGAGCAAAGGGACAGGGTATCTTTCTACTGTCTTTGGAACTATAGGCTAGGAAACATTTTTTGCAATACTTAAATGTACATCTATTTTGATTTCTGATTCACTAACAAGTGGACAAGGTAATTACATAGGTATCCTTTTGTTCCCTAAAAACACCAGCCCCAAAGGCAGTGGTTCATCTGAGTAGCTTGTTACAAATGCAGATTTCAAGGTCTGTTCTTGGGAGCTCTTTCTCCCCAGACCACTGGATTCTCGACCTTCCTTATTCTCCTAAATCCAGTTTTTCTCAAGAATGTGATGCATGAACCTCCTATGTTACTTAAAATGTAGACTTCTAGGCCCTTCACCAGGCCTACTGAGTTCTAATATTTTGGATCAAGGCCCAGGAATACGTATTCTAAGCATAAGATTTTCAGGTGACCCTTTGCATATCGGGCTTTGAGAGTTAACTATCAGTTTTTCTATCTAGATATCCCAGCTAAAGAACAAAGCTAAACTGTTCTGTTGGTTGTTTGGGGACCCTACTTTTAAAAACTATTTAAGAGTGCCACAGATGGAATTGTGTCCCCAAAAAAGTCATGTTGAAGTCCTAACACCCAGTACCTGCAAATGTGACCTTATTTGTTAAAAAAAAAAAAAGGGGGGGAGGTCTTTGCACATGTAGTCAAGTTCAAACGAGGTCATTAGGTTGGCCCTAAATCCAGTATGACTGGTGTCCTCATAAGAAGAGAAAGCAAAGGTATACAGGGGGAACACAGAGGCAGAGACTGGAATGATGCACCTACAAACCACGGGGGGGGCAAGGATTGCCAGTAAACACCAGAAGCCAGAAGAGTCAGGGAAGAATTTTACTCTACAGAGTGCAGAGAGAGCATGGCCCTGTTGATGCCTTGATTTCAGACTTCTAGCCTTCAGATCTAAGAGAATAAATTTCTGTTTTAAGCCACCTAGTCTGTAGTACTTTGTTTATGGCAGCCCTAGGAAACGAACGAATACACAGAGTGATCTCCCTGAGGCCCTAGGATTTTGGAACCTTTGGGGCAGTGTTTCTGAAGGATGTTCCTTCATCAGAATCACCTGGAAGATTTGTCTTACAAATGCAGATTTCTAGGCCTTTCCCCTTGCTCTCTAGATCAGAGTCTCTCTGGATAGGACCCTGAAATCTATATTTGTGACAAGCTACCCATTCAGAGTTTCTAAGTACACTCTGCAAGGAATGGTTTCCAGTCCCTGCTGCCCTTAGGATCACTTACTAAACTTTTTGAAAATATGTCTATCTGGGGCCTTTCCTCAGAGGTTCTGATGCAGTAGGTTTGTGTAGGGGGAGGCCCAAACAGCTGTAGTATGTAAAGGTCCACGTGGTTTTGATATGCAGCCAGGGCTGAGAAGCACCACTCTACAAATAGAATGGAGCGCCTGAGAGTCAGGACTGTGACAGTCCCCAGCAGCCCACATGGAGGCACACTTTTTTCACCTGGCCTCCAGAACACAAGCAGTAGGAAAATCAACACTCACTGTTAGTGCTGTCCAAGTGGGAAAAGTCTCAATAGTAGGTTACTGTCTTTTTAGTCTCCCATGGACCTCCAAGTACACATATTTGGTTAAGTCAGACTCCCTGGTTAGGCACACTGTCGTCATGGGTGCCTCCAAGTTCTCTTTTATTTGTTTACTTAGTAACACCCATGAACAAACACCTGTGAACAAGAACCTACTGACTGTAAGATTGAGAATAATAATTTACATGATGCCTACCTATGCTCCTCCCTATCAAATTCAATATTCTGAATTTTGTTAATCATTACCTTGCTTTTATTTACACACACACCCCATGCCTAAACACTATGTTTTTTATTTTTGTTTTGAACTTTATAAAAAAAAGTGTCAAGCTATATATCTTCTTTGTTTTGTGCTTTTTACTGTACATTGCATCACTATATGATTTATTTATAACTATTCTTATAGGATGAAAAAGGAATAAATATTTGGTAGCCCACATATTACCATTTAACTTTATTCCATTCTCCTTAGCTTGGCATTCAAGGTTGTCCATGCCCTGGTCCTGGCTGACTTTAATTCCTTCCATTACCTTACTTTCCAATCAAGCTGTAATGCTCATTGACACCTATTTCCCTGCCTTCATGTTTTTTGTTTGATCTGTTCCTTCTATCTTTGTATATATCTGCTTGGGGAAATGGTACCATTCTTCATAGTTCAGCTCATGAAACTGACCTTGATTTCTTATCAAATCCTAATTTCCACAGGCTCTCTATCCCTCCTAGAGAAGTTACATTCACCTAATATTGTAAGTATCTATTTGCTGTGTTTTTTCCCAAGTTGTAATTTATACACTCCTTGAGGATCTTTTTCAACCTTCCATTCGCTTCCCATGTGGCTCAGTGGCAAAAGAATCTGCCTGCCAATGCAGGAGACACAGGTTCAATCCCTGGGTCAGGAAGGTCCCCTGGAGGAGAAAATAGAAACCCACTCCACTATTCTTGCCTGGAAAATTCCATGGACAGAGGAGCCTGGCAGGCTGCAGTCCATGGGATCATAAAGAGTCAGCCTTGACTGAGCATACATGTATGCACGTGATCCCTTATATAACCATGCTTACAATAGCTGCTCAATAATTACTGAATAAATGCATGGATATGACTGAAGAAATGCACTTAACACTGACAATCTGGAGAGAAACACAGTGTTATCTCTGTTTCAATAGATAATAAAGGTTGGGGAAGTGCCTGAAACTCCCTTTTTATTTCCCTCCCCAACTCTTCTATCTCTTACTGTGCAAAGAAGACTTAAATTTCTGAGTATAACCTAGAATTAAGGAATAATCACTTTTGGGGAGTTCCCTGGCAGTCTAGTGGTTTGGACTTGGCACTTTCACTGCTGTGGAACTGGGTTCAATCCCTGGACAGGGAACTAAGATCCTGCAAGCTGTGTGCAACAGCCAAAAAAAAAAAAAAAAAAAAAGGAATAATCACTTTGTTAGAAACTTTGCTCTTGAATTATTTCAGTTCCATGATTTTAAAGGAAAACTATACATGGAGTGGGTTTATGACCTGAAGTTTTAGACAGTTCAGTTGTGTCTATAGATGCTTTTCATTAACAATTCATAATACTACCTCTAACACAATCAACCCTGAATTTTCCTTAAGATCTAATGATTTATTAAATATTTATTAGAATTCTATGAAGCTTGAAGAATCTGTAAATAACAATACTCTCATAAACAGTTTGTCAACTTCTTTAAACATTTCATTTGAGGGTTTTGAAAACTAACCATATATTTCTTAAAACCTCTGTGTCTGCAGAACACCAAACATCCTGTTCAATTCAGAGAGGTCTATCAGTTCAATTCCTTAAATCTGAAGGATTTTGAAATGAGTAGATGAAAAGTTAGATATGGGTGAAGGGGGTCCTCTTTCTTAATCTGTTCCTTTATCTGTGACAACTTCTCATAAAAGCTTTCCAAACAGGATCACCATAGCTCTCTTAGCTAACTAATTGATGAGTTGCACAGACAATGTGATTGCTCTATTAAAAGGTCTGGACCATTTGAAAAGAAAAACAACCATGCAATTTCAAAAGAAGCCAAAATTCTATTAATTCTTAAAAATCTAGTTATTGTGGAAAGACCTTTGTAAGATTATAGTATCCTACATTTTTTTCTGGAAAGCTAATAAAATGAAAATCAGTCTCTAGTCTTTGTAAAAGTAATGGAAAGCTGATAAGGGATAAGGAGAGTGAGGAATAGGAAAATAGGAAAGGCATTAGGAAAAGAAGGGAGATGGAGGAAAGGAGGGGAGAAGGAAGGAAAAATGTGAGAAGGCGTGAGAAGTGCTGATAAGAGGCAGGAGGAAATGAGTGGTTAAGAGGCACAGATGAAGATAGGGTAGGAGGAAAACATTGGAAAAGAGAGGAAGAAAGGAAAGTGGGAGGGGAGATTAGGGGAAGGGAAAATGGAAAGAGATTAACTTAATAACTGGCCAATGTCCAACATTAGCCTGGACATCTGGTTTACTTCTAATGTAAATCAAAACACCTACAAGCAATGTGAATGCACCTCTGATTTTCTGATTGTATGTTTTGTCATTAACTTGGTACATAAAACTCTTGGCCAAAAAAAAAAAAAAAAACCAAAAATCATGATTTTGGTATGAACATTGAATCGGCCAAGTCTCCGATTATGTTCAGTGTCAGCACAGTATATATAACCTCACAAAAGCAAAATAACATACATACCCAGACCATGAATTTTGCTCCTTAAAACGAGAAGAGAATGTGAAGCTTTGCCCGTCCATCAACATGGAGAGGAATTCCTAGGGTGAAACTTATTTCTAATAAGAGAAACAAAGTTCTGTATATATTCAGACTGACACATTCAGCAAACCTTTGAGTGCAAACCAATTACCAGGCCCCCTACGAAGTGCTGGGGATTTAGAGATGTGTAACCTGATTCGTTTTGGTCCTCAAGGAGCTCCCCATAGTTCCTTTTGCTTGTCTTTAATGTGATAAAGTTCTGAAATAATTGGCAATTCTATATTTTTCCAAATGACACCTGCTTATAGAATTTCAGAGCTGAAATCTCACCACATAGCTAAGGAAAATGATCAGTGAAACAACTCAGAAGAGAGTTTTGGCTCTTGCAATAGCTTTAAGGAATTAACGCATTCTGTTCGTATTACCTGCCCGGTGTGGGAGAGAAAAACTAAGGGGGTCGGGGTGGGGACTGTTAGAGAATCTAGTTCCATAGGAGCCTGTGAAAAAACAATTCCAGCCACAAGCGCTTCTTCAATCGCTGAAGCCATTAAGTAATAAGCGTTTTAAGTGAGAGCTGCTGTTATCTTCCGCGGCAGACAGTGCCGGTTTGTCACACCTGCGGATAAGTAACCGCATTTTCACCATAAATAACATCATCATATTTCCAAGTCTCTCTTACCTTTCTCGTGGCTCATGGGATGAATGGGGCTGCCTTTTAAGGATCCCTTTTGAAGCTTACACCGACGGGCAAGTTGTTCAGGAACATCTTTGGAATATCTGGAAAATAGAAAGAAAGCCTTGTTTTGCCAGAGAAACAGGACTATGTTCATGCAAAATACGCTTTCTCCTTCATCCTCCTGAAGAGTCAGATCTTCCCAGCGCAAAAGAGAAAAGCACCCTCTATTAGTGACTTAAAACGCCGGTTGCCACTTACAGCTTCAGAGCGTAGTTTCAGATGCCTGCTCCTTGTAAACCCCGAACTGCCAAGAGAATTGTCCCTTTGGATGTGTATATACCATCCGGAACACTTGACTGGAAGCAGCCTGAATAGTTAAGTCCCCAGTTCCTCTTTCGCAGGCAACAGTTTAGAGAGTGCGGGGAAGGTAGTGAATCAGCTCTGCTTTGCCTTAGCGGCTGGGAGCCTCAGAGGGAGGAGATAAGAGAGAAGCTCAGAAGCAAAGTTGGTCTAAGCTTCCACTTTAACCCCTTCGAGGTTTCCTCATGAATCTGTAGGATTAGCGAAGACTCCCTGTTTTAGTAAAAGCCTCTTCATAGGACATTTAAGGAAATCAGATCTCCTGCTCAATTCAAGACTTTTTTCATCTTAGGTTTTATAGTAATTAATATATGTGTAGAATTGAAACCAAACATGAGAGGATGTAGTGATATTTAAATAATTCCATCTTTATAAACAGTATGTGTACATGTATTTCCCCAGGTTTGGGAAATTTTTTTTTTTTTTAGGCACCAACTGAATTATTTTGAAGTTTTTGTGGAGATTTAACATCAGTCTTGGAATCTAGGTCTGAGTTTCTAATGGGGGGCGGTCTAAGCTTTAAGTAGAATATATTTAAATAAGACATATTTATCCCGGGTATATGTACCATTATGAGTAATTCATCCAACTGTAGTTTAAGTGCCATTACTGTGTTTTATATGGGACTTCCCAGGTGGCACTAGTGATAAAGAAACAGCCTGCCAATGCAGAAGACATAAGAGATATGGGTTCAATCCCTGGGTTGCGAAGTTGCCTTGGAGATTCCCATGTTCCTCCTCCCTTGGAGGAGGGCATGGCAACCTACTCCAGTAATCTTGCCTCAAGAATCCCATGGACAGAGAAGCCTAGCAGGCTTCAGTTGATAGGGTTGCACAGAGTCAGACACGACTGAAGCCACTTAGCACGCATGCACATGTTTTATATATTGTGGCAAGAGGAAGCAGATTAACATTTCTTCAGTGCTTACTCCATGTCAAGCATTTAATGTAGAGAATTTCATTTAATCCTTGCAACAACTCTGTAGTTTGGATATTATTATTCTCATTTTACAAATAAGAATTTATCAGGCAAGGGATGTTTGAGGATTTCCTGGGAATCAATCAAAAGTCTGCCATGCTAGAGATAGGGAGAACAAATGTGGGGTCACACTGGACACGGTCTAATAGAACCACCTAGATGTAGAGACCCCAGCAAGAGAAAAAAAAAAAAGGCTGGAGATAACTGTTGGATTCCTAGGAGTGGAGGAAAGAGCTGTAAACTACCAACCTGGATATAAATTATAAACCCAGGTCTCCCAAATAGTATCGCTAAGGGATCCTCAGTCATGAGGACATTTAAAGAACCCAAAGAAGATCCAGAGACCTAGAGAGTGGGAAGCCATTTCTTCTACCGAGGAAGAGATGACCAATCCCTTTACCTCTTGTCCTTCTTCCTGCTTCCACATTGGTGAGGGTCCAAATCAGAACTGGCAAGTGGGGAGAGAAAGAAGAAAAGCTATCATCCCCCTCTTCTCCAAAGACAGATGGCCAACACCTATAGGCCTCAGTGTGGGGTAGGAGGGCAGACCTTATTTCTTAGTAAAACTTGAAGAATTTGATTAATATCTTAGACTGAATATATCCTGATTACTGAATCAAGACTGTGTTTTGTGATTTTGAGTGATTTTAGGACTGTTTATTCTTGAAGGAATGAACAGAAAAGTCACAGGCCTTGTCCATGTTTCCATCCAAGGTCAGAGAAATTTTATACCAAAGGAGTATATTTTATTGGACATTGGGAGACAAAATAAAGTTGTGTTTTGATTCTATCATTAATTATACTTTTAAAAAATGCTGGTTATAAACGTTAATTCATTCCTTCCCTCAGTGAATATCTGAGTGCCTATGTGCTAAGAACAGGACATACTATGAAATGAAAAATAGTCCTTACCCTCAGATTGTTTATGATCTATGGCAGGGGTCAGCAAATGCTGACCTTTTTCCGTAAAGGGCCAAATAGTAAATATTTTAGGCTTTGAGGGACACTTAAGATCTCTGTTGCATATTCTTCTTTTTATAAAATCAATTCTATAAAAATGCAGAACCATTCTTGGGAGCTAAAAAGAGGTCACGGGTCAGATTTAGCCCACAGGCCCTTGTTTGCTGGCTCCTAATGTGTGGAAGAAACAAATTTTTTAAAACCACCAATTATCATACATTTCTTATATTTGAAGTTGTATTTAGGATCCTTGGGGAGGAGATACAGGAGAGCATTACGTAACTCTAGGGAATTGTGACTTCCTGGTTAGAGATCTGAAGGATGAGTAAGAATTGGTCAGGGTTAGAGGAGGTGAGTCAGAGAAGGCAATGGCACCCCACTCCAGTACTCTTGCCTGGAGAATCCCAGAGATGGAGGAGCCTGGTGGACTGCCATCTCTGGGGTCACGCAGAGTCGGACACGACTGAAGCGACTTAGCAGCAGCAGCAGCAGAGGAGGTGAGTGGTATTGAAGGCAGAGGGAGTTGCCTGTCCAGAGGCACCACAGCTTGACAGAGCTTAGTTCACTTTAGAAACTACAGAAGGGAAAACTGAATTTTACAGAGGTTAAATTATTTGTTCAAGATCACACAACTAGTAAGTGATGGAGCTTAAAATCTTAACCCAGGTGTGCCTGAGTCTAAACCTATGCTCCTAACCACTGTATCATACTTCTGCCCTGGTACTAAAGCTCTTTCTATCTAAGATCCACTTCTTACTTTCTGCAAATCAGCAGCTCTTTCTGGCTCACTTCTGATTCCCCTGGGGGTAAAAATGTCAAAGTTCTAGAAGGGCTTGCAAGACCTTAAAAATAAGAAAGTGAATCCATAATGTTGGATTGTCATGATTAGAATTCTAATTCTCCCTTTTAAAAATAACCCTTTAACCCAGTAAAACCTAGCTCACGCTATTCAAATTCAGAGCTTGCTTATTTCCTTTTTTAAAAGAAGGGTCCCCCCACCCCCAGCCTCAGCAGCCTCGGTAGCTAAGCTCTAGCACTGTGATAATGTAATTTCTTACCTTCTTGTTATATGTTTATAATGAGATAATAGCACTCTCTGACTTGGACTACATGTGGTGATTGGTCCAAGTACTGCTCCTATTTTCACCACTCACATTGATGACCTTGGCCAAATGAGTTTACTAAGTATAGATTGAATCTGTCAATGTTTTCAATTGATTATGTGCTGGATTTTTATTTTCCCCATGGTTTGGAAAGCTAGGTTAGTCATGTAGCAGCTACCCCTCGGAAATGCTCACCTTAAAGTCTGCCATGCATGTATATTTCAAATCATACTCTCATGGCACACCTTAAATATATATATATATATATGAAATATATGTATATTTATTTATAAATCTATATGGCTGTTGTTTTTCAGTTGCTAAGTCATGTCCAACTCTTTGTGACCCTATGAACTATAGCATGCCAGGCTTTCCTGTATTCACTATCTCCCTGAGTTTGCTCAAACTCATGTCCTTGGAGTCAGTGATGCCATCCAACCATCTCATCCTCTGTTGACTCCTCCTCTTGCCCTCAATCTTTCCCAGCATCAGGGTCTTTTCCAATGAATTGGCTCCTTGCATTATGGCCAAAGTGTTGGAGCTTCAGCTTCAGCACCAGTCCTTCCAATGAATATTCAGGGTTGATTTCCTTTAGGATTGACTGGTTTGATCTCCTTGCAGTCCAAGGGACTCTCAAGAGTCCTCTCCAAAACCATAGTTTGAAAGCAACAATTCTTCAGTGCTCAGCCTTCTTTAGGGTCCAGCTCCCACAGCCATACATGACTGCTGGAAAAACCAAAGCTTTGACTATACAGACCTTTGTCAACAAAGTAATGTCTCTGCTCTTTAACACACTGTCTAGGTTTGTCATAGCTTTGCTTCCAAGGAGCAAGTGTCTTTTAATTTCATGGCAGCAGTCACCATCTGCATTGATTTTTGAGCCCAAGAAAATGAAATCTGAGACTGTTTCCAGTTTTCCCCCATCTATTTGCCATGAAGTGATAGGAGCAGATGTCATGATCTTTGTTTTTTGAACGATATATTTGTGCTTATACATACACACACACACACACACACACACACACACACACACACACACACACATTGGGGCTTCCCTGGTGGCTCAGATGGTAAAGAATCTGCCTACAATGCAGGAGACCTGGGTTCTATCCCTAGAAGATCCCCTGGAGAAGAAAATCGCTACCTGCTCCTGTATTCTTGCCTGGAGAATTCCATGGACAGAAGAGCCTGGCAGGCTACAGTCCATGGAGTCACAAAGAGTCGGACACAACTGAGAGACTAACACACATGCAGACATGTATTTCACATTGTACACCTTAAACGTCACATGTTATATATCTGTTTGTTGTTGTTCAGTCGCTAAATCATGTCTAACTCTTTGCAACCTCATGGACTGTAGCACACCGGGCTTCCCCTATTATCTCCTGGAGTTTGTTCAAGTGGTGCTGCTATCTAACTATCTCATCCTCTGTTGCTCCCCTTCTCCTGCCCTCAGTCTTTCCCAGCATCAGGGTTTTTTCCAATGAGTAGGCTCTTTGCATTGTGGCCAAAGTACTGGAGCATCAGCATCAGTCCTTCCAATGAACATTAAGGGCTGATTTCCTTTAGGATTGAGTATTTTGATCTTCATGCAGTCCAAGAAAAGCCCAAGAAAAGCAAATCTGTCCCTGTATCCACTTTTTCCCCATCTATTTGCCATGATGAGATGGGACTGAATGTTATGGTCTTAATTTTTTGAATGTTGAGTTTTAAGCCAGCTTTTTTTTTTTTTTTTTTAGATATTTGAAATACAACTTTATTCTGATTCTAAACAAAAAAGAATGGGAATGACAGTAACAAACAAGATTCTACCTCTCAATATTGTCATGTGACTATAGCAGTCATATATTTGAAACTCAAGGAGGAAACAACTGTGTTCCAAAACACCTTAATATGCAGGTCCAAAAAAATGAAGGTTTCTTTTTAAACTGCCACATTGACTCCAAAGCCCATCCATCTCCTTCAGCGTCCAAAGATTAAGCACATGTTCTGTTTAGCTATGCAATAAAGTATCAAACACGCTGCACCACTGACATCACAGAACAGTTGCATATAAAACTAGACTTCTGATGCTGGGCCCCAGCTTCACTTTCTCACAAGCCATCATCTTCATCCAGGAGAGCAGTTGTCTGAGCAACCTCTAAATCATGCTTGTACTGTGCTGCCAAGGCTGGGTCCATGACCACTTTGGCAGGGCAAGAGCAGGCATGGTGACAAACTCCAGGTAATGGTCTCCGATCAGTTTTCTAGCAAGTCAGAGGAAGGGCTTTTCGAAGTTGTAGTTTCTTTTGGCAGAAATGTCATAGTACTGAAGATTCTTCTTTCAGTGGAAGACAATTGACTTTGCCTTAACCTTTCTGTCCATAATATCCACTTTGTTGCCACACAACACAATCAGGATGTTCTCACACACTCATACTAGATCTCTATACCAGTTAGGCACATTCTTGTATGTAACCCTCGATGTTACAGCAAACATTATAATGGCACACCGAGCTTGTATATAATAGCCATCTCTCAGTCCACCAAATTTCTCCTGACCAGTTGTATCCCATACATTGAACTTAATCAGTCCTCTGTTGGTATGGAACACAAGAGGATGGACCTCAACACCCAAAGTAGCTACATACTTCTCTAATTCACCAGTCAGATGATGTTTCACAAATGTAGTTTTTCGAGTAATACCATCACCAACCAAAACAAGTTTGAACTGAACTTGGAGTTCTCCTTGGCCAGCCATCACGATGTTATTTCCAGAAATGTCTCTGCGCTTGTCTGACTGCTAAGCCAGCTTTTTTACTCTCCTTTTTCACTTTCATTAAGAGGCTGTTTAGTTCCTGTTCACTTCCTGCCATGAGAGTGGTATCATCTGCATATTCGAACTTGTCGATACTTCTCCCAGGAATCTTGATTTCTGCTTGTGATTCATCCAGTCCAGGTTTTCCCATGATGTACTCTGCATATAAGTTAAATAAGCAGGGTAGCAATATATAACCTTGTCGTACTCCTTTCCTAATTTTGAACCAGTGGTCCCATGTCCAGTTCTAACTGTTATTTCTTGACCCACATACAATTTTCTCAGGAGACAGGTAAGGGGTCTCCCATCTCTTTAAGAACTTTCCACAGTTTGTTGTGATTCATATAAAGGCTTTAGCATTATCAATGAAGCAGAAGTAGATGTTTTCTTCTGGAATTCCCTTACTTTCTCCAAGATCCAACAGATGTTGGCAATTTGGTCTCTGGTTCCTCTGCCTCTTCGAAATCCAGCTTGTACATCTGGAAGTTCTTGGTTCACATAACTGTTGAAGACTAGCTTGAAGGATTTTGAGCATTACTTTGCTATCATGTGAAATAAGCACGATTGTACTTTGAGCATTTGAGCATTCTTTGGTATTGCCTTTCTTTGGGATTGGAATGAAGACTGACTTTTTCCAGTCCTGTGGCCACTGCTGAGTTTCCAAATTTGCTGACATATTGAGTGCAGCACTTTAACAGCATCATTTTTTAGGATTTGAAATAGCTCAACTGGAATTACATCACCTCCACTAGCTTTGTCCTTAGTAATGCTTCCTAAGACCCATTTGACCTCACTTTCCAGAATATCTGGCTCTATGTGAGTGACCACACCATCGTGGTTATCCAAGTCATTAAGACCTTTTTTGTATAGTTCTTCTGTGTATTCTTGAAACTTCTTAATCTCTTCTATTTCTGTTTGGTCCTTACCATTTCTGTCCTTTATTGTACCCATCCTTACATGAAATATTCCCTTGATATCTCTGGTTTTCTTGAAGAGATCTCTAGTCTTTCCGATTTTATTAATTTCTTCTATGTCTTTGCATTGTTCACTTAAGAAGGCCTTCATATATCTCATTGCTATTCTTTGGAACTCTGCATTCAGTTGGGTATATCTTTACTTTTCCCCCTTGCCTTTTATTTCTCTTCTTTCATCAGTTATTTGTAAAGCCTCCTCAGAAGTCTTCATTATGACCCATTGGCACATCGTGGGTGACCCTGCATGGCATAGCTTCTTTGAGTTACTCAAGCCCCTTCACCATGCCAAGCCTGTGATACATGAAAGGTATATGTTATTTACATCTTAACAAAGCTGAAAAATAAAATTCTGCTTAAGAAGGAACTATATTGAAGTTCACTGTTCTAATGTTTCAGTATCCTATAAAATGGGCTTTTATTACTAAATCAACTGAATGTCATCACAGCAATATATATGATACTTCCAGAAGAAACAAAGTAAATAACAAAGTAAGAGCTCAAACTTAAATCAAAACAGGTTTATAGGGAGTTCCCCAGTGGTCCAGTGGTCAAAACTTGGCACTTTCACTGCCAAGGGTCCAGGTTCAGTCCCTGGATGGGGACCTAAGATCCTGCAAGCTGTGCGGCATGGCCAAAAAGAAACAAAACAAAAAACAGTTTTATGCAATTCAATAAGTTAAAGACAGCAGATTGATTACATACATATATTACCTCTTCATCTCAAGACAGCAAAAGAATGCAAAAGATATAAATTCATGATGATGAAGAGAATGGAAAAGGAGCCATTAGTGGATGAAACTTGGATAAAAGCTGGAAAGCAGATGGAGGTGTATGAACTGACAAAGTCGTATAGAAGAAGCTACAATTTACAATACTTGCAGAGGGGTAATACAGTGAAAGAGAAAGTCACCCTTCTCTGCATAAATGCTACATTTGAAAAAAGAATGAGTGAGATGTAAGGCATAAGGGTGGGGGAAGGGATAAATTATTATAGATTTTTTAAATAAGTCATTTTTATAGATTTCTCCATTATCCGCCCCCCCTACCTAGTCTGGTAAACAGAATACCTTGTAGTCAGAAATATCCTCCATGAGCTCCAAAAATTGATACGTTATTCTTTAAAGAGATTGAGAGGTCCAAGAGAAAAGGCCTCCACATTTTTTTTTTGCATTTAGAAAATCCAACAACAAAATGACTAGCTCCCTATTCATGTATATGAAGTTCCCAAACACTTTTTTTTTACTGTCTCATTCTTCCATGTGAACAAAAGAATCAATGATCACCAAATATTTAAGGAAAACTTTCAACATAAGAATGATGTACAGATAGAAAAAAAAAATTAAGGGCTCTTGAGAGACAAAAAAGAGAAGAGAGGCAAAACACCCTAATTAGTATACTCAGAGAGATTCAAGGAAACATTGCATTTATATAATAGGAATAGGATATCTGAAAATAAATAATAAGAGGTCAAATTAAAAAATTAAATTAAAACAATGTGATTATTGAGATGTAATTCAAGGGAAGTTGGGAGAGTTGAGGAAATATGAAAGAAAGCACAGAAAGACTAAAAGAAGAAAAATGAGATAGAAAATAACATGATATACAGAAGGAAAATTAGGGAGATTCAACATTTGACTAATAGTAATTCAAGAGAGAACAAAGTAGAGAGAATTATCAAATAAATTTTTAGAGTATATTATTATGAAATATCAGAGTAAAAAGTATAAAGATATCCTCAAAGCTTCCAGAGAGAAAATAGTAACCTACAAATGTTGAGAATGATATTGACCTTGGTGTTCTTTATTTGAATTAAAGTATAGTTGATTTACAATGTCATGTTACTTTCAGGTGTATAACACAGTGATTCAGTTATGTATATATATTCTTTTTCAGACTCCTTTCCCATATGGTTGGTTGTTTAGTCACTAAGTCGTGTCCAACACTTGCGACTCCATGGACTATAGCCTGCCAGGCCCCTCTGTCCATGGGATTCTCCAGGCAAGAATACTGGTTGCCATTTCCTTCTCCAGGGGATCTTCCTGACCCAGGAATCAAACCAGGGTCTCCTGTATTGCAGGCAGATTCTTCACTGACAGAGCTATGTGGGAAGCCTCTTTTCCCATATAGGTTATTATAAAATACTGAGTTTAGTTCCCTGTGCTATACAGTAGGTCCTTATTGGTTATCTACTTTATATATAGTAGTGTGTATATGTTAACCTCCTAATATTATCCTGCCCCCACCCCTTTCCCCTTTGATAACCATAAGTCTGTTTTCTATGTCTTTGGGTCTATTTCTGTTTTGTATATACATTCATTTGTATCTTTGTTTTTTTTTAGATTTCATATATAAGCAACATTATATGATACTTGTTTTTCTCTGTCTTGCTTACTTCACTTAGTATGATAATCTCTAGGTCCATCTATGTTCCCGAAAATGGCATTAATTCATTCTCTTTATGGCTGAGTAATATTCCATTGTAAATGTATACTTCTTCTTTATTCATTCCTCTGTCAATGGACATTTAGATTGCTTCCATGACTTAGCTATGAACAGTGCTGCAGTGAACATTGGGGTGCATGTATCTTTTAAAATTATAGGAGGTAACTACAAGAAGAAACAGCCAAACAAATAGAGGGGGCTTTCCTGGGGGGTGGGGTGGGTACATAAATATGAGATGTGATGTGGTGGAACAGATATCTGTTGCTTTGCACTAAGCCCTCCTGTACTGTATTATGTTTTAACCTTGGGTGTGTATTACTTTGGTAAATACTTGTAAATTATTTAAGAAATTGAGCTATTGGGTTTTTTTTTTTTTTCAGTTTCTTGTCCAATGAAGATGGTCATCATGGATAATGAGATTTAGAGCAGAAAAAATTTCATTATCAAGCATTTGTTGAACACTTATTATTTGCCTAGCACCCTGCCAAGTGCTAAGGTATCTTAAATGTTCCACAAGGAACTTGAAACCTAGTTGGGCAGAGCAAACCAGTACTTGAATAATTAGAGGATGAAAATATATAGTAAATTTAGTGTGCTAAATTATGCCCATTCGAAGAATCTGGTGGCAGGAAGATGAAATCAGTTTGGATTGAAATTATGGAGGGCTTTGGGTAGATCTGGGGTTTATTTCTGGCCATAAATGATGGAAAAGATAGGCATAGGTCTAGAAGGTAAGTGTGTTAGGGAAGGGAAAGGCACTATGAACAATGACCTAATTTTTTATTTACTCATTTTTTTCTACTTTGCCATGTATTATTAGGTAGAAATTTTTATCCTCTGTAATATCACTAAAATGCTTTCTCTTTAAATCTCCCTAATATAACAAAGGACTTGTTCCAAATCAGGAAAAGAATATGTCAAGCCTGTATATTGTCACCCTGCTTATTTAACTTATATGCAGAGTACATCATGGGAAATGCTGGGCTGGAGGAGGCACAAGCTAGAATCAAGATTGCCAGGAGAAATATCAGTAACCTTAAATATGCAGATGACACCACCCTTATGGCAGAAAGTGAAGAACTAAAGAGCCTCTTGATGAAAGTGAAAGAGGAGAGCGAAAAAGTTGGCTTAAAACTCAACATTCAGAAAACTGAGATCATGGCATCTGGTCCCATCACTTCATGGCAAATAGATGGGAAAACAATGGGAACAGTGAGAGACTTTATTTTTTGGGCTCCAAAATCACTGCAGATGGTGACTGCAGCCATGAAGTTAAAAGACGCTTGCTCCTTGGAAGAAACATTATGACCAACCTAGACAGCATATTCAAAAGCAGAGACATTACTTTGCCAACAAAATTCTGCCTAGTCAAAGCTATGGTTTTTCTAGTAGTCATGTATGGATGTGAGAGTTGGACTATAAAGAAAGCTGAGGGCCGAAGAAATTGATGCTTTTGAACTGTGGTGTTGGAGAAGACTCTTGAGAGTCCCTTGGACTGCAAGGAGATCCAAACCAGTCCATCCTAAAGGAAATCAGTCCTGAATATTCATTGGAAGGACTGATGCTGAGGCTGAAACTCCAATACTTTGGCCACCTAATGTGAAGAACTGTCTCATTGGAAAAGACCCTGATGCTGGGAAAGATTGAAGGTGGGAGGAAAAGGGGACGACAGAGGATGAGATGGTTGGATGGCATCACCAACTCAATGGACACGAGTTTGAGTAAACTCCAAGAGTTGGTGATGGACACGGAAGCCTGGCATGCTGCAGTCCATGGGGTCGCAAAGAGTCAGACACAACTGAGCGAATGAACTGAATATAACAACTTTCTCTGAGTGGATTATTTTTTTCCTGCTGACAGTGCAGTAAATTTTCTGTCGCTTTGCAGAATGGGAACTGCCATTTACTAAATGAGCTTTTCTCTATTGGTGCCAAGTCTTAATAAAGACAGATGGGTTTCCCCCGTTGTGCTGCTGCTTCTCATCTCAAGCTGATGAATTTGAGACTGAGAGCCTGACCCTGTCATTGTCAAGTAATATAAAAGGCTTCATCCTTATTTATTGCCATGCTTTAATTACTAAGGGGAAAGTATCGATTAAGAAACAAAGGATTTAAAATCATTTCAACAAAACCAGGATGTCTGAGCAAATTACAGCCATCTTTTTTTATTTTCTATTTTCTCTTTTTTGGTAGTGGAGAGTGAAGGTGGTGGGCTGATAAGTATTGTCTAGGTTAAATTTAATTAATAGGAACTCACAGCATAATGTTCCATGAAGAATGTACATATTGAAAACCATATTGTTATAGGGCTATCTATTCAAATATTTAGGTTCAATTCAATGGAAAATTTAGCCATGTTATTAGACTTTACTGGTCATCCTGGAAGTCCTTTATAAACCTGGCTGGAATCAGTACATAAGACTTTAGAGTGGTTTCCTGGAACTAGCCCTGAAGATAAATTATATAATATAGCCTATGATTCCCTAAACCCTCTGAGAGAATATGTTAGTTGTCTTTCATGTGTTGTGATATAATGTGGAAACACTAGGAACACCCTCTGCCTCAGTTCACCCAAAACTATTCACCTCTTTTTTCTACTGTGCCAAATCTAAAATGCCATTTACTCATTCATTCATTCCTAGGTGGTAGGATTTTGCATCTCTGGAGACCCTCAGCTAAATTGCATCTGATTCCTCAGGTCAGATTTTATGGTTCCAATCAACTTCTAACACTTTGATGGGAAAGAGTTTATCTGATTTTGTGTGTGTGTGTGTGTGGTGTGTGTGTGTGTGCATGTGTAGTGATTTCCTTTTCAGGATAAAACTCTTCTTTTTTTAACAAGATTTTACATGTTTATGACTAAAAAAGAAAATCTTAAGCAATATATAAATATATAAAGTGAATATATATTCACTCTCCACCCTTCCCCTAACCTTTACAGAAGTAACCACTGTTTTAACAGAACAGTTTAATTTCTATATCTCTAGATTTTTCTGCTGCTGCTGCTGCTGCTAAGTTACTTCAGTCGTGTCCGACTCTGTGCAACCCCATCGATGGCAGCCTACCAGTCTCCCTCGTCCCTGGGATTCTCCAGGCAAGACTTTTTCTATGCTCATGCAAATATGTCTTTGTATGTTTGTGTACATGTACACATATAGTGAATAAGGTTACAAATACATTATTCTGCAATTTGTTTTAATTCAACCACATACTATGGACAGCCTTCCGTGTCATTGTTTACTTGTTCTTTTAATTGTCTTCCCTTTATTCCTTAGTATGTTGTTGTTGTTGTTCAGTTGCTAAGTTGTGTCTGGCTCTTTGTGACCCCATGGACTGAAGCACACCAGGCTTCTCTGTCCTTCACTATCTCCCAGAGTTTGCTCAAACTCAAGTCCATTGAGTTGGTGGTCAGTGGTGATGGACTCCAACTGTCTCATTCTTTGTCGCCCCCTTCTTTTGCCCTCAATCTTACCAGCATCAGGGTCTTTTCTAATGAGTTGGCTCTCTGCATCAGGTGTCCAAAGTAGAGTTTCAGTTTCAGCATCAGTCCTTCCAATGATACATAGCTTACATTATTTAACCAACAACCCATTGATGAATATGGTTTGTTCAAAGTTCTGCTATTATAACACTGCAATAATTGTCCTTATATATACTGACATCCACACAGAAAAGTGAAATTGCTGGATTGAAGATTTTTAAGCTAAAACATTTTATTGATACAGCTAATTGCCTTCTAAAAAGGGGTCACCTATTTACTGTCAAGAAGGAAAAAAAAATTTCCTCTACATTTCAAGGTTCTTCTGGCTGGTCTAGAAATGAAATTGACATGAGACAGATCAACAGGAGAAAATTGAAAAAAAGTTTAATAACATGTATATATGGAAGAGACCCAGGAAAACTGAGTAACTTGCCAAAAAGGCTGAAAACCTCACCTTTATACCATTTTCAGCTAAAAACAAAAGAGGATGTTGGGGGTAGTGGTTTAAGACTTCAAGGGAGAGTAAGGCAATTGACATGGAAATTAAAAAGCAAATGATTGGTAAACAAATGTTTGCTGGGCCGTACAGAAACAATGACCATTGTGTTCTCTTGGCAAAACTCTATTAGCCTTCACCCTACTTCATTCTGTACTCCAAGGCCAAATTTGCCTGCTACTCCAGGTATTTCTTGACTTCCTACTTTTGCATTCCAGTCCCCTATAATGAAAAGGACATCTTTTTTGGGTGTTAGTTCTAGAATGTCTTGTAGGTCTTCATAGAACTGTTCAACTTCAACTTCTTCAGCATTACTGGTCAGGGCATAGATTTGGATTATAGTGATATTGAGTGGTTTGCCTTGAAAATGAGCAGAGATTATTCTGTCACTTTTGAGATTGCATCCAAGTACTGCATTTCAGACTCTTTTGTTGGCTATGATGGCTACTCCATCACAGAAACAATGGTCACAAAGAGTCGACTGAACAACACATCAACAAAAATGATGAGACCCAGAGAGGAATTTTAACAGACTTTTCTAGGTTCCTCCCTGTTTAGCCCACGTAGTTTTACTGTAGTTATCTATGGTATTAATAATATCTCACTTCTTGGAATTGGCTTTCTCCACATTCTCTATGCAGTTAGGAGGAAGGTCTAAGGTTCTTCCTGAGTCTTTTGGGCCCTGCTTGTTTTCAGCTTGAAATAATCTACAGCCTGAAGAGCATTTTAGGGTGGCAAGTTTTGTTCCTCTACATTACACTCTCACCAACATTGCATTGACACAATCCTTTTCCACACAATGGAAATCCTTTTCTAGTGATGGATGGTGATTTAGTCACTAGGTTGTGTCTGATTCTTGCAACCCCATGGACTATAACCTGCCAGGCTCCTCTGTCAATGGGATTCTCCAGGCAAGAACACTGGAGTGGGTTGCCATTTCCTCTCCAGGGGATCTTCCCTACCCAGGAATCGAACCCCGGTCTCCTGCATTGCAGACAGATTCTTTACCGACTGAGCTATGAGGAAAGCTCCCCAGTGATGCATAGAAGCTAATAATTCATGTTTTTTGTTTTGTTTTGTTTCTGATTATAAAAGGACTACATTTCATTTGCAGATACAGTTGGAAAACAGAAGAGTATTAAGAAAAAGTTAAAATATTTTGTATTCATATTAATCAATAAAAATCATCATTACCCATTTGGTGTACTATAGTTAATATTTATTTTTATTTCTTTCTGTATATAGATGACCTTTGACATATAAAAGAAAGAAGTCCTGAGACACTGACAACTCCCCAAAGTATTGCATACCTCTATAACATATTTCACTCACAAAACACCGTTTTTGCAGTGACTGTATCTACTCACTAAAACAGTTTTCTAACCACTTATTTATTTTCACATATGTCATATAGTGAATCTGTTCATATCAAAGATCTGCACTATCATGAAACTCAAACAGCTCTAAACTTTATTTATTAAACATTTTTATTTCCTAGCTAAGCATTATCTTACAAGTTTTTACTCCTTCTCTCTACTTCCATCATTAGCAATTGCATTTGGCTTTTTTTTTTAGGCCACTTAACTTAAAAATTGAGAATATGCCTGTTTGCTATCATTCTATTATTCCTTTGTTTTTCTATTCATTTTTTTGAACATTCATCTTTTCTGGTATGACTATAATTCTAAGTTACTCTGGTGGTGGTTTAGTCACTCAATTGTGTCCAAGTCTTGTGACCCCCATGGACTGTAGCCCACCAGGTTCCTCTGTCCATGGAATTTCTCAGGCAAGAATATTTGGGATCCACGAGGGAATCCAAAGTTATTCTAGATTGCTCCATTTTTTTTCATGTATTTAGGATACATTTTTCAAAATTCATAGGCCTGAGGAATAATAACTATTAATAATTTCTCTAATGATCTTTCCAAATGTGTGGATCACCCCTGTGTTATCCAGTACAAAACTGGATTTTTAAATGCCACATTATTTTCACATTTAGGATTAGATCTAATAGGCAAATCTAATCATGTCACTTCTCTACTTTTATTGCCTTTTTTAAAAAAGAAACTTTAACAAAAATGGTATTATACTGGACATTTTATTGTATACTTTGATTTTGGATTTAACAATTCTTTGCAGTAATATTTTCTATTCAATATATGAGATTTGCCTCATTCTTTTCAATAACTAGGTAATACTCTACAAAATGACATCCCTTAATCTACTCAACCATTACTCTACTGATGAACATTTGTTCTTTTTTAAAAATTGTTTGCTTACTATAAACAATATGCCTTGGGCAAACCTGCTACGACGGACTGTGCAGAAGTGTGCCAGCTGTGATGGACAGTGCAGAAGCATGGCCAAGAGAAGCTACTGCTCGCCCAAGGTCAGGGCGGCGACTGAGAGTGCCAGGCTGTGTCGGCACAGGAGCAGCCGAGAGGAGCTACCACATGTCCGAGGTCAGTGGCAGCGGCCGAGACAAGCTACCCGATCCCGGAGGTCAGGGGTGGCAGCAGAGACAAGCTACTGCATGCCCGAGCTCAGGGCAGTGGACAAGAAGAGCTACCACAGGCTCGAGGTCAGGGAAGGCGGCCAAGAGGAGCAACCCCACGTCCAAGGAGCGGTGGCTATGCGGGCACTGGAGGGCCAAGAGGAGCTACTTCACATCCAAGGTCAGGAGGGGTAGCCGTGGCTGCTCCTTACCCCTTGTCCAAGGTAAGGAGCAGCAGCTGTGCTTGGCTGGAGCAGCCTTGAAGAGAAACCCCACGTCCAAAGTAAGAAAAACCCAAGTAAGACAGTAGGAGTTGCGAGAGGGCATCAGAAGGCAGACACACTGAAACCATAATCACAGAAAACTAGCCACTCTAATCACATGTACCACAGCCTTGTCTAACTCAGTGAAACTAAGCCATGCCATGTGGGGCCACCCAAGACAGACGGGTCATGGTGGAGAGGTCTGACAGGATGTGGTCCACTGGAGAAGAGAACGGCAAGCCACTTCATTATTCTTGCCTTGAGAACCCCATGAACAGTATGAAAAGGCAAAATGATAGGATACTGAAAGGGGAACTCCCCGGGTCGGTAGGTGCCCAATATGCTACTGGAGATCAGTGGAGGAATAACTACAGAAAGAATGAAGGGATGGAGCCAAGGCAAAAACAATACCCAGCTGTGGATGTGACTGGTGATAGAAGCAAGGTCCAATGCTGTAAAGAGCAATATTGCATAGGAACCTGGGATGTCAGATCCATCCAATCCAGGCAAATTGGAAGTAGTCAAACAGGAGATGGCAAGAGTGAACATTGACATTGTAGGAATCAGTGAACTAAAATGGACTGGAATGGGTGAATTTAACTCAGATGACCATTATATCTACTACTGTGGGCAGGAATCCCTTGGAAGAAAGGGAGTAGCCATCATGGTCAACAAAAGAGTCCAAAATGCAGTACTTGGATGCAATCTCAAAGACGACAGAATGATCTCTGTTTGCTTCCAATGCAAACCATTCAGTATCACAGTAATCCAAGCCTATGCCCCAACCAGTAACGCTGAAGAAGCTGAAGTTGAACGGTTCAATGAAGACCTACAAGACCTTTTAGAACTAACACCCAAAAAAGATGTCCTTTTTATTATAGGGGACTGGAATGCAAAAGTAGGAAGTCAAGAAACACCTGGAGTACAGGCAAATTTGGCCTTGGAGTACAGAATGAAGCAGGCCAAAAGCTAATAGAGTTTTGCAAAGAGAATCCACTGGTTGTAGCAAAGATCCTCTTCCAACAACACAAGAGAAGACTCTACACATGGACATCACCAGATGGTCAACACTGAAATCAGATTGATTATATTCTTTGCAGCCAAAGATGGAGAAGCTCTATACAGTCAACAAAAACAAGACCAGGAGCTGACTGTGGCTCAGATCATGAACTCCTTATTGCCAAATCCAGACTTAAGTTGAAGAAAGTGGGGGAACCACTAGACCATTCAGGTATGACCTAAATCAAATCCCTTATGATTATACAGTGGAAGTGAGAAATAGATTTAAGGGACTAGATCTGATAGACAGAGTGCCTGATGAACTATGGGCGGAGGTTGGTGACATTGTACAGGAGACGGGGATCAAGACCATCCCCATGGAAAAGAAATGCAAAAAAGAAAAATGGCTGTCTGAGGAGGCCTTACAAATAGCTGTGAAAAGAGGAGAAGCAAAAAGCAAAGGACAAAAGGAAAGATATAAGCATCTGAATGCAGAGTTCCAAAGAATAGCAAGGAGAGATAAGAAAGCCTTCTTCAGCCATCAATGCAAAGAAATAGAGGAAAACAACAGAATGGGAAAGACTAGACATCTCTTCAAGAAAATTAGAGATAGGGTACATTTCATGCAAAGATAGGCTCGATAAAGGACAGAAATGATATAGACCTAACAGAAGCAGAAGATATTAAGAAGAGGTGGCAATAATACACAGAAACTGTACAAAAAAGAGCTTCACGACCAATATAATCATGATGGTGTGATCACTCACCTAGAGCCAGACATCCTGGAATGTGAAGTCAAGTGGGCCTTAGAAAGCATCACTACGAACAAAACTAGTGGAGGTGATGGCATTCCAGTTGAGCTATTTCAAATCCTGAAAGCTGACGCTGTGAAAGTGCTGCACTCAATATGCCAGCAAATTTGGAAAACTCAGCAGTGGCCACAGGACTGGAAAAGGTCAGTTTTCTTTCCAATCCCAAAGAAAGGCAATGCCAAAGAATGCTCAAACTACTGCACAATTGCACTCATCTCACATGCTAGTAAACTAATGCTCAAAATTCTCCAAGCCAGGCTTTAGCAACAGGTGAACTGCGAACTCCCTGATGTTCAAGCTGGTTTTAGAAAAGGCAGAGGAATCAGAGATCAAATTGTCAACATCCGCTGGATCATGGAAAAAGCAAGAGAGTTCTAGAAAAACATCTATTTCTGCTTTATTGACTATGCCAAAGCCTTTGACTGTGTGGATCACAATAAACTGTGGAAAATTCTTAAAGAGATGGGAATATCAGACCACATGACCTGCCTCTGGAGAAACCTATATGCAGGTCAGGAAGCAACAGTTAGAACTGGACATGGAACAACAGACTGGTTCCAAATAGGAAAAGGAGTACGTCAAGGCTGTATATTGTCACCCTGCTTATTTAACTTATATGCAGAGTACATCATGAGAAACGCTGGACTGGAAGAAGCACAAGCTGGAATCAAGATTGCTGGGAGAAATATCAATAACCTCATATATGCAGATGATACCACCCTTATGGCAGAAAGTGAAAAGGAACTAAAAAGCCTCTTGATGCAAGTGAAAGAGGAGAGTGAAAAAGTTGGCTTAAAGCTCAACATTCAGAAAACGAAGATCATGGCATCCGGTCCCATCACTTCATGGGAAATATATGGGGAAACAGTAGAAACAGTGTCAGACTTTATTTTGGGGGGCTCCAAAATCACTGCAGATGGTGACTGCAGCCATGAAGTTTAAAGATGCTTACTCCTTGGAAGAAAAGTTATGACCAACCTAGATAGCATGTTGAAAAGCAGAGATATTACTTTGCCAACAAATGTCCGTCTAGTCCTGCCTATGGTTTTTCCACTGGTCATGTATGGATGTGAGAGTTGGACTGTGAAGGAAGCTGAGTGCTGAAGAATTGATGTTTTTGAACTGTGGTGTTTGAGAAGACTCTTGAGAGTCCCTTGAACTGCAAGGAGATCCAACCAGTCCATTCTAAAGGAGATCAGTCCTGGGTGTTCATTGGAAGGACTGATGCTGAAGCTGAAACTCCAATACTTTGGCCACCTCATGCGAAGTGTTGACTCATTGGAAAAGACCCTGATGCTGGGAGGGATTGTGTCCAGGAGGAGAAGCGAACGAGAGAGGATGAGATGGCTGGATTGCATTACCAACTCGATGGACATGAATTTGAGTAAACTCCTGGAGTTGGTGATGGACAGGGAGGCCTGGTGTGCTGTGATTCATGGGGTCGCAAAGAGTCCGGAGTGACTGAACTAAACTGAACTGAAACGACTTGTTTCAGTTCACCTGGAAATTTTCTGGGCTTATAACTGAAATCCCATGTCCTAGGAAATTTGCCTCAGCAATGGGCAAACTGGGACAGTCGTTTACCTCACTCTTTCATCTTCCTACATCTAGTCTTACCTACTAGCACTTTTGTTTGTGCCACATACTTTCCCAGAACTGGGATTTTGAAGTCATCTGGTTGCTTTTATAAATTACACTTTGTAGAAAGTCCTATTGGAATGGGACTCGGGTAACTTTTCAAGTGGGGAATGTGGAGAGCAAGTCATAGAGTATGGCTCTGGTCCACTTTCAGTTCAGTTCAGTTCAGTCACCAGTCGTGTCCGACTCTTTGCGACCCCATGAATCGCAGCACGCCAGGCCTCCCTGTCCATCACCAACTCCCGGAGTTCACTCAGACTCATGTCCATCGAGTCCGTGATGCCATCCAGCCATCTCATCCTCTGTCATCCCCTTCTCTTCCTGCCCCCAATCCCTCCCAGCATCAGAGTCTTTTCCAATGTGTCAACTCTTTGCATGAGGTGGCCAAAGTACTGGAGTTTCAGCTTTAGCATCATTCCTTCCAAAGAAATCCCAGGGTTGATCTCCTTCAGAATGGACTGGTTGGATCTCCTTGCAGTCCGAGGGACTCTCAAGAGTCTTCTCCAACACCACAGTTTTAGAAACCATAATAAAATCTTTTAGCATTAAGCCATTTGAGTGAGGGAAGAGAGAAGCACAGAAAGGACATGAAGATTGCTGAGTGGATAAAGGAAAATATAGAAAGACCCAAAACCCAATCTCATACTTATGTTTTTGCCTAGAATGAGTACTGCTCTGTAGAGCCATTAGCTTAAGGATATAGCAGCAAATTAAGAATCTGGAAACCTGTCTTGTTTAATAGCTTTTCATCTCAATATTTTTATTCCAAATAGGAAGACCTAAACATTAACCTTTTTCTCATATCCTAGAGACATTAAATGGTTGAATTTCCATGTTTATAAAAGTACTTTTAGCTACTTAAACTATTAAAAGTTTATAAAAATATGAAATACTTGTCCTGATAATCAACAGATGTCTTCTTGCCTCGTTCACAGATGCTGGATTATATTAGCATCTCTTAATTAATATTGAGCAAACAAGGTTTCAGTAGGCCTGTTCAATAGGTACATGTACAGCTTCTTCTGCCATCAGAAGTAGTGCACTTTGGAGATAAGATTCTCAATATTATTTGCCTTATGCTTTTTGGTCAGGCAGCAATTAAGGAAGCAAGAACATGTGCCTTCCAGGACCTGGCACTCATCTGTCACTTCTAAAATAGTTTCAAAGCAATTTGTTAGGTAGTGCTAGCCGAATGATTGGTTTTCCTGTGATAATTGCCAATGTATTTCCTGTAAGGTCTGAAGATTGAGAGGCAGAGTGTTAGGAAAGAACATTCTAGGCCTATTCTTTATAATCTTCTTAGATGAATCCTTTAGGAATTCTCAGTTTTAGAACATCAAAAAAGAACAGCAACTAATCCACCAAGCTGTTGTGGAATAACCAGAGCCTGAAAAACTGCCTTTGAGCTGCCTATTTAGCAGAGGCAAAACTGTGAAAGGCCTTGCAAACTGTAAATCCCAAGCTGTAGAATAGTCTCTACAGGAAGTGGTCAGATGTCCTGGTTAAAGCAAAGATTCTGAGACCCTGGCTTTAGGATCTGTTTCTGCTTAGGGGCTATGCGACCTCAGACACAGGACACCTGTTTCTCATCTGCTAGATGGGGTTGCTGCTGCTGCTGCTGCTGCTGCTAAGTCACTTCAGTCGTGTCCGACTCTGTGCGACCCCATAGACGGCAGCCCACCAGGCTCCCCTGTCCCTGGGATTCTCCAGGCAAGAACACTGGAGTGGGTTGCCATTTCCTTTTCCAATGCATGAAAGTGAAAAGTGAAAGTGAAGTCTCTCAGCCATGTCCGATTCTTCGCAACCCCACAGACTGCACCCTACCAGGCTCCTCCATCCATGGGATTTTCCAGGCAAGAGTACTAGAGTGGGGTGCTGTCGCCTTCTCCAATAAAAGAAACGAATAAATATAACAAAACAAAAACAGACTGAGAGGTATAGAGAACAAACAAGTGGTTACCAGTGGGGACAGCGATGGGAGGAGTGGCAAGATATAGAAGGTTAAGAGGTACAAGCTACTAGGTATAAAATAAGATACAAGGATACAATGTACAGCTCAGGGAATACAGCCAATATTTTATAATAACTTTAAATGGATTATAATCTATAAAAATATTGAATCACTCTGTTGTACACTTGAAGCTAATGTTGTAAAGCAGCTATACTTGAATTAAAAAAAAAGAATGCAGGCCACCGAACCAAAGTGCTTGGTTGGAATCTTGGCTTATTTTTCATTTATATGCTACATGACCTTGGGCAAGTAATTTAACTCTCTGAATCACAGACTCTTATTCTGTCAAATGGAGTTAACAATGACACTCCCAAGGGTTGTTGGAGGATTATTATGAGATAATTCATGTGAAGTGCTTAGAGCTACATCTCATAGATTTTACCATCAACATTTACCAAATGTCAGCTGCTGTCATATATGATGCTTAAAATCATAGATAATAGGTCAACTCAAGATCTAGCCAGACTTCATCCAAATCCTGGCTCTGCAAGTAAGTAACCTTGTAAAATTACTCAGCTTCTTGTGCACTCAGTGTTCATTCACTCAGTCATGTCTGACTCTTTGTGACCCCATAGACTGTATGTAGCCCACCAGGCTCCTCTGTCCATGGGATTTTCCTAAGCAAGAATCCTGGAGTGGGTTGCCATCCCTTCTCCAGGGGATCTTCACAACCCAGGGATCATTCTCACTTCTTCTGCATTGGCAGGTAGATTCTTTACCACTGAACCACCTGGGAAGCCCACTTAATTTCTTAGACCCTCAGTATTTTCATCTGCAAAATGGGAAGAATAAGGTAACAGCCTCAGAGGGTTATTGCAAGTATTACATAAAACATTCCATGTAAAGGGCTTAGAACAATGCCTGGTACATAGTATTCAGTAGTTAAGTATTAATATTTTTCTCCAAGAGTCTTGATGTATATACCAAGCTTATTATATTAAGAGTGTACATTTCTCTGGCTTTACCCATCCCTACCCTTTGGTGTTAGCCATCCGCTAAGGCCTAGTATCTTCATCAGTTTTTCTTTTCTTTATCAAAACTGGCTTTTGGGACCTTTTACAATACTGCATAAACATCGAGCTGTCCTTGAGGCTTTGCAATTTAGATGAACTATAAGTGAAACTAAAGGGAATTTCACATTTCAGACTGAGGATGAGCAAATACTGTGGGACTTTTTGGGAGGAAGTCAACCTGATATATCCTATTTAGAATTCCATAGTTACTATGAAAAAAATGTGAGCTGTTAGTACATGCAAAAATCCAAAAATATTGTGCACATACCAAATGCCCAATAGAAGGGACTATCTGTTACCCTGCAGCTTTTTTTTTTTGACAACTCATAGGTTAAACCTACTATTAAATGAATGTTTCCTGTGTGTTCAGCCCTACATCATTTCAGTTATACATTACCCAATCCTATGTGGTAGGCATTAACTCCATTTTACATTTTTAAAAAATGGTATATATTTCATGAAATTTAATTGATGTATCTCAAGTTCAGGATTTAGGCTCAAATTTAGCAAATTTCAAATCCCCTGATCTTTCTACTCTGCCTTCATGCGAACTCACTTCAGTTGTGTCTGACTCTTTGTGATCCCATGGACCGTAGCCCACCAGGCTCCTCTGTCCATGGGGATTCTCCAGGCAAGAATACTTGAGTGAGTTACCATGCCCTCCTCCAGGGGATCTTCCCAACCCAGGGATTGAACCCATGTCTCTTATGTCTCCAGCATTGGCAGGTGAGTTCTTTACCACTAGTGCCATCTGGGAAGCCCTTTCTACCCTACCACGTTGAAGTTCTCAGGACACAGTGCCGTTGAGTATGAATCACTCTGGGGATTCAGAAGTCTGTCTGGGAGCCTGACTGAAGAAGCAGAGAGACTACTGAGCATTTTTCTTATTATTGCAGTTCCTTGGCCAATCTCTTGCCCCATCCAGCCAAGAGGACTGCAGGGGCAAATACTCTGATATTCATTTTGTATGTTCCTGGAGTCCCAGCTGGGCCCAGAAAGTAGACTAAACTGTGATCCAAAGTGCTGATTTTGGAGGTTTGCTATTTGCACAGGTGTATCTGCAATAATTAAAGAAAGAAACCCAACTGATAACTGAGTAGATCGTTCCTCCCTTGTATTCTACGAGACCAGAATAACAGCCAGATCAGCATAGTGCTCCTCCCAATATCTGTGTACTGGAAATATGTAGCTACTTACCTAACTTCACCAGGCTCATGCTCAGTCACTTAGTCATGTCTGACTCTCTGAGACCCACCAACTGTAGCCCACCAGGCTCTTTGGTCCATGGGATTTCCCAGGCAAGAATACTGAAGTATATTGCCAGTAGGCTTCCCAGGTGGTGCTAGTGTAAAGAAGCCGCCTGCCAATGCAGAAGACATGAGTCATAGGTTTGATACCTGTGTCAGGAAGATGCCCTAGAGGAGGGCATGGTAACCCACTCCAGTATTCTTGCCTGGAGAATCCCATGGACAGAGGAGCCTGGCAGGCTCCAGTCCATAAGGTTGCACAGACTTGGACATGACTTAAGCATCTTAGGATGCAGGCAAACTCTAGATTATGTAGGAAATCACTAGTAAGTTGAATATTTAAATAGCCCTAAAATTAAATTTGATTTCATTATTTAAAATTCCTTACTTGACACTTTCTGTAACTTCTTAAAAGAAAAATGTGTTTGTCTTTTGTTTATACTGCATCCTCCTTCACCTTTCAAGAGAAGGTAAAAGGGTCAAATGGTGACCCAAGGGAGAAACAAGGATTCTGGAAAATCACAAAATGTACATGGTAGGTTGCTGCTGCATCAAAGGGAATAAATATAACATCCAACATCCAACACACACCTGTGTCAGGCCAGAAGCATGGCCCAATAGTGTATCTCTGATCACCTTCCAAAGAGTTTAGGAAACATTATGATATTCCCTGCACTTGGGTTATTTGAAAGATCCTTTAAACAGTATAAAAATCAATGTTAGATTTGTCAATAAAGCTAAAGTGTTCTTTAGGAAGACTGACTGCATTCATTAGTGCCAACCATTAATGCATAAGTATCATAGAGTATTGTAAAGTATTTGAATGAAGAGGCTACTTATTTATAGCAGTGTAGTAGTATTTTGGATTAAAATGTATGTTAAATTTATAGACAGATTTATAAATTGTTTTTTGAACAAGGTAATATAATTTGACTGATTCTTTATGATCAAAAAAGTAATGGATGAGATTTTAGACAGTTTCCCATGAAAATAATCACAGTGGTTTATGTTTTATATTTGTTAGTTGCCCAGTCGTGTCTGCCTCTTTGCGACCCCATGGATTGTAGCCCACCAAGGTCGTCTGTCCATGTAATTCTCCAGGCAAGAATACTGGAGTGAGTAACTACTCTCTTCCTCAGGGAATCTTCCTGACCCAGGAATTGAACCCACGTCTCCTGCATTGCAGGCAGATTCTTTACTGACTGAGCCACCAGTGAAGCCAGTCAGGAGTTGGATTCTTAATTCAGTAGATAAGGGAATAAATCACTGACACTATTAATTGCCTATTCAACATCCCCTTTCCCCTTCGTCCTTAGTGAGAGATTTTTTTTTTCTGGATAGTAATATGCTCATCAGAAATTACATTTCTCAGCTTCCATTTCAACTAGGAACTATTAGTGAGACCTAAAGTGGACCTTATTAGGAAGGACTTTCAGGAAAGCTATTTAAGATTGGGCAGACTGCTGGTGAGTCCCATATAGTCCTCTGCCTCTCATATTTCCTGCCTGGAATAGCTGGAACTCTAGTAGTCATTTTGGACCTTGAAGTAACCTTAAAGATGCAAGTCAGCACTAAGGATGGTAGAGCAGATAGAAAGGAGCCTGAGTCCCTGATGACACTTAAGGCCATTATGCCATCCTTGTATGTCCTATGTCTAGACTATATTCATATGAATGGTAATTTATTATTTTAAAATGCTGAAGTTAAGTCTCTGTTATTAGTAGCTGAATGCACTTCTTGATACAATTTTCTATAATCAAAGTTACCTTCAAAAATACCCTGGGAAAGTACCATGTTAGAGACCAACATATCTTCCAACAAGCCAGTCTTGCCTCCAGCACTGGAACACATTACTATTCCTATAGTTGAACACTGGATTTACACATAATGCTGTGAAATTATCATACTATAGAAGTCAAATGATATTTGAAAAGAAATGAGAGAGTCACATTTTCCATATCCCATTTTCTCTGGATGCAGGCTCATTGAAAGATGTGGAACAGGTTGCCAGAATTAGCAAATAAAACAAATAGAAGCCACATTAAATTTGAATATTAGATAAACAACCAATAGTGTAAGTATTTTCTATGTAATAATTATATTACAGATTTAGGTTTTTGTTTGAAATTCAAATTTCATTTGGTGTCCTGTATTTTATTTGACAACTCTAGATGGAAAACAGAATAACTAATACTATTTAAATGATCATTCTTCTTTTTTATATTTCTGCTAGTTCTTTCTTTTTCCTTCTTTTCTTTTCCTATCATACAGTTGAATTTATTTAAGTTGAAGATGTATCTTCAAACTACCACAGAATTGCACTCATCTCACACACTAGCAAAGTAATGCTCAAAATTCTCTAAGCTAGGCTTCAACAGTATGTGAACCGTGAACTTCTAGATGTTCAAGCTGGATTTAGAAAAGGCAGAGGAACCAGAGATTAAA